>NC_030815.1:45897170-47128516 GCF_001704415.2 Capra hircus | reverse complement strand
AATTGGAGGCTAATTACTTTACAGTATTGTAGTGGGTTTTGCCATACATTGACATGAATCAGCCACATGTGTTGCCCATCCTGAACCCCCCTCCCACTTCCTTCCCCATCCCATCCCTCAGGGTCATCCCAGTGCATCAGCCGTGAGTACCCTGTCTCATGCATCAAACCTGGACTGGCGCTCAATTTCATATATGGTAATATACATATTTCAATGCTATCCTCTCAAATCATCCCACCCTCACCTTCTCCCACAGAGTCCAAAAGTCTATTCTTTACATATGTGTCTCTTTTGCTGTCTTGCATATAGGGTCATCATTACCATGTTTCTAAATTTCATATATATGTGTTAATATACTGTACTGGTGTTTTTCTTTGTGACTTACTTCACTCTGTATAATAGGCTCCAGTTTCATCCACCTCATTAGAACTGATTAAAATGCATTCTTTTAAAAAGCTGAGTAATACTCCATTGAGTCTATGTACCACAGCTTTCTTATCCATTTGTCTGTTGATGAGTCCAGTTGTTTTTAAACATGACTGCTCATTAGAAATGTATCTGGAGGTCTGGAGGAAAAAAAAAAAAGCAATATCTAAGCATTTGTATTTTTTTAAAATTTCAAGATAATTCTGATATGCATCTGGATTTTAAAGTGATTACAGTTTTTTTATTAAATCATAGTTTTGGTAGTAAGAGTTCTATTATTTTTTGTTGACCAATCATGAGGCAATGGTATTGAGTATAGTTACATAATCACAATCCATAGCCAGACAAAAAATAAGATATAGTTACAATTGCAAGCCATAATGGGAACTCAAGTATGGAATTTGATTTTATCATGATTGCACCCCTCCTGTCATCTTGCTGTGACTTCTTTTCTGTCTTTGGACGTGGGTTATATCTTTTTGGTGGATTCCGTCAATGGTTCAACAGCTGGTTGGAATTTTGATGTTCTCACAGGAAGAGATGAGCTCATGTCCTTCTCCTCCGCCATCTTAGAATGTACATTTTTAAAAGCCAGCTCTACTAACTGATATAGTTAATGGGATAAGTTTCTATCAGTGGAAAAATACTAAACTGCTTTGAAGATTGTGTACTGTTTATAAAGTAACAGAATCTGACAGTGCAGGAAAAATGCATCTTCACATAGGCAAAAGAGACAGCTTTAATATAAATTGCTAGACAAGCTTCTTTTTGTAAATCATCAGTGAAAAATAAATGAGGATATTACCTTTGTTAAAGTTAGTGTGCTCAAATTAGCTTGGTTGATGTTTTTTGATAATCTGATTTTAATTTTAATATTTAAACATTAAGTTTGAACTCAGGTTAAATTATATGTATAAAATATATAGAATAATGAAAAGTTTTAAGCAGAACACAGCTGTGAACATATTAGGCAGCTGTTCAACATATGCTTGTTGGAGATACTGCTGGATGAATTTTCTAATACGGCTTACCACGTTTTTGGTGTTATGAATTTGATAGGAACATTAAAATGTCAGTATAAAATATTCCACTATTTCAATGTGTAAATAATTTGAGTTACAGATAGCAATGGCTATTTGGCATTAGCAGCTGTAGTAATTTCTGCATGCTCTGTGTCCTCACAGAAATGAAATAAGAGACAACTTGGTGAATGCTAAATTTTTACAAAAGAATCACAAGGTTATCAATAACGTTGCTCAGATAGATGGAGGGAGACCATTAAAGACAGAACGAGTTTAGTGGAGATAGGAATGAAGTGCCATCATTCATATAGTGAAGTGTGTGGCATGACAGAGGTTGGTCATGAGGGAAACTGTGTATAGAAGATGTAACTTTTGAGCTAGTTCAGAGGATGATCACAAGTCAGCCAAGTAAGCTGGGAAAGGAGCACTGGAAGGAGTGGTGTGGCAGAGCCCCCGATACTTACAGCTCATTTCAGTGCACGCTGGCTCAACTTAAAATGCCTCGATTGTAAATTGTTTCCTTGTTTGAGAATTCTGGCTGCTAGAGCCCTGTGTTATGATCTGGTGTAGTGAAAGTCACTCAGTTGTGTCTGACTCTTTGCGATCCCATGGGTTATACAGTCCATGGAATTCTCCAGGCCAGAATACTGGAGAGGGTAGCCTTTCCCTTCTCCAGGGGATCTTCCCAACCCAGGTATCAAACCCAGGTCTCCTGCATTATAGGCAGATTTTTTTTTTTACCAGCTCAGCCACATTTGTAAGTGCTGGTGAATAAAATCCTTCCTGTTGGGCTACTGACAGTAGCCCCCAACCAATGACTAATAGGCACTGGTGTACAAATGCCCTGGCTCCCTCAGTCTTTGGGTGGGATAACTCTGGGAAGCAGGTGCTGCAGCATACAAAGCATCCCGGTGATACAAAGCTCCAAGTGCTTACTGAGTAACATCCTCATTGTTTTCCCCTAACTTGTCTCAGTTCCTACTTTCCTTCTGTGTTGCCTGTAATAACTACCAAACACACTTCTTAGCCGCAAATTCTTGTTCCAGGGTTTGTCCTGGAGGGAGTTCAACCTCAAATATTTAAGACATTTCAAAACAGAGTGGCCACCATGTGCAAAGCCATCTTGGAGATGCCGTGTCAAGAAATTTCCCAGCTCGAGCTGAGAAATAGGAAACTGGAGGTCTAGAGAGACTGATGTCTGGTCCAGTGTCACAGGAAAGAATTCTACATTGTGGACTCCAACTTTAGTGTTTGACGCTAGTCAGCATTAAAATTTTTTGTATAACAAAGGTAAAACTTAAGATAGAAATACTACAGCAGTGACAAAACCTTCTCTGCTCAGTTTTGAAAACATTTGGACATTGTATACTGGTGTTTTTGATGATATCCTTCATAGATAAGGATCTTGACTGTATTGCAGACCCAGTGAATGTAATTTCAGAAACAATCACAATACAACAAGTATAGTAACAGGGTATTAAAGATGTCATTGCAGAAGAAGCAGCTTCATTTCATGGAAAATCAAGAAGTCATGCCAGCATAATTGGAATTTTGCAGGACAGCAACTAACATAATTAGAATAGAGTGAAAGTGGTATATAAAAAATGTAGTCAGCCTATGAAATATAATAAAAATATATTGTAAGTGGTAGTAATATTTTAAATTCTATTGTTCATGACCTCAGAGAGATGCTTCAAACACTGCCATGTTTTATTACACATTCAGTCAGATATTGTCCATATAATCTCATTAACTCAAAATACTCCAGGTTTGTTTTGAAAAGTCCCTTTAACTTAATAAATAATGCACAGAAACAAAAGGATATCTTGGAACCAAAAGAGGAGTGAGGAATGACCTACTTGGAATCATCAGAAAAAGAATAGAATCAGAATCAGAGTCAAAGGGTAGAGTTATATCCATCTTCAAACTAAAAATTAGATGTTCATAGCTTGTTACAATAATTTTGAACTTGAAAATCCACTTTAAATATGAGTTTTAGTATTTTTGTATTTATAGTAAATACTCAAAATATTTGTATATGATATAAAAATATATAAATCCCCGAAAGTGAAAGTGAAGTCACTCAGTCGTGTCCAACTCTTTGTGACCCCATGGACTGTAGCCTACCAGGCTCCTCCCTCCATGGGATTCTCCAGGCAAGAGCAATGGAGTGGGTTGCCATTTCCTTCCCCTAGTTGCTATTTATAAAGATGTCTGAAGCTAATAAGTGCATTGATAAGTTATAGTACTTTAATACAACTAATTAAATTATTGAAAGTATCAGTAAGAATCCGAAGCTTAAGAATATGCTAACAGTCTAACTTTCTTAAGTCTGTGGAAACTTTAATTTTACATATCAGAGTTAAATGTATTACATTAATGTACTTACTTTTGGTTCTTATAAAAAGTAAAAGTTGTAAAACATCAACAACAAAAGTCGTCTATGCATAATTTCTTATATTTAAACATTACTGAACACATGACAAGTGAGTTGGACATCAAGGGTGTTATCTGCCTTTTGTTGTCATTCAGTCAGTAAGTCATGTCTGACTCTGCAACCCCATGGACTGCAGCGCACCATGCTCCTCTGTCCTCCACTATCATCCTGAGTTTGCTCAAACTCGTGTCCCTTGAGTCGGTGATGCTATCAACCATTTCATCCTCTGCCACCCCTTTCTCCTTTTGTCTTCAGTCTTTCCCACATCAGGGTCTTTTTCAATGAGTCAGCTCTTCATATCAGGTGGCCAAGATATTGGAACTTCAGCTTCAGCATCAGTCCTTCCAATGAATATTCAGGGTTAATTTCCTTTAGAACTGAGTGGTATATCTGCCTTCTTCTGAGCATAGTAACTAACTACATTTGAACATGATAGAGTTCAGCTCAAGCACATGAATCCCAGAGATGACCCCAGACAGAGCCAGCTGCTCTATTCCTCTGCTAAAATCATAGCTTGTTCACATTTACTTTATTATGCATTTCACTAATGTATTTATACAATATAGTAAAATATAGTATTTCCCTGTATAAGTACATGTATGAGTCAGCTGTAAGGCACTAGTCCTGTTACTTGTATCTCAGGGCCAGGCACATAGTGGAAGCTCAGTAAATGTTTGTATGGATAGATGGATGAATGAATGAAAGAGTTAAAAATATGCTAATTTAGAGCAGTCATTGCAGAAAGTTATTTGCCTGTTGGCTTTAAAGTTACTGTAACATTAAAATATTTTTAAACATCATTCTAGGATGGCACAAAGGACCACACTTGGGTAGATGTCAGGATGCCATATTGAAGAGGAGGAGATAAGAAGAGGTAGAATTAGACAATATTAGACAATTAGGAGGACAAAGAAGGAAAGGGAAGTAACTATTTTCAAACACCATGCCATTTCTTTTGGAAATGAAAGACATTGTAGAGCAGGGATTTAAAACACTGGAGACATGCCTCTGCCACTTCTAGCTATGTGACTGGGGAGGTCAGCTTTTCTGTCCTTCATCCATAATTTGCCTCATAGGGCTGTTTATCCTAAAGCATAAGCTTCAAGTAACAGAAAACTTACTAGCTACTTAAATACTGCTGCTAAGTCACTTCAGTCGTGTCCGACTCTGTGTGACCCCATAGACAGCAGCCCACCAGGCTCCGCCGTCCCTGGGATTCTCTTATCTAGTGTAAGTAGAAGTCTCAGAGATGTTCCTGTTTTCAAGACTGAAATGTAAACAATGTTTTTTCTAACATACCAAATAAAATGAGTGAAGACTTTTGTTTGGATTATTTTTCCTATATCCTCAGGAATTAAGGTTGAGTTTTACCTGAGAGTTTCACAATGTATAAACTGTTCATTGTAGACCTCTTGAGGTAATAATTTGCCACACAGCCATTTCTATGTGGATTATTTAGCTAACAGAAAATTCATCTCATATGCTGTTCTCATCAATTTAATAATATTTGAGGATGTCACTTACTTCAGTTACAACATGAATTGTGGTAAGAGAGGGTAGCGTTTATGAGAGATTAAATAGCATATATTCAGGGAATCAGGTAAGAATACCAAAGAGGTAAACAAAACAAACAAAATGAAAAATAACCTCTAGAGAAGAGACAGAAGGATGAAAGTAACAAAATCTACAACCAAGTTTTTGTGCTAGCCAGTTAGGAGACCTCTTTCAATGTATTAATCACTAGTCTTTTATATTATACAAATTATACACTAGTATAACTTCAAAGTCAGAAGCATTGAACAGTAGTAGTTTTTCATGTTTGTAAGTAGAAAAGCAAATAATCACATTTTAAAAATCAATTTTTATAGCAAGCAGAAACATACATGACTATTTGAAGTATATATCACAGATATACTCTAGGATCAGAGACAATTGCATTGTGACTTCCATTTATTAAATGGTTGAAGTATTAGGAAAATAGACCTATTGTTTGTATACTATAATCTGTTTCTTTTTTAAAAAACAGTTTTATTAAGATGTAATTTTAATACCATAAAGTATACCTGTTTGAAGTATACATTTCAATGGTTGGTTTATTTTTAAGTGAAGGAAACACACTGGAAAAAAAAAAAGATTAAATAAAGAGAGAATGCTTGGAAAATGCTGATTTCCAATTAGAAGTTCAGGTAAATACTAAAAGTAAATTGGAAGACAAATTTTTCATTTAAAATCCCTAAAACATATTAAAAGTAATATTTATACACTGTGTCGTTCTTGTCTCCTAGGTTCAGGCACACTCAGTGTTAGCACAGGATCACCTACCTGGGAACAGAAATGTGCAGCATTTCTCCTCAGATAATGGGGGCAAATATAAACAAAAATAGAGAGGGAAAGCTGGAGGTGGGGGTTGAAGGAAACCAGGAGACTTCTGGTGTGTGAATTTGACAAAGAAGATTTTGTTGTCATGCTTAATTTTTTTTTTCGATTTCTAATATTTCCTCTTTCCAAAGTTTCATAGTCTAATTGCGGAAGTTCCTTGAACATAGATTTTCAGCTGCTTAAATAATGTAGAAAGGTTACTTTCCTAAAAATAATACTTGAAAGGTGTCATCCAAGCCTGAAGCTTCCTTTTGGACATTTTACAGAACTCTTGAGTCTTTTGCATATGAGCCCTTCTTAGTGACATATCAAAAGTAAGGAACTGATGAGGATTACAGCTCAAAGTCATGTGCTCCTCCATGTGGAAAATTAAAGAAAAATAAGAGAACCATCTTCTTAAAAAAAGGATTAAAATAATTGGAATTTCCTAGCCGTTTTGCCAAAGTTTATGTAGACACAATTGCCAAATATGTATGTTGTCTATAATCCCACTGCTGCTGCTGCTGCTAAGTCGCTTCAGTCGTGTCCAACTCTATGCGACCTCATAGACAGCAGCTCACCAGGTTTCCCCGTCCCTGGGATTCTCCAGACAAGAACACTGGAGTGGGTTGCCATTTCCTTCTGCAATGCATGAAAGTGAAAAGTGAAAGTGAAGTCACTCAGTCATGTCCGACTCTCAGCGACCCCATGGACTGCAGCCCACCAGGCTCCTCCGTCTGTGGGATTTTCCAGGCAAGAGTACTGGAGTGTGGTGCCATTGCCTTCTCTGATAATCCCACTAATGACTCTTTAAAACTCAGTTATCACTTCTTCATGTTATTGTGTTATGCTTAGACATGCTTGTTTTAAGTATTTACTCAAGTGCTAATGATAATCTGTTCACTTGATATTTGTTGGATTATTAGATTTGTATTTGCTATTCGTTCTTTATACAGGGAAGAAGCTATATCAAATGTAATAGATTTTTTGCCTTGGTCTAAAGCTGTGAAAATGGTGGCATTTAATCTTTATTTCTTTGAAGTAATCTCTTTTCCTTTGTGCTGTGCCTGTGCTTAGTCACTCAGTTGTGTCCAACTCTTTGCAACCACATGGACTGTAGCCCTCCAGGCTCCTCTGTCCATGGGAATTCTCCAGGTAAGAATACTGGAGTGGGTTGCCATGGCCTCCAGGGGATCTTCCCAACCCAGGGATCAAACCCAGGTCTTCTTCATTGCAGGCTGGTTCTTTACCATCTGAGCCACCAGGGAAGCCCTCCTTGTCTTTTTTGGGTGAATTTCAGTGCTGTTTTAAATGAAGTTTTAGGGAAAAGACACAACATAAAAAATAACTTTTGCATTACGAAGCACATGCTTGGAACATTATGTTTACCTCCACTCTGGAAGAAAATTTTACCTTTGGATCTGAAGTTACAGGAAAATTTGGTATTCATCACTAAAAAATGAAGAATTAATATTTGTTTTCTATAATTGACATGGTTTTATTTCCTTCCTCTCATTTTGTCTCACTCTGATCTGTTTTCTGAAGATGTATACATGCTAAATCGCTTCAGTCATGTCCGACACTTTGTGACCCCATGGACTATAGCCCGTCAGGCTCCTCTGTCCGTGGGAGTCTCTAGGCAAGAATACTGTAATTGGTTACCATGCCCTCCTCCAGGGAATCTTTCAACTCAGGGATCAAACCCCCATCTCTTACGCCTCCTGCATTGGCAGCTGAGTTCTTTACCACTAGTGCCACCTGGGAAGACCCAAGGGTAGAGTCATTTTCTAAAACACAATCCTGATCACTAAACCTGGAAACCTCCCCCACCCCATCCAATTTAATGATACAATTCAAGCATTGTAGTTCGAACTGTTACTATCCACCTCAAGGCTATTGCTTTGCTACACAAAACTTGCTGTATTCAAAAAGTACCATGGGTACTCTCACTTGTTTGTCTTTACCAGGGCTGATCTTACTATCTAGAGGTTATCTTACTCTCATATCTGTGGCTAAACTGGCTAAATTCTTGTGCTTCTAGAAATTGCATTTCTCTCTATGCTCCAGACTGAGAGGCTACCCCAAGATACTCCCCCTCCTGTCTCCCTTCAGCATGTTGTGTGTGTCCCTATCTAGATATGGATTAGAGGGCAAACCTAGGAATACCTACCTACTCCCTGTTCTGTAATGGGCATTTGATTTTCTTAGACATTGATAATATCACTGGAAATGTTCCAAAGAGGAGGCTTTTGCATTTATTAGAGCTCCTTTCAAGAAGACCAAGGTGTGTGGTTGGGAAGCATTAATTGAACAGTAAATAGGGTTGAAGAGTGAAAATTCCCAAGTAGATTCCAGTTGTTCGATGGTCCTTGTTCCAAACTACCTTCTCAGGTATATGAGTCTCAGTACCTGAGACACTTGAATTATCAGATCGAGTATTTATATTTGATGTTAGAGCTGAATGACAGGGCAGTAAAGGAGAGGCTCGGCCTAGTAATCTTAAATCATTCCCCACATGATACTCAACCTTACTCCAAAGTAAGGCTGAAATGATTAGTGCTTCTTGAGCCGCAACATAAAGAATTTATGTCTTTAGCTTGTCTAAATTAAAAGATGCTTACTTCTTGGAAGAAAAGTTATGAGCAACCTAGATAGCATATTCAAAAGCAGAGACATTACTTTGCTGACTAAGGTCCGTCTAGTCAAGGCTATGGTTTTTCCAGTGGTCATGTATGGATGTGAGAGTTGGACTGTGAAGAAGGCTGAGCGCCAAAGAATTGATGCTTTTGAACTGTGGTGTTAGAGAAGAATCTTGAGAGTCCCTTGGACTGCAAGCAGATCCAACCAGTCTATTCTAAAGGAGATCAACCCTGGGATTTCTTTGGAAGGAATGATGCTAAAGCTGAAACTCCAGTACTTTGTCCACCTCATGCGAAGAGTTGACTCATTGGAAAAGACTCTGATGCTGGGAGGGATTGGGGGCAGGAGGAGAAGGGGACGACAGAGGATGAGATGGCTGGATGGCATTGCCGACTTGATGGACGTGAGTCTGAGTGAACTCCGGGAGTTGGTGATGGACAGGGAGGCCTGGTGTGCTGTGATTCATGGGGTCCCAAAGAATGGGACACGACTGAGCGACTGAACTGAACTGAAGAGGCTGTCTCTGTTCAATCTTGCCTTTGGTCTGGCACTCACCATGCTATGTATACTGTTCATTTTCTCAAGTAATGTGCTGATGTGTTCCATCATTATATGCGCTATATATTAATCATTTTATATCTTCAGCACATGGTATAGTTCTGGGCACATAGATACTCAGAGGGATTTGGTTGGATTAAAATATCTGTCCAGTGAGTTGGTCAAGGTTAATTAAATCACTTTAAAATGGTGTCTTCATAATTCTGCTAAACTCTTAAATTCAAGGTCAAGCTACAAGTGTGGCACCAATTTCCAGACCTAGTGATAGATATTTATGTAACTGCTCAGAAAACAATCAGTAATATTTGTAAAATGTTAATAGCTCTTAAAATCCTACTCTATCTGAGAAAAGTTGATTCAGACCTGTCTTTATCCCAAAGATAAGCATATGCTGTGGTATATCTGGCCCAGATGTTTCATAGCATAAACTCCAATAGAATAAAATTCTCTAGTTACATCTATAATGCCACTTGGCTGTGGGTGAGTTTAGCCTATGAGATTGTCCTATTGTACGGACCTTGTAGTAAGTGTTAGGCAATATTCACTTTATATTCAAAATAGATAATGCTGAAAATGCTTTACTTGTGGCACAATTAAATGGATGGGAACTATCTAGGAAGGAATTAGTACTAAAATTAAAAATGTTAGCTCCAGAAAAAGACTCACTAGAACCATCACTCTTACTGTCTTCTAAAATTTATTTTTTTGAAGTGTGGTTGATTTACAATGTTGTATTAATTTCTGCTGTATAGAAAAGTGATTCAGTTATACATACATATATATATGTTTGCTTAGTCTCTCAGTCATGTCTGACTGTTTGCAATCCCACAGACTGTAGCCCAGCAGGCTCTTCTGTCCATGGGGATTCTCCAGGCAAGAATATTGGAATGAGTTGCCATGCCCTCCTCCAGGGAATCTTCCCAACCCAGGGTTCAAACCAAGGTCTTCACCCCAACCCAGGGTTCAAACCAAGGTCTTCCACATTGCAGGTACATTCTTTACCATCTGAGTCACCAGGGAAGCCCACAGATATGGATACGAATATAAATATAGATATAGACACATTCTTTTTCATGGTTTATCACAGAATATTGAATATAGTTCCCTGTGCTATACAGTAGGACCTCGTTTAGACTTTCTTTATATAATTTGCATCTGCTAGTCCCAAACTCCCAATCCATCCCTCCCCTACTCCCCCTGTCCCTTGGCCACCACAAGTCTGTTCTCTATGTCTGCGAGTCTGTTTGTGCTTCATAGATAAGTTCATTTGTGTCATAGTTTAGATTTCATATGTAAGTGATATTGTATGGTTTCTTTCTGTCTGACTTACTTCACTTAGTATGATCATCTCTAGGTCTATCCATGTAGCTACAAATGGCATTATTTCATTCTTTTGTATTGCTGAGAACCTCATCTTCTTTATCCATTCATCTGTTGATGTATATTTAAGTTGCTTCCATGTCTTGGCTGTTGTAAATAGTGCCACTATAAACATAGAGATGCATGTATCTTTTTGAATTATAGTTATATCAGGATATATGCCAGAGTGAGATTGCTGAATCATATGACAACTCTATTTTTATTTTTTTGAGGAGTCTTCCCACTGTTTTTCATAGTGGCTGCACTAATTTACATTCCCACCAACAGTGTATGAGAATTTGCTTTTCTCCACACCCTCTGTAGCATTTTTTTCATAGATTTTTTTGATGATGACCATTCTGACTGATGTGAAGTGGCACCTCATTGTACTTTTTTTGCATTTCTCTAATAATTAGCAATCTTGAACATCTTTTCATGACCATCACTCTTATTTTATACAATTATCCTGGGACATGGAGGAGGGAGGTGCCCTTACTATGTTCACACTCCCACTTAGTAGAACAGGCAGGAGAAAAGTCCACCTGCCTTGGTTTCCATACTACTCCCATTCTACAAAATCATGTCTATATGGCTTCAGCTTATGACTCTCCTCTCTACCACTAATCAGAACTGGAGATGACAGATGGCAGAATTTGTGTTGCAGAGGGAAATAGGGAGCTGAAGGGTCACTGAAAATTTAGTATCCAGTGTATGGAAAATATGGCAACAGAAGATGAACTTATAGGTCCAGAAATAAATTTTTGCACCAGGTGAATGCTTAAAATTCAGGGATGCTGGAAATTGTCATAATTGATGATTCCAGAAATTTTGGATTTAGCTATATATTTTTTAAGGTTGTATTATGATGAGTTCCTTTTGTTGACTTTCTTCTTTGTCATTTTGCCTCTTTTCGCAAATCTTGCCCATCTTTCCTATTGTGAGGGTTTAGTGAGTTTTCAAGTTGGATTTTCCCCCAACTGGTTTGCTGCCAGGTTGACAGCTCTTAGAAACAGACATTCTCTATTTTTCTGACTACTAGTCCAGGGAGCTTAGTTCAAGGTATTAACTTCTGATCCTCAAAGTCTCTAGTGGCTTCAGTTCTGGCAAACTCAGAAACCCAGTTACCTTTATTCAGCAGCCAGCCAGTGAGATAGCATTCAATTCATTCACTGCTTTTGCCAGTCTTTTTTGTGGCAGAGATTTAGTCCCATTGAATCTGCAGGATTACATCTATCAGAGACTGAGATGACAGAAATTTCATGGCATTTCGATCCTTCATTCTATGGAGATAGTGATTGAGGGAAAAAAAGAGAAGCCATAATAATATTTGAAAATATGAAGCAATGGGATTTATTTAGAACAGATTGGATTATATCATAGAACAGACGATCCCTGTATTCACAGTTGCTGTTTAAGGAATTTTATCGCACCATTTGGAAAGGCCTCTAATAAAAAAGAGTAATGTACAACTGTACTTTGGTTAAGTATCAGCAAAGAAATATTAGTCCAAATATTTTAAATACAATGAGAAAGAAAGAGAAATTGAGACAGGTGTGCATGTGTGTGTGTACATGCACATACCCGTGTATACACATACACACAGATTTTTATAGATAGTAGGCAAAATAATGAGGTCATAAAAGAAGGAGAATGGACCAAAGATGGTGTTAAGAATTGCTGACCATGGAACAACTATAAAAATATATAAATGAGTATTTATCAGAGTGTGTGTTGAAGTTGGCTTTCCTTTGGCTTAACGTATGATAGGAGCTACAAAGGAAATGACTGCTAGATTTTAATGTATAAATGTTAAAAATTTTTAGAAGTAAACAAAAAGAACATGAACAAAGTAAAATACAGGTAGAAGGACTTCCCTAGTGGTCCAGTGGTTGACTCCATGCTTCCACTGCAAGGGGCATGAGTTTAATCCCTGATCAGGGAACTAAGATTTCACATGCTGTGAGGTATGTCCAAAATAATTTTTTTTTAATGGAAAACTTTAAAAATTAATTATCATGATTATGGGTTAATAGACAGTATAAAAAGAGCTGTTAAGAGAAACAAAATTCTATTATAAAGAAGCAATTTACTAGAAGAGTTACAAATGGCCACAGGAAAATGGAGGTTTATAAGTTATCTAGTGAATTCACAATGCATTTCTTCTGTGATCAACTTGGCCAAAAATTAATTTAAATTAATGATATGCCTGGTTTTGTAAATGATTCATTAATAGGGACATTTTTGTATATTGCTGAGGGGCATGTAAATGGTGTATTTTTCTGGATAGCAATTTGGAAGTACCTGTCAAGAGCCTGAAAAAATATTCATAACTTATGAACCAATTATAGTCTTCAAACTAAATTGTATCTAAAGGAAATGATCAGAGATGTGCCAAAAATGTATGAGCAAGTTTATCCATAGATAGTATTATTTATTACCATAAAAATGGAACCAGGTGACCACAAGAAAGCAGGAGTAGCAATACTCATATCAGATAAAATAGATTTTGAAATAAAGGCCTGAAAAGAGACAAAGAGGGACAGTGCAGAATGATCAAAGGATCAATCCAATAAGATATAACAATTATAAATATATATGCACCCAACATAGGAGCACCTCAATATGTAAGGCAAATGCTAACAAGTATGAAAGGGGAAATCAACAGTAACACAATAATAATGGGAGACTTCAATACCCTACTCACATCTGTGGATAGATCAACCATAGCAAATTAGCAAGAAAACACAAACTTTAAATGATACAGTGGACCAGTTAGACCTAATCGATATCTATAGGACATTTCACCCCAAACAATGAATTTCACCTTTTTCTCAAGTGCACACAAAACCTTCTCCAGGATAGATCACATCCTGGGCCATAAATCTAGCCTTAGTAAATTTAAAAAAATTGAAATCATTTGAAGCATTTTTTCTGATCACTATGTGGTAAGATTAGATGTCAACTACAGGAAAAAAACTATTAAAAATACAAACATATGGAGGCTAAATAACACAATTCAGAATAACCAACAAATCATGGAAGAAATCAAAAAGGAAATCAAAATATGCATAAAAACAAATGCAAATGGAAATATGACAACCCAAAATCTATGGGATTCAGTAAAAGCAGTGCTAAGGGGAAGGTTCATAGCATTACAAGCTTACCTCAAGAAACAAGAGAAAAATCAAATGAATAACCTAACTTTACACCTAAAACAACTAGAAAAAGAAGAAACGAAGAACCCAGGGTTAGTAGAAGGAAAGAAATAATAAAATTTAGGGCAGAAATAAATGAAAAAGAAAGGAAACTATATCAAAAATCAACAAAACTAAAAGCTTATTCTTTGAGAAGATAAATAAAATAGACAAATCATTAGCCAGACTCATCAAGAAAAAAAGGGAGAAGAATCAAATCAACAAAATTAGAATGAAAATAGAGAAATCATGACAGACAACACAGACATACAAAGGATCATAAGAAACTACTATCAGCAACTATATGCCAATAAAATGGACAACTTGGAAGAAATGGACAAATTCTCAGAAATGTATAACCTTCCAAAACTGAACCAGCAAGAAATAGAAAATATTAACAGACCCATCACAACCACAGAAATAGAAACTGTAATCAAATATCTTCCAACAAACAAAAACCCAGGACCAGATGGTTTCATAGCTGAATTCTACCAAAAATGTGAAAAAGAGCTAACACCTATCCTACTCAAATGCTTCCAGAAAAGTTCAGAGGATGAGAAATTCACAAACTCATTCTATGAGGGCACCATCACCCTGATACCAAAACCAGACAAAGATGCCACATAAAAGAAAACTATAGGCCAATATCACTGATAAACATAGATGCAAAAACCCTCAACAAAATTCTAGCAAACAGAATCCAACAACATATTAAAAAGATCATACATCATGACCAAATGGGCTTTATCCCAGGGATGCAAGGATTCTTCAATATCCACAAACCAATCGATGTGATACACCAGATTAACAAATTGAAGGATAAAAACTATATGATTATCTCAATAGATGCAGAGAAAGCCTTTGACAAAATTCAAGACCCACTTATGATAAAAACTCTCCAGAAAGCAGGCATAGAAGGAACATACCTCAAGATAATAAAAGCCATATATGATAAACCCACAGCAAACATTATCCTCAATGATGAAAAATTGAAAGCATTTCCACTAAAGTCAGGAACAAGACAAGGATGCACACTCTCACCACTACTATTCAACATAGTTTTGGAAGTTTTAGCCACAGCAGTCAGAGAAGAAAAAGAAATAAAAGGAATCCAGATTTGAAGAGAAGTAGTAAAACTCTCATTGTTTGTAGATGACATGATCCTCTACATGGAAAACCCAAAGACACCACCAGAAAATTACTAGAGCTAATCAATAAATATAGTAAAGTTTCAGGATATAAAATTAACACAGAGAAATCCCTTGCATTCCTATACACTAAAAACGAGAAAACAGAAAGAGAAATTACGGAAACGATCCCATTCGCCATTGCAATGAAAAGAATAAAATACTTAGAAATAAATCTACCTAAAGAAACAAAAGATCTATATAGAGAAAACTAAAAACACTGATAAAAGAAATCAAAGATGACACAACTAGATGGAGAAATATATCATGTTCATCGATCAGAAGAATCAATATAGTGAAAATGAGTATACTACCCAAAGCAATGTATAGATTCAGTGCAGTCCCTATCAAGCTACCAACTTGTTCTAGTTCTGAAATTTTCCACAGAACTAGAACAAATGATTTCACAGTTTGTATAGAAATACAGAAAACCTCAAATAGCCAAGGCAATCTTGAGAGAGAAGAATGGAACTGGAGTAATCAACCTGCCTGGCTTCAGACTATACTACAAAGCTACAGTCATCAGGACAGTATGGTACTGGCACAAAGACAGAAGTATAGATCAATGGAACAAAATAGAAAACCCAGAGATAAATCCACACACCTATGGGTACAGTATCTTTGACAAAGAAGGCAAAAATATACAATAGAGAAAAGACAATCTCTTTAACAAGTGGTGCTGGGAAAACGGGTCAACCACGTGTAAAAGAATAAAATTAGAACACTTTCTAACACCATACACAAAAATAACCTCAAAATGGATTAAAGATCTTAATGTAAGACCAGAAACTAAAACTCCTAGAGGAAAACATAGGCAACACTTTCTGACATAAATCACAGCAAGATCCTCTATGGCCCACCACCCAGAGTAATGGAAATAAAAGCAAAAATAAACAAATGGGACCTAATTAAACTTAAAAGCCTTTGCACAATGAAGGAAACTATAAACAAGGTGAAAAGACCGCCTTCCTAGTGGGAGAAAATAATAGCAAATGAAGCAACTGGCAAATAATTAATCTCAAAAATATATAAACAGCTCATGGAGCTCAATACCAGAAAAATAAATGATCCAATCCAAAAATGGGCCAAAGAACCAAACAGACATTTTTCCAGAGAAGATATACAGATGGTTAACAAACATATGAAAAAATGTTCAACATCACTCATCAGAGAAGTGCAAATCAAAACCACAATGAGGTACCATCTCACACCAGTCAGAATGGCTGCTATCCAAGTCTACAAGCAATAAACTCTGGAGAGGGTGTGGGGCAAAGGGAACCCTCTTACACTGTTGGTGGGAATGCAAACTAGTACAGCCACTATGGAGAACGGTATGGAGATTCCTTAAGAAACTGAAAATAGATCTGCCATATGACCCAGCAATCCCACTTCTGGGCATACACACTGAGAAAAGCAGAATTGAGAGAGACACACGTACCCCAGGTATGTGAATGGATAAGAAAGCTGTGGTACATATACACAATGGAATATTACTCAGCTATTAAAAAGAATACATTTGAATCAGTTCTAATGAGGTGGATGAAACTGGAGCTGATTATACAGAGTGAAGTATGTCAGAAAGAAAAACACCAGTACAGTATACTAACACATATATATGGAATTTAGAAAGATGGTAACAACGACCCTATATGCGAGACAGCAAAAGAGACACAGATGTAAAGAACAGACTTTTGGACTCTGTGGAGAAGGCGAGGGTGAGATGATTTGAGAGACTAGCATTGCAACATGTATATTACCATATGTGAAATAGATCACTGGTCCAAGTTCGATACATGGAAACAGGGCACTCAAAGCCGGTGCACTGGACCAACCCAGAAGAATGGGATGGGGAAGAAAGCAGGTGGGGGTTTGGGATGGGGAACATGTGTACACCTGTGGCTGATTCATGTCAATATATGGAAAAACTGCCACAATATTGTAAAGTAATTAGCCTCCAATGAAAATAAATAATTTAAATAGAAAAAAAATGGAACCAGGTTAATCTGCAGTGACTAAAATAGCACAATAAAGGTCTATATACCTATTTAATATTATTATTTCTAGGAATATTCAGTAACATGGAGGTCAATTTATGATATCATAATATTGTTATATAATAAAGTATAATTCCTAAAATACTTGATTAAATTTCTGAAATCACAGCAATAGTTATTTATGGGTAATGAAAGAATAGGCATTTAAAATTTGTTATACTCCTATGAATTAAAAAAAAAATTGTAAAGTTCTTTGTTATAATCAAGAACAAATGTATTTCCCCCAGTTTTACTACAGACAAAAAATTCACTGATTTTATGGTTTTATTAATTGTAGCAATTATATGCAGTTGAGTAACTGGAGTTACATTCAAGATATGCCCTATTTTCAGCACCCTAAAAATTCCTCATGTCCTTTAGCAGTCAATTCTATCCTCAAACAATTACTGGCAGTTGCTGGTCTTTCTGTCACTATTGTTTTGTCCTTTCTAGAATTTCATACATCATTTTGAGATCCATGCTGCTATATATGCCATTTTATTTTGTTCTAAGAATTTAATTTTGAAAAAATAACTCAGCATATAATTCACTCAAATAATTAACCCAGGGGTGAAAGGTGGTTCTTTTCAGTTTAGTTCAGTCACTCAGTCATGTCTGACTCTTTGCAACTCCATGAATCACAGCACGCCAGGCCTCCCTGTCCATCACCAACTCCCGGAGGTCACTCAGACTCACGTCCATCGAGTCCGTGATGCCATCCAGCCATCTCATCCCCTGTCGTCCCCTTCTTCTCCTGCCCCCAGTCCCTCCCAGCATCAAAGTCTTTTCCAATGAGTCAACTCTTTGCATGAGGTGGCCAAAGTACTGGAATTTCAGCTTTAGCATCATTCCTTCCAAAGAAATCCCAGGGTTGATCTCCTTCAGAATGGACTGGTTGGATCTCCTTGCAGTCCAAGGGACTCTCAGGAGTCTTCTCCAACACCACAGTTCAGACATAGTGAAAAGAAAAAATATTGAGACTGGAGAGTCTAGATAAGTCATCTACATCTTCTGATACTCAGTTTGTTCATCTCTAACATGAGATTAAAAATAATATTTTCCTTATCCATTCTTCAGCATCATTATGGGTAACAAATCAGAAAATGCTTATTAAAGCACTTTGTGAAGCTTGAATATCAATTTCTGACTCAGTTATTATTGTCTGATATTGATGTGCAGGTCAGTATACCTATCCTTTTCAAAAGATTTGCCTTTATGTATATAAAATAGAGACTCTCCTTCATAAAGGTATATTCTAACATTAAGTTCAGTTCAGTCGTTCAGTTGTGTCCGACTCTTTGCGACCCCATGAATCACAGCACACCCGGCCTCCCTATCCATCACCAACTCCCAGAGTTCACTCAGACTCACGTCCATCAAGTCGGCAATGCCATCCAGCCATCTCATCCTCTGTCGTCCCCTTCTCCTCCTGCCCCCAATCCCTCCCAGCATTAGAGTCTTTTCCAATGAGTCAACTCTTTGCATGAGGTGGCCAAAGTACTGGAGTTTCAGCTTTAGCATCATTCCTTCCAAAGAAATCCCAGGGCTGATCTCCTTCAGAATGGACTGGTTGGATCTCCTTGCAATCCAAGGGACTCTCAAGAGTCTTCTCCAACACCACAGTTCAAAAGCATCAATTCTTCAGCGCTCAGCTTTCTTCACAGTCCAACTCTCACATCCATACATGACCACTGGAAAAACCATAGCCTTGACTAGATGGACCTTTGTTGGCAAAGTAATGTCTCTGCTTTTGAATATGCTGTCTAGGTTGGTCATAACTTTCCTTCCAAGGAGTAAGCGTCTTTTAATTTCATGACTGCAATCACCATCTGCAGTGATTTTGGAGCCCCACAAAATAAAGTCTGACACTGTTTCCACTGTTTCCCCATCTATTTCCTATGAAGTAATGGGACCAGTTAAGCCCTAATAAATTGCTGTCATGGGAGATGTTTGAGAATGGACCAGACTGTCAGCAGTGGTAAATGATTGAATTCTCTAGCATTAGTTATTTTCAGATTCAAGTTCTGATATCCATACTTTCCCCCATCCTCTTTCCCTTTTCTTTTCTAGATCCCTCTGCATTCAGAACTTGTTCTCTATCAACAGGTTAGAATATGAGAATATACACTTTTATTAATTTTTTGACATCTAGGAAGTTTTTCTTAAATGTTTAAGATTTGCATAAACAAAAAGACAGTGAAAACCCAATGTGTTCCACCCAGTTTGCAGAGAGATACTTGGCAACATGAAATAACTTTAAATAACTTGAAAGAAAGAATACTAGCAAACCATTCCTTCAATATTTATTCATTCTACAGTCATTAAATTTTGATTGAGTTTCCATCATGTTCTAGACTTTCTATGGGACCTGGGGTATAGTTGGTATTTGTCCTAATAGAAATTACATTCAAGTAGGAGATGAAGACAAAAAATAAATAAATAAACCATTAAATAGTTACAAATTCTGATAAGAGTAAAACAAAAAGCTGCAGTGGGTGATGAAATAGGACTAACAAAATCAAGAAAGGACTCTCTAGAGAGATTATACCTAAGCAAGACCTGAAGCATGAGGAGGAGCTAATCTTGAGAAGAGCTGGAAAAAATAGCATGAGGAAAAGAAGAAACACTACGCAAATGCTCTGTGACAAGGAATACAGGAACTAAAGAAAAATCAGTATGGTGGGCACAGGATGAATACAAGAAAGTCCATAGTTGAAGCTGTAGCGTTAATAAGCACTATCACATCAGACTGCAATGAGGAGTTTGGGTTCTATCCTAACTCCCTGGGGAGAACTGGATGGTTTTACTCATGGGGGTGTCTTGATTGTCTTGACCTGTTTTAATCCTCATTGTTTTCATAAAATTAAACTGGCCATTCTCTATTCTGATCTGTAGCCAACAGTTTACTTGCAAAGAATTTAATTAAGATGCAAAGAAAAACTACACCTATTAAAGCTTTTTCTACCTGTTTTCTAAAGTAATAATTTAAGATGTTCTCTTTGAGATAATTTGAGTTACTATAGAACATTCTAGTTCTTTCCTCTATTAATATATTTCTAATCCCTTATTGGGGAAGACTTCCCAGGGACAGTTGGGGGTCCCATGCAGTCAACCAGATACCCTCTGTCAACACATGTATTATTTAGGCTTCTGTGGGTGGCTTCAGCTAGATTTAGAATGACAGCAATCAGAATCTGGTTTATTAGTCAATTTAGAATTGACTGTAAGTCAAATTTTTCTTTGCTACCTAATTTTCTGTTTTAGCATCTTCAGGTCAGTAGTAAAGTTTTAATATTTTGTCTTCTCCCAAAATGCTATATACATTTCATATGAAGATCAAATAATTTTGAATAATCACCATAAATTTATATGATTACACAGATACCTTTGATATTTCATTACTGTGATAGTTATAAAGTTTTCTGGCCAAGTGTATTTTACTGTATAATTGAAGCTTGTTGTTACCCTAGTAAGAATATTGTCTTTCAGTCATGAAGACCATTGATTTTATGAGATATCTAACTAAAGTTTCTGAAACTAATTCTACTACCTTAAAAATAGATTTTTACTTTCAGTTTGTATATTATAAAATATTAAACAGTATCTCAAGAATTTATATTTGAATTAAAATCATGGCTCTGAAACTCTGTGAACTTGAATAAATATTTAACATTTTGTGCCTCAGTTTTCTCATCCAGAAAATGCACATGAGGATAAAAGCGAGATAATAATGAGGATTAAATCAGTTCATATATGTATATATGGAAAACTTAACCCGCATTTGCAAGAATCATGTGAATCCCTCAGAAGCATTCATTTTCCACTTAATAAATACTGTACCCACTTAATAAATACTATACCTCAGGCCTTGTGTTATAAATATTGACATACCAATGAATAAAAACAAATCATTGTCTGACCAGAGAGGTCTGAGCTTCCTGCCCAGGACAGGCCGCCCCCGCCAGTGGGAACAGAAGAGTAGAGGGGAATGTGTACATCAGCAGTGAGAACATAAGAAATCCCGAGTCACTGGGAGAGCCACTGGTCCTTTTGTGCTCTGCAGGATTTTTATATTAAGGTTAGATGCACTAAGTTACTTTTTCCATCTTCAGATCATGTAGGTGGTCAAATACCACCTTTCTTTTGGAACACAACAAAAAAACTTGTATAAATCTTTTTGTTTTTAATTGAGAACAGCATATTCTTTGAGTAAAAATACAGATTGTAGAACCAGATGCATAGATTATAGAATCAGATAGACCTGGATTCAAGTCCATTTACTGCCCATGTGAATAAAAATAATCAATAATAATCAGAATAGGAAAGGGTTTTATTTGAGTCAAATTGAGGAGTAGCCTGGAAGCCTGCTTCCCAGATTACTCTAAGAAACTGCTCCAGAGGAGCAGGGTTTTCAGCACAGTTTCGTATCTTGTCAGAACAAAGAACATTAAACACTTCTTCAAGGGTTGATTTCTAAAAGGTTTCAAAAAAAAAAAAAGAACAGACCAGCACGTGCACAGTGAATCAGTATGGCCTTGGCAACTGGGAAGGGAATCTTGACATCAAAGGAGTAGTGTCATTGGCTTCCTAGGAAGGGGACATTTAATCTTTATTTTTAACATGGATGTTCTTTACTTCTTGTCAGTGTGCCCTTTCTTTCATTAAAGCAGATGTATAATGTATGTTTGATAGGCCACAGACTGTTTTATTTAGTATAAAATCCATATGAACTCATGAATAAGCCAGAATGACTTCCATATATCTCAGTATGTGAAAATTTTATAATCATAACTTACTGCAAGTTTCTTAACTTTTTTGTCTTCAGTTTTCTGAGACTGTTTTCTCATATGTAAAATGACAATAATAATGCAATAAATCTCATAGGGTTGTTGTTAAAACTAAATGAGCTATGCAAGTCAAAGTATTACCACACTTTAGCATATATTAGGTGCTTAAAATTGTCAATCATCACTCTAACATTATTACAATTAGCTACCATGTTTAAAGATGAGGATTCATAAAAGTTGTAGAAATTGTCCAGTGACTTAATGTGAACTCAAATTCAGTTTTCCCTGATTTCAAAATGCATGTTATTTGTATTGATTTTGTGCCTCCTCATAAGAAAAACAAAACAAAAACTTGACTAGTCTCTCTCAAAAGCTACAATTGTGTGATCCCCACCACTATTATTAATTAAAAGAGAAAGACTTACAGTTGTTAAAAATATGTCACCAGATAAACATCAACAGTGATACATTTTATGGCAGACTAACAAAAATAGATAGCAAGTACAGTTTTCATTAGTTTTCTTTACTAAAATCCTCTACTGCTTTGAGGATTTTCCAGATCACAGCATGTCTGTTTCGCAGGTGAGCAGACCTTATGGTTCTACTCAGTGCTAGCCATTAGTGTCAGAACCAGGATACCAAGGTGGAGTGTGCAGCTGGAGCAGTCTCACTGCTCTCATGGATGGGAGTCAGATAGTGTTTGAGAAGTACTTGTGAGCCTTGAACTTGTAACTTATTTAAGCACCCATTAATCAAAAGATTTGACTTATGCTATACTATTAGCAAGGAAATACTGAATTTTCCTCCAATTTACACAGTTTATTCAAGCAGTAATTGGAGAGTCACTGCTTAAATCCCACTCTTAAAAGAAAGTTATCCTTTCATTTGGTTTTTTAACCAAGTGGGCCAGATTTGTGGCTTTCATAATGGATAAGTATCTAAAATACTTATATTCTCTTTGAGTATGATGCATGTACATGTGTGTGTGTGTATGTGTGTGTGTAACAGAGAAAAAGGGATGTCTAGGCTAAGAATCCTGAGTGACTTTAATTTCACTTTTCACTTTCATGCATTGGAGAAAGAAATGGCAACCCACTCCAGTGTTCTTGCCTGGAGAATCCCAAGGAGGGCTGAGCCTGGTGGGCTGCACAGAGTCAGACACAACTGAAGCAACTTAGCAGCAGCAGCAGCAGGCTCAGAATAGAGAATATCTGTAGTAATGAATAGCACTGTGGGTATTAGAAGAATGCAAATATTAAGCAGTTTAGAAATGGCACATCTCAAATTTCTATATTTTTAACAAGCCTTCATGGACTCATCACAATTTCAGGATTGTACAAAAAATAATCCCCTTTGTGAATGAAAGTTTTAGAGTTTTGAAGCTTGAATGAGGGTATAATTTAGCTCTTGGCCTTTGAATACTTGTTATACATTTGTTGTGTGTGTGTATGTAATATTTCTATTTTTGATGAGACTGAAACTGCTTTTATTGATATACCTTAGTGTTTTCCAATTGGAACATTTTATATATTAAAGCTTTGCACTCTGTTACTGGAATATGTGATTCCCTCCCAGCTGCAGAGAGGAAGGAAGCATTAGGTAAAGGCAGATATGGTTCTCTTCTGTGTTTTGTGAAGCTTACTCATCCTCTTACTGGAAGAAGCAAAGGAGAAAATGAGGGTGCTATGTTTTGTTTTTTGCTTTTCCTAGAGCAGCAGCTTTGGGAAAGACAGTAGATATGACTTTATATTGTTGATAATCAATTACTAGTATTTTTAAGCTTTTACCATGTACTGGTTCCACTTTTGAGGGCTCTGCACATTATTAGCTAATTAACTTCACAATATTCCTTTGGTATAGGTAGTATGTATCATTATCCCCAAGTTGCAGATGGAAAAACTAAAGCATAGTCAGGTTAAGAAACTTCCCAAAGCTACCTGAAAGGGTAAAGTAGAGTTCAAATCTATGCGATTAACTATGTGGCCTGTGCTCTTAACCATTGTGCCAGGCATGTCAGTGAGAGAGAGAACAATCATTATTATCATTCATCATAATTACACTTAAATGAGTGTTTACTCTGTAAGCCTATTGTGCCAGTTGCTTTTAGTCTTCACAAAAACCTTGAGGCGGAAGCTGTTGTAGACTCCATTTTACAAGATGGAAACTAAGACTCTGGGAGATAACTAACTGAGGGCTACATAGCTATAAGAGGTGAGACTTGAGTTTGAGTTAAATCTGGCTTCACAGCTAGCCAATAAAGACAGGGAGAGGGAAACACTGACAAATCCATGCCCATTTCTAGATAACATGGCTTCCCATTACCTGTAGCTTATCACTATCTTCATTATGAGTCAGGGGCAAAAAAAGAGGCGATAACACGCATTTCAGGCTTCAGTTACAATGGAGGTCACTTTGTAACAGAGGTTCTATATGGCACAATTCATTTAGCGAGCGAGAGAGAGAGACAGAGTCAGCTTACTTTAACTGTATGCTCAGTAAACTAATTAATTCATGAAGAAAAATTTTTAAAGAAACTAAATTATTAGTGAGTTTCCCCTCAAAGCTCCCTACAGGACCATTATGAGAAGTAATTCCAGGGACTTAAGAGGATTAGACTTCATTCTATTTAAAATGCCCTATAACATAATATTGACTATAACTATGAAGACAGTTTTACATAATGATAATCCATCATGTGAAGAAGGATTAAAGGTCCAAGATGTCCACTATGGTTAAAAGGAGATTTGAGTCAAACTTGTTGCCTATCTTTTGGAGAATATTCTCTGGAACAGAAACTTGACTGGAAAGTTCCAGGGAGAAACATTTTATCTTAGTTGTAGAAAGAACTTTCTCTCAACTAGAGCTGTCCACCCTTGGAATGGGTTACCTTAGAAACTCACCCACTACCTGCCACTGTGTGCAGAGGCAGGATAGCATTCAGGGAACCAGGGAGACATGGAATAGATAACTATTCTAATTTTGAGATCTTTTAATTTTACACAGCATAAAAGTTGTTTAAGCTGCTCAAGTGAGAGAGTCATGTGTTTTAATAGAACAAAGCTGAGCGCCGAAGAATTGATGCTTTTGAACTGTGGTGTTAGAGAAGACTTTTTGAGAGTCCCTTGGACTGTAAGATCAGCCCTGGGATTTCTTTGGAAGGAATGATGCTAAAGCTGAAACTCCAGTACTTTGGCCACCTCATGTAAAGAGTTGACTCACTGGAAAAGACTCTGATGCTGGGAGGGATTGAGGACAGGAGGAGAAGGGGACGACAGAGGATGAGATGGCTGGATGGCATCACTGACTCGATGGACATGAGTCTGAGTGAACTCTGGGAGTTGGTGATGGACAGGGAGGCCTGGCGTGCTGCAATTTATGGGGTCGCAAAGAGTCGGACACAACTGAGCAACTGAACTGAACTGAACTGAATGCATGTTAGACTCTATTATCTATAAAAGATGCCAAAAGGGGAAAAACACCTGAAGTGTAGGAAAAAATTGTGTAATCTATTTGGAAAACATATTTGAAGCCAAGTTAAGAACTGTTCTTAATCGGTGGAATCTATAAGGAGATTTAATACCTTAGAAAATATTGTTGAAGGATATAAAATTTCTAAAAATTTAATTTTAAAATTTGAGTGTGATTAAAGAGAAGAAAGCCAGGGCTGCTTTGGTGGCTTGGACGGTAAAAAATCTGCCTGCAGTGCAGGAGACCCGGTTCCACTCATGGGTCAGGAAGATATCCCAGAGAAGGGAATTGCAGCCCACTCCAGTATTCTTGCCTGGAGAATTCCATGGACAGAGGAGCCTGGTGGGCTACAGTCCATGGGGGTCACAAAGAGTCAGACACGACTGAGCGACAAACACTTAGAGAAGAGGAAAAGTGTTTTTTCAACAAAAATGTTAATTTGCCAGAGTTTACAACACAAATGCTTTTCTGATAAAAGTGATGAATTATCAAAGACAACAAACAGGGTTCTGATATTGAAATTACAAAGTATTGGCGCAAATGAATTTAACTCACAAAGGTTTATTACCCTTGGGCTGGTTCCTGCTGTTTCCATGGGATGTTTGTGTATCGTCCTCTTGAACTAGGTACACTGCATTCACTGTGAGAGCCTTGAAATATCTGTTCTATTAATGTCCAGATACCAATGAATTTCAGTGTTTTAACAACATTGTGAAAAATTACATTGGAGCATATTTTTTTGAAAACACATTTCAGGTGGCAGTTTGGAACACTCTGAACTACCAGGATACCGTATCATTTCCTTTCTGTTTTCTTAGGTTTTCATGAGTCAGCCCATTGTATATCCAAGAAATATAAGGGGAGACAGTGTGCACAGTGGCACAATGCTAGGTGGAGGGTGCCATAATTTTTTTTTTTAAGAGAAGGAATGTGTTTTCAAAAGGAAGTCAGGCAGCCTGTCTGTACTGTGGCTCATTAGCAGCGTTGAGACAGTTCAAATCTTATCATAATTCTTAAATTTAGCATCATTAAGGCAGCAAATAAAACACAGAGATGATCCATGGGAAGTGGGCTTACATAGCATGGAAGAAAATTAGTTTATTGAAAGGCAGGCTTTGGAGTGCAAAAATTTGATGTGCTGGGTTTGCTATTTCAGAGGATACTTAATGTGGTCCTGTCAGGCTTCTAAGTCTGTTGGAATTTATTCTGTAGATTTCTGAACATCCATGTTCATAAAACTGGTAAAACTTTGGATTTATGAAATTTTGGATTTATGAAATCCAAAATTTTGGATTTATGAAATGGAGATGTCTGGGGCTGGGCTTGCTCCTCTCTGCTCTTTCCTCATTAGACTCCTCTCTAAAACCCAGAAAGATACCATTCCATGTGAAAATATCATTTCTTGTAGCAGGTTGGGATCCTGAAAACTCTGCTTTAGATGTTGTGATAGCAAACAATTTTGGCCCGAACTATTCCAACAATGGGAGAAAACCTCCTTTCATACACTATTATTTTTCTTTGATCTTTGTGCTGTAGTCTCCAAGTCTCTGGAGGTTTTGTGCTCACTCCTCTAATTTCCATCAGAGAGGGCTGTGAATCCTCCTCCTCCTCCGTTCCACAGAGTTCCTAACTATTCTCTTTGACCAAAATTATTCAGTAAAAATTAAAGGGGCTAGGAGGATCAAAGGCTGTGTGTTTTTGGAATGGTGCTGTCATTTTTTGTGGGGTACTTAACAGTGAGGAACAGTGGGGGGCAGGGGAGAGTCAATTGCAGTGTTTCAGCATTTTTACAGAGCTGCAAGGGAACCAACTTCTTAATAGCATCTAATATCTTAGGGAGGCTGGTGCTTTGTAGCCTAACCAAAAGCTACATCTTATAATCTGATTAATATCAAATCTGCAGTATAGCATGAGGAAATCCATACTGCCCTAGTAGTCTCCCACCTTTCTCTTTACCCTATTAACTAAACTCATGGTAACTCAAAAGAAGTTGTCAGGTTTAATATGCCTTGCTTGATTCATTACCTAGTACTAAAAGTATATACACTTGTGTAGACTTCAGGAAATCACTAACAGGCAAAAGTAGCATCAGTAGCATCAGTACTTGCTGCCTAGGTGATAAATCGTAGTATTAGGGACTCAGAATACACCAGGCACTGTTCAAAGTGATTCACTGATATCTTAGCTCTCTTAGTCTTCACAGCCTTGCGTGTGTGTGGTTTCATTTTTATCTCCATCTTGCAGATGAAGACTAATGCACAGAGTTGTTTAGTCACTAAGTTGTGACCAACTCTCTTGCAACCCCATGGTCTGTAGCCCCCCAGGCTCCTCTGTCTTTGGGATTTCCCAGGCAAGAATACTGGGGTTGGTTACCATTTCCTTCCCCAAAGGATTTTCTCAACCCAAGGATGGAACCCACATCTCCTGCATTGCAGGTGGATTCTTTATGAAGCCACCAGGGAAACCCAAGGCATAGGGGTCAGAATTAGAATTCAAACCATGCAGCCTGATTCCAGAATTCATGGTTTACTTTTTTACTACATCAACCTCAAACCAAAGATCTGAAACAAATGCTCAGCATTTCTTCTTCATGATCTTTTAGTCAACTCTTATGTAAGGTTAAATCACCAGAAAGTTTAGGCAGTGACTTAATTGCTGTGGCTGCCTTAACTGCTGTAACTATGAAAGAAGTAGGAGAGAAGAGAAAGCTTGTCTTTATAGTCTTGTAGACTAGTTTCAATCTAAATCCCAGTTTTATTAGTTATGTTAATTCCCAGGAGACCAAACCCAGGTCTCCTGCATTGCAGGCAGATTCTTTACCATCTGAGCTACCAGGGAAGCCTCAGTTCTTAGCTGCTGCTGCTAAGTCGCTTCAGTCGTGTCTGACTCTGTGCGACCCCATACACGGCAGCCTACCAGGCTCCTCCGCCCATGGGATTTTCCAGGCAAGAGTACTGGAATGGGGTGCCATTGCCTTCTCCCAATTCTTAGCTACTCATTACTAATTTCTCAAGATCTCAATTGCTCAATCTATGAAATGTGGATATGACAGTAGCATGTACTAAATAGGGTTATTGCTGATATGAACTTACATAATGCATTTAGAGTGCCTAGCGCAATACCAGACACAGACATGTTAGATGTTAATGTTTTAAGCTGCCTTTAACCTTTGCTGGAAATAGAATGATGACAGATAATGAACAGTGTGTGTGTGTGTGTGTGTGTGTGTGTGTGTGTGTGTGTTTTGGGGGGAGTCTATTAAAATATCAGTTAATAGAATGTAATCAGATGCATGTATTTTATTCCACAAGGCAAGTCAGTCGTCTGGATTCTACCAGTAGACTAGATTTTCTGCAATAGTGTCCTTAGATGTGTAACACAGGAGCATTGTGAGGTAAATACGATTGTAATGCAATGTGTCAGGTATTTATTACACTCCAGGGAGGATCCATGTTGCTCCAAATTCTGAATTACAGCAGAGTCCCTGTGTTATCACATCTGCTCTCCCATCTCCAATTCTGCTTCAGAATACGTAATAGTCTTGGAGCTGGGATTTACCATTCTCTTCTAGTTAATTAAAAACGGAAAATCAGTGCAATCATAGGGAGGGACATAAAGAGGGAAAATAAGTTTAAGACAGAAATGCTCTAAGGATGAGGGAGTTCTCCTGGGCAGCTGGAAGTCAGTCGACTGTACTCACTAAGGTCTGATTCCTGGGGATGGGGTAGTCTCAGTGGGCTGTGACTTCTTCCTCTTCCCAGGCACTGGAACTTCACTGCTCTAAGTGAAATTATTTAATTTATGCTTTCAAATTGAAAAGTTGCCTTATTCTCTCTCAACATAGGTGCCCTAAAGACTATTCATGCCAGCACAGCAACTCTCTCTTAAAGCTATCCTTAGAAAATAATAGGGGTGGGTATTCCCCAATTCCGGAAACTCCATCTTTTATAGAAAGCATTCCATGTGGCACCTTAAGGGTTAAACTTTTGTTGCAGATAGAGTATCAAGTGGCTTTTCAGGAGAGGATAACCCCCAATTTAGAAACTGCCATTTCTAAATGGTAAGCCAAACATACGTTAGTTTACACTGCTTTCTATGAAAGGAATAACTCACCGCTTCTACTGTGTGTGTTAGTTGGCTTTTCTCTCTCCCGTCTACCTCCTGTCATCTATATCATGTGTATATCAGGGTGAGGACCGTCACTCACAGTTAATAAAAACCCCAGAACACGACAAAGATTCTTTTTTTTGCAGATCCGTTTTACAATAGCTCTCAATTTATGATGTCACATAAATCAAAAGTGAAGTGTTTATCTTATCATTCCGAGGCATCCCTTCTTCTGTGTCCTAGCCCCTCCCCCTGTGCCAATTTCCAGCCCTCAAAGATGCTTTGTATAAGAAAGTGCAAGTTCCCCGTTTTGGCTTTATTGATGTTCCCTTTTGCTCTCTTCCTGGCTCCCCCCCAAACCAAGTGAGCAGAGCAAATGGCCCGGGTTTTCCCCCAATGCCTGACCTGCGTTTACTGGGAGGAGAGCAGGAGAGGGAGCGCGCATTCCGAGCAGGCTGCTCTGACTCCGACCACAGGCTGTTCTGTGCAGGCTGTCCCTCTCCTTCAAAACCATGCATCCCCTCCCCGAAGCAGCAGGCAGTGTGCCTCCATTCAGCCACATTTGGTATGCATGAGCACGGCTGCAGGGAGAGGGGAGGTGGCTTTCTTAAGAAGGTTCAGTGGCTCAACGCCACTTGACTAGTCTCCCAAGTTGCAGGAAGCCTCTGCCCTGATGGAATTCGCAGGTGTGGAGATGACCATGGGATGCCAGGGTCGTGGGGGACCGTTCGTTTTCTAGGCATTGCCCAGGTTTGCGGTTTCTGGTTTTCCTGGTGGAATTTGGAAGGGGTCATGAATCAAACTGATGCTCCTCGACCCCTGAACTGGACCATCCGGAAGCTGTGCCACGCAGCCTTTCTCCCATCTGTCAGACTTCTTAAGGTACTGTAACTTGCTGCTTTGAATGGCTCTCATTGTGCTTTGCAGGTCTGAATACCCAACTTCGCACTTGGGCTGGGACACACCTTTTGGGGAGTACAGATTCCTGCAGTACTGGCTGTGTTGCCCATGGCTATTGAGAGGTTCTCAGCTCCCCTCACCCCATGGTGTCAGGGAGGGAGGATGGTCTCAGCCACATTTGAGAATGAGATTATGGTTGCAGAGAATGGGCTGCCTGAGTGCTCCCCACCCCCAAACATCCCTAAAATAGAATTAATTAACTTCTTTGGGAGGGTGGGAACAGTAGTGGGAGTGAAATCTCTTACTCCTGTGTGTTTGACTCCTGGATTTTTTTCCCTCCCTGGGGAAGCCCTTCGACCCAGTTTCCATTTAAATGGAACCTGAGAGAACAAAGGATTCTCCTTATTATTTTAAAAGCCCTATGTCCTTAGGTGGTCTCTCAGGTAAAGACAAAGAACAAACCTTATCAGATTGTGACTTTTTTGGCATACTTTTTTTTTTTTAAAGGCATGATAATTTTAGTATCTTAAGTGAAGTCGGCGGTGGGAAAGTATTGTTAAATATATACTGAGTGTGTGCTTCTAGCTAGCTTTCTCGCTAGCTCTGAGTTACACAAAAGAAACAGTACTATACCTCAGCTAGGATGCTACCTGGTGTCTGCAGCATTTCTCTTTCTAGAAGAAAATATATTAAAAACACTGAGAAAGTCCCCACAACTTCAAGATAATTCATCTTTACCATGTGCCTTGTAGGGAAGGAAATATAAGTAAAAATTTAAAGGTGCAGAAAACAAGTATTTCCCCTCAGAAAAGAGAATGTGGTAGTACTTTTTTGGGAAAAATGTATATCTCTGGATGTCCCTCCCACGTCCAGGTGAAGTTTAAAAGGCAAGATGAAGTTCTTCATCCTCTTTTCCATATTAATATGATACTGAGATCAATGATCACTAAAAAAATTACACTTACAGCATTTTTCTTTCTGAATCTGTGTTCTGGTTGGGTCAAGTTTGATGTGGACAATTAGTTCTATACAGCTAAGTGGCTTCTTGCATTGGAGTATTAACCCAGTATCCCTCCAGTATTCTTGCCTGGAGAATCCCATGGACAGAGGAGCCTGGAGGGCTACAGTTCATAGGATTGCAAAGAGTCGGACATGATTTAGAGACTGAGCATGCATGCATTAACCCTGTCTGAGTTTCCTTTATCCTGTTCAACACAAACTGATTAACTTTCCCAAAGGTTACACCCACATCGTATTCAAACACCCATCATTTTGTTATGGTGGTGGTTTGCTTCCTTGAAAGAGTCTTTTGGAGGAAAAGGAGGTTTGGGAGTAGGAGAAAAGCTTCCTTGGATATAAGGGCTTTTGCTGTGTTGGAACAACATGCGTGATAGGGCATGAAAAAGAATGAGGCCAGGGACTAACAAACAAATGTAAATTTTCCTCCAGAATTACTCCTGAATCTGGGGTCTAGGGTGAAGAGTATCTTGGCAAACCTAACTATGACTGAAAAAATTGACTTTAGCTATTCCATGTGCAATAAGAAACATTTTTCATTTAAATCATTCATTGGCTTTTCCCTGAAGTAATGTTTTTGAACTTATATAATGACTTTTTAACAGGTGTGTGTATACTACCTTCAATATATTATTCATTAATACTCTAAGTTTTAAATGGAAAATGATATTTATTATTTGCTTGTCATAAAATCAGCAGAGAAGTATTCTTTTGGGGTAGATTACTTATTTTTAGAAGAGCTCTCATCTTTTTTAACTGTGAGTACCATCCATGTTATATATCAGCAACACTGTCAATACTATACCAATACCATACATCTCAGTCTTACCATCCTTTATGAACATGGTGTTTTATAACAAATTTTATTCATCTAAAAGGTGCATTAATGACTGCCCTTCAAACTCTCTCAATATCTGAAAGATAGGATTTGTTTTACTAGAGAACTTTCCTTTCAAACAACATCTGTATTTTTGGAAGATTATATGTCTTAGAAGACTTCAGATATTGAACACGTTTCAAACTTGAAGAAAAGTACTACAAAATTCTTTCAGTAATACTTAGAAAGAAATAAACACTGCTTTTGTATATGAGTTATTGTATTATCAGCATTCTGGATATGAATGCTGTGTAATTTTCCCGCTCCAGATTGTTGCTGTTTTGTCTTTATTATGTTAATCCCTGTGTGTTCTTGCCCTGCTTTTATATTTCAAGTAAAATGGAAGTTCCAGAGTAATCATTTGTATCTTTTGGTCAGTGTTCTTCCTGATTTAGTCTATAAATTAAATATTTAATAGCAATAATTGTATTGTTCTTTTCCCCACTTTCTGCTTATTCTTTCCCTCCCTTTCTGCTTATTCTTTCCCTTCCTCCCACCCCCCTCAGTCTCTTATTCTGTCTCCCTCACACTGCCACCACCATGCTAATATAATGGATGGATTCTCTGGAGTCTATTGAAACTGTAAGCTAATAACCCCAATTCTCCTATTCAACAGGTAATTTTCGTTCCTCTTCCAAGCCTTTTTCTGATGCAATATGCCCTTTCCAATGCCCTGACTTAGCCATAAATGCAGTTTAGGACATGATGGCATGATTAGATTCGACTAAACCCAGATCAGTCACCATTTCTGACAAGACTGGGTGTGAGCCAATTTCCTCCCTGTCCTTTCCCGGAAAATGCATTTCTTTGCTAACTTACTTCAGTACCACACTAATGTTTAGAAATGGCTTCATAATCGTTTCCTGTATTTCCCATTTCTTAATAGAAACAAGATAGTAAAGAATTAGAAGGGAGAGGCCAGCATCTAAAGCACAAATTAAACCCAATGAGTGTTGGAACATAGTTATTATTCCTTCTGAAGACATCTTGTATTGTTATTTTGTCCATCTCAGAGAAAATTTTGAACATGCCAGCCAACTTACATTTTGAATTTGAGATTGCATTTGGGAATATCATTTGAAAATGAATTTTTGGACAAGCACATGATGATGATAGCCAAAAATCAGAGGCTGTTTTCAAACGGATACATTTCAAATGTGACCCTTTCCAATCTGTTTCTCTTCAGTTGTCATTTGCTTCATTTTGATATGTTTCAAGATTTATCTTAATATTAATCGCAGCAAGTCAAATTTATTTCAGTGATAGAATATTCTTAGCATATTTTATATTCATTTTAAGGTCTGTCTCTGCCATTATTTTCTTTGGGAGATTTTATTTTGGTTACTTCTGTTTAATTTGAATATTAATGTTAGAGCAAACAGCTTTTTCTGCATTGAAATCTTGGTAGATTTAGTGAAGGGGGCCTTTGAAAAATAGGTTGCTTTGGGGGAAAGGGAAGCTGTGCACTTGTAACAGATTTTGGATAAATACATTTAAGCCAATTTCTTGATGAAGACCAAATAATCTGCATCATTTTAGAATTTTCAAACAAAGAGTATTACTTTGCCACTAGATCAATGTCAGAAAGAGATTAGAGAAATTGTACTTCGGAAAGTTAGGTCTAAAAAAATGAATCCTAATTCCTTCATGTTTCTAACCACCTCTGTGACCTTGGGAAAGTTACTTAACCTCTCTGTAACTTGGTGTCCTTCTCTTTAAAATAAAGAATTTAAATCTTGACTTAGATTTAATGCTATGATTCCCCATGGAAAAGGCTGCCATGCTGTGTGACCATGGAAAAACGTAGTCTATTGAGGCTAAAAGTAATTAAACTGGGTTGGCTATTAAAATGGAAGGAGGGCTAGAAGTCAGCAGAGTTTAGATCATAGAGGGCCTTACCCACTAAACCAAGGCAGTTGACAATGATACTGAAAACTAGGGAGGGCCATTAAAGGGATCTTAGCAGCAAAGTGATTGCTAGATCCAGCTGTTACATAGATTGCTTTGACTGTAGTGTCTAGAATGCATAGGAGATGGTGAGTCTGGAAGCTGAGAGATTAAATTAGAGGCCTGAAGAGTTGATAAGGACCAGGGGTAATACATTTAGTCTCTTAGTCATGTCCAACTCTTTGCAACCTCATGGACTATAGCCTGCCAGGCTTTTCTGTCAATGGAATTCTCCAAGCAAAAATACTGGAGTGGGTAGCCATTCCCTTCTCTAGAGGATCTTCCCAACCCAGGGTTGGAACCTGGGTCTGCCGGATTGCAGACAGATTCTTTACTGTCTAGTGACTGAACAATAACCACAGCAGGACTAATGCAAAAGTAATGGAGGTAAAATAAACAGGGCATTGTTAAATCAGTTAGTTGTGGTAGAAGGAAGAATTTAGAATTTCTTGAGATATCTTACTTTGCTGTCTGGTGGTCCCAGTGATTGTGGTTCCAGTGTCTGAGAATAAAGATCCTGAGAAGGAAGGACAGAACTCGGTGATTCTTTGGTGAGCTAGAAAGGGTATGCCGCTTACTGATGCTAATGAGACTGAGACAAAAGTAAAGAATGTCATTTCATGTCATTGATGGGATGAGTCCCACTGATAGCAGAACTCTTTGATGTAAATAATATATAATCAGTAATATCACTTAAAGTTTTCTAAGATGGTTTTTTTTTGTTGTTCTTATAAAACAATGCCTAGTAAACTCCCATTTGTTTGAAATACAGTTACATATCTCAGAGTTTTACTTCGTTTCCCCACTCCTTTCTCTCTTTTTATTATCAAAAGAGGTTTTAGTGAAAGTGAACTGGGTATAACACAAGAGAAATAATTTAAAGAACACTGATCAAGTTAGGCTACGAGATCTCAAATTCTGCCCAAGTACACAGTGTTCTCTACTCCTATAATTTCATGTCATGGTAAGCAGTGTCCGTTATATTGTCCCGAAAGCATAGCATAGCAAGATCCTAATGACAAAATGAGTTGGGTCTTTTTTTCTACAGTTGATGCCAGACAGCAGAAATTGACTTCCGTTTGCTATTCTCAAACTCTTAGAAGACAATTATGTTGAGATTCATTTTGATTTGTTTTAAATTTGTTACTCTTAAGGACTCCTTTTCACATCTAAAATTCTGTATCTTTATATGGCAGGTAGAATAATATTAATAAACCAGAGCTTTTGTTTAGCTGGGACCAGACACTCCTGAACCACATGTCGGTGAGTAGCAGTTGAGTTTCCACAGGAAGAGAGGAAACATATACCTACTATATCTAGACATGTTCGTGAATGGTGGGGAGTGAGATCAGGGAACTGGTTATGGACCAATTCCACTAAGTGCCTTAAAGATGGGAAGCCTAAGAATAAATTGCTTTTAGGAAAACACAGTGTGTGGTTAGGCAAAATTTTAATGGCTGCTAATAAACTTCTATCTTTCCATCTCAGCATGCCAGGCTCAGATTCCCTTTAAGAAAATAAGAAAAAAAAAAATGTACCCAAACTAAAACCCAGGAGAGACAAAATCTGTGTGGTGCATTTCAAGTGGTGGCTTCAACTCAAGCTGCTGAACAGTGACCATGTGATTCGCCTTTTTGTGAAATGTTCCTTGGACATCCTGAGGGAAATTCCTGAGGCACCAAGAAACCCTCCTGTGTCTCTGAAGAGTTCTGCCTTCTGATACCCAGTATTGTGCGGTAAGGAATGAAACTGTGTGGTCATTGTAGAACAAGGGAGGATATAGCTGGGTTGTCCAAGCCCAGGGCATCTGGCTTACTGATGCCTTGTGGAGTCAGTAAAATGGAACAAAGTCTGTCTCAAAGGCAACAGTTCTGCCTTCCCTGCAGGTGATTTCCTGTGGAGAGAAGGGTGTGAACACTGCCTTTTCAGCTGTGGCTTCAAATTCTCCCCACCTGCATCTAAGTCTGTTGGTATAACCTCAACTGGCTCCAAGCTCATCTGCAGACAACTATCTCCTTTTCCATTAGCTAACATGAAAAAGTAGCTCACAAAAGGTATTCAGTAAATGTTTATTGAAGAATAAATGAGTGAAAGAACATGTGAATGATACATGAAATCCTAAGAAAGATTAAAAATCACTTGGGGAGCTTATAAGCAAAGCAGATATTCAAGCTCGCCCCTGAGAATGCTGACTCAATAGGTAGCTGGTGGGTCCAGAAATTTGCATTTTAACAAGCTCTCCTAGTGATTCTGATATGAACAGCTCTTAGAAGGACCACACATTGAGGAAAAACTGCCTTAGATTCAACAAAGCTCAATTAAATGCCTTCTCTCTTTTGCTGGCATCTGGGCAGAACAGATTATGTGTTAGTTAACAGTAGGAGCAAAAGGTTTTTCAGAAACAGTTCACAAGTTTTCAAAACGTTTAATCATAAAAAATCATTTAGATACAGGAGTAATTGAGTTCAGCTGCCCTGTTTTGGTTTACAGATGATGTGTCATCATAAAGTGAAGGAATGTTTGTTGCTTTTTTTTCTACCGTTTATCTATTTTAGATTTCCCTGTGTATTATTTCCGTGATTTATTCAGGCATATGACATACAATTTTAGATTTTTTTCTAAAAAATTCAAAAAAATTATGTTGCATTTATATAGAGATATGATTGTGAACCAGAGCTCCCAAAGATAGTGTGTATCATCAAGATTCTGGAGCATCTGCATATGTTCCTTTAAACTTCCCTAGTGAATGGTATGGACTTGACAGAAGAAGAAGATATTAAGAAGAGGTGGCAAGAATACACAAAAGAAATGTACAAAAAAGATCTTCACAATCCAGATAATCAAGATGGTGTGGTCTCTCACCTAGAGCCAGACATTCTGGAATGTGAAGTCAAGTGGGCTTTAGGAAGCATCACTACGAACAAAGCTAGTGGAGGTGATGGAATTCCAGTTGAGCCATTTCAAATCCTAAAAGATGATGCTGTGAATGTACTACACTCAATATGTCAGCAAATCTGGAAGACTCAGCAGTGGCCACAGGACTGGAAAAGATCAGATTTCATTCCAATCACAAAGAAAGGCAATGCCAAAGAATGCTCAAACTACTGCACAATTGCACTCATCTTACACGCTAGTAAAGTAATGCTCAAAATTCTCCAAGCCAGGCTTCAACAACATGTGAACCATGAACTTCCAGATGTTCAAGCTGGTTTTAGAAAAGGCAGAGGAAGTAGAGATCAAATTGTCAACATCCGCTGGATCATGGAAAAATCAAGAGAGTTCCAGAAAAACATCTATTTCTGCTTTATTGACTATGCCAAAGCCTTTGACTGTGTGGGTCACAGTAAACTTTGGAAACTTCTGAAAGAGATGGGAATACCAGACCATCTGACCTGCCTCTTGAGAAACCTGTATGCAGGTCAGAAAGCAACAGTTAGAACGGGACATGGAACAACAGACTGGTTCCAAATTGGGAAAGGAGTATGTCAAGGCTGTATATTGTCACCCTGCTTATTTAACTTCTATGCAGAGCACATCATGAGAAACATTGGGCTGGAGGAAGCACAAGCTGGAATCAAGATTGCTGGAAGAAATATCAATGACCTCAGATATGCAGATGACACCACCCTTATGGCAGAAAGTGAAAAAGAACAAAAGAGCCTCTTGATGAAAGTGAAAGAAGAGAGTGAAAAAGTTGGCTTAAAGCTCAACATTCAGAAAACTAAGATCATGGCATCCGGTCCCATCACTTCATGGCAAATAGATGGGGAAACAGTGGCTGACATTATTTTTGGGAGTTCCAAAATCACTGCAGATGGTGATTGCAGCCATGAAATTAAAAGATGCTTGCTTCTTGGAAGGAAAGTTATGACTAACCTAGACAGCATTTTAAAAAGCAGAGACATTCCTTTGTCAACAAAGATCCATCTAATCAAGGCTATGATTTTTCCAGTAGTCATGTATGAATGTGAGAGTTGGACTATAAAGAAAGCTGAGTGCCGAAGAATTGATGCTTTTGAAGTGTGGTGTTGGAGAAGACTCTTGAGAGTCCCTTGGACTGCAAGGAGATCCAACCAGTCCATCCTAAAGGAGATCAGTCCTGGGCGTTCATTGGAAGGACTCATGCTGAAGCTGAAACTCCAGTACTTTGGCCACCTGATGTGAAGAGGTGACTCATTGGAAAAGACCCTAATGCTGGGAAAGATTGAAGGCAGGAGGAGAAAGGGACATCAGAGGATAAGATGGTTGGATGGCATCTTTGACGCGATGGACATGAGTTTGAGTAGGCTTCAGGAGTTGGTGATAGACAGGGAAGCCTGGCATGCTGCCTTCCATGGGGTCTCAAAGAGTCATACATGACTGAGAGACTGAAATGGACTGATGCTCACAGAACACTTAATGATTCTCACAGTTGTTTCTTACAGGATCATGCAGGAACGCTAACTTAGGTGCTAAGAATGTGTGGTCGATAAGTGATATCCTAGATTAGAAGAAAAAATGACACGTTATCCTCTGTCTTGTTTACTTCGGGCGGTTTTACCTTACATTTTGGAGGCAGAAATCCTGCCGAAAAGAAAGGTTAACTTCAGCCCCAATCATTTGGCCGTTGCTGACGTAAGCAAGCTCCCTCGCAGCTGCTCCCGTTCTCTTATCTCTCCCAGTCGCTAGCATCACCCGTTCACCACGTTGCCCGGCTGGAACGCCTAGGCTCATGCCTCTGCTTTGTTTGCCTTCAGCCCTTATAGAATCAGCCAATCAGTTCTGCCGTGTTTTCTCATACATGTGTCTCTGTTCTACCCCTTCTGTCTATTCTAAGTTCCCAAAACCAATGTTTCTTTTCCTTGGCCCCAAAATACTATAGCAGTCTACTTCAAATTGATCCTCTCCACAGCTACCAGAATGATTCCCTTAAATGCACGTGAGACCAGGATACTGCCATGTTTGACATTCTTTAATAGTACCCCTTTTCTTGTAGAATAAAATCCTCATCTCCTGGAATTGGTGTTTAAGACCCTCTGTGATCTGTCCTCCATCTACTTCTCTGCCTTTATACTTTGCTTTTCCCTTTCTCAAATCATGAATTTCCTTTTAGCCGGGCTTTTTGTACAAGCTATTTCCATTGCCTGGAAAATCTGAACCCCTTCTTCTCCTACCTAACTCCTACCAATATTTTAATTCTCAACTAAGTTGGATGAATTTAAGAAAAAATTTCCTGAATTCCTAAACCCAGACTGGGCTTTCCTTTTAATCATACTCATAAAAGTTAATGGGTATTTCCATCTTTGCGTTGAACGTGTTATAGTATTATTAGCTCTTTCACCTCATTCTGAAAAGCTTCTTAAAGTTAGGAACCATATCTTAGACAATTTCATGCATTATGTCATTTATCAGACAGCACAGGATAATTGGGGTGCTAAGGCATATGTGCTAAGTTACTTCAGTTGTGTCTGACTCTTTGTGACCCTGTGGATTGTAATATCAGGCTCATCTGTCCATGGGATTCTCCTCCCGGGGATCTTCCCAACATAAGGATCAAACCCACATCTCTTATGTCTCCTGCATTGGTAGATGGATTCTTTACCTGTAGGGACAGGGGTGCTAAATGAATAGGTAAATGTTTGAGGGAATGGATAACTATGCTCCTGATGCAGTGCTCTGAAGCCACTTAAAAGCACCAAATGGTATTATAAGGTCTTGGCATTTTGTCTAATTAAAGGATACTTTGAGCTTGAGTTGATATATTTCATATATTTCCCAAATTGGAAGATTAGTTAAGGAATTGAACCAATGACTGGTACTCAATACAAGTGATGCAGAATAAAATAGTTACTTAAGGAAGAAACTGTAATAGGTAGAACCAGATGTCTGCTTTGAAAATATTTACTGAAAGTTAAAGTGAGAGATTGAAATTACCTCATTTATTGCTTTTGTTGGAGAAAAGGGAATCCCTTAATTTAGTGATTGAGAGACTTTAATATGTTGCTTCATGTAACTTTAGTAGTGTTTTTGGCTAGGTTACACTGTAAATTAGAGAAAGTACTATTAGAGGAAAAACTACACTGTTAAACTCAGAGTACTCTTGCTTTATCCTTTAAAAAATGCCATTGGCTAATGTCTAGATACAATTACATGGACACAACTATATTGAAGTATTTTGTCATTTTTATTTAAAGGCAAATATGGCTTGAGATTTTTCCGTTAGCATTAGGTTACTTATCTGTATCCTGAATCACGGATAGAAGTATTCTATCATCAGGTATCATAGATAGGGGCTTCCCAAGTGGCTCAGTGGTAAAGAATCCACCTGCCAAAGCAGGAGACACAGATTCGATTTCTGGGTTGGGAAGATCCCCTCGAGAAGGTAATAGCAACCCACTCCAGTATTCTTGCCTGGGAAACCCCATGCACATAGAGGAGTCTGGTGAGCTATAGTCCATGGAGTTGTAAAAGAGTCGGACACAATTTAGTGACTAAACAACAAGAGCAACATCATGGGTAGATGGTATCAAATAGAAGTTCTAGTTTATTCTTTTGTGACAGGAACCAAAATTTCTCCAGACATAGTCAAATATCCTTTGGCACAGGTGTGGGAGATGAGGTGGAGAAGTCATCCCCAGTTAAGAAGGGCTGCTTTAAACATTTCCTCTTAAGGATGGAGAGTAGGTTGTTGATTTCACTGGAAACCTAACAGAGATTTCCTAGTGATGTAAAGAGGATTAACTTTAGATACACTTTCTTTTTAATTTTACAAAGATTGAAATTTAGGTTACATTTAGAAAATTAATTGGTCAAGTTTTAGTCACTAAATCTAGAAAGACTAAATGATTATTTTCTCAACTTATTGTCAATCATCTCTTGTAACATAAGAAACTTAAATGTGACCAATTTGTCTGAAAGTGTTTGAATTTCCATATATTACTGCTTTATGTATTGTAAGCAGAACATGTGTGATTTGATTAATGTATTAAACAAAATATTTAATTTTCACCATTATTCTATAATAACTTCTACTTAGAAGTGTTTAAGAATAATACAATATAAAATTCATTTCAATGGATAAATGAAAAAATATTTTACTTCATCAAGATGAATTTTTTTGTATAATGTTAGTTCGTGTGAGAAATCAAAGATTCTGAGATAAATCTAGTAATTAACACAAGGAAGGTACATAATTTAATTTAAAAATGAGCATAATTAAAGCTAATTTTCAATCATTAAATTGAGCATGATCAAATGGACAGAAATATTAGATTTTAGCCCTAATTCTGAATAATTATGAATCCCAGCTGAGTTACCTGGAATAAATAGTTTTATCTTGTAGTTTTCTCATATATAAAAAGACAGGATTGGGAGTAGATAAGGACTGGCAAACTTTTTCTATAAAAGGCTAGATGGAAAAGTGGCTTGATGGGTCATATAGTTGCCCTCTCTATCACAACTATTCAATTTTGCCATTGTAGCTTGAGAAAGTAGCCACATGCAATACATAATAAATGAATGTATTTGTGATCCTGTTAAACTTATTTAGGAACACTGCGCTATGGTCTGAGTGTTCATGTGTTAAAAAATCCATATATTGAAATCCTGACCCCAAAGGTGATGGTATTAGTAGGTGGAACGTTCAGGTGGTACATAAGTCATGAGGGAGGGATGCTTTTAAATGGAGTCTGTGCCTTGTAGAAGAGGCTCCAGAGAGCTTCCTACCCCTTCTAAAAAGAAGTCTGTGCCCTAGAAGAGGGCCCTCTCTTGACCATGGTGGAAACTTGATCTTGAGCTTCCAGCCTCCAGAACTGTGAGCAATAAGTTTCTACTGTTTATAACCCACCCAATCTGTGGTATTTCATTATAGTGGCCTGAAGAGATTAACACTGAAATTTGAATTTCATGTAATTGTCACATATCATGAAATATTATTTTAATTTTTCAACCAGTTTGAAATATAACAGCTATTCTTGGCTCATCAGCCATACACAGAGGGCAGATTGTACTTGCCTGTGGACTCCAGTTTGTTAAACATGGGATGATTGTTAAGTTCCCTTATAGCTCTGATATTCTTGGATTAATTCATGATGACAGAAAGCCATTGCATGCTCCTATGTATTTTAAAATTGCTTTGAAAGAACTGAGAGCAAATCATTTATTGTTATAATTGTTATCTCATACTCATTGGAGAGGGGTGTGGGATATACTTACTGTCTCATAATGTAAGTCACATTTAGTAAATGTTTGTGAGGAACATTTGTTTTCTATCTCTCAAAATCTGAATGCTTCAGTTCTTTAAAAGATGTCTTTACTCAGAAACTATATTGAAACATACAGAGACTAAAAGTGAAGTGATACTAAAACTTAACATTTAAAAAGTCCTTTTCAATTTACGAAGTTCTTTGCTTTACATTAAATGAACTGAACTTCATAGCAACACTGTGAAACAAGTATAGAAAACTCAATTATCCCTCTTTTGAGCTGGAAAAATTAAATACCTTTACTCTGTCTTCATCTGAGACCCAACTAGATTATGGAGTAATGTATTGATAAGACAAACAATTAGATCATTTGGGTACTTGACAGCAAAAACAATTAAATGGCATGTTCTCAAATTGATCATTGACAAAACAGGAAACTTCTCTGGATTTTAATTTCCTTTAATTATAAATTCAGTACAAATATTACTTTATGGTCAGAAATTAATGTTTGGTGTTGGCATACTCTGTAGCCAGTTTTCAGTTAATATGAGTTCCTTCCTTTCAGCCTAATAAAACAGAAATGGTGCAGTGCAAATGAACAAAATTTAGGATGTATTTTGTAATAATTCGGGTTTAGGGGAATATATACTATTCATGTGCAACTAATTACACTTTGTAGTTATTGTACCATCAGAGTCGCCAGTTATTGTAGGTTGTATTAGGGTTCTCCAAAGAAACAGAATCAATTGTGTGTGTGTGTGTGTGTGTGTGTGTAAGTAAAACAGTTTATTCTAAGGAATTGGCTCACATGATTGTGGAGGCTTAGCAAGTTCAAAATATGATGATGGACACTGGCAATCTGGAGACTCAGGAAAGAGTTGCATTTTTAGTCCATATGCAGTCTTCGGTAGAACCAAGAATAACTGATGTTGCAGATAAAGTTCAAAGACAGTCTTCTGGAAAAGTCTGTCTTGTTTGGGGGAGGGTCAGTCTTTTGTCCTATTCAGGCATTCAGCAAATTGTATGAGGCCCACCCACAGTTTGGGAGGCAATGTGCTTTACTCAGATACCACTGATTTAAATAGTAATTTCAGCCAAATACACTTTAATGGAAATATTCATAATAATGTTCAGAAAAATATCTGAGCACTGTGGCCTAGATAAGTTTACATATAAAATTAGTAATCACATCAATCTTTGTCACAGTTATATTAAAGCTGCTATTTTACATGTAAAATTGACCTTTGAACAATGGACTTGAACTGTGCAGGTCCACTTATATGTGGATTTTTTTTCAATAAATATATACTGTAGTACCAACAATCCAAGATTGGTTGAATTTGCAGTTGTGAAACCGTGGATATAAAGGGCTGGCTTTAAAGTCATATGTGAATTTTCAGCTGAGAGATGAGTCAGTGTCCCTAACTCCGGTATGATTGTTCAAAGATCAACTGTAGTTTGTTTGCAAATAACAGAAATCCATTCATACACTAACCAAAATTTCTTCTAAGGTTAATCTCTGGAATATCTAGCAAATGAAATAGAAATATATCCAGATAACAAAGGGACTCCCCCAGGCTTTTTTGTAATAGGGCCCTCGAGTCACTTGTTTTGGCTTCTCTTGACCCATCTATTCTGTATTTCCGGTTTTCTTTGTAGACTGGCTTCCTCTATCACTCTGTATTTCGCTCATACTTGCCGCAGTGTCCAGTTCTATATGATCCTGCTGCTGCATTTCTTCTTCAGTTCAGTTCAGTTGCTAGGTCGTGTCCGACTCTTTGCGACCCCATGAATCGCAGCACGCCAGGCCTCCCTGTCCATCACCAACTCCCGGAGTTCACTCAGACTCACGTCCATCGAGTCCGTGATGCCATCCAGCCATCTCATCCTCTGTCGTCCCCTTCTCCTCCTGCCCCCAATCCCTCCCAGCATCAGAGTCTTCTCCAATGAGTCAACTCTTTACATGAGGTGGCCAAAGTACTGGAGTTTCAGCTTTAGCATCATTCCTTCCAAAGAAATCCCAGGGCTGATCTCCTTCAGAATGGACTGGTTGGATCTCCTTGCAGTCCAAGGGACTCTCAAGAGTCTTCTCCAACACCACACTTCAAAAGCATCAATTCTTCGGCACTCAGCTTTCTTTATAGTCCGACTCTCACATCCATACATGACTACTGGAAAAACCATAGCCTTAACTAGACAGACCTTAGTCAGCAAAGTAATGTCTCTACTTTTGAGTGTACTATCTAGATTGGTCATAACTTTTCTTCCAAGAAGTAAGCATCTTTTAATTTCATGGCTGCAGTCACCATCTGCAGTGATTTTGGAGCCCCCCAAAATAAAGTCTGACACTGTTTCCCCTGTTTCCCCATCTATTTCCCATGAAGTTATGGGACCGGATGCCATGATCTTCATTTTCTGAATGTTGAGCTTTAAGCCAACTTTTTCACTCTCCTCTTTCACTTTCATCAAGAGGCTTTTTAGTTCCTCTTCACTTTCTGCCATAAGGGTGGTGTCATCTGCATATCTGAGGTTATTGATATTTCTCCCAGCAATCTTGATTCCAGCTTGTGTTTCTTCCAGTCCAGTGTTTCTCATGATGTACTTTGCATATAAGTTAAATAGGCAGGGTGACAATATTTCTTCTTATATCTTACCAGTTTATTTCTCCTGTTTTCCTAGGGAATCTTACTGACTCAGGTTTGGTCATATATTCATTATTGCCTACAGAGATTTGGTCAAGGAAACTGAATCACCTGATATAAATATGGCCACCTAGATCTGTTCTTCTAATAGGTAATGTGGGAAGGTAGCAGATTCTGTTGGCAAAGAAAAAGGCACAAATCTTCACTAATTCAGTTAGCATGAATCCCCTACACACTCAATAGTTCAATGGTTCTGAAAGCCATTCAGCCTAAAAGATACAGCAAGCAATCCAAAACAACAACAAAAAGAATTCATTCTGTAAGTGTAGATAAATAATTAGTGTGCACCTTTTTGCTAAAATCACTGCAGATGGTGATTGCAGACATGGAATTAAAAGATGCTTGCTCCTTGGAAGTAAAGTTATGACCAACCTAGATAGCATCTTAAAAAGCAGAGACATTACTTTGCCAACAAAGGTTCATCTAGTCAAGGCTATGCTTTTTCCAGTAATCATGTGTGGATGTGAGAGTTGGACTATAAAGAAAGCTGAGCACAGAAGAATTGATGCTTTTGAACTGTGGTGTTGGAGAAGACTCTTGAGAGTCCCTTGGACTGCAAGCAGATCCAACCAATCCATCCTAAAGGAGATCAGTCCTGGGTGTTCATTGGAAGGACTGATGTTGAAGCTGAAACTCCAATACTTTGGCTACCTGATGCAGAGAGCTGACTCATTTGAAAAGACCCTGATGCTGGGAAAGATTGAGGGCAGGAGGAGAAGGGGATGACAGAGGATGAGATGGTTGGATGGCATCACTGACACAATGGACATGGGTTTGGGTGGACTCCGGAGTTGGTGATGGACAGTGAGGCCTGGTGTACTGCAGTTCATGGGGTCACAAAGAGTCGAACGCGACTGAACTGAACAGGAGGAAATGAATTCCAACTATAGAACTTGATTTTAGGTGTACTATAAAAACTATTTTTGATGAACAGGCTTAGAGAACCAGGAAAAATAGTCATCTCTCCTGCATTAGAATCAAGAAGAAATGCTTTTAGAGTCCACTACAGGATAGCATGATGCGCTCCACTATCTCCTTAAATGCTTCTTTGGGTTTCCTCTACTTTTCATGGTTTCACCACTGCTGAAAAGTCCTATGGAGCTTTTAACGGGATTTGTCAGTTCTTCTGACTGAATGGAATTGTACCATCCCAAATTTGTATCCTTAAAGAAAACCAAGTAGTACATTGTTTAGAAGTACTAACATGATGGTGAACTAAATATAAGAAAAATTTTATGTTTTTTTAAAAATTAACTCTTTGGAAGAAATTCAGTCTAAGAGATTAGTGTTTTAATCAGATTATTCCTGTTTTCCTCAATGTTCATTTGAAGAGGAAAAGTTCAAAGACATTTAATGTTGTCATTTTGTTTATAGGTGTCCAGCAATTCACAGATCAAAACAGAAATATAAAATTAGCTTTTCTCCCCATTAATTTATTCATTCTTCACACATATTCATTCTATAATTATCTATTGCTATGTGTCAGAAATGTACAAAAAAATATTAGAAATTCAGGGATGAAAAATACTAGGCTCCCCATCAAAAGGAGATAAAATGGAGTTAGATTATCAAGCAAATTGGAAGGGATACCTTGGTTTGATATGTTTTTATATTCGTAAGCATAGATAAAAGAAACCAAATAATAGGCTGGAAGGTGCTAGAAAAGATAACTCCTGAACTAAGTATTGAAAGAGATGCCTATGGGAAGTTTGGATAGAAAGAATATTCCAGACAAATAAAGTGGCATGTACAAAGGCAAGAAGGCATCCTAGAGGGTATTGCTCATGGAGATCGTTCCCATGAGGGAAGCTGAAGTATCAAGTGTAAAGGGATTGTCAAGGAAAGAAGTGGGCCAAGGGGAATGCCATGCAGCTAAGGGATTACTTCTGGTGGTGAGTGTGCAGTGTATTTATATTGCTCTGGCATATACAGCTCGTACTCATTTTACGGTCTGCCCAGTTTAGTTTGCTCACATTGCAGTACAAGCTGCCACCTCCTCAACATCTTCCTCACAGAATCTCTGTAGATAATACCATTGCACCCAGCTGTGCAAATGCAGAGGCAAACTCAGATTCATTAGTCATTAAATGCAGGAATTGTTCAGAAGCTGCAGGATGCTCTATTAAGAGTGTTACACTGTAGGAGAGATCTTCATTGTTCTTTTCCTTTATTATTTTTTGTGCCCCTGGCAAACTCGTTTTCCATATTCAAACAACTTTGCAAACTGCCTCATCATGGAAAAAGGTTTTGTCCTGTTTTATAGATTTTAAAATGTCTTCATCCAGAATGATAATGGACTTGCAAAAATTGTAGTAAACAAAAGCTATGACACATAGCATCTTTCTTTTGCTATGGACGGCTATAAAATGTTAGGCACAGGGGCTAATGAGCTTACTGTGTAGCTGTCAATAATGGCACATCACTGAATGGAGGGAGCAGGTGTGCATTCAGATGTGTCCCCATTTAGCAAACAAGTAACTCTGCGCATCAAGACTGTTTAACTTCTCTGGGGTTTCAGTCATCCTCCACTGTTCTGTAAAAGTCTCTACCAGGTAAACTACAAGTGAACAGATAAACATCATCGAGAAAACTTTCTAACGTTGAGGTAAACTTACATATAGTAAAATTCATGAGTTTTCTTTCTAAACTCAACAATTTTTAGAATGTAATCACCTACAAGACCACTACCCATATCAAGATGCATTAAATTTGCATCACTCTAAAGAATTCCTAGTCACCTTTTCCAGTTAATCCCACTATAACCACCACCACCCACAACCACCACTGACAGGCTTTTATCACTCTATATGATTAATAGTTTTGCCTGACATAGAATTTTGAATAAGTAGAATTATACAGTGTATACTTTTGCATCTGGCTTCTTCTACTCAACATAATGGTTCTGAGATTCATCCATTTTGTTTTGTCTATCAGTCTGTATAATATCACATTGTATGAATATGGTACGACTTGTTTATCCTTTTTTCTGTTAATGGACAGAGCTCCTACAGATTATGGTGCTATGAACATACTTGTGAACATATGCACTTATTTGTGTTGGGGATGCAAAAATAGGAAGTAAAAAACCTGGAATAACAGGCAAGTTTGGCCTTGGAGTACAAAATGAAGGAGGGCAAATGTTGTGTTTGCCCAGAATTTTGCCCAGAGAAGGCAATGGTCATAGTAAACGCCCTCCTCCAACAACACAAGAGATGACTCTGTACATGGTTATATACTAGGATTGGAGTTATTCACTTATAGGGTAGGCATATATTTGACCTTAGTAAAAACTGCCAAAGAATTTTACAAAATGGTCATAGCATTTTATACTCCTTTTATATAACATATAAAAATTTCAGCTGCTATATATTCTCACCAAAATTGGCATTGTCTCCCTTTCTGTACATTTTAGCCATTCTGATGGGTGTGTAGTTGTAACTTATTAAGGAATTTTCATCTCCATAATGAGTAATGTGATGTTAAATTTCACATGTAAATGTATAGTAGCAAAAAACGTATGGGCAAACCTCAGGAAAAGGGAAGAGAGTGAACTTTTATTGAGCTATTATTGTGATGCATGATCTATATCTTGTCATCTAATCTTTGTTGTTGTTGTAGTTCAGTCACCTAGTTGTGTCCAACTCTTTGCGACCCATGGACTGCAGCACACCAGGCTTCCCTGCCCAAGTTCATATCCATTGTGTTGGTTATACCATCCAGCAATCTCATCCTCTGTTACCCTCTTCTCCTTCTGTGTTGAGTCTTTCCCAGCATCAGGGTCTTTTCCAGTGAGTCAGCTGACCAATGTATTGGAGCTTCAGCTTCAGCACATCAGTCCTTTCAGTGAATATTCAGGGTTGATCTCCTTTAAGATTGATTGGTTTGATCTTCTTCATGTCCAAGGGACTTTCAAGAGTCTTCTCCAACAACACAGTTCAAAAGCATCAATTCTTCAGCACTCTACCTTCTCTATGGTCCTACTCTTGCAACCATACTAGAAAGACCATAGCCTTGACTAAACAGACCTTTGTCAACAAAGTGATGTCTTTGCTTTTTACACACTGTCTAGATTTGTCATAGCTTTTCTGCCAAGAAGCAATCATCTACTGATTTCATGGCTGCAGTCACCATCTGCAGTGATTTTAGAGCCCAAGAAGAGGAAATCTGTTACAGCTTCCAGCTTTTCTCCTTCTATTTGCCATGAAATGATAGGACTAGATGCATGATCTTACTTTTTTTTTTAATATTGAGTTTTAAGCTGGCTTCTTCACTCTCCTCCTTTGCCGTTTTCAAGCGGTTCTTTAGTTCTTCTTCGCTTTCTCCCGTTAGAGTGGTATCATCCTTGTATCTGAGGTTATTGATATTTCTCTCAGCAATCTTGATTCCAGTTTGTAGTTCATCCAGCCTGCCATTTCTCATGATGTGTTCTGAGTATAAGTTAAATAAACAGGGTGACAATAAACAGCCTTATACTTCTTTCTCCATCCTAAACCAGTCAGTTTTTCCATACAGGGTTCTTACTGTTGCTTATTGACCAGCATACAGGTTTCTCAGCAGACAGTTAAGATGGTCTGGTATTCCCATCTCTTTAAGAGTTTTTCACAATTTGTTATAAACCACACAGTCAAAGGCTTTAGCCTAGTCAATGAAACAGTGGTAGATGATTTTCTGGAATTCCCTTGCATTCTCTGTAATCCAGAGAATGTTGGCAATTTGATCTCTGGTTCCTCTACCTTTTGTAAACCCAGCTTGAACATTTGGAAGTTCTTGGTTCATGTAATGTTGAAGCCTCACTTGGAGGATTTTGAGCATTACCTTACTAGCATGGAAGATAAATGCAATTGTCTGGTGGTTTGACCATTCTTTAGTACTGCCTTTCTTGGGAATTGGAATGAGGATTGACCTTTCCCAGTCCTGTGGCCACTGCTGGGCTTTCCAAATTTGCTGACATACTGAGTGCAGCACTTTGATAGCATCATCTTTTAGGATCTGAAATAGCTCAGCTGAAATTCCATCACCTTCACTAGATTTATTGACAGCAGTGCTTCCTAAGGCCTACTTGACTTCACATTCCAGAATGTCTGGCTCTGGGTGAGTGACCACACCATGGTGGTTATCTGAGTCATTGTCATTTTTTGTACAATTCTTCCATGTGTTCTTTCCATCTCTTCTTGATCTCTTCTGCTTCTATTACATCTTCACTGTTTCTATTGTTTATTGAGCCCATCTTTGGATGAAATTTTCCTTTGATATTTTCAATTTTCTTGAAGAGATCTCTAGTCTTTCCTCTTCTGATGTTTTCCTCTGTTTCTTTGCACTGTTCATTGACGAAGACCTTTTTGTCTTTCCTTGCTATTCTCTGGAAATCTGTGTTTAAATGGGTGTACCTATTCCTTTCTCCCTTGGTTTTCTCTTCTCTTCTTTCTTCAGCTATTTGTAAAGCCCCCTCAGATGACCACTTTGCCTTCTTGCTTTTCTTTATCCTTGGGATGGATTTATTTGCTGCCTCCAATACAATATTGTGGACCTCTGGCCATAGTTCTTCAGACAATCTGTTTACTAGATCTAATCCCTTGATTCTATTTGTCACCTCCACTGTATAATCATAGGGGATTTGATTTGCATTGTACCTGGCTGGCCTATTGGTTTTCACCACTTTCTTTAGTTTAAGCCGGAATTTTGCTAACAGAAGCTGATGATAAGAGCTACAGTCAGCTCCAGGTCTTGTATACAGATGAGGAATCTGTGATTAAGAGACATTAAATTAAGCAGAGATAGTTAATAATATTAATTACTTTGCAATGTAGTTGGAAGAAATAAATGAATAAGACATGTTTATACACATTGTGTTGTATATTCTTAAGTACTGAGAATAGTGCTTGGCACATGAGAAACACTCAATTATGCATTTGCTGTTTTGAAACATAATGCTACAAATTGTAAATACAAACCAATTATCTTGTAGCTTTTAAGGAAAAATGGAGATATAGAGATAGAGAAGGCAATGGCATCCCACTCCAGTACTTTTGCCTGGAAAATCCCATGGACGGAGGAGCCTGGTAGGCTGCAGTCCATGGGGTCGCTAGGAGTTGGCCACGACTGAGCAACTTCACTTTCACTTTTCACTTTCATGCATTGGAGAAGGAAATGGCAACCCACTCCAGTGTTCTTGCCTGGAGAATCCCAGGGATGGCGGAGCCTGGTGGGCTGCCGTCTATGGGGTCGCACAGAGTCAGACACGACTGAAGCGACGCAGCAGTAGCAGCAGCAGAGATGCAGTAGGCTAAAAATTTATCCATCTGAAATCAATAGGAACTTTCATGCAGTGTTGACTGTGTGACTAAGGATGTGTCCATATTAGTGGTGATGGTCACCTTTGAGGAATTCCCAAGCATGTCTGATTGTTCTGAGCTACAGTTATTCCACGAAATTTGATTTGAATGGAGAGTGTCCATGTTTCAGAAAGAGGGCATTCTTTGTGATCCCATGGACTATAGTCTACCAGGCTCCTCTGCCCATGGAATTTTCCCAGCAAGAATACTAGAGTGGATTGCCATTTCCTCCTCCAGGAGATCTTCCCAACCCAGGGATCAAACCCATGCCTCCTGTGCCTCCTGCATTGGCATGCTGATTCTTTACCACTGAGTCACCTGAAAATCTCAGGCTTCCAGTAGTTGAGTGATGAATTCACTGTTTCCACTAAACTTGTCAGATGCCTCCTACTTGTGAAATATCATACTGAGGGCTGGAAATACAAACTTTTGTAGTGATTATAGTTAGACTTCATGGCAATTAAGAGAAGAAATGGGTATCTTTCTGAATGTACTCTGTTTCTCCAACCCATCACATCTGGTTCTTTAATCAATTATACTTAGACCATGTTGGGTGTTTTTGAAGACCTACCAGCTTCCAGGTCTTTGCAGTTAGCAATATCTTTTGTGTTTGGGACAGGCTTTTCGTTTTGATTTTGTTTTTATTTTTGTTTTAAGTTTCCTGTGAATAAATTTCAAAGATCCCAGTGACACAAATAATTGTGCTAGTAATTGATAGTTTTTCAACTTCAACTTCTGAAATCTCACCTTATTTGGAAGGCTTCTCAAATACATAGCTATATTTTGATCTCAGCAGGTGGAAAGATTGGTTTTTGTAGGATACTCAGGTGCTAAGAGAGAAGATACTCACCCGTTTTTTCTAAGGTTCCTGTTTCATCTTTTCTTCTTCAGTTCAGTTCAGTCACTCAGTCGTCTCTGACTCTTTGAGACCCCATGGACTACAGCACGCCAGGCTTCCCTGTCCATCACCAACTCTTGCAGCTTGCTCAAACTCATGTCCATTGAGTCAGTGATGCCATCCAACCATCTCATCCTCTGTCATCTGCTTCTCCTCCCGCCTTCAATCTTTCCCAGCATGAGGGTCTTTTCTAAGGAGTCGGTTCTTTGCATCAGATGGCTAAAGTATTGGAGTTTCAGCTTCAGCATCAGTCCTTCCAATGAATATTCAGTGTTGATTTCCTTTATTTTTTACTTTTCTTCTTGGTAATTCTCATTTTGTAATAAGAAAATCTGATAAGAGTATTTATTTTGGTTACAAACAAGATTCAATGGGAAAAAAATAAAAATGTTTGCGAAAACTTCAAACAGTGCAATTCAGCATGTAATTTACTAGAAATAGGTGTTTTTACATGACCAAAGCTGTTATCCTCTTTTCTTATTTACATTCCTTTTATGTCAAAGAGGATCTGAGGTTATAATATTTTTACTTAAAGCTAAAACTTCTCTGACTAGTTCAAAAAGATTTTTACTTATACATCAGAGTTCTGTTAAAATACAAATATTGGGAGAGGGGAAAATGTCCTAATTTGTCAGAAGGGATGAAGCATATGTGCTGGACTCATAATTTGAAGTCAATTCAATAAATATTTTGAGCATTGCCTGTGCTCCAAGCTGCATGCTAAGTATTAGCAATATAAGATGAAGATGACATACTCTATACAGTCTAGAATCTGAATGCCTAATGGGAGAAATCAACATGAACAATTAAGCATAATGCTTTCTAATGAAAAATATAATAGAAAAATGCTTCTCATATTGAAAAACAACACTGCAAAATAAATAGTATTTCCTGAAGAAAAAGACGTCATAAAATTGGTTATATTGGTATCATATGAATCTTAAAAGTTGACTTCAGCATCTTTTAAGGAGGGAAAGGATGTTCCAGGTAGAGAAAAGAGTATGTGGGAAAGCTAAGTTAAGATCTGTTCTTTATCAGTGGAATCTATAAGGAGATTTAATACCTTAGAAAATATTGTTGAAGGATATAAAATTTCTAAAAATTTAATTTTAAAATTTGAGTGTGATTAAAGGAAGAAAGCCAGGGGTGCTTTGGCGGCTTGGACGGTAAAGAATCTGCCTGCAATGCAGGAGACCTGGTTCCATTCATGGGTCAGGAAGATATCCTGGAGAAGGGAATGGCAACCCACTCCAGTATTCTTGCCTGGAGAATTCCATGGACAGAGGAGCCTGGCAGACTACAGTCCCTAGGGTCGCAGAGAGTTGGACATGATTAAACGACTGTCACTCACACTCACATGAATGAGCATGGCACGTGTGGTGATTTGAAGTTGATCAATGTAGCTAAGTAAAGTGGGCTTGAGGAAAAAGGAGGCACTGTGGAAGGAACGGGGTGGGGATAAATGAGAATATTTTCATGTTCATTGTTCAGTAGCTTGGATTTTACCTCTGAAGTTGTTTGTAAAGTGTTCTTAGGGGAAATTGTGTTCAACAAATATTCAGAAAAATCAGCTGTGTGAGAGTCTGAACTAGGCCCTAGGAATACAGTATTGAATAAAAAGTCATTCCCAGCTCTTAGAAATCCCAGATGAAACTAGGCCACCATAGAAACAATGTGGTTGATTCAAGGATAGGTGATTATCTTTACCTCTTGGGAAGAACTTTGGGAGCAGAAAGGAAAGCATTTTGTCCTGCTTTACCTTTGAAAAGATGCATTCCATTCACCATGGAGATAGAAATGTTCAGGTTATGAACCAAAAGGTTAATGAATCTGTAATGTCATTTCTGATTTTGCTTTGGCGTGGGGGAGATACTTGAAATACATTTGAAAAGAAAAATTTGTGCTAGATCTTCACTTGCGTAGTTTTGGTGTTCAGCACACACGCATATCCCCTTAAAAGCAAAGCAGGAATGAAGTTTGTATTTAATAGCTTCTTCCAGAAGGCCCAGAGAGAAAGCTGTTGGGCTTCACAATACTGTAGCCAGTTTCGTTATCAATAATACAAGAGATGGGTGCTTAAATGTATGTTTCTCATAGGGGAAATGCTGCCACAGGAGCCAGTGACCTAAATTGTCTTTGAACATCGAACTTTCTAAAGTGAAGAGGACACATCTGCCCTTTGAATATTAAACAAGTCACTAAACTGGGTCAGAATGCCTACAAAGAGCATATTTACAGTGTTCCCAACTTGTCCTCATAGGAAATAATGTCTTGGGCATTCATTAACGTGAAGAAACTAATGGTGCTTCCTGTACAGTTCCTGTATAAAATCCTGCTTTTGATGGAACAGGTATTTTGCAATATTCATCTTTGAGAATATAGCCCTGTACCAAGTTTCAGATTTTCTTAATTGAATTTGAACTAATTTCTTGGGAATTACTTATCCATACTCCTGTATTCTGTTTTTCTCCTCTGTATATGTATTCACTTATACACACACACACACACACACACACACACACATTTGCTCTCCCTTCAGTCACTAGAATTTGTCTTAGCAATTGTTTGAGACTACATCAAGCTGCTGTCTTATATCAGCATCCTTGGGAGGAGGATATCAGCCAAGACTAAAAAAAAGACCCTTGGGGTGAATGATTGAAGGGTCAAGAATGACTCAGTCAGGAGCTATGGTAGGGTGCTCAAGAAGCAAAACACCCACAATCATCTTGAGAGCAGAGCCCATATCCTATTCGTGTTTAATTGCACAACACCAACATAAAGTCACAGATGCTTGTGTGTTTCCTGAATGGATGAAAAAATGAACACGTGGGAAGTAGAGACAGGGACATTTCAAGAAGATAAGCTGTGGAGGAGAGGTACCATAGGGGACTGGCTTCAGGTAGTTAGGTGGTCCCAAAGGAAAAGTACATTTAGCCTCTAGACACAAGAGAGAAAGTGAATAAAGAAAAGGAAATTTAGAATTCAAGCATGGTTTAAGAAGGAAAGATAAGTCAAAATCAGAGGCCACATGTTTTTCTTGGAAAGAAATTGAACTGTGTACACACAGTATTTGTTAAATAAGTCTATAAATGCATAAAAAGAGTTTATCTTCTAAGACATAAAAATTGACTCAAGGTATAAAGATTTTGATGGAGAAGAAAAGGAAGATGGAAACTGTGACTTAATCATCCAAGATAATTGTAGTAAAGATTTAGGAAATGATTGCTGTATGCCAGGTGGCATATTATGTATTCTACATATGTTATTTCCCTTAATCCTTATCATAAAACTACAAGGCCATTGGGGGAGGGGTAGTGTTTTGGTCATTTATAGATAAAGAAACAAGTTGACCTTAAAATGATCTAGACGCAGTGAACAATTGTAGCTGAGCAAGGATTTGAACTTAGAGACTGCCTGCACAGGTCATTGCCTCCTAATAGTAATAGAACAAGGCTGGAGGCTTGAGTATCCTTTACTTCTAATTTTCCAAGGGTTTCTTATTTTCTCATGCTTATGTGAATATTGCTATACAGATGATATACTCTTTAAGGATGAAGACATTGGCTTGTGTATTTGAATTTCTTTGAGTGGCTACCAAAATGTCTATATTTTGTAGTCAATTGAATGTTTGCTTATTAACTGATGTGTTAATCAAAGATGTTAAAATTTGGGATATGAAAATCAGGAATTGTAAGTCAGAAAGGAATTAGTTTTTATAAAACATGATGAAATGTGGAAATTTATCAATCCCTTGAAGTGTGGTCAATGCGAGGTGAGACAGTGCTGTGTGTCAGGCAAAATTTCTAAAGCAAAAGAACATAAAATTTGATCCAGTGTTAAAAGTAATGAGCAAGACTACAGCACAGTGTCCAGCACGTTGTAGGTTCAATATACATCAACAAGGATGCAGGATATAATCAGCATTACATAGATCCAAATTTAATCTCTGTCACTGGAAACTTGGGGTAAATTACCTAATCTCCTTAAACCTCAGTTTCCTCATCTATAAAGGAAATAAGCGATACCTCTGTAGGACGCGACTGAACTGAACTGAGGTCTGTTAGTAATAAATAAATAAAGTAACAAACACAAAGTACTTGGTTAAGACCTTACACATAGTAGATAATAAACATTAGCTATTATTATTTGATGTTGAATGGAGGAAAGAGAGCTGAGTTATAACACAAATGTAGCATGAATCTCATAGAGTCTTAAGTTGCATTTTCTATTCTGGTGTATATGTAATGGGTACAGTGGGCTTGCCCCAGCTTTCCTGGGAAATTACTCAATTACAAATATAGTCATACATATGCTTAGATTATTAAAAAGACCACACACCAAAGAGATTGTTGTGGAATACAGCATTGTACCTACCGTATGTATTTTAGGAGACAAGGATTATGTATAGTGTGGAGATGAGGGAACTCTTTTCCTATAAAGTGCCTGAGATATTGGAAAGTAAAAGTCACTCAGTCATGTCTGACTCTTTGCGACCCCATGGACTGTATAGTCCATGGAATTCTCCTGGCCAGAATACTGGAGTGGGTAGCCTTTCCCTTCTCCAGGGGATCTTCCCAACCCAGGGATTGAACCCAGGTCTCCCACATTACCAGCTGAGCCACCAGGGAAGTCCAGAGATATTGGAAGTACCAGCTAACATTGCTTTGGCTTCAGTGTCATATCATGAGGCCTAAGGAAAGGGGAACAAGCACTTCTCTCCTTGCCTGAGCAGTCCAGCCTGGTGCCCACTGCAGCACCACTCTGACAGCTCTGGGAGAGAAGGAAGTAAAGATGCCTACAGACGCATGGATACCACTTCCTGAATGGTGGGTCTGGAGGTGGTGACACTTGTGAAATGCTGTCTTAGGTTTCAAGGCCATTGAAATCACCAGGGGAGTCCAGGATCTCTGGACAAAATTTGAGGAGGATTAGAAATCCTCTGGTTGAGGTTTAGAGACAGAGAACTGCTCCAAGTCATATCTGAACATTTACAATTTTTGGGCCAGTATGGTCAGGGGAGTAGGAATTATGTAGAATTCTAAGCTGTGAAGAATGTAACCAGTCATCTGTTTCCATTTTATCTTTTAGCATTTGGTCCAGAGAGCCTAAGTGATGTTCTCAAGATCACCTGCCTTAAGAATCTGTGTAACAAAGTTTGAGTGACAGAGGAGTATTCACCACTGCATGTGCCTGTTACCTGCTAACATTTTGAAGTGTGAGTGAGATGAGTATGTGTGAAAATAGATGCACTAAACCAGAAAACACCAGCATGAAAAACCAAGCAGCCTGCTTTGTTCCCTTCCATATATCTGCTCTCTTATCTGTCTTTAATGGTTGCCAACTGATGATATGAAGACAGACTTCCTTAACTCCTCTGCACTAAATCAGTTAATATCGAGGTAAAACTAGGTTCCCTGAGAACTGTTGATTTCTATCCCATTGTTTTAGTTGTTGCTTTATTTTTTCTCATTACCTTTGGTTTGAGATTGTGTTAGTATAGCGAGAATATCTCCATGATCCATGGCTCAGTTAAAGGGACTAAGAGGAGACAAACGTATTGCAGACATGCCAGTGTTGACTATAGCACTGTCATTACACAGTGAGACTGTCATGACCTGAGCTTGCATCAGAGTCCATGCTGGTACTGGGTGAATTTTGGTGTGTTCTTTTCTTCCTCTTAATAGAAGAACATTCATGAGAGTCCCGGATGGTTTGAGGAGCTATCTTCTTGGCATCTTTCCCTTTCTGGATTGATTTAATCATATGACCTTTCCTTTCCCTTCATCTCTAACTTCATGCCATCTGTGATATTTGGCAGCTGCTGTTATATCCAGAGTACCTCTTGGCCCCAACATCTGTTGGTCTGAATGAAGCTGGAAATACTTTATCTGTTGATAATGTCTTTCAAAACTATAATTGGTTATTTTGTCACCTGTTACATTGGGATAATCATTTCCTTTCTATGTGACACTGTTGGGCACTTTGATGTCTTATTTCTTTTTAGGCCCTAAAATGCAGAGGCACGTAAGCTTGAATAATGGAAAATTTTATATTCCTTTGGGGCATATATTTAGTTCTAGGAGATGTTCAGTGGTGGCATTCAGAATAAGGAGAATATAGAGTTGGAAATATCAGAAAGTTCTCTCTGGTGTGTTTTAAGCTCAGAAAAGTTTAGAAATAAGAAACTAAAAGAGAAAATCTATATATAAAAATTTATTTTGTGTCCATAATATTATGGATAAACAAATACCATATAGACATGTAAACTAAACATACCCTTATTGTATATGTTTGTGTGTATACATATACATGTGTGTATAAAAAAAGTTGGCCAGTTGTATATGTGTGTATATCTGAAAGTATTCTTATTGCTACTATGTGAAATTTTATATTATTTACTTATTATTATTTATATTATATTATGTATTTTATGTGTTTTTCAGTTTTTAAATGAGCACATGGAGCCCTTTTATAAAAAAGAACATTGTAAAGCACACCCATGATTGCAGTCTTTTGACAACAAAAAAAGCTGCCAGTCAGAAGAACACAGAAATTGCAAATGTTACCTGGGCTCTGGCCAAACAGATGACAAGAATTGGTTCCCCATGCCCCCAACCCCAGTCTACTTCTTTGAAGCACAAGCTATTTTGAGACAAAATGATATATGCAATCAATGAACTGACTGCAGTGGTATAACCAAACAGTTACTCCAGCAACTCTCCTAGAGACAAAGTCTGATTGTGTTTCAATTCCAAATTTGTATTTCCTCTTAAATAGTTCCAGAGAGTTCACTCACACAAACTGTAGAAAACAGAAAATAAATTGACCACCAGCTGATTTGAAAGTTACTGTTTAATTATGAAGGACTGTTTGTTTACAGATAATGATGGCAGCACACCAGTTAAATAAAATCTGCTGGTGCCATTGTAGGTTCTTGAATTTCCTTCTCCGTTTTATTTCTTGCTTACCCAGAGGTCGCTCCAACAATCGGGGAGTCCTGCAAGCTTCTCATCTACAGAGTCCCATTCTCACTCTTAACCTCTGGAAGACTTCCGTAACACCCAGAGGCAATGTAGTATGTAGTCTTTGCTTTTTTGCAAGTTTCCTGACTCAGATTATGCTAATGATTTTCAGTTAGAAATTTGACCATGGATATGACTGTCTTCTTCTTTTAGATCCTAGCAGGTTAGTTCTAGCATTTTTTAGTAAAGAAAGATAAAAACAACTCTATAAAAAAATTGATTTCAATAAGAGCTTACCATACTCTGCTGTTTTGATTCTGATAAAAGAGTAGATTTATAACATTATTTGGAATTTACTTTTTTTTTTTTTTTCAAAGCACTGATCCATTTTTGTTGTTGTTTAGTTGCTAAGTCATGTCCAACTCTTTTGAGACCTCATGGAGTGTAGCCTGCCAGGCTCCTCGGTCCATGGGATTTCTTCAGCAAGAATACTGGAGTGGGTTGCCATTTCCTTCTCCAGGGGGTCTTCCTGAACCATGATCGAACCCAGTCTGCTACATTGAAGGCAGATTCTTTACGATTGAGCAAAAATGAACTTATTTCTAAAACATTAACTTGACTTAATCAGATTTTCCCCCCAGAATCAAGAAAGCTAATCTTGAAAAGTTATCCTGCTTGAATAAACATCTTTTTTTTTTTTAACTTAACTTGCTTGATAAAGCCATGGCAGTCACCAGAAAGGAAAAACATAGGCCCACTTTAAATTTTGTGACTGATCTAGCTAAAAATGGAAGAGGAGAATTGTAATTCCTTGAGAAGTTATTCTAATGAAAATCTCAAGTGTCCACTCCCTATCTCTGGCAGCTAAGTGAGCAATGGAAATATCCTTATAACTATGCGAAGAGAATAAACTTAAATGGAAAATTCTCATTCTCCTGCCTTGGAAAAGTTCCTTTTATCTTCTACCTATTTTAATTTGGGTTAAGAGCTTATAAGAAACAGTCTGAGAGCATAAATAAAAGGTTCTCCCTTCATGGCCTGCATCAGACCCTCCTCCAATTCCATTTTCTTTCATGAGAGAAGAAACAGAAGGGAATCTGGAAAATGGTTCCATTTCTTACACATGATGATGGAGTCAGGTTGACTCCTCTATATTCGTTTAATAAGCAAATCCTTTGTAAGTGAAAACAGGAGAGTTTTTTGTTCACATGAATTTTAACAGCCAAATGTAATCAGAAACTCAGTCCCAGAAGTAAAAAAGGAAATAGTAATATGTCCTTTGAGCCTTACTTTAGATAAAAGCCATGGCATTTCCCAGGGCTTGGGTTACAATCCATTTTGCAGATACTCATCTGCAGGGGTGATATGGCTCCCATTCTGAATACGAAGTAGTTGTTTTGATTGGAGTATGCTAAGAGGACTTAGGAACTTGCTGGAACTTCACGTGCTTCCAAAACTGGAGAGCTTTACGGCTGTACTTTTCCTGGTCCTCCCTAAAAACCCTGACTATATTCGTTGAGATCAATGTTATATCACTGAGTTGCAAGTCTGTATTCTGGGAATAGATCTTTTTCTTTTTTATTGAAGTATAGTTGAGTTACAGTGGTGTGTAATTTCTGGTGTACAGCAAAGTGATTCAGTTACACATATACAAACATTCTTTTTTTATTCTTTTCCATTATGGTTTATCATAGGATACTGAATATAGTCCTCTGTGTATACAGTAGAACCTTGTCGTTTACCCATTCTGTATATACTAGTTTGCATCTACCAACGCCAACCTCCTACTCCCTCCTTCCCCTTCCCCCTCCCCCCTTGGAAACAATACGTCAGTTCTCTCTGCCTGTGAGTCTGTTTCTGTTTCAAAGATAAGCTCATTTATGTCATATTTTCAGTTCCATTCAGTTCAGTTGCTCAGTCGTGTCCTACTCTTTGTGACCCCATGAACCACAGCACACCAGGCCTCCCTGTCAATCACCAGTTTCTGGAGTCCACCCAAACCCATGTCCATTATGTCGGTGATGCCATCCAACCATCTCATCCTCTGTCGTCCCCTTCTCCTCCTGCCCTTACTCTTTCCAGTATCAGGGTCTTTTCAAATGAGTCAGCTCTCCACATCATGTGGCCAATGAGTTTCAGCTTCAACATCAGTCCCTCCATTGAACACCCAGGACTGATCTCCTTTAGAACGGAATGGTTGGATCTCCTTGTAGTCCAAGAAACTCTCAAGAGTCTTTTCCAACATCACAGTTGAAAAGCATCAATTCTTCGGCACTCAGCTTTCATTATAGTCCAACTCTCACATCCATACATGACTACTGGGAAAATCATAGCCTTGACTAGACTGATCATTGTTGGCAAAGTAATGTCTCTGCTTTTTAATATGCTGTCTAGGTTGATCATAACTTTCCTTCCAAGGAACAAGCGTCTTAATTTCATGGCTGCAGTCACCATCTGCAGTGATTTTGGAGCCCAGAAAAATAAAGTCAGCCATTGTTTCCCCATCTATTTTCCATAAAGTGATGGAACCAGATGCCATGATCTTCATTTTCTGAATGTTGAGCTTTAAGCCAACATTTTCACTCTCCTCTTTCACTTTCATCAAGAAGCTCTTTAGTTCTTCTTCACTTTCTGCCATAAGGGTGGTGTCATCTGCATATCTGAGGTTATTGATATTTCTCCCTGCAATCTTGATTCCAGCTGTGCTTCCTCCAACCCAGCGTTTCACATGATGTACTTTGCATAGAAGTTAAATAAGCAGGGTGACAATATACAGCCTTGACATACTCCTTTTCCTATTTGAAACCAGTCTGTTGTTCCATGTCCAGTTCTAACTGTTGCTTTCTGACCTGCATACAGGTTTCTTAAGAGGCAGGTCAGATGGTCTGGTATTCCTATGTCTTTCAGAATTTTCCACAGGTTATTGTGATCCACACAGTCAAAGGCTTTGGCATAGTCAATAAAGCAGAAATAGTTGTTTTTTCTGGAACTCTCTTGCTTTTTCCATGATCCAGCAGATGTTGGCAATTTGATCTCTGGTTCCTCTGCCTCTTCTAAAATCAGCTTGAACATCTGGAAATTCACGGTTCACGTATTGCTGAACCCTGGCTTGGAGAATTTTGAGCATTACTTTACTAGCTTGTGAGATGAGTGCAATTGTGCAGTAGTTTGAGCATTCTTTGGCATTGCCCTTCTTTGGAATTGGAATGAAAACTGACTTTTTCCAGTCCTGTGGCCACTGCTGAGTTTTCCAAATTTGCTGGCATATTGAGTGCAGCACTTTCACAGCATCATCTTTCAGGATTTGAAATAGCTCAACTGGAATTCCATCACCTCCACTAGCTTTGTTTGTAGTGATGCTTCCTAAGGCCCACTTGACTTCACATTCCAGGATGTCTGGTTCTAGGTGAGTGTTAGTCATCACACCATCGTGATTATCTTGGTCATGAAGCTGTTTTTTGTACAGTTCTTCTGTGTATTCTTGCCACCTCTTCTTAATATTTTCTGCTTCTGTTAGGTCCATACCATTTCTGTCCTTTATTGAGCCCAAATAAGTGATATATGGTATTTATCTTTTTTAAAAAAACTTTTTTATTTTATATTGACATATAGCTGATTAACAATGTTGTGATAGTTTCAGGTGGAAAGGAAAGGGGCTCAGTCATATGTATATATGTATCCATTCTCCTCCAAACTCCCCTCCCATCAAGACTGCGCATAACAGTGAGTACAGTTCCCGGTGCTATATAGTACGACCTTGTTAATTAGCCATTCTATATATAATAGTCTACATCTACTAACCCCAGCCTCTTATGCCCACTCTCCTCCCTTCCTTCCCCCTTGAAAACAGTGTGTTTGTTTCCTATGCCTGTAATTCTGTTTCTATTCTACAGATCAAGGTCATTTGTGTCATATTTTAGGTTCCACCTGTAAGTAATGTATGGTGTTTGTCTTTTTTTTCCTGACTTACATAACTTGGTACAATGATCTCTAGGTTCATCCATGTTGCTGCAAATGGCATTATTCCATTCCTTTTTTATGACTAAGTAGTATTACATACGGAGAAGGCGATGGCACCCCACTCCAGTACTCTTGCCTGGAAAATCCCATGGACAGAGGAGCCTGGTAGGCTGCCGTCTATGGGGTCGCACAGAGTCGGACATGAATGAAGTGACTTAGCAGCAGCAGCAGCAGTATTACATATATATAGTACATATATATATATATATATACCCTATATATAGTACATATATGTATATATACTACATTTTCTTTGTGAGAATGGATTTTTTTCTTTATATATAATTAAACCAGAGGCAAAGCCTAATTTTTATAATGTGCCTTGATAGCAATATCTAATGTACCACAGAACAGTTATTGTCTGGCAGGCATGGTACTTACTCCCTTTCATACATTTATCTCTTTCATTTTCCCAACAGACCTGTGACAAAGGATTGCCTATTCAATATACAACTGAGAGCATTAGATGTTATGCTGTTAGGAAATAGTAGGAAGTGGTAGCTGATATTTGAACCTGGTCTGTGCTGTTAATTGCTAACTGACTCTCTCCTATTATACTCTTCTTGCTATGCTCTTCTGTTTCTTCCATGAAATACTATGGATTCTCTTAAAAAAAAAAAGCATGGAACCTAGAATTGGAAGAGAAAGAGAGAAACAGATAAGCTAATAAAACGAGAATATACAGAACTGAAAGAAGATTCAATTTTCTAAACTTAAATAGATTTAAGCTGTCAGAGATGGTTTATACAAGAATAAGAACCTCATCCATTTTTCTTTTTCATTCTTATATCCCTAGCATTTAGTACAGTACTTGGCAAGTGGAGGCAACCAAATATTTTTAAATAAATTCATGTTTATTTTAAATTTATCACAATGTTTAATGTAAAAGATACATTATAATAACATTCAAGGAACTGAGGAAATTGATTTTGTCAATTCAAATAAATGCTGCTGTGTTGGTCTTAAAGATTCAGAAATTTAGGATAAGGGCAGATATAAGTAGAAACTTATTTTGCTATTGTTACTCTTAAGTTAGTATTACAGTCTTAAAAAATATACTGACATTATTTGTGAATACCTTCCTAATCAGATCCTAAAATTTCAAGTTGAGTATATTTTACAATTTCTAAAATTATATTTTATAATTTATGAAATATTAAGAGAAAGCAGAAAAAACTATGCTTGGTAAGTGAAGAAGTTAGTCTTAATTCCATTAGGGAAACAAATTTGTGAGAAATCACACTTAAATTTTAATAAACCCATTATCTCCTTATGTTTATCATGGAAACAGATAATCTGTGTTGCTTTATTTTCTATCATTTAAAAAGCTTGCTCAGGTTGCTTTACTGCACAACTCCACGTGGCACCATCCTCAGTGCAGTGGATCTATGTGAATAGTGCCCTGGGCTAAACAGGTGCCCTAGTTTCACAGCCATTGGCAACTTTGCCTTTCCTTCTGTCCATATAGATGACTTAGGTCTAACCAATAGACTCGTATTAGGTCCTTGTCATTTCTGTCCTTTATTGTGCCCATGATTCCATGAAATATTCCCTTGGTATCTCCAGTTTTCTTGAAGAGATTGTTGGTCTTTCCTATTCTGTTGTTTCCCTCTGTTTCTTTGCATTGTTCACTTAAGAAGGCTTTCTTATGTCATCTTTGGAAGTCTGCATTCAGTTGGGTATATCTTTCCCTTTTTCCTTTGCCTTTTGCTTCTCTTCTCAGTCATTTGTAAGGCCTCCTTAGACAACTACTTTGTCTTCTTGCATTTCTTTTTCTTGAGGGTGGTTTTGATCACCACTTCCTGTACAGTGTTACAAACTTCTGTTTATAGTTCTTCACACATTCTGTCTTCCAGATCTAATTCCTTGACTCTATTTCTCACCTTCACTGTGCAATCATAAGGGATTTGGTTTAGGTCATATCTAAATGATCTAGTTCTAGTGATTATCCCTACTTTCTTCAATTTGAACCTGGATTTTGCAATAAGGAGTTCATGATCTGATCCACAGTCAGCTCCGGGTCTTGCTTTTGCTGTTTGTGTAGATCTTCATCTGCAGCTGCAATGAATATAATCAATCTGATTTGGGTATTGACCATCTGGTGATGTCCATGTGTAGAGTCACAAAGAGTCAGACATGAATTAGTTTCTGAACAACAACAACAGTAGATTCCTGGTTGCAAAGAACAGTTTATCCAGGGAATTTTTCATATTTATGTAACGTGATAATTTATTTTTCTTTTAACATTTATTGAATACATATCTCAAATTTTGGGCTAAAGATTGCAGATAAGTAAGACATGATATCTAAAAGAGATCTATTATTTGTAAGAATGAAAATTACTTAACTGATATGATAAATCTTTATCTATAAATAGTTGTGGTTGATGATTAAATCATAAGGTAGCAGTATAGATATATAGAGGTATAAATGATACATGCTTGTGCTTGGATAGCTATAAATCAAGGTTATTGTGTTATTTTTTATTTATTGGACTGTGTTTCTTTATAATGGTATATTGATTTTATAATGATATTTTAAAATTGAGCCATCCATGCAAAATTCTTTATCCTTCAGGTATACCCTTGCTGTTCACAGTAGCCAAAACTCATCTTTCCATGGGCTTTCCAGTATTAGAAGATGCTTGGAAACTGGCCTCTTCTAGGCTTTCTATTCTGGATTTTCTTTGCCTGCATGCTCAGTCATGTCTGACTCTTTGTGACCCCATGGATTATAGCCTGCCAAGCTCTTCCATCCATATTTCCCAGGGAAGAATAATGGAGTGAGTTGCCATTTCCTTCTCCAGGGAATCTTCCCAACCCAAGAATCAAACCTGTATCTCCTGTCTCCTGCATCAGGAGGCAAATTCTATACAACTGCACCAACTGGGAAACCCCCAAAAGAGGATGAGTCCTTTGAATCAGGGGAACTGAATTTTCTTTAGCAGTACATACAATGGGTGATTTCATTTGTGTCAGCTATGCACTCATTTCACATGCTAGCAAAGTAATGCTCAAAATTCTTCAAGCAAGACCTCAACAGTACGTGAACCAAGAGCTTCCAGATGTTCAAGCTGGATTTAAAAAAGGCAGAGGAACCAGAGATCAAATTGCCAACATCTGTTATATCACAGAAGAAGCAAGAAGGTCCAGCATAACATCTATTTCTGTTTTATTGACTATGCCAGAGCCTTTGACTGTGTGGATCACAACAAACTGTAGAAAATTCTTAAAGGGATGGGAATGCCAGACCACCTTACCGGCCTCCTGAGAAATCTGTATGCAGGTCAAGAAGCAACTGTTAGAACTAGACTTGGAACAGTGCACTGGTTCTATATTGGGAAAGGAGTATATCAAGGCTGTATATTGTCATTAAATAAGCTTAGGTAACTTATATAAAGAATACATCATGAGAAATGCCAGGCTGGATGTAGCACAAGCTAGAATCAAAATTGCAGGGAGAAATATCAATAACCTCAGATATGCAGATGGCACCACCCTTACAGAAGAAAGTGAAGAGGAACTAACTAAAGAGCCTCTTGATGAAAGTGAAAAAGGACAGTGGAAAAAACTGGCTTAAAACTTCACATTCAAAAAATGAAGATCATGGCATCTAGTCCTATCACTTCATGGCAAATAGATGGAAAAACAATAGAAACAATGACAAACTTTTTATTTTCCTGGATTCCAAATTCACTGCAGATGGTGATTGCAGCCATGAAATTAAAAGACGTTTGCTCCTTGGAAGAAAAGCTATGAGCAACTTGGACAGCATGTTAAAAAGCAGAGACATTATTCTGCCAACAAAGGTTAGTCTAGTCAAAGCTGTGGTTTTTCCAGCAGTCATGTATGGATGTGAGAGATGGACCATAAAGAAAGCTGAGCACCGAAGAACTGATGCTTCTCAACTGTGGTGTTGGAGAAGACTCTTGAGAGTGTCAGGCTACAAGGAGATCCAACCAGCCATCCTCAAGGAAATCAGTCCTGAATATTTATTGAAAGGACTGATGCTGAAGCTTAAGCTCCAATACTTTGGCCACCTGATACAAAGAACTGACTCATTGGAAAAGACCTTGATACTGGGAAGGATTGAAGGCAGGAGAAGGGGATGACAGAGGATGAGATGGTTGTATGGCATCACCCTTTGATGGACATGAGTTTGAGCAAGCTCCAGGATTTGGGGATGGACAGGGAAGCCTGGCGTGCTGCAGTCTATGGGGTTGGAAAGAGTTGGACACGACTGATTGACTGAACTGACTGATGGCTCTTTGTGAGCTGAAAATAACAGAAAATGAAATCCCAACCAATTAAAAGCACAAAGTTAAATTTTGGATCCTCTAACTGAAAATCCCAGGAGCTGTTTGGCTTCAAGTAGACAATGTTGCTAGTATTTGGTTTCCCTTGTTCCATTTTTTAATTACACTTACTCTTGGTTTTTTCCATTCTCTTGTGGCCCAAGATGATGGCAACAATTCTGGACTGACATTATTTTTTTTCAAAGGTTCTAATCAGATCCTGTGGCAAATCGAAACCAACCATTTTGCAAGGGTAGTGTGATGCTCTGACTGGTTTAAATCTACATTGCATGCTCTAAATCTGAACTGGTATGTATTCTCCAGCTGAAGAATAGTGAATGAAACTGAGAGAGGGGTGGTTCCTCAGAAATTTGAGCTTCAATTATTAGAAGTGGGGTGAAAGGAATTCTGGGAAGCAGGAGCAATAGCTGTCAATCACATAGGCCACAAAGAGAAAACTGACCTTCTTTATCCTTTAACACAGTTAACACAAGTTTTGTAATAAAAACTGTCAACATGCTAAAGAATAAGATGTTCTTCTGCAAGGGAATGGCAAGCAGAGCATTTTTAAGTTTTGATATTTCAAGGTGTTCCTTATTACACTATTACAAAAAGTAGGGTCAGTAGCCATTAAGCAAAAATCAATTTAGATTGTAGAAAGTAACACTAAATTTTTGTGACTTGTTAAAAGACAGGAGTGAGAGAGGTGTTAAAAAATTCCTATTACAGATATAAATCAAGAATCTGACAGTTTTACTGGTGATTTAAAATCATTGCACATGACTATTACTGACAGTACCTAATGTGTATTTGGTACTTACTACATGCCTGGCATTAAACTCAATGCTTTTAATCCTCACTTAATCTTCTCAGTATTCTCATGAAGTATAGGAATGTATCCTCATTTTATAAATGAAGAGGCTGAGGCATGGAGAAGTTAAATAACTTGTCTAAGATCACAGAGTGAGTGTAGTGAAGTCTGCCCTAAAATTTGGTGCAGTTTAAGAGATTACGACCTGGACTGTGCCTACAACTTTTTCCATTAACAGAAACAACCCATAGCGAGAAAAACCTGCTTTTTTTAGTGTTAAGGGCAGATAGGAAGAGCAGGGTAACAGCCTGAAATTGTATTTTATGGGAGACCTTCCTAAACATGAAGTTGTGGTGTAAAAGATGGCCAACATGGTTATGATTCTGGAAATTGGCAGATGAGAAAGTTCATATCAAGGAAAGAGACATGATGACTTTGCCCCTATCTTAGTTCAGACTGTTATAACAAATTATCATGGACTAGGTGAGTTAAATAGCAAATGTTTATTTCTCACAGTTCTAAAAGCTAGAAATTTGAGGTCAGGGTACCATCAGAGTTCTGGTGAGGGTCCTCTTCTTGGTTCCGAGAGCTGCCCTTTCATGGCTCCTTGTATAAGGGCATTGATCCCGTCAGGACAGTTCACCTTCACAACCTGATTACCTCCCAAAGGCCCCATTTCCAAATGCTGTCGCATGGGGTTTGGGATTTTAACATAAGGACTTTGAAGACACACATTCAGTTCGTACCATTCTACTTGTGAAAACTGGCTTGTAGCTATGGAATTATACTCACCCTGCATAGAGTAGTTTTTGGATGTTTCAGAAAGACAGTTTGCAGAGAAGACAAGACTTACTAGCAGCTCCCTTTCGGTATATTCTTTTACTTCTGTCTTCAATGCTTCTCCATTCTTTTTACATGTTTAAATACAGCTCGTCCTTGAAAGCTTAAAATGCCCTTTATTCCATGAAACCTTGCTTGATTCCTCCCTTCACCAGTGCCATCACGTGAGTTATCTCCTCCCAGTAGCTCCCAGAGTACTAAGACAGTTGCCTTAGGACCTTGTGCTGTGTTTTATTACCAGAGAGGTCTTATCTCTGACTTCAGTCTTTAAGTTCTTCGAGGACAAGTGCTTTGCCAGCTCCATCCATGAACATTTCCAGAGTGCCCCATTTGGCCTTGTGCATAGCAGATGCTCAGGACACCTCCTGAAGTGGCCTGGCTGGTGAGATGTGAGCTTCTGTCCCTGGTCATCTTCAACAGAGTGCTGAGGTCATTGATTATGGGGATAAATTCCTGCATTAAGTGGAAGGCACATTAAATAACTTCTAAGACCTTGTTTCATTCTGAGATTCTATGTTATTTATGGCATAACTTTATGCTTTTTATTTTTTTCACATCATTGTTGAAACATGACTTTATACATCTGACAAAAAAAAAAAATCCTTAATGAATTTCTGGCTCTTAAGTATCTAGATGTCTCTGCTGCTGCTGCTGATGCTAAGTCACTTCAGTCGTGTCCAACTCTGTGCTTCCCCATAGACGGCAGCCCACCAGGCTCCCCCGTCCCTGGGATTCTTCAGGCAAGAACACTGGAGTGGGTTGCCATTTCCTTCTCCAATGCATGAAAGTGAAAAGTCAAAGTGAAGTCGCTCAGTTGTGTCCTACTCTTTGCAACCCCATGGACTGCAGCCTACCGGGCTCCTCCGTCCATGGGATTTTCCAGGCAAGAGTACTGGAGTGGGGTGCCGTTGCCTTTTCCGAGATGTCTCTAGCTAGACAGAAATACTTCCAGGTCATATAAAGGAAGATACAGATAATATAGACATAGAATGTGATACTTTTATCTATCCCTAAGTGGATGATTTATATAAATTTTATGGACCTATGAAAGCTATGTACTGTATATATGTGTTTTTGCATGTATGCTATATCCTTGTATAGCATGTTTAGAAATATAAAATCCTTCTGCAAAGAGCATTTTATTTTATAGTTGTATAGAAACTATAGATACAGACAAGCAAATGTTTGTATATATAACATATATAGCCATATATATGTATATATGTGTATATACAATGCACATGTATATATTATATGCAGTCTTATTCACACACTGTGATTTATAAACTTGGCTTGATATTTAAAGCTACCTTTTACCCTGGAAGGCAGCTGAGATAGTGTCAGGATTATTTTTCAGAAAGGATGAACTAGAAAAAGAGGAGAAAAATATATCAGCAGCTGTCTCCTTCCCCTTCAAGTTTCCATTACACCTTCTTCCCACTTTTTCCCCATCTTTCTACTTATGAATCTTATCATCTGGTCCCAATGTACAAGTGCAAATAATGTATTTGAATGGAGTGAGTTTCAAAATCAAAAGAGCAAAAGAATATTTCAAAGAGAGGAAAATTGTGTAAAATGGTGCTGTGGAAATTTAGTACCTTGCCAATATTCACATACTAATTATGTTATGTTACCTTGGGTCAGGCAAGAATGAGGAAACCTCATTATACCGTGGAAATTCTGCTGCTTATACCTAGAAATACCAGTTGACTTTTTTGGTTAGGGCAGAAAATTTTGAACTTTCTACATAATGGTAGTTATCGTGAATCTAGAACAAGAGAAATGTTGTTTATATATTTGGAAATGTTTTGATAACCATATACAGTTTAGTTTGTATACCAACTATAACTTATATATAAACTATATATATTTTATACAAAATTTAAAATGTGATAGAATAGATTTTGGGGTATACCAAACCCATTCAGACCTTTCTGTTCTCACTTAATGGAATGAAGTTCCTCCCTCTCCAAAGGTCTTACTCAGTCAGAATCTGAGTAGCTTCTGTCCTGAAATCTGTTTTCTCTTTTCAGCTATAACCAAATATTCTGTCTTCTTATAATATGGGTTCATAAATATTTCTCTGTACCAACACTTGTCTCAAGCTGCTTTTCTTCCACAAATGTCTGTGGAGTCCCTGTAATCTGATAGGTATAACTGCATCTCATTGTTAACAAGAATATGTTTTGGTCTTATTTGCATTTCTAGCAGCTAGTCAATCTCAAGCACAACTGAGATACATAGAAACACACTTGATTAAAGAATGAAGGACAGTGTAAGAGTTGAGGCAGATGGACTACCATAGATGCAATTTCTTTCTGGAAACTTTTATTTATTTATTTTTTAATTTTATTTTTTATTTTTTAAATTTTAAAATCTTTAATTCTTACATGCGTTCCCAAACATGAACCCCCCTCCCACCTCCCTCCCCACAACATCTCTCTGGGTCATCCCCATGCACCAGCCCCAAGCATGCTGCACCCTGCGTCAGACATGGACTGGCGATTCAATTCTTACATGATAGTATACATGTTAGAATTCAAGAATATCATGTCCTAAAGAAGGCTAAAGAAGATGTGTTGCATATGTGTATATATATACACACATATATAAAATGGAGAAAAGATGAAATCTGTCCCTTTGTGGCAACTTGGATGGACCTTGAGACTATTACACTAAGTGATGTAAGTGGAGAAAGACAAATACCATATGATTTCACTCACATGTGGAATAGAATAAACATAAATATAATAAACAAATAAGACAAAAACAAACACACAGATACAGAGAATAGAGTTGTGGCTACCAAACGGGAAGCAAGGTGGAGGACAGGTGACACGGATAAAGGGAGCCAACCTTACGGTGATGGATGAAAACTAAACCTTTGGTGGTGAGCACGCTGTAGTGTATACAGAAGCTGAAATATAATGCTGTGCACATGGAATTCTCATAAACCAATGTTGTTTCAATTTTTAAATAAAACAACATCACGTATACATTTTTGAGCTTTTCAAATATTTGAACTTCAAATACTTGCTTTGTATTTATGCAGTGTGTAATTTTCAAAATACAATTACTCTATGTACTCACACTGAAGTCCTTTATTAGTTATAAGTGTTTTCCTAGCCTTTATACCCAATAGAATTGGCCTAAGCATACAACAACTTATGTTTAAAATCTACTTTGCTGATTAAAAGAAGGAAATGAGCTTGTACTTGCTTGCTTGCTCTCCCTCAAAGCTTGTTAATCCACGTATATTTATTTTACTAAAGAATGTACCCAGTCACAGTGAAGTGCAAATACATTGAACTCCCACTATGCACACTTCACTGCTGGATTCTGTTGGAGTACAGAGACAAAGAAAATAGACTCGTCCCTCTAGGAGTCTAAAATGGTATTCACAGAATAGATATAACTCAAATAATGTTTTTTTCTTTTTCTTTTTTTTTTTTATAAAGGAGCCCTGAGACACATGCTGTCTCAAGGTTGTGAGCAGAGAGAGTGGTAGAACAAAGAAGGACAAAATTAATTCCCATGGGTAGGATCTGAAAGGGTCTTTCAGAGGAAGGTGCATTTGAATCAAACTCTGCAGCCCATGATATAAACATTATATAGTATAAGCAGTATGAAGAAGGAAAAATCCAAGAGGAAGAAATGTCTTGGTCAAAAGGCTGAGAGCAGCAAGGTTAAAAGCTATTACTTGGCAGAGATAGGGTATAAGAAGGGAGATGGCATATTAGATAAGACTGGAAAGTCAGATTTGGGTCAGAAGTTCCCGGTGAGAGGTGAAGATCTTGCCTTAATTTCTCAGGCAACAGGGAGAAAAGGTTTTTAAGACAAAATAAAGAGACAAGCCATTATGTGTAAAAGTTTTCAAGAGTCAGAAACAGCAGAGCCAATGACCAGGGAATTCATAAGTGGGAGGAAACATGGCAATTTCATAAGGAAATGAAATGCTCAGACATTACCCTCTTCTTCTCAAATAAGTACTCGGACTAGGACAAAGCATGTGACGTGTGTAGGGTATAAATTTAAAGGGTCATGAAAGTGCATGAAATAATACCTTAACCTAGTTCTGACCCTGCCTGGAATATTAAATTGGCATTAGTGTAAAAAATTACTTGTGAACTTTTCTATGAGAACTCTCTTCCTATACTCTCAAATTCTCAAATAAGTACTATCAAAAGTACTCTGGATTCTTTCCATGAGCCACTATTTTTAATTTCTGCAAGGGGAGAGGAAGGCTACTTTGCATGAAAAATTGCACTGCAATGAGATATTACACTGAACCAGGACAATTAGAAGATCTTACTCTCAGTAAGCCTGAAACACCCATTTATCCTGATAGGATATGACTCCCAGATCTTTGTCATTTACACCACTTTCATTTAGATTCTCAGTCTGAAGTAGAGAAAAGGACATCAACTTAATGTTGATAAGCACTAAACTCTGAGCCATAAATTTGTGTCAGTGGTCCATTATGATAATCCAAACTTAATGCTCATTTTTAAGGTTGCTGAGAAGAGGAGAAAAAGAATGAGTCGCTTCTTTTTTAAAACTGAAAATTAGGTGACACAGAACATTTGCTCATTTGTGGCCCGAGATCCCTTCATTGCTAATTCATTATTGATTGCCTGTGTGATGCCATGTACAATCAAAGATGCTTAGAGTAGTTTTTATTTTATAAATATACTGCATGATCCATTGTTAAAGTTAGTGTACACTACATCTGACTATCCCTCAGGACTGTCTACTCTACAGTCAGTCATCCTGTTTCTTACTCAAGATAAACGCGAGAAATATTCAGGAAGCACCTAGTGCGACATTGACATTTGCAGGTCCTCAGTCAAATACTGGCTCATTTCCTTTTCCTGTCTCAAAAATCTCCTTCCTCTGTAGAATTACTTTCTCCCCCAAAGGTGGGGTCCACATCACTCACCTTCAAGATTCAACTGCTAAGATAATTTTTCTAAAGTGTTATTTGACTATCCTAAGCTGGGCATTTGATCGCTTTTAATGTATTTCACTACCTCGTAGAAAGAAAGGTGGTTTAAAAAAGTACACACACATGCACACGTACACATACCCTTCAATGTATAGGTCTGCTGATTTCAAAAACAACACATAATATGTAAAGTAATAGTCATTGAAAACAGGGCTACATTGACTTAAAAAAAAAACTTTATTTTGTATTGGGGTATAGCTGATTAACAATGTTGTGATAGTTTGAGGTAAACAGTGCAGGGACTCAGCCACACATATCCATGTATTCATTATATGTGCCCATCCATCAAAAAAATACAAAGTGTATTCAGAGCATTGTGATGTTTATAATTTCAGAATATAAATTCTTAAGCTTGGCTCTTTAATATTGACTCACTCAGTAAGATTCAGAGAGATGCAGAATGGAGGATGGGAAAGAGCATGAGCTTTGAATCAGTAAGGCTTGGGTTTAAATCTCCTATCTATCGGCCTTATAGCTTGAGCAGGTTGCTTGCTATTCTGAATATTCATTTAAGATATTAAATTGGCCTTCTGCAATGCTGTAAGTATTAGGTGAGGTAATAATGTATGTAAACCATACAGTGTAGTTCTTGATCCATGGTTAGCATTCAATAAGTGGTAACAATAAATAACATTGATTACAATTCTGGGAAATTATTTCCCAACACAGTCAGTCATCCACTTTAGTTTATGTATATTCTAAGAATATATACTTGAAATTCAGACTCAAACCTCCTTCATGTGTTGAATGGATTCTTGAAATGCATTACTTGTCATGTCATCTGAATGAAGGCTGTTCTTTAGAACACATACATAGAGATATTTGAAAGATTTTCCTATTCAAGATAAGTGGATATCTCCATATGAAATTTTCATGTAAAGCAATTTTTAAAATTATCTTCCAAGATGTTGTCTGTCCTGTTCCTGTCTTTTCAGTTCCTTCCTGCTATCCCTAAATCTCCTACAATGAGTAAAATTTAGAATTCATTATGTTTTTATATGACTCTTCTTGCCTTTTCTACCACAGAGATCCTGTTCCTGGTAAACCCACTTTCATTGGTTACATTATTAATCTTTTGACATCTTTCTTTTCCCTGACTCAGATCATTTTAATTCCAACAACATGTTCCTTCTTCCTTGATTTGACAGGATATCAGGCCATGTAGGATCACATAATCTACTCAGAATCGTAGACCACTAGATCTAGAAGGCATTTTATGTCTGTGAACAAAGATGAAACAGAAATTCCGAGAAATTAAGACAACTTGTGAACTATTATTCAGTGTCTGAGATTCATGTCTTAAAACCAAAGATGCCCTTTAATTACCTGGGATGAAATTGGAGAGTGGCTCTAATCTACCTTATGGTCATCTTCTTTGCTCCTTGTGTTGGTAGGTATTACATGAGAAGACATGACAGATCAATGCAATTATATAGCCTTGTTAATAAGGTAACATTCCATCAATGTCAGCAAAATTGGCATCATTTGAATGGTTTCCTAACTTTTATTTTTGACATCAGCTATTTGCAGCCCATGCATATACTATTAGGAACAAAAACTTATAAATACAAAGCAACTAAATGATCATCAGTATACACCAAGGGAATTTCCCTTAGCATGCTAAGTATATTTCCATGATCTTAGGATTGGTGCTAGGATTAGTTGAGAGTATATAACTATGAACATGCGGTTAACTAAATTGGTATTTCAGGAACACTATTACATGTAAAACATTCATAGCCAGATAGATGCAGTTTTTCTGTGTTCTTTCCAATAGGATTTATTTTAAAACATCCATTGATGTTGTTACATCTGTGCAGAGACATAAGGTTCTGCTAGTAGAAAAATCAGAAGATTGGAAGTAAGCAGATGTGACTGTTATCTTATTCAGAATCTTCCCAAATTACAACTCCAATAAGTCAGTGTGGCAGTATAGCTAAGGAAAGAGCCAGAATGTAAGACAGATGTTTACACTTTTATTAGGACTGCTTGATACCAAATCAAGATTCTGTGATCTTTGGAAAAACCATTGGCAATCATTTCAGAAATAGCTTACAAAGCGTGTAGTTAAATTAAGTCTCTTATTTCGAAGTGCTCTCGTGTGTATGTGTGTTTTCAAATAACAATAACATTAGGCATTTTCATCTAGATAGTCTACCAGAGTTCTTCCTTTAATGAAAGTCATTAAGTTAAGCTCACAGCTCTCTCTTAGCAAAGCCATACAAATATTCAATAAAGGGCTTTTGTCTTGGCACCTTACGAATCTTTCCATAATTACTCTGAATCTCTCAAAAACTTCCCTTGTGTTGAAGCCTTATATATGAACCCTTAATATTTAACACTAGTGAAGTACTTTTATATGCTGGGCACTATTCTAAGTATTTAATCCTTTCAACCATTACTAGAGAAGTTATTCTAATCATCCTGTATTTAAAGATGAAAATACTGAAATACAGAGGCCAGCTTGTCCAGAGGTATGCAGCCTGTGGGAGATGAGGCAGGAGTAGAATCCAGGCATGGCCTTCCTAATTATTTCTATACATTGCTTCACTTGTTCACTATTAATTATGATTCTCTAATACTATATCGTGTCTTCCCAAGTAGTTGGTTAATGCATTATAGGCACTGTTCCTCTTTATACTCTTTTAAGGCAGAGTATATTTCATTTTGTTAAAGACTGGTCTAGCTTCATGCCCAGAAGGTTGAGGGTTGAGGAAGTGTCTGGACTTGCTGAGGGCTGAGCTTGAAGGATCAGGCCCGTCTCCAGGAGCTCCAGTGGCGCCATCAGTTAGCATGTGGTAGTTATAAGTCCTGTCTCCAGCCACCTGCCATTTCCAGTTTCTTCCCTCAAATGCCCCTGGTCTTTGGTTTTATCCTTTGTAGGTGATGACTGACTCCATAATGTGTATTTAGAAGAGGTTTAGTCATCCCTGTGGAAGAAGAGACTTTCATAAACACAAAACCAGCTACATAACTTGCTAGGTCTAGTGCAAAATAAAAATGTGTAATTTTTTTATTAAAAAAAAAAAAGGAGATGGTTTACTGCTTCCTTCTGTGGTCTCTCTATCAACCTGTCATGGTGGTTTTTATTTGTTATTTGATGGTGTGCTCCCTTGGGCATGGAAAACTCACTAGTGAGTACCTAGGGCCCCTGCAGGAGGGAGAGGGGAAAAGGCCAATGGCTGAGTAGAGAAGCAGTTAGAGATGACCAAAGTTCCACCCTAAGGAGGCACTGGGAGGTGGACTGTGGTTGAGCCTAGACTCTGAAGGTGCATCCTCTATAGTCTCCTCAGACCTCACAGAATACAAATTAAAATGAAAGTAGTAGGAGTTTCCAGATGGCAACTCCAGAGTGAACCCCCAAGGGCAGGCCCTTTTTGAGCACTGGTTGCAGACCCATTAAGCTGGCTCTATAAAAAAATTTTATTGAAGTCGTTGACTTATAATGTTGTGTTAATTTCTGCTGTATAGTTATATATTTCTCATATTTTATTGTGGCTTATCACAGGATATTGAATGTAATACCCTTTGCTATATAGTAGGATCTTGTCGTTTACCCATGCTACATATAATAATTTATGTCTGCTAATCCTGAACTACCAATCCTTTATCCCCCTACCCATGCAAGCTAGCTCTTACACATGTTTGTTTGGTTTACCTTAGGGATCAGAGCTGATGTAGAATATGGCTGAAGCCCATCTAAACTATCTCTCACTCCTGCCATTATTAGGGTGATAGCATCTTTTGAGGTTGTTATTGTTGTCTTATTCCAATGACTAGATTTCAATTGTTCGAGGGCAAAGCATCTCCTCTGTATCATTATGAACTCTCACAAGGTGACCAGAGGACCACTGGGAGTAATGTGGGCGCTGTGGAAAGTCCATTTGAGGATGAACAAGCCTTTGCAATCCAACAGAAAGATTACTTTCACCACTTTATGATGGCCGAGAGTTTTAATGTCCACTGGACTCACTGAGAAACATTGTTGTCTACTAAGCAAGCTGGAAAGGGGGCAGATGGATGAAATTTGCATAACCAATCACTCCACTCCACTGGGAAGACTCACATGCATTTTTAATAAAGAACCGTTTACTTCTCAACTTGTTTCCAAATGGTACAGTCCTAAGTGTGCAAACTGAAGGGGACTTTCAAAATCATCCCTTTTTAGTCAGGCACTTCACCAAAAAGAAAAGTGAGGCCTGGGATGGTGCCTTGGCTTACCTAAGGTTACCCTTCTCCAGAGATACAGTTTTCATTTGGCCTGGTCTTAATTATAGCATACCTTTGCCTCGTAACCTGGCACTATTATTTTGGGACAGAAGCCAATTTGAGGAGACAGTGTGGAGTGCTACCCTCTCAATCATTCCTTCACTCCAAACCCCAACTTGTCAGTGTCCAGAAACAATACAAATAAACTTTTTCCTTCCCTAGAAAGCACATTCTTTGTTCACCTTGTGCATTAGTCAGATATTCTATCCAGTGTTTTGTTTCAGGACAAATTATACTCTGAGACTGAGACTGTTTTGCCAATATTTTATTTAACAAAGACTCACTGTAGGAATTACCATTTCATAAGCCAATAGCATGCAGGGTGGTGTCTCTTAATAAGTCAATAAAGAAGAAAAGTGAAAGTCGTTCAGTTGTGTCCAGCTCTTTATGACCCCATGGACTGTACAGTCCATGGAATTCTCCAGGCCAGAATACTAGAGTGGGTAGCCTTTCCCTTCTCCAGGGGATCTTCCCAACCCAAGGACGGAACCCAGGTCTCCCACATTGCAGGCAATTCTTTACCAGCTGAACCACCAAGGAAGCCAAAGAATACTGGAGTGGGTAGCCTATCCCTTCTCCAGGGGATCTTCCCAACCCAGGAATCAAACTGGGGTCTCTTGCATTGCAGGCAGATTCTTTACCAACTGAGCTATCAGGGAAGCCCAGTAAAGAAGTAACATACTCTAAATCAATGATAGATTAGTTACAATTTTCTAGGCAGAAATAGTCCAAATTTAGTTGAGGTGTACCTTTATATGAGTTAGTACTCTGGGAAGGTAGCTTAATCAGTCATCAGCTGATGTCCAGCTGCTGGTGAAAACAAAATTCCCCTGTTGTTGGAGCACATTGCTAGGGAGTGATGGTGCTGGTATTGCTGAGATGATCTCCTTCATGAGGCCCCTGCATGCCCTTCACCTCTGCTAGTTTAAGAGTGGACTTTACAGAGGTAAGAGCTAATGTGCTAAGGTCTTCCCATAGATATTAGATCAGCAACAGCAAGGAGCCACCTTGCACAGATGAAATACTCTCAGGTGGTCCTCATAAACTCGTAGGCCAAATGTCCCATTGCCATTCTTCCTACTATGTGTGTCCCTTTTAAAAACTTTTTTTTTTCTTTTTGATGTGGACCGTTTTTAAAGTCTTTACTTTTGTTACAATGTTGGTTTTTTTTTTGGTCCACAAGCCATGGTGGATCTTAGCTCCCCCAAGGGATTGAACCTGTGTCTCCTGCATTGCCTGTAGGCAGATTGTTAACCACTGGACCACTAGGAAAGAATCTGGACACTTGTTCTTACTGATAAGCCCCAGTGGTGCCCCAAGCAGCTGAACTACTGAGTTCAGTTCAGTTCAGTCTCTCAGTCGTGTCCGACTCTTTGCCACCCCATGAACCACAGCACGCCAGGCCTCCCTGTCCATCACCAACTCCTAGAGTTCACTCAAACTCATGCCCATTGAGTCAGTGATGCCATCCAGCCATCTCATCCTCTGTCGTCCCCTTCTCCTCCTGCCCCCAATCCCTCCCAGCATCAGGGTCTTTTCCAATGAGTCAACTCTTCGCAGGAGGTGGCCAAAGTACTGGAGTTTCAGATTCAGCATCATTCCTTCAAAGAACACCCAGGACTGATCTCCTTTAAGTGGACTGGTTGGATCTCCTTGCAGTCCAAGGGACTCTCAAGAGTCTTCTCCAACACCACAGTTCAAAACCATCAATTCTTCGGCACTCAGCTTTCTTCACAGTCCAACTCTCATACCCATACATGACCACTGGAAAAACCATAGCCTTGACTAGACGGACCTTAGTCGGCAAAGTAATGTCTCTGCTTTTCAATATGCCATCTAGGTTGGTCATAACTTTCCTTCCAAGGAGTAAGCGTCTTTTAATTTCATGGCTGCAGTCACCATCTGCAGTGATTTTGGAGCCCCCAAAAATAAAGTCTGACACTGTTTCCACTGTTTTGCCATCTATTTCCCATTAAGTGATGGGACCAGATGCCATGATCTTCATTTTCTGAATGTTGAGCTTTAAGCCAACTTTTTCACTCTCTTCTTTCACTTTCATCAAGAGGCTTTTTAGTTCCTCTTCACTTTCTGCCCTAAAGGTGGTGTTATCTGCATATCTGAGGTTATTGATATTTCTCATGGCAATCTTGATTCCAGCTTGTGCTTCCTCCAGCCCAGCATTTCTCATGATGTACCCTGCATATAAGTTAAATAAGCAGGGTGACAATATACAGCCTTGATGTACTCCTTGTCCTATTTGGAACCAGTCTGTTGTTTTGTGTCTAGTTCTAACTGTTGCTTCCTGACCTGCATATAGGTTTCTCAAGAGGCAGGTCAGGTGGTCTGGGATTCCCATCTCTTTCAGAATTTTCCACAGTTTATTGTGATCCACACAGTCAAAGGCTTTGACATAGTCAATAAAGCAGAAATAGATGTTTTCCTAGAACTCTCTTGCTTTTTCCATGATCCAGCAGATGTTGGCAATTTGATCTCTGGTTCCTCTGCCTTTTCAAAACCAGCAGAACATCTGGAATTCATGGTTCATGTATTGCTGAAGCCTGGCTTGGAGAATTTTGAGCATTACTTTACTAGAGTGTGAGATGAGTGCAATTGTGCAGTAGTTTGAGCATTCTTGGGCATTGCTTTTCTTTGGGATTGGAATGAAAACTGACCTTTTCCAGTCCTGTGGCCACTGCTGAGTTTTCCAAATTTGCTGGCATACTGAGTGCAGCACTTTGACAGCATCATCTTTCAGGATTTGAAATAGCTCAACTGGAATTCCATCACCTCCACTAGCTTTGTTTGTAGTGAAGCTTTCTAAGGCCCACTTGACTTCACATTCCAGGATGTCTGGCTCTAGGTGAATAATCACACTATCATGATTATCTTGGTCGTGAAGCTATTTTTTGTACAGTTCTTCTGTGTATTCTTGCCACCTCTTCTTAATATCTTCTGCATCTGTTAGTTCCATACCATTTCTGTCCTTTATCAAGTGCTCTTTGCATGAAATGTTCCGTTGGTATCTCCAATTTTCTTGAAGAGATCTCTAGTCTTTCCCATTCTGTTCTTTTCCTCTATTTCTTTGCATTGATCACTGAGGAAGGCTTTCTTATCTTTTCTTGCTATTCTTTGGAACTCTGCATTCAGATGGTTATATCTTTCCTTTTCTCCTTTTGTTTTTGCTTCTCTTCTTTTCACAGCTATTTGTAAGGCCTCCACAGACAGCCGTTTTCCTTTTTTGCATTTCCTTTCTTGGGGATGGTCTTGGTCTCTGTCTCCTGTATAATGTCTCGAACCTCTGTCCATAGTTCATCAGGCACTCTATCTAGCAGATCTAGTCCCTTAAATTTGTTTCTCACTTCCACTGTATAATCATAAGGGATTTGATTTAGGTCATACCTGAATGGTCTAGTGGTTTTCCCTACTTTCTTCAAGTTAAGTCTGAATCTGGCACTACTGAATACTCATCAACAAATGCACATGTGGATGACAACATCCCCACATACAACTTCACTTTTCTATCAAAACAATGTGTAAAAACTTCATTCTTAGGTCTGAACTTTACTCTTAAAAACCACTTTATTTTTGTCATAAAAAATCAGTGGATTTGAAATCAAACTATCAACCGAGAAAAGTACACAACTTAGAAGTTGAGTGTTATATTTTATTTAGGTGATTTGCAGAGGACTATAGCCCAGAGAATCAGCCTTGTAAATAACTCTGAGGGACTGTTCCACGGTGGTAAGGGAGGAGCCAGAGTGTATAGGCATTTTTTTGTTGGAAAGAAAAGAACGTATAGTTGAACATCAGAAGATTACTGCTAATCACAAAAACACAGACATTTCAAGTTAATGATTTTAGTGCTTTTCTATGTCTGGAAAAATGTAAGTCTGGGCTTGTTTAATTACTCCTTTGATTTGTGTCTTAACTATCTAAGACTGGTATCCTGTTTCACTCCATTCTGAATTCCCCTCAGGGCACACCGTTTTGGGCAGCTGATGACAGGCAATGTTAGTTGTTTCCTGGAGTGTCAGGCCACATTCTTTGTCTGCAATATCAAACCACTACACAACATCCACTACCAATTCTGCTGGACCCAGTAGAACATTTCCTCCCTTTGAGATGTTTGGGTTGTACAGAGCCCTAGGCAGGCCAGCAGAGCGGCTTCTCCCCTCTGCCTCCCCCGGAATTCAAGGTGGATATGAAGGTATGCTGTTTAGGCCTGAGGTGGGAACACTGGTTTTTGTTCTGCTCTACTGGCATCAGGTAGTTTGAGGACCCTGAAGCCGACCCAAGCTCAGCAGGAAAGAGTGCCTTGACTTTCAGTAGTGGCTTCCTAGGTGCCAGGGGTAAAAGGATGGTAGTTCTGCCATGTAGTTGGTTTGTCCTGACTTCTGTGCTTACTCTGGATTTCTTCCTGGATTTCTTATGCTGTAATTTGAAGTGCTGTTGGAAATATTTTAGCTGAAATTCTAGGTTCATAAACGAACTTTTCTAACAGGCTCCTCCATTAGGACCTGCCAGTAGAAATCCTCTCAGTTTTTTACTTAACAAAATGTTATACATATATACCTTAAGGTCTAAATACCTTAAAACTTTTTTACTTATGGTGATTTCTGTTTTTTTAAAAAATTATTATTTGAAGAAGTAATCCAGCTTATGGCAAAAATTTTAGAGTACAAGAAAGCATGCAATGAAAAATATCATGACATCTCATCACCAATAATTAATTCCAAATTCTCCCTCCCAAGAGGCAATTACTGTTAAAAATTCCTTCTGTATCTTTCTAGAAATTTGCTATATATAAACAAAAGTGTATGTTTATACACATGAAAAGATATTTTACATATTTTTCCTCAGCTTGCTTTTTTTTTAAAAGTAAGATTATACCTAGGAGACAGCTATCAGCACAAATGATCTCATTATTTAACATCTACATATATTTCCATTCCAAAGATGTTTCTTAGTTATGTAACAAATCATCTAAAGAGGATGGTTTCCTAGATGTTTGCAATTGTAAACAACACTGTAAAAAGCCTCATGACTATGTTTTTGCCCACATATCCATATATATGTATGGTTTCCTAGAGGTAGATTTACTGGCTCAAAAGATACATGCAGTTAAAAGTTGTGATAGTATTTCCACACACTCTAAGAAGCTTGTGTGACTGGCTAGCATTTGAAAAACTGTGATGGAACAGAAAAAGACAAATATAAAACCAAAGCAGATGACTATAAATCGAATTCATATATTCTACTAAAATCAAAAGTGAAGTGAAGTCACTTAGTCGTGTCCAACTCTTTGCGACCCCGTGGACTGTAGCCCACCAGGCTCCTCTGTCCATGGGATTCTCCAGGCAAGAATACTAGAGTGGGTTGCCATTTCCTTCTCCAGGGGATCTTCCCGACCCAGGGATCGAACCCAGGTCTCCCACATTGCAGGCAGACACTTTAACCTCTGAGCAACCAGGGAAGCCTAAAAGCAAAGGAAATAGTAATTTAAATGGATCTAAAAACAATAAGTAGTTCAGTTTATCAAACACTTGTACCTGTTGTGTACTGAGCAGTGTCAAATGGATGAGAAGGAGCTGGAGGGCATGGGGAAGAAGGTGTACACAGGTGAGTATGACTATATGCTTGTCTTACCTTTATGGGGTCCCCAGTCCACTGATGTGGGCAGTTGAGGATGCAGACACAGGTGTCACTGAAGCATGGGTGAGAAGGTTTAAGACAAATATGGAGTTGAAAGGAAGAGGGCTCATGTTTATAGAACTTTTTGTACCTCAGATTAAAAAAAAAAAAATTTCAGCCTGTAATGTTTATATACAATTCAGGAAGAACTTCTTACTGGATGTTCCATGTTTAGCCATGGGTTGTATTCCCAAAGTTGGTTTCTAAGTCTGTTTGCAGGTTAGAGTACCTTTCCTCACAGAAACATTGCCATGAATTATTTCAATTCCTAAACCATCACATAAAAGCAATCTTACCCACAATGTAGCAGAAAAGTTGTGCATATGTGGTTAAAGAAGACAATAATTTTGTGGTTGCTGTTGTTTAGTCACTAAGTTGTGCCCAACTCTTTGTGATTCCATGGACTGTAGTCCACCAGGCTCCTCTGTCCATGGATTTCACAAGCAAGAATACCGAAATGGGTTGTCATTTCCTTCTGCTGGGAATCTTCCCAACCCAGGCATCAAGCCCTGCATCTCCTGCTTGGCAGGCGGATTCACCCCACTCCAGTGCTCTTGCTTGGCAAATCCCATGGATGGAGGAGCCTGGTGGGCTGCAGTCCATGGGGTCGCTAAGAGTCAGGCATGACTGAGCGACTTCACTTTCACTTTTCACTTTCATGCATTGGAGAAGGCAATGGCAACCCACCCCAGTGTTCTTGCCTGGAGAATCCTAGGGACCGGGGAGCCTGGTGGGCTGCCATCTATGGGGTCACACAGAGACGGACATGACTGAAGTGACTTAGCAGCAGTAGCAGCACCTGGGAAAACAGGTAATTAGACAAAAGATAAAACCATCAATTTAAATGAGTAGCTTACCACCAGTGCCTACACTTGAAGACTACCAGGCTTAGTTAGAGGAAGATGAAAAGGTCTGTGGAGATTCTGAAAGACACTGGCTGTTTCTGCGGAAACTTCCAAGGGTTTTAGGAATTAACCAGTCCATCCCAATTTCTATTTCTTGTCCTTTGCACTGCTTTTGTTTTTTTATGAATCAGGAGAGATTTTCCTGCTGTGAAAAGGAAAGAGTTGGAAGAGTGAGTAGAAAGAAAAATGAATTCAAGTAGAGTGTATATCCCCATGAAAAGAGGTGTTCTTAAATGGAATTGAGGCCTATGTGGATAGGCAAGTGATTAAGCTTAGAGTCACACAATTCTGCAATCTGCCCAGGAGGTCATGATGTTTGTCCCAAAAGCTGTAGTTATTCTTCAAGAGGGATAGTGAGCTTGGTAGTGCTTGCTTTAAATCAATAGTTATCAAACCTGGAAGTACTTCAGAGTCCTTTGGAAATTTTAGAAATGCACATTCCTGGTGCCAGTACTGGAGATTTGATAAGGAATTCCTATTTTTCTGTCCAAGTGCAGTGCATGACATATCTAGGTGATTCTGATACTCAGCCATGGCCAAGAACTGTTATAGCGTTGGCCTTCACAGCCTTAGGTGAAAAGGAAGAAAGACTATATACAACTTGGTGATAGTGTAACAAATGCTTTTTTAGGCCAAGTGACTGTAATGTATGGAATGCTTATTTGTAACTCAGGAAAGTGCAGTCTCCTATTTTTGGTAGAATGGAAATTGGTAATCCTCTATTTCCGGGGACAGGTTGGTAAACAAGGCAGGTCCCTGATGTCTTTGAGTTCATATTCTGGTTTTTGCTCTATTCAGGGATTCTGATAAGTAATTGTCAATTGTACTACACTTGATGCTTGTCCAATCTAGGATGTGATTCCCTGGTTCCTGGTTGAGACTCAAGTGTTGATATCTTTAAAGGTCCCCAGGCTATTTTTAGCAATGAAAAGTATTGAGAACCTTGTCTAGATTTGCATGAGGTAAAAGAGGAAACTGCCTCTCTGCAGTGTTTTTCCTCTCCCAATTCAGCTCACCTCCCCCACTGGATTTTTTGTGTAAGGAAGATGTTAGTACTGTCAAAAATTTTTGAGATGAGGAAAGAGGGTGTGTCATTCACTATACTAAGCAGCAGAGAAGCTAAGAACAGCAGAGCAGTGATGTTCAGTGATTTCCAGAGGATCTTCCCCTGTGTGGAGCAACTCACTTTCCCAGTGGGTGATTGATGCAGGGAACTCCCCACCCAATCCAGGAATCTGAGAGCAGATAAAAGCTTTTCTCATATTCCAAAGAACGTATACCCAGTAGCAAATTAGTTCCTTGTTTTTATTATATGATTTTGTGATGTGCTAGTAAAGCCTCTTGATGAAAGTGAAAGAGGGGAGAGAAAAAGTTGGCTTAAAGCTCAACATTCAGAAAACGAAGATCATGGCATCTGGTCCCATCACTTAATGGGAAATAGATGGCAAAACAGTGGAAACAGTGTCAGACTTTATTTTGGGGGGCTCCAAAATCACTGCAGATGGTGAGTGCAGCCATGAAATTAAAAGATGCTTACTCCTTGGGAGAAAAGTTATGACCAACCTAGATAGCATATTGAAAAGCAGAGACATTACTTTACCAACAAAGGTCCGTCTAGTCAAGGCTATGGTTTTTCCTGTGGTCATGTATGGATGTGAGAGTTGGACTGTGAAGAAAGCTGAGTGCCGAAGAATTGATGCTTTTGAACTGTGGTGTTGGAGAAGACTCTTGAGAGTCCCTTGGACTGCAAGGAGATCCAACCAATCCATTCTGAAGGAGATCAGCCCTGGGATTTCTTTGGAAGGAATGATGCTAAAGCTGAAACTCCAGTACTTTGGCCACCTCATGCGAAGAGTTGACTCATTGGAAAAGACTCTGATCCTGGGAGGGATTGGGAGCAGGAGGAGAAGGGGACAACAGAGGATGAGATGGCTAGATGGCATCACTGACTCGATGGACATGAGTCTGAGTGAACTCCGGGAGTTGGTGATGGACAGGGAGGCATGCTGTGATTCATGGGGTCGCAAAGAGTCGGACATGACTGAGTGACTGAACTGAGCTGAACTGAGTGAATGTTTGACAACCAGCTCTGGAAAAAAACAGAATTCCTGATCGGTAGCATTTGCTAGTTTCATGATGTAAATGCTGACTGATTTCAAGTAACAGCAGTTAAACACCTCTCTTGCAAGATACCTGAAAGCTGAACAAGTCATAATCCTGAGCACTTAGAAGCCACTATATGTACACCACTAGATGTATCTTTCCTCCACCTCCCTCCACCCACATTCCAGTCAGCTTTTAAAATTAGACCTCTGAAAACTCTTCATTGACATGAACATCACAATTAAAAATAGCTTGCAGTATTTCTAATCTGAAATATCTTGCTATAAAACTCATGCCAATAGAATTACAGTTTTCCTTAAAGCAAATGAAAAAATTCATTTTACTCTTTGCTTCTTTTCAAAATTTAGAAAAATGACCCAGATATTATTTATGATTTATTTATGAGCCACAAGATATTCATTAGATAGCTTTATAAGGTTGACTTATAATGTGGAAGTTTTATAGATTTAAAAAATAAAGCATATATATTTAATATGCAAATCAATCAATGTGATATCTATATTAACAAATGGAAAGATAAAAACCTTATGATAATCTCAATAGATACAGAAAAAGCCTTTGACAAAACTTAGCACCCATTTATGATTACAACTCTTCAAAAAATGGGCATAGAACAACCTACCTCAACCTAGTAAAGGCCATATATGATAAGCTTATAGCAGACATTATTCTCAGTGGTGAAAAACTGAAAGCATTCCCCTAAGATCAGCAACAAGACAAGGATGTCCACTTTCACCACTATTATACAACGTAGTTCTGGAAGTACTAGCTAGAGTAATCAGAGAAGAAAAAGAAATAAAAGGAATCCAGTAAAGCTCTCTCTGTTTGCAGATGAGATGATACTCTACATCAGTGCAGTTCAGTTCAGTTCAGTTCAGTTGCTCAGTAGTGTCTGACTGTTTGCGACCCCATGAACCGCAGCACGCCAGGCCTCCCTGTCCATCACTAACTCCTGGAGTTTACTCAAACTCATGTCCATTGAGTCGGTGATGACATTCAACCATCTCATCCTCTGTCATATCTTTCTCCTTCTGCCCCCAATCCCTCCCAGCATCAGGGTCTTTTCCAATGAGTCAACTCTTCGCAGGAGGTGGCCAAAGTATTGGAGTTTCAGTTTCAGCATCAGTCCTTCCAATGAACAACAGGACTGCTCTCTTTCAGAATGGACTGGTTGGATCTCCTTGCAGTCCAAGGGACTCTCAAGAGTCTTCTCCAACACCACAGTTCAAAACCATCAATTCTTCGGCACTCAGCTTTCTTTACAGTCCAACTCTCACATTCATACATGACTACTGGAAAAACCATAGCCTTGACTAGAAAGACCTTAGTTGGCAAAGTAATGTCTCTGCTTTTCAATATGCTATCTAGATTGGTCATAACTTTCCTTCCAAGACATAAGCATCTTTTAATTTCATGGCTGCACTCACCATCTGCAGTGATTTTGGAGCCCCCCAAAATAAAGTTGGACACTGTTTCCACTGTTTTGCCATCTATTTCCCATGAAGTGATGGGACCAGATGCCATGATCTTCGTTTTCTGAATGTTGAGTTTTAGGCCAACTTTTTCACTCTCCCCTTTTACTTTCATCAAGAGGCTCTTTAGTTCCTCTTCACTCTTTGCCATAAGAGTCGTGTCATCTGCATATCTGAGGTTATTGATATTTCTCCCGGCAATCTTGATTCCAGCTTGTGCTTCTTCCAGCCCAGCATTTCTCATGATGCACTCTACATATAAGTTAAATAAGCAGGGTGACAATATACAGCCTTGACATACTCCTTTTCCTATTTGGGACCAGTCTGTTGTTCCATGTCTAGTTCTAACTGTTGCTTCCTGACCTGCATAAAGTTTCTCAAGAGGTAGGTCAAGTGGTCTGGTATTCCCATCTCTTTCAGAATTTTCCACAGTTTATTGTGATCCACACAATCAAAGGCTTTGGCATAGTCAATAAAGCAGAAATAGATGTTTTTCTGGAACTCTCTTGCTTTTTCCATGATCCAGCAGATGTTGGCAATTTAATCTCTGGTTCCTCTGCCTTTTCTAAAACCAGCTTGAACATCTGGAAGTTCATGGTTCAGGTATTGCTGAAGCCTGGCTTAGAGAATTTTGAGTATTACTTTACTAGAGTGTGAGATGAGTGCAATTGTGCGGTAGTTTGAGCATTGTTTGGCTTTGCCTTTCTTTAGGATTGGAATGAAAACTGGCCTTTTCCAGTCCTGTCGCCACAGCTGAGTTTTCCAAATTTGCTGGCATATTGAGTGCAGCACTTTCACAGCATCATCTTTCAGGACTTGAAACAGCTCAACTGGAATTCCATCACCTCCACTAGCTTTGTTCGTAGTGATGCTTTCTAAGGCCCACTTGACTTCACTTTCCAGGATGTCTGACTCTAGGTGAGTGGTCACACCATCATGATCATCTGGGTCATAAAGATCTTTTTTGTACAGTTCTGTGTATTCTTGCCACCTCTTCTTAATATCTTCTGGTTCTGTTAGGTCCATACCATTTCTGTCCTTTATAGAGCCCAGCTTCGCATGAAATGTTCCCTTGGTATCTCTAATTTTCTTGAAGAGATCTCTAGTCTTTCCCATTCTGCTGTTTTCATATTTCTTTGCATTGATCGCTGAGGAAGATTTTCTTATCTCTCCTTGCCAATCTTTGGAACTCTGCATTCAGATGCTTATATCTCTCCCTTTCTCCTTTTGTTTTTGCTTCTCTTCTTTTCATAGCTATTTGTAAGGCCTCCTCAGACAGCCAGTTTGCTTTTTGCATTTGTTTTTCTTGGGGATGGTCTTGATCCCTGTCTCCTGTACAGTGTCATGAACCTCCATCCATAGTTCATCAGGCACTGTCTATCAGATCTAGTCCCTTAAATTTATTTTCACTTCCACTGTATAACCATAAGCGATTTTATTTAAGTCATACCTGAATGGTCTAGTGGTTTCCCCCGCTTTCTTCAATTTAAGTCTGAATTTGGTATAAGGAGTTCATGATCTGAGCCATAGTCAGCTCTTGGTCTTGTTTTTGCTGACTGTATAGAGCTTCTCTATCTTTGGCTGCAAGAATATAATCAAATTTCAGTGTTAACCATCTGGTGATGTCCATGTGTAGAGTCTTCTCTTGTGTTGTTGGAAGAGGGTGTTTGCTATATCCAGTGAGTTCTCTTGGCAAAACTCTGTTAGCCTTTGCCCTGCTTCATTCAGTACTCCAAGGCCAAATTTGCCTGTTACTCCAGGTGTTTCTTGACTTCCTACTTTTTTGCATTCCAGTCCCCTATAATGAAAAGGACATCTTTTTGGGGTGTTATTTCTAAAAGGTCTTGTAGGTCTTCATAGAACCGTTCAACTTCAGCTTCTTCAGCGTTATTATTGGGGTATAGGCTTGGATTACCATGATATTGAATGGTTTGCCTTGGAAACGAAGAGATCATTCTGTCGTTTTTGAGATTGCATCCAAGTACTGCATTTCGGATTCTTTTGTTGACCATGATGGCTACTCCATTTCTCCTAAGGGATTCCTGCCCATAATAGTAGATATAATGGTCATCTGAGTTAAATTCACCCATTCCAGTCCATTTTAGTTTGCTGATTCCTAGAATGTCAACATTCACTCTTGCCACTCCTGTTTGACCACTTCCAATTTGCCTTGATTCATGGACCTGACATTCCAGGTTCCTATGCAATATTGCTCTTTACAGCATCGGACCTTGCTTCTATTACCAGTCACATCCACAACTGTGTATTGTTTTTGCTTTGGCTCCATCCCTTCATTCCTTCTGGAGTTATTTCTCCACTGACCTCCAGTAGCATATTGGGCACTTACTGACCTGGGGAGTTCCTCCTTCAGTATCCTATCATTTTGCCTTTTCATACTGTTCATGGGATTCTCAAGGCAAGAATACTGAAGTGGTTTGCCATTCCCTCCTCCAGTGGACCACATTCTTTCAGACCTCTCCACCATGACTCGCCCGTCTTGGGTGGCCCCACAGGACATGGCTTAGTTTCATTGAGATAGACAAGGTTGTGGTCCATGTGATCAGATTGGCTAGCTTTCTGTGATTATGGATTTAGTGTGTTTGCCTGCTGATGTCCTCTCGCAACACCTACCATCTTACTTGTGTTTCTCTTGCCTTGGACATGGGATATCTCTTCATGGCTGCTCCAGCAAAGTGCAGCCACTGCTCCTTACCTTGGACGAGGGGTATCTCCTCACTGCCACCCCTCCTGACCTTGAATGAGGAGTAGCTCCTTTCAGCCCTCTATGCCCGTGCAGCCGCGATACAGTACATAGAAAACCCTAAAGATAGTATCAGAAAATTACTAGAGCTAATCAGTGAATTGAGCTTCCCTGGTGGCTCAGAGGTTAAAGCTTCTGCCTGCATTGTGGGAGACCTGGGTTTGATCCCTGGGTCAGGAAGATCCCCTGGAGAAGGAAATGGCAACCCACTCCAGTACTCTTACCTGGAGAATCCCATGGACAGAGGAGCTTGGTGGGCTACAGTCCACGGGGTCTCAAAGAGTCGGACACGACTGAGCAACTTCACTTTCACTTTCACTTTCATCAGTGAATTTAGCAAAGTTACAGGATACAAAATCAATACACAGAAATCATTTTCATTTCTATACACTAACAATGAAAATCAGAAGAAATTAAGGAATCAATCCCATTCACCAATGCAACAAAAAGAATTAAATATCTAGGAATACACTTACCTAAGGAGACAAAAGAACTGTACACAGAAAATTATAAGACACTAAGGAAAGAAATCAATGATGACATAAACAGATGGAGAGATATTCCATGTTCCTGGGTAGGAAAAATCAATATTGTGTAAATAACTATATTACCAAATGCAATCTATAGATTCAATGTGATCCCTATCATATTACCCATGGCATTTTTCACAGAACTAGAAAAAAATTCACAATTCATATGGAAACACAAAAGACCCCAAATAGTGAAAGCAGTCATGAGAAAGAAGAATGGAACTGGAGGAATCAACCTTCCTGACTTCAGATTATACTACAAAGCTACAGTCATCGAGACAGTATGGTACTGGTACAAAAACAGAAATATAGACCAATGGAACAAGATAGAAAGCTCAGAAATAAACCTGTGTACCTGTGGGTACCTTATTTTTGGCAAAGGAGGCAAGGATATACAATGGGGCAAAGACAGCCTCTTCAATAAATGGTGCTGGGAAAACTGGACAGCTAATGTAAAAGAATGAAATTTGAACACTTCCTAACACCATACACAAAGATAAACTCAAAATGGATTAAAGACCTAAATGTAAGACCAGAAAAGATAAAACTCTTAGAGGAAAGCATAAGAAGAACACTTGATGACATAAATCAAAGCAAGATCCTCTATGACCCACCTCCTAGAGTAATGTAAATAAAAACAAAAGTAAACAAGTGGGACCTGATTAAACTTAAAAGGTTTTGCACAGAAAAGGAAACTATAAACAAGTTAAAAAGACAACCCTCAGAATGGGAGAAAATAATAGCAAATGAAACAACTGACAAAGGATTAATTTCCAAAATTTACCAGTGGCACATACAACTCAATGCCCAAAAACCAAACAACCCAATCAAAAAGTGGGAAAGAGACCTAAGCAGACATTTCTCCAAAGACATACAGATGGCTAACAAACAGATGAAAAGGTGCTCAACATCACTCATTGTTAGATAAATACAAATCAAAATTACAATGAGATATCACCTCACACCAGTCAGAATGGCCATCATCAAAAAGTCTACAAACGATAAATGCTGGAAAGGGTGTGGAGAAAAGGGAATGCTCTTGCAGTGTTGGTGGGGATGTAAACTGATACAGGCACTATGGAAGACGGTATGGAGATTCCTTAAAAAACTAGGAATAAAATCACAATCTGGGTCAGGGATTGAACCCAGTGCTCCCGCATTGCATTACAGGCAGATTCTTTACCAATATACCCTGAGGAAGCCAAAATTGAAAAAGACACATGTATCCCATTTCATTGCAGCACTACTTACAATAGTTAGTACATGGAAGCAACCTAGATGTCCATCAACAGATGAATGAATATAGAAGTCGTGGTACTTATACACAATGGAATATTACTAAGCCATAGAAAGGAATGCATTTGAGTCAGTTCTGATAAGGTGGATGAACCTCGAACCTATTATACAGAATGAAGTGCGTCAGAAAGAGATAAGTATCATATTCTAACGCATATATATGGAATCTAGAAAAATGGTACTGATGAATTTATTTACAGGGCAACAGTAGAGAAACAGACATAGAGAATAGACTTATAGACATGGGAGAGGGGAAGAGAGGGTGAGATGTGTGGAAAGAGTAACATGGAAACTTACATTACCATATGCAAAATAGATAGCCAATGGGAATTTGCTGTATGGCTCAGGAAACTCAAACAGGGGCTCTGTATCAATCTAGAGGGATGGGATGGGGTTGGAGATAGGAGGGAGGTTCAAAAGGGAGGGGATATTTGTATACCTATGGCTGATTCATATTGAGGTTTGACAGAAAACAGTAAAATGCTGTATAACCATTATCCTTCAATAAAAATATAAATTTAAAAAATAAAGCATGTATATTTAAATCTATCACATAGCATGGAAGAGAAGATGGTTGCTTTCTGAGCATTTATTATCCAAATTTCTAAGGGAATAAGGTTGCACAGGGAAGCAAAGTTGACCATATCATATAAATATTCACAAATGAACTGACCACTTATGAAATTAGCCCCCATTCAACTACCCTTTCCACTTGACATCTGGTCTATTTAAACACTGAACAAAATGCCATGCCAACTGGTTTTAAGGTGCACTGGAAATCCTTTAATATGTGAAATTGCTTTGAAGCCAGTGTTGGTGAATGACTTGAAATTTGTGCAGAGCCACAGACAGATAGCAATCTGAGTAAGTTAGCTGAATCAAGAAGTCAAGTTAGAAAAGAAATCGTTAGATAAAAATGGGATAGTTTGTTCAGAAGTGAATTATTCAAATATCAAAATATTGAGAGAGACTGATAAAAAAATTGATAGATATTTTTGCCTAAATGACTATGCTATTAGTGGTGCTACAAAGTACATGTAATCTTGTTAGGGAAGTTAACTACATTCCCATCCATGAGAAACAACAACAAAAAGAACAGAAAACAAAATAATTACAGTAAAGCCATTAGCTATTAGAAACAATAGCCTAATTCTAAAAATCAACAAACAGCTGTGTTTTTTTGACATTTGATGTAAAAATTATTCTCATAATTTAAATTTCATTTTTCCTGGATAAAATTCCATTCAAGATTTTTGCCTTTATTATTTATAATGGAATGTTTTTTCCTGCTTTAAATAGAGTCATTTCTAGTTAGCCTTTTCCAGGTAATTGCTATCCTTGAAAAATCATCATGAGATATTCCTGAATTCAATCCAGAACTTGCCAGGTCCCAACTTTTTTTAGTAATAATGACAACAGTAATAATTATTGAGAGTCTGCTATGTACTATTCTCCTATGACTATGTGCTATTCTGAGCACTTCACAAAAATCATTTCTTTTAATCCTATATCAACCCTGTGAGATAGAAACATTTATTAACAGTATTTTTAGATATGAAGTAACTGAAATGAGAGGCTAGAAAGTAACTTGCTAAGGAGTGGAAGCAGATACAGATAAGACTTTAGAGCCTGCTGCCAGTGTTTACTAGTGACATAAAGGCCAAGAAATATTAAAAAGCTCAACTCCTCAAATATAATGGTGAACTGACCAAAAGTCATATTCTTATCTACATTAAAACATAGGATAAATACATTAATGCTGCTACTGCTACTGCTGCTGCTAAGTCACTTCAGTCGTGTCTGACTCTGTGCGACCTCACAGATGACAGCCCACCGGGCTTCCCCATTCCTGGGATTCTCTAGGCAAGAATACTGGAGTGGGTTGCCATTTCCTTCTCCAATGCATGAAAGTGAAAAGTGAAAGTGAAGTTGCTCAGTTGTGTCCGACTCTTAGCGACCCCATGGACTGCAGCCTACCAGGCTCCTCCACCCTTGGGATTTTCCAGGCAAGAGTACTAGAGTGGGGTGCCATTGTCTTCCTATACCAAGAAATCCTCTCCCTAGTAACTGACTTATTCACATACTGATCAGAGTTTGAGTTTAAAATGCTGCAAGAAACAGCTGCACAAACTACTTGCCCATAAGCAGAAAAATATTGTACAATATTTGGACAGTAACTTAAGAGCTAACTGTACATACCTTGCCTGTTCTGGTAGTTACTAAAATAGAACTAATTGCAGCTTCTTGAATTATATTGTTAACAATTATCATGGGGCTGCTGGCCTGTTAGTCAGATGGGAAAAGAAAAGCATGTTTTAGTTATTATTATTTAAAGGCTTTGCATTAATAGAATCAAAAGATGTATTATTTACATAGAGGAAAAATAGTCCCTCAAAGGAAGTTTAAATTAGAATAGTTTTATATGATAAAGGAGTATGCTTTTCCTTAGGTTAGTGACTTTCCAACTTTTTAATAGCTACTTAGGAAAATAAAATCAAGATAACCATAAATGCCTTTGTGTCACTATAAAATTTAGCATCCCTTTTTCAGCATTATCTCAGCAATTTTTTTTCTGGGATTTTAAAGGTTTAATATATTAAATTTGTGTATCATGGGATCTCTGACATATGTAAGCTGCCAGTTTGAAAAGCAAAGCTCTCTGCTTTCATATTATGTGATACAAGAAATAAGATTTTCCAAATAAATTAGTTTATTTTTCTTTGATGATTGGTGGATTGGAATGAGGAAACAAATTACATCTTGCTTTAAAATAGAATTCACAAAAATATAAATGAGTATATTGGAACGTGGGCATTAGTTGAACCTTCATCTCTGGCCAGCAAAATTAAAGCAGTTAGTGTCAGAACCTAATCACTGATGAGGCCTGTATACTTTCTCAAGCTCAGAACTGGGAAATTAAATGCAAGACTGAGGATATAGTAAGATGCAGCATGTTTCTTTTTGAAAAGTGTAACTGTCCTTTTACTATATTGCCGTTGTTGTTGTTCAGTCCCTAAGTTGTGCCAGACTCTTTTGTGACCCCATGGACTGTGGCCCTCTGTCCATGTGATTTCACAGGCAAGAATACGGAGTGGATGGCCATGTCCTTCTCCAGGGAATCTCCCCAACCCAGGGATTGAACCTGGGTCTCCTACTTTGCAGGCAGGTTCTTTACCACTGAGCCACCAGGGAAGCCCTCCTTTTACTATATAGTGAAAACGGTATTATATATTCAGTCTTCCTTTTTGTTTCCATCTCAGGAAGTTCAGAGACACAATTTCAGCTCAAAGACAGGATCTTGCCTTGAGCCTGTTGTTAAGTCTCACCTTTCCTCTCTTCCTTCATTCTCATCCTTATCATTTCAATTTCTGTTTTTAGCCTTCTGTTCATAAATTTATTTTTTGTCTCTCTACCAATCATACTATGTATTATTTCAATTTTTGTAAATTATTTTGAATCCTTGAAAAGACAGTAAAACTTTTTGAGATCTGGACAGGGAGGCCTGGTGTGCTGCGATTCATGGGGTTGCAAAGAGTTGGACATGACTGAGCGACTGAACTAAGCTGAACTGAGGACTACCTAGGACCAGATCTTGACTCTGCCACTCAAGAGCTATGTGATCTCAGGCAAACAGCTGAATTCATCTGTCATGCATTTTTCTCCGTTGTAGAATGGGGTAGTAATGATACCTGACTCCTCAGGGTTGTTGTAAAGATTAAATGAGTTAATACATGTTCAGTGCTTTAGAAGTGGGTCTGGTACATGGTAACTTTTCAGTAGGTATTTTGCTATTGAAGAATTGGATGGACAGACATGCTCTAGGAGGAAGAGAAATAGGGAAATATAAGAAATGACGATAGGATTAACTACCTGAACTTAAAAGAAAATCAACTAAAGATGACCCTGAAAAGAAAATGTGGCCCTGATACTAACTGTGACAGCAAATAAAAAAATCTTAAACAGTATAAACGTTATCATCAGTGAAGGCATTCATTCCATGAACTACTGGAAACTAGATCTGAAATGTTTGGGTTTCCCCATATAAAGAAGTCAAACAGGCATGTGTTTTGTGACGTTAGTGTCAATTAGTTCCCCTCTGAAGTTATGTCTTATTGTTCTAGGCCAAACTATCCCTAGATTGCTACCTTATTAAGAAGTTAATCCTACCTAGTCAAGAGATCAAATGCCAAAAGAAAAAAAGAAAAATCAGAATCCTATTTTCTATTCTTCCTCCTTACCTCCTTCTTTTTTGCTTTCCTGGCACTGAGATATCTGTGAAGTCCCTTGAAAGAGTAAAAGAAAGAAAAATACACCTGACTTGTATTGAATGAACCAGGTTATCTGCTAGAAGGTCTCTCTAGTCTACATCCTCATGCCTCAAGCCTCCCGCTAGACATCACAGGTTCCGAGGACTTAAATGGATAGCCCAACACCTTGTATTTAGTGAACAGCATAGTTGTATTCAAACTCTGATCTGTATGGTGCTAAAGCCTATTCTCATGGATACAGCCTGTTTGATATCTTTGATCACTCTACTACAGTGACTATGGATCAAAATACAACTATAATGCATGAATGTCTTGTTTAATTAGGAATCAGTCACAATGGATGTAGAGTCTGGGTTACATTTCCATGTTGTAAATTTTTAGAGAGAGGTTTTCCTCATTGTCACAATTGTAGTTCTGTGACTACAATCTTCTAACGTTTCATCCTTTATTTTTTTTTCAATTAGTTTTGCTGATTTTTTTTAATCTTTTTATTTTGTACTGGGATATAGCCAATTGGCAAAGTTACGGTAATTTCAGGTGAACAGCGAAGAAACTCAGCCATACATATACTTGTATCCATTCTCCTCCAAACCTCCTTCCAGAAGTTGTTGAGGGACGGCCTCTCATCCTTTATTCTTTGTGACCCTGCCCATTCTTGATTACTGATAGATAAGTAATTTCCTAAAACATTCTCCTATTTCAGGTCATCTTTATTAGTTAAGGCACAAGATATGCTTTTGTAACCCAAAATCTTAGTGCCTGAAGCAAGACTTTATTTCTGTCTCATGTAGCAGTCCAGAGCTAGCAAGCAGCTCTGCCATTATCAAAACATTATTTTGAATGTTTTCTAAGAGTGAGGAAAAGGTAGGCCAAGGCAGGGAGATAGCCCAAAATGGCACATATCACTGCACTCACATCTTATTGGCCCAGACTAATTCATACAGTAAAACTAGCTACAAAACTAGAGAACCCTCTAACCAAGTGACTGTGGAGGTAGGTGTTCTATGCTAAAAGAAATAGATGTTCTGTGCTAAAAGAAAGAAAATGCATGTTGGGAAATGATCAGTGGTCTGTGACTCATTTCTCCCAGACTAAGGAACCTCTAAGACTCTTCATTCTCTCTGTTATTGAAGCTGACCTAGATTCCACTGCCCTCTATGACAACGAGTCATCTTACCCATTCATTTTTTTTTCCCCCTGGAGATTTGCCAACATAGGATTATGTCAAGTTTAGAGCTGAAAAGAAATCTTCTAAAGCAACAGTTATAGTCTTGACATGTTAAAGCCTGTATGTATATCCCAAGCCCATCAATTGAATTGGAAAATGTTCAGCCCCTCCCCAGGATGAAGAGTATTGCATGTGTGATGGAGAAAATGAGATTTCTGTTTATGTTAATTAGACACAAAGATTTATATTTGTATTATAAAAAGGCAATAACTACACTGCAAAGATAACTTAAGAGTTGGATATCTCTTCTCTCCCTCTCTAAACCTGATTATTTAAAAAGAGGTGAATATGTTATTGGCATGGGTAGCAGTTGACAGTGAGTATCTGGCAACTCATAGCTTTGCAAATGTTGTCCTTCTAAAATATCTTACTATGGTTTTGTGTTGTTTTGATTTTTTTTTTTAAAGAAAACACATCTGATAAGAAATCTGGCCCAAGAGAATTTAGAAAACAAAGCCTACAGAAATTGCAATGGATTTGTTCCACAAGCTGGTGCAAAGTTAAAAGCAAAGTGAAGCATGTTTCTCTGCTCTGAGAGCAGAGAAACAGTCTTCTCTGTTTTAATCAGAGTGCAGAGCTGTATGGCTGAAGTTGCTGTAGCACCATGCATCATTCATGACCTGCTGGAATAGACAGAGTGCATAACAATCAATGCGGAAATCCACTTCACTAGTAAGTTCACCAGTAGGTTACAGACGTCTCCATTTTGTTTTTTGCTGACCTAGGGCCTGGAGAAGACAATGGCAACCCACTCCAGTACTCTTGCCTGGAAAACCCCATGGGCAGTGGAGCCTGGTTGGCTGCAGTCCATGGGGTGGCTACGAGTCGGACATGACTGAGAGACTTCACTTTCACTTTTCACTTTCCTGCATTGGAGAAGGCAATGGCAACCCACTCCAGTGTTCTTGCCTGGAGAATCCCAGGGACAGAGGAGCCTGGTGGGCTGCCGTCTATGGGGTCGCATAGAGTCAGACACGACTGAAGCGACTTAGCAGCAGCAGCAACAGGGCATTATCCACTCCCATGTCAGGAGCAAATTACCAATACATTTTAATCATAACCATTCACCCCAATATGTTTCCTGTTATTTTGGAAGTTGATTTGGGTGATGAGAGTTTTGACAACTCTTCTAGTGAAATATAATCATTTCATGCTCAACACCCATTAAAATCTAAATTAAAGAGAAAAATGATAGCTTGGCATATTACATTACTAGATTGGTACTTTAAATTCAGTTTTCTTTGCTTGGAATAATTTTATGTTAGGGGAGTTCAGTTCAGTTCAGTTGCTCAGTCGTGTCCGACTCTTTGCGACCCCATGAATCACAGCATGCCAGGCCTCCCTGTCCATCACCAACTCCCAGAGTTCACTCAGACTAACGTCCATCGAGTCAGTGATGCCATCCAGCCGTCTCATCCTCTGTCATCCCCTTCTCCTCCTGCCCCCAATGCCTCCCAGCATCAGAGTCTTTTCCAATGAGTCACTCTTCGCATGAGGTGGCCAAAGTACTGGAGTTTCAGCTTTAGCATCATTCCTTCCAAAGAAATCCCAGGGCTGATCTCCTTCAGAATGGACTGGTTGGATCTCCTTGCAGTCCAAGGGACTCTCAAGAGTCTTCTCCAACACCACAGTTCAAAAGCATCAATTCTTCGGCACTCAGCCTTCTTCACAGTCCAACTCTCACATCCATACATGACCACAGGAAAGACCATAGCCTTGACTAGACAGACCTTAGTTGGCAAAGTAATGTCTCTGCTTTTGAGTATGCTATCTAGGTTGGTCATAACTTTTCTTCCAAGGAGTAAGCGTCTTTTAATTTCATGGCTGCAATCACCATCTGCAGTGATTTTGGAACCCCAAAAAATACTTTTTAAAAAAGATATAATTATGACAAACAGGTCTTCCTGTTCTTACCAACCTATCTCTTCCACCAATGTGAGGCCCTGTGGTAACCATTTTTATTACTTTGAATGCACTTACATAAAAATGCTAATACACATTCCCCTGCCATTCTTATATAAAAAGTAGTATTTAAGGTACTATGTATACTGCTGTGTACTTTTTCTTTCACAAGACATCTTAGCTTTTTATAGGGGTACATAGATAGCCTCATCATTCCTTTACAAAGTGGCATGCTTTCTTTTGTGTGGATGTGTCAAGGTTTATTTAACCAGTCTAAGGGGGTGTTTTTAACTAAGTCTTCAACTATTCTTATGGCAGGCATTATTATTCTGGATTTTCAGAGAAAGCCAAAGCTCTAGGAGCTCATACAGTGCTTCCACGGTGATCTCTATCTTCCAGGGTCTACTAGGTGCGTTCATATTACACTACTGTGATGGAAGCAATAGTCTCTCTCTTCTTAAAGATACTTGCTGTGTCTCCTTCTTTCACATGCTTACAAGTAGTTTTCCTGTGCTAGAAAATTTCCACCTCAGAGTACAAGAGAAGTATTTGATGCCTTTGAGAATGCAGATTCCTAATCTGCCCCCTCCTGAGTTCTCATCAGCATGCCTGGGATGAATTCTGCAGCACAGCTCTCCCAGGTAGCCCAGCTCCATCATGGCTGTTCACATAGAATGGGAGATAGAGGTCCTCCTGGTTGGCATACACTCCAGATGGTTCAGGGGCAGCAATCCCTGGGCCACGCTTCGACACAAAGCTGTAGATAGTCCCTAGGGATGTATGTTACTTGTGGAGAGCATCATGTTTGGTAGTCAGTGGTATTCCCTGATCCCATTGCCACCTGGTTCCATGTGGTGCCTTAGGCTTCCAGAGCACTTTGCACCCTGGCCGTGTACAGGCTGCCTTAGATACCAGTAGTTGCAGCAGAGCATGAGTCTGACTATCTCTTGTGCCTTTGGGATTGAAAAAGACTGTAGTTCTCTGTAACAAATTAGCATATAAATAGGTGCTGTTGGACCCAAATCCTGAGTACACCAGGAATTGAAAGTATGTGTGAGGGATTTAATTAGGAAACTCTTACAATCTCTAATGAGAGAGAAAACAGAGAAATCTTCAATGACAAAGAATTGCTCCCTGACCTTACCTTTCACTTCTTTCTTGTTTCCACCAAAGTCAGGTCAGGAATTATAAGAACAAGACCATTTCTATAGACTGACCCCTGTAGAATGTCAGAGCTTGCAGAACTGCTAGAGGTCATGTTAACATGAGGATTCTTAACCTAGAGCCTCTAGAAGGGACCTTTTAACATTCGGTGATCAGTGAACTCCCCAAAATCATAAAGTATTGTGTCAGAGGAGTCTCTGATCTCCTCTGATTAAAGACCACCAATAAAGCCTAGCACCTTCATTTCACTAATGAAACAATGATCCAAATGATTGCAGTTACTTTCCAAGGTCACATAATTATTTGTGGCAGGGATGGGGAGAGAATATAGGAATCTTTCTATTTGGTGATTGATATCTTATAGACTTTGAAAATAGCATATGAAGGTGGCCTAGTAAGAGGCCTTGGCAAGAAACAGGCCATTGCCGGGACTTGCAAACTTTATAATAGGAAATGCTAATTGACTACTTTGTGCCAGCCACTGTTCTAAGTACTTTACATATTGGTTCATTTGAGTCTTATAATCACACCATAGAATGGATGAACTGTAGAAGTTAGCTTTTGAATACAGAGAGGTAAATAAAGATTAGACATGATGGTGAGATTAGGTGGAAAGGGGGAACAGGGACCAGGAGAGACTGGAAGGGGAAAACCTTTATGATAAGCAACAGAGAAAAAGGTGGTCAGAAGAATAAATAATGTTCAGTTGTGGTTTTCCCCCACCTTAAAAAAAAGTAATTCAGTATTTTGTTATTATCATCCCATTTTATTTATGAGGAAAAGAAAGTACAAAGAAATTAATTTATCTGCCAGGATTTAAAGTCTAACCATTTGGTTCCAACAACCATGTTCTTCATCATTATGGTATGCCAGGTCTTTCTTAGAAATGATGATTAATGTCTACTGGGAAAATGAGCACCAAATCATTTACAGATCCATGTTTTCATGAGACATGAGAGAAGGTAATCTTGGCTCTGTTCCTGCTAATTTCCGCAGCTGAACATGAGCCCTAGAATGAAGAATCATTGAGATACTTTCAATGATGAAAGATGAGATTGTTACATACTAAAATGTCCATGGTTATTTCTGAATTCTCCAATATGTGATATTTTATTTTTACTTGGTGTTTTTCTGTTTTCTAAATTTTCTACAAATTATATCTGCCAGTTTGATAGTCAAAAGAAAATAAATATTATTTTAAAAACAGTATAAAAAACCCCAGAAATTCATTGCCTCCTTTTTTGTTTCAGATCATTGAAAGGGATAATCTGACTTCTTTACTTCTGTAGGTATTTGTGTCAGGTTTCAGGCCTCTGAGGTGTATTCTTGTCCATCTTCAGAATACTTTTGTAGAGTAGGAATTTCAAGGGCTGACAAAACTGCTGTAATACTTTCTTGAGTTGAAGTATGGCACCAACCCCTAAAAGGAATCAGTTTTCCTTCAAACATTATCCACAGAACACTATGAATGAATGAATCGTAGGAGTTAACTTTTGAGCATGAACAAAGTCTGGACACTGTGGAGAGATTAGATGAAAAGGGTGAACAGGGGCCAGGAGAGACTGGCAGAGGGGAAACCTTTAGGATAAGCCTACATAGGAATAGGTGGTCTGAAGAATAAATGATGTTCAGCCTTGATTTTCACACCTTTAAAAAAAGTTGTTTAATATGCAACAGCCTTCAGTTCTCTTCAGGAATGATTTATCAGTGTGTGTCTGTTATGCCCAAACTTAGGGTGGTTAATTAGACAGCAGCATGAAATATGACCTGTTCTGTATTTGAGGCCTTTGGGGCCCCTCTCTGTTCTTTGCTGTCACTGAAGAATATCAACACTGCCAACACCCCATTTACAGAATGTTTCCAGAATCTATTATTTATGGCTAAGAAGGCCTGTGTCATGGAGTTTGTGACAGCTTCAGGTTTCAAGTCAATGTTCAATGTCTTAGAAAGTCTGCACAGAATTCATTTCTTTCAGTTATATCTATTGGTATGAAAATCAGATCCTACCTTAACATTTCTCAATTGCCAGGCTGGACCATAAGCAAGGTTGCCAATATTTTATTAATAAAGGTCACAAAGTCAAATCTTGCTTAGATATTATTGTCATCAAGATATAAAATATTTCACTTTGGTAAATTTTTTTAAAAGACTAAGTTTCATAACTTGAAGGTGTTAAAGCTATTTTCTCTAGCTTTAAACGTGCAGAAGGAACATTTCTCAAATATGTGATACATTTCTACCCCTTTTGAAACAAAGCACTGTACTCTGGGTGGCTAGGGAGTCATCACTGGACATGAAGTTGATAATTCACAGAAAGTCTTGGTGCATGTGTAGAAGTGTTCTCCTGCATATAAGTGCCAGACTGCTGTCTTGGGTCAGTTTGTGTGTCTGCATTTGAATTTATGATCTCTTCCCTTACTGTCCATCCCATGTCTAGGTAGTCTTTCTTCCTCTTGCCAGTGTGCTAGCCACAGACAGGTTGTATAATTTGACTTTCCTTCATCTCCTGGGTTCCAGGATTGCTGTAGGTAATTGAGGTGATTAACTAAATGTTTTTTAAATGAATTTATTTGCTATGAGCAGCAACAGATATTTTTAATATTTTTTGAATGAATTCACTTAATGATATGCCCTCAAAGTATTTATATTAGTCTCCTCATTGTTTAGAAAGGTGGGGTGAGCCAAGGAGTCACAGAATTTTGTGACTGTGACTAGTAGCTGAGACAGCCAGGCAGCCAGCCAGCTTCTCAGGAGCAGCACTGATGGTCCCCTATTCTCCCAGGGGTCAGAGCCCTAATTCGTTCAGTCATCCATTCATCAAAGTGGTAGTTAAGAAGGATTAATTTTTTACTTGTGTGCAGAATGATTTCAAGGCTGTGAAGACTTAAGAGAGAATGGGGCTTCAAGGATTTGTAATGTTGAAAGCAGTTGAAGCCAGTTAGAGGCAATTTCAATAATTTAGCATGAAAAGTCACCCTTACTTGGCAGTCCTACTTGAACATGTTTTCTTTATCCATTAGCTTCGAGATTCTTCAGAGACTACTGTCTTTAACAATAAAACTCAATCATATGGCACAGTTCATTATTACCTTGATTTGTACAAATGTCACCTGCAAAGTATTATGTAAGATCTGATCTATCAATTGCTTACAAGCCTTACCACCTAAGTACAGTAGAATGTGTTATAAATAAAAGTTACTCCTGCTAGACATTCCACCTCTAATTCACTTTGTTAAAAACTTGATTTATTGTATTTTTTTCAAATTATCCCCTCATCCTAATATGCCTACATATTCTAGTTTCTCAGCAACTGCAGTATGCCACACCCTACCCCGGGTACTTGAGACACAATCACAGCCTACAAAGATTTATGGGCTATGAAAGAATAACAGTAAATCAAATTATACTAATAATTATTTTGTTACAATTATACTAAAGGTTACAAATTAGAATTTTAGCATATTATATTAAAACTTCTTTTATGGGACCTCTTTATCATAAAATGTCTCCAATGCTTATTGGCTGTGCTCTCATTTAGCCTCTAATATCCATTTTTTCCGCCTTTCCCATGTTTGCAGACTAATCCATTCTCTTCTCATTTCAGTAGGCATGCTATGTTACACTTCCATTCCAGGCCTTTTCCAGATCTGTTTCAATGACTTAAACCTCTTTCTTCCATACCTCTCTTCCGTTTTGTCCTTCCTGTACCACACTTCCTGATGAAGCATCCACAGATGCCACATTGAAAGCAAAAGTCTTCTGCTTCAGAGACACCTTTGGCGGTCTTCCCTCCCCAGCAAGAGGAATGCCAGCCTTCTTAGACTGCATCCTAGGCTGCTGTCAACCTGGCTTCGGCAGCCAACCCAGCCATGTCTTACGCAGGCTTATTTATTCCCCTAAACACAGTCTCTCCTCAGTCACTTTGGTCTACTCATTGTCTCCTCAATGTTCACCTGTGCACATTATGAGATCTATCAGAAATGATCTCCTACCTTGACATGTTGAATCCCATCAATCCTCATATTTCAGTGTAGATTCTTCCTATAAAGACTTTTGCATCCTCAGAGGGTTCTTTTCCTTTATGAACTTAAAATATTAACCTGCATTTCTTTCTTAACAGTGTAGCCTTTCTATTGTTTCATTGTATTTGCACTGTGTGATTATACACCTAAGGCTGATGGTTTCTAGATATCAGGGACTATGTCGTGTTCAGGACACAGCACATTTTTTGCATGAAGTAGGTGCCCAGCAAATATTTGATTTCATAGAAGGATTCTAACTGTACTCAGCAAAGCTGAAGGCATTCTGTAGATCTATATCAATGAGAATCTTCATAGGAATAGCATGCCAGGCTCCTCAGAGATGTCAAGAGCTTTCTGACTCTCCTAAGTAGCAGTTCATGAGAGGAGAGTAAGTGCTATGATAGGAATTTAGACTTGCTTTGATAATGTGAACAAAATGGCCGGCTTCCAGAGAAAGAGGACCAGTAGTGTTGTTTGGTTATTTACTTTAGAAAACAAGATTTGTCTTCCATTCCAGTTATCTCATCAATATTTTATTTGCTGTTTTCCTCTCCTGGGAATATAAGAGTAAGTCTATTGGATTTTCATTTACCTTTCAAAGAAACAAAAATATTTAGTAAGCAATATCCACAGTTTTAAGCATTGCTCTACTGATGGTAGTGAAGTCAGCATATATAAATTTGCCTATATGTGATTTTCTAATATATTTGTATTGATGATTCTTGCAATTAACAGAATATAAAATACAAAGAAATGACTCATTTTCTTTGGTTTTGAGTGATAACTTGAAAGCGTAGGAGAAAGAGGCCATTCAGACCATAACAATTGGCTGGCTTAATATAAAAATATAAAATGAAGATGCCCTGAAGACCACCTTATTACATTCATCAGCACATCCTGCATTTTAATAAAGGGCAGATAGATTGAAGCTATAGAGCTTTAGGAAACTGATTTTCTGAACTCCTGAAGGTGAGATAGCGTGTTCCTGGCAAATCCAGGGCAGTGGCACTGGGGATTTCAAGTGGCTATTTAATATTTATTATCAGTCTTTGTTGGAAGTTGGTATATGTCTTTAAATTTTCATTACCCAGCTGTGGCTCACTGCAGACATTTCCAGATCTTAGAGTCATGAAGCAGCTGTAGAGATGAGAGTTCTCCATTCCAGCTCACCTTTGTAAACCCTTCTGTGGTTGGAGGGAAAGCTTTGATTACATGTTTATTATAGCCTTTGGGGTCACCAAGGTCACAAGCCAAGTATCAGGGGTTCCTAAGACCACCCTCCCCTGCCCCACTAGGTTTAGTGATTCACTAAGGACACTCAACAAGACTTAAACAGTCATCCTCATGGCTAAGATGTGTTATAGGGAAGGCACAAAGCAAAATCAATGACAGGACAAGATGCCTGGAGCAGAGTCTGAAGGAAGCCAAGCACAAGCTTCTGTGCTTTCTCTCAGTAGAGTTGCACAGGACATGTTTAATCCCCACAGCAGTAGTTGTGAAAATATTTGTGAAATATTATCTACCATGTAAACTTATTAAACACATTGCCCAGGGTTTTTACTGGGGACTAGTGACATAGACACCTTCTGCCTAGCACATATCAAAATTCTAGATTCCAAAAATCATATTGTTTATACAGTTTAGACACGGTGAACCCCTCTCATCAGGTCTTAGAAGGGTGGGAGTCTTCTCAGTGTCCAAGTGTCCTGATGCCAGCCAAGGGCAAGTCTTGCAAACAGGACTTTCTAGGAACAGCAGTCTCAGGTCTACTATGCCATTTGTATGTAACATTCAACCCCCATGTGCAATTGCACTGAGGACTATGTGATTGGGATGTCCTAAGCCACCAAGTTAGCTTTCTCCTTATTTATTCATTTAGAAAATTACATATTCCACATAGCTCTGCATGAAGTGGTCTCTGCCTACCTCTCTAGCTCCATCTGATGCCTCTGCCCTCTTTGTTAACAAGTCAGATGCCCTGACTTTCTTTCAGTTCTTCCATGCTCCAGTGGCTTTTTATTTCAGAGCCTTGCTATAAACTGCACTTGGCTGTGCACTGTATAATCCTTCAGCTCTTGCTCTGGCAATTACTTATTGAGAGCTGTCTTCCCTGAGATAAGGACCTGCTTATTACTCACTCTCCAAGCACTCTGTTCTCTTTCTTCACATTAAAGACAATTGTAATCAAGTACTTACCAATACTTTTTAATTTGATATTCACCTTCTCTATAGATGTAAGTTTCTGATGGGTGTGGGACTGTGTCTATCTTGTTGGTAGTTATATTACTAGATGACTAGTACCTGTGATAACTGGCATTTGTTAATGAAAAAATAAAATTCTTTCACTTTCAATGCTCTGAAAAGTAAAATGTGGCCACATCACCAATGAATTCATCTCAAAGCAGATAAGCATATAGTTGGAGTGCATGTGCTAAGTACTAACAGACAGTGACTTGTGGCTCATGCATGCAATTTTGAAACCTTCTATCACAGGGTAAGGAGAATGTTTCCACAGAGAATTGCTGTCTACACAGTGGCTACTCAGGAGAACCTGGGAAGTCAAATGGGCCTGGGTTTGAAACAGCTTTGAAATCTACATACTGAGTGACTTTGGATCAGTTATGAGCTTATTTTTCCTGTCTTAAAGTGAGGGTACTAAGCCCACCTTAGGAGTTGGAAGGATAACATGGTGAAATCAAATATCTAAGTGCTGAGCATACTACCTGGCATGCTGAGAGGACTCTGCAAATGATGGCTGTGGACTGTCAAGCTAGAGAGGAGCCTCCAGGTCATACTCTTTCCTCTCACCTGATCAAGAAGAACATTTTCTAATTTCCCACCACATATCACAATCCTGTTAGAAAGCCTGTCCCTGGGAGCTGATCCAGGTCAACTGGTTAAGTTTTTGTGTTTATTGATCCTCATTCTGCCTGCTGTAACTTCTACCCTTAGCGTCCAGTTTTGTTTCTTGGTACAGCACAGAACAAGGCTGAACTCCTTTATACATTTTAAACCTTCAGATATATGAAGGCAGCTGTCAGATTGCACTAGGACTTTTTTAAAGACTGAATATCTTGAGTGCCTTCAACCACTCCTCACATACTATCATTTCCAGACCTTCCTGGTTTCCAGATCCCTTTCAGTCTTGGCTGCCTCCCCTCTCACACATACTCCATTTGGGTGGTGTGTCAGTCAGAGTTCTTCAGAGGAGCAAAACTAATAGACTATGAATTTTTTATTTTAAGGAATTGGCTCATGCAGTTGCCAAGACTGGCAAGTCTGAAATCTGTAGAGCAGCCCAAAACTCAGGCAGGAGTTGATGCTACAGTCTGGAGGCAGAATTTCTGTTTCCTGGGAAACCTCAGTTTTTGCTCTTAAGACATTCACTTGATTAGAAGAGGCCCGCCCACCCACATTACTAAGGGTTAGCTGCTTAAAGTTAGCCACATCTATACCAGTACCTTCACAGGAAGGCCTAAAGTAGTATTTGATGAAATAACTGGGCATTGTCATCAACCAAGTTGCCATAAAAGTAACTATCACAGATGATATATTTAAACTATGATGCCAGATCTGAACATGAAACATTCGCTCTGACTAGGGTCCAACACAGGAGAATGTTAGCTCCCTTGATAACTACTTTGTGTTATATGTAGTATAAGATTTTTTTTTAATTGGTGGATAATTGCTTTACAATAGTGTATTGATTTCTGCCGTACAACAGTGTGAATCAGCCATAAGTATACATATGTCCCCTCCCTCTTGAACATCTCTCCCAACCCCTTACCCCATCCCACCCCTCTAGATTGTCACAGAGCACTGGGTTGAGTTCCCTGCGTAAGACAGCAAGTTCCACTAGCTATCTGTTTTGCATATGGCAATATGTATGTTTCAATGCTATTCTGTCAATTCATCCCACCCTCTCCTTCCCCTGCCGTTTCCACAAGTCTGTTCTCTATGTCTGCATCTGTATTCCTGCTCTACAAATAGGTTCATCATTACCATTTTTCTAGATTCCATATATATATGGTTATATGCATTCAGTTCAATCACTCAGTCATGTCTGACTCTTTGCGACTCCATGGACTGCAGCACGCCATGCTTCCCTGTCCATCATCAACTCCCAAAGCTTGCTCAGACTCATGTCCATTGAGTTCGTGATGCCATCTAACCATCTCATCCTCTATCATCTGCTTTCCCTCCTGCCTTCAATCTTTCCCAGCATCAGGGTCTTTTCCAAGGAGTCAGTTCTTTACATCAGGTGGCCAAAGTATTGGAGTTTCAGCTTCAGCATCAGTCTTTCCAATGAATATTCAGGATTGATTTCCTTTAGGATAGACTGGTTGGATCTCCTTGCAGTCCAAGGAACTCTCAAGAGTCTTCTCCAGCACCACAGTTCAAAAGCATCAATTCTTCCAACAGGAAGCTTCCGTAAGCCTCTTATTCTTATCTATCAGAGGGCAGACAGAATGAAAACCATGGTCACAGAAAACTAATCAAACTGAGCACATGGACCAAAGCCTTGTCTAATTCAATGAAACTATGAGCCATGCCATGTAAGGCCTCCCAAGGCAGATGGGTCATGGTGGAGAGTTTTGATAAAAAGTGGTCCCCTGGAGAAAGGAATGGCAAACCACTTTAGTAATCTTGCGTTGAGAACCCCATGAACAGTATACAAAGGCAAAAAGATATATATGCATTAGTATACAGTATTTGTTCCTCTCATTCTGACTTACTTCACTCTGTATAACAGGCTCTAAGTTTATCCCCCTCACTAGAACTGACTCAAAAGTGGTCTAAAATTTTTATTAACTTTTAAAAAATAACCAGACCACAAAACTTGTTTGCATGAAATATGTATACTACCCTTGCAAGCAAGGGGCCTGGACCCTGCTGGAGAAATCCCAGTTCAGGTCAGAGTATCCCTGACAATAGAGGAAAACCCCATATCAGAGGAAAGGGGGCGGTGGGGACTCTGTCAAGGAGTCTGGAGGAGGGAAAGAGATGGTTTTCTCTGACACACTCCTACTTTGTTTCCAGTAGCCTTTAACATACCTTCCCTTATCCTGTATCTAACCCTTCTGTTTACGTGTCCCTAACTGCCACCTAGAAGATACTAGCATGATACTAGTTAATAACAACTTATAGTGTTATTTTTCCTGTAGGTTATTTACGACCTAATGACTCTTGAAATTAAAAACAAACAAATAAACAAACAAAAAACACATGTAATAGCAGTGCATTTATTGTAGCAGAACTTCAGACTCTAGAGACAGGCAGGGAGAAAAGTATTTTTGGAAACCAGATGCATCAGGTGGATCAGCTATGTCCTGCTCTCCATTCCTGACCTCTCTTCACTGTCCCCATCAGGAGGCTGACCCTTGCAAGAACCATTTGCACTCAGTTGTCCTTTCAGGGTCACTCTTTTGCATCTAGGCAGTGGTGTTGCCTCTGGCATTGAATTGTTTTTCCAGTTCCTCTGTTAATATTAGGAGGGACTGAGCAGCTGATGAATCAGCTGAACAAAACAGGAGTTTGGAGCGTGTTACTTCAAAAGTAGTGTAGCCTGCAATACCCATCAGTCAAAGTTCTGGATTTGACTGCCAGGTGACTGCACAAACATGCTTAAAACATGTATATAGTAGCTTTTGGAAAAAATCAAGGCTTGTGCTGGGCTATGCCTTGGGTTATTTTGTTCATAAGTGGTACCAATTTGTAGTTCAGTATTTCACAGAATACAGGCTTCCCTGGTGGCTCAGATAGTCAAGAATCCACCTGCAGTGCAAGAGACTTAGGTTCAGCCCCTGGGTCTGGAAGATCCCTTGGAGAAGGGAATGGCTACTCACTCCAGTATTTTGCCAGGAGAATTCCATAGACAGAAGAGCCTGGCGGGTTACAGTCCATGGGGTCTCAAAGAGTCGGGCATGACTGAGTGACTAACGCACACACACAAACACATAAAGACACTCACATGATACCCATACCATTAGTGACTTGCAGATAATTTTAGGTGCTACATTGATAATCATATTTTATTCTAGACTCGTGTGCTTATCTATATTAGTACATATTCTTTAAAGTATATTGTAAAGTTATATTCATTTTAATGCCTGATTTAAAATATGATTATCTCATTGAGCTGTATAAAGGTATACTTATTGCCTACTACTTGAAGTGAAGTCGCTCAGTTGTGTCCTACTCTTTGCGACCCCACGGACAGTAGCCTACCAGGCTCCGCCATCCATGGGATTTTCCAGGTAAGAATACTGGAGTGGGCTGCCATTTCCTTCTCCAGGGGGTCTTTCCAACCCAGAGATCAAACCCGGGTCTCCAGCATTGCAGACAGACACTTCACCGTCTGAGCCACCGGGGAAGCCCAAATGCAAACTCCGAAGAGAAACGCTAATTTGAGGCTATTTAAAAAGAAATATTCAACAGGTAATAGTACAGATAGTGTGCAGGGGTAAAAGTTATGATGGTGACATGAGAATGACCACAGTTAGAAAACAATGTCCAATGAGAAAAGTCTGGGCTTTACTATCAGAGCTTTGTTCAGTTATCAGTTCCATTATGGTCTCTTTATGGTCTTTTGGTTCTCATCGATAAAATGGAAATGTTAATACTTAACGTTTAGGATAGATTTGAGCATTAGAGCTAATAATACAAAGTGCCAGGCTCATCTTAGGTACTCCTTAAATAGAAATTATTGCTTTTCGTATTTTAGATCTGTTAGAAGAAAATGGCACACTTATCAAAAAGAGGAGAACAAAGGCTAGATATCTTGCTTAAGACGTAAAGACAGAAAACTAATGTGTGAGACTGTGTCAGTGTAACTAAGCAGCAGTTCAGTGGAGTGTGTGTGGAGCACTTCATTACCTGACAGTAGCTTCAAATACAAGAGCAGAATGAGCAGACACAATCAAGGGAGGCCAGGCTAGACTCTACACAGAAACAGACTCAGTGGTACAGAAAGTGTTGTGAAAGATTTTCAGATAAAGGTTCAGAGAGGCAGGCCTGACCGCACCCTGGCCCTTCAGAGGAAAAGGAGAAAGAGACATGGACCCTCTGGTCCAGCAGAGGAGCAGTGAGAGGGACTGTTGTGTCAAAGGTCTCAGGAGCCCATTGCATGTGTGTCTGGAGACTAATAAAACAGAAGCAACACTACAGACTGAATTGCTCATACTCTTCCGCTGTTTTGTTGAAAAGTAAAAGAGATTACTTTGTCACTCCCAAGCCTCCAAGGCTTCCCTGATAGCTCAGTTGGTAAAGAATCCACCTACATTGCAGGAGACCCCAGTTCAATTCCTGGGTTGGGAAGATCTGCTGGAGAAGGGATAGGCTACCTACTCCAGTATTCTTGGGCTTCCCTTGTGTCTCAGCTGGTAAAGAATCTGCCTGAAGTGCGGGAAGCTGGGGTTCGATTCCTGGGTTGAGAAGATCCCCTGGAGAAGGGAAAGGCTGCCCACCCCAGTATTCTGGCCTGGAGAATTCCACGGACCTTATAGTCCATGGGGTCACAAAGAATCAGACACGACTGAGCGACTTTCACTTTCCCAAGCCTCCAAAGCATTTCCTTGTCACTGTTTTGTCCATCTTGGTCAATGAACTGATAAGACTTTCCTCACAAGGGATGCCAGGTTCTGGAGTGTGGATAAAACCAGGAATCCTGTATTCATTTGCTAGGGTTGCAGTAATGAAGTACCACAGACTGGGTGGCTTAAACACAGAAATTTGTCACTTTTCTGGAGGTTAGATTCCTGAGGTCAAGGTGTCAGCAGGGTTAGTTTCTCCTGAGGCCTGTCTTCTCTTGTCTTCACTTTGTGATTGTCTGTGCCCAAATTTCCTATCCTTGTAAAGACGCCAGTCATATTGGAGTACAATCCTCTCTTGTGACCTCACTGCTCCTTAATTACCTCTCTAAGGTCCTATCTCCAAATACAGTCATGTTCTGTGATACTGAGGGTTAGGATTTCAGTGTATGAATCAGATGGGGTGGGGGGCATGACTCTGCCAGCGCACGTGTTTGTTAACTACTCTTGGAAGAAAAGAATTCACACAGTGTGACCTGCTGACTGTGCCACAAGCTTCATCTTCATTTCAGTGAAGTGTGTCTAATTATCTATATCTGTGCGGATTAGAAAGATTAGAATTGAGTAATCATCCTTCTCTGAAGTTTTAAAATTAATAAAATCAGATTTCCTTTCAACATGTTATGAAAAAATTCCAACAAGAGGCAGCGCACTGTGATTAGTATCTTAATTTCCACTCACAGCTAATGAATACTTTGTAAACACTGGAATATAATTTGTTCTTCCTAAATTTTTCTAGATCCAATTCTACTTGCAAACATGTTATTTTAATATATCTTTAAATTTGATTTGAATCATGACTCTGCCACTAGCTGCTGGAATGGTCTTGGGCAGTTTTGCTTCTGTGTCATAGTTCATTGCTGTGTAGAATGAGGATGATATTTAGCTGATAGGGAAGCAAAGGGAATAACAGGAGATACTTGCTCTAAAGTGCTTTGTACAATGCCTGGCACACAACAGGCATTCAACAGATGATAGGTAAAGCTTTAAAGGTTATTTGTATACAGAGTATATGGGAAAAAAGGTGGATTCTTAGTTGTCAAATTAGGAAGTACTAAAAAGGCAGATGTGGTTCTCTTTAACTCATGCTCTTTGTTAAGAACAGAAGCTCTTCTGGATTACTGCCAAATCATTCATTCAAACCAACATTCACTCACAAACTCAGAAGGACACACCCACATTGAATTGTAATTGCCCCAATACATAAAATATTATTTTCAAGGATTGGCATAAAGATCTGAAATCTTATTACTTCTATCTATATTATCAATTCCTTTAAGAGAGCAAGCAGCCAGGCTAGAGATCATATAATAAATGTCAGAGCAAATAGCACAAAGCAGTAAGTCATAAGTGATATTGCCTGGACAGGAATGCATTTGAATTCTTATTCAGCTGAAAGTGTCTTTTTGGGAAAATGGTCCACTTGAATATAAGAAAGGATGTGTATTGACTGTTTTCCTGCTACTCACAAGCCCTCACTGTAAAAATACATGCCAAAAAGTAGGTAACTGAACCATTGGTCTTTCCCCTCTTGATTCTGTTGCTCACCCCGAATACTTTTCTAGGCACTGTATTTGGAATCTTGTAGACACCTGTAATTTCCTCCATTTTATTCCCTCCATTTTATTCTCTATTCCCAATGGTGTCTAATTGTCTTTAGAATGCTTCTTTCTTATTTTTATGTCTATTGTACTGACTTCACCTTAAATTCCCACTAATTCTTGCAGAGATTATTATTTTTATAAATAGTGTCCTTGACTTTATTATTTTTCCTCTTCAGTCTATCCACTTGCCTGATTACGTTTCTTAAAATGTGGACTCTCTGTTCAATGCAACTCTTGAACTAGTGAATATTTAGTTGGCAGACTGCCTCCCAAATGGCTCAAGCACAACTTAATCTCTGGCTTTAAACATAACTAAACAGAGCCTTGCCTCCTAACTTGTGTTTCAAATAAACTGGAATCTCCAAGTCTATTCTGAACTATTTAAAATACATATGTAGCAAGCATTTATTGAGTGCTTAGTATCTACCAAGCATTGTGCAGAGTGAATATATGCATTATCTTTTAAAATCATCAGTAACTCTGTAAGAAAGAACTATAAGATATTGTTTTATCTTTATTTTATAGGACGGAAGTAGGGCTCAGAAGGTTAAATGGCTTTTACCACGTCAAACAACTTATACTGGTGAGCTGGGTTTACCTGACTCAAAAGCCTTCCTTCTACCCCAAACCCTACTCCTTCACATCTACCCATTAGGCCTGTAAGGTGCATCTGAAGCATCTCCACTAGTAAAATTGTGAGTTCCTTTATTATAGGGGCTGTGGAGATGCCACTATCGTGGCATGTAGTTTTTGTAAGATCTAGCATAGAGTTAACCTCATAATACATAATCAGTATATGTTTGATGAATGAGTGGACAGAACAGATGATTTCAAATAATGCATAAAATAAAGTATGAAGCAGAGTGGTATGCAGTGCTGCTATAAGGGCTTACATAAGCAAAAGCTGAGCTAAATTAAATTTCAGTTCACTTCACAAGTACCTCCGTCTGCCTCAAGGGAAAAATAAACAGATTCTGTGAACTTTATGAGTTCATACCTGTGAAGGAACATTGCTGAACTGTGGCCTCCTATGAGAGAGAATAGAGTTTCATAGCAGGTATCCTGGATAACCAAAGATGCAGAATCCTGTACGTGGGAAACATCTTGGCCAACGATATTAGGCTGCTGCCCTCCTGGGGACCATTTTGTTTACCTAGCATCCACTCAACCTACTGGGTTGTCTTGGGTAAGACTAACTCTGATGACTGTAGAAAGAAATGGCCAAATAATATATTGGCCTTAATATACAGAGCACATTTGGAATGCAGAATAAGAAGGAAAGTTTCCATTTCCCATTCTCTATTTTTTGTGTGTAGTATAGTCTGAGCAGGTGTGTGGGTGAGGCAGTGTGCTCCCTCCAGCTGAGGGAGGGACACTGGACTTGGAATCAGAATACATGTGCTCAGGGGTCAGTTCTGTAACTGATGACTTGTGTATCTTTGGATACGTGGCTTACTACTGTAAGCCTCAGCTTCCTAATCTTCATAATGGAGGAGAATGATACTGACCTGACAGCATTGTTGAAATGAGATAATGAATTTAATGATGCATTTTGTAAACTGTAAAGCACTTAGACACATTTTAGAGATGTGTCATAATGGAGATGCTCAAAGACGTGCTGAATGAATGCAAATCAGTTAAATAATAGAGGCTGAGACCACCAGCCTAGTAGATTCTTTATAGTGTAAGACTTTGTTCAAAAGCCAAGTTTTTCCTGTCTGACGTGACAGGAACTTGAGGACTCATCTAAGAAGCACTTCCATTTCCGTAAGCAACATTGCGCCTTATCCCTGCCCTACTTAAAGTTGTACATTTTTTCTGTTTATTTTTTAAATTGTCTGTTGCTGAAGTGTATCTGAAACCTACATGAGTCTCACAAGAAATTATTGATGAGTCTAACTTATATGCATAAATATTAGTTGAGAACTTTCTAGGTCCCAAGCACTATGCTCTACACCAGAAAAACAATATGAAAAGGTTGCAATTCCCATGTAACAATTTCCTCTTTGCATTGTCTCCTGCTATTTGCATGACACTAACTGGGGCACAGTTAATAATTTTAGGATACACTTAATAAGGCTCTTGAGCACCTTCTGTGGTCCAAGTCCAATCGTTATTTCACTGTATTTCCCATTTACGGCCCATAATAACCTGGACAGCGGTTTTTGTTTGTTTGTTTTTTGTGTTTTTTTTTTTTAAATTGTGATAAAAACACTTAACATGAGCTCTACCGTCTTAACAAATTTTAAGTGAACAATTTATTACTGTTGACCCTAGGTACAGTGTTGTGAGGCAGATCTGGAAGGAGGTTATTATTAACCCCTGGTCCCAGATGAGGGAACTGAGTCTCAGAGAATGAGGTAACTTCCCAGACTCACACAGCTGAAACGTGGAGGAAATGGGATTTTAACCTAGGCCACTGTAACTGTATAAGCTATCCTCTTTTTAGTTACACCACCATGTTTCCTCTGTCTTCAAAGAGCCACAGTCCAGCAAGGCCAATACGCTACACCTATAATGACTAGGCAGAGTAGAACTGGCTAAGTGCCAGTTGCTTCAAGGACCTTTCCATTTGGCTGCTTCTTCCCTCCTTCCCTCCCTCAAACCAGGCAGCACATATGCCTCCTTGCAAGCTTGGGCTCCTTGGGGCCACTCTTTTCTTTTTCCTCTTATGAATCAAGTAAGAGTTGGTTATTTTGATTTCTGCATATAAAATGATGTTTTTAGGAACTAAAACTCCCATTTTAAGTAGGGACCTGCCAGAGCACTATGGTACAGAGTTTTCTCATGCCCTGAAATATGAATACTTAATTCTGGTCATGACTGTGAGCATTTCAGCTGATGTGGCTCTCATTGGGTACAAGACAGGAGCTGTGTGTCTAGAGGAAGATCAAGTTACAGGTCAGCATGGCCTTGGAGAGGAAGAGTCAGGGTGTGCCTTGTGAGAAAAAGGATAAATGAGAGGATGAAGGAGTCAGCAATAATGACTATGATGCAGGAGCAAGAATGGTGCCAAAAACGTTAATGCAGCAAAGATGTGGTGAAGAAAGTGAGGGTCTTCAACCTGCTCTTGAGAAAGACTCATTTCTTGTTATTTTGTGGCAAGCTCTTTTATTTGATAAAACAGCTTTGAATAATGTGAATTTGAAGGAAATGAATAATTTTCATCTGCTTTCATCTCATAATGTCTGATGTAAGGCTGAATGGAGCCATAGCTTAAGCTCCTGATGAAAAATCATGTCTCCCTCACATTAGCAATAGGAGGTTTTCAGTCCCTTTTGTTATTTAATACACCATAGAAATCTGTCTTGACATCCTTCTCATATCAGCATCAAAGTGAGATTTTGCTCTCTGCAGCAGTCTCAAAAATTGGACACTGCTTTTCTGTTACCTACAGTTTCTATGCATAGATGCAATTGCCTGAAATTGTTCATCCCACTCCAGTCCAGGGCTCAGACTTTAACCCATACATGAAACATGGGAGATTCAAATCACAGACTTGATTGAGGGGAGCAGGATAAGGCTTTCCCTGCTGGCTAGAGCTATGAAATACCTAGAGAGGAAACAGAACCAAATGGAAATTCTCCTGATTTTATGGTAGGTAAGAACCACAGGATTTTTGCTGAAAGCACACCCTGCCCAGCATGCCTGCTTGGAGGAAGTTGGGTACTTCATGGATGGCTAGTGAGTAAACTGTCCACCAAAATACAAGGATTTAAGGCCCATAGGCCTGCCCCTAAGTGAAAGCCAACTTCTGTGTAGTTGAGACTAGAGGAGTTACTTAGTTCTTTGGCATAAAATGAGATAGGTAATTCAATAACTAAATGCTCTAAAATACTGAAAGATAGTTTTAGCCATTCTTTCATTTAACAAATATATTGAGGATCTGTTCTGAGCAGAACACCAATCTAGGCTGTGTTGTAGATGGGGTAATGAAAATACTACTCCTCACTTTTTTAAAAAAAGTATCAATAACATATTAGATTAAATATCTGTACTAGAGTTGAATAATGGTATGGCAAAAGAAAATATGGAATCATATTCATTCAGCAAATACTCGTTAAGCACATAACCATGTACAAAGCATTGGTGAATCATTGGTGGATGAAGTCACATTCTCTGACCTTGATACCCTTTTGTTCTAGAGAGATGCACCCAGTAGGCTTGCATTTTGAAGGTGATGATTTTCTCTGGTGATTGAATGTACAAACTTGCAGTTGAATAGTTCATCTGTGGGGCAGATTTAGCCATTGCCAGCTTTCACTGATATGAAAGAATGAGTTTTTGCATGTGGTGAACCAACAGACCAGGTCCTGTCTTCTCAGCTACTCTTCATGTGAGATAATCAGATAAGCAAGATGTTGACTTATCTAGAGGGTCACCAAAGGTGCAGGAGCTTGGACAGCATCCTTTGTACCAGAAGAATTCAATCCCTGCAAAAAGTCAATCTGTTGTTGAATTCTTTCCAACATTGTTTGTGCTGTGCCTAGGTTCTTAATGATAGTTCCTGATCTGGGGCATTCAGATAAAATATATCATAAGACTTTCAGGGAAAAGTATTATGAAAAAGTTTTTACCTGACAATCATCAGTTCAGGCTAGAGCATTTGAATATTTAGAAGAAAACCGACAAAAATTGGAAGAATAGAAAAATAATTGAAAATGTATGAATGATTAAATATTACAGCATATTTATACATGTCAGTGTATAGTAATTCCTATTAATCTCTAATGATCTTGATTCTAAAATGTCAGAAGATATCCACATATGAACTTTTTTCTTGGATTAGAGACCTTCTTCTTCTGTTGTAAAAGCATTTCATTAAATTGATTTTACACACATACGCATACTTCTTTCTCTGAAAGAATAGTTTTGAGGAATTCATCTTTCTAGAACACTGCAAATTCAGCTTGCATTTGGCCTTCAGAATATTGCAAGGGAAGTTCTTAGGGATTACAGGGTAAGCCTATTTTGGCATATGTGTGAAAGTCATGTGGTATTTGGTGCTTATTAATTTAAGGTATTATTCTGAACATTTCTTAAGTAAATGTCATGGCATTTAGAAAAAAAAGTGGACTATAACTGTGAAATATCAAAGACCAGATAAAATGTTAACTCAATTCTACTCTGATAAGTTTTTTATTCTGTGCCCCAGGCAAATATCTATTCAATATATATGTTGCTCTAGCAACACTTTCAAGTCATGGTAAATCTATTCTAAGTTATGAGTCTGAGAGTTGCATGCGTAGTTAATTTTCTTTTTCCCGTCTTCCTTGGATTGCTAAGAAAATCCATCCCCCCCCCCAAAAAAAAACCCATTCAACAAAATGGGAATAGGAAAGAGGGTGATTTGTGGAGGATAGAGCTGGAAACAGGCAACAAATATTAAATAACTGAAATTATTCATATAATTTCATCTAAGTGTAGAGAGAGAGTCTGAGAAATCATCTTAGAAGAGGGGACTATGAAGCAGATAACGTTATTTGGATGCTTGAAAGAGATGTGCTCTTTTTTTTTTTTTTTTAATTTTGCTATTTTACAGGCCACCTAATTTACTTTTTCCATTTCTAAGCTACTGAATATTAAATTGCCTCAAGTTTCTTGTTTAAAAGCTCACAAAATATCCAGTTGCAGAGGGTCAGTCAAGTAGTGTTTCCCAACATGAATTCCTCAGAAATGCTGTTCTTACAAGATACTCTATGATAAAAGAATATGTGGTCATATAAGTGTAGGAAATACCACAAGTTGCAGATCTTCCCAGAAAGTCATACCTTAGGACACAAGCTGCAGATACTCCTGGAAAGTCATACATTAGGAAATGAAAGATCTAAGAAGTGGTACAATAAATAATTCTTTTCATTTTTTATGTGTCAGATTTTCTCCTACTATTTGACCATAGAACCCCACTTTGAAGCGCTAGCAGCTATTTCTTTTTACTCAGAATTAATGTTGCACAGTATGCTAAATTGTGTGGAAAGCACCCCTGCCAAGTATTCTTCCCTGAGTCCCTTAGCCTGTAGTTGGAACTCTTCACAATTGAAAACATACTCGCATTACCTCCTTAAATCTCTGCTCAAGGATACTCTAGTCTTTGTTTCTGAAGGTCAGAAGACCTCATGTCTACTTGCTTTATGTCCCATAGGTTCCTCTACCCTTCTTCTGTTTGGCTGCTGCTTTTAGAAGACCTATCAGTAATCTCACGGAGAAGGCAATGGCACCCCACTCCAGTACTCTTGCCTGGAAAATCCCATGGACGGAGGAGCCTGGTGGGCTGTAGTCCATGGGGTCACCAAGAGTCAGACATGACTGAGCGACTTCACTTTCACTTTTCACTTTCATGCATTGGAGAAGGAAATGGCAACCCACTCCAGTGTTGTTGCCTGGAGAATCCCAGGGACGGTGGAGCCTGGTGGGCTGCTGTCTATGGGGTCGCACAGAGTCGGACATGACTGGAGCAACTTAGCAGCAGCAGCAGCAGCATCAATAATCTCACAGGCAAATTTTAGGCAGAATTTATTTGTTTGGTAAAAAATATTAAGCATCTATAGCGTGGCAAATTTTACACTAGGTACTCGATACTCAAGTGAGAAAGAAAAAAACTTACACACCAGCTCAATACCTTTCTTCACGGAATTTATAGTCTAGCTAAGAAGAGAAATCATTCTTCACCTAATCGTAACAACTTGCAGATGGGTCACCTGCCATAAGAAAAGTATAAAGAAGGTGAAAATAGAGAAAAAATAAAGTCCTGATGGGGGCCACCAAAGAAGGAAACATGGAGGAGAATTGAAATGGTGTTCTAGGTTGAGTGAAAGCATTAAAAAATAAAGCTACACAAATATTCATAAAGTTCAGAGAATTTTTAATGGAGACTCTCCCAGCTTGGTGGGCTTCCCTTGTGGCTCAGCTGGTAAAGAATCGCCTGCAATGTGAGAGACCTGGATCAATCCCTGGGTTGGGAAGATCCCCTGGAGAAGGGAAAGGCTACCCACTCCAGTATTTGGGCCTGGAGAATTCCATGGGCTATATAGACCATGGCGGACAAGGCAATGGCAACCCACTCCAGTGTTCTTGCCTGGAGAATCCCAGGGATGGGGGAGCCTGGTGGGCTACCATCTCTGGGGCTGCACAGAGTCGGACACAACTGAAGCGACTTTCACTTTCACTTCCCCAGCTTGGCTAGACTGTAACAGGAAACAGTATGAACTAAGCCTGGAAAAGAAGTTTGGAGTTACATAATAGATAATCTCACGTGTCAAACTAATGAATGAGGATTTTATATGTAAGGTAGTGGCAAGTATTAAAGAATCATCGAATGTCTTTATAATGATACAGTTAAAGCATTGAGGTTAACTTAGTAGCAATTACTAGGAAAAACTCAGGTGAAAGATGGTTAGAGACTGGGTCTACTGGGAAGTTAATAAAAATGCAAATAATATAAACAGGTTCAACAAGACTTGACAAGTAGGCAGTCATAGAGTGACTGAAAAACAAGTATGAGTCTGAGTCTTTGAGCTTTCTTGTCTGAGAGTCTAGGGAGAGAAATAGGAAAGCTGAAGAGCAGCTGCTTTGGGGGTGACAGGGACTGGGTGTTTGAGTTTTGATGTATTCTTATAAGAGGCCACAGAACATAGAGATAGCATTTCTAATCAAGCCTTTTGGAAAGGTACACTTGACTCTATTAAGAGAATATTGGATTAAAAAATATTTAAATCCTGTGACTAAAATGAATAATTGAGATCACAGAGATGCATCAGATTCTCATGGGAGGACAAACAAAGTGAAAGTAGGCAAGGCTTAACTATGGAAAACTCCAGATAACAGGGAAAACAATCAGCGAAAGAGAGAAAGGAATGGTGTGAAGTGTTGGTAAAAATGAGAATCGATCAGAGTAGTACCATCACAGAAACGAGGAAGGGGAAACTCTCAAGCAGTGATATGAAATGGGGCAGGGGTAAAGAAAGGTCAGGTCTGGGGTAAGAGATGGACCTGGAAGCCTGGCGTGCTACAGTCCGTGGGGTTGCAAATTGCTGGACATGACTGAGCAACTGTACTGAACTGAACTTTGAGTGGTTCCAGGAGGGCAATGTTCTGACTTGTAGTGTGTGTTGGAATCCCTTGGAGGACTGGTAAAACACAGATGGCTGTTCAGTTCTCCTCCCTAGTCACTCTCTGCCAAGATTTTGATTTTGTAGATCTGCAGTGAGGCCAGAAATTTCCGTTTCTAACAGATTCCCAGCTGATGCTGGTGTAGATGTGCTAGCTAATTCAGGAACCATACTTTGAGAACCAATGTAATAGAGTGATGGAAAATTGTAACAAAAGCAAGAGAAGGGAATAAAAATTCATCCAGGTATCTGTGTGGCAGATGAAGGCAAATTCAAAATATTTGCCTATGAAAAAAAGATGGGAAAAGGCTGTAGGTCAGGTAGTGAATTTCCCTCCCACAGCACCCAGTACAGTAGCTTATATATATTAGGTGCTTAGGGACTACCTATGAAGATAACCAATAGTCATTTCTTTCTCCTTGCTTTAGTAGCAAAGCTTTCTTAAATGTGGCCTTACATATGTATAGTCACCTCTTCTAAACTCCTCCATCTCTTCCTGCAAGAAACTGCTCCCCAATTCCATATTATGTCAAAATATGCCAGCTGTGTGATAATTATCAGGGCTTCCCAGGTCAACTACTGGTAAAGAACCTGCCTGCCAATGCAGGAGACATAAGAGATGCTGGTTCGATCCTAGGATCAGGAAGATACCTTGGAGGAGAGCATCGCAACCCATTCCAGTATGCTTGCCTGGAAAATTACATGGACAGAGGAGCCTGGCGGGCTACAGTCTGTGGGGTCACAAAGAGTCAGACACAACTGAAGCAACTTAGCATGCACACATGTTTCAATCACCCCAGCAACCAAAGTTGAGAGATAGCAAGGTTTGAGGCTCTCTACAAAGAGTTTAGCTGTTAAAGGATTAGGAGAATATGTCAACCATCACTTTAGCCTTGAAAATGCAGCAATGTGTGCATCCTTACATTTATGTGCTTAAAAGCTCAAGATCTGTTTTGCAAAGATATCAAATTTTCCGTTTCTCATAAAACTGCCAGAACTTGGCAGAAAGTGTGCGCTTTCTACCAAATGCAGTCATGCTTGTGTGTAATCCCAGGAAATAAGAATTAACGCAACTTTTGCAGTTTAGAAAAGTCATTTCAAAGTCTCTGTAGTTTTTTTCTTCATGACACTATGATTTTATTACCTATCATTTAAAACACCACTGTGCTTCCTGATGAACTGTTTATGGCCCTTTCATTTTCTCCAGCTACTTGGTCAGTTCATTTCAGCCGCTCAGTTGTGTGTAGTGCTTATTTAAATTAAATTTTTCCTTTCCTATTCAAAACCTTTTAAGGACTCTCCTCTTTGCAAAATTGACTTTTACCTGGGTAAGAAGAGAATGAAGAGTTACACAAATGTAATCACAGGTTGTCAGAAGGCTGAAGCGTCTATTAACGATCAGAAGTCGGCTTCAGGACATCCAAAGGTCACTTAGTTTACATGTACATATTAACTTCAATACGGGGAAAATTGAAGGGATGAAAACTCAATACCACAGACTACTGTAAGAGGAAACAGTATAAAAGGTTAGTGTGTCCCTGCCAGCAATCTGGGATATTTATTGAATATCTACTATGTGCTTAACATGTAAAAGAAACAAGCATAAGGTAGATTGAGTTCTTCATGTAAATACTGTCTTTGGGTGACTAAACGAAATTACACGAAACAGCGGCAGATGATTTTTTATTTTATTTTTTAATATAAATTTATTTATTTTAATTGGAGGTTAATTACTTTATAATATTGTATTGGTTTTGCCATACATCAACATGAATCTGCCACAGGTATGCACGTAAATGGTTTTTTAAAAAGTGGCTGTTTAGTGCCATGGCGTACATTCTGTGGGGAATGCTATATCATGCACACACACTGAAGAGTAGTGACATAAATTAGCGCAGTAGAGGTTAAGTTAATTTCATTTAATGCAGTATATCTGAAATGTATTTGTACTCCTCCCATTTTTTTTTTTCAAATAACTTCAGTATTCTAAGGTATGCACTTTAGGAAATGAAAATGGAAAGGACAAAGCTGGACAACTAAAAATTTGTCTTAACTTTCAATCTTCAGTTTTCTGAGCTCTGAAGTGGAAACAATAATGGCAATCCCATAGAAGATGCAGGAGTTAAATTAGATTCTGTGTGTGTGTGTGTTGAGTGGCAGATTTATCTTTACCCTTAAATCCTAAAATGTATTTCCCTCCAAACAAGGATATTCTCTTTCATAATAATAAGGTAGCAATCTAATTCATAAAATTTACACAAATACAACATTATCTGATCTATGTAGTTTATTCAGGTTTTGCCCAGGGTTTTCATTCTACCTGAGGAAGTGCCTCGGTCTTCCCTTGTCTTTCCTGACCTTGATACTATTGTTTAGGAAACTTATTTCTGCTGACTCTCTCAGTCTTTGAGTTTGTCTAATATCTCTTTGTGATTATATCCAGGTTATGCATTTTTGCCATAGAAGTGTCATTGTGCCCTCCCCTGTGCATCATATCTGGAGGCACCTGATGCCTGTTTCTCATTGCTGGTGATGTTCATTTTATCACTAGGTTTCTCCTGTTCTCCTGTGTCACTAGCAATTATGTAAGTATCTTGTTACTAATCAAAGTTTAAACTATGTGTTTTAGCATCCATTGACGACTGTTTCTGAATCAATTGTAACCGTAATGGCTGCCAAATGGTGATTTTTTAAAATTCCACATCAGAAGCAGTTTTTAAAAACTATGCAATCTAAATCAAGAGATGCTACTCTCTGTAAATGCCTATAGTTTACAGAATGTCACCCTGAAATAAGAATGTTTTATATACAGCATGAAGAAATATCCCTAACACTCAGCTGTGACTATTAATGTCATGGGGATAGCACTGCTGAGAAGCAGAAAAGCAATATCAGGCTGATGAACAGTTATGCATTTCAAAGCTTCTGTCCCCTAAAAAGCTTTGTCCACTAATGATTATCTTTACAACATATTGAAATATTGTGTGCTTTGAGATAAACTATTTTTATGAGGAACTCTAACTCTGATCACCACTTTTTTCCTGCTTTAAGACATAAAGAATTCTGTCTTTTGCCTTTATTTAAACAATAAAGTTGTTGGTAAATGACTGAAAACCGATTAGAAATCTTTAAAGCCTTGTTTGAAATAGGCACAGGCTTTTTCTTTCCTGCACTGGGACTCCAGTTCCCTTTTACCCTTACATGAAAATTATGGCAAAAATTAATTCTCGTAACACCTGTGAGATACATTAAAAGAGAAAAAGTTTAGCCACTTTTTAATTATTGCCCTTATAATTAAGTTATCCAGTATTAGTATTTCAGACATTATATTTTGAAAAGTTATTTATACCATGAACAAAAAAGGTATAACATCTAATGATCACTTATTATGCCCCAGGTATAGGACATACTAATATAATAGTCTGTATATTCTCATTTAGTTCAAAACCATTCTGAGGTATTATCCCCACCTCAGAAGATAAAACCCCACCCCATTTATAGAAGATAAAACTGAGATGGAAGAGTTAGGTACTCTTCATTTTATTTCCAGTGTTTGTGAGTCCTGCTCATAAATCCTGAGAGTTAGAACCTATCTCTGTTCGTTTGTGTTAATGAGAATGATCTTGAGGTTGAGTTGACCATGACTATAGCCCAAGAAGCTCAACAGTCTTCTGTCCTTTTATGGCCACATGTGGCATTTCCAGACCCAATACGTTTTCTTGAAATAGTACATTCTTTCATCCCTGGCAGTATCTAGCTCAAAACTATAGATTTACATTTTTGTAAATCATTAAAGAGTATCTGTGGGTAAAGAATTTGCCTGTGATGCAGGAGATGCAGAAGTGGGTTCGATCCTTGGATTGGGAAGATCCCCTGGAGGAGGGCATGGCAACCCGTTCCAGTATTCTTGCCTAGAGAATCCCATAAACAGAGAAGCTTGGTAGGCTGTAGTCCATAGGATCCCCAAGAGTCAGACACAACTGAAACCACTTAGTACATTGATTGTATGATTTAAAACTTTTATTTTTTGAATGTTGCCTGCCTTCTTATCCACTTGTTGAATATTTGTTGATTACTTACTATGCCTAACACTATGCTGGGCTCTTTACATGTATAAGCACTTGGTTCCATACTTTCTGTATAGTAGTTTTTAATTCTGCACATGAGAAAGCTGAAACTTAGAAAAATTTTTCTCAAGACAGAAACATGAAAAAGTTCAGAGTCAGGATTAAATTTCATGATTTGTCTGTTTCCAAAGTCCGCAACCCATATAGCACCTTAACAACACTGACTTTGGTAAGGGTACAGGGATACGTGAGTAAGAAAAAGACCAATGTGCATGGTTGTAGTGATAAGGTTTTAATATGGATGCCAGGCACATATCTCTCTATTTCTTTTTCTTAAGTTTACTTCAGAATGTTTATTCCTGATTTATTAATGCAAAGTTTAAACTTTAATACAGAAATGAAAATATTTTAGAAGAAACTTGGGGCTATGGATTGGGACCATGACATTGAAGACAGTCAGATAATACTCTTCTGTCACTGCCTGATGAGTCAGTTTTGCTGAGATCTTCCAGTGGCTTCTTCTGGCAGCTTTCTGCTGTGAGACACCAGCGCAAATTATGTCCTTTGCCTAGAATGTTATACCTCCCCCCGTTCTGTGACAGATTGTCTCCTATCCTTCAGGTCTCAGTGTGGATATGACTTCGTCAGAAAGCTTTTCCTGACCTGTGCATGTGCCCTCCTGGACTGCAAAGTCTTTGAGGCCAGAGCCCCATCTGAATCCCTGGTCCCTAATCCTATGCCTGACACTTAGTAGGTACTCAGGAAATAATTGTTAAACAGATAAATGGATTGGTGGATGAAAAGAGAAAGAGGGAAATGAAAAAGACAAGGGGAAAGAGATGGAGAGAAAAGAAAGAGGGGGAGAAATATTGTTAAGAGAGAAAGACAAGAATGGAGGGAAGGGGAGAGAGAAAAAGGAAAACCGGGGAGGAAAGGAAAATTCTCAGGTTATACAGTAAGCATGTTGTAGTGTAAAAATTGGATGTAGGCCAGCAGATATGAATTTAGATGCATTTGTTCCATAGCATTGAATACATTATTTCCCCCTCTCTGAACCTCTAATTCCTTATCAGTAAAATAAGGATTTGAACTTGAAGAGGCATCTCAGATCTCTTCAAACTCTGTCATTCTCCAGAACTGCAATTGTTAGTGGATAAGTGTTCTCAGATGCCGAATATGCGCTTCTCCACTTCTCCTCCAACTCCCCAAAGACTGAAACAGCCCACGGCCTTGAACAATACAAATCTGTTTGAAAACACTTCATGCTCCGTCACTCCAGCTTTTATCGCATTAAGCTGTCTAAGACTGTTGAAAATTGAGTAAGGTCATTAAAATCAATTCGTGGATTTCTTTTTGCTTGTAATCTGTAGGCTCTATAGTATTTTTTGACTGAAAAAGACCAAAACAGCATGTATAAGCCTTAACAACAAGAATGATAGGTTGCAGTAATTATTTATTTGAATGCATAAATGTCATTTTCTAGGACGACTGATCCTATGGCACGCTCACTTGATGAAACTATGGGTGGGCAGAAGGGAAGAACAGCAGACTGTCATGTATTATACAGGTTGTGGGCTCATGTACATTTCTGATTAGATCTGAGGTGATCCATTTCACAGTGAGTCTCTGCATGTGCCTGCCGCATCATACCAATGTTCTCCAGGCTGCTAGCTGAGAAATGAGGTAAACCACACAGTCAGCTATGGTGGGAAGTCTTGAATAAGCAAGAAGTGCAGTTTTATAGCTTCATAATGGATGAGTTATGCTGAGTAGATGGGCAGGAGCCACTTTTTTGCACATGAGCACACACACATATATATGAGCTTGCCTTATTTGAAGCCATACATTATATATGCACACATATCACATGTATAGATACAAACATTTATGAATACATGAGATGCCATTGAATCTTAGGAAACTCTTGGATTCCACCCGATAAAGTTAAATGCAGTCAGAACACTGGATTTGTGTTCCATATTCAAACAGTTAAGTGTAGCATTTCCCATGATACCAAGACTTAACTCTGAGGTTTTGGGGGTTGCTACTAATTGGTTAAACTAGTCTTAATACCTATACCTAAGTATCCAAAGTGTTGAGTTCTCCTAAATATTGTAAGTTGAATATAATTATAATAAGACTTGAAAAAGGCTAAATGATCAAGGTACTATTGATTCTCAATTAACACCCCTAAGATGAAAGTAGAGTTTATAGCATAATTTTTCACTTGGGATGCTTTTGAAAATTTTTCACTATTGCTGATGTTTCTTATACTGCTGCTTCTGTTATTAATCATGACCTGTTTGAGCACAGAAATTCTGTCTCATATTTCTTGGTATCCCAATCATAGCTTGGGATCATAGCATCATAAATGCTTAATTAATGTTCATAATCATGTTGCACTAGATTGTCCTAAATGTTGCATAATTTAAAAGACCAATCTGTGTTAAATTTGAAATATGTATTTTCACTCACATTTGAGTGTCTGTTGTTCTTCAGCTCCCATTGAATCATCTAGTGACATCACCAAAGCACAAAGGAATTGTCAAGTTCCCCTTGCTGCCATTCTTGTAAGTTGATTCATACTGGTAGGCAGATACTTCAAACTAATGCTATCTTAGCCTTCTTTCAAAAATTCTGTTAATCTGGGCATAAGGCCAAAAGCTGCTGTTTCAGAGAGTTCCCCTCAGGCAAAGTAAATTGAAAGAATTTCCTCATACATTCACCCAGTCCTTCAAAAATAGTATTCCAACAAATGTGTAGGGAAGACTTGTACTGTTAACTTTTCAGTTAATACCCAGCAAATGAAAAATAAATAATTAAATGAACTGGGATCTGTGGAAAACCCACAAGGCAGTGTGGATAATATACCCACAAATAAGCAAAATTTGGTTGCACTGAGTTTATATGATCTTACTAAAAACCATGTCAAGGTGCCTGAGACATAAGTGCTTTCTCAAGAAAATTGAAGAGACATAATTTACAGAAATGTAACCTGGAGGTCGATGCTTCATGCATCCTAATTAAGTAAAGCAGTCACTGAAATTGCTTTCTGTCATCTGGATAAGAAGCAATTACAGTTACACTTCAGGTTGCCAGTTTGGTTAGGGAATAAAGTACTGTATTTAGCTGACTCCTTCAATCAATTGAGGGTTAATAAATTAATGTCCACAGTTGTAAAAATGTAATATGGCAAAGAAGGAAATCTAACAGCTTAGAAGAGGGAAATATAACAGCTTAGAAGATGGAAACTTTAAAAATTCAGCCTGAAACCATCCCCAGATCACAGGATTATAGTTAGTGATAATTTTTCTCTTTTGCTAAAACTGAAAAGATAGGTGCCAAAAGAGTCATATGGAAATAGGACCTGCTTGTTTAACTGCTTGTAATCTCTAATTGGTGCTAAGTAAGGCAGGAAGTTTTAATCAAGGTAAATGAGACTATGATGAATAGATAGTTAAAGAGTCCAGGAAGTAATAGAGTATAATTCCAAAAGAAAGATTACATTTAATCCAAATATGTAAAATGCTTCTGAGAGGGGGGGAAAGTTACCTCTATAGATTCTGTAAATTCAGTTAAATTGGGCTTGTCTGGTGGCTTAGAGGTTAAAGCGTCTGCCTCCAATGCAGGAGACCCAGGTTCGATCCCTGGGTCAGGAAGATCCCCTGGAGAAGGAAATGGCAACCCACTCCAGTATTCTTGCCTGGAGAATCCCATGGACAGAGGAGCCTGGGTGGCTACAGTACATGGGGTTGCAGAGTTAGACACGACTGAGCGACTTCACTTTCAACTTTTCTCTTCAAATTCAGTTAATGGATACCTACTGAAAACCATTGATGACATTAATAACTATGTACCATACAGAAGGAATCATCATGAAAAAATACAAAACACTCTCATACACATACCCCTTGGTATTCTAGTAGAAAATTAATAAATGCCACATTTTTGGATATGAGGTTAATTGGACACAGATGATTGTTTTTTCAGTCTATGGGTTATAAGTTTACATCATTCTAAGTTAATCTTGTCTATATGAGAATAATATTTTGTGTTCTTAAAATGTTATTTAGCCTGTCAAGGAAAACTGTCATTTTAGCAACCTTTTATTTAAAATATATGCTTCTGTCATAAAAATTGAACTCATCAAATAAAGTATCTCTGTTACCTCTGAAAACAAAATCATGGCAGATTATCTTTAAATAATTTTAATAACTTTCCCTAACTATAAAGTAACATATGTTTACTGAACAAACTTTAGAAAATATGGTCAACAATTTTAAAATAATTATATCTCCTGAGCCTTAGGTGACCACAGTGAACATTCATTAACATTTGTGTTTGCTTAGAAACTTTATACTTTATCTATAGATAAGTGAGTCACTAGAAAGGGAACATGAATCAGACATTCTTGTCTCTATAGAAAGTTTCAGTATGTAATTTCAGGCTATTGGGGCCCCTGGAGTAACTTCTTTTAGCTAAAGGTTCAGAATATATCCTGATACATGACTCAAATGATAAAAGCAGTCTAACAGAGTAAGTCACAGCCCTGTTTCTACTCTAATTTCCTTACTAAATATTCTTTCCTGAATTCCAGTCATCTGATTATTCTTTGTTATCAATATCAATAATACCGACATTTGAACTCATAACTATCTAAAGATATGAAGTGACATTGTAGTGTTTTGTTCTTTTTATTTTGCTGAGGATCTCTCAACAATCATTATACACCTTGATTCTTAGAGTTTATAATCCCTGACAAGCTGTTCCCAAGAATACATTCATTGAAAAGTACATTGAGTTTTCTTTTTCACATAGATTGTGTTAACTTTATTATGGTATTTCTCTTCCTTTATCATATCTTCACTTAGCAGTTGAATTTGGAATGGGTAAATCTTGAGTTTTCTATTGATGAATATTTGTATCTTAATTTGGTGTCATTTATATTTTAGTCACCTTTCATATGTAACTTTTTTCTATATTGAATTTATATGTATTTGGCTCTAGAGATCTGTGAGTACATAGACTGTATTAAAAATCTCTCATCTATTTAAACTGATTCCTGTTAGTATTTTACTTTTCACTCTCTGTGGGACTATTTTGACCTCATTATAGGTTGGGAGGTTTTTTTGTTTTTTTTTGTTTTTTTTTTTCCAGTGTTGTGTTAGTTTCAGATGTACAGCAAAGTGAATCTGTTATACATATAGATCTAGGCACTCTGTTTTAGATTGTTTTCACATATAGACCCTTAGAAAGTATTGAGTATAATTCTCTGTGCTATACAGTAGGTCCTTGTTAGTTGTCTATTTTATGTATAGTGGTATATATATATATCAATCCTAATCTTCCAGTTTACCCCTGCCCTGCTCCTTACCTCCTGGTAACCATACGTTTATTTTCTATATGTGTAACTCTATTTCTGTTTTGTAGATAAGTTCATTTGTAGCTTAAAAAAAAAAAAGATTCCACATATAAGTGATATCATTTGAAATTTGTCTTTTTCTGACTTAACTCAATCTGACAATCTCTAGAACCATCCATGTTGCTGCAAATGGCATTATTTCATTCTTTTTTATGGCTGAGTAACATTCCATCATGGTAAATAATCCACCTGCCAACACAGGAGATGTGGGTTTGATCTCTGGGTTGGGAAGATCCCCTGGAGAAGGAAATGGCAAACCCACTCCAATATTCTTACCTGGGTAATCCCATGGACAGAGGTGCCTGGCCCATGGGATCACAAAGAGTCAGATACAACTTAGCAGCTAAACAACAACAACAACAACAAATACCCCATTGTATATATGCACCTCATCTTCTTTATACATTCCTCTGTTGACAGACATTTCGGTTGCTTCCGTGTCCTAGCTATTGTAAATAGTACTGCAGTGAACATTCAGGTGCATTTTTTTTTTTTTTTGAATTAAGGTTTTCTCCAGATATATGCCTAGGAGTAGGATTGCTGGATTACTGGTAGCTCTATCTTTACTTTTTAAAAGAACCTCCATGCTGTTCTCATAGTAGCTTCACTAATTTACATTCCCACCAACAGTGTAGGAGAGTTCCCTTTTCTCCACATGATCTCTAGTTCTTTACCTAGAATCCTCATACTCCCAAGAGTTCAAGACTTTAGTTCATAAGGTCTGTAAACTTGGATAGAAATATGTATATATCTCCATATTCACTAAGCTCTGACTGAAATTTAACATATAATTTCTTTACTTGTAGAAGTGAGTAAATATAGAGAACAAACCACAGTAGTGTTAGCAGTATCTATGACTTTGTCACCACTGAAACTCAGATATTTTCAACTCACTTTATAGTTGCTGTTCTTGCACGCATGAGTGCTTGGTCGTGTCTGACTCTTCGCAACCCCGTGGACTGTAGCCCACCAGGCTCCTCCGTCCATGGGATTTCTCGAGCAAGAATATGGGAGTGGGTTGCCATTTCCTTCTCCAGGGTATCTTCCCAACCCAGGGATCAAACCCATGTCTCTTGAGTCACCTGCATTGATACACAGGTTCTTTACCAGCTGAGCCACCAGAGAAGACTATAATTGCTATCAGTTCAGTTCAGTCACTCAGTCATGTCTGACTCTTTGCAACCCCATGAATCGCAGCACGTCAGGCCTCCCTGTCCATCACCAACTCCCGGAGTTCACTCAGACTCACTCCGTCGAGTCCGTGATGCCATCCAGCCATCTCATCCTCGGCCGTCCCCTTCTCCTCCTGCCCCCAATCCCTCCCAGCATCAAAGGCTTTTCCAATGAGTCAACTCTTCGCATGAGGTGGCCAAAGTACTGGAGTTTCAGCTTTAGTATCATTCCTTCCAAAGCAATCCCAGGGTTGATCTCCTATAACTTAAAATATCATTGCATGCATCACTACTTTGAAATTACGGAAGTTATTTGACCTACTGCCAGACTTGATGTCTAGTGTATTAAAGAAGGCTTACATATTTTTGTCACCAATTTCTGGCTTTAGTTTTTCAACAACAATATTTAGTCTTTTAGTGTTTTAATATAATAGGTTTTCTTTGTAAATAGAATTAGTTTACTTTATGCACACACATATTTATTTTACTCTTCCAAACATTAGAATTATGTACCAACACACAGCATAAGTACCTTTCTTGATACTTACACTTCAAAAATATCTTTTGATTAGTTTTTTCATACATAAAAAATGACTGTAGAACTTGGAAGAATTGGATAGGAAATCAACTTCAAAACAAACAAAAGGGAATGAATAAAAGGTAGATGGAGAACAAACAAGGATGATCCCAAATGATCTAGAAGAGGAAATTTCTAACCTTTATATTTATACCTGATGCTAATCTCATCCAGGGAATGAGTCACCAGATTAATAAAGATCATTTCAAGAAGGCCTAGTAAGACATGGAAGATGTGCTTTCATAAGGGAAGGCAGCAAATTTGCAGAATATAGTTCTAAAAAGAGGACTGTTAAATCTGGAAGCCATTGTTGACTGTGTCCTGAAGTGCAGTAGTGTCTTCAACTAGAGACATCTCCCCTTTCCCACACATCCCCACCATTGCAAAGCTGAATCATCTTCAGTAAAAATTTCAGAAAGAAAAATAAGAAAATTTTATTCTGATTATTATTATATACCCAAGCCAGAGGTGTGTTTCTGGATCCTGTACTTCCACAAAAGAATGAATCATATGGAGGAAGTTGAGTGAGTGGTAACTAAGATGATCGGGGGACGGACATATCCCTTGATTTGAGAATGTGTAGCCTGAACAAATACAGGGTCTATAAAAATCTGAAGGTTATAAATAAGATGGAGATGGCTCTACTAAGCAAATTCTTAAACATAGAACTCTTATAAAGGAATTTGATTCAAGAATTTGAGTAAAAATAAATGATATAATCACTATACACTGCAAGTAATAAACTAGTCATTGGTATTTGTCAATATAAACAAAAAGGTGGGCTCAGAACAGTTAAGTGTGTGAATAGTGGCTTTCCAAAGGGATTTCATTGAGGGAATGTAAAAATGATAAATCTACATACCTAAACTCCTGCAGTTATTGACAGGACAACCACTGTATATGACAAAATACCCTTCAGTGACATTAACAGAAGCCACATGATGGGACTATATTCTGGTGCTCTCACTGTATGTTTGTTGTTGTTGTTGTTGTTTCTCTGGCTGCATGTGGTGTATGGTATGCCAATGGCGATGGCTGCTAGGTCAATACTTGTCTTTTTTTTTTATCCAAAACATGTTTATTAGGGTGGTTTCCCATTCATCTTGATGCAGTTTATTTTTCTTCTCTCTTTTTTTTTTTTTTTTACTTTACAATACTGTATTGGTTTTGCCATGCATCAACATGAATCCACCATGGGTGTACATGAGTTCCCAATCCTGAACCCCCTCCCACCTCCCTCCCCATACCATCTCTCTGGGTCATCCCAGTGCACGAGCCCCAACCATCCTGTATCCTGCATTGAACCTAGACGGGCGATTCGTTTCTTATATGATATTATACATGTTTCAGTGCCATTCTCCCAAATCATCCCACCCTCTCTCTCTCCCACAGAGTCCAAAAGACTGTTCTATACATCTGTGTCTCTTTTGCTGTCTCGCATATAGGGTTATCGTTACCCTCTCTCCAAATTCCATATATATGTGTTAGTATACTGTATTGGTGTTTTTCTTTCTGGCTTATTTCACTCTGTATAATCGGCTCCAGTTTCATCCACCTCTTTAGAACTGATTCAAATGTATTCTTTTTAATGGCTGAGTAATACTGCATTGTGTATATGTACCATGGCTTTCTTATCCATTCATGGGCTGATGGACATCTAGGTTGTATTAAAGAAAAAATGTATCAATACCACCAACTTGGTATTTTCCCTAAAAGTGATCATATTGTGGTTCAATATGATAGAAAATATGAGAAAATATGAGCTTCATATAATTCATGCCCAGAAATGTAAGAAAAATTTATTCCTTTTCCATGAGTCGTGTATTTATGCAAGTAAATCTCAGGCTCTCATAGAGCAGGATTCTCTCAGCTGTCGTCCTGTAGGCTTCAGGGCTACTTCAACAGCTCCTTCTGCATCTCTCTGACAAGCAGAGCAGGTCTATCTGTAGGGGATTTAGAGCCACCAACTTCAGTCCAGATCGTTACTGTCTGTCAATCTTCATCAGTCAAGAGGGTTACAAAATAAGGAAAAAAATAATCAGCAAGAGCATGGAAAATGATGATTACAGTTTCTCTTCGGCAAATGAGTGTTTCATTACCTATGATGCATTGCACTTTGTCAAAGAATAAATAGCTTGCTTGCTGATGAGAAGGTGAAGAAAATGCAGAGTTATCTCTAATTTGTGCTACTCACAAAACAAAGATTTGTTGGAAATCAGAGTTAGGAAAGGGGGGACTGATTTGAAAGAGATGTGTTGAACTGGTTTCCCTTTGCAAGTAACATTGTTTATACTTGAATGGGTAAGCAGCCACCTACACAATGCTGTGCTTCTCTGGCCTGCTTTCAAACAGCTTTAGAATTCAGAGATGCAGAGGTGTCAGTTTGCCCAGACACTGTGGAATAAACTCGGTTAGTAGAAGTATCAAAACACCATAAGTAATAAGAAAGAAACAGAAAAATTTTAGCTTATGTTGCCTTGTGATCTGGTAATAATACAGTCAACTAAGTCTGAATATGAAGTGCTCTTCTAAGATTTTTATATACATTAATTTATTTGGCTCTCCTAATAGGCTTATATAATTCATATATTATAAGGAACCTGAGGCATAGAAGGGTTTCAATAACTTGCCCAGGATCATTCTGCTAATAATTGACAGAGTTAATGTCGGGTCTTAGACAGTCAAGTTCAGAGTTCACAGTCAGCAGTTATATTCTATTGCATAGTTTGGGTGTATTCTGTCCAAGAAGGCACCAAAAGATAGTTGCCATGGATTTTCATCCGTAGTTAAGTAGAAACTTGTTCATTTCACTTCAGTTCAGTTCAGTCACTCAGTCGTGTCCAACTCTGCAGCACCATGAATCACAGCACACCAGGCCACCCTGTCCATCACCAACTCCCGGAGTTCACTCAAACTCACGTCCATCGAGTCCGTGATGCCATCCAGCCATCTCATCCTCTGTCGTCCCCTTTTCCTCCTGCCCCCAATCCCTCCCAGCATCAGTGTCTTTTCCAATGAGTCAATACTTCGCATGAGGTGGCCAAAGTACGGGAGTTTCAGCTTTAGCATAAAGGATTTCTTCCTTCCAAAGAAATCCCAGGACTGATCTCCTTTAGAATGGACAAGTTGGATCTCCTTGCAGTCCAAGGGACTCTCAAGAGCCTTCTCTAACACCACAGTTCAAAAGCATCAATTCTTCGGTGCTTAGCTTTCAACAGTTCAACTCTCACATTCATACATGACCACTGGAAAAACCATAGCCTTGACTAGATGGACCTTAGTCGGCAAAGTAATGTCTCTGCTTTTGAGTATGCTATCTAGGTTGGTCATAACTTTCCTTCCAAAGAGCAAGCATCTTTTAATTTCATGGGTGCAGTCACCATCTGCAGTGATTTTGGAGCCCCACAAAATAAACTCTGACACTGTTTCCACTGTTTCCTCATCTATTTCCTATGAAGTGATGGGACTGGATGCCATGATCTTCGTTTTCTGAATGTTGAGCTTTAAGCCAACTTTTTTGCTCTCCTCTTTCACTTTCATCAAGAGGCTTTTTAGTTCCTCTTCACTTTCTGCCATAAGGGTGGTGTCATCTGTATATCTGAGGTTATTGATATTTCTCCTGGCAATCTTGATTTCAGCTTGTGTTTCTTCCAGTCCAGCGTTTCTCATGATGTACTCTGCATAGAAGTTAAATAAGCAGGGTGACAATATACAGGCTTGACACACTCCTTTTCCTATTTGGAACCAGTCTGTTGTTCCATGCCCAGTTCTAACTGTTGCTTCCTGACCTGCATACAGATTTCTCAAGAGGCAGGTTAAGTGGTCTGGTATTCCCATCTCTTTCAGAATTTTCTACAGTTTATTGTGATCCACACAGTCAAAGGCTTTGGCATAGTCAATAAAGCAGAAATAGATGTTTTTCTGGAACTCTCTTGCTTTTTCCATGATCCAGCGGATGTTGGCAATTTGATCTCTGGTTCCTCTGCCTCTTCTAAAATCAGCCTGAACATCAGGGAGTTCACGGTTCGCATATTGCTGAAGCCTGGCTTGGAGAATTTTGAGCATTACTTTACTAGCGTGTGAGATGAGTGCAATTGTGCGGTAGTTTGAGCATTCTTTGGCATTGCCTTTCTTTGAGATTGGAATGAAAACTGACCTATTCCCAATCCTGTGGCCACTGCTGAGTTTTCCAAATTTGCTGGCATTTTGAGTGCAGCACTTTCACAGCATCATCTTTCAGGACTTGAAACAGCTCAACTGGAATTCCATCACCTCCACTAGCTTTGTTCGTAGTGATGCTTTCCAAGGCCCACCTGACTTCACTTTCCAAGATGTCTGGCTCTAGATTAGTTATCACATCATCATGATTATCGGGGTCATGAAGATCTTTTTTGTACAGTTCTTCCATGTATCTTGCCATCTCTTCTTAATATCTTCTGCTTCTGTTAGGTCCAGACCATTTCTGTCCTTTATCCAGCCCATCTTTGCATGAAATGTTCCCTTGGTATCTCTAATTTTCTTGAAGAGATCTCTAGTCTTTCCCATTCTGTTCTTTCCCTCTATTTCTTTGCATTGATCGCTGAAGAAGGCTTTCTTATGTCTTCTTGCTATTCTTTGGAACTCTGCATTCAGATGCTTATATCTTTCCTTTTCTCCTTTGCTTTTTGCCTCTCTTCTTTTCACAGCTCTTTGTAAGGCCTCCCCAGACAGCCATTTTGCTTTTTCGGATTTCTTTTCCATGGGGATGGTCTTGATCCCTGTCTCCTGTACAATGTCACGAACCTCATTCCATAGTTCATCAGGCACTCTATCTATCAGATCTAGGCCCTTAAATCTATTTCTCACTTCCACTGTATAATCATAAGGGATTTGATTTAGGTCATACCTGAATGGTCTAACAGTTTTCCTGACTTTCTTCAATTTAAGTCTGAATTTGGCAATAAGGAGTTCATGATCTGAGCCACAGTCAGCTCCCGGTCTTGTTTTCGCTGACTGTATAGAGCTTCTTCATCTTTGGCTGCATATAATATAATCAATCTGATTTTGGTGTTGACCATCTGGTGATGTCCATGTGTAGAGTCTTCTCTTGTGTTGTTGGAAGAGGGTGTTTGCTGTGACCAATGCATTTTCTTGGCAAAACTCTATTAATCTTTGCCCTGCTTCATTCCGCATTCCAAGGCCAAATTAATTTATTGTTACCACCTCCTTAAAATTTGTTTCATTCTTAACTAGTATTTCTCCTACCTCTCTGATATCCTGTATCCAATTTGTTCTAAATTTTCTAGAAAGTAATAATGACTTAATTCTTAATACTCCGTGCCTTTAATAAGGTGCAGTGTGTGTGTGTGTTTCTTTTTATTCCAGTTTTATTGGGATATAATTGGTGTACAGCCCTGTTGAAGTTAAGGTATACACCATGTGGTTTGACTATTTCCTCCATTCTCCCCCTACCCCTTTGGCAAACACCTCTTTGTTCTCTGTATCTTTGACTCTGTTTCTGTTTTGTTATATTTGTTCATTTGTTTTATTTTTTAGATTCACATATAAGTAAAATCATATGGTAAATATTTGTTTTTTTCTGACTTATTTCACTAATTTCATTTAATATCTTCTATGTCCATCCATTACATATATATTCTTTCTTTGAGTTTATAAAGGAGATATATGTTTATGTTTAATAATTAAAACCTTTTATTTTGAGATAAATGCAAAATTTACACATAGTTATAAGAAATAATACAGAGAGATCCTGAGTATCCTTTACCTGATTTCCCCCTATAGTAACATCTGGAAAAATCCCATGGTTGGAGGAGCCTGGTGGGCTGCAGTCCATGGGGTCGCTAAGAGTGGGACATGACTAAGTGACTTCACTGTCACTTTTCACTTTCATGCATTGGAGAAGGAAATGGCAACCCACTCCAGTGTTCTTGCCTGGAGAATCCCAGGGATGGTGGAGCCTGGTGGCTGCCGTCTATGGGGTCGCACAGAGTTGGACACGACTAAAGTGACTTAGCAGCAGCAGCAGCAGCAGTATAATATCACAGCCAGGATATTGACATCAATATGTTATCCATGTTGCTGTCCATGTTTTACTGTGTGTGTGTGTGTGTGTGTGTGTGTGTGTATTTAGTTCTCTGCAGTTCTATCACTGAGTATGTTCATGTATCTAAACTGCAGTCAAGGTATGGAAGAGTTCTGTCACCACAACGATTCTTTGTGTTGGCCTTTTTGTAACAACACCGTCTTCTTCCTGTACCTCCCCTCCTCTATTCCCAAACCTTGGCAAGCACTATCCTGTTCTCCATTTCTAAAACAATGTTTCTCAGTTTTCTTTTCTAAAATTTTTACAGTTTTATGTTTTACAATTTAAGTCTATGATCTATTTTGAGTTAATTTTTATATGAGGTGTGAGATTAAGTTGAGGTTTACCTATTTATTTATTCATTTTGACTATGGATTCCAATTTCTGTAGTATCATTTCTTAAAAAAAAACTATCCTTCTTGATAAATTGTTTTTACACCTTTGTCAAAAATCAGTTTGACATATTTGTATGGGTCTATCACTAGGTTATTTATTCAGTTCCATTAATCTATGTACACATCCCTTTACAGATATCATATTATCTTGAGTAATGTATCCATATAGTAAGACTTGATTTGGGGTAGAATGATTCCTCCTACTTTGTTCTTTTTCAAGTTTGCTTTAACTGTTTTATATTTAATTATGATGTTAATTTATAATGAAAAGCAACAGCCCATGCTCCACTTACATTGTTATTCCAACCTCCTGGAGGCAAGAACTATGAACTAATTGCATTTTAGTTTCTTTTGTTGGTTTACCTTTTATCTCTTAGTAATATGCTTATATTGCTACCTCTTGATTGATCAATTTTTGATGTTATGCACTTATTTTCTGCTGTAATATACAGTGTCTTAGCATGCTTAAATCAATGGCCATTCCCTCTTCTACCTTTTGCTATGGCTAAACCACTAGTTTTAGTTTGTTCACTGGGCATTTGTGTACCTTAAATGACATTACTGCTCATCCTACATTTTCGCTTCGTATTGTCTTATATGTTGTTAAACTTTTCATTCTGTTTTATGATGATTAATAATTGTTTTATTTCTTTATAGTCTGATTTGAAAAGTTGAAAATCAGCAGACATTATTAGCTTTTTATTTTTTTTATTTAAAATTTTTATTTTTACTTTATTTTACTTTACAATACTGTATTGGTTTTTAAAACTGTAAATATTTAATCATAAATTTCTCTGTTGTGCCAAATAGTACCCTGTGAATCATCTCCATTATAAATATTCCTTATACCAAGTTGAAATAGATTATCCCTACCAATTGTCAAAATTAAGTCATCTCTTAGATTACTTCACACCTGAATGATTGATTTATTATTGTTTATTGAATTGCAAATTGTCAGTCTTTTGTGGATAAATTTTCTTAGTCAAGTATTGCATACATAAAAAGCTAAGATTATAACTGTACAGCCTGATTTATTTGTTTAAATAAATAATATTTATTATTTATATAGTAACATATGTAGTATTTATCAGGCTATACTTCCTTTATTTATCACAATAAATAGAACATTACTAGTACCTCCAAAACCTTGTTTGCACCACTTCAGTCATTACTTGTCCTTCTCCAGTCATTTTCCTGACTTCAAACACTATATGAATTTGTTTTATTTGATTCTGAATTTTGTATAAATTGAGAGATACAAAATTAATCTTTTGTCTGGCTTCTTGTATTTAACATTAAGTTTGTAAAAGATATCACTGTGGTTGCATTCAGCAATAATTATTTTTGTTTCTGCAAGATAGTTTTTGTAGTAAAATATCACAGTATCTTTATTTTATCATTATTCAGTTTTAAATTTTATGTGATAACATTTTCACAATAAAATATTTAAAAAAGCAATCTCCCCTTCATAGAAAAAGTTATTTTTGACAGTACTTTAAGGAGACCCAAGTGAGACTACACTTAAAATTTATAAGCACGAGCCTGAATGCCTTTGTCCAGTCCTCCTCCATGTTCAAGTGGGTTCTAATGGGATAGAACCCACTATTGCTTCTAGGGTCTTCTGTCAGGCCTTTCTTCACATAAATCTTGTAGGGTAAACAGAGACCTGGCTCACTTTTCTCAGACGCTCCCTTGAACCATTGCATGCCATCCAGGAAAGCCATCGTAGCCTGGTCAAATTTGTGGTGATGCAAGAAAGCATCAAGTGGACCTTAGGAAGCATCACTATGAACAAAACTAGTGGAGGTGATGGAATTCCAGCTGAGCTATTTCAAATCCTAAAGGATGATTCTGTTAAAGTACTGCACTCAATATACCAGCAAATTTGGAAAGCTCAGCAGTGGCCACAGAACTGGAAAAGGTCAGTTTTCATTCCAGTCCCCAAAAAAGGTAATGCCAAAGAATGTTCAAACTACCACACAATTGCCCTCATCTCACACGCTTGCAAAGTAATGCTCAAAATTCTCCAAGCTAGGCTTCAACAGTACATGAACCGAGAACTTCCAGATGTTCAAGCCAGATTTCGAAAAGGCAGAGGAACCAGAGATCAGATTTCCAACACCTGTTGGATCATTGAAAAAGCAAGAGAATTCCAGAAAAATGTCTACTTCTGCTTCATTGAGTACACTTAAGCCTTTGACTGTGTGGATCACAACAAACTGTGGAAAATTCTTAAAGAGATGGGAATATCAGACTGCCTTACCTACTTCCTGAGAAATCTGTATGCAGGTCAAGAAGCAACAGTTAAAACCAGACATCAGACTGGTTCCAAATTGGGAAAGGAATACATCAAAGCTGTATATTGTCACCCTGCTTATTTAACTTATATGCAGAGTACATCATGCAAAATGCCAGACTGGATGAAGCACAAGCTGGAATCAAGATTGCTGGAAGAAATATCAATAACCTCAGATATGCAGGTAATACCACCTTTATGGCAGAAAGCAAAGAGGAACTAAAGAGCCTCTTGATGGAAGTGAAAGAGGAGAGTGAAAAAACTGGCTTAAAACTCAACATTCAAAAAACTAAGATCATGGCATCTGGTCCTATCACTTCATGGAAAATAGATGGGGAAGCAATGGACAGTCTTTATTTTCTTGGACTCCAAAATCACTGCAGATGGTGACTGCAGCCATGAAATTAAAAGGTGTTTTGTCCTTAGAAGAGAAGCTACGACAAACCTAGACAGAATATTAATAAGTAGAGACATTACTTTGCCAACAAATGTCCGTATAGTCAATGCGATGGTTTTTCCAGTAGTCATGTATGGATGTGAGAGTTGGACCATAAAGAAAGCTGAGCACCGAAGAATTGATGCTTTTGAACTGTGGTGTTGGAGAAGTCTGTTGAGAGTCCCTTGGACTGCAAGGAAATCAAACCAGCAGGGCAAAGAGCAGCAGAGCTATCTGTCCCCAGGCTGCATTCCAGCACACAGGAACAGTGGAGAAGTAGCCCAACCTAAACTTATCGATGGTGGTTAAGGCGCTGTCATGCCTGACCTCAAATGTGGTGTTAAAAATATTGGTTTTCTCAAGCTGGTTCCACTGAATCTGGGCATATCATAGCTGCTTCTCCACACTTCTCAGCTCGTCATGTAGTTCTAGTTGTTGCCATTTTCGATTTACTGTAGTCCTTCTGATATTGCTTTTCCTGCTGGTCCAGGATCTCAGTCTCTTCTTGGGCTGCCTCAAGACCTGCTGCTACTCTTTCTTGGTTTTTCTCTACCTCCTCCACCTTCTGGACCAGCCTTGCTTCCTCCAGCTCCAAAATCTTCAGGTTCTCCTGCAGCATCCATTCCCTGGTCTACAAACAGTGCTTGTAGTTCTGAATCTCAGATCCTGTGATGGTGAGTTGAATGTCCAGTAGCTCTAAAAGATAATTCAGTCCACACACACTCAGTGGTCCACATCTGTTTCACCAGAGAGAATGTAAAAACTGTTCCTAAAAACCTTCTGGATAATGTTGAGATTGAGAGTCCAGTCTCTCAAGCAGAGTGAAGTTGAAATTGTCCCAGGAACATCCTACCGCCAGGGAGGTGAGGAAAGGTCCTGAAAAGGCACTATCTTGTAGATATTCAAAATTTCCCTCCTCTCTGGAGGAAGGGCCTCCCTCCTGGGTTTCTCCTGCCACCTCTGAGCTGAAATGAGCATCAAAGCTTCAGGTTCGCAGGAAGTCTCCATGGACTGATTCTGTTTCAGTCCGGACTCGTTTGCCAGTGCTGCAGCCAGCACTGGCAGATGAACTGGAGAGAGGTCATCGTGGAGGTCTTGATTCTCACCTTGACGCTGTTTCCTCTCAGTCTTGCAGTGTCTTTAATCCAACCCTGATGAGCATTTTTTCTCTTTGTGAGAGAAATTTGGCTAATGTGAATATGTTGTTTTAAGCCTTCTTTTTCTTGTCTTTGAGTATATACATACAGACTTTTTGTTGGGCATGTATTAGGAGTATAATTACTTGTTATAGCATATGAATATTTTCAAATTTAATGAATACTGCTCAACAGTGTTTCTAAGTTTTGCTATCCTATAATCTCACTAACATGCATGAGAATTCTACTTGATCAATTTCTTCACCAACAGTCTTGGCAGTTATTTTAATTTTACCCAGTTTAGTGAGTAGAAGTTTTTACCTTATTTTAGTTTTAATTTGCATTTTCCTGATAATGAGGTTGAATAGATTTTTACACATTTTTGGCTAGTTCTTTAACTATACTGATTTTGAACCTATTTTTGTTTATTTTGTGGCTTTTTTCCCCCACTTTCTTTAGACTGTCTAATTGAGCCAAAAAAATGTAATATTATCCAGTTTATCAAATCTATTCTGTTTTGGTTACTATATTTTGCCCTATTTAAAATATATTTGCCTATCCCAAGTTTATAGAAATATTGCATAATATTTTGATCTAGAAGCTTTGTTGTTTTACCTTTCATATTTAGATTTGCAGTCTACTTGAAATTAATATTTGTGTGTCAATGTGAGGTAGGAATAGAAGTCAAAATATATTTTCCCATATAAATATCTGCTACTTTGGTTGCATTTCTTTAAAATGTTATCCTTTTTCTGAAAGTTCTACCATGAAATCTTAGTCGTAAGTCTAGTGTCCATACATGGATGGATCTGTTTCTGCTCCTCTGTTCTGTCACATTGTTCTATTTACCCATCTTTGTACCAACACACAGCTGTAGCTTTTCCTGATTCTTTTTTAAAATTTTTTTAATTGAAGGATAATTGCTTTACAGAATTTTGTGGTTTTCTGTCATATGTCAACAAGAATCAGCCATAGGTATACCCACATCTCCTCCCTCCCTAACCTTCCTCCTATATCTCTCCCCACCCCACCCTTCAGCCTGTCACAGAGCCCTTTTTTGAGTTCCCTGAGTCACACAGCAAATTCCCATTGGCTGCCTATATTACATATTGTATTGCAAATTACCCATGTTGCTCTCTCCATACAGCTCACCTTCTCCCTCCTCCTCTGCCTCTATGTCCATAGGTCTGGTCTCAATGTTGGTTTCTCCATTGCTGCCCTGAAAGTAAATTCATCAGGACCATCTTTTTAGATTCCATAGATATGCATCAGTATACGATATTTATCTTTCTCTTTCTGACTCACTTCACTCTGTTTAATAGGCTCTAGATTCATCCATCTCATCAGAACTGACTCAAATGTGTTCCTTTTTATGGCTGAGTAGTATTCCATTGTATATATGTACCACAGCTTCTTTATCCATTCATCTGTCAATGGACAAGTAGGTCAATGCTTCCATGTTCTAACTATTGTAAATAGTGCTGCAGTGAACATTGGAGTACTTGTATCTTTTTTTCAATTTTGGTTTCCTCAGGATATATGCCAAGGAGTGGGATTGCTGGGTCATATGGTGGTTTTATTCCTAGTTTTTTAAGGAATTCCATACCATCTTCCATAGTGCCTGTATCAATTTACATTCCTACCAATAGTGCAAGAGTGTCCCTTTTCCCCACACCCTTTCCAGCATTTATTGTTTCTAGACTTTTTGACGAGGGCCATTCTGGCTGGTGTGAGGTGATATCTCATTGTAGTTTTGATTTGCATTTCTTGTAAATAATGAACAATGTTGAGCATATTTTCATGTGTTTGTTACCCATCTGTATGTCTTCTTTGGAGAAATGTCTGTTTGCCCACTTTTTGATTGGGTTGTTTGTTTTTCTGGTATTGAGTTGTATGAGCTGCTTGTATATTGTGGAAATTAATCCTTTGTCAATTGCTTTATTTGCTATTATTTTCTCCCATTCTGAGGGTTGTCTTTTCACCTTGTTTATAGTTTCCTTTGCTGTGCAAAAGCTTTTAAGTTTAATCATGTTCTACTTATTTACTTTTGTTTTTATTTCTGTTACTCTAGGAGGTGGGTCATAGAGGATCTTGCTTTGATTTATGTCATCAAGTGTTCTGCCTATGTTTTCCTCTAAGAGTTTCATAGTTTCTGGTCTTACATTTAGGTCTTTAATCCATTTTGAGTTTATCTTTGTGAATGGTGTTAGGAAGTGTTCTAATTTCATTCTTTTACATGTAGCTGTCCAGTTTTCCCAGCACCATTTATTGAACAGGCTGTCTTTTCCCCATTGTATATTCTTGCCTCCTTTGTCAAAAACAAGGTACCCATAAGTGCATGGGTTTATTTCTGGGCTTTCTATCTTGTTTCATTGGTCTATGTTTCTGTTTTTCTGTCAGTACCATACTGTTGATGACTGTAGCTTTGTAGTATAACCTGAAGTCAGGAAGGTTGATTCCTCCAGCTCCATTTTTGTTTCTCAAGACTGCTTTGGCTATTTGGGGTCTTTCGTGTTTCCATATGAATTGTGAAACTTTTTGTTCTAGCTCTGTGAAAAAAATGCCATTGGTGATTTGATAAGGATCACATTTAATCTGTAGACTGCATTTGGCAGTATAATCATTTCACAATATTGATTCTTCTTACCCAGGAACATGGAATATCTCTCCATCTGTTATGTCATCTTTGATTTCTTTCATTAGTGTCTTATAATTTTCTTTGTACAGTTCTTTTGTCTCATTAGGTAAGTTTACTCCTAGATATTTAATTCTTTTTGTTGCAATGATGAATGCGATTGATTCATTAACTGCTCTTTCTGATTTTTTGTTGTTAGTTATAGAAATGCAAGTGATTCCTGTGTATTGATTTTGTATCCTGCAACTTTGGTAAATCGGCTGATTAGCTCTAGTAATCTTCTGATACTATATTTAGGGTTTTCTATGTACAGTATCATGTCACCTGCAAACAGTGAGAGCTTTACTTCTTTTCGATCTGGATTCCTTTTATTTCTTTTTCTTCTCTGATTGCTGTAGCTAGGACTTCCAGAATTTTGTTGAATAATAGTGGTGAAAGTAGATACCCTTGTCTTGTTCTTGATCTTAGGGGGAATGCTTTCAGTTTTTCACCACTGAGAATAATGTTTGCTGTAGGCTTATCATATATGCTATGACTTCCCTGGTAGCTCAGATGGTAAAGCGTCTGCCTACAATGTGGGAGACCCGGGTTCAATCCCTGGGTCGGGAAGATCTCCTGGAGAAGGAAATGGCACCCCACTCCAGTATTCTTGCCTGGAAAATCCCATGGATGGTGGAACCTGGTAGGCTATAGTCCATGGGGTCGCAAAGAGCTGGACATGACTGAGTGACTTCATTTTCGCTTTCTTTCACTTTATCATATATGGCCTTTACTTTACCATACAGCTTCCTTCTATGCTCATTTTTGAAGAGTTTTCATCATAAATAGGTGCTGAATTTTGTCAAAGGCTTTTTCTTCATCTATTGAGATGATGATATGGTTTTTATCTCTCAATTTGTTAATATGGTGTATCACATTGATTGATTTCTGTATAGTGAAGAATCTTTGTATCCCTTGAATAAACCCCACTTGATTATGGTGTATGAGCTTTTATGTTGCTGAATTCTATTTGCTAAAATGGTGTTGAGTAATTTTGCATCTATGCTCATCAGTGATATTGGACTGTAGTTTTCTTTTTTTGTGTTATCTTCTTCTGGTTTTGTTATCAGGGTGATGGTGCCGTCATAGAATGAATTTGGAAGTGTTTCTTCCTCTGCAATTTTTTGAAAGAGTTTTAGGATAGGCATTAGCTCTTCTCTAAGTGTTTGATAGAATTTTCTGTGAAGACTTCTGATCTTGGTCTTTTGTTTTTCGGGGAGATTTTGGATCACAGCTTAAATTTCAGTGCTTGAAATTAGATTGTTCATAATTTCTATTTCTTCCTGATTCAGTCTTGAAGATTGAACGTTTCTAAGAATCTGTCCATTTCTTCCAGATTATCGATTTTATTGCCATTGTAGTTGTTCATTATAGTCTTTTATAATCCTTTGAATTCTGCATTATCGGTTGTAACCTCTCCTCTTTCATTTCTAATTTTGTTGATTTGATTCTTCTCTCTTTTTCTTGATAAGTCTGGCTAAGGCTTTGTCAATTTTGTTTATCTTCTCAACAAACCAGTTTTTAGTTTTATTAATCTTTATTATTTCTTTCATTTCTTTTCATTTATTTCTGGTTGATTCTTTATGATTTCTTTCTATCTATTAATTTTGGGGATTTTTTTCTTCTTTTTCCAGTTGTTTTAGGTGTAATGTTAGGTTGTCTATTTGATGTTTTTCTTGTTTCTTGGGAAATAGATGGGGAAACAGTGGAAACGGTGTCAGACTTTATTTTTGGGGGCTCCAAAATCACTGCAGATGGTGATTGCAGCCATGAAATTTAAAGATGCTTACTCCTTGCAAGGAAAAGTTATGACCAACCTAGATAGCGTATTCAAAAGCAGAGATATTACTTTACCAACAAAGGTCCATCTAGTCAAGGCTATGGTTTTTCCAGTGGTCGTGTATGGATGTGAGAGCTGGACCATGAAGAAAGCTGAGTGCTGAAGAATTGATGCTTTTGAACTGTGTGTTGGAGAAGACTGTTGAGAGTCCCTTGGACTGCAAGGAGATCTAACCTGTCTATCCTATAGGAGATCAGTCCTGGGTGTTCATTGGAAGGACTGATGCTAAAGCTGAAATTTCCATACTTTAGCCATCTCATGTGAAGATTTGACTCATTGGAAAATACCCTGATGCTGGGAGGGATTAGGGGTTAGGGGGAGAAGGGGACGACAGAGGATGAGATGGCTGGGTAGCATCACTGACTCGATGGATGTGAGTCTGAGTGAACTCTGGGAGATGGTGATAGACAGGGAGGCCTGGTGTGCTGTGATTCATGGTGTTGCAAAGAGTTGGATTCAACTGAGTGACTGAACTGAACCCTGAATCATGGAATATCTTTCCATGTATTTATGTCATCTTTGATTTATTTCTTTAGTGTCTTATAATTTTTGGTATACATGTCTTTGTCTCCTTAGGTAGGTTTATTCCTAGATATTTTATTGTTTTTGTTGCAATGGGGAATGGGATTGATTCCTTAATTTCTCTAAGTTTTCATTGTTAGTATATAGAAATGCAAGTGATTTGTATGTATTTACCTTGTATCGTGTGACTTTGCTGAATTCACTGATTAGCTGTAGTGATTTTCTGATAGTTTCTTTCAGGTTTTCTATGTATAGTATCATTTCATCTGCAAACAGTGAGAGTTTTACTTCTTCTTTTCTGATCTGGATTCCTTTTATTTCTTTTCATTTTTCTAATTGTCATTGCTAGAACTTCCAAAACTATGTTGAATATTGGGGAGTGTGGACACCCTTGTCTTGTTTCTGATCTTAGAGAGAATGCTTTCAGTTTTTCACCACTGAGAATAACGTTTGCTGTGTACGTTTCATATATGCCCTTTACTATGTTGAAGTAGGTTCCTTCTATGCCCATTTTTTGAAGAGTTTTCATTATAAATGGGTGCTGAGTTTTGTCAAAGGTTTTTTCTGTATCTATTGAAATAATTATATGTTTTTACCTTTCAACATGTTAATATGGTGTATCACATTGATTGATTTGCATATATTGAAGAATCCTTGCTTCCCTGGAATAAACCCGACTTGATCATGGTATATGAGCTTTTTAATGTATTGTTGAATTCTGTGTGTGAGAATTCTGTTGAGGAGTTCTGCATCTATGTTCTTCAGTGATATTGGCCTGTATTGTCTGTGCCTGGTTTTAGCATCAGGGTTATTGCAGTCTCATAGAATAAGTTTGGAAGTGTTTATCCCTCTGTAATTTTTTGGAAGAGTTTCAGAAAAATAGGCATTAGCTCTTCTTTACATGTTTGATACAAATCCCCTGTGAAGTCATCTGGCCCTAACCTGGAGATGTTCCCTGTGTACTTGAGAAGAAAATGTATTCTTCTGCATTTGGATGGAAAGTCCTAAAGATACCAATTAGGTCCATTTGGTCTAATGTTTCATTTAAGGTTTGTGTTTCTTATTGATTCTCTGTTTTGATGACCTGTCTATTGGTGTAAGTGGGGTGTTAAAGTCCCCTACTATTATTGTGTTACTGTTGATTTGCCCACCCCTCATACCTGTTAGTGTTTGCTTTATGTATTAAGATGCTCCTATGTTGGGTGCATAAATATTTATAGCTGTTATGTCTTCTTCTTGGATTGATCCCTGATCATTTTGTAGTGTCCTTCTTTGTCACTTATAATATTCTTTATTTTTAAGTCTATTCTATCTGAAATAAGTATTGCCACTCTGGCTTTCTTTTGGTTTTCATTCACATGGAATATCTTTTTCAATCCTTTTACTCTCAATCTGTATGTATCTCTAGGTCTGAAGTGGTTCTCTTGTAGGCATATATATGGGTCTTTTTTTTTTTTTTTAATCCATTCAGTCAGCCTGTATCTTTGGTTGGTGCATTTAATCCCTTTACATTTAGATAATTATTGATACATATATTCCTATTGGCATTTTCTTGATTGTTTTGGCTTTGTTTTTATAGATCTTTCCTTTCTCCTGTGTTTACTGGCTATATAAGTCCCTTTAGTATTTGTTGCAAGGCCAGTTTGGTGGTGCTGAATTCTCTTAACTTCTGCTTGTCTGTAAAGCTTTTGATATCTCCATCAATTCTGAATGAAATCTTTGCTGGGTATGGTAATCTTGGTTGTAGATTTTTCTCTTTCATAACTTTAAATATATCCTGCCATTCCCTTCTGGTCTGCAGAGTTTCTGCTGAAAGTTCTACTGTTATTTGTATGGGTTTTCCTTGTATGTTACATGTTGCTTTTCCCTTGCTGCTTTTAATATTCTTTCTTTGTGCCTAATTAATCTCTGTTAACTTGATTAATATTTGTCTCAATGTGTTTCTTCTTGGGTCTATCCTATAAAGGACTCTGCACTTTTTGGACTTGATAGACTATTTTCTTTCCATGTTAGAGAAGTTTTCAACTATAATTTCTTCAAAATATTCTCAGTGCCTTTCTTTTTTTCTTCTTCCTCTGAGACCCCTGTAACTTGAATGTTGCTGCATTTAATATTGTCCCAAAGGTCTCTGAGGCTATCCTCAATTCTTTTCATTCTTTTCCCTTTATCCTGCTCTTCAGCAGTTATTTCCACCATTCTATCTTCTAACTCACTTATCTGTTCCTCTGCTTCAGTTATCCTGCTATTGGTTCCTTCTAGAGTATTTCTAATTTCAGTAATTGTTATTCATCTCTGTTTGCTTATTCTTTATTTTTTCTATGTCCTTGGTGATTCTATTAACTGTGTTAAATGTTTCTTGCATTTTCTCCGTTCTCTTTTCAAGTCTTCAGAGCATCTTCACTATCATTAGTCTGAGTTTTGTTTCAGGTAGGTTGCTTATTTCCTTTTCGTTTATTTGGTCTTGTGAGTTTCTTGCTCTTTTGTTTGTGCTGTATTTCTCTGTCTTTTCATCATTTTTTTTTTTTTTTGTAACTTGCTCCACATGAGGTCTCTTTTTCCCAGGTTTTAGGGTTATATTTCTCTTCCCTTTGGTTTTTCACTTGGAGGGAAAGGTTGGTTGAGTGGTTTGTGTTGATTTTTTGTTAGGGGTGACTTGTGCCTGTGTTTTAGTGGGAGGAGATCAAACAGATCAAGCAGGTAACTACAGAAATAATGAGACATATACACACATTTCCACACATACAGTTACAACCAAAGTACTCTAAAGAAAAAAGTACAGGAGATTGACTTGGTGAACAAAGGAAACCAAAAGTGATGTCAACCAATTAAAAGCAGAGCTAGCTAATGCTCAATCTGGAAAACTGAGCATGAGCAGAGGGCTCATAGGGAATATAGCAAAGAGAGGTCAACAATTTAACTTACTTGGTGAAAAAAGAATGAGTGAAGGAAAAAAGGGAGAAAAAAAAGGAGGGAGGGAAAAGTGAAAAGGAGGGGAATGGAAAAGAGGGTAGAAAAAGAGAGAGAGAAAAGGAAAAACAGAAAAGCAAAGATAAATAGATGTATGTGGAAGAGATTTATATATATTCAGGAATAGCTACAGCTGGCAAGGAACTATAGGAAAAGCAGTTGAAAAAATAAAAAACAAAATAAAAAAACTCATTTCAAGGAGCTTAGCCTGGTGGGCTGCCATCTATGGGGTCGCACAGAGTGGGACACGGCTGAAGCGACTTAGCAGCAGCCGCAGCCTGTCCCCCTGGAGGACTGGGGTCTTCTGCTGTTGCCTAGAGCTTGCTTTGTGGGAGTTGTTCCATATCTTGGTGAGTTTTTGATGTATTTGTGGGGAGGCTGGCGATCACCTCACCTACTCCTCTGCCATCTTTTTTCGTCTCCCCACTGATTCTTGAAATGTGGTCATGTAAGTATTCCAGTTCAATGGATGTTTTGATTATTTTTGACCCTTTAAATTTCCATATAAATTCAAAAATCAGGTTATCATTTTAAGAAAACTCTCTTAGACATAACTGGGATTGCTTGTTTATGGATCAATTTGCAGAGATATGGCATCTTTATAATATCAGTATTCCAACCCATGAATCTGATATATACTCCACAATTATTTAATTTTTAAAAAATCTCCACTCTGTATATGTTTTTCAGTTTTCTGGGTACTTAGACTTCTTTCACTTCTTTTGTTAGAATTTTTGCTAGGTATTTGAAGATTTTTTGTATAAACAGAAACTTTTAAATTTAAAAATATAAAACACATGTAAGAATTAAAGATTTTAAAATTTAAAAAAATAAAATAAAATAAAGTCTCCCGCTTAAAAAATAAATAAATAAAATAAAAATAAAATAAAAATATAACTGTTGATGAAATACAGAAATAAATTAACTTATATTGACCTTTTAGCCAATAAACCAAATTATTTCACTCACTAATCCTAAAAAATATATCTGTAGATTCTTTTCTAGTTATTATAATTTTTTGTACTTTTAGTCACTTTAGTACATGGTTTTAGTTTGGGAAGATGATAAAAATTCTGGAGGTGGATATTGGTTATAGATGTGGAACAATGTGAATGTATTTAGTGCCATCAAACTGTGCCTTTAAAAAATGGTTCAAAAGGTACATTTTGTGTTATATGTATTTTACCACAATTTAAAAAAGAGATGCTGATGATATCTGCAGTGTACTCACGGTTGGTAGTGTCTTCAGAATTTCTTTACCTCTCTCATGACTTATTATTATTAGGTTAGACGCAAAGGTGTAGGGAACTGTCCAAAATGTGTTTCTCAGTGTCCCATGTGGTATTCTGGTCAAAACAAAAATATCTCTAACTGAATTAAACTAAACAACTCTGGTTCATTGGTTTTCTTTTTCCTTAGCAGATTTTCATAAGGAAAGCTTTGGTTTAACTGATAAAAACTACAGAAAAAATATGAAAGTCCCCAAATGATAAAATCCAAAGTATATGGTAACTGGAAACTCTCATGGTACTCTGAAGTACTCTGAACATGAGGACACAGTGAATGAGGAAAAATGTCTTTGAACTGCTATAGAATGATTCTAGGACATAGTATCAAGTGAAAAAAAAGCAAGATTCAAAGGATTCAAAATATTTAAATCTAGTCTTGAAACTACATACAATGAGACTAGTCAGTTTGTTGAAGAATCATATGAGGTAACTGACCCCAGGACCCTTTGAAAATGTCAGTATAATGAATATCCAGAAAAGATAGATATAAAGGTAATAAATGTATTCTAGTTTAAAAGAGATTACAGAGACTTGACAATGAAATGCTGTAAGTAATCCTTTATTGAATCCTGGGTCCAACAACAACAACAAAAATTTTTAAAAACATCTTTGGAAAATTTGAATATGAACTATATATTAAGTTATATTTTTCCATGTTACTTTTCTTGGTTGTGATATTGGTTTTTGTAGTTATATAGGAAAATATTATGGTTCTTACAGATATATGTTGAAGAATTTGGTGATAAAGTGTCAGAATATCTGCAACTTGTGTTCAAGTAATTCTGAAGGATATATGTGGAGAATAGCTCTAGCTGAAGGTATAGAGGTGCTCATTATACTATTACTTCAACTCAAAAGCAGATTTGAAATTTTTCAAACAAAAAGTTAAGGGGGGAAAAGGGATGTTCAGGATAAAAGATAATTTAAAATTAGAACTAAGCGCTTTACTTATTTTGTAGTTCATTGAGTTTACATTTAAGTTTGCAATTTGAGTTTACATTTAAGTTTGCAGTTTGAGTTTACATTTAAGTAATGTTAAAGAGTTAATAGATTGGTCATCCTAACCAAATAAGCCTTCCTTGAATGCCTGTTATATCTGAGGTGTGGTAGGTATTACTAGAGAATAGACATGTATAATGAATGGAAGGAGAAAAGAGCCAAAACAGAAAAATGATCAACATAATGGATGAAGTTATAGTGAAAACCTCAACATAGAATAATTGTGTGTGTCTCAAAAGTTGGTCTTTATTTTCTCCGAGAGCTCTCATTGAAAAGAAATGTGTTTGCTTGCATTAGATGGTTTTCTGGAGACTGACATTTGCTTTTAAAGTTTGAAAGCTAAAACCATTGGGTTCAGTTTCACTGAAGTGTAGTATTTCAAACCACTGATGATTGCTTATGTCATACAGTACATAAAATGACATAGTAAATGGAGTCAGGGAATGCTTCTTTGAGTTGATGTCAAAGGTGAACTTTTAACTAGGCAAATGGTATGAATTAAAGCATTCTAAACACAGGGAACAGCATGTACAAAGAACAAAAACAGAAGGGGAACTTGGCGCTCATTTGGGAACTCAGAGAAGGTCAGTATGTCTGGAGCACACAAAGGGGAAAGATGAATTTAAGAAACAGACTGGAACCCTCTATCCCTCTTTACCCCTTCATTCCTCACTTCCCCCATCTCTATTAGCTTATCAACCATAAGGGGGCACCCAAGACCCAGTACCTGGTCTGTGGTCTGCGTGCCATTCCAAAGATACTTCCTTTCTTCCTTGGGGTTATACAGAACCATCTTGGGCAGCTCTCATCCCTTTCACATATGCCTCTGCCAACTGAGTAGCAAAGGGAAAACAGAAGTGACTGAGTTCCAAGTTACTGCCACCACATAATAGATGCTGTGTGTCTCATACTCCCTCTTGGGTTAGAAATCAGAATAGCTGCCTTAGACACATGGGGATTGACAATGTAGTCCTGCTTTCATTAGGATGATTTTTTGCTTTGGATTCCACATCAAAACTAATTTTTCAGAGCTCGAGAATTGCTGTTTTTATAGGAGGACAAAAGAAGAGTGTTTGGTTTTATTTTTTACAATGTCTCTATTGTTCCTGGTTTTGTTTTGTGTTTCGTTTTGTTTTTTTGTCCTTAGTGGACATTGTATGGCACCAAGGCATTTAGAATAATTCAGCATGCCTGTTTAGAAATCATGTAGATCAGTAGGAATAGTGTAACTTTGGGATACCAGATCTATGCTGCTACTGCTACTGCTGCTGCTGCTAAGTCGCTTCAGTCGTGTCCAACTCTGTGCAACCCCATAGGCGGCAGCTCACTAGGCTCCCCCGTCCCTGGGATTCTCCAGGCAAGAACACTGAAGTGGGTTGCCATTTCCTTCTCCAGATCTATGAAGTAGCATAAATCTTAGATTTGCTGAGATATAGTAAAGCTTTGCTGCTGCTGCTGCTGCTGCTAAGTCACTTAAGTCATGTCCAACTCTGTGCGACCCCATAGATGGCAGCCCACCAGGCTCCCCCGTCCCTGGGATTCTCCAGGCAACAACACTGGAGTGGGTTGCCATTTCCTTCTCCAATGCATGAAAGTGAAAAGTGAAAGTGAAGTTGCTCAGTCGTGTCCAACCCTCAGCGACCCCATGGACTGCAGCCTTCCAGGCTCCTCCATCTGTAAAGCTTTAGATGACTTTAATAGAAAGAACAAATGTAAAAATCTTAAGAGAAAGTGACATGATGTATGTTTTTTTTTCTTTATTTCTATTTTTTAGTTATTCTAGGGTTGATAAAATGAATCAAAAGATGTAGCACTAATGAATTGGTTATAGACATAACCCCACATTGGGCTTACTTTTGGGAAGACCTAAGGGTTCTCAGACCATACCATCTACCATAGCCAGGACTCCCAGGTCCTGGTATTGGAGTGGCCCAGAACTGGCTTTGGTTTCCAACTGCACTAATATTAGTGAATTAAGTGCTAATTCACTTAATTACCCATCCACCATATCTATTCTGCACCAGTGTTTCACCTATTGGAGGGGAAGGCAATTAGGTAAAACTGAGGAAATTCATTGTTATTTTGCATTCTGTGTGTAATTGGTTGAGACCCTTCTAATAAGAAATGATATTTTGTTTTCTAGCTAACATAAGAACAAAACTTATCAGACCCACATCAGTTTCTTCTATGTAAATGACATGACTGATAGATTGCAAGATGAAGTGATTACAATTTATCTTGATTCTGTGAAGACTTATTCTGTGCATACTAATGAAAAAAAAAAAAAAAAGGAAAAACAGCCCACCTCCCTTTTCAGGGTATGTCAGTCCTGTGAACTAAATTAGCAGATACACACTTTATTGTCAGCTTCTTATTAACTGTGTGGGGGGTCTAGATTGATGAGGTAAAGGGCAAGATCCCTTTTCTTTATGATGGCAGATAATTCTGTTATTTAATCAGCGAACTGTTGGTAAAGAATCCTCCTGCAGTACAGGAAACCCCGGTTCAATTCCTGAGTCAGGAAGATCCATGGAGAAGATATAGGCTACCCACTCCAGTATTCTTGGGCTCCCCTTGTGGCTCAGCTGGTAAAGAATCCGCCTGCAGTGTGGGAGACCTGGGTTCAATCCCTGGGTTGGGAAGATCCCTTGGAGAAGGGAAAGGCTACCCACTCCAGTATTCTGGCCTGGAGAATTCAATGGAGGTCACAAAGAGTCAGACACAACTGAGTAACTTGCACTAATGGTAATAAAACCAGATAAGTTTGACAACTGGAAGAGGAAAGTCAAATTAAAAAAAAAAAGAATCTAAATTTCTCTGGATCTGAACTAGATTGAAATTTTATTTTGTTGAATATATCACTTTCAAATTTATTTTTCATTTAAACACCACACCTCAGGGGATTATTTTTGTACCACAAAAGCCTGGTCATGGGTCTGAAAAGCAGTTTAGCACTTTCTTTATTTTATTTCCAAAACTTAGCAGTACTTTGGAAATGACTAAAGAAAAAATAATAGCTAAAATGAGATGGAATTCAACACTTTAACCTCAGCATTCAGCCAAATAGAATTTTAAGGCTCTGAATTGTAAACTCATTCCATTTGACTTGATTTTAGGGTCACATTGAGCCAAAACTAACTTATGTGCCTTGAATTCACTGCTTTGAACTGAAAAGTAAACTATTTACTTCCTCCCAATGAGAATACATTATGCTGAAAGATTGCTTCCTGTTTGTCCTAGAGGGGTTTCCCTTCCCTGAAAGAAGTCATAATTTGGGTCAGCTGTCTCTGCAGGGGCCATCCCTGACAGCTTTCTCAGGATAAGTGAGATCAGAAAAGCACCAAGCTGTCGTAATATATGAAGCTAAAGGCTTGGTAGAGCCCCTTCATTGCAGAGGGCTCTAATTTTAAATATGGCCTGAATTCTGAAGTCACAGAAAAGGGACACATTTCCCCCAAGTGACTTCTGCTGAACCACAGTGTGGATTGTTTCAGATGCTTCTGAAAGCCATTAGGATTGCTGTCCTGCGTGGATATTTTCGACCATCTGTAGGAGGAGTGCCCAGAAAATGTTGTACCTCTTTTTGGTGTGACATTGGAAGGTGCTGGAGAATAAAAATAATCCTGGATCAACATATGAGTCAACTGCTGTATTTATCCATTCTGCAGTTAGGAAACAAAAACTTAAAATGCCACCTTGCCAAAAATAACAGGCAATTAAAGTATGTTGAATCCACGATACTACATGTGGTAGCCAAGTGTTCTCAAGAAGCATTATTGTAGAGGAATAATTGTAGAGGAATAATGGGGTTTCTTGTCTTTTATTTTCCCCTGATAATTCCCACCTTTTGCCTTTGAAAAGAAGTGAAGATCTCTTCTGGTTTTATACAGGGTAGTATCACCACTTCTGCTTATTATTTTCAATGACTGTCCTGGCAAATTCTGATGCTAAATTCTGGTCTGAAGGAGTCCAAGTGAGGAAGTATGAACATCCACAGACTGCCACATTCACACAGCTAGAAAAATCAATTCAGTTGAAAGTACACATGCAATCTACCTCAGGTGTGATGGTCAGCATATTACCAGGTCAGCACCTTCATAATTCTTTCTCTCTAGTGAGGCCCTGTGGGAGACAGGCCACATACTCTGACTTGTCTTTATGAGTATTTTCATGCCAGCATGCTCCCTTCTCTGAAAGGCAGCTGGAATTGGAGGAAAATGGAAAACTCATCTTAAGATGAAATGGAAGGCGCAAAGGAGCTTAAAGGAGGCAGTGATTGTCAGTCAGGCAGAAATACGGGGCTTTGCTACAATTATGCCTTGTAAATGTGCCTACCTTCCATCACAGTGCTTTCTATCTAGCATTTCTGGTACAAAAAATTCTGGAAAGTATGAAAATAAGGAGCGCACCATGTAGTATCGTAGGGGACAGAGGGATAGAAAGTAAAAGTTTAAAGAAAATGCAAGGACCACCATTGCAAAATAAATGGAAATACAGTTCTAGGACTTCTAAACCACACTAGTGAAGCTGTAGGTTTCACAGTGTTGTAATCTGGGTTCTAAGAGTAAATAATGTATCCTTTTTGTGGAAAGGAGTGGTATAAGATAACACAGTAGTAGAAAACAACTAAAAAATAGTGTCATGATGCAAACAAAATTCAGTGAAAGAGGTTACATCAGCATAAGTAAAAAACTAAAACTGAGAAATACAATTGAAGCATGATATATGGATTATATAAATAGATAATCAAATTAAAAACATTTTTTCAGCAACAGTTGTAACCTGAGAACAATAGAAACAGGCTGGAAGGCATATGGATAAGGTATTTCTTGTTACTGTGTAGGCTGCATGCTGTGGGATGTGGGATATTCTCTTGTGAGGCTTGACTGCTGTGTAAATGGATATTAGAAGAGTGTTGAGACAAAAAGACTCAATTCAGAGAAGTTAGATAGAGAATATGAAGAAGGGCACAATAGTTCATCCAAGAAATGCAAAAAATAAAAAAATAAAAAATTTTACTAGAAATCTACAATGGATTACAATTAACAATGATACCCAGGAACACTGAACATTTAGGATTCTGTCAAATTAACTGCAATGTGTGTGAAGATCATCTGGAACCTAGACATTAATGACATGACCTTCAAAAGAAGCTAGCCTACCTCCTTAAAGAGATGGTGAAAATATACTCTGATTGACTAGATTAAAAAGATAATTGGAAATGATAGTCTGGGAAAGACTGTGTAAGAGATTATGAAAAGGTGGAAGGAAGCCAAAGAAAGCTCAAAGTTAATGACTATAAATATGTGACACATAGGGGAGAGAAAAAGGAAAAAGGAATATACCTTACTGAAGTTATAAAACAGTTCAGTTTTGAGCTCTATAATTTGAAAGTATATTGTCTATGTAGTCCTTAAGGTGCAGATAACAAACCATACTCCATAGAGCATAAAGAGATTAAGGCAGAAGAAACCCCAATATGACCCACAGAGTCATAAACAAGAGTCATAAATCCCCATTAAAGGCATACTTATGACTGATTAGAAGGCTACTCTCATTTATGATAAAGAATGGCAAGCCTTCCCACAAATCTTGAGATCTAGAAAGTGTTCTCCTCATTTACCTTGCCGTGGGTGACAAATAACAACAAAAGAAATTTAGTCCAAATTTCTAGTTACTTGGAAATACTAAATTCTTCATGTTAAAGCTTTTGAGGACAGTTTAACCAGATAATTACTCAGTCCAACAAAAGAAAACTTTAGACTACTGTTAAGATGAAAAATAAAAGAGATAATTCCAAATAAACCATTAAAGCAGATAGTAGTCAGTATAGTAGGAATGACCCAGTGGGAAATTAGTATGATTTAATATTTGACTTGGCCATTGATTCACTGTTAGCCTTGCATACAATCTGAATACTATGTCCATGGGATGTAGCTGTAAGTGGAACCATATATTTACTGTCCTTGTTTGCTTAGTCTTTTATAAGCCAGCATAACAAATGCTCCTGGGTATCTTGTTCACTTGGTTGGACTATCAGGATTTGTTTGCAGTAGACATAAATGACCCAAGTTCTTTGGTGTCATCATGCAGCATGAACAAGAGGACAGAATTTCTCTATCAGATTCCCTGTGACTTTCCACAGTATTTAATCTATGTTTCACCACCTAGGACTTCACTCTCTGAATATAGACTGAGCTAAGTATGTATAGATCAAAGTTCTTAATCCCCTTAAATGGTAGGCAGCGTTCCATTTCTGTGCATATTCGTTTACTTTTTCTAAGAATATATCACTGGCCATTCATCTGAAAAAGTTAAGAAAGGCCTTTCATTAATCCAAGAACATATTGTAGTGCCTTCACTATGTAAGACACTAGATTCTGTGATTATAAAAGTAAATATGATAGTAGTTGCCCTTAAGCAGTTTTCAGTCCAGCAGGGTAAACAAGCCCCAGACAGTTTCAAAGATGCAGTAATGACATGCATAGAGCTTGGATCCAGAGAATTACAGAGGAAAGGGGGATAAGATTAGAGTTTCTTCCTGAATTTGCATAAAATTATAGCAATTAGGAACCAAAGTTGGGACACCAAGATAGAACAATTAATAAATGAGTCCAGCAATTTGCATGTGTGTGAATCAATGTGCATAGAGGCATACAGCAGTTGGGTTTTGCAGGGCTTTATTTTAAGCAATTAATTTTTAAGAGCCTGGAATACTACGTTTATTCATCATCTTGCACACACATCTGGAAAGATGCTAGGAACCTCTACCATAACTAATTGAAACAAATGGCTCTTGTTGTGGCATTATGAATGGCTAGGCAAACAATATTGCACTGTACTTTAACAGATTCTGCCACAGACTAATGGGAAAAAAGTCAAAATCCTACCAGATATCTCCCCTAATTGATACAAGGACGCTTGATAGGCAGGGATGACAAATGGTAAAACAAAAGGAAATATAAAGAAAAATGGCCCCAGTGCATTGGGTTTGGAAATTAAGTATCTTTTTAAGGAATAACCTAGCATGTATATTTCAGCAAAGATCAGTTAAAAGCAGTAAGTAATCCATCTCTCTTCTACTTGTCATCTGCCCTGACCTAGGGAAAATTTGCTTAAATAGCTGGTTTAAATGTAGTATTTTAGTAAATCCTTTTAGGAAACCCTGATGAATACCATTCAAAGAGAGTTAGATTTCTTATTGTTAGAAAATGGTGACTGTTTAAAAAATGATCAGCACACATGCATTGCTCTGTAAACACTCCTAGAACAATTTTCAACCAAATGTAAGATAAAGAAATGAAATGTGATCACACACACACATAAACACAAACACCTTTACACTCTTACAAAGGAGGGAGCAGGAATCATGGAAACCTACATGCTCTGATTTCTGCAAAAGTCCCTGGTGTCTTAGTGGTTGTTGTCTATTAGGACTCTCCACCTGGATTGAATGAATCACATGTATAAAGAAAAGGTGGGATAAAGAACACACTCTGCAGAATAGAAGAAAAGGTGTTTTGAAGGTGATCAGACTAGGCTGGGTCCATGTTGCTAATTGATCAGCAGGGATAAATTAATTGTTTGCCATCCTTTGGTTCCTCACATCCATAGTGGCTGAAAGTTTTTAAATAGAATATACAATGAAATCAGAGTCAGCAGGAATGTAGCTAATCCACATGTTTAACTGCAGTTTGGGAAAAGAACAGTGCTCAATGCCTTGCTGGCAAGCCCTGGATGCTGAGTAAGCTGGTGAGGTTCCCCTGGAGAGTAAGGTGAGCTGGGAGAAGAGGGGAAACAATGGGTTTCCCTGGCCACACATTTGCAAAGGCCTTTTGAAACTGCACATTTCCTGCCAGAGCAGTAAGCAGAGCCAGTTTCAGGCAGCAGCACTTTCCAATTAAAAGAAAGAATTAAATTTTAGAAATTGCTTTTAGGGAACATAAGAGAAGTAAACAAGAGAAAGAAGTGATATAGCCAAAATCAGGTAGTTCTCAAGCACAGGAGTCATGGCACAGCAGAATGATCATAAGCTTTGGGCTTGCATACGCCTAGGTCAATTCCTTAGGCACAGTAACGAGAATTTCTGACACTGACCAAGATATTTCATATCAACAGCTGACACACTTTGGGCATTTATTATGTGTTAGGCATTAGACCTGTATCCATTGTTTCTATCAATACTTAATTCTTCTTACAGCTTCATTTTTTGATGAAATTTGGGAGACATCAAGTATCTTGTCCAAGGTTATGCAACCAATAAAGAGCAGAGTCAGGATTTTAGCTCAGTCTTTATGATTATTTGTGTCTCAGTTGCATTCTCTGTGAGATGGAAGTGCTGTTACTAACCTTCCAGGGTGACAGCTAGTAACTGTTGGTTCTCTCTCTCCCTCTCTGTAACCGTTTGCTCTGTTCAGAACTCAGAGTACACCTCTTAGAGTGTGCACTTTGGGTCACTGATGGTTGGGCCCTTGGAATTCGCCCAGTTTGCCCCAAAGAGAGTGATCCTAATTTGAGAGAAATCACCACCACCATGTGCAGGTGCTGGTCAGTGTGCCCAGCCCTCCTGAAGCCCTTTCTCTTTCCTCTCTGGTCTCATTTCACAGTTGATTTCATCAAGTCTCTCAGCTTTAAAGACCCTCTCTATGCTGCTGCCTCCCAAACCCACATTCCCAGTTCTGAACCTTTCCTCAGAACTCCAGGCATGACATTTCCATTTGGATATCTAATAGGTATACTGTATACTTGGCATGTCCAAAACTGAACTCTTGATTTTCTACCCTTGAGCTGCATCTTGAATGTACCAGAAATCAATTAGGGAGAGACATTTTTATCAGACAGAACAGTGTGCCCAGAGATAAAAGAGAACTGTGATGGTTCAGTGCATCTGGGAGCTTGAAACATTTTGGAACAGATGGAAAGCAGAGTACAAGGATCAACACACAGGCGGTGAGGCAATGGAAGGAGACACGCAGATCACAGAAGGCCTTCTGTGAACTACAAAGGATTTGGACACTATTAAGGAGAGGGCTTGGTGCCACTGAAGAAGTTTAAGTTAAGGGAATAACATGAAAACATTAGACCCTCTGGAGAAGAGATCCTTCCTATATGTGTGCCATGGGCTCCTTTAGGAGTCTGGGAAAGCACAGAGATCCCTTCTCAGAAGTAGTAAAGAATCTGCCTGCAATGTAGGAGATGTGGTTTCAATCCCTGGGTCAGAAAGATCCCCTGGAGAAGGAAAAGGCAACCCACTCCAGTATTCTTGCCTAGCATGGACAGAGGAGCCTGGCAGACTATATTCCTTGAGGTCTCAAAAGAACTGGACATGACTTAGCAGCTAAACGATGACATAGAATTTCAGAAGAGACCAGTTACATAGAAATACAGTGATCAAATTTAAAAATAAACTAATTTGTAATGCAGCTATATATTTGATTCTTTATTAACTGCATTAAATAATAAGGTTTGTGTGCTTAGTTGCTCAGTCATATCTGACTCTTTGCAACCCTTTCAACTGTAGCCCACCAGGCTTCTTTGACCGTGGGATTTCCCAGGCAAGAATACTGGAGTGGGTTGCCATTTTCTCCTCCAGGGGACCTTCCCGACCCAGGGATCGAACCACATATCCTGTGTCTCCTGCATTGCAGGTAGATTCTTTACCTTCTGAGCCATCAGAGAAGTCCAATAAGATCTAGGAGCAAGTCTAATAATTGGTCATTTTGAATGGTGGTGAACTTACATGCTATTGGGGATATTTGCTACAGCTTTAATGAATTGGGAAAATGTGGTTTTGTTTGGGGACTAGCTCATATCTACTTCAAGTAACACTGAAATTGGTTTCTCTTTTCATCATAGAAGGAAATGCTAAATTTTGGTTTGAGATTACTGAAAATAAAGATATTTTCTTTTTCATCCAAGTTTATGGACCAGTGAATCTATCCAGGGTCCAGACTTAGACTCTCTATTGTAGGTGATACAGAGAATAAACGTGGGAGTGAGAATGAGTAAGGGTGGAGGCTGTGAGGCTTGTGATGAGACAGGGAAAGTAGTTAGAAATATATTACCATAGTTCAGATGAGAAGTGAGGAAACTTGAAAGGAGCAATTCCTTTAAAACCAATGTAACACATATTCACTTCCAAAGTAGATCATTTGAAGGGCAATTTTTATATTAGGAATGACATATCACAAGTTCCTTGTAAATAGAATCCCCCTTACCTTATTTAAGGTTTAATTTATATTAACTTTGAGATATGCAGACTTCAGAGACACAGTCTTTTCTGGAGAGATACAATTGTGCTAGTTCTATTTTCGAAGCTCATTTAGAACATGGTGGGAAGAAGACTGAGTAGTTTTAAATTGTGATCTAGGGAAAAGATCTTGTCTGTGTATTTTATGCCTTTGTTTTTAAATATGCATGTGTGTATGCACACACCACACACACATACAAACACACACACACACACACACACACACACACACACTGCTTAATATCCTGACATCTGTGACAGTAACAAATAGCCTGGATCAAGAGAGCTGAATTGTGCCTTCCTTCATTTCAAACAAACTTTTCAAGAACAGGGTGTTTGGAGCCAAGAATAGGTTATAAAGGAACAGAGATCCAGGGAGTCACCTTTCAAGACCTATTTATCTCGTAAGTTGAACTGAAAGCTTCTATCTTGTTATGGACTCTTAAACTCTACTATCTGTTTTATGGTGTCTTATTGAATTTTCTACGCAGAAACTGTAAAGTAGGCTTTCCTATCCTTCATTTTTATTGCCAATAGCAGTAGTAAAGGAAGGGAAAAGGTTTGGACTCAATTACTGGTTTTTAGATGTTTCCTTCTTTCATGACTGTGCATTTTGCCTCTCCAAGCAGAGAACATTCTTTGACATGAAGGTCCTGCATCTTCTGCTAAAGGCTGAACTTTGCATGTAGTAGATTTGTTGACTAAGAGAAATATCTCATCTCAACATAGAATAGACATTATGTACACAACTTGAGAACCAACGTTTCTGGGTTCCAGCTTCTCCACTTATTAGCTGTATGATCCTGGGCAAATTTAAATACTATACCATTTTTAAATTGTACAAAAAGCATAAGGTTAGAACTTACAATACCTTTCTCAAAGAGATCTTATGACAGTTAAGTTAGTACACTTAAAAACCACTCACTACAGGATCTGGCAGGCAATTGCTTGATAAATGTTGGGTATTCTTATCTACAGGCTTCCCTGGTGGCTCATGTGGTAAAGAATCTGCCTGAAAGACCCAGGTTCAATCCCTGAGTTGGGAAGATCATCTATATGGGAAATACACACAGGCATCCTACACAAGTAGAAATTCCTATAGACACTTGCTTTAGGTTATAAAAAGGGGGAAAGAGATAATTATGCTCCTATCAGATCTGACTTCACTGAGATTGGAAACATGCTTTATTTTCATTTGAAACACTTTAGAAGATAGAGTTTGGTTGAATGTGTGAGTTCCTGGTCTAAATAACCCCAACCAATTAGAATTTAGTCTGAACAACATATAAAGCTTACTACTCTAACTGAAGTTGCAAATCTTTCAAAAAAAATCTTGATCTTCTTGACCAGATCGAAGGACGAAAGTACTAATTGCCTTCCCCAACCATACAGAAGTACTAAGAAAATGAAAATTCAACAAAAGTAACAAGGAAGGAAGCTCTTCACAGTTGTAAACCTTTGGGAATTGCTGTTTCTTCACGTTCGAAGTTCAGTTCCTGTCACTTCTGTATTCTCAGCTAAGTCTGTGGGCGAGAAGGGAAGGTTATTTCACTGTAGGGCATTTATAACAAACTAAAGGAGATGGAGTGAAAGAGATGTGCATTTATGTAGTCCTTGGTGATATGTCAAAAGAGTGAATATGTTGTTTCTCCTTCCATTTGGCCCTTGGAAGATAAGAACTGTCACTTCTTATTTATGTCATAGACAAAAGCATAGGTGTCTGGTGGAAAAGGCAAAAGGAAGAATTTGTTCTTCCAATATGTTATCTTTTAAAAGCAATCATATAATTCAATTCCATTATATACATTATAATATATATGTTATTGTTATATAACAAAGCATCACAATCTTAGAGATTTAAAAGAACAATTTATTATCTCGCAGTTCTATATATGTCAGAAGTCTGGCACAACATGGCTGGGTTCTCTGCTCAGGGTACAGCAAAGATGATATCAGGGTGTTAGTCCTGATGTTGGCCAGCTGTGTGCTCCTCTGGAGGCTCATCTAGGGAAAGATCTCCCTCTGTGCTTCTTCAGGTTATTTTGGAATTCATTTACCTGCAGTTGAAGGACTGAGGTTGTCAGTTGGGGGCTGATCTCAGCAACTAGAAGCCTCTCTCAGGTCCTTGCCATGTGTCCCCGTAGGCAGTTCACAGTATGGATGCTGGGCTTCTTCCAGGCCTGCCTAAGTGCATCTCTCTGACTTCCTCTCTTAGACAACCAGCAAGAAAATTCGGGCTCATGTGATCAACTAGAACAGTCTTTTTGTATTAAGATCAACTGATTTGGGACTTTAATTACATGGGCAAAATTCCTATTAATGATTGGGATTTCAGGGGGACCATCTTAAATTTCTGCCTATCCAAAAATACATATACAAGGTATATTTAAATATACAAGATATATTGTTGTTTAGTTGCTAAGTTGTGTCTGACTCTCTTGTGACCCCATGGACTGTAGTCTGCCAGACCCTTTTGTCCATGGGATTTCTGAGGCACGAATACTGGAGTGGGTTGCCATTTCCTTCTCCAGACTTTTGACTGTTTGGATCCAAAGTTTATACACTTTACTCCATACTAGTGGTTCTCAAACAATAGAATGAATTTGAATCAAAGAAAACTGGTTAAACATGTTAATTTCTAGGCCCTCCTCCCAGATATTCTGATCTTCTAGATCATGGTCTGGAAATTGCTGTTCGCAAAATCTTGCTCTATAGCAGTTTCCCAAGTGGCTAACACAAGCTTGCCTACTTAAAGAACAGATATTTTAACACCAAAAATTTAGAACATACAGAATAAGAGATAATATCTTACATCCTTATTTTTCACAGTTATTCATAGAATGGTAACAAAATTTTCATGGAATTTACTAAGCCTAGGACTGACATTTGGGAACTGCTGTTCTTTACCATAGTTGGAATATTTTTAAATTAGCTGTTTATATAACATACATAAGTCATTAATTATTCATTAAATAAAATTTTACTATAATTTAAATCATAAGGGTACTTTAATATAATATTAAAAAATATTAACTCCCCAAAGACATTCCAGGAACCAACTGATAGTTTGTTCTTTTGCAACCCCATGGACTGTAGCCCATCAGGCTCCTCTGTCCATGGGATTTCCCAGGCAAAAATACTAGAGTGGGTTGCCATTTCCATCTTCAGGGGATCTTCCTGACTCAGGGATGAATCCACATCTCTTGCTTGGCAGGTGGATTCTTTACCACTGAGCCACCTATGAGGTTAACAATATTTTATCCTATAACTTTAACCTCAGAATGTTAATAATGGCAACAGGAGCCTTTTGATCTTGTTTTCACGGCTTCTATTCCCAAAGAGTTTTCATTGCTTGCAAAACACATAACTGATATATGTCTGTGTTTACCCACATATAACAATATATGTGTGAATATATATTCTAACTTATTAGTGACAGTTACTGTATCACATATACTTGTCTCTGGCTTTCAGCTTTCCAAAATACCAGAATTAGTCATTGTAAATAATCTCTATGGCAACAAAATGATCATATCATGTCAGAAATAATACTGATTCATAAAATATTGGGGAATATAGTAGAGCTAAGAGATCTTAATAAGGGACAAAAGAAATGGAAGAATTAAGCAGAATTTTCCAAATAATGATCATATTACAATTACCATCCATATCAAATATAGCACATGAAAGTTGCATCTTACTCTGTGTTCAGAATTTAGCAGGAAATGCAAAAATAGTGTAAAGTCAAAATTTCCTTTGAAAACCAAATAAAAGGACAGAACAGAGCACACTTTTTTCAGTTAAGCCTTAGTTCAAGTATTTGGCTTAAGTTTGGGGAGGGGCATTTTGTATTTTAAAGACATTGGTTTTTTATTTTGTTGTTGTGTTACTGTTGTGCTGATTTTGCTGAGTCCATATTATTTCACTGATTGACTGTAATGGACATATGATATAGTTCTCTAGCTTTAAATTTTTTTTTTAAAGTTTTAAAGCTCTTTGAGTTGATTTCTATCCCTAACTGCCTGGAGGATTCACAGACATGGTGATCTTTAAGCTGAATGCAACTAAATTTGAAAAAGTAGGTGCTATAGGTAGTGTTAGTCACTTAGTCATGTCCAACTCTTTGCAACTCCATGGACGAAGGTCACCAGACTCCTCTGTCCATGGAATTCTCCAGGCAAGAATACTGAAGTGGGTAGCCATTCCCTTCTTCAGGGGATCTTCCCGACCCAGAGATGAAACCTGGGACTCCCTTGTTGAGGGCAGATTCTTTACCATCTGAGCCACCAGGGAAGCGTAAAAAGTAAGAAAAGAAGGCAGATAAAGGAAGAAGAGATTAGCTGAGGGTTTAAAAATGAAAAGCAAGTGTCCACATGTGTTCCCACCATTGTTTTATTTATTTTATTTTTTTAATTTTTATTTTTACTTTATTTTACTTTACAATACTGTGTGGGTTTTGCCATACATTGACATGAATCCACCACGGGTGTACATGAGTTCCCAAACATGAACCCCCCTCCCACCTCCCACCCCATATCATCTCTCTGGATCATCCCTGTGCACCAGCCCCAAGCATCCTGTATCCCGCATCAAACATAGACTGGCGATTCGTTTCTTACATGATAGTATACATGTTTCAATGCCATTCTCCCAAATCATCCCACCCTCTCCCTCTCCCTCAGAGTCCGAAAGTCCACTCTACACATCTGTGTCTCTTTTGCTGTCTCGCATACAGGGTCACCATTACCATCTTTCTAAATTCCATATATATGTGTTAGTATACTGTACTGGTGTTTTTCTTCCTGGCTTACTTCACTCTGTATAATCGGCTCCAGTTTCATCCAATTGTTTTAAATAAACATCTTATGGAAACAGCTTTTATGGACACTAAAATAGTATTTTTCAGCTTTGTTGATAAGCAAATTGAGTGCTTAAGAATTCTTGCTAGGCTTACATTAACAAATGTTGCAAACCCTTACATTTTCCTTTTTCTTTTTTTCATTACACTTTTCTTCCACCTTCGCTCATTTAACCCACTGCTCCCCACCCCGCCCCACCCACCTCTGTGGGTTTTTTCTTTTAGATTCTACAGAGAAGTGAGATCATACAGTATTTACCTTTCTCTGTGTGACTTATTTCACTTAGCATAATGCCCTCTAGGTCCATTCATGTTATTAACAAATGGCAGGATTTCTTTCTTTTTATGGCTGAATAAGATTCCTTTGTATATATACCACACTTTCTTTATCCATCCATCAATGAAAGAGATTATTGATAGCTGTAGTCTATTTCTGTACTGTTGAATAACTTAAATTTAAATTAATTAGAATTAAATACAGTAAGAAATCCTGTTCCTCAGTCACACTAGTTGTATTTCACATGCTCCCAAGCACTGCATGTGGCTAGAGGCTACCATATTTGAAAGATGTAGCGGTTCAGTATGACAGGTCCTGACATCAAGCCCACCAAGCACGAAGAGAGGAAAGGAAAGGTCCTCTCTTCATCCTTGTGTCTTTAAGAAAAAAATTCTTTCCCAGACACTCTTTAGCAGCGGTCTGATTAAATTAGTCAGCACTGGATATTAGAGTAACCACTGACATTTTTGGCTTAAGGACTGTCTGGTACTGGCCCCTACAGACTCTGCCACAGTATAGCTGTCCCCAAACCCTATAGATAATAACGCCATAATTAGACCTTCATGATCTCATTTCACTTTTTTCTTCTTTTTACCCATCTGTTCCTTTGGCACTCCATGCCACCTGCTGGATATTGTTTACATCTGCATCTTAAAGTGTATTTAATTTGAGATAAAGAGCCCAACAGCAGAAAGCTGGAACCTAGGATACAGATGCAGGGAGCTCCACATGACCCCGTAATCTGTCGCTAAATGAGACAGTGGATGACATATTAGTTTTCTATTGTTGCTTTGGCAAATTATCACAAATTTTAGTGGCTTAACACAATACAGTATATTCTCTTAGAATTCTGAAAGTTAGAAATCCAAAAGGAACCTGAAGCGGCTAAAATCAAGGTGTCAGCAGGGCCGATTCCTTCTGTAGGCTCCGGGGAACCTTGCCCCCGCCTCCTCCAGCTGTTAGACAGGGCTGGCATTTTTGGCCTTGTGGATGCCTCACTCTATTTTCTGCTTTCCTTGTCACCTCACCTTCTGTGCCCCTGACCCTTTTGCTTCCCTCTTATAGGAACCTTTATGTTTATACTGGCCTACCCAGATAATTCAAAATAATCTCACTATCTTAGGATTCTTAACAGTATAAAGTACAATTCACCATGTAAGACAGTGAATTCTCAGGTTCCAGAGATTAAGACATGGACATCTTTTGGAAGGGGGCATGGAGAACGGGACATTATTCAGCCTACTACAGATAGGAAATTCCATTGTACACCATCAAAAATATGTGGAAATGGAAACAAATGTCTAAGTGGGAAACATGACTTATCTGAAGTCTTTAGTGATTCAGTTCAGTTCAGTTGCTCAGTCGTGCCCGACTCTTTGCGACCCCATGAAGCGCAGCACGCCAGGCCTCCCTGTCCATCACCAACACCCGGAGTTCACTCAGACTCACGTCCATCAAGTCCGTGATGCCATCCAGCCATCTCATCCTCAGTCATCCCCTTCTCCTCCTGCCCCTAATCCCTCCCAGCATCAGACTCTTTTCCAATGAGTCAACTCTTCGCATGAAGTGGCCAAAGTACTGGAGTTTCAGCTTTAGCATCATTCCTTCCAGAGAAATCCCAGGGCTGATCTCCTTTAGATTGGACTGGTTGGATCTCCTTGTAGTCCAGGGGACTCTCAAGAGTCTTCTCCAACACCACGGTTCAAACGCATCAATTCTTCGGCGCTCAGCTTTCTTCACAGTCCAACTCTCACATCCATACATGACCACAGGAAAAACCATAGCCTTGACTAGACAGACAGATTATAAGGCACTAAGTAAATGCTGTTCTTATGGAATTTTGTATCTCTAAGCAGTACCCTCTCCTCTTTGACAAATAAGGTGACATGACTTACGTGAGTTAACTGTTTTGGAATCTAGGCCAGAATGCAGGTGTCTGAGTCATAATTTATAAGAAGCATCAGGCAAGAAAAATGACGACTCAAATGCCCTAGTACATTAATGCTATTATGCCTGCCAAAGCAGATTATATGTAATATGCACAAGAGCTTTATTTGTAATGTTTTAAGGGAAAACTGATCTTGGAGGTGAAACCAGGAAAGGCAGAAAAGGCAGCTTCTCCTTTTTCACTGCATTGTTTCCTACTCACTCTAAGCATCATTCTCATTTATTTTTAATGTCGGTTTAATACCAAAAAAAAAAAAAAAAAGTGGCCGTGTGAATACCAGTGCCAATAACAGATAAAATATGATGTCGTAGTGAAAGTGTTAGTCACTCAGTTGTTTCCAACTCTGCCCATGAACTGTGGCCTGCCAGGCTCCCCCATCCATGGAATTCTCCAGGTAAGGATACTAGAGTGGATAGCCATTTCCTTCTCCAGGGGATTGTTCCAACCCAGGGATCAAACCTGGGTCTCCTGCATTGAAGGCAGATTTTTTACCATCTGAGCCACCAGGGAAGAGAACAGTTTTCAAAAGGCTACTTTCTGAACCCTTTTTCTACTTTCAAAAAGGAGTTTCAAAATCAAGGGCAGTTTTTAAACTAATTTTTATTAGAGTGTAATTGTTTTACAATGTTATGCTAGTTCAAGGGCCTATTAAGCATGAAATAAGGTTGTTTTGAGAGATGCCAGTAACGCATAACCAGTATTTATTATGCACCCAAGGGCTACAGAGCATTACTACTCCTTGAAAGAACAGTTACAAGAATCCTGTGAGGGGGACTCATGAGTCCCATACTATACAAGGAGGTGAAGTATGAATGGAGCTATTTGGGGAAATATTTCTGAGAATTGCCTGGAAATGGACTTTAAGTAAAGGAAGTATGTAATATGGAAGAGAGGAAAACATATCATAATGACACCTCCTACGTACTCTCTCAGACCCTTCCACAAATAATGGCAGATCCTAACAACATGCATTGCCCTCATTGTACAGAAAAAATGCTTGAAGTTCAGAGATAACTCTCTAGGGCCATGCAGCTCATCAGGGGCAGGAGCAGGGTGCAAATCAGACTCTTACTCTAAGGTCCATAACCCCTATACTACTATGCTATGTAGCTCCAGGGAGTAAAACATTTATGCCTTTAGTAGTCGAGGAATCTTTTAGGAAATAAAGTACTACATTGACACACCCTTCCTTTTTAGTGTGAAGTAGACAAGAAAGAATGATCTGCCATGTATATATGTCAGAGTAGACAAGGAACTTATATCTTGTTGAGATCATCATTTACAATAATGTATAGTAAACATAGGGTTGGAAGATGCTTCCTATAATAGCAAATAACAACAACATCAACAACAACAAAACTTGATCTGAACAGGGGGGTTTTTGGAAAGGTGTCCCTGAAGATATCATACTTTAGATAAAGAAAGATTAGGAGTAAATTCAGCAAAAGATGGGTGGTTAGGATACATTCCAGATAGGTGATGGGGACAGTGTATGCAAAGATTCTATGATGAGAAGGAGCAAAGTTCTGTGAAGGGATAGAAATAAGATATGCATACTTGGAGCACAATAGCAAGGGAAGAGAGTAAGGGAAAATGAAGCTGAACAGCTAAGCAGAGAACAGGCCATGTAACGCTGTTTTGGCCATGCTAAAGATTTTTGTTTTCATCCCAAAAGCAAAGCCAGGAAAGATTTTTAATTGGGTGGAAACAGAAAGATGTGTTCACCTTATGATAAGATTAGCAAAGACTATGCTCCTACGTAGTGCAGATACTATGGTAACTGACAACATCCAAGATGGAGAAAAGAAAAAAGATGTCAGTGGTACCAGGGAAATAATGATGATGATGGGAAGACTTTGGTGATAGGTTGGGAAATAGGGAGGTGGAGAATAATACCATTAGCTAAAACTTATTGAATATTTACTATTTGCGAGATGTGGTGGTAAATAACTTTTTCATGGATTATCTCATTTTTCACAGGAACTAAGCAGTAACATAGTATACTTTCAGCTTCCAGTGACAGAAATGCCAACTTAACATGTTCTTATGTTGTATAATTAAAAGTCTGCAGGTAGCATAGTTTTGATGAATTCATTCAACAGTTCTAATGTCATCTGGGACCCAGGTTCATTCTGTGAGTCAGTGAATATCATATTCCTTTGGGTCAGTCAATCAGTCAGTTCAGTCGCTCAGTGGTGTCTGACTCTTTGCGACCCCATGGACTGCAGCACACCAGGCTTCCCTGTCCATCACCAACGTGCTCAAACTCATGTCTATCGAGTTGGATGAAGCCATCTTACCATATTATCCTCTGTCATCCCCTTCTATTGCCTTCAGTCTTTCCCAGTATTAGGGTCTTTTCCAAGGAGTCAGTTCTTCACATCAGGTGGCCAAAGTATTGGAGTTTCAGCTTTAGTATCAGTCCATCCAATGAATATTCAGGACTGATTTCCTTCGGAATTGACTGTTTTGACCTCCTTGCATTCCAAGGGACTCTCAAGAATCTTCAACACCACAGTTCAAAAGCATCAATTCTTTGGCACTCAGATTTCTTTATAGTTCAACTCTCACATCCATACATGACTACTGGAAAAACCATATCTTCAACTAGATAGAACTTTGTTGGCAAAGTAATATCTCTGCTTTTTTTTTAATTTTTAAAATTTATTTTAATTAGAGGCTAATTACTTTACAATATTGTGGTGGTTTTTGCCATACACTCAAATGAATCAGCCATGGGTGTACATGTGTTCCCCATCCTGACCCTCCCACCCTCCTCCCTCCCCATCCCATCCCTCAGCGTCATCCCAGTGCACCAGCTATAGGCACCGTGTCTCATGCATTAAACCTGGACTGGAGATCTATTTCACATATGATAATATACATGTTTCAGTGCTATTTTCTCAAATCATCCCACCCTTGCCTTCTCCCACAGAGTCCAAAAGTCTGTTCTTTACATCTGTGTCTCTTTTGCTCTCTCGCATATAGGGTCATCATTACCATCTTTCTAATCTTTAATATCTCTGCTTTTTAATATGCTGTCTAGGTTGGTCACAGCTTTTCTTCCAAAGAGCAAACATCTTTTAATTTCATGGCTGTAATTATGTCCTTTGGGAAGGACTCATGATTGCAAACTAGCTGCAGCATCTCCAGCCATCACTACGTACAAAGCTATGTCCAGAAGGAAAAATTTCCCATCCCTGTCTCCTTCTTTCTGTTACCTTTCTTCTCCTTTAGTTAAGCATTTTTTTTGTAGATGGTGATTATTCTCACATTGTTTCTTTTTGAAAATAAAAATAAATAACTAGATGTATTTGTTTCCTTTTTAAAAAAAAACAACCAAAAAATAGCATGCTATACACATTGTTCTACTCATAGATTTTTCTTGAATAACAATATATCCTAAAGATAACTCATATAGAAAGGTCTTCATCTCTCCTTTTTATAGCTGCTTGGCACTAAATTTATGGCTATTCTGGAATTTATCCAACTAGTCCCTTTTTGATAGACATTTAGATACATTCTAGCCTTTTGCTCTTACAAATAATGTTATACTGAGGGAACTGTTGATATATATCGTTTCCTGTTTCTTTCTATGTGTCTTCAAAATAGACTTCCAAAAGATGAGTTGCTCTGTTAAAGGGTTAATAAATGTGTAGTTTCAGTAGTAAACACCAAAATCCCCTTCTTAGTGTATGCTGTCCTCTTTGCCTTCCCAATAGCAACACGTCCGAGTGTCCATCTAATGTTGGCCTGGCCAGTGATGATTATTTTCAGACTTTGGAGTTTTGAAAATCTAATAGATAAAAAGTAGATTCATGTTATATTTAATTTCACATCTATCTTATTAGAAGCATGACTGAACATCGTTTAGTATGTTTAGGGATATTTGTTCTGTAATCTGTCTAGTTCTATCATTTACTCATTTTCATATTGGGTTGTTAGTCTTTTCTAAAATTTGAGAAAGCTTTTATGTATATTATAGACTGTGATCTTTATTATTTAATTTACAAATATTTTGCTTATTTGTCCCTTGGCATTTTATCTTACTGTTTATGGCTATTTGTTAGGCAAAAGTTTTTACCCTTATGTACTCAAACATCAATTTTTTCTCAGAATTAGGGAAAGCACTTTCATTTTATCTTTCTTCCATACTTTTGTTCAGTTGTCTTCACTTGATAAAAACAAATCCATTATTTCCCTTCAAATCTTCATTGTATTCTAAATTTTCAAATGTATTTTGATCTGTGAACTTTCTATCCTATTCTATTGGTTTGTATCTCACTTCATATTCCAAGGTACACTATTTTATCTGTAGAAGCTTATGATATTAAAAAAAAAATTGGATGTAGAGCATTTTAAAGTCCTTAATTTGTTACAATAATGATTCATAATGTTTTATGTTTTGGTCTTTTGGCCCTGAGGCATGTGGGGTCTTAGCTCCCCTACCAGAGATTGAACCCACACCCCCTACATTGGAGGGTGAAGTCCTGACCACTGGACCACCAGGGAAATCCCCTCGTGATATTTTGATATGTTAGCCACCCTGTCTCCCTTCCCAACATTGATGTTTTTTTCAAGTTTTCTTGGAAATTTTGCTTGCTATCTCTTCCAGATAACTTGTAGCTGACTTATCTGGCTCTAGGAAAAGATCAAATGGTACTTTCATTAGAACTTTATTGTATACATAAACTGACTTAGGAGAATTGACATCTTTTTTATATTGAGTCTTTCTATCCAAGAACATGGTATATCTTTCTGTTTGTTCAAATATACCTTTAAAAAATGATTTTATTGTTTTAGAGCAGTTTTAGGTTCACAGCAAAACGGAGAGGAAGGTTTAGAGGTTTCCCATCTATCTCTTGCCCTCAACTCGTGCATAGCCTCCCCATTATCAGCACCCTCTACCCGAGTGGAACATTTGTTACCATTGATGAGCCTACTTTGCCGCATCATAGTCCCTCAAAGTCATAGTTTACATGATCGTTCACTCTTGGTATTATACATTCTGTTTTAGATACAATGTCATGCATCCAGCATTATAGTAATATGTGTAGTAATTCACTGCCCTAAAAATCCTGTGCACCCCACCTATTCAAGCCCTCTACCCCCAACCCATGGCAACCACTAATCTCTTTACTGTCTCCATCATTGTTTTGCCTTTTCCAGAATGTCACATAGTTGGAATCACACAGAATGTGGCCTTTTCAGATTGGCTTCTTTCACTTAGTAAGTTAATAATATGTATTATTCCATTCTTTTCATAGCTCAATGGCTCATTTCTCTTTATTGCTAAATAATATTCTATCACATGATGTGCCACAGTTCATCTGTTCACCTACTAAAGGTCATCTTGGTTGCTTCCAAGTTTTGACAATTGTGAATAAAGTTGCTATAAACATTTTTGTGGAGGTTTGTGTGTGGACATGAATTTTCAGCTCCTTTGGATAAAAATCAAGGAACATGATTGCTGGATCACATGGTAAGAGCATATTTAGTTATGTGAGAAACTGTCAATTGTCTTCTTTAGGGGCTTCTATTTTGCATTTTGACCAGCAATGGAGTTCCTGTTGCTCCACAGCATTGCCAGTATTTGCTGTTATCAGTGTTCTGGATTGTGGCCATTCTTTGGATGTGTTATGGTATTTTATTGTTGTTTTAACTTGAATTTCTCTGATGATGTATGGTTTGGAGCATCTTTTCATGTGCTTATTTGCCATCTGTATATCTTCTTTGTTGTGATGTCTGTTGAAGTCTTTGACCCATTTTTTAATGAGATTGTTTACTTTCTTATTGTTGAGTTTTAAGAATCCTTTGTATATTTTGGATAACAGTCCTGTATCAAATATGTATTTTGCAGGTATTTTCTCCCAGTCTGTGAATCTGTGACTTGTCCTCCCATTCTTTTAATAGTGTCTTTTTCACAGCATATATTTTTAAATTTAACTAAGTCTACTTACTAATTATTTCTAAGAGACATGGGTTTGATCCCTGGGTTGGGAAGATCCCCTGGAGTAGGAAATGGAAATCCATTTCAATATTCTTGCCTGAAAATCCCATGGATAAAGAAGCCTGGCAGGCTATAGTCCATGGGGTCACAAAGAGTCAAACACGACTGAGCACACACACACACACGTACTCACACACACACGTACTCACACACACACACATATCAATTATTTCTTCCATGAACTGTGCCTTTAGTGTTAAATCTAAAGAGTGATCATCATACCCAATGTTATCAAAGTTTTCTCCTATATTATCTTCTAAGCATTTTATAGTTTTGCATTTTTCATTTAGGTATTTATTGATTTGATTTAATTTTGTGAAAGTTGTAAGGTCTGTGTCTAGATTCAGTTTTTTTCTTTTGCATTTGAGTATCCAGTTTTTCCAGCACCACTTGCTGAGAAAGCTGTCTTTGCTGTACTGTGTTCCCTTTGTTTCTTTACCAAAGATCAGTTGAAAGTGTTTATGAAGTTCTTCCTGGGCTGTCTCTTCTGTTCCACTGATCTAATTGTTTATTCTTTCACCAATATTGTACTGTCTTGATTTCTGTTTCATTGTAGTAAGTCTTGGAGTCTAGCAGTTTCAGTCTCCCAGCTTGGTTCTTCTCCTTCAATATTGTTTTGGTTATTCTGGAACTTTTGCTTCTCCATATAAACTTTAGAATTTGCATACTAATTTACTGGGATTTTTATTGCTATTATATTGAATTTATAAATCAAGTTGGGAAAAACTGACATCTTGAAAATACTGAGTCTTCTTCTCTGTGAATATTTCCCCATTTACTTAGCTCATCTTTGATTTCTTAGAGTTTTGTAGTTTTCTTAAGACAAATCTTGTACATCTTTCTTTTGTTTGATTTGTACCTAAGTATTCATCTTTGTGGGTACTCATATAAATTATATTGTATTTTAAATGTCAGTTCCACTCTTTCATTCCTGATATATAGGATGGTAACAGATCTTTTATCTTAACCTTGGATCCTGTAACCCTACTATAATTACTTAGTAGTTCTTAGGAGATTTGAAGTTGATTATTACAGATTTTCTATATACATGATCATGTAATCTGCATACAAAGGTGATTTTGTTTCTTCCTTTCCAATCTAAGTGCCTTCTATATTTCTCTCTTGTCTTACTGCGTTAGCTGGGACTTAGCGTAATGTTGAAAAGGAGTGGTGAGAGAGGACATCCTTTCCTTGTTTCTGATCTTTGTAGAAAAGGTTTGTATTTCTCACCATTAGGTATGATGCTAGTATAGCTATTTTGTAGGTATTTTTATCAAGTTGAGGAAATCTCCTTCTATTATCTTTTTTAAATGAAAGAAAAAGTATTTCTAGAAATCTCTCAGAATATTTTTTATTCTATTTTGTTGGCCAGAATTGCATCACTTGCTCCTTCCTAAAACATTCACTGGCAAGGAAATAAAATTACCGAGATTGGTCCAAATAATCAAGATTTACCTTGGGGTCAAAATGAGACCCAGCTCACACTGTGTACACAACCAATTCATGCATAAACATAATATTTTATTAAGAAAGAAGCAGGAAGGGAGAGGATAGCGAATGACTGTTGAATTGGCTGCCAGCAGCATTTGCCACAGTTTGCCTCACTGGGTACCCAAGGTCCATCAACACCCATCACCACACAAATGTATATACATTTAAGAAATGGCACCTCTACCTAAATCACACCTGTTTCTTCTGTGGAGAAAACTTAAAATCTTAATCAGTTATTTGTGCTGCTGGGTCACTGATGGGAAGATGTTCCCCTCCATCAGGTCTAGATATGACTATTCATGTTCAGGTATTTTAGGTATAGAAGATAAGTTATTCAACTCCATCATAACAAGTTACTATGTCAAAGAAATAAATGTATGACTACAGTTAAAACTGTAAGAAAAGGAGGTAGATGAGAAACAACATATGCTGAAATATGGCATATATTCAGTTATACAGGAAAGGTGAGGACTCTCTGGTAGAAGTCAGTCATTCTGGTCACCTCTGGTTCTGCCCTAAGGAAAGACCTTTCTTATCTTTTGTCATTCAGAGTGACATCTGAGACATTTGTTGGGTAGAATGTCCTTCCTTTGAAGCAATTGTTTTAACACTATACTTCTTGTAAATCTGAGTTGTAAAGCCCCTAAATCACTGTAAATTTTGTTACAGATTATCTTTAGCCAAGCAGGTGGTAAATTTAACAATCTAGTACTCAGAAATAAAAAATTATTTGGCTTCCATTCTGATTTTTTCCCCTAGACAGCTCCATTGTAAAACCAGAGCCAACAATCTCCTTGTACATAACCCTTAAGAATATCTGTCTTCTGGTCACTGGCCCATTTCTTCTGCTAAACCTAGAGCTTTGATTCTAATGTTAAAATATGAAATAGCATCTTTAGTAATATGGGAACATATCTCCTTTAAGCTTATTTTGGCCATCTATGTTTTCCTCTTTGTAAAGCGTTTTTAAGAGATAATGCTTGGAAGATGCTGGGCCCACTATTTTCTTAAGTGTATTTCCTACCTCCCTCTCTGCATTTAAGAATGAGAATTCCATTATTCCAGCACTGCAAGGCTTTAAATTATAGAAATCTTGGTTGATTTTTAGTTTCAGCTATTGGCACAGAGAGCGTCTCTTGGCAAGTTTGACTCTTAAAATACTATACTGAATGCTGTGGGGCTGTTGCTAACACATATGTATAGGTTGAATTTTCCTTATGTTAATATCAGCCTTCTTAGTATGTAAGTTAGTAAAATTGTCTTCACTTTTAACAATTGAATAACTCAATGATTAAAGCAAACATTTTGACATTGAATGACAAAGCTTATCAACTTCCAATCTAGGAATAATGGAATTCTCAGTACCCTCTGTCTCCTTTCTTCCTTCAATCAAATTCTCATTTTTAGGGTCTGTTATTTATAATGCACCATTCCTGATTATTACTGTACCAAGGACATAGCCAGTAGTTAATGTTCTAAACACTTCAGAAAAGTGTGAGTTGTAGTTGTTGGACAGGCGATAATTGTGTCAGATAAGTCTCCATTCTACTAATTTTTAGGTTAAGTAAACTAAAATTGAAATTTAATGTATTTGTCCAAAGTTACAGAGCCCATGTGTGGTACACCTGTGAAATAGACATGTGATTCCAGAGCTCACATTCTTATCATCATGTTATATTGCCTCTTTACTTTCTGGTTTATGAGACTGGACTGATAGAGTTTAGAGGCTGAATATACAGATAGACAATGGTTAGACCATATATAGGGCTTCCCTCTAGCTAAGTCAGTAAAGAATTTGCCTGCAGTGCAGAAGACCCGGGTTCAATCCCTGGGTTGGGAAAATCCTCTGGAGAAGGAAATGGCAACACACCAGTATTCTTGCTTGGAAAATCCCATGGACAGAGGAGCCTGGCAGGCTACAGTTCATGGGGTCACAAGAGTCGGATACAACATAGTGTCTAAACCACCAGACCATATATAAAATAGAACTCTGACCCATAATCAGCAGCAGCCAGCCCAGGAAGTGAACCTACTCTTTACAGTTTCTCCAGCTGGAGGAAGCTAAATATATTCCCTCTAAGCAGTCACATAGAAGGCCTACTTCTAATTATCCCACCTCCAGCTTCCCCAAGCCAACACCCTCTAATCAGGGCATATCTGGAGCCTTTTTTTCTTGACTATAAAGCATTTTCCTTCCCCCGCCTGCCTTTGAGTTTTTGCCAAACACCAGTGATGGTGGCTGACTCCCTTCTTGTGAATAAATAGTCTTTGCTTACTCTCATTTGGGTCATCTTTTTGTTTATATCCACAGAATTATCATTCAATGAGAGAGAAAATGCTAAAATGAGAGAAAATCAGTCTTGGATAGGAGGTGTTTTATGTCTTTGATGTATCAAAATACACATGTCAAGTAGGCACTGTAAATTTATTGGTCTAAAGTGCCTAAGCTGTGGAGGATGTGTAAAGTGACCTAGAAAAATGTGCAAAATGAGAAGATATGGGGTATTAGATGTGATCCTGGATGAACTCCTAAATATAATGGCTGGAAAAAGTCATATAATCCTGTAGAAGAGTATGAAAGGATGATAAGGAGATGGGAGAAAGACAAGGACTATGGGACTGTGGATGTCAAGGGAAGAGAACTTTCCAAAGGAAGTGACTGACAGCATCTAATAATGATGAGAGTTGAGTGGGTTCAGTACCATGCAGGTCAGTTGTGCTTCTAGAAGAAATGCTACTATCAAGTGTTGGATTCCAGAATTGTGGGGCTTGACTAGAAAGAGTGATGAGGAAAGAAAGACTGAAAGTTTAAAGAGCTTTCACAAATTTGGCTGTGAAGGAGGAGGATGAAAATGTGCCAGGAGCTGAGGTAGAATGTGAGCATCAGAGAGCGTTACTTGAAGATGCCTAAGATTTGTGTATGTTTAGATGTTGACAAGAAGGATCTATTTGAAAGGTGTCTATTGATTATATGGGAGAAGAAAATGAATAATCATCTGTCAGATTCCCGAGGAGACTAGAGAGAGATCTAAAGCTTAGGTGACAGAAAGAACAGCTCCTTTAATTGAATAGGAAAGAAGTCAAGAGCTGTTGACTAGGTCAGTGGGTTGTCATTTTCAAGTGGGCTCCTTTGGAAATCTCTGATTTTCTGAATAATATATAGTGATATAAGAAATGTTTCAAATAGTCACTGTGGAAACTAGCAGAGAGAGTTTGCCAGGGAAATGATGGGAAGAATGCTAGACATAGTTGAAGGCCCATTTGAGGTTTAGAATCTTGAATTTATTATCACATCAGTAAATTGATCCAAGAATGTGAGGTTGTACTGTGTCACTGACTTGGAGAAATAATTACCAGAAAGATTCCATACTGGACTGAGAGGTAGAAGAGAATATGTATAATGGATGAGATGAGCCTAGAGGTGGATATAACCCAGAACTGAGGATTGGTGAGATTTAGATGGTGAAATAGCCCTACTCTTCCAAGGTTTCAGGAAGAACAAGAAGCTTTGCAAGGTTTGCTTGAGTCACAGCAGCATATCATGGCACCTTAGCATATGTCCTTTTGGGACTGTTTTATAAATCTCCTAATACTTTTAGGAGCCATGCAATTAAAACACTTGCTCCTTGGAAGCAAAGTTATGACCAACCTGCTGCTGCTGCTGCTAAGTCGCTTCAGTCGTGTCCGATTCTGTGCGACCCCATAGACGGCAGCCCGCCAGGCTCCCCCGTCCCTGGGATTCTCCAGGCAAGAACACTGGAGTGGGTTGCCATTTCCTTCTCCAATGCAGGAAAGTGAAAAGTGAAAGTGAAGTTGCTCAGTCATGTCCGACTCTTTGCGACCCCAAGGACTGCAGCCCACCAGGGTCCCCCATCCATGTGATTTTCCAGGCAAGAGTACTGGAGTAGGGTTCCATTGCCTTCTCTGCCTTGACAGCATATTAAAAAAGCAGAGACATTACTTGGCCAACAAAGGTCCGCCTAGTCAGGGCTATGGTAGTAGTCATGTATGGATGTGAGAGCTGGACTATAAAGAAAGCTGAGCACAAAAGAATTGACACTTTTGAACTGTGGTGTTGGAGAAGACTCTTGAGAGTCCCTTGGTCTGCAAGGAGATCCAAACAGTCCATCCTAAAGGAGATCAGTCCTGGGTGTTCACTGGAGGGACTGTTGTTGAAGCTGAAACTCCAATACTTAGGCCACCTGATGCGGAGAGCTAACTCATTTAAAAAGACTCTGATGCTGGGAAAGATTGAGGGCAGGAGGAGAAGAGGGTGACAGAGGATGAGATGGTTGAATGGCATCACCAACACAACGGACATGGGTTTGGGTGGACTCCGGGAGTTGGTAATAGACAGGGAGGCCTGGCATATTGTGGTTCATGGGGTTGCAAAGAGTTGGACACGACTGAGCAACTGAACTGAACTAAATGCTTTTAGTGCTCTGTTGAGTAGAGTCCAGTTTGTTTGGGGGTAACAAAGATAGTATTTTCTAAGATTAGGATGCTTGTATGCTTTTCTCTTATATTTTGAAACTTGCATTATGTGTTTTAGCAGCACAATCTAATGGAATGGGGGAAAAGATGCTATTATCCTCACGTAATAATAATTATTAGCATTAATTTAATATTTACAGTGAGCTGGACAGTGTATCAAATATTTGCCTACATTTCCTCACTCCATCCTCCCAACAACTATATAATTTATGTAGAACTCCTTTCTCTATCTTACAATCAAGGAAACTAAGGTTTACAGAATCTAGATGACTTGCTGGAGGTACCCCTGCTGAGAAATGATGGAATCAGAACTAGAATCCAGGCCCTTCTCAGGCAAAATTGTGATGTCAGTGAAAGTGATCTTCAGGAATTTCCTGATTCTCTGGCAACTGTCTCCCCTTAAGTTTTACTTTCTCACACCTTTCCTGGCACTCCCACCTCTCCAGAATGACACAGCTTCTTTCTTTTTCAACTAAAGCAATATAACAACCCTTGCTAATGGGTTAATCATGCACTCCCAGCCACTGTATTCATTATTTATTAGGAAACTTTCTAGAGACACTGGCCTAAATCAAAGAGATAGCTCTAATGGTGTTTCTGCTCTCCCATTTTTAAGCCATTCTGTGTTGTAAAACTGCAAAAGAGGTGACAGTACTATTTTCATTTACGAGGGCCCTAAAATCAAGACTTGAGCAAATCACACTGAAAGGTTGTTGCTGAACCATGCAAAGGCGCCGGAATACTTGGCCTCCGGAGGAGAAGAATTGAATCCGGGGCCAGAGATGAGGCTTGATCGCTCAGAGCTTTTGTGTAATCAAGTTTTATTAAAATATAAAGGAAATAGAGAAAGCTTCTGACATAGACATCAGTGGGGGGTTAGAAAGAGTACCTGCTTGCTAGTGTTAGCAATGGAGTTATACACTCTCCAATGAATCAAAAGAATGTCTGGGAAAAAAAATAAATAAATAAAAATTAAAAAATAAAAAAAAAAGAATGTCTGGAGGTTGTAAAGACCTCTCCAGATCTACTCCCATAATTTGCATTTTAAAATAACAGGATTAGCCAGAAGGTTTAATCCAGAGACTGTCCTCAGGCAGGATACATTATTGTTATATAATCCTAAGGCATGTAGAGGAAAAACAGTTTGTCCTTTCCTCCTCCTTGAGAATTCCAGACCCCTCTTTCCTTGGGGACCCCTAGACTTCTTACCAACCTGCCTAGGAAATGACTCTCTCAACACCATTATCTTTCTCAGTAGAAGCAAGCAGGTCTGTGGGGATGGGAAAGCAGAGAAGTGACACAGATTGTAGGTTCATCAAAGCTTATGCTAATTAGGAAGCAACTGCTTTGATGTAACTCTCAAGCTTCCAATCACCCAAAAAAAGAGGCATCTTGTGTGTGGATGCTTGTGTGTGTGCACTCACTTATGTGTGTTCATTGAAATTGCTTTAGATTTATCTTTATGTGTTTTTTAAAATTCCAGCTTTGTTGCATTATGATTGACAAATATAGTTGTAACATATTTCAAGTGTACATTGTGATAATTTGATGTAGGCATTTTGCAAAGATTCCCCCCCAATCCATTTAATTTGTTAACACATCCATTCCATCACCTCACATATTTATCTTTTCAATTTGTGTGTGTGTATGTGTGTTGCTGAGATAGATTTCTTAAAACAAATGAATATTATCCATGTCCTGAGTCCTAAAACATAAGTGAGGGTGGAAAGGCCATAGCAGTGTGCCCCTCTTTTGTGTAACATCTAGATTAGAAGTTTAGATAAAGACAGCACAAAGTACCCAAAGAGTGGGTTCCCACATTTTAAAAAATAGTTCATTTTATTTTTTATTGCTTTTGCCTTTTGCCCTTTTTTAGAGAGAAGCTCAAGGTCAAGCAGTTGAAGGGGATGTGTGTGGGCAGGGATCAGAATGCTAAGGAACGAATGAATTGGGGGTGGGAAGTAAAGGAGCTGGAAACAAGATGAGTGAAAGTAGAGGGATGAGCTAATCAGTCAAGTTGGATAGAGACTGCAGCAAAATAAAAGCAGGAAGCAGATGCCTTAGAACCCCAGGGAGCAGCCGACAGAAGTGAGCAGAGGGAGAAAGAAAAATGAACACCTACACACAGACGGCATTGATTAGCTGCCTACATCAGGAAAATGAAGGAAAACCACTTTAGAAAAGCAAAAGGAAAATATGAAAACCTCCCCAGACTGCCCCCTCATATATCTTCCTTCCTTCTAACTCTGATCTCTCTCACGCAACCACTCCCTCTGGTCTTATTATCCTGGGTTATCACTCAAATCTTTCTTTCTGCCCTCCAAAGATGTCCAGACATCTCAGTTCCTCCATAAAGCCTCTCCTGGCTATATTAAAAGAGGTCACACTGACATCTCCCTCCAGCAGACTGTCAGAGCACACTGTGAGCCTGGTTTAAGAAGGTTATCCTCAATATAAGTGTTCAATGACAGGTATTCTCACTACAGCATTAGTGCTTGGCTGAGGGTGCTGCATGTGTGTACATCAGCATGTGCTATGGATTGAATTGCCTGCCCTGCCAATTCATATGTTGAAACTGTAGCCCCCAATGTAATTGTATTAGAGATAGCGTCCTTAGGAGGTAGCTGTGGTTAAATGAGATCATGAGGGTGGGGTCATAATCTAATAAGATTTGGGCCTTATTAGCAGAGGAAGAGAGCTATCCCATCTTCTGCCCAACCAATCCCCCACCCCTATTCCCTGCCCCCCTGTGAAGACAAGGCAAGAAGGAGACTGTCTACAAGCCAGGAAAACAGCCCTCACTAGAACCTGAACCCTGCCTGAACCTTGATCTTGGACTTTTTATTCTTCAGAACTGTGGGGGGAAAAAGTCTGTTGTTTATACCACCCAATCTGTTGTACTTTTTTATGGCAGCCCAAGCAGTCTGTGGGCTTCCCAAGTGGAACCAGAGGTAGAGAATCTGCCTGTCAATGCAAGAGACATGAGAGATGCAGGTTCAGTTCCTGGGTCAGGAAGATCCCCTGGAGGAGGAAATGGCAACCCACTCCGGTATTCTTGCCTGAAAATGCCATGGACAGAGGAGCTTGGTGGGCTACAGTCCATGGGGTTGCAAAGAGTGGACATAACCAAGCACACACACATAAGCAATCTACGGCAGTATGTGTGGCTGGGGGGTGGTGGCATTGTGAAGAGTGTTGATTGAATTTAGGTCATCCATTGTTAGAATAAAACTCTTATAAGCCAAGGACTGTTGAAAATATGTGAAGCCAGTACCTAATAAATACTAGTAAATTCTGCTTTATCTTTTAATACAGAAGTGACAAATATCTTCTCCCTATTTTTCTTTAAGCACCCATTTGGCTCCCCTGTTTACTTTGCTCTCTGCCTCCCCAAACTTCTGTTTACCTAAAACCAGGGGCCCAGATATAGCAGTACAGGTGTTCCTCATTACATCACACTTGGCTTTATTACACTTCCATAATCTTTGATATTATTACTATGACTCACTGAAAGCTCAGATGATGGTTAGTGGTTTTTGGCAATAAAGCATTTTAAATTAAGGTATGTATAGTATTTTTGTAGACATAGTGCTATTACACACTTAGTAAACTACAATATAGCATGAACATAACTTTTATATTCACTTTAAAAGTAAAAAAAAAAAATCATGTGATTTGCTTTATTGCAATAGTCCCTTCATTGCTATGGTCTGGAATCAAACCCAGAATATCTCCAAAGTATGCCTATACTGGAAGTTCTGAATTATACAGGACAAGGTTGGAGTAAAGTTACCTAATAACCCAGAGAATTCAGAGGCTTTGACAATTAGGTGTGGGTCTTTCACACTCTAGAGCATTTCTATTAAAGCTGTAGCCAGTTGTATATATTTTTGGTTGGAGAACTCAACTCAGATAAATTATTTCAAATAAGGGCACTGGCAGTAATCAAGTAGTAGGTATTATATGGCAGCTTAGCTGAAAAAGTGCTTTTCCTACTACCTTAATCAATGTGCTGAAAAACTGCCTAGGACAAGCCTGGAAGTAATTGGATGATGTTAAAAGCAGATTGGAGGAACAATACTTCCTTCTCCCTGGGTCAGCACACCCACATGGTAATTTACATCAAGGAATCCTTCCCTCTAACTCAGAAAGAGGATGGTCCCTGTGGGGCCCTCCTGATGTGAGGAATAAATGTGCCCCTGCAAACTCACCCTTTTAAATCATTAGATACTCCAGTCTAACAAAATGGACCTCAGAAAAGAATATTAGCAAGGTTAGCAAGAAGAACGTTTGCTCTCTGTAATTCAGAGCCAGCCTGGAATGTAAAATGGCAGTGGTCATTTTAGCACAAAGCCTAGCTCTGGTTCTGTTCCCATTACAAGGGTCTAGGGGAGGAGGACTATTAAGACATTCCATTTTCTTGCAATCTTTTTTTCTACATTATTCCTCAGCATCTCAAAAGCCTTTCTTGTACTGGATTCTGTATTACGTATATCTATGAACAATGCTGATTCTTAATTCTTGCAGGGTCCTGGCCAATTAGGGGGAAAGGAAGAGAGCCCAGGCTCAACATCCTTCCTCCCACTTCCATCCCTACGCAAATCCTGCAATGCCCACAAAAACCAAAAGGAGTCCTAAGGTCAGGAATTTGTACCTGGAACGCTTTCCTCCCCCAGGACCACAGAGCCTCCTAAATCATATCCCTATGTCCTGTCCTCCCCACAGCACTGCAGCCCGGCTGGGATTAAAACCCTTGAGGTCCTAAATCCTGAAATCATTATAAAACCACTTCTTCTATGTAAATCAAAAATGTAAACAAATCTAAATGTAATAGCCATACATCTTGTCATCAAGATCTGGACATTTTTGAGAGGAGGATCTACTGACAAATAATAGGACGGCAGATACAAGCCAGGAATGTCCTGAGCAAATAGGGATGTATGATTACCCAACTGAGAACCATAAAGAGGTGTCAGACAGTTTTTTTCCCATGATGACTAATTTGATTGGGATCAGATTCTTACACCCCAAATTCATTCTCTAGTATAAATATCATTTACTTTTTCTTTTTTGAAAGAATTGATACTTGGTCTGCTTATTGTTAAATTCTGTGATTCTCAAATGTAATCCCTAGACCAGTATCATGAGAATCATCTGGGAATGTGTAAGAAATACAAATTCTCAGGCTTACCCAATACCCATTGAAGGTGGGGCCCAGCAGCTTATATTTTAACAAGCTTTCCAGGTAATTCTGACCCATGCTGAAGTTTGAGAAACATTGTGATAATCAACTCTGAAGATAACTTGTTAGGGAAGTTCATGAGGGATTTGATTGGAATGGTTTCCCTTTCAGTGGAAAAGGAAAATGACAGGATGGACCTAACCAGCATCTGCAGATAACTTATAAGCCTACTTGTCTTTCAAAGTCTTCATCTGTTGACTGGTTGTCTGATTCTGAAGAAGGCAACAGCTGCACAGGCCATATCTAGGGCTTGGTAAAATGCTTTAGTTCCTTGGAGCTGGATCTCAATGTAAAGCATGCAAATATATTGTTTGACTTTCATATCATTGTGTTTCCAACACACCTTCAGAAATTTGCTATGTGGAATAGTAAAGGAATATCTGAACTTCCTAGCTGTGTGACATTGGGCAAGCAATTTCTCCATCTTTCATATATCAGTCAGAGTAGGTTGGGTGATGCTGTGCTAGCTAACAACCCCAAAATCTCAGTGACTTAACATGAGAGAGGCTGATTTCTTACTCATGCTTTATGTTTACCATAGTTCAGAGGGGTGAGAAGGTCCTGCTCACTGGAGTAATTCAAGGACTGCAAGTCAGCAGCCATAAACGTTGCTGATCTCCATGTAGAGGTGAAAGAGTTCTGGAGCGTCTCACATCAGCAATTAAATGCTCTAACCTGGAAGTGACACATTGCACTTTGGCTCACAGCTTATTGTCAAAAACTAGTTATATGGTACAACCATGGGGGCATCATGTATTAAACAAAAGACAGAAGAAATAAGTTACATGATATGAAAGAAAGGGATGAGTGTGATGCAGAAAGAAAACATCCAGCAGATAAGGAGGATGTGGTGTGCTGGGTGGAGGAGAAAGGAAGGAAGATTGTAAGTTTAGACAGTGTGGTGGGGGAAGACCTTGGGGAGAAGGTGGCTTTCTAGCAAAGACTTAAAAGAGATGAAGGAGTCGGCCATGCAGATACCAGGGGAAGAATATTCTAGGTAAATGAACAGAAGGGACAGCTAATGCAAGTGTGTGCAAATGTACCTGGGCATGTTCAGAGCCAGCAATGACGCTGCTTATATGACAGAATGGAATGGAGAAGGTGGTTGGGAGGTAGGAGGTGAGACCAGGGAAGGGTGCCTCCATCTTCCTCAGGACTGTGACGTTTACTCTGACTGCAATGGTGCTAACCTATTATAGGCATTTGGGAAGAGGACTGACACGATCTGACTCACATTTTAAATTGATGTTCTGGTTGCCTTGTTGAAAATAGACTATATGAGGGCAAAGTTAGAAGGAAGAAGATGTATAGGAAGCTACTGTCATAATTTGGGCTCCTGATAAAAGTTTGGGCCAGAGAAGTAACAGAAGGGTTGGAAGCAGAGATCGGATTCTAGATATCTTAGATAGGTAGAGACAAGTGAGATTTCCTGACCAATTGGACATGAGACATAAAAGAAAGAAAAGGAGAGTAAGGGACCCACCTTGAGGTTTTTTTCAAAGGAATTAGCAAAGTGGAGTAGCCATCAATTGACATAGGGAAGGCTGAGAGGGGAGGACTGAATGCTAAACAATCAGTAAATGTCAAAAGTAAGAGAAGTACAAAATTCCACACAGCAGAACAGGCTGGCTTCCTTGATTTCACCAATCCAGCCAGATATGAGAGACTGGGACAGTTTTTTTTGACAAAAGACAGTGATTTTACTGGTTATCATGTTTTATAGAGATGCCTCAGAATGCAGTAGGATGATTAGGTAAAAATTAAAAAGCTAACAGTACATCATATTCATCTTTGCATTTATCATGAGTAGAAAATCCATGTTATATAAGCAAATGATAAATATTTAATAAGTGAGCAAATGAAATTACCACTCTCCTATTTCCCCAAGTCTGAGCAATGGAATGGCAAATGGAGAGTTGTGACACGAGATTGAAAAAAAAAACAAACAAACAAAACTGAAAGATATGGGCTTGAAGAAACAGCCATTTGGCCCAAAGGGGACTTGGTAAAACCAGTGATGTTTCACTAGTTTTAAGAAATACTACCCAACCTAACCTTAGAAGTAGCTGTATTAGTTGAAATTCTTTTCTGCTTTAGCAAGGTGTTCCTTTAAGATGACTCATCTCAAGATATCCACCAGGGCAATAACATTCAATCTTCCAATTTTCTTTCTTCCCTAGGGGGAAAAAGTCTTATTTTAAAAAACTTGTTTCACTCTGGCATCTGTGGGAAAGGTATGAGAGTGGCATTTTGGAACAATTGTCTTCATTTCCCTGGAATATGGGTGGCATCCAAACTTTAAGTTTTATGTTGAGGACACTGGCAGGGAACCCAGTGAGCATGTAGCCAGGTGACAAACTTCTTCATATGAAACAGGGCTGTTGACACCAAAACAAATGTTTCCACTTCATGCCATTTCTGTTTTATAAAGTAGTTTAAATTATGCTGATGGCAAATTAACACTCAGCCAAATGCCTTACCCCATGACAAGAAAAGTATTTTCTCGTGGAAGCAGTATTTCAGGAATTTGTTATAAGCCATGGCATTGGAAGTAACTTGAATTCTTAAAAGCATCTTTCTAGTAGATGCAGGAAATAAATAGGATTGTTGCTGGGAAAAGAGAAAGAACATAAGTCTAGGGAAGGGAGAAACCTGTAAGAGGATTTTCTGAGCAACGTCACCCGACTACCAAAGAGTAAAATACACTGCGCTGACAGATAGTGGAATAGGCAGGGGCTGGTTTATCTTATGCTCAGTGGGCTGAATTGCATTTGCCTTGGTCACTAGATATCCAAACAAGCAGCAGCCCTGACAAGCATCCAATACATTTTTCATTTCATCTGTGCACATCTGTTAAAGCTTCAGTCTAGATAGCTGAGGCTCATACACCATTTTTCCTCTGACACATTGATAGCTTCTTTGTAATCACATTTCTTAAATATTTCTGACCTTCATACTTAAAGTAATGCTGTGCCTTTCTCTTATTTAAAAAAAAAAAATCCCTAGAGTTAAAGGAGAATCATATTATGGTGATTCAGAAATAAGGAAATCGTGACTCAGAGAAATCATTCAGAGACTTGCCCACTGTCCATTTGTGGCTGCACCCAGGTTCGTTCATTCTCAGGCAGGAATTTTTACTATTCATAACTATCATTTACAAAGGACCCACTAGAATCCAGAGAGTAATGTGTTATCTCATTTAATCCTCACAATAATTTAGTAAGATAAAGACTTATTTGAACCTTTTTACAGAATGAAATATTGAGGCATAGAAAAGTTGAGAAACTTGCCCAAAGCCACACAGATATTTGGATGAGAAGCTGGGCATTAAATGTAGGCAGTCTGGTTCTTGGATTCCATCTTTTTAACTGCTGCACAGACTGGCTTTTTAAAAACGAAAGTACTTTCAAAGAAATGAGCTTTTAGAAGATGTTGCCTTATTGTAGCATATGTAACAGTCTCCAGGAACCCTCTGATTCAGAAGCACTGAGCCTGCAGCCTAGAAATCTTTTATGTTTAGATGCCTGTGGCTGAGCTCCATACTTTGAGAACACCTCTGCTGCTCAGATAACTGGTACCTAAGGTGGGCTGGGTGCCTTTGAATCTCTTCACTTTAATGTATACTTTGCACATTCTGGCTAGGGCCCTGGCACCAGAAGTACTTTCACCTGTGCGTGGATGTTGGTGAATCTAGTTGAGAAATTACTAGTTGTGTTGACCTCCCGGAAGGAGAAGTTGAACTTCCCTGTTCTATGTTTTCTTTCATGGTAGACAAACCCTTCAGTTCTTGAAGTTTAGCTCTGAGATAATACTCAGTTCACTTTGCTCCTTCTTGACTAATACCTCATGCTAAGCTGTTCTGCACCAGGAATACAAGCATATCTATGTTTGCCTTCCTCTTATTATCCAGGAAATCTCACCATGGATAGTCTTCTCTACACTGGAAGGGGACTATTCTCACTAAGTAACTGCAATGAAAGTACTTACTGGATACAGTGAAATGAGAGTCCCCTTGGGTTCTGTCCCAGGCTGAGAATGGAGATAAGGCTTGGAAGAGGAGGGAGGGAAAGAAGGGACACCAGAGTGTGTGTCCTAGGCACTGTGCTTTATCATTTGAGGGTCTGTAATCTTCAAGGAACCTGTTATCTACATTCTTACAGATGCAGACTTTGAGCACAGAGAAGTTAGGTAACATGCCCAAGGTTGTTCAGCTTAAAGATTCTGGCCTATCTTATTCCAAGAGTCTTTTCCTTCCATGATATCATGCTGGCCAAGACAATGCAGGTAGCTAGCTAAGATAAGCTCCTAGGTGTTCCTAACATGCAGATTGCATCTTTAACCTTTGAGCTGAACCTGAGAGGTTCCCTAGGCCTGAAAGATATTGATCTCTGTTGTTATTGTTTACTCATGACTGACTCTTTGTGACCCTATGGGCTGTAGCTCACCACGCTCCTTCGTCCATGGGATTTACCAGGCAAGAATACTAGAGTGGATTGCCATTTCCTTCTCCAGGGAATCTTCCTGACCCAGGGATCAAACCCACATCTCCGCCATTGGCAGGTAGATTCTTTATTACTGAGCCACCAGCTATCTACTGCAACTAATCAGAGGATCTTCTTTAGAAACTGTGACTATTCAGTGTTAGATAAGTATACATATAACATTTATTACTGATGTGAATAAAATGTGCTCTGGATTAAGGCCCTGGGTCATATTACATATGTGTTCCAAGGTATTTAGAGGTGTTCATAACACTGTATGTTTAAAAGATTTTCCTTCTAGGTATTTCCTGGGAATGGCTGTAGTATAAGTAATAAGCTGTTTTTCCTTTGAAAAATCATTTATTTATCCTTTATTTTTTACTCTTAAAACACATTTTGAAATCAAAATAGCATGAAACTGTAAGATTGCTGTATTCGGCAACTCCTTTGCCAGTTATCTTTAACTTCCTGAAGAAATTAACAGTCTTTCATTCTCATGGAACTGTGATCAACTTTGAATTTTTGTCTTTATATACATTTCTTAATCTTTGTAAATTTCATGTTTCACCTATTAAAAACAAACACACAAACAAACAAAAAAACACCTTTCTTATTTATATCTGGAAATTGTTACATCAAACAAAAAATGCTTCAGTAAATTAACATGCTGTACAAAGAGAAAGAATTTTCTTTTAAATCATGATGGCTGGATTAGCCTGCTGGTTTCTCTGGTTAGTAGGCAGTCACTAATCTTTATAAGTATCATTCCTTTTTATTTATTACGTGCATGTGTATGGTTCACTTGCTGTGTGCCAGGCATTTTGTGAATAGTAACTCAGTTAACCTACCAAGAAAGTTGTTCTTTTAAGCATCAACTGTTTTATAAAATTCTCTGTCTGTTAGTGAGGAACTTTGTCACAACTTTGATCAATTCTAGGCTATGCAGTTTATAGAACTTTATCTTAAATTTTGTTTTCAGTGACGTTTTTGTTACAGTTGGTAGTATTTCTTCAATGTCCTCAGTCTGAATTTTTAATTTTTTTTCAATGGGAGATAATTATGACCCAGTGGTGTGCTGCAAATGTTAATAACTAGATGGATGATGTTTAACAACAAGGTTGGAAGAAGGGATTAAGACCCTGATTTGTATCACTGGCCAATTCCTCTGATGTAACCATGGCTGTTTCAGTGTCACAGTGTAGATTTGGGAAGAAATGCTAACAAGCATCTCCTGTGAGTGTGGTCTTTTCCTAATTTAAAGATGCCATAAATTTGAGTTTAGTGAGAATGATCTAAATAAGGTTTAAAAGAAAATGTCTTATGAAGTGGAAGATATTAGTTGCCTAATAGTTACTACGTTCTCATGTAGGTATAGTCGATAAGGTTTTAAATCTTATATAAACAGAAACCAATAGGAGGACTGCCTAAGAATGAGTCATGTTTACTAGAAATTAAATATTTTTGAAAATCCTCCCTTACTTTGGCTAACTCAGCTAAAGTAAGCAGAGTAAGCATTGTCCTTGTCAGTATGATAAGAACACTGAGGATAAAAGGTCTTGGCTATTATTCGGTTTAGTTCAGTTCAGTCACTGAGTCGTGTCGGATGCTTTGCGACCCCATGAATTGCAGCAGGCCAGGCCTCCGGGTCCAACACCATCTCCCAGAGTTCACTCAAACTCACGTCCATCAAGTCAGTGATGCCATCCAGCTATCTCATCCTCTGTCGTCCCCTTTTCCTCCTGCCCCCAATACCCCTCCCAGCATCAGAGTCTTTTCCAATGAGTCAACTCTTCGCGTGAGGTGGCCAAAGTACTGGAGTTTCAGCTTTAGCATCATTTCTTCCAAAGAACACCCAGGGCTGATCTCCTTCAGAATGGACTGGTTGGATCTCCTTGCAGTCCAAGGGACTCTCAACAGTCTTCTCCAACACCACAGTTTAAAAGCATCAATTCTTTGGTGCTCAACTTTCTTCACCATCCAACTCTCACATCCATACATGATCACTGGAAAAACCATAGCCTTGACTAGACGGACATTTGTTGGCAAAGTAATGTCTCTGCTTTTCAATATGCTGTCTAGGTTGGTCATAACTTTTCTTCCAAGGAGTAAACATCTTTTAATTTCATGGCTGCAATCACCATCTGCAGTGATTTTGGAGCCCCAAAAAATAAAGTCTGACACCATTTCTACTGTTTCCCCATCTATTTCCCATGAAGTGATAGGACAGGATGCCATGATCTTAGTTTTCTGAATGTTGAGCTTTAAGCCAACTTTTTCACTCTCCTCTTTCACTTTCATCAAGAAGCTTTTTAGCTCCTCTTCACTTTCTGCCATAAGGGTGGTGTCATCTGCATATCTGAGGTTATTGATATTTCTCCCGGCAATCTTGATTCCAGCTTGTGCTTCGTCCAGTCCAGCGTTTCTCATGATGTACTCTGCATAGAAGTTAAAGAAGCAGGGTGACCATATACAGCCTTGACGTACTCCTTTTCCTGTTTGGAACCAGTCTGTTGTTCCATGTCTAGTTCTAACTGTTGCTTCCTGACCTGCATATAGGTTTCTCATGAGGCAGGTCAGGTGATCTGCTATTCCCATGTCTTTCCGAATTTTCCACAGTTTATTGTGATCCACACAGTCAAAGGCTTTGGCATAGTAAATAAAGCAGAAATAGATGTTTCTCTGGAACTCTCTTGCTTTTTCCATGATCCAGCAGATGTTGGGAATTTGATCTCTGGTTCCTCTGCCTTTTCTAAAACCCACTTGAACATCAGGAAGTTCCTGGTTCATGCATTGCTGAACCCTGGCTTGGAGGATTTTGAGAATTTCTTTACTAGCATGTGAGATGAGTGCAACTGGGCATTCTTTGCCGTTGCCTTTCTTTGGGATTGGAATGAAAACTGACCTTTTCCAGTCCTGTGGCCACTACTGAGTTTTCCAAATTTGCTGGCATATTGAGTGCAGCACTTTCACAGCATCATCTTTCAGGATTTGAAATAGTTCAACTGGAATTCCATCACCTCCACTAGCTTTGTTCATAGTGATGCTTTCTAAGGCCCACTTGACTTCACATTCTAGGATTCTGGCTGTAGGTGAGTGATCATACCATCATGATTATCTGGTCGTGAAGATCTTTTTTGTACAGTTCTTCTGTGTATTCTTGCCACCTCTTCTTAATATCTTCTGGTTCTGTTAGGTCCATGCCATTTCTGTCCTTTATTGAGCCCATCTTTGCATGAAATGGTCCCTTAGTATCTCTAATTTTCTTGAAGAGATCTCTAGTCTTTCCCATTCTTTTCTTTTCCTCTATTTCTTTTCATTGATCACTGAGGAAGGCTTTCTTATCTCTTCTTGCTATTCTTTGGAACTCTATATTCAGATGCTTATATCTTTCCTTTTCTCCTTTGCTTTTCACTTCTCTTCTTTTCACAGCTCTTTGTAAGGCCTCCCCAGACAGCTATTTTGCTTTTTTGCATTTCTTTTCCATGGGAATGGTCTTGATCCCTGTCTCCTCTACAATGTCATGAACCTCATTCCGTAGTTCATCAGGCACTCTATCTATCAGATCTAGTCCCTTAAATCTATTTCTCACATCCACTGTATAATCATAAGGGATTTGATTTAGGTCATACCTGAATGGTCTAGTGGTTTTCCCAACTTTCTTCAATTTAAGTCTGAATTTGGCAATAAGGAGCTCATGATCTGAGCCACAGTCAGCTCCCAGTCTTGTTTTTGCTGACTGTATAGAGCTTCTCCATCTTTGGCTGCAAAGAATATAATCAATCTGATTTCAGTGTTGACCATCTGGTGATGTCCATGTGTAGAGTCTTCCCTTGTGTTGTTGAAAGAGGGTGTTTGCTATGACCAGTGCGTTCTCTTGGCAAAATTCTATTAGCCTTTGCCCTGCTTCATTCCGTATTCCAAGGCCAAATTTGCCTGTTACTCCAGGTGTTTCTTGACTCCCTACTTTTGCATTCCAGTCCCCTATAATGAAAAGGACATCTTTTTTGGGTGTTGGTTCTAAAAGGTCTTGTAGGTCTTCATAGAACCGTTCCACTTCAGCTTCTTCAGCATTACTGGTTGGGGCATAGACTTGGCTTACTGTGATATTGAATGGTTTGCCTTGGAAACGAACAGAGATCATTCTGTTGTTTTTGAGATTATTAACCACCCACAAAGTGTCACTGATGTGATAAAGTCACTGATGTGATAGTCTTTGAATTTAGAAATAGTTGTACATAGCAAGATATAAAGTGGACTAGACTATGATTCAACAGGCTCACATTCCAGGGTTGCTTTCTATCTATGTCACTTAAAATGTCATTGAGGCCTCAATTATTTAATCTTTAATATTGGAAATAATAATTATTGAAAGCATAAATACCACAGTACTTTAAAAGCCAAAGGTATTCACACGCGCACACATACACACACACACGTGCACACACACATGAATGATGAGGCACCTTAGGTAGGGGTTAGACTTTTAAAGTGAGAACATGAGAAGGCAGATCATGTATAACCTCAATCCATGTTCCCAGTTCCTTCAATATCATAGATTTCATAGAAAATAATAATAATGATGGGTAACAGTTGGCTCCCAGCTGAATAATGCTTACCAGTTGAAACTTTTCAACCATTATAATCCAGATACCATCTGGTATTTCTTTTCCCCTTGGGATACAGAAAAAAATGTCTGTATTGATTCAAATCCAAAGCCTTCTTCAAGAATCTAAAAAAATTCCTAAAGCACTTTTTAAGTAACAGCTTCGTTGAGATATTATTCACATTACCAAAAAGTTCACCTTTTTATGGCGGCGGGGGGCCATATCATGAAGCATACAGGATCTTAGTTCTCAAGCAGGGATTGAACCCATGTCCCCTGCAGTGGAAGCAAGGCATCCTAACAATAGACCACCAGGGAGGTCCTAGTTCACCTTTTGAAAGTGTGCATTTAAATAGATTTTAGTATTCACAGAGTTGTACATCCATCACCACTGTTTAAATCCAAAATACTTTTTCATCATTCAAAAGAAGCCCTGTCCTGGTTAGTTAGTTCCCATTTCCCCTCATCCTATCCTGGCAAACACTAACCTACTTTTTATCTCTATAGATTTGCCTATTCTGAACATTTCATATAAGTGGAACTATATGTGGCCTTTTATGTCTGGCCTTTTCACTTTACAAATGTTTTCAAAATTCATTCATATCGTAGCATGTATCATACCTTCATTCTTTTATGGCAGAGTAATGTTCTATTCTATGGCATACCGCATCAGCCTATGGGCATTTGGACTGTTTCCATTTTCGATAATGAACAATACTGGTATGAACATCTATGTGCAAGTTTCTGTGTAAACAAACATTTTCAATTCTCGGCCATATTCCTAGGAAAGGAATTGTTGGTTCATATGATAACTCTATTTAGTATTTTGAGGAAATGCTTCCAAAGCAGCTGCACTATTTTACATTCCCACCGACAGTGTACGTGGATCCCAGTTTTTCCACATCATTGCCATCAGTTGTTATTGTCTGCCTTCTTCGTTACAGCCATCCTAAGGGATGTGAAGTGGAATCTTATTACAGTTTTGATCGGTATTTCTCTACTGACTAATGATGTTGAGCCTCTTTTCACATATTTATTGGCCATTTGTAAATCTTCTTTGGAGAAGTATCTATTCAAGTCCATTTACCATTTTAAGTTATATCATTTGTCTTTTTATTTATTGAGTTGAAAAGTTTCTTTATATATTGTGGATACAAGTTTCTTATTAGATATATGATTTGCAGATATTTACTATCATTCTGCGGGTGTCTTTTCACTGTCTTGATGGTATCCTTTGGTACACAAAAGTTTTTAAATTTGATACAGTCCAGACTTACAAATTGTTTCTTTTGTCACTTGTGCTTTAGTTATCTAAATATCTGAAATAGATACCTAAGAAAGCATTGCTTAATCTAGGCTCACAAAGATTTACTTCTGTGTTTTCCTCTAAGAGTTTTGTAGTGTTATAGTGTTAACTCCCGGGTCTTAGGTCCATTTTGAATTAGCTGAGTTAATTTTTCTCTGTGCTGTGGCACTGATCCTTCTGTGGTACCTCTACCCTCAGGCTCCTACTTCTCTACGTAATATCTCTGTTCTCACATTGACACACAGGAAAGCCAGGCCTTTCTTTGCTTTCTACACACACACTCACCCCCTCCCACCGCCCCCCCCACCCCGACACACACCTAAATTCCTCTTCTATAAAACATACCTGGGATAGTAGCCTTCACAAAAAGTTTAGTAGTCACATCATATATCAAACAACCTAAAATCATGTTTTAGTAGTCAAAGTTCTTTTGGCTAAGGGATATTTCACTATTAATTGTTCCCAGTATAATGCAGTTTCTTTTTCCTGTCTTCAGTTCTTCTCTCTGTCCCCTGAACTTCTTTCCAGGCTCTCTTGAGAACCAAAATATAAATGTCTCTAATTTTCTCTTGCAATACTGCTTAACTTTTTTCATTTCCTTACGTGAGTTCCTCATGGTTTCTCACTTTCTTTTCTGCAAGAATGTATTCCCCTCTCCCTGAAAAAAAAAAAAAAAAAAAAAGTTTTTCCGTAATAGGAATTCCGTTTCCATTTTCCACTTCATTATTTTAAGCAAGTTTTGGTAGAGTAATGAATGGAGAGTGATCTTAGCAGTGAGTAGAGAGCCCACATACCTGAACAGCAAAACATAAGAATCACCAAATGAATAAAGACACAAAAAGAGATGAAAAACACCTATGATGATGACTTCAGCTATTTCAACATGTTGACAACAGTTGAAGTAGAAGGGTCGTATGCTGCTGCTGCTGCTAAGTCACTTCAGTCGTGTCTGACTCTGTGAGACCCCATAGATGGCAGCCCACCAGGCTCTCTCGTCCCTGGGATTCTCCAGGCAAGAACACTGGAGTGGGTTGCCATTTCCTTCTCCAATGCCTGAAAGTGAAAAGTGAAAGTGAAGTCGCTCAGTCGTGTCCGACTCTCAGTGACCCCATGGACTGCAGCCCACCAGGCTCCTCCATCCATGGGATTTTCCAGGCAAGAGTACTGGAGTGGGGTGCCATTGCCTTCTCCAAGAAGGGTCGTATAGATCAGCTCAATATGGTGGGGGTTAGGAATTATAGGGAGATGAATCAGTGAAAAGGGAAAGGAAAACTACTTCTAATACAAAAAAAAAAAAACTATGGTGTTTTGATTTATACAGATCCACAATCATTTGGAGCAGATGTTTTATAATTTTATATTTTTCAGATTTTGGAAAAGTATTACAGTGGATGTGCATTACATTATATAATACCCTGGTAGGGTCTGAGGCAGCATCGCATAAGCAAACACAGCATCAAAAGTATATAGACTAAGGGGGAAGAAAACCCTAAATATTAGTTGCTTGATATTGGTTATTTAGGTCTGGTTTTGCTGTCAGATGAGTTAGGAAAAACTCTCTATTTGGGGTTTTGCTTTTGAAAATTCTGAATGTCATATTATAGAAATATGAGATGTAGAGATGATAAACCACTCTTCAAATGTTCTCTTTCCCTGAGACTACTCAACAAGGCTAGTGACAATGAGGATGAAGTTGAGGATGCTTCCCAAGGGCCAATCTTCTTTCTAGCTGGAGCATCTTTTGCCAGTGATTTGCCAGGCAGTTCAGCTTTGCTGCTTAAACACACTCACTTCAGCCTCGTTTCCTCTCAGCTTTCTTTTTAACTTCAGTCTTACCTCAGTGAATATGGTTGGAACACAAGATGTTGAGCAAATGTTGTCCAGGATAATAATGTGAGCTCAAAAAAGAGAAAGAGATCACTACAGAGAGGAGAGTAGCAGCAAAGAAGTAGACAAAAGCAGTATTAGCAAATTGCTACCCACTCCTGAAGGGGAAAAGCCCTATCAGCTGTACTGAAGCTCTCTTTGGAAAACCTTGAATAGTAATAAATGCGGACAGGCATCTAGAATCAGTGACTGGCAGCATTTATAGACTTAATGGAGGAATTAATCTTAATTTGCCTTTTGCTTAAAGGGATTCTATTGCGGCTTTGACACATGAAAAATGCTCAGGATTTGGATTCAATATACTGGGTCTTACCCCACTTCTTGAATGTGACCATAAGCAACATCATTTATTTTCATTAGTGAAAATTACCATTTTGTATGACTGACTGTGATTGGAACATTTTACATAAATTAGTCCTAATATTCATAACAGCCTTAATGAAAAAATACAGGTCTTAATATCTCCATATAATTGATAAGGAAATTGAGATTTGGAGAATTTACCTAACTTACCCAAGTTATACAGTGAGTGATCTATTCCATTGAAATTAGACACAGCTCTGTCTGATGTTAGAGCTTATATTCTTTCTATTATTTATGATGCCTCTTTGATTGATACCCTCATATAGCACATGAATACTAATTTTTACTATACAGTGTAAAGACCTTCAGACCTAGTTTCAAATTAAGCTTATTATATACTAGCTATTCAAGCTTGGAATAATAATAGTAGTGTTAATAGTTACCATTACTATGTATTGAGCACTATTCTAAGAAACTTTATATAGATATAGCTATAGGTAGATATATAGGGGATAAAGACACCAACTTGGTTTCCATGGAGCTGACATGACATAAGGTGGATTAGTAGTTTCCACAGTGCATTGAAGGAACTACTAGACTCTTGAAATGTCCGAAGAGAAGAGGTTTTATGATAAGAGAAATTTGGAAAACCCTAACTGTATATTTCTCTTAAAAGTTCTCAGTTATATCCACACAGTAATGATGCTGAGGAGTATTTAAGGTTAAAAAGAAATGGTTGTACATTGTTTAACTCAGGGGTTTCCCCGATATTTTGACCACAGAACCTCTTATTCAGAGTTTATCTGTTAACATCCTTAACTTCCACGGAACACATTGAGAGATGCTAATATAAATGATACTGATATAAATGATACTTCTATACTGGTATAAAGTGACATGATCACATATTATTTTGTACAAATCTGTAAGTTCACAAAGACAAGACAGTTTCTCTCAGTCAGAACATGTTTCTGACTTTAGCTTCTCATTCTACTTGTGGGCTTCACCCACTTGAATATTTCTTTTTTTAATAAAAGTAAATTTTAGAGTTATGTCTTACTACCCAAATTCAAGGCGCTCAAATCTTCCTCTGTTTCGCTGAATCTTCCCAAGCCTCCCTCCCCTCTAGCCCACAGGGATCTCTCTGTTCTCTGCCCTGTCTCAGCGCTGATTGTCCCCAAAGAACTGGGGCTTCAGAGTCGTCTCTAAGACGACTAGAATTATGCAGAATTAAAATGTTCCACATTTGATGGAGCTGAATAGGAATAGATTGAAATTTGTGAGAAAGCCACAGTTTCAAAACAAAAGGCAACATTTCCTCCTTAGAATTCCAAAATAAATTCACAAGGGGAAACTTTCTTGCTTTCTTGCTTGCTTGCTTTTTTGTGACCCAATCCTTAGTACTCCATTACAAAAATTTTATTTAGCAAAAACAGATATTCACTTTAAGTCTTCTAAATTTGGACATGAATTTGCATTTAAATTTCTCATATATCTTTTTTAAAAAGATGTATTCAAAAAATAATGACTCTTCTCCCTGTGTGAATTCTTCATTGTTCTTAAAATTTAACATGTCCCAGCTATATGGAAATTTGTGAGTCTATTCAGAATTACTTTTTTTTTTAAAAAAAATGATGAAGTACAATATTCCTAATTGAAATTTAGCTCATTATTTATTACTGGGGACCCCTTTTATTGAAGTTGTGAAATCAAAGTACAATGTTTACTCTGTGTAAAATGTCCTAAATATGCTCAGTGCTGCTCTTGGGCAAGAACCATCCTTTGGCCCTCTGGCTGAAGCACCAATGGAAATGTAACCTATGCTAAGGGAAAATGCCCGCAAGCTGTTTTTACTTTGAATTGTATAAAATGAAGGTTAGCTGAAGGGTGTGACACTGTGGCCATCCTTGGAGAAGCTGGAGTTAGGTTGGAGAGGGTGAATGGGTTAGAGAACTAGAATAGTACACACTGGCGTGTAGGTGCAGAAAGACTGTCTCAGATACCCAGTAACTATATTAACTTGGCAGCCACAAGCTAAATGTGGTACTCATTGTATTACAGAGAGAAAATTAAAATTAGGCAAAGAAATAAAAATTGGTGTAAATTTCTATTGCTTCGTGTAATAAAAAAGAGTCAGGGAACGCTTGATTTTGAAAATGCTCACGCTTTGCTAAAATAAAACTAGCCACCTAAGCAGAATCTTTGGAACACAAAGGATGATTTATTTGAAATCCTGTGGTTAATTATGATACCATTATTCAAATTCAAATTATGATTTATTTTATGAACATTAGTCAGGGATAAGAATTATACCTGTGGCTCTGACTTAAACTGGTGGTTATTTATAATAATTCATATCAGTTCAGAATACAACTGGAAATTTATACGTGAGTTTCTCAGCCACATTATTCCTACTTCATGTACAGAGTCTGTAATGTAGTAACTGCACAGTAACCGGAATGGAATATTCACTCAAAACCTCTTCGTTGAGCCTATTCTTTGTTCCAAGTACTAGGTATACACTTTGCCCTTCTAGGGGTTATAGTCTAGCAGAAGAGATCAAAAATCAAGGAAAATATATAGGTATATAAAAAGCATAATTGAGATAAATAAGACTGACAAATACTTCAGAACGATAGGTCTAGGTGAACAGAAATTTCCCTTCCCTTTGATCAGTCACTGTACTATTTGTATTCACTGATTTGCCAATAAAGCACTTGTGACATTTGAATCAAAGGTTAGAAACCTCTCTAACCCAAAAAAGGATGCTGCCAGAGAAAATACATTTTGATGGGAAGAATATAAAGATAACGGGATCTTAAATGTCATCATTGTCCCTCATTAGTTAAAAAACAACAAAAGAATCTTGCTTTAGAATATTTATTTATTACTGCAGACAGAAATAAAGTGTGGCCTACTATTGATGCAAAAGACTCATTTTTTATTCAGTGTCTTTAAGAGCTTGGGGAAGACTGTGCATTTTGGTGCAAGAGTATGAATCTGTACTCTCCCACATGCTGTTCAAGTGGACATGGAAAGATTATTTAACAACCCAGAACCTCATTTTTTAAGCCTTTTAGTTGACACACAAAATGTTCAAAATGTCGATTTACAGTTCAATGAATTATCACCAAAATAAGTGTGTGAAGCCACCAGCCAAACCAAAATGTTAGCCATTACCAACCTATCAGAATCCCCTCTGAGGCTGCCTCCAGTCACTTCCCCTCTCTACCCTCCAAAGTAAGCACTCTTTTGACTTCTCACACTACAGGGTAGTGTTATGCTTTCTTTTTAAAAACTTTATGCATATAGGATCAAGTCATATGTATTGTTTATAGTGTCTGGCTTCTTTCATTGAGGCACATTTCTGTATCTATGAAACCAGGAAAATGATGCCTACCTTATATCATGGTTTCAGGAATGATATTGGAGTTTTGCTGCATGAAAAGTACATGGCTCCCAAATAGTTGAGAGAAAGGGGGAGTGGTTTATCCTCCTTAGTTCCATGTTCACAGGCAACAGGCGAACATATGGAAATGCTAGTGACATGGAAGGGATGGATTTGGAAGCATTTGATAGGCCTAATGTTGCCTTGAGATCTACTGTTAAAACTTGAACCTTAATCTTGGCAGTAAATTCTTTTCTTCCCAATGCCATTTTCCTCCTATGGAGTAGCTGTTCCTTTAATCTCCAAATGAGCTCAGTTAGTTTGCTCTCCAGAAGCTTATAGAATTGACCCAGGCAGGTTTTCAGACAGAACAATAGTTACAAGTAATCATTCCAAAAGACTCAGACCCCCTGCTGATCGGTTCACACTCACATGCTTACTAGCATTGAATCCCACCACAGCCAAATGAGGAAGGTATTCCTATTATCCCTACTGTAAAGATGAGATACTAAGACTAGAAAAAGACTAGAAAGTTTACCCATCTTCTAGGAGATGGAGTTAGGATTTCAACCTAGGCAGTTGGTCTCCAAAATGTGGGCTAACTGCTGATGTGCAGGCCCCTGGAACAAACAGATCCTATCATTTTTACTGCAGTTCTTTAGGAAGTTATGTGTAGATTTCAATTTATTGGAAAGATTTGGTTGAAAAAATAATAAGAAAGTCTATTACACTCTCCCCTCTAATGTCCGCAGTGAGCAAAGCTTGGAGGACACAGGCCACATATGCCTCATTAAAAGCCCTAAAATTTATGGTCTAATTCTATTTTTATTGTGTTACACCCTAGAGCATGTCATGTTATCTAATAAAGTGCTTTGGGAGATTTTAGGGCCCTGTCTAGTTCTATTACCATTTCCTTCTTTTTATCTTCATAGCAGTTTTACCTATATCTTTATTTTTCATTGTTGACCAATAATCACACCCCAATAGAGTCATTCATGAAGCTACTTCAGAAGCTGAGAGAGCCTCTATAAATACCCACTGACAGGTTTAATCCTATGAAGTTGCTGGTAAGAGGGGCTATTTGAACTTTTTGTTATCTTGTTTACAATATTTATTAATATGTCTCAGTTTACAAAAACCAACCTAACAGTATCTACTTAGTGTTTTTTTTTTTTTTCAATACCATGCTAGGGGCCATGAATACAACAAAAAATTATATGACATAAGCCCCATCCTCAGAATGCTTGAAATTCAGTTAGGGAGGAGGACAAAGATATAATTACAGAAAGTTAAATGTTAGTTCAAAGCATTAGCAGAAATGTTACAGTAGTGCCTGTGAGTAAGAGAGCATCTAATGTAGTTTCAGAATAATTACCACAGATGTCCAGAGAAGGTAGGAATCACATGGTCAGAAAAGCAATGGGATGGAAAATCCTCCTGGAGCATGAATAGGATTTGCAGAGTCAGGCTGTAAAACACTCTTGCGGATAAGCATGGCTTTACCCAAGGATTCAGGGAAGATGGGAAGATAGAAGGTAGAAGATTGAGTGCATTTATTTCAAATCCTGAAAGATGATGCTGTGAAAGTGCTGCACTCAATATGCCAGCAAATTTGGAAAACTCAGCAGTGGCCACAGGACTGGAAAAGGTCAGTTTTTATTCCCATTCCAAAGAAAGGCAATGCCAAAGAATGCTCAAACTACCGCACAATTGCACTCATCTCACATGCTAGTAAAGTAATACTCAAAATTCTCCAAGCCAGCCTTCAGCAATATGTGAACCGTGAACTTCCTGATGTTCAAGCTGATTTTAGAAAAGGCAGAGGAACCAGAGATCAAATTGCCAACATCCGCTGGATCATGGAAAAAGCAAGAGAGTTCCAGGAAAACATCTATTTCTGCTTTATTGACTATGCCAAAGCCTTTGACTGTGTGGATCACAATAAACTGTGGAAAATTCTGAGAGGGATGGGAATAGCAGACCACCTGACCTGCCTCTTGAGAAATCTGTATGCAGGTCAGGAAGCAACAGTTAGAACTAGACATGGAACAACAGACTGGTTCCAAATAGAAAAAGGAGTGCATCAAGGCTGTATATTGTCACCCTGCTTATTTAACTTATATGCAGAGTACATCATGAGAAACGCTTGACTAAAGAAACACAAGCTGGAATCAAGATTGCCGGGAGAAATATCAATAACCTCAGATAGGCAGATGACACCACCCTTATGGCAGAAAATGAAGAGGAACTAAGGAGCCTCTTGATGAAAGTAAAAGAGGAGAGTGAAAAAGTTGGCTTAAAGATCAACATTCAGAAACAAAGATCATGACATCCGGTCCCATCACTTCATGGGAAATAGATGGGGAAACAGTGGAAACAGTGTCAGACTTTATTTTGGGGGGCTCCAAAATCACTGCAGATGGTGACTGCAGCCATGAAATTAAAAGATGCTTACTCCTTGGAAGAAAAGTTACGATCAACCTAGATAGCATATTCAAAAGCAGAGACATTACTTTGCCGACTAAGGTCCGTCTAGTCAAGGCTATGGTTTTTCCAGTGGTCATGTATGGATGTGAGAGTTGGACTGTGAAGAAGGCTGAGCGCTGAAGAATTGATGCTTTTGAACTGTGGTGTTGGAGAAGACTCTTGAGAGTCCCTTGGACTGCAAGGAGATCCAACCAGTCCATTCTGAAGGAGATCAGCCCTGGCTGTTCTTTGGAAGGAATGATGCTAAAGCTGAAACTCCAGTACTTTGGCCACCTCATGCGAAGAGTTGACTCATTGGAAAAGACTCTGATGCTGGGAGGGATTGGGGGAAGGAGGAGAAGGGGACGACAGAGGATGAGATGGCTGGATGGCATCACTGACTCAATGGTCGTGAGTCTGAGTGAACTCCGGGAGTTGGTGATGGACAGGGAGGCCTGGCGTGCTGTGATTCATGGGGTCGCAAAGAGTCGGACACGACTGAGCAACTGAACTGAACTGAACTGATTTCCTATTGCTTCTGTAACAAATGACCACAATCTTGGTGGCTTCAAATAGCACACATATATTATCTAACAGTTCTGCAGATCAGAAGTCTACGATAGGTCTAAGGTTAAAATCAGATTTCGGCAGAGCTGCATTACTTTGGTGGGCTCTATTGGAGAATCTGTTTCCATGGTTTTTCCAGTTTCTAGAGGCCGAGTGCATTTCTATGCTCTTGGCCCTTTTCTCCATCTTCAGAGCAGTTTATTCCAACCTCTGTTTATGTCATCACATATCCTCTGACTCTGACTCTCCTGCCTTCCTTTTATAAGGGCTCTGTGATTTTGTTAGGCCCACTGGAATCATTCAAGGTCATCTCACTTCACACTAGCTGAATCACATCTGCAAGGTTACTTTTGCCAGGTAAGATAACATGCTCACTGGATCTGGGGCATAGAACTTGGACATCTGATGGGGATGGGGGGGTACATTATTTTGTAGATTATACTCAACACCACACTGAGGAGGTTTCTAAGTGATAAGTTTTGAACTTTATCTTGAGCAACACGAAACCATGGAACATTTCAGTCTGGGAAATGACATGAGCAAAGCACAGAGTTAAAGCCAGAGCAGTGGATAGAAAAACATAGAGACAGGGAGACTAGTGCAGAGAGTGCTGAGTCTGTCACTGGGCAGTGTGTGTGTAGTGTATTGTCTTTGCCTGTGCATGTGTGTGTGTTGGTCATGTGTGGATGTGAGAGACCACTCACATATCCACCCATTTCTGTACTTGTGAATGCCACCTAAGCTTGTTCCAAATGAATATTTGCCTAGTCAAGGGAAAGCAGCCACTCCAGGAGGCCTGCACCTCTTTCTGCCTCCCAGTATTCCGGTTAGAGCAGAGATAATATGCAGGGATTTTGGTTTCCAAGTAACCATTATCAGGCATCAAAATATGACACATTCATAGAGCTGGGAATTACCTTTCCAGACAACCTTCCAGGTGTTGCAAAGGGGTTTCGAATCTCTAAGATCTTTAAAACAAAGTAGTCTGTGCTGGGCAATTATACAAGCTGCAGTGATCTCCTAGAGAGACTGTTTCCTGGGGTGGCAGGGACAACTAGCACGCGGTCCTGCCAGGTCCTGCCAGATGGCAACCAGGAGAAGCCATCTGATTAACAGCAGAAGTATGAATGTTGTTCAGAGCAGAGCTGAGGTGCTTTCCATTAACTAGCCTCGCTGTTGTTTTCCCTCTCTATATTGTCTAGAATTCGAAATAAGTTGTCATACACAACAAGTTTTGATTCAGACGCTATTGGAACTAGTTCTAACTATGTGAAATTGGGAAAAACAAACAAACCCAAAACCCATGAATCAAATTAATTAGCAGACACGCACAGACTAAAAGATTTTTGGGAGAATTCTCACTGACATACAGGCAAAAGCTTGAGTTGCCTCTCTGGCAAAACAAATTTTGATAGTTTAGGAATGAACAAGCCCAAATGGTTAATTAACTATGTGGGGGGTCCTGTCATCAGTGTAGCTGCTTATCTGGGATATTAAGATGGTATCAGATAGCTTACCCAACTGCCTGTAAGATTTGATAACATGGAATTTTTTGGAACAACAATGTGTGTTTTCAGCAACGGAAGAGAAAATTACAATGTTAGTATTCAGATTTTGAGGAATTACAACACAATTTGAAAGGGATGGGCATTATGAAATGAACATGTTCCCCTCTTTCCAAGGCTGAATGGTACAGCAGAGATATTTTGGTGGCTTTTAACTATTATGATGTTCAATAGCAAAGTAAGATTCTCAGAAATAAGCCCAGAAGTCCCCGAGGGAAAACATAAATATTCAGCTGTGCTTTTGAAGACTTGTATTTTCTTTCTTAATTGTGTTTACCTTTTAAACAACAACAAACAGAAGCCAAAAACTTGGCAGAGGGCTGTTTTTTAAAGAGAATGTATTTCTTGGCTGCCAACTGACTATGCCTCTTTTTTAATTGGTTCTTTTTTCTTTTAAAAAAAAGAGTGATACTTTCTTCAGAAACATCTTTCCCTTCAGACATGAAGAATACTCAGACTTCAGAATGCTGCTGAGGGTGGATCACAAGGAGGATAAGTTCAGGAATGAACTTATTATTACTATTATTATTATTATCATCATCATTATTGCTATATTATTGCATGAAATTATAAGACTCAGAGTATGGGACATTAGAGAGATACTAGATTGAGAGAAACATTTGCATAAACAAATAATGACTATGCAACATAATAAGGCATTTGCACTTAAAAATCACTGTGGGAATGTTATTATTTTCAAGAGAGATGACCTTCTGTAGGGAATTCATGCAAGTGTTTGCCACCTTTAAAGAATTCCTCGCCTCTTACAGCAAAACCAAACAAATTACAAAGCAGTAGCAACCTACCCATTTTGAACTTGTTTCCCATGCTTGGGGTGTAGGACAGAATGGGACCACAGTTCTGGAGTCACTGACATCAGGTGGTAGCCACAACAGTAATCAGAGAGGTCCCAAGGGAAAGGCAACCTCATCAGTGATCTCCTGCCAGCCAATGTCATTTTTCGCGCTTCATCATCAAGAAGTCACGGGTTGCTTGTCTAGTTAGATGTTTCATGCATGCTCTTCCTAACTGTCTGGTCTATTTAGTCTATTAAGTTGTAATAGTATTATATCTAAAAAATATATCTAAAGCATATATCTATATACCTTAATTTAAAAATACTTCATTTCTAAAAAAATGCTAACCCTCATTTTAGCCTTTAGGAAGTTGTAAGCTTTTTGCTTGTGGACAGGCTTGCCTTGAAGATTATGGCTGCTGACTGATCAGGGTGGTGGTTGCTGAATTTTGGGGTGACTGTTGACATTTCCTAAAGTAAGATAACAGTGAAGTCTGCCACATAGATTGACTCTTCCTTTCATAAATGATTTCTCTGTAGCGTGCAATACTACAGAGGATTTTGCCCACAGCTTAACTTCTTTCAAAATTAGGGTCAGATCTCTCAAAATCTGCCATTGTTTTATCAATTAATTTTATGTAATATTCTAAATATTTCATTGTCATTTCAACAATCTTCATAGCATCTTCACCAGGAGTATATTCCACTTCAAGAAACGACTTTCTTTGGTCTTCCAATAGAAGCATCTACTCATCTGTTAAAGTTTTGTTATGAGATTGCAGCAATTCAGCCACACCTTCAGGTTCCACTTCAGATTCTAGTTCTCTTGCTATTTCCACCATATCTGCAATTATTTCCTCCACTGAAGTCTTAAATCCCTCCAGATCATCCAGGAGGGTTCTTCTAAACTCCTGTTGATGTTGATATATTTTGACCTCTTCCATGAATCATAAATATTCTAGAATGGTAAATCCTTTGCAGGAGATTTCCCATAGACTTTGCCCAAATTCACCAGAGAAATCATTATCTATCGCAGCCAAAGCCTTACAAAATGTATTTCTCAAATAAAACAACTTGAAAGTTGAAATGACTCCTTGTTCCATGGGCTGTAGAATGAATGTTGTGTTGACCTGCATGAAAACAAGATTAATCTCATTGTACAACTCCATCAGTGCTCTTGGATGAGCAGGCGCGTTGTCAGTGGGCAGGAATGTTAAGAAATGAATCTATTGTTTTGAGTAGTATGTTCAATAGTGGGCTTAAAATGTTCAGCATACCATGTTGCTATCAGATGTGCTATCATAAGTCTTTGCTGTTGCACTTATAGAGCGCAAGCAGAGTAGACTGATCATAATGCTTACAGTCCCATCAGAATAGTAAATGATCATTGACTTCAACTTAAAGTCACCAGCTGCGTTAACCTCTCACAGGAGAGTCAGCCTGTTCTTTGAAACTTTGAAGCCAGACATTGGCTTCTCCTCTTTAGTTATGAAAATCCTAGGTAGCATCTTTTTCCAATGGAACAATTCTTTGATCAAACCAATAGAATTTTTTCAACTACACTGACAATCTGTTGTTTGGTATAACCACCTTAATTAATGATCTTAGCTAGATCTTCTAGATAACTTTAAAGACAGCTAGATTTTCTAGATAACTTTCAGCTACATCAGCACTTAATGTTTCACATCGAACTTTTATGTGGCGGAAATGGCTCTTTTCCTTAAATTTCATGAACCAATCTCTACCAGCTCCAAACTGTTCTTCCACAGCTTCCTCACCTCCCAGCCTTCAAATAATTGAAGGGGGTTAGGCCTTGCTCTGGGGAAGATTAAGCTTTGGCTTCAGGGAACTTTGTCACTGTTTGCTCTTCTACTCTGACAATCAAAACATTCTCCATATCAGCGATACAGCTGTTTCACTTTCATGTCATCCATGTGTTTACTGCAATAGTACTTATATAGTACCTTTAGTAGCAATAGTACCTGTAGTACTCCAATAGTACCTTTGCCTTCACATTGTGGCTAAGTGTTTGGTATAACTAGCTTTCAGAGAACAAGATGGCAGAGGATGAGTGGACATGGAGTACATTTGTCCCCATGGATATATGAGGAATACACCTTCAGACATAGAAGTGCATACAGAACACCAGCGGAGAGCAGACAGGAGTACTGACCAGCGGAAAAGAGTATATAGACCCACGCAAAACTCGGTAGGACGAAGGACTTAGGGGACAAACAAGACTGTTAGTGGGATTGGACCTGCCCTTGGTGGGGGAACTGAAGCAGGGGTCCGATCCCCGCAGCGGGGCAACTGTCTGCATCAGAGGAGAAACATTTAAGGCTGAGAGTGAAAAGGCTGATCTGTGGCAGCCTAAATGGAATGAGACTCAGACAGTCCTTGTGGCAGCCATACATATGCTGGGCAGGAATGCGGGTCTCCTGGAAGGCACAGTGGCCGGGAGCTGGAGTTTAGGGATTGTGGAGCATTCCCAGTGTGAGGGCTGCTGTTGACTGTAGAGAGATGGATAGAGGGGATGTGAAGGAGGAGATCGTGGTGGGGAATGCCTGTGGAGAAAAGCCAGGCAGCCATGGAAGCAAGGCGATAATGCTGAGTAACGCATAGCGGGTGGAACCATCCCATACCCTCTCTCTCTCCACATGCCAGCATCAGCAGCTGAACAATAGAGAGTCTGGCCCATCAAATGCCTGACACACTGAACTACAGAGTAGGACCCCACCCAGAATGCTCCTTTAAGTGCCTGATAAGCCAGTCTACAGAGTAGGACCCCAGTCGGGGGTGGAGGGGGGGGGATGGGCCCTCTATGTGCCTGATGTGCTGAACAACAGAGAAGGACCCCAGGCAAGGGATCGTTTCAAGCATCTGAATGAGTGGAGCTGCGGATAAAGACTGGCCAAAGAGACCTTCTGATCGCCTGCTCTAAGAGGTTAGAAAAAAGACACTGATAGCACCATAATTCCTGCGGTGGAGGTAGTCCATAGCCCCGCACACTTGGCGCTGCCAGGGTCACCGCAAGCCAAGCAGTTGCACCACCTTCACACTCAACTCTCACTGGGGCAGAGCTGCCAAAGGCAACAAAAGTCTTGCATCTCTATGCACAGTGTTGCTTCAGTCATGTCCAGCTCTTTGCAGCTCCGTAGACTGTGGCCTGCCAGGCTTCTCTGTCAGAGAGGGGGTTCTCCAGGCAAGAATATTGGAGCGTATTGGCGGATATTGGTTGCCATACCCTTCTGCTGCTGCTGCTGCTGCTGCCCTAGTCGCCAACTTCCCTGAGTGCCTGGTGCTGCCAGAACCCCTGCAACTCAAGCAGCTGCACCATCTCCACACCTGGCCCTTACAGGGTCAAGCCCAAGTCTCCAGGGCGGCCTCAGGAACAAACCCCAGTGGATGGCCCACATGTGGAGGTGGAAATAAAGCCACAGTTGAAACCGAGGGGCAGTGTGGCTAAGAGAGAAGACCCAAAACCTTCCCACCAGCTGTACAAACTGCAGATTAAACCTACACAATCAACTAGGCAGGCTCTGTGTCTATGGAATATATAAAAGGATATTGAGAACTCCCACAAAAGAAAACACACTAGTTCTAATAGTTGTGGACACTGGAGGCAAGAACACATAGGAGTAGGACCAGATTAGAATCTGAGCTGCCACCACAGCAGGTCCCGAGATCAGCACAGTGTTGGAGGGCATCCTAGGGAGGTGAGGTGGACTGTGACTCCCATCGAGGGAAAGGATTCTAACAGCAGTGACTCAAGAAAAACATTTATTATTCTTATGTTTTGACTTGTTCTGTAGAGTCTTTTGGATCCCCCCCACCCCTCACATTGTAGCTGTTGATTTTATTGGCACTATGAAATCTAATTAAGATTTTGAGCTTTTTTTCCCACTCACTCACTTTTTTATTGTTGCTATAAACCTCTGCCTCTACATTGGGCTTTTGCACTTCTGTGGAGTTTTCCTTTTTTTTTTCTCTCTCTCTCTCTTTTTTATAATTTTAATTGTTAATTTTTAAAATATATCTATATTTTTCTACATTTATTCCTTTGTTTGCCTTTCCCCTTGCAGTTGATCTTTAATGTGTATAAATCTTCATCCTCCTCTGTTTAATTTGTATATCTATTCTTTCTTTCTTTCCTTTCCTTCCTTTCCTTTAGACATACTTGTTAGTTCTGTTTTCATTGCTTTATTCCTCATGTGTCACCTTGCTTTAGTTTTGTTTACCAGTTTTTGCTTTAGTTAGTTTTGTTCTTAACTGGTAAATATTTTTTACTTCCTTTGTTCTCCAGGTCAATATACTGTACTTTATTTTTGTTGGACTGTTATGACTTTGCTTATGGGTGTATATGTATATGTGTACATTACATTATTTTAATTATTATTTGCCTGATTTTGTAACTACCATTTGTATGGTATTCTTTTTTGACTTCTCAGTTTTGGGTATTTGTTTTAACCTCAGTTAATGCCATAACAGACTACTTGTGGAATCTTCATTCCTGACCAGAGATCAAGCCCTGAGCCTTTGGAGTGGGAGCACTGACTCCAAGACTACCAGAGAACTAACCTAGGGAGTATCAAATAGTGAGAACTCACACAAAGGAAACCACTTGAATACAAAACTCAGCATCACCCAACCACCAATAGCACCCTCTCCAGGACCCTCATTTAAAATACAAACAAAACAAAAATACAAACCCAATCATCAGCAGACAGGACTACCACCTCACTCAGCTTTGCCCATCAGAGGAAAAACAAACAAACAAAAATTCAGCACAAGTCTCACCCTATGCAAGCTTACACAAACCACTGGACCCACGTTAGGAGGGCAGAAACCAAAAGAAAGAAAGAATTCAACCTTGAAGGCTGGGAAAAGGAGACCTCAAACACTAAAAGTTAAAAAAATAATAATAATAATGAAAAGGCAGAAAAATACTACGCAAATGAAGGAACAGATTAGAAACACAGAAGTCCAAACTGATAAAGAGGAAATAGGCAAGATACTTGAAAAAGAATTCAGAATAATGATAGTAAAGACAATAAAAAAAAAAAAAACCTTGAAAACAAAATGGAGAAAATGCAAGAGTCAATTAACAAAGACCTAGAAGAATTAAAGAATAAACAGAGGAAAGCAACACAATTACTGAAATGAAAAACACTCTAGAAGGGATCAATAGCAGAATAGCTGAAGCAGAACGAATCAGTGAGCTGGAAGATAAAATGGCAGAAATAACTTCTGAAGAGCAGAATAAAGCAAAAAGAGTGAAAAGAATTGAGGATAGTTTCAGAGACCTCTGGGACAATATCAAACATGCCAACATTCGAATTATAGAGATACCAGAAGAAGAAGAGTAAAAGAAAGGGTATGAGAAAATTTTTGAAGAGATCATACTTGAAAATTTCTCCAACATGGAAAAGGAGGCACAAATTCAAGAGGCACAAAGAGTCCCATACAGGATAACCCAAGGAGAAACACACCAAGACACATGCTAATCAAATTAACAAAGACTAAACACAAAGAAAGACTATTAAAAGCAGCAAAGGAGCAGCAAGTAACATATAAGGGAAACCCCATACACTTAACAGCTGATCTTTGAGCAGAAACTCTGCAGGCCAGAAGGTAATGGCTGGTTATATTTAAAGTACTGAAAGGGAAAAATCTACAACCAAGATTACTGTACCCAGCAAGAACCTCATTCAAAATTGATGGAGAAATAAAAAGCTTTTCAGAGGAGCAAAAGTTCAGTACCACCAAACCAGCTTTACAACAAATGTTAAAGGGACTTATATAGTCAAGAAATACAAGAGAAGAATAAAGATCTACAAAATCAACCCTGATTGATTAAAAATTTAAAAAATTGGCAATAAAAACATATATCAATTATTAATTTAAATATAAATGGATTAAATGCTCCAACCAAAAGACACAGACTGGCTGAATGGATACAAAAACAAGACCCATGTATATGCTGTCTACAAGAAACCCACTTCAGACCTAAAGACACATATAGACTGAAAGTGAGAAGATGGAAAAATATATTCCATGCAAATGAGAAGCACAACCTGGAGTAACAATCCTCATATCAGACAAAATAGACCTTAAATAAAGAAGATTACAAGGGATAAAGAAGGACACTACATAACGATAAGGGATCAACCCAAGAGGAAGACATAACAATTGTAGATATCTATGCACCCAACATAGGAGCACCTCAATACATAAGACAAACAAAAATAGACATAAAAGGAGAAGTTGACAGTAACACAATAATAGTAGGAGACTCTAACACTCTACTCACTCCAATGGACATATCATCAAAACAGAAAATTACCAAGGAAACACGTCTTAAATGATACATTAGATGAGATGGATCTTATTGATATCTTCAGAACATTCCATCCAAATGCAGAAGAATATGCCTTCTCAAGCCCACATGGACCATTCTCCAGGATAGACCACATCATGGGTCAGAAATCAAACCTCAATAAATTTAAGAAAATTGTAATTGTATCAAGCATCTTCTCAGACCACAATGCTATGAGACTAACTATGAATTACAGGAAAAAAAAAAACTGTAAGAAACACAAACACATGGAGATTAAACAACATGTTTCTAAACAACCAACAGGTTACTGAAGAAATCAAAAGGGAAATCAAAAAATTTCTAGAAACAAATGACAATGAAAACACAACTCAAAACCTATGGGATGCAGCAAAAGCAGTTCTAAGATGAAAGTTTATAGCAATAAAATCCAACCTCAAGAAACAAGGAAAACATCAAACAGACAACCTAACTTTACACCTAAAACAACTGGAAAAAGAAGAAGAAAAAAGCCCCAAAATTAGTAGAAGGAAAGAAATCATAATGATCCTGGCAGAAATAAATGAAAAAGAAATGAAAGAAACAATAGTAAAGATTAATAAAACTAAAAGCTGGCTCTTTGAGAAGATAAACAAAATTGACAAACCTTTAGCCAGGCTCATCAAGAAAAAAAGAGAGAAGAATCAAATCAACAAAATTAGAAATGAAAAAGTAGAGGCTACAACAGACAGTGCAGAAATACAAAGGATTATAAGAGATTATTATGAACAACTCTATGGCAATAAAATGGATAACCTGGAAGAAATGGACAGATTCTTAGAAAGGTTCAATCTTCCAAGACTGAACCAGGAAGAAATAGAAATTATGAACAACCCAATTATAAGCACTGAAATTGAAGCTGTGATAAAAAGTCTCCCAAAACACAAAAGCCCAGGACCAGATGGCTTCACAGAAGAATTCTGCCAAACATTTAGAGAAGAGCTAATGCCTACCCTTCTAAAATTCTTTGAAAAAATTGCAGAGGAAGGAGCACTTCCAAACTCATTCTACGAGGCCACCATCACCCTGATACCAAAACCAGACAAAGACAACATGAAAAAAGAAAACTACAGGCCAATATCACTGATAAACATAGATGCAAAAATCCTCAACAAAATTTTAGCAAACAGAATTCAGCAACACATCAAATAGCTCATACACCATGATCAAGTGGAGTTTATTCCAGGGATGCAAGGGTAATTCAATATACACAAATCAATGTCACACTCCTTATTAACAAACTGAACGATGAAAACCATGTGATTATCTCAATAGATGTAGAAAAAGCCTTTGACAAAATTCAGCACCCATTTATGATGAAAACTCTTCAAAAAATGGGCATAGAAGGAACCTATCTCAACCTAGTAAAGGCCATATATGATAAGCTTACAGCAAACATTATTCTCAATGGTGAAAAACTAAAAGTATTCCCACTAAGATCAGGAACAAGACAAGGGTATCCACTTTCAACACTATGATTCAACAAAGTTCTGGAAGTCCTAGCTACAGCAATCAGAGAAGAAAAAGAAATGAAAGGAATCCAGATCGGAAAAAAAAGAGGTAAAGCTCTCACTGTTTGCAGATGACATGATACTGTACATAGAAAACCCTAAAGATAGTATCAGAAAATTACTAGAGCTAATCAGTGAATTTAGAAAAGTTGCAGGATACAAAATCAATACACAGAAATCACTTGCATTTCTGTATACTAACAATGAAAAACCAGAAAGAGAAATTATCAATCCTATTCACCACTGCAAGAAAAAGAATAAAATATCTAGGAATAAACTTACCTAAGGAGACAAAAGAACTGTACACAGAAAATTATAAGAAATCAAAGATAACATAAACAGATGGAGAGATATTCCCTATTCCTGGGTAGGAAGAATCAATATTGTGGAAATGACTATACTAACAAACGTAACCTACAGATTCAATGCAATCCATATCAAATTACAAATTGCATTTTTTCACAGAACTAGAACAAAAAATTTCACAACTCATATGGAAACATAAAAGACCCTGATTAGCCAAAGCAGTCTTGAGAAAAAATGGAGCTGGAGGAATCAACCTTCCTGACTTCAGGTTATACTACAAAGCTACAGTCATCAACAGTATGGCAGTGGCACAAAAAAAGAAATATAGACCAATGGAACAGGATAGAAAGCCCGAAAATAAACCCATGCACCTATGGGTTCCTTATTTTTGACAAAGAAGGCAAGAATATACAATGTAGCAAAGACAGCCTCTTCAATAAATGGTTCTGGGAAAACTGGACAGCTAATGTAAAAGAATGAAATTAGAACACTTCCTAACACCAAACACAAAGATAAACTCAAAATGAATTAAAGACCTAAATGTAAGATCAGAAATATAAAACTCTTAGAGGAAAACATAGGAAGAACACTCAATGACATAAATCAAAGCAAGATCCTCTATGACCCACCTCCTGGAGTAACGGAAATAAAAACAAAAATAAACAAGTGGGACCTGATTAAACTTAAAAGCTTTTGCACAGCAAAGGAAACTATAAACAAGGCGAGAAGACAACCCTCAGAATGGGAGAAAATAATAGCAAATGAAACAACTGACGAAGGATTAATTTCCAAAATATATAAGTAGCTCATACAGCTCAATACCAGAAAAGCAAACAACCCAGTCAAAGAGTGGAAAAAAGACCTAAACAGACATTTCTCCAAAGAAGACATACAGATGGATAACAAACACATGAAAAGATGCTCAACATCACTCATTATTAGAGAAATGCAAATCAAAACTACAATGAGATATCACCCCACACCAGTCAGAATGGCCATCGTCAAAAAGTCTAAAAACAGTAAATGGTGGAGAGGGTGTGGGGAAAAGGGAATGCTCTTGCACTGTTGGTGGGGATGTAAACTGACGCAGGCACTATGGAAGATGGTATGGAGATTCCTTACAAAACTAGGAATAAAACCACCATATGACCCAGCAATCCCACTCCTAGGCATATGTCTTGAGGAAACCAAAATTGAAAAAGACACCTGTATCCCGCTGTTCAATGCAGCGCTATTTACAGTAGCTAGAACATGGAAGCAACCTAGATGCCCATCGACAGATGAATGGATAAAGAAGTTGTGGTACATATACACAATGGAATATTAATCAGCCATTAAGAAGGAACGTGTTTGAGTCAGTTCTAATGAGGTGGATGAACTTATACCCTATTACACAGAGTGAAGTAAGTCAGAAATAGAAAGATAAATGTAGTATCGTAACACATATATATGGAATCTAGAAAAATGGTACTGAAGAATTGATTTAAAGGGCAACAGTGGAAAAACAGACATAGAGAATAGACTTATGAACATGGGGAGAGGGGAGGAGAGAGTGAGATGTATGGAGAAAATAATTTGGAAACTTACATTACCATATGTAAAATAGATAGCCAATGGGAATTTGCTGTATGTTTCAGGAAACTCAGACAGGGTCTCTGTATCAACCTAGAGGGGTGGAATGGGGAGGGAGATGGGAAGGAGGTTCAAAAGGGAGGGGATATATGTATACCTATGGCTGATTCTGTTGAAGTTTGAAGAAAATGACAAAATTCTGTAAAACAATTATCCTATAAATAAAAAATAAATATATTTTAAAAAACTACCTTTCAGCATCTCAACTTTCGACATACCTTCCTCACTAAGCTTAATCATTTCTAGCTTTTTATTTAAATTGAAATATGTGGGACTCTTCCTTTCACTTGAATACTTACAGGCCACTGTTGTTGTTCAATCACTTGGTCATGTCCAACGCTTTGAGACCCCATGGACTGTAGTACGCCAGGCTTCCCTGTTCATCATCATCTCCTGGAACTTGCTAGACTCATGTCCACTGAGTCCATGATGCCATCCAACCATCTCTTCCTCTTTCTTTCCTTCACTTCCTGCCCAGCATCAGGGCCTTTTCTAATGAGTCAGCTCTTTTCATCTGGTGGCCAAAGTATTGGAGCTTCAGCTTCAGCATCAGTCCTTACAATGAATATTGAGGACTGATTTCCTTTAGGATTGACTGCTCTGATCTCTTTGCAGTCCACAGGACTCTCAAGAGTCTTCTCTAGCACCACACTTCAAAAACATCAATTCTTCTGCACTCTGCCTTCTTTATGGTCCAACTCTCACACCCATACATGACCTCTGGGAAAACCATAGTTTTGACTATACAGACCCTGTCTGGAATATGACGTCTTTGCTTTTTTTTTTTTTTTTAAATTTTAAAATCTTTAATACTTACATGCGTTCCTAAACATGAACCCCCCTCCCACCTCCCTCCCCACAACATCCCTCTGGGTCATCCCCATATGCTGTCTAGGTTTGTCATAGCTTTTCTTCCAAGGAGTAAGTGTCTTTTAATTTCATGGCTACAGTCGCCTTCTGCAGTGATTTTGGAGCCCAAGAAGATTAAGTCTGTCATGGTTGCCATTGTTTCTCCATCTATTTGCCATGAAATGATGGGACCGGATACCATGATCTTGGTTTTTTGAATGTTGAGTTTTAAGCCAACTTCTTCACTCTCCTCTTTCACTTTCATCAAGAGGCTCTGTAGTTCCTCTTCACTTTTGGCCATAAGGGTGGTATCATCTGCATATAGGACTTCCTCGCTGGCTCAGACGGTAAAGCATCTGCCCACAATGCGGGGGACCTGGGTTTGATCCCTGGGTTGGAAAGATCCCCTGGAGAATGAAATGGCAACCTGCTCCAGTACTCTTGCTTGGAAAATTTCATGGATGGAGGAGCCTCGTACGCTACAGTCCATGAGGTAGCTAAGAGTCAGACACAACTGAATGACTTCACTTTTATCTGCATATCTGAGGTTATTGATATCTCTCCCCACAATCTTGATTCCAGCTTGTGCTTCATCCAGCCCGGCATTTCGCATGATGTGCTCTGCATATATGTTAAATAAGCAGAGTGACAAAATGCAGCCTTGATGTACTCCTTTGCTAATTTGAAACCATTCTGTCATTCCATGTCCAGTCCTAACTCTTGCTTCTTGACCTGCATACAGGTTTTTCAGGAGGCAAATAATGTGGTCTGGTATTCCCATCTCTTGTAGAATTTTCCACAGTTTATTGTGATCCACACAGCCAAGGGCTGCAGCATAGTCAGTTCTGGCCTGATTTCAAAGTTGTGTCCCAGGAAATAAGGAGGCCCAAGAGTGGGAAAGAGATGGGGGAGCAGTCGATGGATGGAGCAGTCAGAACACATTCAACACTTATGGATTGTTTGCCGTCGTATTGGTTCAGTTTCAGGTGCCCCAAAACAGTTACAATAGTATCATTAAAGTCACTGATCACAGATCATCAAAGCAAATATAATAATGAAAAAGCACGGAATATTGCAAGAATTACCAAATGTGACACAGAGACACAAAGTGAACAAATGCTGTTGGAAAAACAGTACAGATAGACTACGCTAAGAGTCGGACATGACTGAGCGACTTCACTTTCACTTTTCACTTTCATGCATTGGAGAAGCAAATGGCAACCCGCTCCAGTGTTGTTGCCTGGAAAATCCCAGGGACAGGGGAGCCTGGTGGGCTGCCGTCTATGGGGTCGCACAGAGTCGGACACGACTGACACGACTTAGCAGCAGCAGCAGACTTGTTCAGTACAGCATTGCCACAAGCCTTCACTTTGCAAAACACACAGCCTCTGTGAAGTCAGGTGTGCTTGTACTAGATCCTTCCTAATTGGGCTAAACTTAACAGGCCAGGTGTTCTGCTCTTAAGTCAATGTTGTCATCGCAGTTACATACTAGGCCAGTTTAAAAATAAAACTTCAAAAGTTAGAAACATTTGTAATGAAAAAAGTAGCCATTAAAACTTTCATTCATTTAGATATGATACATAAATGTATAGACATACATCCGTATCTTTAGTTAGCACCTTACAGATTTTCAACATTTTTATTTTAGCTTTAAAAGCTTACTACAACTATTCCATTTGCCTTGCTGAGATGTTGCAGATTTTTTTCTTAGTTTTTCCTACTTAAAATTTCTTATCCTTATGTAGAAATACTGAATTAATTAACAAATTTTTGATGTAAAATAATATGCATTTCTCTTAGAAGAGTCTTGGCTGTATTTATTTATCTGACTAAAAAAAGGTTAAATCCTAAAAGCTATCCAAATTCTGCATTTATTTTTATGCTAAGTATATTAAGTATATTTTATGCTATGCTACTCTCAAGGTTACTCAGTTTCTTTATCTCTGATTCTCAGTTGAGTACCCTTCAAGTGACATTGCCAATAGTACAATTAGAATTTTGAGAGAGCCTATAATATGAAAACTTATTCTGTAGATATCAGACCACTGACTAATTGACACTGACCCCTGAAAGGTTGTCAGAGATAATGATATACTGGCACTCTCACTTTCATTATATTTTCCAGTATCCCAAATATGTTAGATGCCAAATAATAATCATGGAGCTGCCCCTCAATGATCTTGCAGTTACTCATTGAGACTATTATATTAATTTGAAAATGATATTCAAACAATTGACAAAGACTATTCACAGAAAAGACACATGGTAACTCAGAGTTCAGAGAACTTATGTTATAGAATATTGTCACCAAAAATGGACGTTATATGCAGAGAGTCACCATCTTACTTAGTGAGCTAATAGAATACTATCAGACACTCTAGAATAGTATTGGTCAAAAATCTTGGGTTCTGGTTCTAGCATATTGCCTGATTTTCTGTATGACCTTAAATATATCACTTACCTTCTCTGAGTTTCAAATTTCCCACCTATTACTTAGGAAGATAAAATGCCATTCCATTCTAGATGTAAAAGTACCATGAAGATCAAGTGTAATAAAACATATAAATGTGAATTTAGAAGTATTAAGGATAAGAGAGATGTTAACTGCCATTGTATTTATGCAGTCATGTGGGATAATGAAAATATATAAAGACAGGAGTATGAAGTATACAAATAAATAATTAGATAAGGGAAGTAAATAAGGCCAGGAATAGTCCTCATTCTTCCTATAATCTCTTCTGCAATGCAGAAAGAGACTCCAAAAAAGACTACTCCCTAACTGTTAAAAAAAAAGAATTTGATAGCTAAATACAGAGGAGTGTTACATAGGAAAAAGAAGGATGTGATTGTCACTTGTTTTCAATCACTAATCCAAGCAAGGAAGAATGTAATACAGGGAATTAGAGGCTGATTAGAGGCTGATATAACTGTTGAAAGGACTATAGAAGCAAAGGTCAGGAGGAAAATTCTGCAGGTTTTCAGCAACTCCAGAAATTCAGGAAACACAGATTCTGCTACTGATGATCTTAATTGCCTGCAACTGCATAGTGACTCACCAGTGCTCACCTAATAAGCCCCTGGGCATCTGTCAGTGTTCGCCTGGCTGCTGCTGGAGATGAAGGCTGCTCCTCTTCTGTGCTCCAGCTTATCTGCAAGGGATTCCCACTGGCATAATTCAGATTAGAACCTAGAGGGCCAGGGATCGCAGAAAGTGTGGGTCCCAGGCTTTTCCCAAAGGATAGGAGTGATGTGTATTTGACAACCCAAGCTGACACACTCCTGCTCTTCCAAACCATATCTGCAATAACACTTGTGTGAAAAGACTAGACTTAGAAAACAAGGATCTCAAATGTTAAATCAGAGTCATTTGAGAGTTAGAAACTCGGCTATTTCTGTACTCTTATGTGTTATACTATTTACATAATTCTAAGTTTCTCACAATTAGGAGTTTCACCATTAATTTAATGAGCTTTTTTCTTAAAAAGCAACATTAAAGGTACACATTCAATGTAAGACTTGCCCCTTCCCAAATCACTGTCGTTCACAGTGTAAAGAGTAGTCTCAGAAATAAGAAATAAGATGCTACTGAAATTTTGGGGAGTTCTAATGGGACAAAGTCAGAAATCTCATCCTTCTCACATCCTTCTGCATACTTGTAACTAATCCTTTAACAAAACTGGGTCAGGATCAAGGCATTTTACTCCACACCAAAGAGGCCTGGTAGACATGCTCAAGGATATTTTATTGATCATTGAGCTATAGGAGAAATGGAGAGAATGTCGCCGTCCTGGGCAGAGGAGGAACAGGGATAAGGGAGTGTCACAGTCCTTCTGTACATGGACCTCCTTACAGTACACTAGGGAGAAGTAGATAGTTCTGTCTTTTTGTTTGATTTCCTTCTGTTCCCTTCTGACCTTTTTGTCTCATGTGACCAGAGAGGAGGTGGCCCCCTTCCTCCTAGAAGAACCCTGATCTTCTCTCTGTATTTCTTTCTGGGATCCTGTTTCTTCAGGGATGTACCTGATGCCCCAGCCTCAGAAGACCTACCCGAGTTTCTCTAAACTATTACTGTAGGCATTTCAGAAAATGTTTCCCCTGCGTTCCTCTTTGAGCTTCCTCTTGGGCTGGCTCTGGATGAGAGCCTTTGCAGTGGCGTGAACAGATCTGAAATTTGGGCTTGGGTCCAGTGGCCTCCTCAGTCTACTCTGGCTTGTTTAGGCCAGAGTAGACTGCCTTGTTTAGGCCATAGTGGTTCTCTTTGGGGCCACTTTCAGCTCACTAGAGAGTTCTGCACTGGAACATATTTATATTTACATAAATTTCCTTATAGACCTGGTGAGCAAGAGTCAATTTATGACGTAGATTCTTAGACTCTGTGATGATCTCACTTTGTATTGAATAATTCAATTTTTATTGCCTAAAAAATAATTTTAAGAAGTTTAGCATATAATCAGTGTTGAGCTAGTGGCATATGTTACCTATTATCAGGAATAGAAGTCCAAGCACTTCTGCCCACTGCATCTTAATATTGATGTTTCCGAGGAAAACAGTGATGTCAAGAACAGGGTGTAATAGTGTTTAACTCATATAGAGAAGAGACAGAGCAAGACCAGCTTCAGTAGTTGGGCATCTTCACCCACGGTGCCTACATGCACCTGAAATGTGACACAAAACAAAAGACCCATCCCCTCCCTGTAAGGGACAGATAGAACCATGGAGTTGGCCAGCTGCCATATGATACTTCCTTCCTTTTATTTTCCAGGTGAATTTCTACTTAAACTTCAGGAGGCTAAACTTTAAGCACCTCCATAAATTGGCCATGTCTTATATTCACCTCCAAATTCCTGGTGCTTGTTAGAAAACTGGTACATCAGAGGTGCTCGAGAACAATCAGTGTATCTGAAATGAACTTAATAACTGTGCATTTTCTGTATTCTTTATCTTAGTGTCAAGAGTCTTCTGCTTAAGTAATGTGAACAATCACTAGAAATTGCTCATTTAATTTCTGTGATATCTCATTAGCAGGAATCTTTTTGGTTATTACCCAAGTCTTTATTAAGAGTTGTATTATGAATTTCACATATGAAAATGTGTCCTAAAACACCATTTAAGAATTCAACAAATTGTAGTTGTGAGAGCAAGACCATCCCCTATCAATGAGTTCAGGCTGTAAGATGAGCAGTAAAACTTGACTACTAAAGAAAAATGTGCTTACATTAATGCCACAAGTTCCTCAAATATTAGAGTCTTAGTTGAAAGACCTTGATCAAATATTTTAAGGAAGCAATTTGGGCTCATTGATGGTTAGGAGATGATGCTTCAATTTTCAGGGCATTTGTTTTCTGGAGGAGAATCAAGGCATCTTGGGTCATGGATCCCAGGGAGCTTCCTGACCTTGAGCATTTTGGTCTACCTTAGAGCAGCCATTCTTAGCATGGAGTCAGCCTGGAGGTTTACGGGAAAGCCTTGTTCAACTGATCAGTAATTCTAGAGGACTGAGATGTAGTGAAACAAGTCAGAGCTTCTTTGAATGTATATTAGTTGTTTTGTTTGTTTAAATAGAATTCTATCCTCATTACCAAAACACTTGTCATGTTAAGTCAAGCTATTAGGAAACAGAAAAGAACAAGCAGCCCTTCCAGAAGACATTCCTTCAGCTCTGCAAAATATGCATTTCCCTGAAAGTTGCTACAGAAACTCAAGAACAGACTATATAATGGAAACACTCTCAATGAACTTTACTGCTTGTGGGTTGTATAAGCAACAATTATTACATTCTATTCTATTTCTTAAATTCTAGAAGGATTATACACCTGATTTATAGATTTGGTTTAGTAAAGAGAAACTAGCAATGTAATAAAATGAAATATATTTTAAAAGATTTTGTCTACCTCTTAAAGTTGTATCTATGAATCCCTTAGAAGATATGGAGTAGCCATCATAGTCAACAAAAGAGTCCAAAATGCACCACTTTGATGCAATCTCAAAAACAACAGAATTATCTCTGTTCGTTTCCAAGGCAAACCATTCAGTAATCACAGTAATCCAAATCTATACACCAACCAGTAATGCTGAAGAAGTGGAATGGTTCTATGAAGACCTGCAAGACCTTCTAGAACCAACACCTAAAAAAGATGTCCTTTTCATTATAGGGAACTGGAATGCAAAAGTAGGAAGTCAAGAGATACCGGGAGTAACAAGCAAATTTGGCCTTGGAGTACAGAATGAAGCAGGGCAAAGGCTAATAGAGTTTTGCTAAGAGAAAGCACTGGTCATAATAAGTCTTCACAACACACGTGAAGCAACACAAGTGAAGACTTTACACATGGGCATCACCAGATGGTCAATATCAAAATCAGATTGATGATATTCTTTGCAGCCAAAGATGGAGAAGCTCTATACAGTCAGCAAAAACAAGACCGGGAGCTGACTGTGGCTTAGATCATGAACTCCTTGTTGCCAAATTCAGACTTAAATTGAAGAAAGTCGGGAAAACCACTAGACCATTCAGGTATGACCTAAATCAGATCCCTTACGATTATACAGTGGAAGTGACAAATAGATTCAAGGGATTAGATCTGATCGACAGAGTGCCTGAAGAACTATGGACAGAGGTTCATGACACTGTACAGGAGGCAGTGATCAAGAAAAAGAAATGCAAAAAGGCAAAATGATTGTCAGAGGAGGACTTCCAAATAGCTGAGAAGAGAAGAGAATCAAAAGGCAAAGGAGAAAAGGAAAGGCACACACATTTGAATGCAGAGTTCCAAAGAATAGCAAGGAGAGATAAGAAAGCCTTCCTCAGTGATCAGTGCAAAGAAAAAGAGGAAAACAAGAGAATGAGAAAGAGTAGAGATCTCATCAAGAAAATTAGAGATACCAAGGGAAGATTTCATGCAAAGATGGACACAATAAAGGACAGAAATGGTATGGAGCTAACAGAAGCAGAAGATATTAAGAAGAAGTGGCAGGAATACACAGAAGCACTATACAAAAAAGATCTTCATGACCCAGGTAATCACGATGGTGTGATCACTCACCTAAAGCCAGACATCCTGAAATGTGAAGTCAAGTGGGCCTTAGAAAGCATCACTACAATAAAAGCTAGTGGAGGTGATGGAATTCCAGTTGAGCTATTTCAAATCCTGAAAGATGATGCTGTGAAAGTGCTGCACTCAATATGCCAGCAAATTTGGAAAACTCAGCAGTGGCCACAGGACTGGAAAAGGTCGGTTTTCATTCCAATCCTAAAGAAAGGCAATACCAAAGAATGCTCAAACTACCGCACAATTGCACTCATCTCACACACTAGCAAAGTAATGCTCAAAATTCTCCAAGCCAGACTTCAACAGTACGTGAACAGTGAACTTCCAGATGTTCAAGCTGGAATTAGAAGAGGCAGAGGAACCAGAGATCAAATTGCCAACATCCGCTGGATGATCAAAAAAGCAAGAGAGTTCCAGAAAAACATCTACTTCTGTTTTATTGACTATGCCAAAGCCCTTGACTCTGTGGATCACAACAAACTGTGGAAAATTCTGAAAGAGATGGGAATACCAGACCACCTGATCTGCCTCTTGAGAAACCTATATGCAGGTCAGGAAGCAACAGAGAACTGGACATAGAACAACGAACTGGTTCCAAATAGGAAAAGGAGTATGTCAAGGCTGTATACTGTCACCCTGCTTATTTAACTTCTATGCAGAGTACATCGTGAGAAACGCAGGGCTGTATGAAGCACAAGCTGGAATCAAGATTGCCGGGAGAAATATCAATAACCTCCGATATGCAGAGACACCAACCTTATGGCAGAAAGTGAAGAAGAACTGAAGAGCCTCTTAATGAAAGTGAAAGAGGAGAGTGAAAAAGTTGGCTTAAAGCTCAATATTCAGAAAACGAAGATCATGGCATCTGGTCCCATCACTTCATGGGAAATAGATGGGGAAACAGTGGAAACAGTGACAGACTTTATTTTGGGGGGGCTCCAAAATCACTGCAGTTGGTGACTGCAGCTGTGAAATTGGAAGATGATTGCTCCTTGGAAGAAAAGTTATAACCAACCTAGACAGCATATTAAAAAGCAGAGACATTACTTTGCCAACAGAGGTCTGTCTAGTCAAAGCTATGGTTTTTCCAGGAGTCATGTATGGATGTGAAAGGCGGACTATAAAGAAAGCTAAGTGCCGAAGAATTAATGCTTTTGAACTATGGTGTTGGAGAAGACTCTTGAGAGTCCCTTGGACTGCAAAGAGATCCAACCAGTCCTTCCTAAAGGAGATCGGTCCTGAATATTCACTGAAAGGACTGATGCTGAAGCTGAAACTTTAATACTTTGGCAACCTGATGCAAAGAGCTGACTCATTTGAAAAGACCCTGATGCTGGGAAAGATTGAAGGCAGGAGGAGAAGGGGACGACAGAGGATGAGATGATTGGATGGCATCACTGCCTTGATGGACATGAGTTTGAGTAAACCCAGGTGTTGGTTATGGACCGAGGGGCCTGGTATGTTGCAGTCCATGGCGTCACAAAGAGTTGGACATGACTGAGCTATTGAACTGATCTGAACTGATGTTTTTCTTGATCTTTTACATGGCTAATATATATTTTATGCCAAACTCCTGTAATCCATTCTAATCCATACTTTGACTATTTACAGGAGCATAGAATGCTGTGAGTGTACTCTATTTTTTTCTTTTTTGATTACCTTCATCATACGGTTCACTAACTTATAGTTAGTTATATTGAACTGAAAATTACTCAAGAAGTTTATTATCATTATTTGTCAACACTCTATCTTTCCACCCATTCAGATATAATTCTTTATTAAGTATCTACCTGGGATGAATCCTGAGATGCAATATCTAGTTATTGTTTCCCACAAACTAAGTTGATTAAGTCAGAATATGTTCTTATAAGAAATCAGGTGAATTTGAAGGCTGAATACTTGAGAAACAAAGCAGCAAGGTAAATATGCTATAAGAAAAAACTCCAGTGCCGTCTGGAGAAGGTGGATAAGATTTAATAGGCCTTTTCAGGTTTTTAACTTCAATCAATTCATGCATCATGCTGTTGGCTTTTTCCTCTTCATCTTGGTTAATTCCATTTGCTTTAGAACTTGTCAGTCCATTAATGTGGAGGAACCCCCTTCTCAATACCTCAACTCAAAGAATCCTGTTCCCTGAAAAAGGTACATTTTCCGAAGAATTCCTATGTAATAATGGGCAGTCTCAGCTCTATTTATTCTCAACGGACTTGTTTTTCTTTCTGTGATAGTGTTGCATGGGTGCTATGTCACTTCCATTGTATTCCTTTGCGATCCCATGGACTGTAGCTTGCCAGGCTCCTCTGTCCATGGGATTCTCCAGGCAAGAATACTGGAGTGGGTTGCCATGCCCTCCTCCAGGGCGTCTTCCTGACCTAGGGATCAAACCTTCATCTTTTATGTCTCTTGTATTGGCAGTTGGATTCTTTATCACTAGCACCACCTGGGAAGCCCTCTGTGATAGTGTTGCTGCTGCTGCTGCTGCTGCTAAGTTGCTTCAGTCGTGTCCGACTCTATGCCACCCCATAGACAGCAGCCCACCAGGCTCCCCTGTCCTTGGGATTCTCCAGGCAAGAACACTGGAGTGGGTTGCCATTTCCTTCTCCAATGCATGAAAGTGAAAAGTAAAAGTGAAGTTGCACAGTCGTGTCTGACTCTTAGCAACCCCATGGACTGCAGCCTCCCAGGTTCCTCTGTCCATGGGATATTCCAGGCAAGAGTACTAGAGTGGGGTGCCATTGCCTTCTCTGCTGTGATGGTGTTAGGAGCATCCAATTAATATGTCACCCAAATCCATAAAAATATTCATGTTTGGGAACGCATGTAAGAATTAAAGATTTTAAAATTAAAAAAAAAATATTATGGAGATTTGCCCATCAATTTTTGATGGGCCAAGTCAAAAATATACTATGGCCACTTGAAAAATAATACCGTATAACAACACCGTGAGTGTGCGACAACTCTTAAACATTTCTGTGAAAGTTTTTTTTGAGGCTACAAATCATATTCTGGTTTGAATTTAAATTCTATACTGTGGCATTACTTAAAAACAAAGCCACTTTACTGTTTAAGTATTTTCTAAGTTGTTTAAGTAAAGCATATTTAGAAGGTTTTGGTAGAAATTATAGTATCCCATAGATTTTACCATTTCTATTTAAGAGAAAGACTATGATTTCATAGAGAGCCTTTCAAATCTTTTTTTCCCAAACCTTAGTAAACAAGGTATGAACAACTCATCAGTCATGCCAAAGTGAATTACGTTAGTATTCTTCCCAACTGCAGTGCCAAGTCAGCATTCAGGGGGCTTCCAAGTGTGACGTGGACTCTGCAACAGGAATTAGTTTGTTCTGTAGCTTAGGCATGGGAAAGAAACGCAGACCTTGCTTGGCCAAGGCAGTGACTCCCAAGTCACAGATGAAGGAGATGATTCTTATTACTAGAAACAAAAGGACGTTGAATTTCTTCTGGAAACTTGCATTATTTTTTTTTTTTTGGGTTTAATTTTTTTTTCACTTAAAACAAAGATGTAGTATGATTGATTTACAAGTTGTGTTAGTTCTAGGTGTACAGCAAAGTGATTCATTTTATATATGTATTTATATATTCTTTTTCAGATTATTTCCCATTATAATTTATTATAAGATACTGAATATAGTTCCCTCTGCTATACAGTATATCTTTTTTGTTACTTAATTTCTATGTAGTAGTGTGTATCTGTTAATCCAAAACATCCAATTTATCTCCCTGACCACCATCACTTTCCTCTTTGGTAACCATACGTTTGTTTTTTATGTCTATGAGTCTGCTTTTATTTTTATTTTGAACACACATTGTATCATCATATTATATTTGCTTAAAATCCGCTTGCTCCCCTTTTATTGTCTTCAGAATTAAATTCAAACTCCCTAGCATATCGAAGTCCTTCTAGGGCTGCACTTCCCACCCCTAGCCTCTGTAGTCTCACTTGCTCCCTCTTCCTGAAGCTGCAGTCATATGAACCTTTGGGTCTCCCATGCTCCCCAACCGTGGTTACTTCAGCTTAGAACACTGCCACCCTACCTAAACCATTATATTTTTAGAACAGAAAAAGACCAAACCCATTTTTCCAGACTCACCTGATGAGTCACCTCCTCCATGAAGGCTTTCAGATATATTGGACCACTTTTGGCAGTTTTAGGGCAAAAGTAAGAAATCTATTTTCTGTTTATCTCAACTAGATTGTAAGCTATTTATGGGAAGAAATGTCATCATATTTATTACTATATTCTCAGTGTTCAGCATCATGTTCAGCACAGCACAGTAGAAAAACATTTCTTTTTTTTAAAACACATTTTGAAAGGACTTCCCCTGTCTAGTTAATTAACCTATGCATCACCTCACATATTTATCTTTTTTTGTGAGAATTTAAGTTTTATTCTCTTAGCAAATTTCAGTCCCCACCAATTATTTATTTTATAATTGGAAGTTTGTACATTTTAACCCCCTTCACTTACTTCAACCACCTTCCACTCCCCCACCCTCCATCTCTGACAACCACCAATCTGTTCTCTGTATCTATGAGCTTGTTTTTTTAGTGTTTTTTTTTTTAATTCCACATATCAATGAGATCGCACTTCACTGAAACATTTTGAAAATACAAAAATGTATTTTTATAAAAGGAAATTTACTTTTTTAGTTTATTCTATTATAAAAATAATACAGGCTAATTGCAGAAATGTAATATAAGTAATACTGAAAATAAAAAGAAAATAAAAATTATCATCCAGACATAACCACCATTATATTATTTATCATATTCTGTCCTTTTCAATGCACAGATATTTTTAGAATGTACTAGATATTCTGTTTGTATAGTTGGGTAATCTACATTTTAGCTTTTATGATGGCCAGCTTTCTCAGTTAATAAATGTGGAAGATGGTGACAATAATCCTTAATGTGAAAAGAAACTTTTCTAAGTTATTTATATATATTAACTCATGTAAATTTCAAAACAACTCTATTTCAGATTGTTATTATCTTCATTTTATAAACAACTAAAATACAGAGAGATCATGTAACTTGCACAAGGCCACATAGCTACTAGGCTACTAGGTAGCTGAACCTCACTTGCCCAAGGCCACATAGCTACTAGGCTACTAGGTAGCTGAACCTCAGTTTGAGCCTAGACAGTTTTACCCTAAATCTGTATTTAGAACCACTGGATAACACTATCATCCATCTTCAATCTTATTTTTATGGATGCACAATTTTAAGTTGTAAACATGAACCTTAATTTATTTAACAGTACCCTTATTGTTTGACACGGAAGATCTTTTTCTAATTTTCAGTATGATAAACAATGCTATGATAAATAGCTTTGTTCAGTCATCTTTGTATCCCCATCTTCGGTTTGTTCTTTTCCCTTTGGACATTATGCTACACCTACATGTGCTTCTTTTCAGTTCTACAAACTCAGAAGGCCCATCCCTGACTACTGTATCTGAGAGGCCTGAGCATCCCTACCTCTGTTATTCATTATTATTGCATGCAGTGTATTTCCTCTAAAGCACCAAAGTTCTGATAAAATATACATCTGATGGTCTACATATTTTTTACTGCCTTCTTCACCTCTAGTGGTCTATGGACGCCATGAATCTATAGATCATGTCTATTTTGTAGAATACTATTTGCTCAAAGCTTAGTTCCATGCTCAGCCTATAGTAGGTATTTAAATACCAACTGAAAGAACAAATAAATTTGAGTGTGATGGCTGAGTCCAGGAGATTTCATGAGAATTTAAGCTAAGGGCATTACACTTTCTCTCCCTAAAAGCACAATGTAGAGGAAAAATTCCAGAATCTGCAAAAACAGGAATCAGTCTGCAATAAGGATATAATATGATCACACCTTTGAAGCAAGAAAGTCGGATCTTCCTTCATTAATTACCACTCTTGGCAATAGGGCAGATAGTTTAAGTAGTTCAGGAAAATCTGTGTCACAAGTGGCTCCAGGTCCAGTGTCATGCTGTAAATTCACTGGAAGCTGGGATTATATTTTGGGCTGGTCACTACCCTGAAAAGTGGCTGGGATAGCAACTGCTGGGAGCAGCAGAAATTCTCTTTGCTGCTTGTAAATTCCTAATAGGGGGATGTTTGTTTATAGTCTCTCAAATACCCAAGCCATGTTTCTGAAGACACTCTCTTCAATTGTTAGTAGGTCCATTCATCTTTAACTTGAAACTCAACTCTCTGGTCACAGTTTCAATTCTTTATAGATATACCCAAACCAGAAAGCATGTTCCAAAAATTTATTTCTGTCTTTAAAAGGCTCTTTGTTTTTCAGACTCAGTGTTTCATCAGAGAAAAAGACAAGGAAAGGTCAGAATAGGGCTGAAAGCATACTGTTGAAACTATTAAAGCATATTTTGTTTTCAGCAATGTTCAATGCTTATCAGATTGGCACAGGTGATTCAAAATATACCTCTCTACTCTTTCCCAAGATAAAAATTCTTTTAGATAATTTATATTTGAAAAGGATTCTAGAGGAAGAAATTTCCTTCAGTTCCAGAAGAAAAACTGTGTGATTTGAACATGAAATAAGAAGATATATTCATTAGCTAGAACCCTTTTATGAGAATGAAGAACAGCTTAGTGTTCTATCTGAAGGCAAGAAAACCTCTTGAGGGTGAGAATAAATATGTAGGAGCTGTATCCTGGATGATTCTAATGCTGTTGCTTATAAAATATAGTAAGGGATTCAGTGGTATCTCTGTGCACTTGTAAATATAAAGAAAAGCAGGAACAACTTGAATGTTTTACAAATTACTATTTATCTTATAATAGTAATTTTCCCCTCCTTAGTTTCCCTGCAAAAGGCTTTGGAGGAGATGTGAGAGACTTAGGTATACCTGTATGTGCTAACAGTGAAATAGAAACTTAAAACCCAAGCTGCAATCGTGTGTTCGTCTACAAAATACCTCACAGATGTTCTGGACTGTCATTATTCTCACACATACACCCAACCTTCCTCTCTACCCACACACCTGGCTCAGTTTCAAATGTAAATGTCATGAAAACACCTTGCAATCACTAAAAATGGTGTCATGGAGCCTCCAGAAGTAGGTCAGCCTTCCTTACTGTCTTCCCCTCCCCACTCTGAGCACTAAGCTGGTCTGCAGAGCCAAGATAATTTACTAATTCTACTTTGAATGGCAACAAAAGGAAGTGCAAGAAAATCTTTTGTAAAAGACCCCCTCTATTCTTCCCTCCATTATCAGAGGATAATTCTCTAAATTACCAAAAAAGGAAATGTGAATACAAAATAAAAATAGTGAATGCCCTTGGTTTCTAAATTAAAACTTGTAGCTCTCTGAATAGCTTTGGAGGGAGGCAGTTATTTATAAAATAAAAGGTGAGAATAATTATTTGTAAAATAAAGTAAAAGAGAGCATGTGCTTTAGACTCAAAAAAACAAGTTTAAATCTTGGTGCTGCTTTAAGACAATATCCAAATACCCAGTTAGTAGGTGTTTAATCTCATTAGTCATCAAGGAAATGCAAAGTAAAACCGCAACAAAATACCATTCTGCAGCCTCCAGAATCACTGCAATTAAAAAGACAAAGTAGAATCCACATATTCTACCCACGGGGAGTATTTATTGCACAACTGCTTTCTATTTTACATTGTATTCTAAAGTTGACTATATTCATACTTGATGAGCCAGATATTCCATTTGTACACTTGTAGGTATGTACCAAATAAAAAGTGTACACATGTTCACCAGAAAGCACTGTTGAAAGGTTTATAGAAATATTATCAGTACACAGCTTACATGTACATAGGAACTAGCCAGCTAGTGCAGTAGACGGCACATAGTAGTTGTGGTGAATTTACAAATGAAATCCCATTCAACCATGAGAATAAAGGATTTCTATCCACATATAACAACAAATATGAGGCCAGAAACAAAAGGTTATATGTTGTATGATTCCTTTTGTATAAATTACAAAAGCAGGAAATACACTTCTTTGTGTTAGAAGTCAGACTATAGGTCATGAAGGGTGTGGAGATATGACCGTAAGGGAACATGAAAAGAGCTTTTGGGTGCTACTAATCTGTTTTGTGATCTGGATGCTGTTTACATGAGTGTGTTCAGTTAGGAAAATCCATCAAGGTGTACATAGACTTTAATAGCTTTAAAAATTCTAGTGCCCCCAATAACTAGCTACATATCCTTATATATGACTAGTACCCATTCTTATACCAGTTATTATGAGAGTTTTATAAATAATAATGCATCTAATCATTACCCTAGAAGATAATTATGATTATTATCACCACTCTTTTACAGAAGAGGAAACCAGTGCATGGAATTTGCCAGAGACCCAGTGACTGGTCCAGTTGGAGCTGGGTTTCTCATTCTGCCTGCTTTCCTACAAATTCAGTTATTCAATGTTCTTACCAATCTATTGTACTGCTTCCCTAGGAACTTAATATCTGTGAGCTATCATTTTTCCTTTTATAGTACCAGCATAATAATACATCAAAAGTTTTATTAACAATTAAGTATTATATCATTTAATATAATTCAGTCATTCCTCAGTATTTGTGGGGAGCCCCCATGCAGATACCAAAATGTATGGATGCTCAAGTCCTTTGCAGTTGGTTTCTGTATCTATGGATTCAACCAACGAAGGGTCAAATCCATAATTGGTTGAATCTGTGGCAGCGAACCCACTGTTACGGAGGAGGGCCAACTATATGTGGGAGTTGTCTAGCTCACTAGGTGTTTAGTGAAAGTGAAGTGAAAATGAAGTCACTCAGTCGTGTCCGACTCTTTGCGACCCCATGGACTGTAGCCCATCAGGCTCCTCTGTCCGTGGGATTCTCCAGGCATGAATATGGGAGTGGGTTGCCATTTCCTTCTCCAGGGGATCTTCCCAACCCAGGGATCGAAACCAGGTCTCCTGCATTGCAGGCAGATGCTTTACCCTCTGAGCCACTAGGTGTTTAATGTTAACTAAAAGCATAACTGTTCCACCTTTCTGACCAGAGTTAACCCAAGATCTTCCCAGTTCAGGGTCAACAAAATTTATTATTCACATACTTCTCTCTCCCATTTCTGGTCCCATTGGGCCCCATGTCCTCAACACTCTGCTCCATCTCTCTCGTCTTCTGCCAGTTCTTATTGACTACGGCACTGCCTGAACAGTACAGAACCTCCCTCAATTTTATATTTAATTCAAAATTACCTTGCTCTATATTTTAGGGTTGCTAATGGTTGCTAAGTGACAAGAACTCATGTAATTAATCTTATTCCACCAAAGTAAGTAATTTGCATTTTAACAATTATCAAGTAAAGGGACCTAATGTTGAAGATTTCAAGAAAATTTCAAGCCAGGAGGAAACAGTTTGGGTTGGGTGGTGTTTTGTAGTAATAAGAATAACATTTCTTGGCATTTTGCATTCTGCACATTGTGTAGACATGATTTCATTGAATCATCACGGCAGTCTAGCTGGATAGGGAGTATTTTGCTCATTGTAAGATGAGAAAGCTGAATGTTTAATGAATTTAAATGTATTTTTTGACAAATAAAATACCCTGTGCCAAATATTGTTTTGGGTCCATGAGATCTTAAATTCCTGAGAGAAGAAAATGACCATATACAAATAACACACAAGTATATAAAGATAATTTAAATGATAGTTAATAGGGGATAAAATAGAATGGTGAGAAAGAAGGGACTGGCAAGGCTGGGGTAAGGGCTTTATTTTTCCTGAGAAATTCAATGTAGTCTCTCCTTTGCCTTCTCACTTCCTTGTAAACAGTGTTTCTCTACTCTGGCTGCACATTAGAATCACCTGGGAACTTTAAAAAAAAAAATACCTATGTCCAGGCTTCACCCCCTAAAAGAGTTTTTAATTGAGCATGATACACTTTTAAAAGCAAAAAACAAATGAATGACCCAAAGAATGACAGCACTTGTTTCTGCAGATGCTTGAAGTTTAATGCAAAACATGAATGTGCCTACATTGACTTCTGATCCCTCACCTAGTTTTAGTGAGGCTTTTATATAGGAGTTTTTTTTTTCCCCCTGTGAGCAGAGTAATCTGTCTCTGTGCAGTGGAAGAAGATAAAACCTTCCAAGCATAAATGAGCATAAAGATTCCCTTAAAAACCACAAAAGATTATTGTTATTATTGATAACATTAATGTTATCTTTGTGACCATTTTAATCAAGAAATCTTTGAAAAGATTGAGGGAAATAGGAATTTAGGTTACAATTTTTCTACTAATAGTCTCTTAATCAAGTTTCTCCTAGTGGTATAAGCTGTCAATACGGAGGAATTTGAATTAGTGTCAAAAGATATTGTCATCTATCTTTACACGTTAAGGTATGAAAGATGTTTGTGGAGAAGGAAAAAGGGAAGTCATTACAGGGAGAATATAGAATACCTCTTCACTTATCATCTCTTTCCTTGAAAAAAGAAAAAAAGATCAGAGAGAAAGAGGAGGAGGAAAAGGAAGGAAAGGACTGAGAATAGAGAAAATGGGAGGTAGAAATGAATGAGAGGAATGTGGGCTCTGTGGTCTAAAGTAATGGAGCCAACTCAGAAGTCAGAAGACAAAACAAAGGAACGTTAGAGAGACAGACTCTGCTCCAAGGCTGGCTGCCTCTCACTTCGGCATGTGGCTTCCTTTTAGCTGAATGAAGTAGGGATTGTTCAAGCAGGGTGGTCATTCATGAGGTACTGCATGTTTCCTCTTCTCTGCTTTTCATTCATCCACCTCCAGCCCTCCAACTACTTCCTTCTCCATACTGCCAACTAGAGCAGAGACCAAATTGAGCTTTCTTCCCTGTTACTTATATACCCTATGGAGTCATCTTTTTTGGGAAAAATTATTTTAAAATCATCATCATCATTATAATGACTAATATGCAGTTACATTACTATTCAGCATCAGACATTTGGGGAGACTTTGAGGCCTATACAAAATCTTTTAACAAAATAGTAAGATTTTAGTTTTTTTGAGTTTAATAAAAGAATTGCTTAACTTGGAAGTGTTGTTTAGTAACTGTGACCTATGTTTGCCATTAACTAGGATTTTGGTCACAAGTTAAGAGGATTTGCACACAGTCAATAAAAATAACTTCTAACAATAGAAGAAATATTTCCTCAGTCTTTGTAAGGTCAGTTAACTGGTTATTGAATGGCTGTAAGAAACCAAAAAGGGGTTTAAACTGAGGGCAAACAGGAACTGTGTGTCATTTATTCAAAGCATTTTGTGTCAAAAGTTTTACTGAGTGTCAAGGGCAAATGCAATGATAGTCATACTTTCAATCTCTACATTCAAGAGATTCGTAATCTAAGCCATAAGAGAGTTTTCATAGAGTTAAGCCATGTAAGTTTTGTGTCTAGAAGTTTCTAAATATGTAAAGAAATTCAAATGAAGTAAGAGATTCTTCTTCATCCAACATGTTCAGTCACCTTCTGTGAGCCACTTTGTCTCTTTAAACCCCATGCCCCTTGACATGGGCATTATTATTCCTGCTTAACAAATGAGGACACCATGGATCACATAATTTAAGTGACTCAGCAAAACTCCCGCAGTTAGTAGGCAATAGAACCCACATAGGGATTCAGATCTTGGACTCCACAAAGACAAAAACAGTCCTTTCCATTTACTACATAATCCTAGTTAGAACACACTATAGATGGCAAAGTACCTGTTACATTGGCTCTTTATTCTCCAAAATCAGTGTTTCTCAAACTTTGGTGAATATGAAGATCACCTTGAGAACTTGATGAAATTATAAATGCCCAGGCTTTGTTCTCCTTTAATTAGTTTTTCCTCTGTATTGTTCATTATTTCTCCACCAAAATTTGAGAAACACTGGTGAAAACCACCCATATCAGAGATGATCGGCAGAGGTTGGTTTGCCCAAAGGCAATGCCAGAGCCATTGGTGGCTCCAGTGGTAGCCAGGACTCAGCCCCAAGCTGATCCCAAATCATTGCTTCTGAACTTGGAGTGGGATGTTAGTAGAGACAGAAGGCAAGGAAAGCGTGTGCTATGTAGAACAGTCTTTACTACTGAAGAAGATAGGAAAATGATATAATCACTGACAAAAGGTTTTGATCTCCAAGAGCCAGAGTTGATTTGTAAATAATCTGAGCAGTGTATTGATATGATTGTTGAAGCCTGAGATTCCCATCTCTTCTTACTGAATCTTGTCATCCTTTCATTTCCCTCTCCTGTTGGAGTTCTGTACAGTTTTTGGCCTGAGTGTGTTGGCCAATCTCTCCGTTGCCGGAGACTCTCTAACCTGAATGGTTAATTCATTTGTCTGTGTATGCATGTCTGTATGTGTGTATACAAACCCACCTAACAGCCTGTCTGTGATTTCCAAGTTTAAAAAGAATATAAAAAAGTGGTCCTGGGATAGATTTTTGAGAAGGAAAATTGTCTCTCCTTTTTCAAAGGTCTGTTGCTGGAAAGTGTGCATCAATAAAATACACCCAGGGCAGATACCGCAGTGATAAACCCCTCACACTTTGCTCCGCCCTACACAATGATTTTGAGATTTAATTCTTGCATACTTATATGCAAACTGTTAGAAATCATAGTGTTTATTATTTTATAAAAGAATCTTAATAAATGCTTTAGCTGCAATGATATCTAAATGGAGAGTTAGTTTTGTCCGTCACTAAGACACCGCAATGCTGATTATCCTCCGTTGTTTTCAAATACAAGCTAGCTCTTCTTTCCTCAACCCTTGCACATGTTCCCTCAGCAGGAACCACTCCTGTTCCCACCACTCTCCATCTCCACCCCCAGACTTGTCATTGCTAACCCCTCATCTTTGGTCTTAGCTCCACTGCCATCTCCTCTGAGAAGCCTTTCCTGGCCACCTTCAGGAAACCTGCTGGTTGTGCCTTGATCTTCTGTTTGTTTCACAGTTGTTTCCGTCATACCGTGTATACTGAACACCATTACATACTTACATTTTGTGTACTTCTTTTGATACATATGTCTTTGTCTGTTTCCCCACCATAGCACAAGCCCCATAAGGGTTAGGGACAACCTGGCATTGCACTTAGCACATCATACACGTTCAAGACATTTTGAATCGATGGACCACCAAGACCAAGAGACTGAGACCCAGCCACTTTGTTTTCACCATTCCACATTTAGCATTCTGTAATCACGCTGTCTTTACTTTCCAGAGAATGCTAACAGGGTTTCAAAGAAACTTGGAAAATGGAACTTGTTAATGAAAAACGTGAGCTTAAATCCCAGCTTTGTCACTTCATAGGTTGGTGAACTTAGTCAAAATATTTTACCTTTTTGTGTCAAAGTTTCCATATCTATAAGCTGAAGATAATACTTGTATCTAATTCAGAAGGTTGTAGTGAGTCTTACTTAACACTTGTTACAAGCTTTTTAAAACAGTAGCTGGCACATAAATTCTGGGCATTGTTTCTCAGGATATAGTTTCAAAAGCTATATACAGGGAAGGGTTCCAACACCTGCAGGAATTTTAAATTGGCTATAGGAAGGCTGAAGCCACACAACTGAGAACCACTGTCCTTTGTTTTAAATACTGAGACATCATCTAGATTCCTCACTTTAACTTCTTAACTTTATATAGAAAGCAGCTTACTGTTATTATAATGGAGAATCTGCCTCATCAAGCTGAATTCTAAATGATCCTGCCACCTTCACACTTTAAGGAACAACATCTTATGTCATTAGCAGTATTAATTAATTTTACCTTAGTAGATAGGTACATTGAGGAGAAGGAACTCCCCAGGGCCAGAAAAAGAGTGAATAAAGATACTCAGAAAAGGTCATAGCAACTCTATTTCATAATCCAGCTCTCAGTTAAAATGATCGAGATGTCCTTACTTTAGATTTCCTATCCTTGCTCTCAGTATAAATTTTAATTGTACTTATCTTAGGAAATTTCTCTTTCCAATCTTTCACTGGTAAAATCAACCCTTGTGGGTATGTCTGATCACTGTAACCCAATTAGGGATTTGTTGATTTATGTTAAGAAAATGTTCTTTGAAGCATTAAGGTAAATCTATCTGTTGCCATTCAGAGCCTGTATTGCTTTAAGCAATTGGGCTGACTAATATTTGCTTTACTGTTGAAATTGAGTGATAAGTCATTAATCTTGCTGAATAATTCATATATATGAGAAAAGAGGATGAAGCTCTAAGACAAGTTTCAGGGACTGTTGGGTAATTAGCAGCAGGAGTAGGTGGAAACTCCTGTTTACTTTGAAAAGTTCTGTCATCTATAAAGATAATAATTTTGGTGAGAATTTTGGTAACAAAACTGTAAAGGGAGCAAAGCTCATTTTAGGTGTTCCCTGCTACCCTTTCACTCTTCTCTTCCCCTTCTTCCTCAGTTGCTTTGAAGTAGCAGTTATTTGTGATACCCCCACCTTTCACAGAGGAAAATGGCTCTGTTTAAAAGCAGGTGTACTTTAACCCATTTGTGGTTTAATTAGGTATCCCTTGCATAAGTTATTGCATCACTATTTAAAAAATGTTCAGAGGACAGGTCATCAGGAAAGAATGAGAATGAGTCAGCAGAGAGATAGGAGGAGAAGCGTGATTAAATGGAGAGAGACATATTTACCAGAGGTAGAGAGAGCCTCCAGGAGGAAGGTGCTGTTAGCATGGGCCGATGTGAGGAGAGCTCCTAGAGGGCAACACCCATAGAGCCTTCAGGAGTTAGCAAGAGTCACTGGTGCCTTGAATAGAGTGGCTCAGTAAACTGAGAAGGGAACATAACCTGAGGAAGTGGGAATGGCGTGGTTACTACATGTTTGAAGTGGTGTTTTGCAATCTGTCCAGATCTCTGTAGTTTTTGATACAAACTCACCTAGAAATTCAAAACATATAACAAAAATCATGGGGCACTTTAGCTCCCTTTGCCCAACCCTCCCTTACACCATTTTAGTGATGCAACTCCAGATCCTATTCTCCAGAACAATCAGAAGTCCTAAAAGTGGGTTCCAAATGCTGCTTGCTTATTTACTGAACAGAATATACTGAGAAATTGTAATGGGAGAAATTTTGCATAGGAAAGTAGCAAATTAGAAAACAAATCCTCAGAAATCAACTAAGAGGTCAAATTTCTGAACTTTATTAAATTGTAAGGTGAGTTCTATGCCCTCCCAAAACTGATAGCTCTTAGTCTGAGAATCTAGTCAGGCTCTCAGCTGATTTCTGCAGGACCTGCAAGAGTGACAAGGGATCACAAATACAGTTGCTGGAGCCCTTCTGCCCCAGGAACTTTGAAAGAGGATTTCACGCTGCATCCAGTAAACATTCAAATGTCTGTTTAGGGATGGCCACATTTTCAGTCAGTCACACTTTGAGGCTTCTTTTCTAGTGAAGTTTCTATATAAAAGTGTCAACAAAACATGCTATGTGTTCAGTTTCAACTCAAGAATTCATTAGTCTTTTTTTTTTTTTTTTTTGAAGTGTTAGGTTTTTTTGTGGGGAGGAAGTTTGTTCATAGGAAAATTTGTAATGTCCCAGTGACTTTGGACATTTTTATCTGTAGTATGCTACAAGTTATTTTAGCAAGAATGAAATAAAATAATATAAAAATTACCATGTTTACTGATTCCAGTATAGTTCCAATAATTTAGATCCTCAAAAGATTTCTTTTAAAGTCATAAATAAGTCTTGTCATTTAGAGATGGCTACACTGAAGAAGAGGTACCTAACAGATTTGCCCCAAAATGAGTCTGTGGCCAAAATGAGAAGGGAAACGAGACTAGCATGAAACCTAAATCTAATTCCAAGCCCAGTGCCTGTTTCTCTGCCTATCTATCCACTTACCTAACCATCTTTAAAAGCTTTTCCATTTTAAAACATACAGTTATGGAAAGAAGTTATCTCATCAGCTCATGCCATGTGGTAAAGTTTCATCAAAATGTCTAACAAAACAAGTTCATTAATTCTTTTAAAACTGTTTTCAGTTCATGACACATTTCCTCATTGTGTTAATATTGAACAAAAGTGTAAGATAACTGATGCTACAGGCTGATTTCCTCCCAAAGGCTTTTGAGATAGTAGAGATTGAAAATTGGTGGTAAGCCATGTATCTTTTGTATTGTCTGGGAAGCTGAGAGTCTGGAAGATTTTGACAGATATGAGTTATAGCACAGAAATCCTACTTGAATTTCCTCTTAGATGCTAACTGGAGTCAGCTGAGCTGAGTACAAATGAGGTTGATGTTAGTTTACTTCACCAACAAGTACAACTCTTGTTGTGAGCAGAGTGTAGTCATCCCTTGGTATCCATGGGGGATTGGTTCCAGAAGCCAATCCCCCACAGATTGAAAGCCACAGGTTCGTACCTAAATCTGTGAATGCTCAAGTCTTCTATATGAAGTGTATTCTGTAGTATTATGAATACAGTTGGCCCTCCGTGTCTCTGGGTTCTGTGTCCCCCTGTTCTGCATCTGCAGATTCAACCTATCCAGTTTACAGTTGGTTGAATTCACAGACACGAAATTCATGGATCCTGAGGGTGAGCTGTATATCTCATTGAGTCCTGATAAAAATCTATTTCCTAAGTCAACAGAACTCTAAGCATAGGAGGAGACCTGTGTGATACAAAAGTATTGCAAGTACTTTAGAGGGGTAAAGCTTGTAGATTTCAATTAATTTGAACCATTAGGCAAAACACCCAGCAGCCTAGAAGTGATAACACTATTATCAGTTCTGATTTCCAGTCCTCCACTAACCCATTAGTGGTCTCTGGATAGATCAATTGCTTTCCCACTCAAGTGTCCCATTTCTCCCAACTGAATTTCCTTATCTGATTCCAAAGGGTTAATCAAACATTTTTTCAAGAACTATAGAGCACAGAATCCCATTCTTGCCAAAATTTTGCAGAGGATGGAAAAAATTCTCTCCTACCATGAAAAATTCTGTGTCTTCCAGGTCTTCCTACAAAATTTAGTGGATGAGACTGAGTGAATTTTTTTTTTCTTTCTTGTTTGTTTTAGAAATCCCTGAAAATTGAATCAAAGCAAAGCAATGCTATTGTTCACATCTAAACATTGGTACATTTAGTTATTGATTTACATACTTATTTACTGCATTTATTGAACTTACAGTACATTTATTACATACAATCAAGTTTGAAACCTTTGGAGGGCTGGATACTTGAAATTATAAAATTACTTCCATGGAGCAGTCACCCCAAGAAAGCTTTGTCTCCTATGTTTTTATAGCCAAAGTTAATCCTATTGGTGAGACAATGAGAGTAGTCTTTAGCATTATTAGAAAGCATTTGAAGGAAGGGAAGTGCATAAATGCACAAGTATTTGCAGGCCTTTTGTTCTGTCAGTAACTGGACCACTAATACTCCTTTTCCTAATGTTTGTAGCTTTGAAGCACATTAGGGCAATTTTGGAAATGGGTTACTGATTTGAATGAACAGCATGCCTAAACATATTTACTGAGCATGGCCCTGCCCATCAGAACAAGACCCATTTTCCCCCTCAGTCAGTCTCTGCCATCAGGAAACTTCCATAAGCCTCTTATTCTTCTCCATCAGAGGCAGACAGAATGAAAACCACATCACAGAAAACTAACCAGTCTGATCACGTGAACCACAGCCTTGTCCAGCTCAATAAAGCTATGAGCCATGCCATGAAGGGTCACCCAAGACAGACAGGTCTTGATGGAGAGTTCTGACAAAATGTGGTCCACTGGAGACAGGAATGGCAAACCACTTCACTATTCTTGCCTTTAGAACCCATGAACAGTATGAAAAGGCAAAAGGTAGGACACTGAAAGATGAACTCCCCAGGTCGGTAGGTGCCCAATATACTACTGGAGGTCAGTGGAGAAATAACTGCATAAAGAATGAAGAGACGGAGCCAAAGCAAAAGCAACACCCGGCTGTGGGTGTGACTGGTGATGGAAGTAAAGTCAGATGCTGTAAAGAGCAATATTGCATAGGAACCTGGAATGTCAGGTCCATGAATCAAGGCAAATTGGAAGTAGTCAAACGAGATGGCAAGAGTGAACATCGACATTCTAGGAATCAGCGAACTAAAATGGACTGGAATGGGTGAATTTAACTCAGATGACCATTATATCTACTACTGCAGGCAGGAATCCCTTAGGAGAAATGGAGTAGCCATCATGGTCAACAAAAGAATCTGAAATGCAGTACTTGGATGCAATCTCAAAAACGACAGAATGATCTCTGTCCGTTTCCAAGGCAAAACATTCAGTATCACAGTTATCCAAGTCTATGCCCCAACTAGTAATGCTGGAGAAGCTTGTTTGAACTGTATAAGACCTTGTAGAACTAACACCCAAAAAAGATGTTCTTTTCATTATAGGGGACTGGAATGCAAAAGTAGGAAGTCAAGAAGCACCTGGGGTAACAGGCAAATTTGGCCTCGGCGTACAGAATGAAGCAGGGCAAAGGCTAATAGAATTTTGCCAAGAGAATGCACTGGTCATAGCAAACACTCTCTTCCAACAACACAAGAGAAGACTCTACACATGAACAACACCAGATGGTCAATACCGAAATTAGATTGATTCTATTCTTTGCAGCCAAAGATGGAGAAGCTCTATACAGTCAGCAAAAACAAGAGTGGGAGCTGACTGTGGCTCAGATCATGAACTCCTTACTGCCAAATTCAGACTTAAATTGAAGAAAGTCAGAAAAACTGACTAGAGCATTCAGGTATGACCTAAATCAAATCTCTTACGATTATACAGTGGAAGTGACAAAAAGATTCAAGGGATTAGATCCGATGGACAGAGTGCCTCAAAAACTATGGACAGAGGTTCGTGACATTGTACAAGAGGCAGTGATCAAGACCATACCCAAGAAAAAGAAAGGCAAAAAGGCAAAATGGTTGTTTGAGGAGGCCTTACAAATGGCTGAGAAAAGACAAGAATCGAAAGGCGAAGGAGAAAAGGAAAGATACACCCATTTGAATGCAGAGTTCCGAAGAATAGCAAAGAGAAATAAGAAAGCCTTCCTCAGTGATCAGTGCAAAGAAAAAGAGGAAAACAATAGAATGAGAAAGAGTAGAGATCTCATGAAGAAAATTAGAGATACCAAGGGAAAATTTCATGCAAAGATGGGCACAACAAAGGATAGAAATGATAGGGACCTAACAGAAGCAGAAGATATTAAGAAGATGCGGCAAGAATACACAGAAGAACCATTCAAAAGAGATCTTCATGACCAGATAATCATGATGATGTGATCACTCACCTAGAGCCAGATATCCTGGAAGGTAGAGTCAAGTGGGCCTTAGGAAGCATCACTATGAACAAAGCTAGTAAAGATGATGTGATTCCAGTTGAGCTATTTCAAATCCTAAAAGATGATGCTGTGAAAGTGCTGCACTCAATATGCCAGCAAATTTGGAAAACTCAGCAGTGGCCACAGGACTGGAAAAGGACAGTTTTATTCCAATGCCATAAAATGCTCAAACTACCACACAATTGCACTCATCTCACACGCTAGTAAAGTAATGCTCAAAATTCTCTGAGGCAGGCTTCAACAGCATGTGAACTGTGAACTTCCAGGTATTTAAGCTGGTTTTAGAAAAGGCAGAGGAACCAGAGATCAAATTGCTAATATCTGAGGGATCATGGAAAAAGTGAGAGGGTTCCAGAAAAACATCTACTTCTGCTTTACTGACTATGCCAAAGCCTTTGACTGTATGGATCATAACAAACTGTGGAAAATTAAAGAGATGGGAATACCAGAGCACCTTGGCTGCCTCTTGAGAAATCTGTATGCAGATCAAGAAGCAAAATTAGAACTCAACATGGAACAACAGACTGGTTCCAAATCGGGAAAGGAGAATGTCAAGGCTGTATAATGTCACCCTGCTTATTTAATTTATAGGCACAGTACATAATGAGAAATGCCTGACTGGATGGATGAAGCACAAGCTGGAATCAAGATTGCTGGGAGAAAGATCAGTAACCAGAGATATGCAGATGATTCCACCCTTATGGCAAAAAGCAAAGAAGAGCTAAAGAGCCTCTTGATGAAAGAGGAGAGTGAAAAAGTTGGCTTAAAACTCAACATTCAGAAAACTAAGATCATGGCATCTGGTCCCATCACTTCATGGCAAATAAATGGGAAAACAATGGACACAGTGATAGACTTTATTTTGGGGGGCTCCAAAATCACTGCAGATGGTGGCTGCAGCCATGAAATTAAAAGACGCTCACTCCTTGCAAGAAAAGTTATGACCAACCTAGACAGCTTATTAAAAAGCAGAGACATTACTTTTCCAGCAAAGGTCCATTCAGTCAAAGCTATGGTTTTTCCAGTAGTCATGTATGGATGTGAGAGTTGGACTATTAAAGAAAGCTGAGCGCCAAAGAATAGATGCTTTTGAACTATGGTGTTGAAGACTCTTGAGAGTCCCTTGGACTGCAACGAGATCCAACTAGTCCATCCTAAAGGAAATCAGTCCTGAATATTCATTGGAAGGACTGAATTGAAGCTGAAACTCCAATAATTTGCCCACCTGATGTGAAGAACTGACTCAATGGAAAAGACCCTGGTGCTGGGAGGGATTGAAGGAGAGAAGGGGATGACAGAGGATGAGATGGTTGGATGGCATCGCCAACTTGATGGACATGAGTTTGAGTAAGCTCTGGGAGGTGGTGATGGACAGGGATGCCTGTGGTGCAGCAGTCCGTAGAGTCACAGTGAGTGGGACATGAATGAACAACTGAACTGAACTGAACTGAAGCATATTAGGATGTAGAGCATTTGTCATGCTTGGGGTGGGGAAAGTCAGAATCTCTTTTTTCTTTATAAAATGTCCACAGATGTAAACAAGATTACATGTAAGTCTCATCCAGAAAACATTTAAGTATCTATCTATTCTTGGAATCAGACTATAGGCATAACTAGTTTGTCAGAGTTTGTAGTACCCCATGAACCAGACTAATATGTTGGACACGCATCATTGAGGGAAAGATGCAAAGTAGAGGTAAAATGGTAATGATAATGCATTTTCAAGAGTACAGGCCAAAGTCTAGTTACATTTGGTGGCTCAGTCAGTAAAGAATCTGCCTGCAATGCAGGAGACCCAGGTTCCATCCCTAGGTCGAGAAGATCCCTTGAAGAAGGGAATGGCTACCCACTCCAGTATTCTTGCCTGGAGAATTCCACGGATAGGCAGCCTGGTATGCTACAGTCCATGGGGTTACAAACAGCTGGACATGATTAAGCAACTAACACTGGGCTTCCCTGGTGGCTCTGACGGTAGAGAATCTGCCTGGAATGTGGGAGATCCAAGTTCAATCCCTGGTTTGGGAAGTCCCCTGGAGAAGGAAATGGCTACCTACTCCAGTATTCTTGCCTGAAGAATCCCATGGACAGAAGAGCCTGGCTACAGTCCATGGGATCCATAGCATCGGACATGACTAAGCAACTAACACTTTCACTTTTTCACTAGAACTGTATAAACAACTTCCTGTTTAGAAGGTATTTTTTTTCTAATATATATACATGTTAGATAATTGTGCAAGTCAGCCTTGCCATCAAAATTATCCCCAGCACTCATTTTTTACTTCACCTAACATTTATTGAACACCATGGTGACTAGCCTGGAGTAAGCACTAATGTGGTTCCAAAAATGAATTCAGTCCTTTGCGCCTGAGATGCTCAAAGTGCAAATCAACTAAACAGACTAATTAAATCCAACCCAGTAAATACTATGGTAGAGGTTAAGTTCAAAATGTCAGAGTTCTATAAGCCTAGAGAAAGTATCTGTCTGGAGAACTAGAAATCCATTATAGAAAAGGATATTTCTATTGAGTGGATGGGAGTTAATGAGATAGATAAAAGAAGCAGTGGGTAGAATAAGGGGAAGAAAGGGGTGATGAAGATCATGGTGTAGTTGCAAAGCAGTACATAGGAAAGTGATAGAAGATAAGATAATTAAATACAATAGATTAGGCTGCAGTCCGTGGGGTCGCTGAGGGTCAGACACAACTGAGCGACTTCACTTTCGCTTTTCACTTTCATACATTGGAGAAGGAAATGGCAGCCCACTCCAGCGTTCTTGCCTTGAGAATCCCAGGAACGGGGGAGCTTGGTGGGCTGCTGTCTATGGGGTCGCAGAGAGCTGGACACGACTGAAGTGACTTAGTAGTAGTAGTAGTATGAAGGACTTTGGGCTTCCCTGATGGCTCAAAAGGTGAAGAATCTGCCTGCAGTGCAGGAGACCTAGGTTTGATCCCTGGGTTGGGAAGATCCACTGGAGGAGGGATCTGCTAACCACTCCAGTGTTCTTGCCTGGAGAATTCCGTGGACAGAGGAGCCTGGTGGGCTACAGTCCATGGGATTGCAAAGAGTCAGACACAACTGAGCAACTTGCTCACATGAAGGACTTTATATGAATTTTTGTTTCATTTTCTGAGAACGTGATACCTTGGGAAAGGCCTTCTAGACTGTAAATGTCTCAACTACAAAATTTGTTTAAGCCCATGATTGCCCAGTTGTTTTCTCTGGCCATTTCATGGCACAACTCATAAAATCTCAGATGAAATTTCCCACTAACGACATGTAAATTATAACACCTTTCCCATATATCTCAATTGCACACCTCCTCATTAAAAATATCAATTGCCAAAAGACACAAAGCTATTTTATATTTATTCTGAGGGAAAGGGGAATTTTATTACAATGGGCATTTTGCATACATTATCCTGTTTAATTCTTCCAAATCAATGGTGGTAGGCATTATTAATTCCTCATTTTTAGGATAAAAAAGTTGAAAACTGATACTTAGAACAGTTAATTTGCCCAAATTCATCATCATAATAACTTTGCAAGTTACAGTTAATGCATTATACTTCAGTTCAGTTCAGTCAGTTCAGTTGCTCAGTCATGTCTGACTCTTTGTGACCCCATGAATCGCAGCACACCAGGCCTCCCTGCCCATCACCAACTCCCGGAGTTCACTCAAACCCACATCAATCAAGTCAGTGATGCCATCCAGCCATCTCATCCTCCATTGTCCCCTTCTTCTCCTGCCCCCAGTCCCTCCCAGTATCAGAGTCTTTTCCAATGAGTCAACTCTTCGCATGAGGTGGCCAAAGTACTGGAGTTTCAGCTTTAGCATCAGTCCTTCCAAAGAAATCCCAGGGCTGATCTCCTTCAGAATGGACTGGTTGGATCTCCTTGCAGTCCAAGGGACTGTCAAGAGTCTTCTCCAACACCACAGTTCAAAAGCATCAATTCTTTGGCGCTCAGCCTTCTTCACAGTCCAACTCTCACATCCATACATGACCAGTGGAAAAACCATAGCCTTGACTAGACGGACCTTTGTTGGCAAAGTAATGTCTCTGCTTTTGAATATGCTATCTAGGTTGGTCATAACTTTCCTTCCAAGGAGTAAGCGTCTCTTAATTTCATGGATGCAGTCACCATTATACTTAATACATTGCAAATGCACTTAATGCATATACTATATATAAATATATATTTCATATCTTATTTAACCTTCACAACTCTGTGAAGTCATATTTATTCCCATTTAGAGATGAGGAAACTGAAGCTAAGAAAGACTAAATAAATTGCTCATGGTAAAAATATGGTTTGTACCCAAGTCTAGCTGATTCCTACACCTATTTTTTTTTTTTTCCCCCATTACTGTCACTTATGCTCAGAAAGCAAACCTGAAATGCTTTCTGGTTTTCCCAGGCCTATTCCTAGAATCATCAAATATGTTTTCTTGCCAAACCCTTTCATTATTTTTTCATATTGTACATTTATCAACTGTGTCTTTGTTATTTCTGAGTCTACCTGGGACTCAGCACATCTTGAAGCTGCCTTTTGTATTCTAAAGATCTCGGTAAACTTTTAAAAAGATTCTGACAAATGCATGTTTTGGACGACTGGGAAAAGCTTTTTTTTTTTTTTTTTTTTTATCCAACATGTTGGTAAAGCAATGGAAGCCAAAAAATGCAATTATGTGGCTTCTATAACTTCAGGAATTAAGTTTGGTAAAAGAATTTATATAGCAAGTATTTAGAATATTCAGTTTTATTCTCATTATCCTAGAAACTCCCAAATATATGTGATAGGCAAACTTCAAAGTTTATTGCAAAACTTTGATTTTAAAGTTTTTGTTGTTGTTGTTGTTTTACAAATCTTAAAAGATTTGGTGAAAACATTGAAAGGTTTTTCATTTGGACAAAATCTGTCTTTCTTCAGAGAGCTCATTTTTTCCATTTCTTTCTGATCATTCTCTATGCTGCAAAAAAATAAAAAAATAAAAAACTTTATCACAGAAAGCAAATAGAGTGCAATAGCGATCAATCCTACCTTTCACTTCTTTAAATGAAATGTTTTCTTCAAACTTCACTTTATTGTTGTTTTTGGAAGCTGATGCGTATATGTCTTGGGTATAGCTCTGGGTTCTATCTCCAATCAGTTTTAGTCATCAAGTGTTCACAGTTGTGAAGTCATTCTTATTTCTTAATCATAGACTTGTTTTCTTTGTGTATTTTCTTAATGCATCTTGAATATACTCTTAAAATTACATAACCTTTGCATTTTTGATTGCACTCACAAAATAGAGTTTTAAGCTTTTAGTTTTTTCAAATGTATTTTAGTCATTCTTAAAATTTTTAACTATACATACATTCAAATGCTTAATTTACTATAAAGACAATTATCATTATACCAGATACTGTATCCAGCATGAGTTTCATCAGAGTTTGAATACTGTCCCCAAAGTTACCTTATTGTTAGCCTTGTAAAACTTATGGAAGGTAGGAAACAATTCTGATACATTTAAAAAGTTGCTTTTAGGAAAAAGTAAATATTATGTTTCTTTACCCAATCTGGAGTTTGGAAAATATGATTATTGGAACCCCAAAGGAATGATACTAAAGCTGAAACTCCAGTACTTTGGCCACCTCATGCGAAGAGTTGACTCATTGGAAAAGACTCTGATACTGGGAGGGATTGGGGGCAGGAGAAGAAGGGGTCGACAGAGGATAAGATGGCTGGATGGCATCCCCGACTCCATGGATGTGGGTTTGAGTGAACTCCAGGAGTTGGTGATGGACAGGGAGGCCTGGCATGCTGCAATTCATGGGGTCGCAAAGAGTCGGACACAACTGTGCGACTGAACTGAACTGAACTGAATGTTCAAAGTTATCTAGTTTTCTCAGCTCTGATTGTTGCATTTGATGGGTATGAATGTGTACATTGTGTTTTTCCATCAGCTAGTTTCCTTTATCCTGCTTTTCCTGCTCCCAGCTCCCATATCTCAACCAAATACACTGGCAAGATTTTTGTCTTGGTTTTAGTGATTATTTTAAATGAACAGTTTTCTTGCCTCTGCCAAAGTTTATGGTAACCACTTTTGAAGTTTTTAAATTGAATTTAAATCATATTTCTTTATAGGGAAACAGCCATGCAGTTATGTCGTAGAACCTCATTGCACCTTGATAATCCTGCATGTCATTCCTTAATACCTCCTAATCCAACATTAATAAGAATGTGTGCTGCTCTGCTCTATCCTTCACTTTTTATTTATTGTGGGCTCAAATATTAACATACTGTGGCTTAAATGTTAAATAAATGAAATGAGTCAATAATATACATGTTTTTTAATAATCAAAATCCAGTTGTAGGAAAAAGATAATGAAAAATTATAAAAGAAAATATCAAAATTTCACCCAGAGAAACAATTTCCATGGCACTGCTGAATCCTCACATAGAATCTTATCTAATCTGCATTTAGTGACAACATGGACAATTTCTTGACCTACAGTTTTAAAAAAGATGATACTAACTGGCTACCATTTTCTGTACACTCTTAAAGTGTTATTCTAGGTACTTTGACAAATGTGACTATATTTCTATCTATTAATTTGTTTTTTCACACCCACTCCTGCCCTGCATTGTCTCCTGGGGATCTCTTCATTTCTCCCAGCACCCCTAAACAGCTGGATATAGCAAGAGAAACTGTGGGGAGCCAGGGATATTGCATCCCAACTCCACCATTTACCATCTTTAGGATCTATACTTTCTCTTTTTACATTCTCTGAGCCTCAGTTGCTGCACAGATAAAATGAGAATTAAAATATCTACCTCAAAAAGTTGTTGTGAAAAAGAAATTATATGTATAACCAGGGGTTGATACTTAAGATTCCACAGTTTCTCTTATAGCAGACAGACTGAAGACATGAAATTTTGACAGCTAATTCTAATTCTATACAGGGAACAAAACTAGAGTAAGGGACTGGGGAAGGAGAACAGCAAAAATGCATCCTGAAAAAATCAAAACACAAAAAATTCTTGAGCATATTCAAATACTTGGAGAAGCTCTTGGTTAAGATAAGGGTCCTGTGCCAAAAAAACAATGGGGGGAAGCAATTTTTCCCTAACTATAACAGGGAACAATAGATTTTCCAGTTATCAATGCCAGCCGCAAAAAGACTCAGCCAGGACCGAGTGAACCATATGCTTTTGGATAGAACTGTCCTCAAGGGCTATCCACAACATACCATTTTGTAAAATACAATCATCATATAGCTTAGGCTCCAGAGTCATGAAAAAGTGTGAGGGAGAATTACGTTTAAGAAATTAGGCAATATATTTGAAGGCTCTTGGAACTTGTCAGATACCAACTAAATAAGCCAAGAGACTACTTTCTACTCTTTGTAAATGTGGCGAAAAAAACCACAAGAATGTAGCTTCTTTTCTTTCCTGTTCATGTGCTGGGTCTTTCCTGTACTGTGGAGGAAGCCATGGTCAAATGGCCAACTAAAAATCATAGTAATTCTTATCATATATTGTGCTATGCCATTGCAGAAACCAAGGGCTTTCCTTAAGGACAGCTTAGTTGCAAGCTGCTGAAACACACTGAAGCTAGATTCTGTGGGGATAGTTAATTGTCAGGGCAACCTCTCAGATACCCGAAGCAAAGAGCAAAGGCCAGCCAGGTCTCTCATGAGGCTGCATGTTCTTCACTTCATCTCTCCACCTACCTGCTTTGTTCTCTCATATCTATGTGAGATCATGTTTCGCAGAGGCTTCTGTCATCTGTGACTCAGGTTTGTCATGTTTCCTTTGGATCCAGTTGAAAATATTCAGGTGCAACCCACTCCAGTACTCTTGCCTGGAAAATCCCAGGCATGAACGGAGGAGCCTGATAGGCTGCAGTCCGTGGGGTCGCGGAGAGTCAGACACAACCGAGCGACTTCACTTTCACTTTTTACTTTCATGCATTGGAGAAGGAAATGGCAACCCACTCCAGTGTTCTTGCCTGGAGATTCCCAGGGATGGCGCAGCCTGGTGGGCTGCCATCTATGGGGTCGCACAGAGTCAGACACGACTGAAGTGACTTAGCAGCAGCAGACCCAGTAAAGTAAACAGAGAGGGAACCCTATTTGGTAGTCAATGTCACAGAGTTCCAGTGCTCCTTGTTATCTCAGCTATATTTGGTATGTGTGTTTCAGATTGAATTTTCAAAAAAGACACTGTAATTGGGCATACTTAATCTTTAGACAGGGTCACAAAGAGTCAGACACGAGTGAGAGACTGAACTGACTGAATCTCTAGACAAGGGCCCTTGGTTTCCTGTTTCCACATTGCTCTATTACTTTGGCCAGAGGGTCAAGATCATCTGTATAAAATGCGGCTGTTCCTAGGATCACCGTTTTGGTAAAAATTGAAGAGTGGAGTCATTTTAAAAGGGAGTAATGAAACCTGGTCTTATTCAGACAAGTCCAAGTATATCTAGTAGAGCTTCAGCCTGCAGTCCTACTGCAGATACCATTATCTGCAGTTCACAAATGAAGACGCTGAGGCTCCAAGATATTAAAGCTCCTTCCTAATGTCACATACTAGTAAATTACAAAAGTAGCATTTGATTCCAATTGTATGTCTCTGACCCCAAAGGCCATGTTCTTCATATTTTGCCTTAACAGATGAATATCCAGATGGCCTGCAAAAATGGGGGCAATTTGTTTGAAGTCATAAGAATTCAGAATTAGTTTCCAAAATAGTTTCTACGCTTCTAAGCAGTGTATCCATTATCTTGGAATTAAGAGATATCACAGGAAAGCTCTTTGTAAGAAAATAAATACTGCATTTAAATGCTATTAGGAACTATTAATTAGTGGGAGAAAGCTGCTGCTCCCAAGCTAAAAATAGACAAATCAGTCTAAATTAGAGGAGAATGGATGGTACCCAAAAGGAAATGTGAGGCCCGATTGATTATGCTGGCCTCATGGTTTGCCCAAATCCCTCTGGTTGGCAGGTCCTATAAGGTACTGTGATGTAGCCAAATCTCCCCTTTTTTTTTGGTACAAAATGAAGGTACTTCAGACTCTGTACCCAAGCCTTAGAGAAACATTGAAAGGAAGAACGCAGGAGAAAAGGATTCAGAAAGTCCTTGTGAATAGCGAAGATCATTAAAACAACCATTGGAAGCTGGCAGCCCAAGAAAGTATATAACAAAAAGCATTTTTACTCTCTCCATGAGAAAACCTTAATGTACTTCTCTAGGTTAGAAAATTAAAATGGAAGATTTGGATGCCTTTAAGGTTTTCCTAGTTGTGTTGAGATTCCTTTGCTTTGTCTCATGCTGTGAATTTCCTGAAATGTCTGTTGGTCTACATGAATGTCTGGTAGTTGCTTTGTGGATGGCATTTACCAGTATCATTCAGGGAAGATTCAACAATGTCTTGGCATTTTCACTAAGCCGTGTCCAGCTCTTTTGTGACCCCATGGACTGTGCCCACCAGGCTCCTCTGTCTATGGCAAGAATACTGGTGTGGGTTGCCATTTCCTTCTCCAGGGCATCTTCCCGACCAATGGATTGAACCTGCATTGGCAGGTGGATTCTTCACCACTTAGCCACCAGGAGAGCCCTTCAATGATGTCTTATCTGCAGCTAAATGTATTTTCACCTCCTATATGCAGTACAGTACATTTGAATTTCTGTTAAAATATGGCAAAACCGATACAGTATTGCAAAGTAAAATGAAGTAAAAATTTTAAATATATATATACGGAGATATTCTTTCTCAAACTTCCCAATAAGAGAACTTTTCTTTGCCCCACCCTCAACATCCTTTGAAAAGAGAACTAGAGTACCAATTCAGACACAAAGTATGATAAACAGGAAAATGTTGCAATATGTCAGTAATAACTTATTGTATAAAACCTTGGTAAGTAAGACTGTGCCCTTCAACTATGACAGTCGTGGAGAATACTAGAATAAATTTTCATGTTACCTGAAATGGAATTTCCTTAGAGATGATGCATTTTCATATTAGCACTTAGCCTATAAACTGGAAATTTTCTTATTAAACTCAGTGCCTGCCATGGGGAGAGCTGTCAACACAGGTCTCCTCTGATTGGAAGATTTAGTTGACATGTTCTGCAGTGTGAGAATTTGTGATCTCAAATCTTCAAGGATACTGACAACTTTGAAAATTTAGTTCTTAAAATGCCTTCCCTAAGCACACCTAGGACTGATATTTCCCACCAGTTATGGTGTGTTGAGGAACAACACAGCATTGGATGGATGTGCAGAATACTAAATTATAACAAATTTCAAAAGCTGCTTAAAAGTAATAGGTCATAGAAAAATGTTTCTGGTTGTTAACTTCTATTATTGAAGTCCAAGACCAAGATGTGAGTAGGGTTTAAAGGTGTCTCTATGTTTCTTTGAAGCAGTATTACATGAAGAAAAAGTAGTTTGTTTTTTTTTCTCAGATGTTTTAAGATCCAAAAAGTAGTTCTGCTTTTGCTGTCTACCTGCCTCTTTTTCAAATGCTTCTTTTTGAGTGAGCCTGCTTTTCATTTTTTTGTGAATCTCTCTGTGGAATCACATATAATCATACGATTTTGTAAAAGAATACAGTACATACAGTAGTATCTCTGAATTATGTAATCACAAACCTTTACAAATAAATACAAATAACTTCAGGAACAAATACATTAGTTTGGGGTAGACTTAAAATATTTTACAAAGGCTTTGTCTCACTTTGGTCTTGTGGACACCTTGCTCTGAAGATCACAGAAGCCCCCAAACCCAGATTTGTAATTTATTTCAGTTTCTTTTCAAATTAGAACTTTGAGAAGGAAACCATTATAGGTCATCTCTTGTTGATATTATTGGTCCCCAGTTTACTTTACCGGCAGCCTATGGACAGCTTTTGGCCCTCTTTAAAGAAGGAGAACTTTTCTGTGTGTCTTAATAATAGTTGTTTGAGATATGCAGATTATAGATTGATTTTTAATGGTGAGTAGGGAGTTTTATTTTTCCAAAGCCTTATCCTTTTCTAGTTTTAAGTGGATCATAAAATGCCACATTGAAACTGAGCCCTCATCTAAATAGACACTGTTTTCAGAGCAGTGAGACTGGCCTCATTCCCACATTGTGAACAATTTCTGAACCCAGGAAAGTTGCTGTTCTCCAAATCCTAATTGTGTTGAAGAGGACTTATAACCTGTATTGACACTGAAAAATTTTTCTCCGTTGGCCTGCTTGAAAGCACATATTGTGCTGCTTCTTCCATCTTCACATTAAATATTTTGGAAAATAAGTCACTGCTAATATCCCAGTCATCCAGTCCATATTCCACAAACATTTCTGTGGACTCTATCATAGAAACAATATAGAGTCTGGACAATGACTCGTAATCTCTGCAACTACTGTGTTTAAGACCCACCTCTGACTCCCACTGCCTCCCCCCAAACATTTTCCTCTGTGTCTCTAAGAAAATGGTCTGGTTTAACACACCATTGCTCACAGTGGTGAATCATCATTTATTTGCTCTCAATGTCACCAAAAATACATTTCCATCAATATTGAGTGAAGGCTGGTTTTGTATTTGAAATCTATTGTCTCATTTTTAGGTTCAATTTTGAGCCTGTGAGTTATTTCAATAATATCAACGTGCAAAGTAGATTTAATCGAAAACTCTTAAGCAAGCCTGCTCAAATCAGTCAAAAGTTAAAATTTGCTGTGTAGCAAATTTAAATGTTGGAAGGACAGCACCATCTGCTGGAAGGGGGCAGGTAGGGAAACACATGTTAGCAAAATGTTGGAGAATCTGAAGACCAAAATCCCTGATTAACACAAGAGTGTGTATATTCATGTTTAAGTAATTCACATATTAATTGGCAATTGTGTTATTTCAATGAAAATGACACTATGGTTCAGTGGAAAGAGCACAGAGTGAAAGTAGGCTTCTGGTCTTGGTTCAGCCTTCATCTGTTTTTTTTTTTTTCTTTTGAATCCATATGACCTTGAGGATATCACTTCTTTAAAATAAGAGTTCTATGTGGGCTTTGGGGGTACATGGGTAGTATTACTTAAGCTCCCTACCTCACGTTAGTCAGCTGAGGGAGTGGTTGTTAAAGTGCGTTGTAACCTGTAAATAACCTTAGAGCTATAAGATATAAATGTTAGCATATCAAATTTTAATTTAGCAAGATGTAGTAGAAACAGAGCAGGTCTAATACACTGCCAGAGAGGCCGTTAATTGGTAAAGTAATTTGGCAAGAAGAGAAAGAGCTTTAAAAACATTCATCTAGTTTGACTCAGTAATTTTACTCCTAGGAATCCCTCCAAAGAAAACCATTAGAGATGTGGAAATAGATTTATGGTCAAGAACATTCATACTAACATTATTTATGATGTTGAAATACTGGAAATATAACTGATGGTCATCAGTTAGTAATAAATAAATCCCATGATAGAATCATGTGTAGCACTAAACATCATGGTTTGAAGAATAATGATGAGGAAATATTCATAACTTAATTATAAATAAAAAATATAAGATGTGAGAGCGAATGGCCAGTCTAATTGTAATTTTGGAAGGAAAAAGAAAAGAAGTGATCAAGGAAGGAAAAAGATATTGATAGACACTCAATACCATCAATACTGTTAACGTTTTAGACTATATAATTCTTTGTTGTAGTTTGGCGGGGGTGGGGTACTGTCCTCTATATTGGAGGATATTTAGCAGCATCCCTGACCTGTATCCACCAGATGCTATAGCAACACTTCCCCTGTATGTGACAATCAAAAATGTTTCCAAGCATTGCCAAATACCCTCTGAGAACCAAAAATCACTCTTGGATGAGAACCACTGGTTTAATGGAAAGTGATCAAAAAAATTAGTTATTTCTTTGCTTGTATGTGTGCTAAGCCCTGTTTGACCAATAAACTGGTTATAGAAATCAAATGGAGAAAATGGAGAGTAACTCACTGGTTCTCCAGGGTCTTGCTTAAAGGACGTTCTTGGGAAGTGAACTTGACATCTGACAAGAGCAACTCATGGGAGATATATGTCTATGCACAGATTGGAAAAAAAAAAAAAAAAGATTTTCTGACATATGGCCTTTAGGTATTTAGACCTTTTTCCTTTGTACTAGTTACATTATTTTGTGGTCATTTCTTGGCAAAAGAAACTCTATTCTCATCACTGACAGGTGATGAATGAGTAACTTTCTTTTTCTTTGCATTTTCTATATTTTCCATATTTTTCTGCAGTAAACATAGATTAATTTGTCATCAGAAGAAAGCAAATATGTTTTAAGAGACCCTTGAAGTGGACCAGGAAGCAAATGTGTGAATACTGGCTAGTGTTTTCCTGATGTAATCCTGATGAATTCATCTTCTTTTTTTAAATCCCTTCATCATCTTAAAATCTGACAAAACCTGCATAAGGACATGTTTTGAAAAGTATAAAATGCCATGAAAATGAAAACACATTGGTATCCTAAGTAGCACAACTTCAGGTTTTCCTGAATTCTTTTTCATTAATTAGTTTACTCAAATTGTCAAATTAATAAATCAAGAAATTTTTAGGCTCCAGGTAATTGTTCCTGGATAGGTACCATAGTTTATAAGAGGCTGAATAATCTAGTCCATTTAGGAAGCCAAAATCAGAATGTCCAGTCACTTTTTTTCTTGGTGGACATTATTTCTGCCAAGCAGATCATTTGTATTGTTTCAGCTGACCTCATAGCAGTTGAGCTTTTGTGGAACATGTTTACAAAGTCTGTTCTCTTTCCTCAGGTCCCAAATATTACATTTTATATAACATGCTGGTTACCTTCAAACTCTCCTTTTGAAAAATAACCTCTTTGGAGATCTAAAGCTCACTATGTGGAGAGAAAATGAGCCCGAGACCTCTTAGCTGCACAACAATAACTGAAATAGGATAAAAATGAGTGTGCTGTTTCCCTTTCCAATTTCTTGAAATGAAATTTTCTCAGCAGTGGAGTATCAGTATGTAAGTGTTTAGCCGCAAGCTAAGTTCAAGGAGTTGTAATAAATTCTGAAAGCAGTGATTTAGTCAAAAAAAAAAAAGAAAAGAAAAGGTAATCAAGGTAAAATATAATATTATGTATCTTCAAATACAGTAGAAGACCTGCAGAGATACAAAAATGAAAGGACTGACTTTCTGCCATCTAAACTCCTTTTTTAGTAGCTTTATCTAAGTATAATATACTTACCATTAAATTAATTCATTTTGGTTGCTGTTTGGAAATCTGCAGAACTGTGCAATGAAACACACCAATTGAACTTCTTTTTGAGGCCTAATACTTCATTGTTCAAGTCAAACCTTATTAACAATGCATGGAGATGTGTGTGTGTGTGTGTGTGTGTGTGTGTGTGTGTGTGCACACGCATGCATGTGTGTGATTGAGAACAGGATTTGGAGAGGTGATGTTTATTCAGAATTGAGTCTCTTTATCTAAGAATGGACTATAAAGGAATGTTGTGAATGCAAAGGAGAAAAAGTGCTTAGGTTCTTGGGAGTTATATACATCAGGAAAACTTTTTCAACCTGTGCACAGATACGTATCTTCTATGAGTTCTTCTTGCCAGATGTCAAATCCACTTCCTAAGAATGTTTAGGCAAGACCCTGGAGAGTCAGTATCTTACCCTCTGCTTTCTCCATTTGATTCCTATAATCAACTTACTGGGCTTTGCAATGTAGAAGTAAAGGAATTCTTTTCTTACTACTTTCCCTTAAACCAGTGGTTCTCAGCTAAGAATGAGCCCCCACCCCATCTCAGGGCACATTTAACAATGTCTGGAATCATTTGGGCTCTCACATCAAGGGGGACACTAATGGCATCTAGTAGGTAGAGGTTAGGGATGCTACCAAACATTTCATATTGCACAGAATATCCTCCCCAGCTCCCCATACACACAGTAAACAATTGTCCTCTCCGAAGTGTCAGCAGTGCCAAGGTTGAGACACTCTTCTGTAAACTCACTTCATGCATCTGCTAGTCCCCACCATGGACAAAAATGTCCAGCAGGATGCATGTCTTCTCCAGTCATAATTAAAAAGTCCTGTGGTCACTTTCAAACATGTAGAAGTTCACTCTAAGCAAAAATCAAATAATTCCAGTCTCATCTGGTTAAATATTGGAACTTACAAGCTTATTTGTTGTGAACACTTTTTCCACGTAGTAGTGCAGACCTGTTGGAAACCTGCAGCAGAAAGCAGCGTAGTTAGCTGATTTCCCCTTCCTATCTTGTGTAGCTCTCTGTTTCCTGAGCTGCTATTTCTATGCCTGTTACGGTCCAGCCCAGGTGGCCAGGGAATTACAAGATTGGTACAGTTTCCATTTGGCATTAGTGCTCTCTGGCATAATTCTTGGACAATACAGACACTTCCATTCATGTGATGCTTTTTCTGTTTCTTTAGATCATACTCTTGACCCCACTTTCCAAGGTCTTCTCCAGCTCCTTTCCTCCCCTACCTGCCTTCTTAAGGTACCCTCACTGGTATCTTGTTTTTCCACTGTTCATCCCTTCCTGAGGAGTTTCACTCATCAATCCAGATGCTCTTCTTTGAGCAGATCCCTTTTAAGACTTTCTCAGGCCAGACCCCATATGGAGTCCAGAGTTTGTTCCCAAGTGCATTCGTTATCTATGGCTATGTAACAGATTATGCTAGAACTTAATTGTTTAAAACAATAACACTTATTATGTTACAGTTTTTGTGGTTCTAGAATCCAGATGTGACTTTGCTGATTTCTCTGGCTCAGAGAATGCCTCAAAACCACAGTCAAGGTATTGGCTGGGGCTGCTGCCGAGTGTTAAAGTCTTATTGGAAAAGGATCCTCATCCAAGCCCTTTCAAGTGGTAGTTGGGAAGATTTAGTTTCATGCTGACTGTTGCACAAAGACCACTGTCAATTCCTTGCCATATGGGTCTTGCCTTATGGCAACTCACAACATGACAACTTGCTTCATCAGAGAAAGCAAGAGAGAACCAGAGAGAGGAAGCAAGAAGACCTCTGCCCTGCTAGAGTTAGAAAGTCACTCTGGAGTTTGGGGGAGAATGAATATATATATATATATATGGCTGAGTCCTTTCGCGGTTTGCCTGAAACTATCACAACACTGTTAATTAGCTATACCCCAGTACAAAGTAAAAAGCTTTTTAAAAAAAAAAAAAAAAGAAAGAAAGAAAGAAAGAAAGTCACCCTCTGTGCAGCCTTCCTTCTAAGAGACACTTACCAGACTCTCCTCGTGGACTGCCCATTGACCCACTTGGATCTGTCACTTGGCTAAGGGAAAAGCAACCTTCTTTTTCCAATGGAAAATTGTCAAAGCACCTCAACACCCCACCCCCAAATATTTTGTTTCTTGGACTATGTAATATTAATCTCCTACATAGATCATAAGAGTGGTAGGCCTGGCTAATTGTTGGCAGTACCAATCTGGAGGTTGCTTCTTTATAAATGCTGCAGGGGTGAGCTAGCATTTTGCTCTACAATGTGAAGGAAATTGGCAATTATTCATAATTTGGAATTTAGAGCTCAGCAAAACTGAGGCAGAAAGTATTCACTTTTAATATCCTGCTACCTTTTAATCTGGAGGCAGCAGAGAATAGAGAAGCAGATTATAAAATTTTATTTAAGTGCATTCTGGAAAATAGAATTTAAAATGACAACTGTGGTAAAACTCAGAGAGACTAGAACATCTTGTATAGAAGAGTATAATCATTCATTTAATTAAGAATAAAATAGGCAAAGAATGAAGAGGACATAGACATAAGAGCAATGAATCTACTTATTAATAGAAAATCAGCAGGGGAGGCAATCAAATATTTGGAAGGACTAAGAAAAGATGATTTGGATATGCATTTGATGTCTGTTTTCCTCTTACAGCAACACTTGTCTGTCCAGAGGAAAGAAGAAATATTGAACTAAGAGTGTGTGTGCATGCATGCATGCTAAGTTGCTTCAGTCGTGTCTGACTCTTTGCGACCCCATGGACTGTAGCCCACCAGGCTCCTCTGTCCATGGGATTCACTAGGCAAGAATACCGGAGTGGGCTGCCATGCCCTCCTACAGGAGATCTTCCCAACCAGGGGTCAAAGCGGCATCTCCTGCATTGGCAAGTTTGTTCTTCACCACTAGCACCACCTGAGAAGTCCCAGACTCAGAGTGTACAACCTGTATTTATCTTCTAAAAATCAATCCCTGATATTGGTCTACAGCACAATTTTCATCAGTTCAGAATGGAATAAGAAATACAGATTCTGAGCCACCAGGGAAGCCACAGTCATAGTATGCATTTCATATCTATTCAGAATAAATATATTCTGTCCATTTCATTTTTTATAAGGGCTTCCCTGGTGGCTCAGATGGTAAAGCGTCTCCTGCAATGCGGGAGACCTGAGTTTGATCCCTGGGTTGAGAAGATCCCCTGGAGAAGGAAATGGCAACCCACTCCAGTACTCTTGCCTGGAAAATTCCATGGATGGAGGAGCCTGGTAGAGTACAGTCCATGGGGTCACAAGAGTCAGACATGACTGAGTGACTTCACTTATTTTTTATATTTGGGAATGTGACTGTTTCCTCTTATGAAACTTGAGGGTAGATGTCTGGTTATTTAGATTGGAGGTTTCATGTTTTTTACTCTTAACAGATTTTTGATGGTATATTTTATCACTGATAATAATGGATACATAATTCTAGGTAAGTATCAGTTCAGTTTAGTCACTCAGTCGTATCTGACTCTTTGCAACCCCATATATCATAGCACGCCAGGCCTCCCTGTCCATCACCAACTCCTGGAGTTTACCCAAAGTCATGTCCATTGAGTTGGTGATGCCATCAGCCATCTCATCCTCTGTTGTCCCCTTCTCCTCCTGCCCCCAATCCCCCCAGCATCAGAGTCTTTTCCAATGATTCAGCTCTTCACATGAGGTGGCCAAAGTATTGGAGTTTCAGCTTCAGCATCAGTCCTTTAAATGAACACCCAGGACTGATTTTCTTCAGAATGGACAGCTTGGATCTCCTTGCAGTCAAAGTCTCTCAAGAGTCTTCTCCAACATGACAGTTCAAAAGCATCAATTCTTTGGCACTGAGCTTCCTTCACAGTCCAACTCTCACATCCATACATGACCACTGGAAAAACCATAGCCTTGATTAAATGGACCTTTGTTGGCAAAGTAATGTCTCTGCTTTTGAATATGCTATCTAGGTTGGTCTTAACATTCCTTCCAAGGAGTAAGCATCTTTTAATTTCATGGCTGCAATCACCAACTGGAGTGATTTTGGAGCCCAGAAAAATAAAGTCAGCCACTGTTTCCCCATCTATTTCCCATGAAGTGATGGGACCAGATGCCATGATTTTAATTTTGTGAATGTTGAGCTTTAAGCCAACTTTTTCACTCTCCACTTTCACATTCATCAAGAAGCTTTTTAGTTCCTCTTCACTTTCTGCTGTAAGGGCGGTGTCATCTGCATATCTGAGGTTATTGATATTTCTCCCGGCAATCTTGATTCCAGTTTGTGCTTCTTCCAGTCCAGCGTTTCTCATGATGTGCTCTGCATATAAGTTAAATAAGCAGGGTGACAATATGCAGCCTTGACGTACTCCTTTTCCTATTTGGAACCAGTCTGTTGTTCCATATGCAGTTGTAACTGTTGCTTCCTGACCTGCATATAGGTTTCTCAAGAGGCAGATCAGGTGGTCTGGTATTCCCATCTCTTTCAGAATTTTCCACAGTTTATTGTGATCCACACAGTCAAAGCCTTTGGCATAGTCAATAAAGCAGAAATAGATGTTTTTCTGGAACTCTCTTGCTCTTTCCATGATCCAGCAGATGTTGGCAATTTAATCTCTGGTTCCTCTACCTTTTGTAAAACTCATTTGAACATCTGGAAGTTCACGGTTCACGTATTGCTGAAGCCTGGCTTGGAGAATTTTCAGTATTACTTTACTAGCATGTGAGATGAGTGCAATTGTGTGGTAGTTTTAGCATTCTTTGGTATTGCCTTTCTTTGGGATTGGAATGAAAACTGACCTTTTCCAGTCCTGTGGCCACTGCTGAGTGTTCCAAATGTGCTGGCATATTGAGTGTAGCACTTTCAGAGCATCATCTTTTAGGATTTGAAGTAGCTCAACTGGAATTCTATCACCTCCACTAGCTTTGTTCTTAGTGATGCTTTCTAAGGCCCACTTGACTTCACATTCCAGGATGTCTGGGTTCAGGTGAGTGATCATACCATCGTGATTATCCAGGTCATGAAGATCTTTTTTGTACAGTTCTTCTGTGTATTCTTGCCACCTCTTCTTAATATCTTTTGCTTCTAGTTAGGTCCATACCATTTCTGTCCTTTATCAAGCACATCTTTGCATGAAAATTTCCCTTGATATCTCTAATTTTCTTGAAGAGTTCTCTTTCTCATTCTATTGTTTTCCTTTGTTTCTTTGCACTGATCACTGAGGAAGGTTTTCTTAATCTTTCCTTGCTATTCTTTGGAACACTGCATTCAGATGCTTATATCTTTCCTTTTCTCCTTTGTTTTTCGCTTCTCTTCTTTTCACAGCTATTTGTAAGGGCTCCCCAGACAGCCATTTTGCTTTTTTGCATTTCTTTTCCATGGGCATGGTCTTGATCCCTGTCTCCTGTACAATGTCACAAACCTCATTCCATAATTCATCAGGTACTCTGTCTATCAGATCTAGTCCTTTAAATCTATTTCTCACTTCTACAGTATAATCATAAGGGATTTAATTTAGTCATACCTGAATAGTCTAGTGGTTTTCCCTACTTTCTTCAATTTAAGCCTGAGTTTGGCAATAAGAAGCTCATGATCTGAGTCACACTCAGCTCCTGGACTTGATTTTGCTGACTGTATAGAGCTTCTCCATCTTTGGCTGCAAAGAATATAATCAGTCTGATTTCGGTGTTGACCATCTGATGATGTCCATGTGTAGAGTCTTCTCTTGTGTTGTTGGAAGAGGGTGTTTGCTATGGGCAGTGCATTGTCTTGGCAAAACTCTATTAGCCTTTGCCCTGCTTCATTCTGTACTCCAAGGCCAAATTTGCCTGTTACTCCAGGTGTTTCTTGACTTCCTACTTTTACATTTCAGTCCCCTATAATGAAAACACCCAAAAAGAATGGGTGTTTTGGATGTTAGTTCTAAAAGGTCTTGTAGGTCTTCATAGAACTGTTCAACTTCAGCTTCTTCAGGGTTATTGGTTGGGGAATAGGCTTGGGCATAGGCTTGATATTGAATGGTTTGCCTTGGAAATGAACAGAGATCATTCTGTCATTTTTGAGATTGCATCCAAGTACTGCATTTCAAACTCTTTTGTTGACCATGATGGCTACTCCATTTTTTCTAAGGGATTCCTGCCCACAGTAGTAGACATAATGGTCACCTGAGTTAAATTCACCCATTCCAGTCCATTTTAGTTCGCTGATTCCTAGAATGTCGATGTTCACTCTTGCCATCTCTTGTTTGACCACCTCCAATTTGCCTTGATTCATGGACCTAACCATTGCAGGTTCATATGCAATATTGCTGTTTACAGCATCAGACCTTACTTGTATCACCAGTCACATCCACAACTGTGTATTGTTTTTGCTTTGGCTCCATTCCTTCATTCTTTCTGGAGTTATTTCTCCACTGATCTCCAGTAGCATATTGGGCACTCACTGTCCTGGGGAGTTCCTCCTCAGTATCCTATCATTTTGCCTTCTCATACTGTTGATGGGGTTCTCAAGGCAAGAATACTGAAGCGGTTTGCCATTCCCTTCTCCAGTGGACCACATTCTGTCAGACCTCTCCACCATGTCTCGTCCATCTTGGGTGGCCCCACACTGCATGGCTTGGTTTCATTGAGTTATACAAGGCTGTGGTCCATGTGATCAGATTGGCTAGTTTTCTGTGATTATAGTTTCAGTGTGTCTGCCCTCTGATGCCCTCTCACAACACCTACCATCTTACTTGGGTTTCTCTTACCTTGGATGTGGGGTAGATAAATACAGGGAAGCCAAAATCAGCTGGTTTAGCTCTTTGTTAGAGTTCTAGCTAGATGTTTGACAGAAGTTTCTTAAAATTCAAAAACTGTTGACATTTTAAAATGTTCATTTTCCATTATTTTTTGTTTCTGCTTTTTTACTGCATTTCATTATTTCCATTATTTCTATTTCATTACCACTGCATAAAACTAATAAACTTTTCAAAGCACTGACTCCACTCACTAAATGATGAAACAAAATTTTAGTAAGCACCTCTTATATACAACACACACAAGCATTGTGTGTGCTACAAATAAGAATAGGGCATGGTTGTTGCCTTAAAGAAGTTTGTAGTCAATGGGAAAGAAAAGTTTTTATCCCACAAATAGTTTATTGAGTTCTCACTAACAGAAATTAAACAGCTATTATGAATGAAGCAATAAAAAGAGACGTATGTTCCTTACCCTTTTTGATTAATCCCAAATGCTGAACATGGGATAATTTATTATCTACAGTAACTATATTTATCTATTATGTCAGGTTTTTTTTTCTTTTTTAATCTAGGCTCCCCATTGGATCTGATGGGACAAATTAGAGAAAGCAAGCTATATGAAAGTCAAACCTGGCAAGAGCTATTTCTTTACTTTTGACTGCATTTATACAAAAATATCTGCATTAGTTGATGGAGAAATCAAAACCTATTTAGACCTTTACAACTAAATATCAGCATGGACATAATGTAAAAGATAAAGTAGAATCAGTTTCAGTTCAGTTCATTCGCTCGGTCATGACCGACTCTTTGCGACCCCATGAACTGCAGCATGCCAGGCCCCCCTGTCCATCCCCAACTCCCAGAGTTTACCCAAACCCATGTTCATCGAGTCAGTGATGCCATCCAGCCATCTCATCCTCTGTTGTCCCCTTCTCCTCCTGCCCTCAATCTTTCCCAGCATCAGGGTCTTTTCAAATGAGTCAGCTCTTCACATAAGGTGGCCAAAGTATTGGAGTTGCAGCTTCAGCATCAGTCCTGCCAATGAACACCCAATGATCTCCTTTAGGATGGACTGGTTGGATCTCCTTCCAGTCGAAGGGACTCTCAAGAGTCTTCTCCAACACCACAGTTCAAAAGCATCAACTCTTCAGCACTCAGCTTCCTTTATAGTCCAACTCTCACACCCATACATGACCACTGGGAAAAGCATAGCCTTGACTAGATGGACCTTTGTTGACAAAGTAATGTCTCTGCTTTTGAATATGCTATCTAGGTTGGTCATAACTTTCCTTCCAAGGAGTAAGCATCTTTTAATTTCATGGACTATAAGTACTATAATAGAAAAATAAAATAGCACAGGAGCACAGAGAACTGTATAGTATTAACTCTGGCTGAGGAAAGTGATGAAAATAATTCTACTTGAGTTATCCATCAAGAAACTTACAAACATACATTCAGACATTTGTTGTTGCTTTTGTTTATTCACTACATTGTGTCTGACTCTTTATAACCCCATGGAGCCCACCAGGCTCCACTGTCCACAAGATTTCCCAGGCTAGAATACTGGAGTAGATTGCTATTTCCTTCTCCAGGGGATCTTCCTAACCTAAGGATCAAACCAGCATTTCCTGCATTGGCAGGCAGATTCTTTACTGCTGAACCACCAGGGTGGGAAAAGAATAAAAGACCTTCCAGACTGGGACAGGGTCTGTCTCATGGTAAAGTCATTTGCTAAAGCCAGGCATATTTCTAGAGCAGGGCTTAGTCTGACTGTGGCATCAGGTTCTTAAAGAAAAGTGACTGGTGAAACTGGGAGAGCAGATTCCAACCAGATGACGGAGAGCCTCAGTTGCCATGCTAAGTAGTTCAAATTTGTTTCTTAGCAGATGAGTAGCATTACATGATTCTTCACGTAGAGTGTGATAACATGGTACTTTAGGAAAATTACTCTTTGGGAAGTGTAGGTTATAGAATGAATTGGAAAAGGGGAAGGCACCGGAGAGACATACAGCTCCACTGAGAGACTGCTGTCTGCTCCTTTAGAGAGACTACTGTAACTACCCAAGAAAGAGGCTCACACGTGATGAGTAGCAATGGAAGTAGAAAGCAACAAGGAGATTGAATAAACTGTGGATTGTACCTGTGATACAGTTGTTAGGTGCTCCATAGAAAATGCTGCGTTAGTTTGAGTAGAACAATATAAATCTGCTTTATATGAAAAACATATGACCATCATCTTACTGCATACCACACGTATTATGTATCTGCCACCATAATTTTTAAGTGGAGACCTACGTAGTTTATTTTTTAAACTCAAGAATCCACAAATGAATAATCTCTGTACCCAAAGCTGACTTTTATTTCAAAATACTTATTTTTCTCTTTCTCCAGGAGGTGCTCTTCTCTGAGCATCCCTCACATGGCCTCATTTCCGGTTTGCACAATGCCCAAGCCAGTGAGCTCCTTCATTAACTCAAGACTAAGGGTTTTATGGCATTGATCTGTCTTTAAAGGAATGCATTTCTATTATATTCTGGGGACAAGGACAGGAAGAAAACATATACAAGATGGAAGAATCACAGGTTCACCCTCATGTACTTCCTAGAACAAAGCAAGTGACATCAGTTAAATATACTTAACTAGTGGATGGTCAGTTCCAGCAAAGTGGCATGAAGATTTCAAAACAAAAGCAAACCCTCACTTGAAATAATGATGTTGTAGATGTGCATTTCCTTCAAGACTAGAAATCATAAAAATAATATATTCTAGTGATGTTTCCTTTCTTGAGAGTCTAAATGTTTTTAAAATTACAAAAAATATTTGAAGTCATTATTACAGACTTTTAAAAGCATAGTCATTTCTTAGTTGTAACTGCAGCTTGATCCATGCCTTTTCATCATCACACTGCACATGTCTATTCTGCTTCAGCATCTATCTCTATAGGAAGTTTAGTTTGACACCAGTTTATTTCTCATTATACCTCCAGTGACTCTAAGAGATATAGATTATGGTGTTTAGCAACCATCATTAAAGATTATGATCTAATTCATTTTGCCCAAGGAATTTGGTGAGAAATCTGTAATTTTATTTCTCTGTTCTTTGACCTGGTCTTTCTCATGCCCAATAGAACATCTTGGTGTACTGGCATCTACGTGTGGTCGCTGGCCATCACACAAAGCAAAGCAAGAACCTGAAAGCTTGGCATGTTTTATGTTTTCAAGAATCTGATAAGCTAGTTAATATTTTACCCTGGGAACTTTTGGAGAGACAATTAGATGCTCAGAATACCACAAAGACTTAGGAAATTAGATTTAAACCTAAAAGAACCTAATTCATTCATTGGTCTATTAACAACCTACTGTCTTTATGCTGGTACTAGTGGACAGCATAGATTCTACTCTAGAACAGTTAATACTTCCATTTGTTTGTTTATTGAAGTGTAGTTGATTTACAGTATGTTCATTTTTGCTGTACAACACTGATTCAGTTATATATATATTTTTTAAATACTCTTTTCTGTTATGAATTGTCATAATTGAATATTGTTGTCTGTGCTATACAGTAGGACTTTGTCATTATCCATTCTATATATAACAGCTTGCATCTGCTAACCCCAGCCTCCTACTCTATCCCTCCCTTAGCTCTCTCCTCCTTGGCAACCGTAGCCTATTCTCTGTGTCTGTGAGTCTGTCTCTGTTTTGTAGACAGGTTCGTCTGTGTCCTATTTCAGATTCTGCATATAAGTGATATCATATGGTGTTTGCCTTTCTCTGCCTTACTTCACTTAGTATGATGATCTCTAGTTGCATCCATGTTGCTGCCAGTGGCAGCACTTCATGCATTTTATGGCTGAGCAGTGTTCCATTGTATATACGCACCACATCTTCTTTATCCATTCATCTGTTGATGGACATTTAGCTTGTTTCCGTGTCTTGATTATTGTAAACAGTGCTGCTATGAACATAGGGATACATGCATCTTTTTGCCTTAGAGTTTTGTCTGGATATATGCCCAGGAGTAGACTTGCTGAATCACAGAGTAGCTCTGTGATTTTAGTTTTCTGAGGAGCCTCTCTACTGTTTTCCGTAGTGGCTGTACCAATTTACATTCCCACCAACAGTATAGGAGGGCTCCCTTTTCTCCACATCCTCTCCAGCATTTGTTGTTTGTAGAGTTTTTAATGATGGCCATTCTGACTGGTTTGAGCTGGTACCTCATTGCACTTTTGGTTTACATTTCTCTAATAATTAGAAATGTTGATCATCTTTTCATGTGCCTATTGGTCATTTGTATGTCTTCTTTGGAGAAATGTCTATTTAGGTCTTCTGTTCATTTTTCAATTGGGTTGTTTTGGTTTTTGTTGTTGTTGAGTTGTTTGAGCTGTTTGTATGTTTTGGAAATTAAGCCCTTGTTGGTCACATTGTTTGCAAATATCTTCTATTCTGTAAGTTGTCTTTTTGTCTTGTTTATGGTTTCCTTTGCTGTGCAAAAGTTTGTTAGCTTTATTAGGTCCCATTTGTTTATTTTTGTTTTTATTTCTGTTGCCTTGGGAGACTGACCTAGGAAAACATTGGTGTGACTTTTGTCAGAGAATGTTTTGCCTAAGTTCATTTCTAAAAGTTTTTATGGATTCATGTCTTATGTTTAAGTCTTTAAGCCATTTTGAGTTTATATTTGTGTGTGGTGAGAGGATGTCTTCTAACTTCATTTATTTACATGCAGCTGTCAAACTTTCCCAGTATAACTTTTTGAGGAGATTTTTTCCCATTGTATATTCTTGCCTCCTTCATTGAGGATTAAAGGTGTTGACCATAGGTGCATGGGTTTATGTCTGGTCTCTTCTGTTCTATTCCTTTGATCCATTTATCTGTTTTGGTGACAATACCATACTGTTTTCATTTCTGTAGCTTTGTATTAATAGTATTATCTGAAGTCTAGGAGAGTTATACTCCTATTTTAGAACAGTTAATACTTGATAACACTAAGCCAGTCATTCATTGATTATTGGTTACTTACATCTTTTTCTGCTATTTGAAATCACACAGATTTTAGCAGTGGCTATTTTCCTCTACTTCTTTAAACTTGGACGTTGTAAATAAATGTACATGAACTTGATGACCTTTGTTTTCTGTATAATATCTTCCTCTAGCCCACTTTCATTAGTGGTGATGATGTGAAAAATGTGAAATCCAGAGGTGATCTTCACCAATGCAGGGAAAAGGAGGTCAGTATACTCTGTACCAGTTCTAGCACTGACTTTTGACCCCCAAAGACTTTTAACCCCAGAGAGTATAGTAAATCATTTCTGGGTAAACCAAATAAGACTGTTGGGAGACCTCTGTTACATGCAAAACTTATAGTTCAGACCTCTGAAATATGTCAAAGAGACAGAGCCCTGGAAAACAAAACAAAATATGTGGAAATGACTCATTTGCAAATTTTGAAAAGCAAAAAAAAAAAGAGAGAGAGGCTGTTTCTACCATTTTGTTTTGGGTGTGACAATTTCACCATTAGAGAGGCAAACATATGCACTACTCTACATTTATAGATTGTCCACTTAGCCTTTATTTTATAGGGTGCCTTCTCATAAACAGGATACTTGTTTATCTAAGTGGTTGCCTGGGATGGGATGGATGTATTATAAAGAAGAGAAGGAAACTTTGGGGGATGGTTAAATGTATGTTGTTATGGTAATGGTATCATGCTTGGTGTCAATGGTATCATATATAAACCCATTTCATGTATGTGTGGTTTATTCAATATCAATTGTATCTCAATTACTTTGTAAAAACGAAAAGTAGATTGAGAGAGAAACAAAATGATGGAGGAAGACAGAGAGACAGAGAGAGGCAAACCTAAAATACCTTTCACAACGGGCGGCTGCTACAGAGTTGGTGCCCGTTGCATTTTAGTTTGCTTTTCCTTCTCGTTATTTAGTGTTTTTTTCCAGGCTTTCTTTCCAAGCCTGTGATCTCAAATACTTGTTAGGGGCAATGTCCACATTTGTTTTGGCTTCCCATCTGCTCTTTCCCTGAGCAGTGCTTTCTAAATACTTTTGTTGATTTCAGAAAAGCAGCCCAAGCCTGTTTTAACATTTGCTCTACTGATCTACACTGCTCTCTCCTCACTCTTCACCTACTATCTATTCTATCTGAGAAACTAGACTAAGAAATTTCAATTTGTTTTAGCTGTTTGATGTTACTTTGTTTTATTAGTCCTGTGAGGAAGCTATTTAGAATTTCTTAGAACATCTTAGAATAACTGGTTTTAACTCTTTAACAGGCAACAATGTTTTTCTCCAAACATAATATTTTACCCATGGAAGGGTTGTATTTTTTTCTGTAGTTTTAACTTTGAGAAACTGTTTAATCTCTATAAAATATTCTTAACTCTGCTTTTGGGCTAAAAAATACTAGGAGAATTTTACATTTCCTGGAAAATTAAAAATCAATATAATGATTCCCAGGGAAGATTGCATTAACTCTTTTAAATATTTATTTGCCCCCTCTTTCCCTCTTTGACTTTTCCTGTCTATATTGGCCAGAAAGATTGTCCTCATATCAACTTCATTGAGGCAATCATGGAGGGATCTACTTTGACTATTCTGACTCCACTCTTACTCTTCTACTTGGTTAGACATCATTCTGTTTCCTCAAGTCAAAGCCAATTCCTTTATTCTTGTGCCTTAATCCTCACTCATGGCTACTCAAGCCCTGTCCCTCCAAGGTAGGTCCAGCCAGTCCCACAAGGAAGAAGAATGGATGTTGAGGTGTATGCAGGAGATATTTTTTAGTCCCAAGGAAGTAGTGAGGAGACAGGATGATGGGACATCATGAGGCTTGTTAGCAAAAAGAGATGAAGGCATGAACCAAAACAGCTGGCTAGGCAATGGGAATTAAAAATAGAGAACAGGTTTAAGACATACTTAAAAACTACAATCAGTAGGGCTAGGTGACTTTTAGATGGTGAGTAGGAACATAAACCAGAGAAGGCAATGGCACTCCACTCCAGTACTCTTGCCTGGAAGATCCCATGAACGGAGGAGCCTGTAGGCTGCAGTCCATGGGGTCGGGAAGAGTCGGACACGACTGAGCGACTTCACTTTCACTTTTCACTTTCATGTATTGGAGAAGGAAATGGCAACCCACTCCAGTGTTCTTGCCTGGAGAATCACAGGGATGGGGGAGCCTGGTGGGCTACTGTCTATGGGGTTGCATAGGGTTGGACACAACTGAAGCGACTTAGCAGCAGCAGCAGGAATATAAACAACAGAGGGGAGGCTATTGGCATTCAGGTTTCTAATCACAGGTGGACTCATGGTGGTGACACTTACTAATAGAGAATATAGGTGATGAAACAGGTTTTCGTAGAATCTCAGGAGTTCGTATTTGGACATATCAAATTAAAGATGCCTTTGACGTGTCTAATGGGAAACACATAATAGATAATAATTGAGGTACAATTTTGTAGGAAGTTACCCAGGAAGGGAGTAAAAAATTAGATAGTTTAGAATGAAGGGAGGGCCTAAATGGAACCTGAGGGAGTCAGTGTTTCACAGGTGGTCAGAAAAACAAGATCATGGAAAAGAAACCAAGGAGTGGCCAGAAAGGGTGCAGAAGAGTCAAAAGTAACTGGTTTCATTAAACGCTCCCCAAAGTATATGCTGTAGGACACTTCTCTGATTTGACATCATATGGGATTCATTTGTCAATATGTTTGCAAATGCTGCAGGATATATTCTTTGCTGGAAGAGTCCCCATCGGAGCAGTCTTCTGGTAAGGAAAATTGTTCAAGCTATAATCTAGAAATTTCTCAGTGTTGGGCCCCAGAGCACTTTTCAGACACAGTACATCTCATTTATACTCAATACAACTAGTACTATTCCTGAAACACACTTTAGAGCTAGTGTAATAGAAACCAACAGGAGGGGGATGTCATCGGTTTCCATCGCTGCAGCAAAATCCAGGGCATGTTAGGGATGAAAACCATCTATTGCATTTGGCAGTGATCTGCAGTGGTTAAGAACTCAAGAAATACTATTAATTACCTCATAGAACTTTCTTAAGGATAGAAATAGAAACTGTATGCAAACTGCTTAGAGCAATGTCTGGCCTATAGTAAGTACTGTAAGCTATTGTTTGGTAATTCTTAATCATAGCTTGGCAATTTTTCCTGCATTTTATCGCAGAATTTTTATTTCTAGAAGTTAAAAAGGGATTAGAAAGTGATAAAAGTGATACTCAAAGATTCAGATTCTAAGGTATATTTTTCTAATTATAATTTTACCAAATGTTATTCTTTTTAAAGTAGAACAAGTAGAAAAGCAAGCACATAAACTAAGAGTATATTTCTTAACAAATTGCCACAAAGAGAACACACCCAAGTAACTACAAATCTGGGTGCAGACAACATCCTAGAAGCCCAATTCTTGCCCCTTCCCAGTCACTATCCATACCGTCTTCCCTAAAGATAACTATATTCTGACTTCTAACACTAACTTTAAACTTTGTATGAATGGAATCATATATTCTTTTATATATTATTTATTTTGTTTCACATTATATTGGTGTGAATCACCCACACTGCATGTACTTTTTCACTGGTGCATAGTATTCTATTGTGCCAGCATGCCATAATTCATTTATCTATTCTATAATTAATGTAAATTGGGGTTGTTTCCAGTTTGGGGCTATTATGAATATAATGATACTATATACATTCATTTATATACCATTTGGTGAACATGTGTGTACATTTCTGTTGCTATTTGCCTAGAAGTTGAATAGCTGGATCATAGTAAATATATGCATACTCAACATTGGAAATTCCAAGTAGTTATATCAATTTACACTCAAAATTGTAGCAATTTACACTCTACTTAGCATACACGGGTTTCATTCTCATATCATCACCACTTCATATTGTCCATCTTTTCTTTTAGCTATTAGGGTGGGAATATACTGGTATTTCATTGTGGTTTTAATTTTAATTTCTTAATGAAAAATGGAGTTGAATACACTTTAATATTTATTGGCCATGTGGATATCTTCATAGGACCTCATCAAGTCCTTTGCCAACTTTCCTGGTAGATTGTATATCAAGCTCAGTTTTTATACTCTTCACCCAATTCACTCCCTGTAACTCTCATTTTTGGGGCCCTTAGTTACTTGATCAACAGACAGCCCAAGTTGCCAACGCTGTTACGTTTTTTATGTAATACCGCAAGCTGCCTAGGGTTTCCCCAGAATAAGAGCTAGCCTTCTTCATGGTCTCCCTCACACCCACCATGTCTGGAGCTATGACACTTCTGGTTCCCAGTTTCAACCCTACAAGACTGTAGAGGATCTGGCATCTCCCACCACCTCCTTAGGGGTTCCCTAGAAAGGTCAAGTAAATTAACCTGGAAATATAAAAGTTTGACAGTGGAAGACTCGAGCTGGAAGGAAACCAACATACAAATTCTCCTCCTTCCCTGCTTTCCATATACTCTCAGTATCTTTCTGTCCTCTCTGGAGACTGAGCAGTCAGCTAGGTTTTCATATAAGGCTGTGGGTAGCTAGGTATTTGTTTTCCGTTCTTCCCTGCCTATCTTCTCTACCTTTACTCTTGCTTTCCTGGACTTTTAACCCTCCAGTAAAGCTTTCCCTCTTGTTAACTTTCCCTTGGGGTTAATTTTTAGGGAACCTGAACCATCGATTTAAAAGATTTCACGTGTGTAAACTTAATTGGCTATGTGTATTGTATTGGTTATGTATATTTCAAATTTTTCTCCATTATGTAACTTTTAATTCTTATAATGCAGCTTTGATTAATAGAAGTTTTTACTATAATGAATCATTCTTTCTTATGGTGTCCCAAGAAATCTTTGCCTACTCCAAAGATACAAAAGTACTTGACCTCTTCTGAACGTTTTATTTCACATTTCATAGTTATATCTATAATCCACCTGGGATTTGTCATTTGATGATGTTAGATCAGAGCATTTTTTCCTATGTGGATATGTGGTTAACACAGCAGCATTTATCTTTTATGTATTTCTCTGAGATTTCATGTCGGTCATGTATTAAGTGTCAACATATATGAGGGTCTGTGTCTGAACTCTGTTCTGCTGTTCTGTTCCATTGGTCTATTTGTCTGTGTTTGAGCCAGTACCAAACTGTAGATTTATAATAAGTGCTCATATACGCTAGTGTGAATACTCCAAATTTGTTCTTCTTCAAGGTTGTTTTGACTATTTGGATCCCTGGGATTTTAATTGAAATCACATTGAATACGAGTCAACTTGGGGAGACCTGATATTTCCACAAGCATGGATCTTCCAATCCATGGTCATGGTGTATCCCTCCATTTGTTTAGATTGTCTTTAGTTTCATTCAGTGCTGTTATTCTTACTTCTGTGGACTTCCTTTTTGTCCTGAACCCTGGCTCCACAAGTCCTTAATACCGTCACAGCTTCCTAATGTCTTCAAAACTCAATGTATATTCTGTCTAGTTCATATAGTTGTTCTTGGTGAAGTTAAACTCTTTCTACCTCTTTATTTAAATAATTAAATATTATTTTATTTGCTGATACTCATTATCTGTAATTATTTTCTGTAAAGTCACCAGGGACATTGAATTAGCAAATATGGGGTCATTCCTCCTAAGAGAAATACAGGGTTAAGTTCCTGTGGCCTTCTGCTCATAACATTTTCATTAACTGATCACTACATAACCTTGATTTATATGTTTCTGTTTAAAGATTATTTCATATACATTACTGATTCATTACATCGAATTCATAGCCAAAGCACTATAACTTAACATTTGAATGAAGGTTATATAACACACATTTTCTCTGTAAGGGAAATCACAGCCTTTCCATACCAAGGAACACTAGGAGACACTGAAGCATAATATTACAGGAATATCATACCTGTGGCCAATTCATGTTGTTGTATAGCAAAAACCTTCACAATATCATGAAGTAGTTATCCTCCAATTAAAATAAATAAATAACTTTTAAAAAAAGAAATCACCAGCATGAAGTGTAAAAAAATATATGTTGCTAAATAGACCGTGGAAAGTATACAGCATGTGAACTGAAACAGCAAGTCAGTAGTCATCTTGTTTGACCTCACCAGGGCACGCACATGTCAAGTAAGTCAAAGTGTTTGCCCCTCTGTGCAGGAATGAGCATGTGCCATAGGTATTGAATTAGGGTTACAAATAAATTATAGTGTGTAGAACAGTTTAAAATACAGAATCCATAACTAACAAAACTCAACTGTATTATTTAAGTAAAATTGTATCATTTTTAATAAGCTTTGCTATAAAATAATATAAATTTCAAAAGGAAATAGTAAATTATACAGAACTCATACATTTGGATATGTTCTAGTCCATTTGAACTCTTTATCCATCCCAAAGTTACCCTGTCTTTCCTGCTTTGTATCTGAACTTTTTTAAAAGCATCATTTTTATCCACTTTAACTGAACATATATTAAATCCTCATCTAGCTGTTTCTCTCTCAGCCTGGAAGATTCTTCCCCAAACTTCCAGGAACTCCCCCAAACTCTCTGGCATTTACTTCCATGAAATTTAACAAAAGGATGGCCCTGGCTTCACCTGCTAGAAGTCACCAGACCTCTTCACCTTTGATTTCCACCCCCTCCTGAGAGTCCAGGCTGTGTGAAGAATTACGCAGCTAGTCCCTCACAGCCTCATGGCAGAAAATGATAAAACTGTGTGCCATCCCCAGGGTAAGATTCTCTTTTTTTATACCTCTTCATTTCTTTTCTATGATAGATGTAAACTCCAAAATCCCTGGCTACTGCCTGGGATTTTTTGTATACAGTAGGAAAAAGTGGCTGATTCACAAGACTGTTTTCCTTAAATATTATTACAGAAATAAATATTCAGGAAAAAAGGATTCTTTAAATTGCGAAGTAAGAACAGAATCACAGTGGTATTATCTTTCTATGAGCTCTTTTGTTAATTTGTGTGTGACTAGAGAAGTCAGGGGATTCTCCAACAAGAAGTGATTCTAATATCAGAATCTAGGTCCAAGAAATGGAGAATGCTTTGTCCTGGTATTGATCATCACTGAGTGCATTTATTAATCACAGAGATGACAAATGTTTATTCATTGCATTTCTAATGTCGAGGTATTTATAAAATGTTTAGCTTCTATTTATGGCTATAAATCTTGTTGGCCTATTTGCACAGTGGTATGTTACTCTTCTGAGTAATTAAATATACTTTATGGAAAAAAATACTATAATTGCAATTAAATATAGGTCATTCCCCTCAGTTGGTTTTAATGATACTTTACTTGTGACTCAGCTGGTAAAGAAACTGCTTGCAATGTGGGAGACCTGGGTTCCATCCCTGGGTTGAGAAGATCTCCTGGAGAAGGGAAAGGCTACCCACTCCAGTATTCTGGCCTAGAGAATTCCATGAACTGTATAGTCCATGGGGGTCACAAAGAGTTGGACACGACTAAGGGACTTTCACTTCACTTCAGTGAAAATTCTAACATAGGCCTTTTGGTTATCTTCTAGAAAATATTAACAGTTGATACTGGTTTGTATACAAAGGGGAAGAGTGACTTTTAATTTGCTTTGAAAATGTTGATTTAAACAAAGAAGGCAATGGCAACCCACTCCAGTACTCTTGCCTGGAAAATCCCATGGACGGAGGGGCCTGGTGGGCTGCAGTCCATGGGGTCGCTAGGAGTCGGACACGACTGAGCAACTTCACTTTCATTTTCACTTTCATGCATTGGAGGAGGAAATGGCAACCCACTCCAGTGTTCTTGCCTGGAGAATCTCAGGAACAGGGGGACCTGGTGGGCTGCCATCTATGGGGTTGCACAGAGTCGGACATGACTGAAGCGACTTAGCAGCAGCAGAAGCAGCAAACAGCTTTTTTAGGACTTCCCAAGCAACTCAGTGGCAAAGAATCTGCCTGCCAATGCAGGAGATGGGGGTAGATCCCTGGGTAGGGAAGATTCCCTGGAATCTCCCAGGGAATCAAGGAAATGGCAACCTACTCCAGTATTCTTGCCTGGGAAATCCGGCTACAGTCCATGGTGTCGCAAAGAGTCAGACACAGTTTAGCAACTCAACAGCAACGACCCAAACAGCTTCTTTACTGAAGCTGTTATGCTTTACTGAAGCTGTATGTCCATATGTATTGGGCATCTCCACAAAGTTCACTTTACTTTACTCACAAAGAGATTACAGTGACCTGTAATCTTGAGCATACACTTCAGAAACCTTTTAAGCAACAACTGTGGGAAGAATGCTATGAAAGGCATAAATCTGAAAATGCTACTCTAGAATATAACCTACATTACTTTGTAGACATAGAAATTCCAGTGGAGGAAAATAGATAATGATTGGCATGAGCCATATCTATTTGTTATTGATGCTCTTGAGATGGCTTTTCAGGATTATTAGCACCTCCCCAGGATACCCTGCAACCTGCCAAAACAGTTGAGTTTTGCTTACCTACATCATTAAACTGCCCTGTAGATGAAGCAGGTGTTATGAGATTCAAGGATCATTAGAAGGAAAGCTTCCCCAGTCATAAAGAAAATTTAAACTCTGGAATACAAACAAAAATTTTAGAAAAGCTACTTTCAAATTTGGTTAATCTTAAAAGAAGCCAATTGTCAATTTAAAACTCTCCTCTAAGTCTTCTTTTAAAATATCTTAAAATTAGCAAAACTTCAACACCTTCAAAGAGAAAAAATTCTAAATGATTTAGAATTTGTTTTTAACTGAATGTGTAAAACCTAGTTAGCCCTTCCTTGAGAACTGCATCATTTTGTGTTGAAAGTAATTGCTGCTCCAGGCCCATTAATATACTCTGGACATTTACCCCATCCCTAGATGGTCCCAGGATGTTCTGCCTTCCGCGGTTACTTCTTATCTGCCCCTGAGTTCCTTCCTTCTTATCCCTCTTCCTCTTTCATAATTTCCACTAGACTGTTTCTAATCTGCTGGTCTCTTGGAAACCTCAGTATGCATTACACTCATTGGTTTAGGTAGTAAATTCGAGAAGGTGGGCCCCTGAGCATCTGAGTTGCACTTCTTTGATTAGAAAGAAGTAACTTCACAGAAAACTTTCTTAGTTTTCTCTTGTTATTCAGTCACTCAGTACAGCCAACAAATATTACAGCTTGGGACTGTGTTTTGGATGATCAGGTTTGCCATGAAAGTAAAGAATCTTTATTTTTGTTAATTAATTTCAAAAGTAAGCAAAAAGAAAATATATGATAACTTCAAATCCTACACAATGCTATATCTCTGAGAAAACATTTTCTCCTTTCTGTTGTTGAGTATACACAGTGGACTCTTAATTGTGCAATATTTAAACAAACTCATTTAGATACCTCTTATATATGAAGAGCCCTGCTGTTTGCAAGCAATACAGCCAAAACTATGGCAAACTAGATCCTTGCCCTTATTGTCTAGTGCTTTTAGCTAATAAAATTAAACAATATTCTATAGGTAAAATTTACCTTAAATCACTCTTTAGTATTTTATATGCATCATTTTGCTTTTTTGTTTTCTTCATTCTAAATAAACTTAAGAATAAAAAAGTAAATTTCTTATCTTATAAATCCTTCATTATGGGAAAAATGTATGTTTATATCTATCTGTGATTTCTTTCTTTTTACTCAATACTCTTTTTTAAAAATAGTTCCCCAGGAATACTTTTAATATAACTCTTTAAGGAAATTATCCTTTGGGAAGGTGGATGAAGCCTCCATTCACACTTTATGAGGTCCAGAATGTTAATGTAGGAGTGCCAGCGTGGCATTTCCATATAATGGAGCTAATCCCCACACAAAATGTGTCAGTCATTTCACTGTGTATTAATGCCCTAGCTCTCATTTAAACAGTCAGGAAAGCTCAGATGTTTGTTTTAAGTGCAAAGCCCTGCTGATGCACCAACTTTGTTCAGGCCTCCGGCACATTGTCTATGCTTCATGACCTGGAAAAAAGACCCATTATATCTGAAAATGTTAACGTTTCAACACAGGAAAGGACAGTAAGGTACAAACTAACAGGGAGTCATCTTTCCTTTGTACTGGATTTGGTTTCTGAATTCCTTCCTGGGAAAGAGTTCCGGCTGTAATTTTCCCCTGGCCAGCTACATGGATAACATCTTCACGTCCCCCCTCCACTTCGTGTCGTCTTTTACATTTACAGCAGAACACACTGCGCCTTGTATTACAGCCGTCTCGTGCGTTCGGGGCAGCCTCTGCCCAGACTGTAAATTGGAAGCAGGAGCAAGGCCATGTTGCTCTGCTCTTTATGACATGACACCAGGAGTTCTTTCAAAAGGTTCTGTGATTTATTCTAATAACATCCAAGCCAACAACTTTCTCTTCCCTTGAAACATTACTAGTGGAAATCACAGATACATATTTATTCAGTTGTTCATTCATTCACCAAGAATCCCCAGCACCTAATATGGTGCTTAGGGCTGAAAACGTCCTTGAAAACTGAATCACTGAATAAATGGCCTGTGTTTTGCTCATTGTAACTTCTCTGGAAGAAGGAAAAAAGCAGCTAACATGATTCTAATTCAAATAATAGATGAAAGATTGTGAGGAAAACTGAACTAACCCTAACTTGTCTATGAAAATGCAATGAATCTGTGTATCTCGTGCAAAATTTGGAATCCGTGCCCCTCCCTTATGTTCCCCAAGATTAAAATGTGGCCCCCAGAGTAACAAAATAAATCTTAACCAGTTCCCATTCAGTCATTAGCATTTATTGAATAGATACAGTATCAGGCACAAAGGAGGAAATGAGGCATCCCAGATCTCGAATGCATTGAGGTCAGACATAACCACAGCTTTGCTGAGTATGTGGGATGTTGAGATGAAGGGGCATGCCTGAACTGGAGCTGGAGCCATGACCGACCTCTCAAGATTCTGCTTATTTGCTCCTGGGACTTTTCTGATCCTACCTTCCTATGTGCTATTTGCTTGCCAGTGGGGTGGATTTGGTTTCTTATTAGCTAGACATACTGGAGAGAAACAGGTCTTGTGAAGGACAATTACATAAAAATTGGTGTGTTTTACTGACTAGATATTCAGTGTTGACCCTCATGTTCTTTGTGACTCCTCCCGCAGCCACCAAAGAATAGAATGTCAGAAGATAAAGATTGTTTTCTGTGGCTACAGGCTTCTACCCATGTCATCTTATCCTATTTCTACAACAAGTACACTAAATGATGTTTAATAGAAACATAATTACAATGGTGGACATCATCAGCTGGTTTAAAATTTTACAAATATATGCCCTCACGAACTTTCTTATAAATTGTCCTCTGGTGTCATTCATTAATTAATAGTAACTTGGAAGTTAGTAACTTAGAAACAAACAAACTCACCTTCTTTTTGTTCTTTTGTGCCATTAAGTAACATAAAACCTTTGATACTTCAAATGTTTTAACTTGTCAAAGTCTAATAATCATTCACAGCTCCACATATTGCTGTTCTTCTCCCATTATAAACTAGTTTTTAATGCTTAAATTTTATTTTAAATTTGCTTGTTGAATTTATTTCTGAATATATAATAAAATTCCTAAGTATATTCTTTCTGTGGTGTATTCCAGTACATCTTGATAATTTTATTTATGCAAAGTAAACATGCCTCCAGAATGTGCTGCCCTTCATACTACTTGATGGTATTTGGAGCTGCCTCCAAAGGATTTTGTCTCTCAAGGACTGACTCTATAGGATCTGAAAATGCTTACGGAGTTGTTAATGAATGTGCCCTTTCGGCCCAGTGATCAAGGGTGGTTCCTTTGGTTTTCATTTTTGTCACCATATCCAGACTCATAACAGTTGAGTCTGGACAGAGGACAGAGTGAAAAATGAGTAAGAAAAGAGATGGAAGCGTTCAGAATGTCATGATAAGAAATTTGGACACAAATTATTAGGCAATGAGAATCTGTTGAATGTGATCAGATTTGTCTGAGAGACCTTGTTTTAATAAGTAAAGAATAACAGTAAGATTACCTCCAGAAATGACAGGTCATCTGTTAAGGCTACAATAAAATGTGGTATCCAGTTGATAGTAATGGTAGTTTGTATTATGCTATAAAATGAAGTCTTTCTTTTCACACTTTCCAATTTTGGTTGCCCTATTGCTTCCCATTCCAGTACCACTGAAGTCTCTCTCTCTCTCTTCTCTTGTCTTCCATGCCCTACTCCCTTCTCTGGCAACATCAAATTTCAGGTTTTCTGAACACTTTACGCAGGCAATGGCCTTGACTCTGATTCTTTCCCTAAATGTTTTCTACAGAAGGATAGTACATTTCTTTCCATTATCCAAGCTGCATATCAGTAACAAGCTTACCATTTAGGCACACATTTCCCAAAGCCATGTGGACGACCTTCATTCCCAGGAAGCCAGTCCAGATTTTATCAGAAGCTTCTGTTCTCCTCAGGCTGCTTTCAGATTGGTAGAAGAAGAGGGAAAACCAAGTAAATCTTTCAAAAACATTTACTGAAAACTTATTACAAACTGTTTAGTGAGAATTCAGTTTCCTTCAATAGCAAAATAAAGACTGTTCTGAGTTGCTTCATACGTAGCATTTGTCAGGGATCTCATTCAAGAGGAATATCCCAGAGATTGCAAGTAGTAGTACTAGTGTTAGTCGCTCAGTTGGGTCGGACTCTTTGCAACCCCACAGACTGTAGCCTGCCAGGGTCCTCTGTCCATGGAATTCTACAGGCAAGAATACTGAATACTGGACTGGGTTGCCATTCTCTTCTCCAGAGGATCTTCCCAAACCAGGGATAGAACCCAGGTCTCTTACATTGCAGGCAAATTCTTTACCGTCTGAGCTAAAGGGAAGTCCTCGAGCCCGGAGCGATGCTTTATTTTGTGTTGAACCATCAATTTTCCCTGGTGTATTGACAACTACCGGGACATCTTGAGTCTTGCTATTAATATAATTGACCAGTCTGACACTCCTTGACCTTCATAAAAGATACTATTAATTGGCAGTGAGCTGGTACACAGTAATAAAGAGAATTATTCTACGTTATCAGCATACTTTAGAAGTCATTGTTTAATTTTACAAACCATTAATATTCTCTGATTCTTCCCTTCACTAAATATAATCAATTGCTTCTCCCATTGGAGACATTTACCTACAGATTACATAATTTTTCTAGGAATTTGCCTCTGGGAAAATAATTTCCTCTTCAAAACTCAGCCTAGATATTTTGGAACTTTTAACCCCAAGACTCTTTGGAGGTTTCTGGAGCAACTCTTTAATATAATCAAAGATCTTCATAAGGAATTGTTAAGAAATCAGTGGATGTCAGGTTTGGAATTAGACCCTCTCTCTTGTGCACCTCGATTTTCTCACCTATCAAAAAACCAGAATGTCTGCTTAGCTCTAAAATGCTCTTTGATGTTGGGAAGTTCTTTTCACTGCTCTGGCATGTAGAACACTATTGTAAACTAGAGGAATTGGTTTTAATAAAACGTAAATCTCTTTTTAGGCCCTAGTCCTTACAAATCTCATCGTTATTATTTGTTAGTGGTAATCTTTTAATTAAAACCTACCTAATCCAAACCAAGAACAATATATAATGAACATGTTAGGCTTTTATTAATAAAGGTTAAAATATGCACAATGAACATCAGTAGTGATTAAACAGCTCTGTGGGGTTTTTTTTTTTTGTTTGTTTGTTTCTTTTATTATTGAAAGTACTCATCGTCTCTACCCATTCACAAATTGATTGGTACTGTTTTGTGTAATAGTTCATGTGCATTCACTTTTGAATCCTTTTGTCTTCTAGTATCTTGTTTGTTATTTTCTGTGACAGTCTGTATCTTGTAAAAGAAATTAGAGATATGGAAGCTAATCTAATTCGTATAATCAATATAGGTAGCTGAAGTAGGAAATTCATCCAAACTCCAATATATTTGGAAGGATTTTAGCCTTTAAGTGATCAATCTAGTTAAATAAATGTATAAGATTAAATCACCACTTTCTACTAGGCTATAGAACTACCCCATGTCGCCTACTGCAGTAAGTCATGACAGATAGTTAGAAGTGAACATCCTTAAAATTTGCTACTGTACAGACACCTTCAGGTCAGTTGCTCAGTTGTGTCCAACTCTCTGCAACCCCATGGACTCCAGCACACCAGGCTTCCCTGTTCATCACCAACTCCCTGAGCTTGCTCAAACTCATGCCCATTGAGTTGGTGGTGCCATCCAACCATCTCATCCTCTGTTGTCCCCTTCTCCTCTCCCCTTCAGTCTTTCCCAGCATCAGAGTCTTTTCCATTGAGTCAGTTCTTTGAATCTGGTGGCCAAAGTATTGAAGTTTCAGTTTCAGCTTCAGCATCAGCCCTTCCAATAAATATTCAGGACTGATTTCCTTTAGGATTGACTGGTTCGATCTCCTTGCAGTCCAAGGGACTCTCAGTAGTCTTCTCCAACACAATTCAAAAGCATCAATTCTTCAGCAATCAGCTTTTATCGTCCAACTCTCACATCCATACATGAGTACCGGGAAAACCATAGCTTAGACTAGATGGACCTTTGTTGGCAAAGTAATGTCTCTGCTTTTTAATACACCTTACACAGCAAAAAAAAAAAAAAAAAAAAAAAAAAAAAAACAGCCTGCATAAAACAAAAGATATCACCCTAAACCTTTTTTAACTAAATCTTTTTTCCAGTTTTATTGAGAAATAATTGACATGCATCATTGTATACATTTAAGGCATACAGCATAATGGTTTGATTTACATATATTATGAAATGATTACCTCACTATGTTCAGTTAACATCTATCTTCTGATAAAGGCACAATAAAGAGAAAGGAAAAAAAATTTCCCCGGGATGAGACCTCTTAATTTAGGATAAAAACTTTCTTATATATCATAGAGGTGTGTTAGCTATAGTCATCTTGTTGTATATTACATCCCTAGTACTTAATTATCTTATAACTGGATGTTTGTAATTTTTGAAACCTAAACATTTTTATGAATTGCTACTATTCTGGTCTCTATCTCTTTTTCTGGGTATTGAACTTCATCTCATCTTTCTTTCCAAAAATATTTTTAATCTCTAATGATCATCCTTATACTCATCAATTATAGTTTTTTAGTTTCTTTTTGATCATTTAGGCCACCTGCTGTCTGACCCATTTGACCAGTAATGCATTTTGTAAGAGGGGTTGCTTTCATCATGTGATGAATTTTCACCATGGCCACACTCCAGATAATCCCATCTTTCCTAATTTAGGGTAATCTAATACTTTTGCTGTGTCTACTTAAATTTGCTATTTTTTCCAGATGTGTTTCTTGTAAAATTATCCCTTTTAAGGGCTAGTCTTTTGTCTGTCTCTTTTTGTAAAATATACATATTATTTAACTTTTTAACATCCTTCTGTATCTGTAAAATATATCTTCAGTGCAAATTGCCCCCAAATACCTTGTAATGTGGTAAATTCATTGAAAATGGTGAGTTTTTTTCCCGAAAGTATAGAGATTCACACACTTTAAATATACACAGAAGTATAGAAATGATTATATTCAATAAGCCCCTCTGTACCCATCAACTTGCTTCAGTCTTACCAACTCATGGTCAAACTTGCTTCAGTTGACTCCACCACCCACTTTTTCTCCTCCTAGTATTATTTGAAACTCTCCTAGGCATTTTTTATCAATAAATATAGTGTTTAAATATATATATTAGACTATATGTGTAACATGTTATACAAAAATACATATTAAATATATGTAATATATCATATATGTATAATATTAAGTAGAAAATTATCTTTAAAAAGTCTCTTCACTCGTAAATACTGGGAATTTTCTGTAATCCATTTATATAAACACTGGAAGTTACTGTAAGTCATCTCTAATTGATCTATTCATAGTATTAGATTATTCTAATTAAAATATCAGATGTGAAGGAGGAGCAAAATTAGGATTCCATCTAAATAGTAATTATGTAGCTTCATTTTAAATAGCTTGGGCAATTAATCCATTCTCTAGATTTTTAGTGACATATAAACTATTTAGTAGTAAGATGGGCCTATTTGAAATGGACCAGGTGATCCTGCCCAGTTGCAGAAAATATTAACAATTTTTAAAACCTTAACCTTTTGCAGAGTTAATAGGCATTACACATAAGAACAAAATTCAAAATAATGTACACTTCAGAATTCCATACAGAATAGAAAATGCAGTACTGGAGGATCCAGTACTGGATCTCTGCAATAGATAGGTCTATCTGTCTTCAGAGCATTGATCTGTATGCCCATCTGTACAGATCTGCATGTGTATAATGAGCATACAGAATTGTCATAATACTTCTATTGTTTGTATAGCACCTCACACTATAATATTTCATCTGATGTTCAGTTCACCATAGAGCTGGGGACTCTTATCTTGTCACCAGGCTCATAAGAAATAACGTCTCTAAAAAGATAAGGCCAGATCTCTGTAAGGCCTGACCCTAGCACCTGGTAGAGGCAACACTCCAGCGGATGTTTTCTGAATCCAAAACTTGTGCTCTTTTTCTCATTTCTGATTCTCATGGGTCCTGTTAAGCCAGTGTACCACTGAGATTTAAGTTTCTTGAAGACATAGACCCTTAAAGATCTATTATAAGAAGTAATATAGACATGATGCTACTAATGTAGCAAACAGTCAAGTGTTGCATAAATGCTAGTAATGTTATCAGATTTCTACGTGACAGCTCAAACAGATATAGGTCTGGACCCTGGAGAGGCCCAATGACACATATTCTGTTATCTGCAGAATTCTCAAGTGACCCACTCCAGTGTTCTTGCCTGGAGAATCCCAGGGACGGAGGAGCCTGGTGGGCTGCCGTCTATGGGGTCACACAGAGTCGGACACGACTGAAGTGACTTAGCAGCAGCAGCAGCAACTGCATCAACCTTGTATTTTATTCTCCTGTTCAACTTTCTCTTGGTCAATACTATATAAACAAATTCCTAAAATGGTGTGTGTTACATAGTAGGTAAACAGGGAACATTTGTTGAATAAATAAATGGGTGAAAATTGATGACAGTATCCCTGGCTCTTGTACCAAAGGCACAGACCTTGATTTAAAGAGAGATATTCCATGAGTTGCAAACACTAAATATAACAAAACAGAGAGGAGTAGTCCCAGGAAGCCCAGGTGATGCCCTGTGGTCCCTCGTGGCCAGGTATCTATTCACCCCATAGCCCAGGGCAAAACTCTGCTGAGCCCTAAACTTGACTGCTCTTAGCTGACAGTGTCACTAGACAGCCCCACTGAAGATGCTCCCTTCTGTTCGTTTGTTTGTTTGTGTTTTCAAAGAGTCTTCACAGACATTGTGTTTGAGCCTCTAAATAACTCTGGAAGGAAACTCCCATACACCTGTACCTCACCAGGTTCCTTGGTCTCTAAGCTCCTTTCCTATTCTGGTGCTGTGATTCTGAAGAACTACTTTCTCCTCACTTGTATTAATAAGTGAGAAACATGTGCTTGTCTATCATGAAGTTAACATCCCAACTCTTAAGCTATCGTAAAGCAAAGCAGACTTTTTCTGTGGTAATTTTCTGCGTATCATTTTTTATTTTGATTTTAGATCATATTCCCAAGTAACATGTGTGTGCACATACATTTTTGTCTGTGTATTCTAAAGTTATGCATCATAGTTAGATAACTGTTTACATTCAGGCATAGACATGCATCCACTGCATTTGCACACAAAACCTTGCAAGAAAACTTATGTCTTCGTATCTCAACAAGAAGCATGAATCAGTGCTGAAATTTAGTAGGATGGTTTCTGAACGCTTTTTCATTCTGCCTGCTGTACATGTTCTCCTCTACCTGTTCCTCAAGATTCCCAAGTTCTTGGACATCCGTGACCCAATTTTCCCCTTATTTCCTATATATGGAGTAAACCCTTAAGCATATTATAACTTCTGGTATTTTCCAGTAGAAAAAAAATTGTGCTTACCTAGCTATATTTTTTTCAGCTTCTTTTAAAATAACTGAGAGGCTTAGAATGCTTTGCATAAGACTTCTTTCACATCCCAAGCCTTTTTGGGTGAAAAAAGAATCCTTTGATGTAAATCTTTTTTGATGTAATCCTTTTCTAATATTAATCTTATTCACTGTGTGTCAATCTTTAATTACTATTAGCCCTTTAATCTGACCACGTGTGGGATTTGGGTTGTGGTGCGGGCTTTGCTAGCACAGTAATGTGACTCCAGCTACATGAATTAGCTTTCCCTTTTCAATAAATAAGAGTACAGGTCCCTAACTATTCCATCTTAGAGGTGTTCTTTTAATCCCCAAAGTTATCAAGGACAGCTAAAAGTAACCAGAGTTTACCATAAGCTGTTGGTGGTCACCCTGGGGCATCTTGATATTTATGCTGTAGTATTATTATTTGTATTAGTAGTTATTGATTATAACATATTTCTATGGTACTTTATTATTTATAAAAAACTTCCTGTGTAGAAGCCATTCATATTCCTTATTCATTTGACCTTAACAAAATCCCTATGATGCAAACAGGGCTCCCTTTTTATGGATGAGAAAATTTGGGCTAGGAGTATTTCAATTATTTGATGAAGGTTGCTTTGACAAAGCCTCTTTGGACCCAGGTCCCTGGTATGGTCTATGTGACTTTACCAAGCAAATTTGTATGGTTATGCAGCTCTTCCAGTTTTGAAGATGTTTGGGCAGTAGTTTCATTAACAAATGTGTTATTGCTGTCTCAGGCAATATCTGTACCTAGATTTCAAAATAATGATCTGGTATAGAAGATTGTCCTCGAAGGAAATAGATCATCAGTGTTGCCTCTTTTTCAGAATATGTTGTGCATAGATATACTCATTTGTGTCAAATTTTAGATTCCATACATAATTGATATCATATGGTAATTTTCTTTCTCTCTCTGGCTTCACTTAGTATGATAGTCTTTAGGTCCATCTTTGTTGCTGCCAATGGCATTATTTCATTTTTTATGGATCGCTTCATGGGAAATAGATGGGGAAACAGTGGAAACAGTGTCAGACTTTATATTTTGGGCTCCAAAATCACTGCAGATGGTAACTGCAGCCATGAAATTAAAAGACACTTACTCCTTGGAAGAAAAGTTATGACCAACCTAGATAGCATATTCAAAAGCAGAGACATTACTTGGCCGACTAAGGTCCATCTAGTCAAGGCTATGGTTTGTCCAGTGGTCATGTATGGATGTGAGAGTTGGACTGTGAAGAAGGCTGAGTGCCGAAGAATGGATGCTTTTGAACTGTGGTGTTGGAGAAGACTCTTGAGAGTCCCTTGGACTGCAAGGAGGTCCAACCAGTCCATTCTGAAGGAGATCAGCCCTGGGTGTTCTTTGGAAGGAATGATGCTAAAGCTGAAGCTCCAGTACTTTGGCCACTTCATGAGAAGAGTTGACTCATCGGAAAAGACTCTGATGCTGGGAGGGATTGGGGGCAGGAGGAGAAGGGGACAACAGAGGATGAGATGGCTGGATGGCATCACCGACTCGATGGACATGAGTCTGAGTGAACTCCGGGAGTTGGTGATGGACAGGGAGGCCTGGTGTGCTGCGATTCATGGGGTCACAAAGAGTCGGACACGACTGAGCGACTGAACTGCACTGAGCTGAATGTTCCACTGCATATGTGTACCACATCTTCTTTATCCATTCCTCTGTGAATGGACATGTAGGTTGTTTCCATGTCTTGGTTTTTGTAAATAAGTGCTGCTGTAAACATAGGGGTTCATATATCTTTTTGAATTATAGTTTTGTCTGGACATATGCCCAAGATTGGGATTGTTGGATCATATGACACCTCTGTTTTTTTTGTTTTTGCGGAATGTTCATACTATTTACCATAGTAGCTGCACCTTCCCACCAACAGTGTAGGAGGAGTCCCTTTTGCCTTTTGCCTATTCTACCACACACTATAGTTGGAATAACAATCACCAATTTTAATGACTTGTATCCTAGTATTGATTAGGAATTAGAGTACTCTTCAATTGGAAACCCTTGACCTACATGCAGAAATAGATTCTTTAAGTTTAATAGATCCCTTGAATAGATTACCATCCATGATCATGATAGTTTTTCATAAATGTTTACAGATCGGCTAATTCTTCATTGGAGTATAATTTCTTTACAATGTTATGCCAGCTAGTTTTTCCATCCTTTTTTTTTGAGGTCAAACAGGCCAATACAAAACTTGACTCTAAAGAAGACGAAATAGTGTATTCATTTGGATTTTTTTTTTTCATTTTAAAAGCATAAAGGATTGAATTAACCAAAATTGAGTAGAATTGAACCACAGTATTTTTTTCAAGATAATTTGTTGTTGTTCTGTTGTTCCTTTGCAAAGTCCTGCCCGACTCTGCAATCTCACAGACTGTAGCATCCAGGCTCCTCTGTCCTTCACTATCTCACAGAGGTTGCTCAAATTCATGTCCAGTGAATTAGTGATGCTATCTAACCACTTCATCCTCTGCCACCCACTTCTTTTGTCTTCAGTCTTTCTCAGCATCAGAGTCTTTTGCAATGACTTGGCTCTTTGTATAGATGGCGAAAGTATAGGAACTTCAGCTTCAGTCCTTCCAATGAATATTCAGGGTTGATGTCCCTTAGGATTAACTGGTTTGATCTCCTTGCAGTCCAAGCAACTCTCAAGAGTACCACAATTTGAAAGCATCAGTTCTTCAGCACTCACCTTCTTTGGGCTTCCCTATTGGCTCAGTTGTAAAGAATCCACCTGCCAACGCAGGAGATGCAACATAGGTGGGGAAGATCCCCTGGAGAAGGAAATGGCAATCCATTCTAGCATTCTTGCCTGGGAAATCCCATGGACAGAGGAGTCGGGCAGCTACAGTCCATGGGATTGCAAAAGAGTTGGACATGTTAGCAACTAAACAACAACAGCCTTCCTTATGGTCCAACTCACATCTGCACATGACTACTGGGAAAACCATGGTTTTGACTATACAGACCTTTGTTGACAAAGTGATGTCTCTGCTTTTTAATACGCTGTCTAGGTTTGTCATAGCTATCCTTCCAGGGAGCCAGCATCTTTTAATTTCATGGTTGTGGTCACCATCTGCAGTGATTTTAGAGTCCAAGAAATTAAATCTGTCACTGCTTCCACTTTTTCCCCTTCTATTTGCATGAAGTGATGGGACCAGATGCCATGATCTTAGATTTTTAATGTTGAGTTTCAAGCCACTTTTTCACTCTGCTATTTCACCTTCATCAAGAAGCTCTTTAGTTCCTCTTTGCTTTCTGCCATTAGAGTGGTATTATCTGCATTTCTGAGATTGTTGATATTCCTTCTGGCAGTCTTGATTCCAGCTTGTCATTCATCCAGCCTGGCATTTCACATGATGTAATCTGCATATAAGTTAAATAAACAGGATGACAATATACAGCCTTGTCATACTCCTTTCCCAATTTTAAACCAGTCCATTGTTCCAAGTAAGGTCCTAATGGTTGCTTCTTGACCTGCATGAAGATTTCTCAGGAGATAGATAAGGTGGTCTGATATTCCAATCTCTTTAAGAATTTTTCAGTTTGTTGTGGTCCACACAGTCAAAGGCTTTCATATAGTCAATGAAGCAGAAATAGATGTTTTTCTGGAATTCCCTTGTTTTTTCTGTGATCCAACAACTGTTGGCAATTTGATCCCTTGTTCCTCTGCCTCTTCTAAACCCAGCTTGTACATCTGGAATTTCTTTGTTCACATGCTGCTGAAGCCTAGCTTGAACTAGTGTGTGAAATGAGTGCAACTATATGGTAATTTGAACATTCTTTGGCATTGCTCTCCTTTGGGATTGGAATGAAAACTGAACTTTTCCAGTCCTATGGCCACTGCTGAGCTTTCCAAATTTGCTTACATATTGAGTGTAGCACTTTAACAGCATCATCTTTTAGGATTTTCAATAACTCAGCTGAAATTCCTTCATCTCCACCAACTTTGTTCATAGAAATGCTTCCTAAGGCCCACTTGACTTCATACTCCAGAATATCTGGCTCTTGGTGAGTGGCCACACCATCGTTGTTATCCGGGTCATTAAAATCTTTTTTGTATAGTTGTTCTGTGTATTCTTGCCACCTCTTCTTAATCCCTTCTGCTTCTGTTAGGTTCTTACTGTTTCCATCCTTTATTGTGCCCAAGATAATTATTTAAAAAATAAAGAGTGGCACAACCTCACGATAGTCAGCTAAAACTGTTTCCCAGAAAGTAGTCAATTGTTAGAAATTGGCTTTATCTTCAATCTCAGAAATCAAAGTCTGACCCTATTAATGTAAAGAAAGAAATGGAAAATACCCTTTTCCCAGATATTTCCACTCATTTATAGATGCCTAGCTTAATGTCCGACGATAATAGCAGCTTCTTTCTCTGAAGAAAGAAGTTATTAAATATAGTAACTCATTTTACTTTTGATAGTGTATAATATCCTTTTGTGCCTGTATGCTGGTGGCTCAGATGGTAAAGAATCTGCCTGTAATTCAGGAGACTCGGATTTGATCCCTGGATCAGGAAGATCCCCTGGAGAAGGGAATGGCTGTGCACTCCAGTATTCTTGCCTGGAGAATTCCATGGACAGAAGAACCTGGCAGGCTACAGTCCCTGGGTTCTCAGAGTGGGACATGACTGAGCAACTAGGACTTTTCCCTTTCACCCTGTGGACTAAAAATGTAAATACTCCCATGAAAAATTAATTTTGAAATCTAGTCTTTCAAAGCTTTAAGACACAAAATATTAAGATAATGTGGGTGGTACATATTTTTAAAGAATTCTCTCAGATCTTGCTTTCCCTTTTTTCCCCTCCTTTCTTTGTAAATCCCCCACAAAAGGATTAAAGTTATCATCTAAATGCCCACCTTGTTGTGAAACACTACAAATGCTAGGATAAACATGCATTCCATAACTTCTTCGAATCAAACTTCCATACAATAATTAAACGAAACTAGAATATGATAAGAACCTGAAACTCAGAGTGAAAAATGTTTATGAAAAGACCTGATTTTGCTAGCCCTCTGACCTCGGACAGGCTTTTGGAACTCAGCCTGAGTTCTTTCATCTGGGATGTAGGGATAAAAATGCCTGCTTCATAGAGTTCTCATTAGGATTAAATGAAATAGTACATAAGAAACTGCCTAACACAGGGACTCATAACAGATAATACAGGTTTGTTTTACATAACAGCCCAGGAGGATTTGGAAGGGTAACTAATGATCCTACTCAAATTTTATTGTTGTTGTTGTTCATTTAATTCTTTTCATACAGTTTTATTATAGAGCTTAATTTTTCAAATTTTTATAGTAGTTAATGTATAATATAAGGTAGAGGTTTACAATATAGTGATTTGCAATTTTTAAATGAAATATTTCATTTATAGTTACTATAAAATATTGTCTATATTTTCTGTGTTGTACAAATGTATCCTTGAACTGCAAAGACTTTAACACAAAAACCGAGTCCTATATGCACTCCTCCTCACTCCACGTTCTTGCTTCCCATTCACTTTCCACTATTCTAGCATCTTTTACTGATATTTATCTCTGTCTGTAAATAACACTTGTACTTTTTTTCCTTTTTCACAATATACATTTTTACTATGAAAGATGAAGTTTAGCTATTTTGCTCTCCTTCCCCAACACACACTTCCTCTTCCCCCTTATTCACAGTAGAGCGTTGGCAATTTTTTTTCAATCTATGTTCAATGTTTTCATCTTTATGATTATGTAAACTTTGCTAATTGCTGAGGCAACAAGGATTATAAAACTTCATTTCCTGACCAATATTGTAGGTTATCTGTGTTTCTTGCTGTTTTGATATGCATGATTGTCTTTGGACCTCTAACCAGGTTTTCCCTGTACCTTCAGGAGCTTCGTGAAATATCTCCATCCAGTTTTCCCCATCAGTCCTTTGGCTCCAGTCTGAGATTGTTGGTTCTGGATGTGCTGCCTAGCTGTCTTGTCAATTTGGCGCCTCGTTTTTCCATTTTCCTTTGATTTCCCTCTGCCCCTGTCCCATGCTTGGTTCCCTGTTCCTTGAATACCATGTTTTCTCATAGTTATGGAGCATGTTTTCCAGTAGCTTTCCGGGAAAGGGTGCATCGGAGGTTAAGTTTTTAGATAGCTTAGATTCTAAAATTCCTTCATTCTGTTCTCACACTTGATTAAGAATTGCTTTCACTCATAATTTCAAGATAACTCCCACTGCTTTCTAAATTTCACTGACTCTTGATTTCAGTTATGAAACCTATTTCCCCTGCCTGGAATTTATAGAGTGTTCTTTTTCTCTCAGTCTTTGGATGTTCTAGAGTGTTGTGTTTGGCATGTACTTCTCTGTTGGGTCAGTGGTAAAGAATCTGCCTGCCAATGCAGGAGATGCATGTGTGATCCCTGGGTCAGGAAGATCCCCTGGAGAAGGAAATGGCAACACGCTCTAGGATTCTTGCCTGGGAAATTCCATGAACAGAGGAGTCTGGCGGGCTACAGTCCATGAGGTCACAAAAAGAGTCGGACATGACCTAGTGACTAAAAACAACAGCAGCAATACTTTGGTGCGAGTTCATCTTTAGTCATTGGACTGAGCACTCAATGGCGCCTTCGATTTGGAAGTTTATGTTCTGCAATTCTGGAAACTTTTCTTGCATCCATTTTTTAATAATTTCCTCCTTTGGTGTTCTTTTTTTCTATAATCCTTCTCTAGTGATTCCCTAATCTTATTTTTTTCTCCTGTTTTTCTTTTTGTTTTATTTACTAAGAAATAACCTCACCTTTATCTGCCAGCACTTCTATATAGATTTTTAAAAAGATTTTCTCATATCTTTAACTTCTAATAATCCCTTTTTGTTTTTGAAATGCCCTTTATTATAATCTCTCTTCTTTCATATGGGGCTTCTTTATCTCTCTGAGACTACTGATTATACTTATTACCCTTTTCCTCAGCACTGTTTCCTTTTGATTTGGATGGTCTGTCTTTCACGTTAGAGGCTTCCTTCAAGTCCTGGTAACCCTTCACTGTTGTTATATTTAATAATGAGTCACTAAAATGCAAATTAGAAATTCCTTGTACTGAGGTGGGACTTTTTTTTTTTTTACTGGTAGCCTTTTCAGTGAGAACCAAATATTTTGGGGGAGAGCCCCCCAAATCAAGATCCTTAGGTCTCTGTTTGATGCTCTTTAGTATTTCCAAAGAAAAGTCCTCCAATGTCCTGTGTAAAGGTGGGTACACAATGAAGTAAAAGTAACCAGAGTGGGGTGAGGATATTCAGCCAAGCTACCCATGTGTACCTGAGAGAGGTAAGGAGCTTCTGGGATCTCACTGGTCTGTTTGTAGACTTTCACTCAGTGTTTTTGTTTTCAGTCTGGCGCCTCATGCCTTTTTTCAGCTGTGTCTCAGAATCCAATCCTCTGAGGTTCCTAGGTGGGAGAGGGGCAACTTCCTGTCTCTGTGGAGTGGAGGAGGAAATTTGGCTCCTTCTTTCAAATATTTTCAACCAATTATCCCTGTGTGCTTGGGCTCACAGCTCCTCCCACATCTGCTTCCTCTATCCCTAAGCCTGTCTGAGGTTCAGCAGAGTACAACGGCTCATTTGCTGTTGCCTTGCGCCGCCCTTTCGAGTCCCTTAGCTTAGAAGAGTCCCTCACTAGCTAAGTCAGTTACCACTCATCCACTCTGAAACTTCCAAAAATGTTAGCATCCTCCATGTGTCCCCACCTGCTTCTCCATGCTCTTGTCCTCATGAGTTATGCCTCTGTTGTTGCTGTTCCTTTACTCACTGTAGAATAGTAAAGAATGAGGAAAACTGTACGTATCTAATCTTCCATGTTTGATCAGGAGTGCTGTTGATTCAGTCTCTTTCCATTCCAAAATGGACATCATCACCTCTCAAGCAAAGGTCACCCAGAGGGGACCATATCTCCTTCCTCTTCTTATCCTAGGCTCAGGAGCCAGTGTCTCTGCTGAGGCAAAGTAGCTAGTCAGAAAGGTTAATGAATTATTATGGCCTCAGAAGGAGGGTAAAGTACATCCAGTCCTTCCAGTAATCACAGGAAACTTTAAAAATGATATGCAATGTGCATTAACAGTGGAGGTAAGAAAATAAGCAAAAGTTGAAAGCAAAGCATGTACTTGTCAATGGTAAAAGAAATTCAAAAATGAAATCTAATCAATTAGAACTTTTCTGAGAAAAATTTTGGAGAATACGTGCTGTTTAGTTCCAGTTTTATCTTGATTATTCAGAAAAATTTCATCTAAGATTGGATAAACCACACATGCAAGGAAAACATGCTCTTAACTCAGATTATCTCAATAAGAAATTTTTAAAAAATGAAAATATTATTATAAAAATTCAAGTTTTCAGGGAATTATGTGCTGCATGGTTATAATAGTTCATAGTAAAGATTGAAGCTAAACTTCCTTTAATGATATAAAGCTTCATCATTATAGTGTCTTGGGGAAAGCCAAATCTTGTTAATATGCCTCCTTGGTTCTATGGAGCATGCTACAATCTGTGCCAGATGCAATTAAAGAATGGTTCAAATGGCAATCTGTAGAGCTTTGAAGATATCCATGGGAAATAGGCTGCTTGGCTGTTCATTACCATTGTAATAGATTGGAAGTGACATTGGTTTAAAAAAAAATAACAACTCATCATTCTGGTCCAATTGACCAATTAGGGCACTCACACTTGTCATGCTGCAGTTGTACAATTGTTGACATTATTTTTCATCAAATGATGGTTATGGGAAAGGAATACAGTACTTTATAGACTTGTACAGTATCTTTGCTTTTGCCCAAATGTAAATCTTCATGCATATGAGAGTTAAATATGTATGTTTACATACATAGATAAAATAGAAAAAACAGTACTGGTGATAAGGAATGAATGAGTTGATAGTTGAGAAATGGATGTTGAAACACACAGAAAACTAGATAGCAAGAAAATATAAGATGTGTATGAGCTGCCTTGCTCACCCACATGTAACATAAATGAGAAGAATTACGTAACTACTGAAATGAGAAACAGTTTCCTGCTAGAAGTTTATTCTTCTCATTTCAGATATTCAGAGAAACTCTCCAGTAGTAATTCATAAAAAGAAGGTATTCATATTGACATGAATATTATAGTATAAAATTATACCTGTTACATGTGTACACTGTATATTCCAAAATGCCCTAAAAATGGAAGAGAAAGCATTTTTGTGTTTATATTCCTCATAGAGTTTCCCACTAAGTTTTATTAATATTAGCACTTTAGATGACTAACAATGTAGTCAGTGAATAATTAGCTCTTTGAAGATCTTCCTAGCATTTAAACAATCTTCCATTTTCTTTTTGTAACTTCAACACTGAAATTAAGAGGAAGACTGCATTAGATGTGACACAATTTAGACTTAACATCACCTGAAATAATATAAAGTAAAGCACCTGAATTCATATCCTCAGCCCTCTTTCTTTCTAATTAGGGACCCCATCAGCTGGACAAAGGTGATATGAAAGAGATACTGCTACACGTTTGTAGTATACATACTATACATTAGTAGTATCAGTAGTATACATACTATACATTAGTAGTATTAGTAGTATACATACTATACATTAGTAGTATTAGTAGTATACATACTATACATTAGTAGTATAAATACTATACATTAGTAGTATTAGTAGTATACATACTATACATTTGTAGTATTAGATACTATACACTAGTAAACCTAGGCAGAATGCAATTACAGATTTTCATGTAGAAGAATGACTCTCCTTTTAGACCTTGTTTTGGTTTTGTTTTCTCCCAGTTATTAGTGACCAATACTGGTACCTTATAAGTAAAAAGAGAAGTCTCAAAGAACCTCCACTGCCACATCTTCCTCAGTAGTCCTTGTTTTACTCTTGAGCTGTTGTCCCCCTCCCTCCCTTCTAAGTTTAGGGTAGCCAAGGTGGCCAAAATGCTTCCCAGGTGGCACAATGGTAAAAAATCTGCCTCCAAATGCAGGAGGCACAAGAGACATGGGTTTTATCCCTGGCTCAGGAAGATCCCCTGGCATAGGAAATGGCAATCCACTCCAGTGTTCTCGCCTAGAAAACTCCATGGACAGAGGAACCTGATGGGCTACCATCAATGGGGTCACAAAGAGTCAGACACGACTGAGCATACACACCCAAGGCAGTCAAAATAGGCACTTGAGATCTGGGCTGAGGTTGGATGGTGATGATCAGCTAGACACACTTGTTCTATGACATGAAGTAAGGGCACAGGGCAAAGAGGGGAGAATGGAGACAAGAAATTTAATTGCTGTAAATTACTATAATCAATCCATTAATAGAATAATTCCTAAACCTAGAACTTCTTGGGAGTTCCCTTTATAAGAATTCTACCAAAGATTCCAGTGTAGCACCTACTGAATTAGCGATTTTCAAAGATAATTTGAAGTATAATTGATATATTAAAAGAAGGAAAACACTGAAGTGAACATACCTCATGGGATGTTTGGGGACTGATTTTGTTTAATTTGGAGCTATTTATGAGTAGTATGGTTGCTTTTTCTTCCTGATTTTAGCTTAACTCTCATTAATGACAATGCCAATTAAATACTCTAAAATATTGATGGTTAATACCCTGACTAAAAGGGTAGTGCTGTAGGTCTAGAGCACACACATTTAATTTTGTTTCCATTATTCTTGGTTATATGTATTTTATATATATATACACACACACATATCTTTTATAACATATGAATGAAAAATTTGTATTCTCTGTGGTGTGTTTTAAATGGCACAGTTGTTCATTTGCACAGATATTAAGGGCCCACTTGTGCTTTCCCTTTGCTCAGTGCCAATAGCTTAAGGAAGAAATACATTCTGGTTTTGCAGTTGAGGGGGAAAGAGGTGGGCAAAAAAATGACAAGTCTGAATGAAGAAGCTCTAGACAGAGGCAAAATAGAACCAGTACACACAAGGAAGAAGTGGAGATAACTAGGAAAATCAAGAACTTTAGAGAAGATGAATTTTGAGCTAAGCTTTGAGGGTATCAGGTTTTCCTGGGAAAGCAAGCAAAAAAAGAAAAGGGGGCTCAAGGCCTGAGAAAAACCAGAAGCTAATGTGCAGAGGAAAAGGTCAATTTTCATTCCAACCCCAAAGAAGAACAATGCCAAAGAATGTTCAAACTACTGTACAATTGCATTCATTTCATGTGCTAGTAAGATTATACTCAGAATACTTCAAGCTAGGCTTCAGCAGTATGAAACCAATATTTATGTACAAACTGGGTTTAGAAAAGGCAAAACCAGAGAGCAAATTGCCAACTTTCATTGGATCACAGAGAAAGTAAGGGAATTCCAGGGGGAAAAAAAATCTACTTCTGTTTCACTGACTACACTAATGCCTTTGACTGTGTGGATCACAACAAACTGTGAAGTGTTCTTAAAGAAATGGGGATACCAGACCACCTTACCTGTCTCCTGAGAAACCTGTATGAGGGTCAAGAAGCACCAGTTAGAACCTTACATGGAACAACAGACTGGTTCAAAATTGGAAAAGAAGTACAACAAGGCTGTATATCATCACCCTGCTTATTTAACTTCTATGCAGAGTACATCAAAGCAAAATGCCAGGCTAGATGAATCATGAGCTAGAATCAAGATTGCTGGGACAATATCAACAACCTCAGATATGCAGATGATACCACTCTTAATGGCAAAAAGTGAAGAGAAACTAAAGTACCTCTTGATCAGGGTGAAAGAGAATTAAAAAGCTAGCTTAAAGCTCAATATAAAAATAAGATTATAGCATCTGGTCCCATTAATCCATGGCAAACAGAAGGAGGAAAAGTGGAAGCAGTGACAGATTTTATTTTCTTAGATTCAATTCCAAAATCACTGTGGACAATGACTGCAGCCATGAAATTAAAAGATGCTTATTCCTGGGAAGGAAAGCTGTGACAAACATAGACAGTGTATTAAAAAGCAGAGACATCAATCACTTTGCTGACAAAGGTCTGTATAGTGAAAGCTGTGGTTTTTCCAGTGGTCATATACAGATGTGAGAGTTGGACCATAAAGAAGTCTGAGTACCAAAGAATTGATGCTTTATAATTGTGGTGCTAGAGAAGATTCTTCAAAACAGTCAATCCTAAAGAAAATCAACCCTTATTATTAATTGGAAGAACTGAAGCTGAAGCTTCAGTACTTTGGCCACCCCATGCAAAGAGCCAACTCATTGGAAAAGATGCTGATGCTGGGAAAGATTGAAGGCAAAAGGAGAAAGGGGTGGCAGAGGATGGGACGGTTAGATAACATCAATTCAATGGACATGAATTTAAGCAAATTCTGGGAGACAGTGAAGGACAGGGAAGCCTGGCGTACTGCACTCCATGCAATCGCAAAGAGTTGAGCACAACTTAGCAACTGAACAACAAAACAACAGCAATGTATGTGCGTGTGTGCTAAGTCACTTCAGTCGTGTCCAACTCTTGGCGACCCCAAAGCCTGCCAGGCTCCTCTGTCCACGGGATTCTCCAAGCATGAATACTGGAGTAGGTTGCCATTTCCTCCTCCAGGGGATCTTCCCAACCCAGGACTTGAATCAGTATCTCTTTCATCTCCTGCATTGGCAGCTGAGTTCTTTACCACTGGCGCCACCTGGGAAGCCCTATACAACAATGTAAAGAGGTGTGACTATCAATGATTCTCAATATTGGATAAACTAGAATGGCCTAGTTGGTGAATAGTGAGGATCATTGAGTAGTTCAGCAATAGGCATGGCTGTAAACATGTTTTGGAGGCAAATTGCACAGGTATTTGAATGCCATGTGAATATTTGGATAATAGAAGAAGAGAACAACCTATTCTTCTCTAAAATTTAAGAGTAGTGGTTTTCAACCATGACCTATTTGCCCCAAATGAATACTTGGCAATGACTGGAGACAGTTTTGGTTGTCACAACCAGGGGTGGGGATGCTACTGATTTCTAGTGAGTAGAGCCCATAGATGTTGCTACTAAACATCTGCAAGGACAGAACAGTACCCACACCCAGCAAAGAATTATTCAGCCCCATGTGTCAACAGTAAAGAGGCTGAAGATTTTTGATTTAAGAAGATATTTCTTATGGCACTGTGAAGGATGGCATAGGGCGAGGGAGTGGGGCACAGAGAGGCCTGTGCAGAAACAGAGTGAGAGACAGAACCTAATCTAGGCAGTGGCAGTGGGTTTTGCATCTTGCAAATAAACATAAACAGCCAACTTTGAGAAACTCCAATTCTAACCAATGACCAACAGCAAATGTTACTATTGTTGATCAGACAGTAGTTCACAGAATTAACTGGTTATTTAAGAAATGAGATACTGCAGACCCACTAGTGCCTACAGATGCAAATCTGTGAGCAAGGGAACATAATGTGCATTTTTCACAAACTCCTGGGATAATTTTTAGCACGAGTTCCACTTCAAGTCATTGACTCTTAAACCTGTTTTCTAATACATAATTACTATTATATAATACAATTATTATATTGCCTATACTTATTTCCAAGCTTATCTTAGTTTTTTTAAAAAAATCACTTAAGTTAGTCAAATGCATGTCCCCCAGTTCTGTGAAGTGGGAACATAAATCAAGCCTATTTAGGATATTGCAAAAACAAAAGCATAGCTGTATCTTCCGTTTGCAGGAAGACAGAGTATTTGTTTAAATATGCCTTGGGGTATTTGTGTAAAGTGCCACATCTCTCCTATAATGAGGAGTACCTTTGCCACAGGCACACGTTGCCCCATGCTGGGACCTTTACTAGTTCTGCCCTCACATGCCTGGTCAGCACATTCTCAGATGAATGGTTAATTCAGTTCTGCATGCTTTCACCAGGTCACTGCACCTCAGAGAGAAATCAGACATTTTCCTTGTAGGCTTCTGGGGTATCCTATACTTTTCCACCAAGAACATGAGCCAACATGTTATCAAGAGTTCTCTCTGGTTGGAGATCTAGATTAGAGGTAACACACACACACACACACACACACACACACACACACACACACACACACACATTTTCCTGTATAACTGTTTCTAAAAGACCCTCAATGAATTAGCACAACTTTTATAATATGGAAAGCATATACAAAATAAGCTGTAAAAAAGTGACTTAATGGGTTTGCACATGGGCACTGTTCCTGCAAAGGAGCATTGTAAACAACCCCCTAGTACAGAAAGATACCCTAGGAAGCCCTTTATTATGAGCAGCAACAAAGGATGGAGACCAAAAGGGGATGAATCTTATTACAAATGTATGTTTCTATATATCTTACGATCCCCCAAGTATGTTTTTCTGTACAGCCAAGAAAACAACTACCCAAATGCTAAAAATCAAGTTCCTTTAATTCAATCCCATTGATTGAAATGTTAGGACATCCAAGACCCATGGATGTCAGAACTAACACTATAACTATTTCCAAAAGCAAAATAACAACTAGGATCATGTATCTGATACAAGAAGAACATGTCAACTTCTTTGTACTTGTCCTACAAATCAGCTTTTTCAGAGACAGAAAATATTCTGTCTTGTAAGCCAGCTGACTCTGCCTTCCACAGAGGGTAAATTTGATGGACTAGAGTGCACAGATATCTGGGTCAGAAGAGCTGGCTTTATTACTGGCTCTGCTAGTTGCTTGTGGTGTGACCTTGAGTAAGTCATTTCTCCCTCAGTGTTGGTTTCTTCCAACATGGAGCTCAGGTAGAGCAAATGGGATGTAGCACTTGAGAGCTGGATCTGTTAACTGTGAAGAAATCGGGATTTTTGATATCTATTGGCTCATATGATTTTACTGTGACCTCTCCTAGCTATTTTAATGAGAATCACTGAAGTCATGTTAGAGGAGAGGAAGTTATTGTGAGCTTAGAGACTGACTAGAATTGGAATGGGAGAATCATCAGGAAGCAGGACTACTCTCTCCATCTCTTCGTCTTTCATCGTCTACCTGGTTTCTTTCTTATACGCAGTGCTTCTGCTTCTAATTACACAGGCACTGTGGCGTAGAACTCTGATGATGCACGATCCTCTCTCTGAGTTTCTACTTATACCTAAGTGTTGTTTCCTAATTGGAACTTTCTCTACCTCAAGACGTCTCTGCATTAGATCCCCATGGTTCCTGGCTTCATTTTCTCTGAGTGTATAAGCTCAAATTATCAAGAAAAGGACTATGATTCATCAGCTTTTCTTTGAGTGTCAGTCCATAAGTCAAAGGTAATGGCTAACTTTTGCTCTGAAGTCAGGCACAACCGGTGGTCCACTGGTCTATTCAGTTAAGCCATGGGTGGTGTGGGGATATTGGGTGAGGATACGGTATCATAATAAAAATGGGCACATATGGACAGATAGCAACTGACAGATCTCTAGGAAGTACACTGGTTTGAGTACTTCCCCATAATTCCTGTCTTCAGTACTCATATATATATCTTTTTGCAGTTTGTTACTATCCTATTATGTGAAGTGTTACAGGAAACATAGATATCTAGGGATGTTGTTTTGAGGGATGAGTCCATGGTTTAAATGATACCCAGTCTAAAACAAGGTCACCACTCACTCAGATGAAGGACCAGAATCAGGTTTCATTTTTCTCTGCTCTTTATGATGTTATGTAGTCATTGGAAATAGTTGCCATGACCTGCAGCCAAACCATCCTTGCAAAGTCATTTTCAAGGGAGAACTTTACCAATAAAGTCAAGGTAGACCTCATATGATCAATAATATGAAGTGGGAGACACAGGATGGAGATTAAGTTTAAAACTAATTTTGAGGAAGGTCGCAGAATACTCAAAATGTCTCACTAACTTTGAAGTTTGGGTGTCATTCTGAGAAAATAAATTAGCTGAAAACCTATGAAGAAGACAGAAACCAGCAGTGATTCCTAAGGCCTGAGTCTCCATACCTGCCGTCTTGCTGATAATCTAATATCCGATAATGGAAGAAAAAGAATACCAAGATTACTTCTAGAAACATATTTGTTACCATTCCAAACAGCTTTGGCATTTCCTGTTAGGAAATGTTATTTATATTAGCTGCCCTCAGTATAGCATTTTTCACTGTCTAGTTTGTGACTCTTGTTAGAAATATGGCAGACCTAGCATTCCCAGAGGAATGAGTCCTCTTTCTTTTCACTGTTAGATGACACCAAATGCATGTAACCAAATCAGCTAAAGTGAGGACTGGGTGATGTCAAGACACTAATTTATTTGGTCGACTATTTGGCTGAATGCTTTGTGTGCCCAAGAATCTACTGGGTAATAAATCATCGTTTTACTCTTTTGTACAGTCTCTTTCATATGTTGACTCTTAGTCTTTTGGCTAACACAGAAACTTTATACTTTGGCTAAGATTAAGTTCTTAGAACTTGAAAACTTGGTGATATTGTTATTTTTAGAGCATATTTCTGATTATTTAAGATAATTCAGTATTTATTAGGCAAACAGACTGAGTGCTAAATATGCCAGATATGGTACTAATTGCTGAGGAATCAGATGAGAGACATAGCCCCCACCCTTGAGGTACTTATAATCTGGACAAGGGAATAAACAGAAAGCTTTAGGAAATGGTAGAAAAGTTCTGAGGTCGAGCACAGATTGCTCTATAGAGAATATTTCTATAATCTTAATTTCTAAACAACATAACTCATAGGTGACAGGTTTCGGTGTCACTTGAGACATGCATAAAACTCCATAGGCAGTACTCTAAAGGAAACTGCAGAAATGCAGAAATGTCCAAAAGCACCATTGTGATGTCGCCTTTTATTAGTTCACAAGAGGAGATGTAATTATTCTGCTAAGTCTTTGTTTGCTATTTGAGAGCAACAAATTAAACCCCACTAATCTACCTCTCTGGATGGTACTTATTGAACCTAAGAGGCTTCAATTATCAACAGCTTAATAAACTTACTAATCTGCATTAAATGAAATCCTTTGCAAAATCACATTGAAACAATGCTTAAGTCATAATCAGCCTGCCTGGTATCTACAGCCTACTGTGGCTGAGCCCCAAAATGCACTGTGTAATCAAATTCCATGTTACTCAAATCTTGGAAAATTCCTATTAGGTGGTTGTATACAGTTTGTGTGTGTGTGTGTTTTGTCACATGAATTCATACAGTGCCTTTTTTAATCCAGAGAAAATTGACATTTAGGTATAAATCAAACAAGAATGTAATTTAAAACTGCTTAAGTTCAGCCACCTACTACCATAAAAAGAAAGCTTAAAAAGAATGTTCTATTCTGCATACAGCAAGCCAGCATTCTGTGTAACAAGTCTTCATATGACATTCAAAAAATATAAGATTGTTATTATGTTATCAATCCAGACCACAGTACCTTGTGAGGTAATAAAGCAGTATCCTTTAGGTTTTCAAAAGGAGAAATGGAGGCAATACAATATTTCATCCCCAGTCATTGATGGGAACACCAGCTGGCTACCATTCCATCCCTCTATTTCTTCAGTCCAGACAAGGGAGGACTCTTAGAACAGAGTCACTGACTGAGTGGTTTAGGATTCACATAGGTATTCTCCAAGTGACTCGTATTGACGTCTGGCACAGGAGCTCAAGTTGAGAGTAACAATGTCATGAGGAACTCATCAGTTAGCCCTCAAATGTTAAATAGTGAACATTACAGTACAGATGAGGGAAGGATCAGGCACCTAAGAACACAGAGAAAGGGAGCCACAGAATTAATTGAACAAAGCGTTTCAGGTTTTTGTCGTCAATTTTATGGACCAATTAATCGTTTAAACCTGTCCAAGGCATACAAGTGTTGACTCATTGGAAAAGACCCTGATGCTGGGAGGGATTGGGGGCAGGAAGAGAAGGGGACGACAGAGGATGAGATGGCTGGATGGCATCACTGACTCGATGGATGTGAGTCTGAGTGAACTCCGGGAGTTGGTGATGGACAGGGAGGCCTGGTGTGCTGCGATTCATGGGGTCGCAAAGAGTCGGACATGACTGAGCGACTGAGCTGAACTGAAGGCACACACATGCAAATACTTACTAAAATCCATCCATTTAGCATTCTGCTGACACAGTTTTTTTTTTGTTTTTTGTTTTTGCAGTATAAAATGCAGAATTTTCTATCTGAGTATAACCGTATCTAGCAAGGACTATCATTTAAAAACTACCTAGATATTAAAACTTCTGCTTTTCTCTATTATTTTAAATTATGCTGATTAAAAATATTTTTCAGATCATCTCCATCAACGTGTATTTTCTAAGACTTGAAAATTTTGAGCAGAGGGAAGGTATAACATGTCTAAATTCAGTGGAAAAACATAATTAATGGGCAATCATACTGTTTAACAAGTGGCTGGATTTAAATAATGGCAACTACTGACATTAAGAAAAGACTGCATACCCTCAAAATAGCATCTGACAATCCAGAACTTTTCTAAGATTTTATCCTTAGACTACAGAATATTACTTTGAAGATCCAAGCATTCAAGAATGATCTGTGGACCCATTGTCCTGAAAATGCACTAACAAACTATAATACCAACAAAAGGAAGGGTGGAGATATATTACATTTTTATTTATTTGTTTCTTTTCAGGACTTTCCAGCATGTTTTTGTCATACAAAATAGGTAAAAGTAGGACTTGGTGTGTGCCTGCCAGGTTCCAACTGAAAAATGGTGTGTGTGTGTATGTGTCGGGGGCTTCCCAGATGGCACTAACGGTAAAGAAACTGCCGGCCAGTGCAAGAGACGTAAGAGATGGGGGCTCAGTCCCTGGGTTGGGAAGGTCCCCTGGGCAAGGGCATGGTAACCACTCCAGTATTCCTGCCTGGAGAATCCCCATGGACAGAGGAGCCTGGGGCGTTCCAGGCCATAGGGTTGCCTATGCGTGTTTATGCACACATACACGAGGTGCTTGGGTGTGTGATCAGTCAGTTCACTGGCAGTTCTTTAAAACCGACAGTTGCCAGTGTTTTAAGCCTTGACAGTTCTACTTGTGCCGAATATGTTAGGAATGTAAAGAGCAAGGCATCTAATTAATGAACATGTAAAGGAGTGTTCCACCCGCAGTTGAAGGATCAATTTTCTTGGTAACTTTATATTACCGATAATTTTAACAAAGATTTATTGATGTACCAGACACTTGAGGTTCAAGAAGATTGTAATAACATAAATAGATATGGCGCCTCCCCCACGTGAGCCTGAGGATATAGGCTAGCTGTACACTGTTAAGAACAGAAAGTGTTAATGGGCAGAGAATAAACAAAGTACAGGGGTGCTCAGGGAAGGAAACAAACACGTTTGCTGTAAAGACGGCAACAGGGGAAACAGGAAAAGAAAGAACAATTTGAGCTAAATCCTTAAGTGTGGAGTATGAGAACAGGGAATTAAATTGAAACCACCTCCTTGAAACTATGGAAATAAGGAAGAACAGAAGTTAGGTAATTTAGTAAAATGCACCCATAATCGTTTAAGTGCCTACTGTATGCTAGGAATGGCAGCTCTCTGCCAGACCCAGCTCAAATACCTGTCCTGGACAAAGTCATGCTTCCCTCCTTGGCACCCTCTGAAGCTGTTCTACTTCCTAGCTCTCTGTCATCGAACTAGATGGCTAACCTCTACTGCCTTGGTGTCCTTACCTGAAAAATTATCCTAATAAAAGCATTTAACTTCACACGTTTGTTATGAGGATCAGATCAGTTGATATATGAAAATAATTAGCCCAGTGTATGGATAGCTGTAGGCCTTCCCAGATGACTCAGTGGTACAGAATCTGCCTGCAGTGCAGGAAAGGCAGGAGATGTGAGTTTGATCCCAGAGTTGAGAAGATCCCCTGGAGAAGGAAATGGCAACCCACTCCAATATCCTTGCCTGGGTAATCCCAAGGACAGAGGAGCCTGGAGGGCTAAAATCCATGAAGTCACAAAGAGTCAGACATGACTGAGCAACTGAGCATGCATGCGTACTGTAAGGGCTATAAATCTGTTTGCTATTATTGCTTTTATTAAATATTGTAATCTTTCATTCCTCTGATTGATTACCCTCTGAACAGTGCTTTTCACGTGGGAATCTTATTAAAATACAGGTGTAGATTCAGTAGGTCTTGGGTTGGTCCTAAGAATCCACATTTCTAACAACTTCCCAGATGCTGCTGGTTCATCAAGTAGTGCCTTATGGCCCATGAATTGTTGCTGGTCCGTGAACTGTTTGTGAATAATAAGTGGAGCAAAAATTCAGAATAAACATTGAGAAACTTTTATAGCATTTTTCCACTGCCACAAAATCCAACTGCATAATCAGGTCATGGCATTTTACAAAACTATGAGTTTGTAATGGATTGAAAAAAGTTTTTCAAATGGTCCTTCACCACAGATCATTTGAGAAGCATTGTTCTAGAATACTGTATAAACTTAAAAGTAAATAGGAGGTCTTCATAAATTTTGTACCACCTCACCAACTAAAAGAACTTTGTACAAGGTTCGTGTTCAACAAATATTCTTGAATGCTTGTGAGAATTCATTTAAAAATAAGCAAGTACACCTCTGATTGCCCGTTTTCAAATTCTCTATATAATGACTGGAGTCAGTTCCAAGTAGCATCAACTTTAATGAAGTACAATTAACAATTTCATGACTAAGCTTCTGTTTACATCTTATGCTTAATGACTATGTAAAGACTTAGACATACACTTACACAGGGAAGCCTGGCATGCGGCAGCCCATGGGGTCGCAAAGAGTCGGACATGACTGAGAGACTGAACTGGAAGACTTATACGTTACAACTGTAAGCACAGGAGATTATTTTCTCTACTTGATTCTCTCCTATAAAATATTAGATTTGTACATTTGTAGAAATGTATGCTCACTTTTATAATAACTCACTTTAAAATGACTGTTAGAATCTGAACACATACACACATGTATGTTAACATGAGTCCCACATTTCATCCTCGTTCTTCATCTACTGTTGCCTCCAGTAGAGGCAGTATTTATGAGCTTGGTGCAAAAGTAATTGTGGTTTTTGCATTGTTGAAATTTGCTGTATGATATTGGAATGCAGTCTAAATAAATGTGATTATGTTATTCATCATTTTAATGTATATTTTTTGCTTTATGTTTTTTTGCTAATGACTTATTACTTGCTGTTTGTTTTATATTTATTTTAGACTATGGAAATGGAAATAATGTTAGACAAAAAGCAAATTCAAGTGATTTTCTTATTTGAGTTCAAAATGGGTTGTAAAGCAGCGGAGACAACTCGCAACATCAACAATGCATTTGGGTCAGTAACTGCTAATGAACATACAGTGCAGTGGTGGCTCAAGAAGTTTTGCAAAAGGTGTGAGAGCCTTGAGGATGAGGAGCATAGTGGCTGGCCATCGGACGTTGACAACGACAATTGAGAACCATCATTGAAGCTGATCCTCTTACAACTACACAAGAAATTGCCAAAGAACTCAGTGTCAACTCAGTTCTATGATCATTTGGCATTTGAACCATATTGGAAAGGTGAAAAGAAAAGCTCGATAAGTGGGTGTCTCGTTAGCTGACCAAAAATAAAATAATTCAATGTTTTAACGTATCATCTCCTCTTATTCTTTGCAACAACAATGAACCATTTCTCAATTGGATTGTGGCATGCAACGAAGGTGGATTGTATACGACAATGGGTTATGACCAGCTCAGTGGCTGGACTGAGAAGAAGCTCCAAAGCACTTCCCAAAAGAAAACTTGCATGAAAAAAAGGTCATGGTCACTGTTTGATGGTCTGCTGCCCATCTGATCCACTGCAGCTTTCTGAATTCCATTGAAACCATTATATCTAAGAAGTATGCTCAGCAAATTGATGAGATGCACTGAAAACTGCAATGCCTGCAGCTGGCATTGTTCAACAGAAGGGCCTAATTCTTGATTACCATGCCCAACCACACGTCACAAAACCAATGCTTCTAAAGTTGAGTGAACTGGGCACTCATCCACCGTATTCACCTGACCTCTTGCCAACTGACGACCACTTCTTCAAGTATCTTGACAACTTTATGCAGCGAAAGTGCTTCCACCACCAGCAGGATGGAGAAAATGCTTTTCAAGGATTTGTCTAATCCCAAAGTATGGATTTTCATGCTTTCAGGAATAAACAAAGTTATTTCTCATTGGAAAAATATGTTGATTGTAATGGTTCATATTTTGATTAATAAAGATGTGTTTGAGCCTAATTTAATGATTTAAAATTCACAGTCCAAAACCGTAATTATGTTTGCACCAACCTAATAACATTCAGTTCAGTTCAGTCACTCAGTCGTGTCCGAGTCAGTGATGCCATCTAGCCATCTCATCCTCTGTCGTTTCCTTCTCCTCCTGCCCCCAATCCCTCCCAGCATCAGGGTCTTTTCCAATGAGTCAACTCTTTGCATGAGGTGGCCAAAGTATTGGAGTTTCAGCCTCAGCATCAGTCCTTCCAGTGAATACCCAGGACTGGTCTCCTTTAAAATGGACCGGTTGGATCTCCTTCCAGTCCAAGGGACTCTCAAGAGTCTTCTCCAACTCCACAGTTCAAAAGCATCAATTCTTCAGTGCTCAGCTTTCTTCATAGTCCAACTCTCACATCCATACATGACCACTGGAAAAACTATAGCCTTGACTAGACGGACCTTTGTTGGCAAAGTTAATGTCTCTGCTTTTGAATATGCTACCTAGGTTGGTCATAACTTTCCTTCCAAGGAATGAGCGTCTTTTAATTTCACGGCTGCAGTCACCATCTGCAGTGATTTTGGAGCCCCCCAAAATAAAGTTTGACATTGTTTCCACTGTTTCCCCATCTATTTGCCATGAAGTGATGGGACCAGATGCCATGATCTTTGTTTTCTGAATGTTGAGCTTTAAGCCAACCTTTTTACTCTCCTCTTTCACTTTCATCAAGAGGCTTTTTAGTTCTTCACTTTCTGCCATAAGGGTGGTATCATCTGCATATCTGAGGTTATTGATGTTTCTCCTGGCAATCTTGATTCTAGCTTGTGCTTCTTCCAGCCCAGAGTTTCTCATGATGCATATAAGTTAAATAAGCAGGGTGACAATATACAGCCTTGACGTACTCCTTTTCCTATTTGGAACCAGTCTGTTGTTCCATGTCCAGTTCTAACTGTTGCTTCCTGACCTGCATATAGGTTTCTCAAGAGGCAGGTCAGGAGGTCTGGTATTCCCATGTCTTTCAGAATTTTCCACAGTTTGTTGTGATCCACAGTCAAAGGCTTTGGCATAGTCAATAAGGCAGAAATAGATGATTTTCTGGAACTCTTGCTTTTTCCATGATCCAGTGGATATTGGCAATTTGATCTCTGGTTCCTCTGCCTTTTCTAAAACCAGCTTGAACATCTGGAAGTTCACGGTTCATGTATTGCTGAAGCCTGGCTTGGAGAATTTTGAGCACTACTTTACTAGCGTGTGAGATGAGTGCAATTGTGCAGTAGTTTGAGCATTCTTTGGCATTGCCTTTCTTTGGGAATGGAATGAAAACTGACCTTTTCCATTAGTATACATATTAATATGTCCAAAAAAGGTAGAAAGGAAAATACTTTTTTGAAAAAAAAAAAAAGTATTATTTTGGGTGGGTATGTGTGAGTGAAAATCAGTATTATATTTTACACTTTTACCTATTTTGTTGTTTTCCAGTCACTCAGTCTGTCCAACTCTTTGCAACCCCATGGTCTGCAGCACGCCAGGTTTCCCTATCCTTCACCAACTCAAGGACCTTGCTCAAACTCATGTCTATTGAATCAGTGATGCCATCCAACCATCTCATCCTCTGTCATCCCCTTCTCCTCCTGCCTTCAATCTTTCCCACTTTCAGGGTTGTTTCTAATGATTTGGCTCTTTGAATCAGATGGCCAAAGCATTGGAGCTTCAGCTTCAGCATCAGTCCTTCCAGTGTATATTCAGGATTGATCTCCTTTAGGACCGACTGGTTTGATCTCCTTGCAGTCCAAGGGACTCTCAAGAGTCTTCTCCAGCACCACAGTTCAAGCATCAATTCGTCAGTGCTCAGCCTTCTTTAGGGCCCAACACTCACATCCATACATGACTGCTGGAATAACCATAACTTTGACTATATGGACCATTGTTGGCAAAGTAATGTCTCTGCTTTTTAATGTGCTGTCTAGGTTTGTCATAGCTTTTCTTCCAAGAAGTAAACGTCTTTTAGTTTCATGACTGTAGTCACCGTCTGCAGTAATTTTGGAGCCCCAAAAAATAAAGTCTGTTACTGTTTCCATTGTTTCCCCATCTATTTGCCATGATGTGATGGCTTTTACCTATAGTGACAGTTTTAAAGGCTGGTCACAGATAGTATTCTAACACATAGAAAAGCCTTCCAGAGTCAGAAATTTCACGTCAGTGTGCATATTTATGATTTTCATTTGCCATTTTATCACCAGCTAGAAGCAGGGTGCCATTCACCAGGAAGAAGTTAGGTTTCTACTAGATATTGGAGAAAGGGACCTATGGTCTCTTGAAAATTTAGGGTTTGGAGTTTATGTTAATAAATGAATCAAGATAGTCTGCTCCATGATTTTCAGTAATTAATGTCTTTACTAATTACTTTCAAAATCTTTATCATACTTCTCTCTCATATGCCAAGCAGGAGTCTTAAAATAAATCACATTATCAAATTAAACAAATCGGTAGAGAATTGCTACTTTTGAAAATTTATTCAGAAATGTGGATGTCAAATCATTCACAACCTCCTCCGACCGGGTCATAAATATTATTTGTTTGTATCTCATCAGAAAGCAGTACTCAAATTAAAGACTAAATTCTATCATGACAGTTTTATTCTTCTGACTTTTTAATATGGCTCAGTTGTAGATCTGAAAGAAGGTTGGCCTGGATGGAGGTAGTAAGTGGGATGTGACTGTGCGAGGCATGTGAGACCTGCTAAGGAATGTCAATTTTATTCTAGGAGTCATGGAAGTCACTGAATGATACGGGGGAAGGGAGATGGAATGCCATGAGCTAATGTATCTTTTAAAAGAACATTAATAAAACTATTCAATATGATATTGCAATGATTTATACATGATATGCGTTTGGCAAAACCCATAGAACTATATAAAACAAAGTGTGAAACCTAAGTAAATTGTGAACTTTAGTTAATGAATATATATCATTATCAGTTCATCATTTGGAACAGATACAGCACAGCAATGCAAGATGTCAAATAATATGGGAAACCATGGGAAGAAGTAGAGGGAGGGGATACTTGAGAACTCTCTGTACTTCTGGTCAGTTTTTTTTTTTTTTAACCTAAAACTTCTCTAAGGAATAAAGTCTATTAATTAAGAGGAAAAAATGATCACTGTTTTTGAGTGGAAAATGAATTAAGGGGACCAATTAGAAAGCCAGCACAGTCCATTTTTAAAAATAGCTTCATTAGCATAGCTTCTTTCAAAAGTGTTTTGCTATCAGAAATTCATTTTGACATCAAATATCCAAAGAATGAACTCTCTACATCAGAGGGAGGATGAGATGCTAAGAAAATAGGAGAAAAAAAATCACATTGCTATCCAATGGAATACAGTTTAGAGACTAAATGTATTTCTGCACTACTTACTAATATTTTTTATACCTACTCTTGAATTTTTGTTCATTTCTATGTGCATCAAGTTTAAATATATTTAGAGAAAGCTAATAAATGTGTTAGTATCTTCCAGGACCTAAAGTCTTGCAGAGAAATTTTATATTAACGTACTAAGGTAGGAATAAGTCAAAAGATATAGGATTTGGTAGGGAGTATGTAAGGAAATGCATTGCCAATATATAGAAGCTAATAACATTGAAAGCTTTAAACTATCACATTAGTACCACATAACCAGAGGCTGAATTTATGTGGATGGCTCTATTTTCTGCTTGAGAATCAGGTAATTTGACAGAGAAAGATGACTATCACACAGAAATACATTTATGCTGCATTAACCCACTCCAGTATTCTTGCTGGGAGAATCCCATGGACAGAGGAAACTGGCAGGCCATGGTCCATGGGATTGCAGAGAGTTGGGCATGACTGAAGTAACTAAGCACAACTTAATATCTAATAATTTTTCATTTCCAGAGAGTAATAGGAATAGCTTTACAGTTGCATTGCTAGACCAATCTGCTTATAACTCACTTTTGATGATAAAAAATGGTCTTGATTTGGCCTCAGTTTCTCCAGTTAAGTAATTCTTGATTGTTAGGTTAAAAAAATTACAAATTGTGGGCAGACTGCATATTCTGATGGGAATGATCATCAGAATTTGATTTATCGTTTGGTTGGAAATGAGGGCAAGAGAACACAAAGTTCTGGTCTTGAAAACTCTCTCAATGGCAGAACCAGAAATGTCAAGTTATTAACTGTGAAATGTCTTAATAATACTTGAAATCTTATTGAAAAAGAATTAGGACTTGACATGTGTGCCAGATTGCTAAACCAGAGGCATTCTTAAGAATGGTTGGAGTCTGGGGAGAATTCTTTCAGGGATTATTTATTAATTCAAATCTCCTTATGTGCTTTGTGCTCAGTAAGCACAAAACTGTGCTCTGTTACATTTTTGTTTGTTATAAAAAGAATAATGGTTTCATGAATTTGTAAAAATTAAAACAAAATACTCCCTTATTTAAGAAAAGTAACCTCTACACCAATCTTGTACACATTAATAAGGAGCCAATGACAGTGCTCTCAGGTTCTGATTCCCATAATCCTTAGCTCTGAGAACAGAGCTTGACCTAGAAGATCACCAAGAGTAAGTCCTCCCCCAAGTTTAAATGACTCAATAAGTCATGGCTAGGATGCGTGTCTCGGGACTTTTAATCAGCCATGCTTCCACTAGGCTCTGCCTTTGAATGGATAAAGAAAATCAGGATTTCAGAAATAAAATCCTGCAGCCAAATTTGTCTATACCTTATGAGGATAAAGAGTTTGAACTGAACTTAATCACTCATTGATTAAGATGAATCTGTTTCTTTACCCAAAATACTTTAAAGTAATTAGGACTGATGATAAACTGAAAATAATAAAATTAAGAGAGAGACTGATTTCCTAAGTAGTTAATCCTTATATGAGAACTCTACTGCAAATCGAAGTACAGCTACTTATCCATTGTCACTTTCTTCTTAACATCTTCATCCTCCCAGAGCAAAAGACACAAAATAAAAATCAGCCTCTGAATCTATGATATTATTTGTCACATAAACTCCGTGTTTCTACGTAACAAAATGTACCAGTTTCATGATTCAGCACATTTCTTTGGCTTCTGACAAAATAAGAATGGTGCTGGAATGAATTGTGAAAGCTAAATAGAATTAAGGACTTAAAGGATGACATTACATCACCCTAGCTCTGCATTTACTTGACAGAAAACAAAGTTCTATTTCCCACACTTGCAGCCTAAACCAGTTTTATATGGCTGACTCCGCTGTAGTTATGCTTTTTGGTCAATGAAGGCAGTAAAGTTGCTGAAAGTATGTGTGGGACTTTAAATTTTTTATGTCACCATGTATGGAAACAGCAATTATATTCAAGCAAATGTCTAATCCTTGATCATAAATAGGATACTTTTGAAATAGAAGTCTATATCCTCATTTCAATTTTTTCAGCAGGCTTTTAGGCTTGATGAAGTGTATATATATATATATATTTTTAATTAAGATAAGAATAATTAAAACTCACTTATCCCACCACAAAGAAGGCAAAAGTGACTCAGCATCCCTAAAATTAGACCTGGAACATACAGGATGCAGGGTTCTCTGTACCTTCTGTGTCCTATAGAAGCACAAGGACTTTGGCTCCATTAGGCTGAGCCAATAGCTGATGTACAACTAAGTGAGAGACTAAACCTCTGTAGGCCCTGGTTTTTAATTTGTATAATGGAACTTTATGTACCTACCTTACAGAGTTATTGTGAATATTGCATAAAATACTATGTGAAGAAGCATTTGTAAACTATAAAATACTTTATAACTATAATATATTACTGCCATGCAATAATTTACTGATTTATAATGAAACAATTTTTCAAAGAAAGAAATGCGACAATTTTTCAAAGAAATGCGATATATATTTTTGTTTACAAAAATTCTGAGATTAACATTCGTGTATGTTCATAGTAAATCTATGTAAAATTCTGCATGTATTTAGGATAAATTTATGCAGTATGACCTACAGACAAAAGATGAGTTTCAGTTATAATTGTAAAGCATGATTTATTGAATTTTTTGCCTAACTAGTGATAAAAATATAATCTAATTTAACTTTATGTTATGGAGTATATGATTTAAGTTTAGAGGCTATAAAGTGAATTTTAGTACAAATAATTTAATAATTTATATGCTAATTATAGTAATTAAAATAATTTAGTCTAAATAGCTCATAAATAATTTTTCTCTAACTCTGACTAATTAGCAATGAGAAATTGATATTTCCACAGAAACAATGTTAAAAACAGGAGGACACAAAAATGCAGTTATGCAGTGATAGACTCAGAATATTGTGTGTTTGTAGCAGAAATAGGCAGTGGGGGGTTATAAATTTTGACATGAAAACAAATAATTTTAAAATTATATGACTTTTCTCCTAATGGAAGTGTGAGCAAGGTATGGAAGTGGATCGGTAGTTGTGGTAATTCATTCTGTCTGGCGGTGGTCAGCCAAGCTTGTCAAAGAATACAATGTTTTGTGCAGAGTTTGGAAGAATAAACAGGTGTTTGCTCAGCATAGAAGCAGGAACCTAGCCTTCCAGGTGAATGGGCCAGCATATTCAAAGGTTGAGGAGCATGGCACAGCATGGTGCGTTAGGGAAACAAGCAATAACTTAGTGTACTGGAACATCATGTGTTGAAAGATTGGAGGGAGATGGAGCGACTTGAATAGATGGTTCAGAGGCAGATCCTGAACATTTTTAAATACTGAACTGGTCTCATCTTGTTGAGGATGGGAAACCAAAGAAGAGTATTGACTAAGGGGTGTCCTGATTGATTGTTTTAAGAAAATCATGTTGATGATATTATGCTTCAGAGGCAGCTGGCTTTGTCATGTTTCCCTGGCACTGTTTTACTTTATAGGTCAATGGCAACTCTGAATATTCGAGAACACAATACATTTATTTACATACATTGGAATAAAAACAAGGAATATTTAAGAGAAATTGGTCTTGTGTTTCCCAAACTTCCCTTGCTTATGTGATACCATCATAATTTTTAATCTAATTTATTAAATATTTTAATGGATTCACTTTTCATAACTCCATAAAAGAAAACATATGATGTCTCCAAACAGTAATATTTGTTAAATTATAGGTTTAGCCATTGCTTAAATATTACATATTATTATAAATCCAACTCTTAAAAGAAAAATGCATCTGGGTGCTACCTTTAGGAAACATGAGTCCAGTCCATCTGATGTCATCATCTTACAGGTGAGGAATTGATGTAAATCAAGTAAATCAAATGTTGTCCCTAAGTCACCTGTGTGAGCTGACTACATCCCAAACATAGTTCTCGGTGTTGGAGTGACAGCGCTAGCAAAATAAAATCACTGCCCTCAGGAACTTACATTCTAGTGACGGACATAGACAATAAATACATGAAGACTAGGTAATGTGAAGACCTGAGGAAAAGAAAGGGAAGCTGGAGTAGAGAAGAAGAGAATGATGACTCAGGTGGTCCTAGTGTACTGATGCAGCAAGTGTGGGTGATCTGAGGATGCAGCTGTCCAGGTAGAAAGGAAAACAGAAGTAGAGGCACCTGAGGACGTAGAGGAAGAAGCAGAGGCCTGACATGCTCGAGGAAGAGCCAAGAAAGGCTAGTGCTGGTACCATGGAAGCCTGGTGCTTAGGACCATCACCCCTTCCCCTGCTGCCCCATCAGGCTACCCCCTTTCTCTGTTTGCACAGACTGATTAGTACACACCCGTTCCAGCCCACTGCTTGTTTTATTGGAATGCCGCCATGCTCATGACCTACGAGTGCTTTTGTGCCGCAACAGCAGAGTTGAGTGTTGTGACGAAGACCGTGTGACGCACAGAGAATCTAAATTATTTACTATCTGGCACTTTACAGAAAATGTTTACTGAGCTCTCCTCTATATCATGCTCTTGTTGTTGTTGTTAGGTGTAGACATCACAGAATAGAGTGATTTGTACATCTTTATAAAAATGAAATACAAATCATCCCTGTCAAAACCTAGTTTATACTTGTAGAGAATCTGATTTCATTTTTTCAACTTGAGTTACGTACCAGTGGAAACTTTTTAATATATTCAAGTGTGATCGTTTTACTTAATAATGAATTGGGAGAATAAGGTCATCTGTCATTACATAAAGATAGGAGTGAAGAATAACCACAGTTTGCATTACACTTGTGGTTTCCTCTTGTTAGTATTCAAATTATATTCTTTCTAAACTACATCTGAAAGAGGCTGGTGATGTATCCTGTCAGGAGTTGGAGTTGCATTGTTGGGTAATGAATAGGATTTTTAAAATATCCTCATGGACAATGTGGCCCAGAGCTAAAATCTCTTTGGAACTAATTACCTTCTCAAATCACCGGGTCCTGAAGATCATCTTGCTGTGCTGAGTTTACCTGGGGCTCCCTTGTTCACTTAGAATGCTTGTGGTTCTGGTGACAGTATTTCTGTCTTTGGTGTAAAGTTCATGGAAGGTGCCTCATATTCTTGTCCCTATCAAATATTTCTCTCTAGAAAGGAAAAATAAGCAAAAAGAAAACAACAACAAAAAATAAGTAAGACTAGAGAAAATAGGGCTAAAAAATACATGGGCAATATTTATAAGATTCAGTGTGGATCTGACTGAACTCAAGTCAGATGAAGAACTGAAGTAGTATCTAGTGAAGAAGGAAGATGAGAAAGCTGAATTTTTCAAATATTTCTGACATAGGATTATCTGTAACCAATTTTAGTCTCATAATCTACAACTGCTAGGTCAGTGTCTCTTAGATCCTTGCCGGCCAGCCAGCCCTCCCCCTCTTCCTCCTCCTCCTCCTCTTTGTTCCCTTCCCTGCTCCTCCCTCCCTCCTTCCCTCTCTCCTCCCCCTCTCTCTGTGCCCCATTATCAATAGGTCATGCTTCACAGTTGGGAAAAAAACCTGGAAGTCTTCTGGCCACAAAGAATATAGTGTAATGACTATAAATATAGAGTTACAGAAGAAAACTTTGGAAAATATAAAAAAGCAAAACAAAAAAATTCCATCTCTGTATCTATTTAAAATTTGTAATCATTCTCTACTTACAATTTTGTCCTGCTTTTCTCAGCTAACAGTGAAAAAATGTATATTTCTCTATGTGATTACATAGTCTTCTGAAACTTGTGATCATCAAACAGCATGAACTATAGTTTAATTAGCCTCCCACTGAGGGATTTTTGTTTCCAGTTTTTCTGTATTATAAAAAATGTTGCAGTGAACACCTTTGTGTGCTCACATCTCTGTTGATTCCTTAAGAATAAAGGCAGAGGAGTGTTACAGCTGCATAGAAGTAAGGGTATGCATATTATTAAGGTCATCATTGCATATTTTTCTGGAGCTAACTCCTGAAGACTGTCAAAGGGACTTCTCCATTTAGTGTTTAATGCTAACGTTCAGTCTGATGATTCATTTGCATTTTGCTTATTGTAATGTTTACTCAGTTGAAAGTCATTTAGTAATTTGTTACCTGCTATCTCCAGAGAAACCTTGGTAAGTGAGAGACCAGAAGATGGGGGGTTTGAAAGATCCATCCTGGAAGTTGCAGAAAGGCAGGGAGAAAGTTGTGGACCTGATCCTGATCAGAGATAGAAATAAGTTACCCAGTTCACACTGTGACTCTCAGGGAGTGCCCCTGTAACACATACAGGCACTTTGACGGGAGATTGTGGGAAAATGAAGCTCAAAGTGCTACTGTCCTCACAGGTACGCAGCCCACAGAGTTGGTAACAAACACACCTCTCATCTCTGAATTCCATCTGCAAGAAGAGATAAGTCCTTTGGAGACGAAGTGTTTGCATACTCACTTTTTAAAAAATAGTTTTGCCTTGATGAAAGTTGAGCTCTCTTCTTCCCGGTTTATTCACTTATCTATCTAAGAAATACTGTTCTCTAAAAAACTTACTCTTGGAAGATATTTGAAAGAGTTCTTTTGTGTTGTGTGAGCAAGACCTTCTAAGTTGCCTTCACCTCCGCCCCACCCACCCCCAGATAAGCACATCACAAAGCTGCTGCTTGCAGCCTGCATCCATGTGCTGTAACAGTCCCAGCTCATCTTTTTTTAATAGGGAAGTGGGGGAGTGTAGGTTTCTAGTCATACAGTTACAGTTGTGGGGGAGGGGCTGCAGGGTAAGACGTGTGATCAGTTTTATTATTATTATTTATTGACATTTCAGAAGTTGTGGAACATCACTGATAAACCCCAACTTTGTTCTCCTTGGGCTCACATTCAGGGGCTCAACTATTCTTTTGAAACATTCAAAGTTTTTAGCAGTTCCTCTTTAAAGAAATGCTATCATTCCATCCTTTGGGGAGGAACGAACAATGCTGCTTGTGTGCTCAAACCACTTGGAACATTAATATACTGTTTCTTTAGAAGGATTTGCTTTCCAAAGTTGAACTTTTCAGAACTCAGAACACCTTATCACACTTTCACAAGGCTTCGCTCTGAAAATGGAAAAAGGAAAGGGGGGAGAGCCTGTCAGGACTTGTGCCAGTTAAATCCGATCTCTCCGGGGATTTGTTTTTCTTCTGGCGTCAGATTAGATGTTCAAATCAAGCAGTGTTTGAGGGCTGCAAGGGAATGTCCATGGGATTCTTAGTGAGGCTAATCCCAAAGCAGCACATTCCAAGGGGCTAATCTGCCCAAGTTCATTGCTTACTTGAAACGTCTCTTGGGGGAAGAGCCCGGCAAGTGACTTTTTTTCCGGTGGGCGGTCATAAGAGCATTATTAACGGGATGACCAACCCCAGATGCAGCAAAATGAAAGCAACAGGAGCTGCTCGTGGGACTGCCTTTGCCACCACTCAGAGTCAGTGCTCAGGTAAAATTATTTCAGCTCATTTTCTTCTTGTTCAACTTTCCAGTATTGGATCTGGGCATCTAGAGGAAGACCCAGGGACTGCCAGGGAGATGTTGAGGAAAAGCAAAAGGTAAAAATGAGCACAGGCGTTCAGTACCTTGAAGTCTCTGGTATTTTGTTCTGATTAGGGCAGAGTGTAAATTTTAAACCTGAGAGTCTCAAAATGAGGAACGTAGTAAAATTTTGCTCATAATTTGTTCCTAAGAAGTTAGTGAACTCTTTTTTTTCTTTTTCTTTTCTAATGTGCAATTATTGGTCTGGGTTGGTGTCCTTTTGTGAAGTTGCTCTACCAACGGGGGGATTGCAATAGCAGTTTCCGAGGCTCTCTGGAGGCAGGTTTAGATATGATTCCTGGCTGGAGAAGGTCTTAACTCTATAGTGAGTGGGGAGTAGGTGGTAAGAAGAGTCACGGAAGTTTGAGGGACTAACGTTTATAGCAGAGTCTTTGCGAAAAACAGTTGAAACTGGTTAAATGAAACAACTTAATTTTTTTTCTTTATTTGCTTCCTATCATTTTGATGCTTTATTTATTGTACAAATGACTTTCAGAATTCATATGTACTTTATTCTTTGAGGGTAATATACTTTGTTTGAAAGGTGAATGTCCTTATTTTTATTTTGAAAAAAAAGTCTTTTAATTATTAGCCTTTGAAAAACACTTCCTTATTATACATCACACATGACTGATAATACAGAAAGACAAGAAAGAAAATAGCCCTTCACAAACTCAGCCATGGTCTTGTGACCATTCTACCTTTAAAAAGGTGATTTCTGAGGGCTGATAGCAGTCACCTTTTCTAAGAGTACAAGAATCCTCCAAAGCATGTTTTAAAAGAAAAGATTTTCGGGCACACTGTTGAAGTTTTGCATTAGAAGAGAATTAGGGTCAACTAGAAACATGGCATGTCCAAACTGTTTTATGCTTTCTAACGTCAAGGATAGCCATTCTAACCCAACTTAGTTGGATGTTGCGGCCAAGTATAAAGCTTCACAAAGAGTAGTTCAAAGCCTTTGAACAAAGGAAAAGGGAATTAGTTTAGAGGACAAGTTAAATCATGATTATACCCCAAATATGCCAGGAAAATGATTTTAAAATTCTAATATCCATCTGCATTGAAGACTGAATAAAAGCACAGTAAAGTAAAGCCCACAGTAAAGCATAGGAAATTTCTCCTATTTAGTACATGATGTTTGGTAGAACTCCTAATTTGTGTGTTATACATGTACTCTTTTTGTTATATATTATGTTTTCTTTCTCAAAAAAAGAATCCAATTCAATTATGAATGATGGAAAAAATTTTTACATTTCCTTCCCCCCCCCCCCAATTTTCTATGCCTTTGTAAGAGAAATTGTTAGTTTGGTAATAATAAGAAGTAGAAACTCATCCTTAATCCCTTGGCTGACAGTGAGGTAACTTTTCACCTTTGGGAAGGTAATTAAGTTGCTAAACCGCTTGCAAGTCAAATTTCTTAAAGACCAACAAACAGGTTAGCAATCCATATGCAGTCAGTCTTACTACACGCCATCCGAGTAAAGCTTCTAGGGCCTTCCATGTTGGAACCAGGATCTGTAAGTGAGAGAAATAATGGAGGTGCCCTTGAAATTCTCAAGTTGGGAGTCCTGTGTGATTACATTTCATTGTTGTAGCCATTATAATGATACCCCCTTCTTTTACTTTTCTCATATTCTTGTGTCTGCCTAATGTCCCACCTCAATCCTTGACCTCAGGGTGAGAGGAAGAGAGAGTAGAGTGTTGATTACTTCATTTGCGGGAACTAGAAGGGGGATATAAGTAGGGGAAAGGTGCAAGTGTGAACTGGTTCTCAGACATGCCTCTCCAAGGGCATTCCCAGGCTTGCCCAGATCTAGGTTATTTTAATACCAATAACGTCTAATTTGGAGAGACAGTTGAGCAGAGTGGGTAAGAGTATGAACTCTGGAGTCAGACAGCTCAAGTTCAAAGTCTATCTTCTAATTTGCTACATCTCACACAGACACGACATAATAGTAGTAATTCCTCCATGGGGTTCTTATAAGGCTCCATGGAGATAATACATATAAGGCAGAATTCCAGGCACATGCTTAATCCCAAATAAAAGTTAGGCATTGTTATTAACTACTGAGCACCTGCTAAGTGCCAGATGCTTACCCTGAATCATCTACTTTGATTAATACAATTTTCCGAAGTAGCTATGATTATCCTTGTGTTATAGAAAAGGCTCAAAGAAGTTAAATACATATCTAGATATCTTGTCTATAGACAGTCAGGCCTTCTGGGAGCATATCATCTCCAGTGTGACATAAAGCCAATTTAGGTCAGATCTGCTATGGCAATTTAATAGTGTTTCTCACTTAAACATTTATCTGAACTTTTAGTACCAGACCAGCGTAAGACTGGTTCCTCTTCTTGAAGTGAAAACTTGCTACCTAAATAATGATAACAACTCTGTGTTTCAGGCATTATGGTTGTGCCCATTTTTATAAATGAGGAAAACTGAGGATCAGAGAAATTATGTGACTTTGTTGAAGCTACAGTCTCATTCATACCACTTTTCTAACTGCAGACATCATTCTCTACCCATCATACTGCCATTCCTACTTTCTCTCAGAGTATTGATCAGCACTCCCTGAAATTCCCAGATGCTTTCCCAAAAGATCCTTCTGAATGCCAGCCAAAGTGGGCCCCCAAAAGTGAAAGTATGCTCTCCCTTTTCTGCTCCCCAAGGTGTAGGGAAAGTTGGTTTCAGATGTCCAGAGAGGAATATTTTTACCATCTATCTGCCAAGAGATATTATCAAAGAAAGTATTCAGTTTCTAGGAAAAAAAATCACAGCCTATGAATAGTTTAACTTACAGGCTTTATACAAAGATAAAGACTGGTTATCTATGCTGCTAAGCTTATTTCTGCTGCAAAGATGTAGCCACTAGTTTTTCCTACATTTCTTAGAAGAAAAACTTTGAGAATAGACACTGAATCTTTCTCCATGCCAAAATGACAAACAGAACTGCAAATGTTACCTTTGTGGTATGACAGTGCAGAGGGCCACCTGGACCCAGGATCTCTGCGGCAGAGCGGCTGCTCCTTTACATCTGGACAGTGCATAAGCACTCAGAAATTATGCGACCTGATTGTAACCATGACTGAAACAGGATGCTGGTCCTTTGTACCCCTCAAGCGTTCCCTGTGTTGCTACTTTCAAAATGTGCTTTGTTATGCATCTAAGACAACTACTGCCTTCAGTGCCACATGCTCACATAGACTCCACTGTGAAAGAGGACAGAGATGCAGTATTAAGGGGCTGAGGACAAAGACCTTAGCACAACTTATACAACCATTTGGGTCCTTAGAAGAGTTAGTATCCGTCATAGCCAACAAAACAGGGACTTGAAACAGTCAACATTAGTCATTGAGACAGGCCAAGTAAACAGCTTGTTTGCACTTTGGCCCTGTATGTATTTTTTTAACTTTTTACTTTATATTGGAATATAGTTAATTAGGGCTTCCCTCTTAACTCAGCTGATAAAGAATTTGGCTGCAATGCAGGGGACCCCTGTTCCATTCCTGGGTCAGGAAGATCCCCTGGAGAAGGATAGGCTACCACTCCAGTATTCTTGGGCTCCCCTGGTGGCTCAGCTGGTTAAGAATCTGCTTGCAGTGCAGGAGACCAGGGTTCGATCCCTAGATTGGGAAGATCTCCCTGGAGAAGGCAAAGGCTACCCACTCCAATACCAGGCCTGAAGAATTCCAGGGACTGTATAGTCCATGGGGTCCAAAGATTCAGACATGACTGAGTGACTTTCACTTTACTTTACAGTTAATTAACAAAGTTATGTTAATTTCAGGTATACAACAAATTGATTCAGTTATACATATACATGTATCTATTCTTTTTTCTAATGTTTTTCCCAGTTAGGTTGTTACAGAATATTGAGCAGAGTTTCCTATGCTCTACACAGGAAAGTAGGTCCTTGTTTGTGATCCATTTTAAATATATTAATTGTAATGTGTATATGTCAATCCCAAACTCTCTGTATATATTTAAAGTAGGAATTTTGTTCTGATCCTGGGTTAGATGGAAGATGACACCATGTGGAAATAACATTACATGTTACTTTACCAACTTCTATCTTAACCACTCGCTTAGAGAAGGAATCTTCTGAGTAGTTTACTAGATTTCATAGGAGACTCCTATACTGTTTCAAATGCTGGTAAAAAAAAAGGGGTTAAGGGATGAAGGATGGACACTGTTTTGGAACAAAGATGGTACAGTTTGTTGGAACTTGCTTTATCCTTCTGGGAACCTAATCTCAGTGGGCAGGCTGCTGTGTGGACAGTCCCAACAATGTTCATTCTAAGAAGCTGTATTTCATGTGCTGAAAGGCATGTGAGATGCCAAAAAATGTTGCATCTACTTTCCTTCCAAAGGCATTACCTGTGAAATTTCGGATTGTGATTAAGACATTTATCTTCCTTATGTTTCCATCTCCTTTTCCCCCTTCCATATTCAAGCACTGATAATTTGGATTTTAGTAAAAGCATGGTGATGGATTAGGACTCGAATTATGTAATTTCCTCACCATTTTTCTTTCTTTCTATAAAGAAAATCTGATGAAAGTGTCAGCCATGTAAACTTTATGATTATTTAGGTATATTTCTTCCTTCCACTAATACTTGTTATCTAAAGGGTTACAAACATACTGCTCTATAGCTTTCGTTTTCTCTGTAAATAGCATTGTTTTTCTGTTCTTCAGAAGTCATTATGAACCTGAGCAGTTTTTACTATGGTCATTTTCCTTTAACTCTCATATTATTACGTTAAAAATCTAATCAGCAGATTCTGATAGTAAGGGATTTTGTTATATACAGCATTTATGTGTGAAGTAACAACAATTTCAATTCAGCTTATGAGATATTAGTCTGTTAAGTGTTTATGGAATTTTGCTTTCTAGTCAAAAATACTTAAAGGCTGTATTCCCCTTTCCTCTTCCTTTTTTTCAGGCTCAGAAGTCCTGGATAGAAAGAGCCTTTTATAAAAGAGAATGTGTTCACATCATCCCCAGCACCAAAGACCCCCATAGGTAAGCTTGCTGTCTTTACAATGTAGCAAGAACTCGAAGTAGCAGTTATGGGAACAAAACTATGATAGCAGTCACTATCCATTGCAAGAGATTTCATTGTTACTGAATATCTTTGAAACAATCTTATATATTCACACCATGTAATATGCCATGCCTGTAGTTAATTCTTTGAGAGCCTGTACAAAATAACAGGTACACCGTCAGGAAGGGAATTCATCATTGCAAGAATGGATTTTATATTTATATATATATTTATATATATATGTATCAGTTCAGTGCAGTTCAGTTCAGTCTCTCATATATATATATATATATATATATATATGTTTATATTTATATATATTTAGTGTGGTTTCCCTTTCGAGCATTTCATCAAAATGGGTAGTTTTTACCAACATGCTCAGCTACAGCGAATAAAAGAGACTTTTTTTTTTAAAGAGACTTTTAAATGAGATACTCCTAGCAGATTACTGATTAGACTGCAGGCCTTCAGATTTCTATTCAAGAACATTTTTAAAATTCTACTTACTTCCTGATGATCAAAAGTATAGAAAGTGTGAAGCATTTGGGATAAAGTAATATATGCATATCTGGAAGTGCCTTTATGAAAAGACAATATAATGAAGTAGTTTAAAATATAGACTCTGGAATCATATAAACCAGCTTTTCAACCTTGAATACCTTTAAAACTATAATACTGTACCCATACAGTAAATGTCACACTGTTTGTATTTAATAAATGGTAACTACATATCAGTATTATTGCTAATAGTCATAGTTGTGCTAGTAGTTAAGTACAAGCAACGTTTTCATGATATAAGGAACAAATTTTGTTTTCAGATATCGTGAATATTTTTTTCTTGTTTCTTCAAGAAAACTTAAGTTGCAAATTTTTATTCTCAGAATTGGATATTTGACAATGAGTGTCAATTGGGAAAAGACAGGTTCTTACTCACATATGATTGGGAGTCCTTATTTAAATGTGCCTGTTAAAACTCTCCCCTTAAAGCTGCTCAGTGGCCTTTGTGCAAGATTTAATAGATGGGAGGAGTGAGAAGGAGAAAAATCTACAGGGCTTTCGTTCTTAGGTTCCAGTCCTGAACAATATGGCTGGTGTGAAAGGGGGCTGGTTCAGAAAGATGGGAGGCACATTACAGCTAGAGCAAAATGAGGAAGGGCCAGAGAAGAAGTGTATTAATTTGTCGCGTAAATCCTGAGTTCACCATTTGTCAGGTATGCCGCATATGGTTTCCACCTGAAAACTGACTTGCTGGCTTGCTACAGTTTGTAGATTTCTCCAGCAGATTGCCTTAAGTGTATATTCCAGTTGTCACTAATACAAGGGGTTCACTTTGACCTCTTACATTATAGGTGTTGCTGTGGGCGTCTAATAGGCCAGCATGTTGGCCTCACTCCCAGTATCTCGGTTCTTCAGAATGAGAAAAATGAAAGTCGCCTCTCTCGAAATGACATCCAGTCTGAGAAGTGGTCCATCAGCAAGCACACTCAACTCAGCCCCACCGATGCTTTTGGGACCATTGAGTTCCAAGGAGGCGGCCATTCCAACAAAGCCATGGTAATCAGAACACTGTAATTCACTTCTCAAGTTCTCTTTCAAGTCCTTCAGAGGAGTGGCGAAGAGTTGGGAATTTAGTCTTTGGGCTAAATCTCAACTTTGCCAGTTCCTTGCTGGGTGACCAGCTCTAATTATGTTTCTGCTATGCATCTCTGCTCTTCCTTTATCTAATGGGGGAAAGAAGACCTTACTTTCAGGATTTTTAGAATAATTAGTATGAGATCATACCTAGTGACTATTGTTTTTAATAATAATAGCAAGTAGCTTTCTATCATTATTCACTGTTTGTTATTTTATTTTCTGGCTCTCATCTATTGAGACATTTTTCTAACTCCTTTGGTTAAAAAGAAAAAAAAATCTTACCCTTAGGTCTCCATTTCATTCTATAAGTAATTAGCATTTCTCTCAATTTAAGGGAGAAATGATCATCCCAGACTATTTCCTTCCCTGTTCTAACAGAGATCTTGCCCTCCAAATTAAGTGCTTTTTCTTCAAGCAGCTGCATTCAATAATATTCTCAATAGAATAGCTCCATATGAAAAGCATATTTTTTTTGAAAGGAGGCATTTGGAAATACACAAATTTTACTTTTAAGAGTTGTCACATCCAAATTTTAACTTTCATCATGGACTCCTCCCTACTTGGCTGACAGATTTTTCCAAGAAAAAAAGTCTACTATGTGTTTTTGGAAGCTCTAGAAACACTATTTTCCAACAAGCTTGCTTCTAACTGTTGAGAGAGACAGTTAGTTAGTTTGTTGAGGGTAGAGCAGTTGGAGGTGACTCTTCTCAGGCATGCCACAGAGATTTCTGAGTTTGGAGAGGAAATTTTGCTTAAAGAAGCATATTGTAAAATGCAGGGGAAGTCAGTTCACACCAGTTACAGTCTATAAATGTGCAATAAAGCCACCTCTTTTATCTGTCTCTGCCCCCTCTCTGCTTTCCCCCATCCACTCCTCCTTCGTACTGCGGTATTTTCTTCACCAAGAATGGCTGACTTAATTCTGAACAATATATTGGAATGGAGGATGCTATGTGCCACCTCCACCAAGACCTGGGAGAACAAAGAAAGGGTTAGGTAGTCTTGACCCAGACAGAATCAAGGGATATGGAGATTTGGTAACTTCCTCATCCACTTAAGGGATACATGTTCCCACAAAAGGTCATAAGAGTTACCAGCTCAGCTTAGTCTTCATTCAGAGTATGGGGTTGAACCACATATAGTGTGGATCCTCCGGAACCATGCATTAATTAAAAGTCATGCAAGTTCTCCCTGTAAGAAAAGGGCTGCAGATGATGAATTGGTTTCGTGGTCAACAATCATTATAGAGCAGTATACCCAGTGACTGCATAGATGCTTGGATGCTGCCTGTGAGCCCCGGCACAAGCCCAGAGGCACATGGCAAGCTTCCAGCTATTATTTCCTTCAGTAACATGCAGTGTCTGTCAAGTATAGAGCATAAGTTTGCTGTAAGAAGAGCAGTCCTCCAAAGTCATCACCTGGGGAGACTGTAATTACTATGTAGCCACCAGTGCACAAAATGTGTTTAGGGGACTGATTTCAGACAATTTATCGATCACAACAGAAAAGCACCCTGTATTTTCTTCAAATGGTGTTTTTGATCAGAAGTTAATTTCAGTTCAGTTCAGTTTAGTCACTCAGTCATGTGTGACTCCTTGTGACCCCATGGACTGCAGCACACTAGGCTTCGCTGTCCATCACCAACTCCCAGAGCTCACTCAGACTCATGTCCATCGAATTGCTGATGCCATCCAACCATCTCATCCTCTGTCGTCCCCTTCTGCGTCTGCCCTCAATCCTTCCCAGCTTCAGGGTCTTTTCCAATAAGTCAGTTCTTAATCTCAAGTCCCTGAAATTCAAAAAACAAATGACTTAGTCACAAATGACTTGTACTGGTTTTTAAAACTCAGGTCAGTTCTCAGAAGATAAAGTTTTCCACCACTAAAAATTATGAAAGAATGAAGTACTAGTTTGGTAATGAAGAATGTGGGCTCTGAATGCAAACAGTCTAGCCCAGACATATCATATATTTACTGAGTACCATGAGAAACATTAATTATATTCTCTGATGGTTTAGTCACTCAACTGTGTCCAACTCTTTGCGACTCCAAGGATGGTAGCCCACCAGGCTCTTCTGTCCATGGGATTTCCCAGACAAGAACACTGGAGTGGGTTGCCATTTCTTTCTTGAGGGGATCTTCCCGACCCAGGGATTGAATTGGGTCTCCTGTGTTGCAGGCAGATTCTTTACTGACTGAGCCACCAGGGAATTCTCTGGGCCTCAGTAATTTATTCTGTTATCTAGAAATAATAAAACTGCTATTATAAATGTTAAATGAGATGACATGTAAGTCATCTGGCATAGTGCCAGGGCACATTATAGACGTAAAATTAATTTTAACAGCTATTTTTACTACTATTCATTATTATTATTTGCTTCAGGCTCTGAAATTTTTTTAAAATATTTTGATTAATGTTTAGCAGGGCATACATTTAGGTACATATCTTGGCAAATTACTATAGAAAATCAAACCATACTTTTTCAGTTAAGCCTTTAAAATATTAATAATTCAAGAAGTTCCAATTCTTTCACCTAGTAGTTAAGCCCAGAATGCAAAGCCATATTGCTTTGTTTGTAAGCTGGTCTGTAACTAACTGGTTCATAATCTGGCTCAGTTTATTTAACTTCCCAGTACCTCCGTTTCCTCATCTGCAAAATGAAGATAGTAATTCCTACTATATAAGGCTATAGCAAGAATCAAATGGGTCAATATGTATTAAGTACTTAGAACAGTATCTGATGTTAAAGCTAAATTAGTATTTGCTATGTTATTACTTCCAGCAAACATTCACTTACTTTAGTTACAAGAGGGGCTTTGAAGTCAGTTAAAATAAGATGCATAATCTTCAAGTTTTATAGAACTGTATTTATACACTCACTCTCTCTACCTGGTCAGAAAATCTTGGTTAAACCAGTTGACTTAGCTGAACCTCAAGATTTCTTATTTACAAAGTGGACATAATTGCCTTATGGGATCTTTGCTGGCTTCAGACAGTGAAGAATCTGCCTGCAATGCAGGAGACCCGGGTTCAATCCCTAGGTAGGGAAGATCCCCTGGAAAAGGGAATGGCTACCTATTCCATATTCTTGCCTGGAGGATTCCATGGACAGAGGAACCGGCAGGCTACAGTCTGTGGGGTCACAGAGTCAGACATAACTGAGCACACACAGTGCTTTTATAGTCAGACATGACTGAGCGACTAACTCTTACAAGGGTTAGAAAGAATATAAAATTACCTGGTATACAGCCAGTGCTCAATATATTTATGAAAATCATAGTGATAGGGCAGTGAAGGAGCTACCTTTATTTCCTGGGAATCCAAAGATGTGCTACATATTTCCACCGAAGTTCTAGGCTACGTAAGATGGCATTAGTGACAGTCACAGATTGAAGGCTAGCACTGCGGACACCTGCTCAACAGTGACTGGAGACATGTGGCTTACAAACCACCAAATTATACACTTTGACTTCCACATTACATCAACCTCCTACATCTGCTTATTCTAATAAACAGAAAATGAACTCTTACCTGGCATCCCCTCCACTTTATTCACTGCAGACCTCAACAATTAGACAGTTACTATGGGTGTGGCATTTGTGCCTCTTATGATGGACAAAGCCAAGATTCCTTCTCAGTTCAGTTCAGTTCAGTCACTCAGTTATGTCCAAATCATTGCGACCCCATGGACTGTAGCAGGCCAGGCCTCCCTGTCCATCACCAACTCCCAGAATTTACTCAAACTAATGTCCATTGAGTCAGTAATGCCATCCAACCATCTTATCCTCTGTTGTCCCCTTCTCCTCCCACATTCAATCTTTCTCAGCATCAGGGTCTATTCCAATGAGTCAGTTCTTCACATTGGGTGGCCAAAGTATTAAAGTTTCAGTTTCAGCATCAGTGCTTCCAATGAATATTCAGGACTGATTTCCTTTAGGATGGACTGGTTGGATCTCTTTGCTGTCCAATGGACTCTCAAGAGCCTTCTCCAACACCCAGTTCCAAAGGATCAATTCTTCGCCGCTCAGCTTTCTTTATAGTACAACTCTCACATTCATACATGACTACTGGAAAAACAATAGCTTTGACTAGATGGACCTTTGTTGGCAAAGTGAAGTCTCTACTTTTTAATATGCTGTCTAGGTTGGTCATAACTTTTCTTCCAAGGAGCAACCGTCTTTTAATTTCATGGCTGCAGTCACCATCAGCAGTGATTTTGGAGCCCAAAAATAAAGTCTCTGTTTCCATTGTTTCCTCATCTTTTTGCCACGAAGTTGATGGAACCAGATGCCATGATCTTAGTTCTCTGAGTGTTGAGCTTTAAGCCAACTTTTTCACTCTCCTCTTTCACTTCATCGAGAGGCTCTTTAATTCTTCTTCACTTTCTGCCATAAGGGTGGGGTCATCTGCATATCTGAGATTATTGATATTTCTCCGGGCAATCTTGAGTCCAGCTTGTGCTTCATCCAGCCCAGCGTTTCTCATGATGTACTCTGCCTATAAGTTAAATAAGCAGGGTGACAATGTACAGCCTTGACGTACTCCTTTCCTGATTTGGAGCCAGTCTGTTGTTCCATGTCCATTTCTAACTGTTGCTTCTTGACCTCCATACAGATTTCTCAGGAGGCAGGTCAGGTGGTCTGGTATTCCCATCTCTTTCAGAATTTTCCACAGTTTATACTGATCCACACAGTCAAGGCTTTGGCATAGTCAATAAAGCAGAAATAGATGTTTTTCTGGAACTCTCTTGCTTTTTCGATGATCCAGCGGATGTTGGCCATTTGCTCTCTGGTTCCTCTGCCTTTTCTAAATCCAGCTTGAACATCTGGAAGTTCTTCACAGTTCATGTACTGTTGAAGCCTGGCTTGGAGAATTTTGAGCATTACTTTGCTAGCATGTGAGATGAGTTCAATTGTGCAGTAATTTGAACATTCTTTGGCATTGCCTTTCTTTGGGATTGGAATGAAAACTGACTTTTTCCAGTCCTGTGGCCACCGCTGAGTTTTCCAAATTTGCTGACATGTTGAGTGCAGCACTTTCACAGCATCATCTTTTAGGATTTGAAATAGCTCAACTGGAATTCCATCACCTCCACCAGCTTTGTTCATAGTGGTGCATCCTAAGGCCCACTTGACTTCACCTTTCAGGATGTCTGGCTCTAGGTCAGTGATCACACCATCATGATTATCAGGGTCATGAAGATCTTTTTGTATAGTTCTTCTGTGTATTCTTGCCACCTCTTCTTAATATCTTCTGCTTCTGTTAGGTCCATACTATTTCTGTCCTTTGTTGAGCCCATCTTTGCATGAAATGTTCCCTTGGTGTCTCTAATTTTCTTGAAGAGATCTCTAGTCTTTCCCATTCTATTGTTTTCCTCTATTTGCACTGATGACTGAGGAAGGCTTTCTTATTTCTCCTTGCTATTCTTTGGAACTCTGCATTCAAATGGGTATATATTTCCTTTTCTCCTTTGCCTTTCTCTTCTCTTCTTTTCTCAGTTATTTGTAAGGCCTTCTCAGACATCCATTTTGTCTCTTTGCATTTCTTTTTCTTGGGGATGGTCTTGATCCCTGTCTCCTGTGCAATGTCACGCACCTCCGTCCATAGTTCTTCAGGCACTCTGTCCATCAGATCTAATCCCTTGAATCTACTTGTCACTTCCACTGTATAATTGTAAGGTATTTGATTTGGGTCATACCTGAATGGTCTAGTGATTTTCCCTACTTCAATTTAAGTCTGAATTTGGCAATAAGGATTCCTTCTCATCATACAGTTTTTCTTCTACCTAAAAATTTTGCCCTCCTGAAGAGTTTTTAGTGAATCTAAAATTTCTAAGAACCCTGGAGATTGGTACTCCAAATATATTTACTAGAACATGTGTCCTTCAAAGTATTAATCAAAATACTTTTGCAATGATTTTCAGGGTCTATAAAAAATAATGAATTTGTTATTCAACTAAAATTGATTAAACATCTACCTTGTGCCCAGTGCTGTGCCAAGTATTTATATTTATTTATATATTTCATGTTTATGACATTAGTATTATTTTTCCTATATGACAAATGACATTTTAAAACACAGAAATGTAAATAATTTTCCCCATGTCACACAGCTAATATACAATATGTGTATAATGTAATACTTAGAATTGAAGAAAAACTTCAAGAGGCAGCTAGATATTTTACTCTGTTCCAGGAGAGTGAACACATAAGGACGTTGAACTTTGACAGTTCTCCCCATGGGCTCACATAGTTGTATCTAATTCAGAGTTGTCTCTTGGCAGTCAGGTTAGGCAAGGTCAGCTACATGATTTGTGGGACCCAGTATAAAATGAAAGTGAAGTCATTCAGCAGGGATAAGGAAATCAGTACTCCTTCCCCATGAATGACAGCCCCAACCCTCAGTGGATGGGAAACCAACAATGGATTGCCATCTCCTCCCTGGGAAGTGCTCAGTATCTACATGAGGGTGAGACTTCCCACGAAGTTGTTCACAAAACCCACCAAAGTACTGCCAGCCCGAGGCAGGGATAGTTACATCTTTACCTTGGCCTGAAATACTACAGACCACATGCCCCACCTTGCCCTTGCCCTTGCCTTGAATTATTCTGGTTCTCCTGTCTGGAAAAAGGGGTGGGGTTATCCACAGGGCAGATGACCTGTTTTATCAGGCAGGACAGTCATCTTTTGCTACCCTGTGCCTTCTTTAATGGGCTTTCCAGGTGGCTCAATGGTAAAGAGTCTGCCTGAGAATGCAGGAGATGCAGGAGGCACAAGTTCAATCCCTGGGTCCAGAAGATCCCCTGGAGAAGGGAATGGCAACCCACTCCGTTATTCTTGCCTGGGAAATCCCATGGACAGAGGAGCCTGGCGGGCTGCAGTCCACGGGGTCCCAAAGGGTCAGAAAAGAGTGACTGACTGAGCACCCAGACATGTGCCTTCTTTACCACTTGTTCTCTCCAGCAAACTGACGTGCAGTTTGTCAAAGGGAAAAATCAGCACCTACTGTCTAAGAGTGCCAATCCTCAGATGGGGGAGGCATGGTTAAATTATTCACCAAGATTGAAGTGAAACAGGCCAACTAACTTAATATGTCTCTGGTCCCCTTCTCCCAACAACAATGTTTGAAAGTTGGAATGATTGTTAACAAAGTGGTCAAAAAATTCTAGAGGGCAGGTTAACTTTGACCTTCATTATTTAAAAAAATAAAGAAATAAGGTGTAATGTTAACTTTTCCCCTCAAGACAACCCAAATTGACGCACTTGGGTCAAAATGCCAGCGTGGTCTGGACACAGCACGAGGCAGAAGGTGCCGTAGTTTGGGGGAAGAGTCAGTTGCAGTAAAGGGACTCATTATTAAAATGTGGTGGGCTGTGTGAGAACCACCTCTCACGCTTGCATCTGTGTCACTGCATAGATAGCACACCGTGATGTCACGGAACTTTGGTCACCAAAGACAATGAGCGATCAATGCAGTGGTTCTCTACTCGGAGGCTCAGAGTAACCTGTGGGGCCACCACCAATGCCCATGCCCAGAATCGTTCCCAGAGGTCTGGGGCAGAACCTGGACATCCAAAGTGTTTGAAAAGTTAGCTCAGTTATTCTACTGTTCAGCCAACCTTAAAGATACTAAATGATACCAATCTCTTTACCTAGTTTACAGATAGGCAACTCAAGCCCAAAGAAGTTAAATTATTTTCTGAGAGTCACCCAGTTATTTGACAAAGCTAGTTTTTGGACTCAAGATCCTTAGGATTCTCCATCAAATCTTTTTCTTCTCTGTCTTGTATGCCTGGTACAGACTATAGTAGATGTTTTGAAAAGAAGCTAGTTACTATATGTTTCTAGTTCCTTCCTATGAAGAAATGAAGTGAAAGTCACTCAGTCATGTCCAATTCTTTGAGACCTCGTGGACTATACAGTCCATGGAATTCTCCAGGCAAGAATACTGGAATGGGTAGCCCCTTCCCTTCTGCAGGGGACCTTCCCAACCCAGGGATCAAACCCAGGTCTCCTGCATTGCAGGTGGATTCTTTACCACCTGAATCTCAAGGTAAGCCCAGTTCCTTTCTCAGGGTTTTGAAAATTTTTTAGTAGAATTATAAGATCACTAGTATTTGTTGAGGTTAACTGAACTCAAAAGCTGTGAGCACAAAGAGTTCTTCATAAAATTATATCCTAGGTTAATGGAACTATTATCCAAGACCTTCCCAGTACTTTCGCTGTTCTGTCCCTAATTCTCAGGCTTGACAAACCCCAGTGAAACAGCAGTGAGACCAGCATCTCTCTTACTTTATGGAGAGAGAAACTGTGGCACAGAAAGAAGTTTTGTGCAAAGCTAACAGTGAATGAAGGAGTTGCATTCCTCTCTTCTTTACACCAAGCCACATCCTACCAAACTGCATGCCCCAAACGTCCATTCCTGGGGATTAAATGACCTAGCAGTTCACTCAAATGCCTCATATATCAGAACTCGGGGACAAAAGAAGGTTCTAAGATACTGAAGCCCTGGTTTAGGCATTTTCTTACTAGACTAGGTTCCAGGCAACTTTTTATAACTGACGTAGCAATAATAAGATGGTCTGACAGCAGATGTTGGGTCCTTTCTCAAAGACTGCATATCTGGGGCTGAGGCTATTAAATTATTTAGAGAAGGAAGCAGTGCTGGACTTAATTAGAATCTTATTTGCTTACTAATCATCTCTTCCAATTAATGCTGAGCTGACTTACGGACCAGGTAAGTATAACCTAATTAAGGACTTGTATTTAAACTTCTCAAGTCACCTACATAATTCTCTTCATGTTTTCCCTTGGTATTCACTCTGCTTATTAGATCAAGTTGAGCCCCTTATTACAGTTTTCATATAATTTAGAGAATTATTCCTATGCCTCATTTCACACTTAGAGCTCTAAGTATTGAGTCAGCCAGGATGCAATCTTTCTATTCTGAGCATTAAGGTGAGGGTGTGAGAGGGAATAGGTGAGACTGAGGAGGTATAATGCTCCGTGTGTGTCCGGGGAAGGGCATGCTGTCAGCAACATGACATCTACAATCTTATACTCTTAAAATGCTTTAGGATTAAATCTTCTTGTCTTAAAATTGTCTTTCTTTGCATTATGGAGATTTGAAATGAGAATCATCGATTGACATGCACAAAATATATTAAGTAAATCCCAGTACAAAACAAAATGCCTCATCACTGGACTATAGCTAACTAAGCAGCTTTGTACAGCATGGTGTAGTTTTTGAGGGGTTTTGCAATTGCTCTGTTGCTTTCCATGTTCCACCTTGAAATTTCTAGACTATTGAGATTATTGGCAGCACCTTTGAAAAACCTTTCAGAAACTGGGAATAAGGTTAGAATGTATCATTTAAACTTCTGATCTTAATCATAGGCCTATACAGAAGTAAGAACTAACCTTCCTCGAGAAACCCATCTTGGTCTAGAAAATTTTACACAAAAGCAATTCTGGCAGAAAATTTGCAGAGTACTCCCCTGCAACTGGGCGATATGCTCAGTGAAGTTTTATGTTATTTCTAAACCTCTAGTTTCAGCTTATCAGCGTCAATCACCTGGAGCACCTGTTATCTAATACTGAAGAATCCTAAAAGCAATATAGAATAAATTACAATGGCATTTTCACTCCCAAAATTTTGTGAGTCAATCAAACAAAAACTCCTATAACAGTGACACCTCACATTTGCATTCCAAATATTTTCTTTCTAGGGATCTTTCTTTCTAGTGGTTCAGCTCACACATTAAACCACTATAAGCATTAAACACTCGGTGCAAAACCAAAGGCTCCATGGACTTGGAAAGCTGATATCAGCAAAATTGTCTCAGGAGTCTGATGCAACATATTCTCCTTGGCCACAACTTCCATCAAAACTACTCATTTAAAATGGGGCTACAGAGAATTAGAAAGTGAAAAGATGCTTGTCACAGTTCTCAATAGAAGGAAAATGGGGCAAATTTCCCACTACATGCTCAGAAGAAAGGCATTAAAAATACTATTAAAATAGGTTTAGCTGTAGTAGTTCCATTACTCAGAGAAAGTACTACTGAAATATACCAATTGATTATTTCTCAGAATTGAAGATGGTTTCTCAGTGAGGGTTAGAAAGATTTGCCATTTACCATTTCCTAAAGTGTAACCAGTTTTATTGTCCTGTAGTTATTTTACCTCTTCATTTAAAAGCTGGGCAAAATGATGTGAGTAAAACTTTAGTTTAAAACCAGAGACAAATTACTCCACAATGGGTCAAGTTCAGAATTCTAAAGAAAATTATTATTATTTCTAATTAAACAGCCCCAGCCTGTTCTAAGTAGTGACGGCTGCTTCTCCACTCAGCCTTCACCACCCTCGGTGTTTTGAAGAGAAGAATGCTGTCTGATCTGTGGCAACTCTGTGATTTCCCTCCCAGTTTAATGCAGTGAGGCCGTAGTAAAGTTGAGTTCTGCTTTGACAAGTGAATAGTTATCGTTTCTAGTGATGGAGCAGGTTAGAGTGCCTTTAGGAAAAACTGCAGTGAAATCACCTGCTAAACAAACAAAGCAAAAAAACTTAACAACTGGAAAAAGCAAAAACTCAAAATTTTTAGTTACCCAAATTTTTAGTTACGTCTGCCACTCAAACAAAACAAAAACTCAAATTTGCCACTATAGACTTACTTACAAAATTTCGTTTGTAAGTTTGTGGTTTGGAATTCAAAGTGTTCTTGTGAAAATCATGCTTGTATGCATTGGCCTCCAAAGCACCTAGGAAGAGATCAAATAGTATAATTTAAAATGGAACTTCTGTTTTACATAGTGCTTTCTTTAGATACTCTTCTTAAAATCTCATTAGCTCATCACACAGGCTGTCTACTGTCAGGCAGGGACACTAATGATGTTAGTACTGGTGTAGATAACTCATTTGAGCTCAATTTATTTCTAGAAATTAAAATTAGGGAACTAAAGGCATGAAGGAGAAGGATAGGATTGGTGGCCGCAGATATAGATAGCAGTTTCCCTCTGGATAGGTACTTTTTAGAACTTGTACCAGTCACTCCCCAGATAACTCACAAAGGGCTACTTTGAAAGGTACATTAAAGAGCTAAAGGCAAGTTATGTAGGTCGTGTGGTGCAAAAGTCATTTGTGAGTGCCTGTAGTCTAATTTCCATGTGTTGGTTTTCCTTCCAGGTCTTTCCTGCAATTTACTCTTTAGTGTTCTATGTGGTGTTCAAGATTACCCTCATTTCACGAGAGAGGGTCTCAAACTGATCAGATGACTTACAGTGCAGTATCTGATGCTTGAATGTCTTGCTGCACATGATTGTGCTTAGTCGCTCGGTTGTGTCCGACTCTTGGTGACCCCATGAACTGTAGCCCCCCGGGCTCTTCTGTCCATAGGGATTCTCCAGACAAGAATACTGGAGTGGTTTGCCATGCCTTGTCCAGGGAAACCTGTAAATGGGAGCATGCATCACTGCATCAGAGTACTGCCTAGGTCACAGAATTTAGTATACATGTTAGGAAGATTTCTGGTTATTTGTAAGGTGACCCCTTAGCAACTAATGACTTCACAAGACAGTCAAAATTGCTTACCTTGATAACCAAAATAGCTCCTAATTTCTAATCACATTGACCATTTAGCAGGAATGAATTAATTGCTCTGGGTACAACCATTTATGAACCTGAAGCTGCTGATTTTGGCACAAGAATTAACTGTTATATTATTAATACAGTTCCAAGAGAGGTTACTGAATAACATGATTTTTATGGATATAAGAATATAATTTAAAAATTAGAATCTCCAAGTAATCATAAAATGTCCTTTTATCCCTTAGTTTTAATTACCCTCGTATCCTTAACTGTTTCCTTGAGCTGCTAAACAAAAACATGACAAAAGGTAATGGATTGATTCATTTAAATACTTCCATTTTAAAAGATCTTTTATTCTCCAAGAGAAGGACAAAATAAATCTAAAGTAATGGCCAACATTAAAGGGAGAGGGACACCTAGTATTTGTGTTAATTATCAGCTTCTAGATAATCAGAGGTGGGCTGATAGATAACATAAATAATGTAGTTAATCATGGATTCCATTGTATAAGAATTAGTCCTGGTGAAAAAGAATCAGGTAGTTGGAACTGAGTAGCTTATTGATGACTGCACTTTCCTATTTCTCATGGCCTGAGTAATTTTCCAGTTTTTCCTCCATTCTTCTCTTTGATTTTTATGTAAAATATTAAAGTGTTCTTCCTTGCCTTTGGCCCAGTGATAAACACAAGACACACCACTTAGAATCTTTGGTCTGGGAAAAAGTTGTAATTCTCTCTACTCATGTGGTCCCTTTTGGGAGCTAGTTAAAAATGCAAAACCTCAAGTCCCACCTCAGACCTATTATATAAGAACCTGAATTTTTGAGGTTCCCCCAGTCCACGGGGTAGCGAAGAGTCGGTCACAACCGAGCGACTTCCCTTTCACTTTTCACTTTCATGCATTGGAGAAGGAAATGGCAACCCACTCCAGTGTCTTGCCTGGGGGAGCCTGGTGGGCTGCTGTCTATGGGGTCACACAGAGTCGGACATGACTGAAGTGACTTAGCAGCAGCAGCAAATGTGTTTTGCATATTAAAGTTTGAGGAGCCCAGCTCAACCTAGAGTTTCCGCTGTAACAGTAGCTTTAATAATGGATTGGGTGAGTGGTTAACTAGTAGATAACTATTAATAATTCTGATGTTCCAGTCGCTTGACTTCCCTGGGTCTCAGTGTCCTCATGCCTAAGGCAGAAGAACTGAAACAGATGATTTCTAGTTCCCATGATTGCTAAGATATTTCCAAACTCCTTTTTATTTCTGAGATTGTAGCTACATCATAGCCAGGAGAGAAAGGATTATCCAAAATCATAGGTCAGGTGACACATGATCCCTCCTCTCAGATATCTTGCAAATGAGGAGATAAAACTGACACATGTAAGAGACGATGGGGAAAATATCTGTGTATATTATACTGAGTTTCACTGAGAGTTATACTGTGTCAACATGAGCTTGCATTCTAAGGAAAAGTCAATAAGAGCCTTTGAAAGACAAGAATGATTTATGTAGATGAAAGGGGAGAAACTGGGTTTTCCAGGACTTGAGGAATAGCATTAACCAAATACAGAAAAGAGTAGGGGAAATGCCTCTAAATAAGTAGAGTAAGGCCAAATTGTGGAGATCACGACAGGCAGAATGGGAGTTTACATATGATGTAACCCTTTGAATTGAAAAATAGTATTACTAAAAAGGTATTGGGGATAGGAGTCGCCTGCTGGTGTCTCATTGAGAACACAGGGTTAGAAAAGCCGTGAGGACTGTTGTCATGACACATACTGACAGCCTCGTAAGAGCATTTATTCTTAAAATAGCAACTAAAGCAATAGAGGGAAAGGCCTGGCTGAGAGTACGATTTGAAAAATGGGTCATTAGAACTCGCAGACCGCTTGGTTATAGGTAAAGGAAAAGGAGACGTAAGGGGAGAAAAGGCATTTATTATGTTTCCGAGGTCAACAATAAGGACCTGGCGTCAGAGAGACCTGGAGTGTGAATTTACACACAGCATATATGTGTCTGGAACACAAGGGATTTGGTTGTAAATTTAGGGTGTTTTTCTCAGTAGCTAAAATATTGAGAGCCAGGCGAAATATGGAAAGAGAGCTTATGAACAAAAGGACCTTACCCAGGCCTTCCTTTCTTCCTCTGTAAGATAGAGAGCTAGGGAGAAGGTGATCTAAGGTCATTCATGCATCTCCACTGGAGCACTTATTAACTGGGGAACAAGTGTTTTGTGGTCATAAACAAGCTTTTCTTGGTTTCCTAACTAGGAAAAAGATTAATCTAGTTCAAAAGGAATTTTAAAATATTCACTAAATTGGTAGCTTTCCAGTGAACTGTTCATGTGATCAGTAAATTTGGTTCCTTATTGGTAACTTGTATATATAACATTAGAAGCTCCAAAGCGAATTATTTACCAAGTGAGACTTATTCCTAAAAACATATTTGAGTTATTCTTACTAATTACTGTAAATAATTGAACTCCAGAATGCATTTTTTAGGTAGGTTAAGCCTATGAAAATTATTACACAGTCTCTGTAGTAATTTAGTATGGCTGTAGTCTCTCTTCACATTGAGTTAGTAATATAGGTGTATCTGTTCCCAGATACTCCCTGTGGCTCAGAATATCACATTATTTACATGGCTAAATGAAACATGCAGGTGGGGACACTCAGTAAGGTATCTTGAAGTTCAAAAAGCGATAATCCTAATCACAAGCCTAAAACAACTATTTAGGCTTGGAAGGGCATATAATTTTAGAAGAATCTTTATACGTAAACGTTTTTCTATATTTAGAAGTGTAATTTATATCTCACCTTAGAAGAATATGGATCCTTGTTTTTTTGAAGGAATAAGAGAGTGATGTTGAGATATGAGGTTATTGAATAACTGGAAATGCAGTTTTTTAGCATCTCCCATACAGAACATTCTTGGTTTATATAGTTTTGAAGCCTTCTGAATCTCAGTTCTACTTTATTTGACTAAGTATCCCTTTCTAGAATTAGTCAAAATTATATAAATTTAATCTAGTAAAGCTCCCAAATTATGACTCCTTAGGTAGCAGAAATTCACTGTTTAGGCACAGAAAACATAGCGTCCATTATATAGGTAGCCTTCTTATAAACAGTCACTCAATGAGAAAACAAATATAACAATGATAATTTTTAAAACTTTTATTTAAGAAACATTTATATTTGCTTCTACCACTGTAGTACCCTCTCTGCAGCCCCAAGGTTCCTATTTCACACATTATAAACTCTAGTTAAATTCTGTTGATATATGATAAAATTCTATTAATATAATATACTTAGCTAAAATTGCCAACCTTTACTCTTTCTATTATGGAATTAATTTTTGCTATGTAGATCAAATCAATATAAAATCAGCTTGTTAAATTCTAATACTACTTCTTTATATTTCTAGTATATGTACAATAAATGGTAAACTCCAGCTCTTTGGTATTTCTTGATGATGCAGCTTAATTTATCAAGCTACTTTCCTATTTTGTATGTTTTTGCCTCACATTTCAACTAAATATACTTAAAATATACTTTAACAAAAGAATAACATATAATTTTTAAGATTTTTATGGTAATGGGATCTCCCAGATCCAAAAAATATTACAATAAATTGTCATGTCCTGGACATGCTTATATGATTACATGCAAGTCTATTCTTTTTGTTATGCAGCTTCAACATTAATATTTAACAAGTTCCCAAACTTAATACTTTTCTCTCACAATATGTAGACTTTAGAATACTTTAATTCTCATTATTGCTTCCTAATTTATTTTCTATATTATCCAGCACTTTATTCTATCCCTTTCCACCATAAATTAGACACTATTATCACTTTATATTTTACAACTAACGCTTTTTAAAATTTACTCTGTTTATGCTAATATCTTTATTTACTACTCTTTCTTGTATCCCAGATCATCCATCTGGGATCATGTAACTTCTGCCTGCTCCATGTATTTTAAAATTTCCTTCAGTGAAGTCTACTAGAGGTAAATACTTGGTTTTAGTAGTCTGAAAATGTCTGTAAAATGATCTTATTTTTGGAAAGATACTTTTTGTTGAATTCTACACTGACAAATTTCTCTTTGCACAATGAAGACACTGTTCTTGCCTCCATTGTTGCTGTTGGAAATAAGCCTTCGTTCTAGTGCCTGTTTCCTTGTAGGTGATCAGTATTTCTTTTCTAGCTCCTTTTGAATGCTTCTCCCACCCCAACCCTTTGGTCTTCTCTATGACTGATGTATGGATGGGGTTTCTTTTTAGTTATCCTGCTTCAGATTCATTGAACTTCTTGAATCTGAGAATTGGAATCTTTTAGTAATTCTGAGAAATTCCCTGCCAAAATCTCTTCAAGTATTGTTTCTTGCCTGTTATCTCTTTTATTTCTATCTAGAATTCTGATTACCTCCTATAAAATTATCACATTTTCTTCTGTGTTTCTAATTCTCCGATTTTTCTAGGCTGCATCTGGTTTATTTCTCTGTATCTATAGGATCAGTCCTGGGTGTTCATTGGAAGGACTGATGTCGAAGCTGAAGCTCCAATACTTTGGCCACCTGATGCGAAGAGCTGACTCATTTGAAAAGACCCTGATGCTGGGAAAGATGCAGGGCAGGAGGAGAAGGGGGCGACAGAGGAGATGGTTGGATGGCATCACCAACTCAATGGACATGGGTTTGGGTGGACTCTGGCAGTTGGTGATGGACAGGGAGGCCTGGTGTGCTGCAGTTCATGGAGTCACAAAGAGTCAGACACGACTGAGTGACTGAACTGAACTGAACTGACAGTTAGAATGTCTGATCTTATAGTTGCATTTATCCACTGTATTTCTCATTTAAATTTTTACATTTTAGTTTCTAGAAGTTCTGTTTTTTACTCTTTCAAATGGATGTGATCGTTTTTTATAATCTTTTTCTTTATTCATATATTCAGCTTTCTCATTTATGTTCTTAATATATTAAATGTAGTCATTTTATATTCTCTGTCAGAGCATTTTACTGTCTTTGAGGATCTTATTCTGCTACCTATTGTGTCTTTTGGTTCTCATTCATGTTGCTTTATCTCCTTATGTAATTTGTAATATCTTTTACAATGAAATGCTTATTTTCCCAAGAGAATTACTTGAAACCTGGATTGATGATGCATTCCTTCACAAATAATTTGCATGTGCCTCTGCCAGTGATCTGGAGCCATTACTCCACTTACGTTAAATACTCTGATGTTTCTCAGACCACACTGAGAATGTAGACGTAGACCAACATCTGTATGAGGGCCCACTTTTGTTTATAAATAACCAGAGGAGAATTTAAAGAGAGACCCCGTGCATAAAGCTGGGGGGTCTCTCCTTATGCCCCCCATACTGCATTAAGCTATTAAAACAGCTGTTTAGGGTCTTCCAGGGTTTAGGAAAAAGCCTCAAGGCCAAAGCTTCCTTTGGTATTCCTTACTTCCTGAGATTCCAGCTTCCACTTTGTTTAGATATCTGAATATTCTCTCTTTTCGTGCCAGCTCAGCAATGCATTGCAAAAGGCTTTTCAGTGCATTTGCCAAGTATTCTAGTTGTTTCTAGATAGAAACGAAATCTTGATATAATGAAACAAAGATTTAAATGAGCATATTTATATAATTTTTAAAAAAGATATAACATGATGGTTGAACAGTCATGTCTGACTCTTTGAGACCCCATGGACTCCTTTGAGATCCTTCAGGCTCCTCTGTCCATGTCATTCTCCAGGCAATGATACTGGGATGGGTAGCCTTTCCCTTCTCGAAAGATGTTCTGGACCCAGGGATAGAACCTGGGTCTCTGGCATTGCAGGCAGATTCTTTACCACCTAAGCCATATGGGAAGCCCATCTAAATGTTTAGTTATATATATATATATATGTCATTGTATGTATTTATAGAATTTTATTTATATATACTTATAATAACTTTATTTCTAGTCACATATGTAAATACCTTGATATCTGCTATGCACTCTAATATTTTCAACTATTCTATAAAAATAATTGGCATGACTTTTGTCACCTTTCTTTGAAAGATAAAGCAAACCTTTGGCATGCAGTTTATTTAGGTTTAAGTAAATGTAATCAGCTGTTACCATATTTAAACATTCTCATTACATTATGTAGAACTATAGAATTTTCTAAACGTACCAAAATAATAGGGTCACAGAAACAGTCATATATAGGTCCAGTTGTTATAAAGGGATTACTTATATTGAAAATGGTAGCAATATGTGAACTGTTGCACAAATGTTAAGGTTAAATATAAATATGATTTCCTGTGAATAAAGAAGGCATCCTGGGGAAAGTTGTGTTTATACTGCATTTTAGAAAGTTAAATAATTTTAAAATCTATAGTCATTCAGAATTTCAAAAAAACTTGTTAAAAATGGTGAATGTCTTTATCTAATGAAGGTCTTCAGTAAAGCAATTGATTTTCCCCTTTAAAAAAAAAATCTTATTTCTTACAAGACATTTTCTTCAAGTAACTACACATATCATTGCAATCAGTAACGACAAGCAGCTGCAGCCACCCTGACCTGCCTCCCTAATCAACGGTCATTTCTTTTTCTAGTATGTACGAGTATCTTTCGATACAAAACCTGATCTCCTCCTACACCTGATGACCAAGGAATGGCAGTTGGAGCTTCCCAAGCTTCTCATCTCAGTGCATGGGGGCCTGCAGAACTTTGAACTCCAGCCAAAACTCAAGCAAGTCTTTGGCAAAGGTCTCATCAAAGCAGCCATGACGACTGGAGCATGGATATTCACTGGAGGAGTTAACACAGGTAATTGGAAGTGGGACAGACAAGGACAGCATAAGATCACAAGAATGTCGTGACTAAGATCGCTTTCTTCTAAGGTTAAACACGTTTGCATATCCTCACCTCATCCCCTACCCGCGTCCTCAGCTGCTGGTTCTTGCTCCTTTCAGTGCTTCTCACTCCTTCCTCTACCTAAATGATAACTGTGCTGTCATTTCTCCACCAAGAATTACTTTTTCTTAAGACACAGACTGGAATACTTGACAATATAGAACTTACAAACATGACTGATGGAATTTGACAGGTTATTTTCAATACCTCAAATTGCCAAATAAGCATCCAATATTTTTTTAAGGAATAACTTTTGCTCTGAATTGGAGATTCCATACCTGTTCTTTAAGTGAGTTTAAGTTTGATGCAAGTAGCTTTAATTTTTGAAAAATGCCCTTCCCATCTAGGATGACAGCACACTCTGGAGTAGTATATGTTTATCATTTAAAATATTTCATTGAATCAACTCTGCACCAACAGAACATATCCCACTCTGAAGTCCAAGTAGTTTTTTCTACCTGCCAAATGAGTTTCTATATTGTGATCCAGGGAGGCTGTCAAATCAGTTCTTACAAAGCCACTTAGAGTTAAATGCTTATCTGCAGAACATTATGAATGTGCATTTGATAATGGAATGGATGCCTGTAAATTGTTTTGACATGTTTCCCCAGAGTGAATCAGGAGTGCCAATTGGAAGAGACAGGTATTGCTGAAGTAAGTTAATTCAGACTTGTTTTAAGACTCAAAGTCTGCCCATGTGGACACATTTGAAGTTAATGGGACATTCTGAACATAACCATGGACCAAATAGTTTTAAATGAAAATGTTATCTCAATGTTGTTTAGTCATTGGTTTGTAGTTTAGATCAGGGTCCCCAATCCCTGGGCCGTGGACCGCCTGTTAGGAATCAGGCCACACAACAAGAGGTGAGCAGCAGGCAAGCTTCATCTGTGGCTCCTCATCACTCCCCATCACTGGCATTGCTGCGTGCACCATCTCTCTCTCCCCAACCCCACCCCTCTCCATGGAAAAATTGTCTTCCGTGAAATCTGTCTCTGGTGCCAAAAAGGTTGGGGACCGCTGGTTTAGATGATGTTTAAGTGAGACCCGCACTCAGAATTCTTCTCCATATCTAGAATTTGTGAACATTCAGCCCACAACAACATAGGTGCATTTCTGCTGTGAATGCTGCAAATTGCCTGTGCCTATCATTGTCATGTGAATCCCTGACTCAGTCTGTAAACTGACATGATCTTAGAATGACCTCCCCAGCCAGCTGTTTATTTTATGGTGATCAAATAGCTACAGAACAGTTTTCTTTTCTTGGCTGTTCAGGTTTTAAGCTCCAGCTTCCACTTGCAGTTTAACAGGCATCATTTGCCTATGATTATTCAGTCTTTTGCTTTCCTGACATAACCGGCAACTCCTATGGAGAGCAACTCAAAAGTTTCTAAAAGAAATACTAGGGAACTCTCACTGCCAGGGGCCCAGGTTTGATCTCTGGTCAGGGAACTAAGATTCCAGTCAGTAGTGCGGCACAGCCCCGGTTCCCACCCACCCCCCAAAAAAAGAGAAAAGGAAAGAAGTACTTATCTTTGTTTGCAGGCACTTGGGACATTGTATATTGTTTTTCTTCTTTTGTGAAAAGCATCCAATATCAAAAGGAGAATTTATAGCATAAATATTGTAAACCAAAGAGTTCACCTCTACCTCTCTCCAGGCATAGTATTCAGTACAGGACTCAAAGTGAGGTTCTAATGGTGGCACACTCAGCTTGAGTAAGAGGTGATAATGGAATTGTGGCAGATGGAGGGAGGGGTACCATGAAGTTAGCTTTCTTGTCCAGAACTGGACCCCAAAGGAGTTTTGCACATAAATAGGAAAAAAATTTCAGAGAAGGCAATGGTAACCCACTCCAGTACTCTTGCCTGGAAAACCCCATGGGCAGAGGAGCCTGGTAGGCTGCAGTCCATGGGGTCGCTACGAGTCGGACACAGCTGAGCAACTTCACTTTCACTTTTCACTTTCATGCATTGGAGAAGGAAATGGCAACCCACTCCAGTGTTCTTGCCTGGAGAATCCCAGGGATGGAGGAGCCTGGTGGGCTGCCGTCTATGGGGTCGCACAGCGTCGGACACGACTGAAATGACTTAGCAGCAGCAGCAGCAGGAAAAACACTTAACACTAATGTTGATAGCTTTGCCTTGTATTTGTTTTTCTTTATCAATACTCTCTTTTAGAAGACCCGTAGATGGGTGAGTAAGTGAAATTGATGCTCTTCTCAACACTCCCAGCACAACTGAACATGGATTAGCGACTATTTACAGTACCCCGTTGTCTGATTTTTTAAGGGCGGCTCTTCCTGTTTGATCTCGTGAATACTGCAGAATCGCGTTGTTCACACATGTCTGTTGTCTCCTGTGGTTAAACTGCATGGTGTGTTTTGTGTGCCTAGTTCAGCGACCAGTTCCCGGGCCTCACTCTGTGCTGGAGCCTGAAGCTCCTGCAGAGAGTGAGACACGTATCTCCAACCTTCTCCTCAAAGAGTTTACTCTGAGCAGAGACATTCTTTCTCACATGTGATTATGAACCACAAAAGAATATGTTCAGTGACCTACTGAACTATTCAAAATACACCAACTGCAACTCTGTTCAAATGGAGAAGAAATCAAACCCAACCTAACTTTCATGTAGGAGATGGCACTAGGTATGAGTTTTCCTTGAAGAATGTGTGCTGTTTTCCTTAAACGATAAGTGGAAACATCTCTTCTTAGAAAATATATTTCATATCTTCTATAAAAATGGTCACTTGAGAGGGAAGTTAAAAGATCAGAAATTACATTTTCTCCAAATAGTTTATTAAAAAGTAAATGTACGTTTCCTACCATCTTGCAAACTAAATTTTCTCACTCAACTATGGTGAGAAAGGTTGTGGTGATGGGAAGGCCATTAGGACAGAGAGGAAAACAATTAGAATAATGTCTAAAAAGATATATTCATGTATTTTTAACATAAATTTTCCACAGACTATGTCAACCTTTTGTTTACAAGCAGAGTCTCCACATTATGTCTCTGTATATAAGAAGGTGAAATCAAGATTAACAAAATCCAAGTTAAGCAATTACTTTATTTGATGACCCTAATTCATATACGAACTTTGGTACAGATTTAATATATTATAGATGATGCTTTTTATAGGATATAGTCATGCTGTTAGTTCTTAGTTATGTTAATACATCATTATGCTTATAAGAAAAAGATTCTCTAAGTATAAAGTATTTTTCTTTTCATAGACACTGTATTCTGTTTTTTTCATTAGAGATAAAATAAGGAATTCATTGCTAGAGTTCATCTGTAAGTCCAGGAAATGTATCCAGCATTAGAGCTACAAGTTTATGTTCTCTCCTGAACAAGTGTAGTTTTGTAGAAATGTGTCAAAATTTTATATTCAATGCATTTAATCTTAGAAAAAACAGTTACCACAGTTCCCTTCAGATCAATGGAAAGCAATGCTTTGAAAGGCAAAATTAACACTTCTCTTTTTCTGCTTAGGTGTTATTCGTCATGTTGGCGATGCCTTGAAGGACCATGCATCTAAGTCTCGAGGAAAGATTTGTACCATAGGTATCGCCCCCTGGGGAATTGTGGAAAACCAAGAAGACCTGATTGGAAGAGATGTAAGTTCTGGGAGCTGCTCCTCCATGTTGCTTCTCATGGAGGCAATATCAAAAGAGTAAAATAAAATTAATCAGGAAAGTCCTAAGTAAGACTTAACTTCCCTCTTGTTTTGAATCAGTGGGGTATCAATCAATCAAAATATCAATCAAATTTTGCAAGTACTCTTGGCCCAATTATGTTAAAATTAATTAACAAAATGAGCTCATTGACTGATACATAAAATGGGGACCTTTCTTCACCCAGGTCTCCAATTTCTTTGTTATTTGAGTGTCCTTCAACTAAGACAGGAGGCTACAGAGGGAGATTATTTTCACTCAAACTTGTGGCTTCCCTCTCCTTTGCTAAATGCTTGGGCGAGGAGTGGGCACACTCCTGGGGATCTTTATTCCCCACTCCAGGACTACTCAGAAGCCCTTGACCAAAACTAGAAGAGTATCACCCTTTCTTTCCTATTCTGATGTCTAGAACCACACACTGAACAGAGAATTTGATCCTATTTTTTCTGAGTCATCATCTTATTTCTGTGCCTTCCAGGGACTCATTTTTGTTTGTTTAAAACTTGCAAAAAGTCATTCCTTACCTCCCTTTTAGAGTTTTTCTCTGATACTAACAACCAGATTTTCCCCTTATGTAATGCTTTCCAAAATTCCAGGTGTATGGGTTAAACTATGCACACAGATTGCCAGGCATTATTCACTTCTTTGTCCCCAGTAATTTTAGCAATTAATTATTTATCAATGCTTCTCTAAATCAGATCAATACAATCCTTCGTTTCCAATAAAGACCTGCAATACAGTGTAATGTCTGCTGAGCAGTTTTTCTTAGTAACATGAAGTCCATTTGAGCAAAAAAAAAAAAAAATTTTTTTAATCAAAGAGATTGAGAAGTAACTGGTCCTAAACCACTTCTCCTATTGTATTTATAGTGAAACCATCCTATTTCAGTGAAATATATGCAGTTTTTAAAATACAATGCAAAAACTTTGAATTTAAAAATCAAAGATCCTGAAACAGAAGCAGTGAATAAATACTCTCTGAATCTTTTAGAACCTTTAAGTAATAAGAAATGTCCATATCGAAGCTACCAAATTACATGTAGAAACAGATCGATTCAGAATATATAGAAAAAGGAATAAGATATTTTATCAATGTAGTATTCTCTTAACTAAAATGTACTTGCTGTTTTATATCACATACAAATTAAATCTTTCAAGCAGCAATTCCCAGTTGGTTATGTTGGCAAAACTGACTGGAAAAGTAATTGTAATTTTTTTCAAAGTATCTGAGACTAGTCTTTGTGGAACATATTTTGGTTAATTCTTGCCTTAGATTCCTCGTTGACTTTTAAGTATATATCAATTGTGAACTAGAACAAAAACGGTTCTTTTTTGTGTGTGTGAAAAACGGTTCTTAAATAATTAGAATATGCTAAAATGTCCCCTAATACCAAGAGCATCTAATTGTTCATTTTATTAACAAATGAATTAATTATTTAAAATGCTGTGATGATTCAAAAGTCATTTTTAAATGTTCATAGATTCACATCTCTCTTATAAACCTGAGTTGTTATTATTCAGCTTTGTGGAGGGAAAACCATTTTGGAACTTTCTCATGCAGATGAACTGTGAATAAATGAAAGCTAATTATTTCTTTATTCAAGATACAGTAGCCATGTAATTACCTCAGTTGCTTAATCATTTTTCAAAGCATGCTGGCACTGCCTTTCTGTGTCATTTTGTTTGTCTTATAATTCTATATGATTGCAAAAAGGAAGTACTTATATTGTGTTCACTTGCCATGCTGGGTTAGAAAAATCGCTTCTAATTCATTTTCCTCCAATTCTAGCTTCTTTCCTTTGACTCTCCCTCCTCACGTTCTCCTCTCTTTCACTTTCCTTTTCTTTGCCTGTATTTCTTACCTGTGCTACGCCTATAGGAACTTGGGCTTACTTACATTATCTGGTTTCCCAGTGAAAAAATGGCCTTGATCCCAGTGTAGAGAGCAGAAAAAGCCACTTATAAGTTCAGTAAAATGTGCACATTCATTGTCCCTGCTTACAGGGGTCTAATAAAGGCAAGTCATGGCTCACCAAGATCCAAGTGAACTTGCAGAGAGATTGAGAAAAGGAAATAAAATTGGCAGGTTGTAGAAAGCACAGGAATAACAATTGTATTTTTGTCCTTTAGTAAATCTTTGACCATGGTCTATTGCATTTCAACCATTCTGGCATATTTTCCCCCAAACTGGGAAACCAGACTATGCATAGGATTTCTCAGGCTCTTGTATAATAGTGTTTGTTTCTCAGTGATGCTATGCTATGCTAGATAGTGTCTGTAAATTATTTGGAGCAACAGTGCTGTTTCTGGTGTACAGGATTTATGACATAGCTTAAGAGACATTTTAATATGTGTTTATTATTCTAATGTGATAATTTAAAAGGAATATGATGTCAGGCTATCATAAAAAAAGTATTTGAATGAAGTATTGGTAGTCACTGGTGAAAATCCGACCAAAATTCACTGAAATAGAAGTGTTGTCTGGTAAGCTTTTTTAAGTAGTTACAATAATTTTCATAACTGGCTTGATTCAATACCTTCTATCTTTATTCTTCCATTTTCTATAAACAAACTCATATGTATAAACATCAGAAAGGAAACCTTTTGATATCAGATATCAGGTAGCAGAGGAAAACAACCAACATATTATTAAAATTCCTGGCCATCTCAGAATTCTATCAAAATGCAGTCATTTGAAAACAGGATTGTTACATTTTTGCTCAAGTGTATATCTATATCCCAAAATAAGATTGAAGTGGCACAAAATAAATGTCAAGGGGAATCTAGGAAATTTACTTGAAATAAATAAAAATATAAGGATAAAAGAAAGGCTCTATATCTAATGCCAAATATTTTATTTCAGTAGATTTATATCTAGACTGACAGAAAATATAGATCATTTTATCTCTATGGGACTGGCTCTCAGATGAGCCATTTAGAGGCTGAAAATTCAATTGTTACCAGAGTTATGTTACTGATAGAAGTAGTAGACATCACAGTTGCATTGCTGTTCATCTTAGAATTTGAATATACCTTTGGAATGGCACCATAAATGCAAATACTAGTCCTAAAAATAAAGAAGAAAGTTTAATTTGCCCTAGGGAGTGCTTGTAGGTATTCTAAAGCACTTACCTCCCTTCAAGTCTTATCTCTGAACTAGACTTGAAAGATACAGGACATGTATCTTTGGATTCTGACTTCAAATTAGAGCCACACGCATAGTAGATACTCAATAAATATTGAGGAAGATGATTGGCCATGATGAAATTCAGGCTTCTGGGAAAACAAACATTATGGGGAAAATATATAATAATAAATCTTATCTGGTTCACAACTTTACCACAACTCCATCTCTACTCATTACAGAGCTTGAGCATACTATAATAACTATAGTGAGGGATTTTTTTACCCAAGCATCTGCATGAAAAACTATTTTCTTACATAGTAGCTTAAACTGGGAGGTGAATGGTGAAAGCTCTACATGTTGGGTAGGGAGACAAACAAATGTGGAGGCCAACAGTCTCTTCTCTAACCCCTTTGAATCAGATGCATGATCCTCTTGTCTGAGTGATAGAACTAGCCTTAATTCTTTAAATGTGAATGCCTTCAACTCTGTTTAACCAAATCTTTTCAATTAATAAATAAAACAACAGACTTTAATGAAGAATAATGCTGTGAATACTGATATGATAACAATTTTTTACCCTGCTGTTAGACCTTAAAATGAATATTGTTCAGCTCTTAAGTTTAATTCTACCTCTGTGAGTTTCCATATTATTCCTACTGCTCCTTCCTTCCATGGCCCAGAATCCTATACTGCCCTCAAAGGAAGCTCAAACCTCCCTTCCACCAAGACAGTTTCCCTGACTTCACCCACAGTGTCATATCTCTGACTATGATTCTCCCACAACTGTCTTACTCCTCAACTTAATTAAAAAGTCATCAAATATAGGGATTAAATGGTTTTCTTGTCATTAACCATTATCATGACACTCTGCATGAACATGAGGCATTGACATATCATTAAAACTCTGAAATTTGATTTCTTTGCCTCTAAATTGACTATAAAAATCACTTGCTCTCTCTGTTTTATACAACTTCCATGAGCATAATCATAACAGTAACTTTAATTTGTGTGTGTGTGTAAGAGAGAAAGAGAGAGAGCAAGCTCTTATTTGAGGAAGCTCTCTGTGATTATATATATTAACCTTCTGAGCTATGTTCTATTTCATAAGAAAAATTATTAGAGCCAAGATTCACTGTCTCCAAAGCCCATACTCTTAATTGGTAGTATGCCAGGTGGTCTATAAGAAAATATTTAATGATATTATGTTTTTATTGTTAGTTGAGATACTGGCAGGTATTTTATGCCTGTTGATTGAACTCAGAAGTAGAATGAAAAAAAAAAAAAAAGTCGTCTCAATGAGAGTAACCAGAGCCCTTTCTTTGTCCCTAAAATATTCTCAATCTGCAATTATGATTATGAAAGTGTTGCCAGTGTGAATTGGTAAGAATATGATCTGGGAAACTGAGTGGCCTAGATTTACATCCCTGCTACTGCTAAGTCACTTCAGCCATGTCCAACTCTGTGCGACTCCATACATGGCCGCCCGTCAGGCTCCCCCATCCCTGGGATTCTCCAGGCAAGAACTCTGGAGTGGGTTGCCATTTCCTTCTCCAATTAAAAGTGAAAAGTGAAAGTGAAGTCGCTCAGTCGTGTTCCACTCTTCGAGACCCCATGGACTGCAGCCTACCAGTCTCCTCCGTCCATGGGATTCTCCAAGCAAGAGTACTGGAGTGGGGCGCCATTGCCATCTCCAGATTTATATCCCAGCTACACAATTTATTACTTATGTAACAATGGGCAAGTTTGTTAATCACACTGTGTTTAGTTTCACCATCAGTAAAATCGGAAGGATGATAGTGAGACTTCTGAGTGCCATTATAAGAATGAAATGAATTGTGATTTTCGTATGACTCATTTCAGACTGAGCTTCTTGCTTTAGAAAACAGTCTGACCAGAATTGTTTCAGGTAATTTAACAGTTTCTGAAGACTTTATGATTTGTCTTTTCCCAAATTTAAATTAATAAAACATGCCAAGTGAAAAATCTAGACATGATTACAAGAAAAAACACTTTTCATCTTAACCTGAGGATGAAAATTGTGTTTGGGTAGATTTTCAAAACATGATCTCATGTGGTTGTTAAATTATCTTGAATTCAATGATAGCTTCTATTTTCCCTAAACTATACATTTATTTTCAGAATTTTATAACCTTTAAAAGTTGTTACCTTTAATTGGAAAGTGTTCTTTCGATGTCATTTTTATAGTTTAAGCCAAGAAATATCAAGTTTAATAATGCAATTGATGGATAATTCTAGGACAGTTTTCAACTCAGTATTTTTTTCACTTCAAATTCAAGCCAAATGTGAACTTCACATTGTAATCTCAGACAACCTCCCAAGAGTGTCCTTATGTGATATTTGTTGGACTTCTATGATAGGTTAGATAAGATATATTCAGAGGATGTGAGAGGAGAAATTGAGACAAGGAGACCCCACCAATGCCGTGCAGTCATAAAGGAGCCAATGCTAGCTAAGCCTGGGCCACACTCAGGTTCGGGACTACATTCAGTTGCATGACAATGCAGTTTCAGTGAGCAGTGTTGAATTTGGATTTGGACATGTTGGTTTCAAAGTTCCTTTGAAATATCTATGTGAAATTGTCCAGCAGCATTGTGAGAAAGATCTTGTTACCCACTTAGTTTCAGAAGATGTCTGCATATAGATGACAACTGCTGCTGCTGCTGCTGCTGCTGCTAAGTCACTTCGGTCGTGTCTGAATCTGTGTGACCCCATAGACAGCAGCCCACCAGGCTCCCCTGTCCCTGGGATTTTCCAGGCAAGAGTACTGGAATGAGGTGCCATAGCCTTCTCCGAGATGACAACTGAAGTCACTGCAATACAGGACAGGATGCAGGGAGGGCCTGAGGATATCCCAGATCCTGGTGTGAGCCAATATTTAATGGCTGAGCAGAGAGAAGCAGACTGCAAATGGAGAGCAGACGAAAGGCTAAGAGGGAGCAGCAAAAGCAGAGAGTATTATGGAAGTCAAGGGAAGAGTGTGCTTCAGAGGATAGAGTGAAGGGTAATGCCCAGTATAACTGAGGGACTAAGGAAGATAAGGACTTGGAAGCATTCACTCAGTTTATCAAGACAGACATCATTTGCCTCACTGATCAAAGCTGTTTCAGAAGCCAAATGAAGGATCAAGCCACATTTCAATAGGTTGAGGAGGGGAAAAAAGTAGAGATGGCAAGTAGAAACTACCTTTTAGAGGTTTGGCTGAGATGAGAAGGGACATGAGTAGCCAAAGGGAACCATAGTTGGAGGGATTTGTTTCTTCAAAACTGGGAGAGATTTGAGTTTGTTTATGTTTATGGTATAAATGGAGTTAGGGATGGTGAGGAGATAATTGATGAAATAAGTCCCAGAGTGGCCCTGTGGTGATGAGAGCTAAAGGGGAGATTAACCATCTGTACCCTTGTAACCAAAGGAGAAGAAAAAAACTATGTAGGCAAAGAGTTGATGGTAGGATGTTGATGTTTAGTTGGAGGTTTATCATTTATCACAGAAATAATACTATCAACTATTGTAGAGCTTAATAAGTATCAGCATCCAACTAAGCACTTTACACAGACAGTCATTTAATTCTCATAATGGCACTCAAAAGTTATTTTTAGTATCCCCATTTTACTAATGCGAGAAACTAAACATGATGAAATTAAGTAACTTGTCCAGTGTTACATAACTAATAAATTGTGTAGCTGGGATGTAAACCAAGGCCAGCCAGTACCCTCGATCATATCTTTACTTATTATGCAATATTACTTCTCCATATACGAGCAACTGTCATTTATTTGAGTTCATATGTGGATTGTTTCATGAGTTTTATATCTCACTGAACCCTAAAAATGCCCCAATGAGGTGGCCTCTAATCATAACAATCTCCATTTACAAATAGAGACACTGACACACAGATAGTAAATAACCTGTTTAAAGTCAACCAACTGGGAAGTGTGTAAGCACAGGAGTCAGCTAATCTGCTGAATGAGGATATACAGTGTTTGGGGTCAGATATATGAGGAGAGTGGAGGATGGTGGTCATTACCCCAGTGGAGAACGGGACTAATCGGAGCCCAGAGATGGAATGCTAGGCAATTCAGAGGACCCAGGGTCACTAGAAGTCATGAAATTGTGATGCATCAGTGAATCCAGCATAGAGGAAAAAGAATACGTTTTGAAATCTCAAAGAAGATAATAACGATACACTATTATATTAGCTATCTATCACTGTATAACAGATTACCTCAAAACTTAATGGCTTAAGACATATTCATTATCTCACAGTTTCTGAAGATCAGAAATTTGTGAATGGCTTACTTGGGTCTGAGTTGGGGTCTCTCTTAAGGTCACAGTCAAGTTGTAAGCTGAGGCTGCATCATCTAAAGGCTTGAATGGGGCTGGAGTGCCTTCTTCCAAGATGACTCATGGCTTTTGGGGAGAGTTCTCACTATGTCGACAATCCAGAAGGGTGCCTTATTGATGGCACCTGGCTCACCCCAGAGTAAGTGACTCAAGAGAGAGCAAAGAGGAAACCCCTAATGACCTAGTTTTAGAAGCCACACACCATCCTTTTTGATTCTATGAATGCTTAGAAATGAGTCACTGAATCCAGCCATATTAAGGGAAGATTTTCAAAGAATTTCTAAATATATTTTAAAATCACCCCACTGATACATGGTGATTTCTAAAGCAAGGCACCCCTTTCAAAACTTAAGGTCTTTTCCCACAACCAGTAAACCCTGTGTCTGAGTGGTACACAGTCCCCCTCAGGACAGGGCAAAAGGAGGTGAGCCTATCTGAGCAGAAAGCCTGAAATGTGGATGGTGCAACTCTCTGAAGCCCATGAGTTGAACACATTTTCAAAGTGCTGTACAATGATGCATTTGTTTTCCTATGGATTATAGTGGAAGTCAAGCAGCTAAAGTATCTGGGCATTCTTTACAGATGGATTTCTGGGTTTGCTGGTTTCTTGTTTGGATTGCAGAGCTGAGAAATAGTGTCTGGGTTTCAGTGTGACCCTGCTTTATACCTAGACTTACAGCTGAGTTGCCTGAATAGGAAACAGCAAGCCCGTGCCCTGTTAGCTCAGACTTCACTGTAGTTTTAAGGATGCACTGTGCCTTCCTTTTTTCTTTAATATCATCCTCTCGGTCCCCTTGCTTCTTTATCTCAGACACAGAGGTCGTTTCCCACTGCTCTGCGGTGTGCTCTTTTCTCTCCCAGAAATGCATGCCTGATCCTAAGAGAACCCTGCCACTCCTTTTGTTTCTCTCTCTCCAAAGCACAAACCCCATTTTGCTGCTGCCGCCTTTCCTGACCTCTGTCTACTGTCTAGTTCTAGAGGCCTCATCTGGAAATGATAGGATCAGCTGTCAGAAGGATTTTAATGCCTGGCTGAGTCACTGACAAAAATGTCCAACAGCAAAACCAACCATAGTATCGTTTAGAAATTTAAAATCAGACTGGGTCCTCTGTCTTTCCTCTAAATGTCTCTTGTCCTGTAAAGGAAATTAAGGTCTACATGTGATTTAGAGGGAACAGTGTGCTTAGCGGGGCAGATTTGGCCAAGACACTCCACATCTCTGAGGTGCTATAGTTTTGTCTTTAGAATAAGCATGAAATGGATTAATCCACTTAAAAGTGTCTATCACAGTGCCTGGCATGCAATAAGCAATAAAAAGAATGCGAATTTTCTTCCTGTAAAAATTATAATCATGGTGCTATTAGGAGGGAAAGAGTGATTCAGTGGGCTATACTTCCCCTACCCTGTTATTGCCTGGGCAGGTTGATACACACCTCACCGGGTAATAAGGTCTGGGATTGCAGAAGGCTTGTGATTGATGACTCAAAAAACCTGATTTAGCTCAATTCAGTTCTATTCAGGAAAGAATTCACAGATACCTAAACGACTCTTGCATTGTGGAAAGCACCACAAAATGGAAGAGATCCCCAAGGTTTGAGCAAACTACTTTTTTCTGTAGCCGAAACACATAGCAAGGCATTGTTCGGTACTAACTTGGGAAAGTCAAGTGGATTTTTTAATACAGACTGTTCAGATTCAACTTTAGAGATAGAAAGCCTTTAAAATTTATAGTCAAGTCCTCTTCCTTACAGGTGAGAAACTACCATCCAAAAAGTTTATTTTGATGAATATATTTTGAACATTTATTTCAGATATTACTTAGATGTAAGATTATGTCTCTTTAAGCCAGTCCAGTACTTACCACATACATTTCCTAGAGAAATTCTGAGTGTGTGAATGAATGAATGAATATGTTAGGTAGTTAGAATAGGAAAAAAGGAGTCCAAAATGCCAGTGGATAAAAGACAAAGGAGGGAGAAGCATGAAAATGGAACCAAGGAAGGTCCGAGGACGGGAGTGAGAACCTCACAAACAGCCCTCCTGGCTAGCCTAATTTAATAGGGCAGGCTCAGGGGGATGAGAAAAAAACATAAAAAGAGGAGCCAAAATTGAGCCCCTCTATTTTTTTGGTTGACCCACCCTCACGCCTCAAGGATGTATTTTCCTTTGCCTGCCAAATAAAACTGAGCAGCAACCAAACTGTAACACTGCTCCACCATTTCAAATTTTTGCTGCAGTGAGACAGAACTGAGGAAATTACACACTCCCCCTGACAAATAAACTGAAAGACTTGCCCAGGGTAACAAATTAGTAATTGGAGGAACTACAACTTAAAGTTCCATCTCCTGACTTCCTACTAGGCACTCCCAGGTGAGACCAGAACGTGCGTAAAAATAGCTAGGAAAATTCCAGCCAGTGCCCTATATCAACTCCCACATAATTGATTTAAACCTATCCAAGTAGAACAGATGCTCCTGAACGATGTTCAATTCTTCCACAGTGTCTCTAGATCAGTTCTCTCCTGACAATGATAATGGCCCTACAAATGTCCTATATAAAGACCCTCCACCTCATTAACTCCTTGAGCAATTTCTGTTACATTCCCTCTTTGTTGAAAAGTCAAGGTACACAGAAGCCTTGGAACCAGACATTACCAAGCAGCCAATACAAAGTGGTGTACAGTAGATTAATGAATGATATACTAAGTATCAAAAATCCATTTCTGTGCAGATTTCCCTTCTATGTATAGATACCAATGTCATTACCAGTCATGAAGATCACTTGATATGTAGACTTTTCAGACACCATTCACCCTTCTAGACACAGATTCCTCATTTGAAATGCAAAACACAGAATATTATTTGAGTGATTCTCTTCTCAGTTCTCTCAAGGGTGGTATATAACGTGTACCATCCTGTATTCTTAGGAGAGAAAATGATCTGTTATACACAGTCAATACTGCAGAACATTAGAGTTTGATTCTCCCAGGAAACACTGGCTGAGAAATGTGCTGGAGCAATCTGTATACCTACAGGTCACAGTTGTTCTTGCTATGCACACATGCACATGCCCATACACACGTTTCCAAAAACATCCTCTTTTTATGAGCTCTTAGCAATAAAAATGATGCATTACCTCCAGAATTTTGTCAGAGGGAAAATTCATTTGTATTCATGTGCTACAAAGACATTATTTTTTTCTATTTGAAAAACATAACAGGAAGATCAGCATATCTTTTGTAGATATGCAAATTGTAAGTTGAACAAAAATAGACTGCTGGTATGTTTGTTATGAGGAATATTAAGTAGATTTTGTAGAAAAGTTGGACCCAAGTGCATTCCTCTGAAGTATTTAGGAAGTTATTTCCAACTCTGCATTTAATCAGCAAACATTTCCAGAATATCACCATCTTAAATGACCTGCTGCTAGGTCACTTCAGTCATGTCTGACTCTGTGCGACCCCAAAGATGGCAGCTCACCAGGCTCTTCTGTCCTTGGGATTCTCCAGGCAAGAACACTGGAGTGCGTTGCCATTTCCTTCTCCAATGCATGAGAGTGAAAAGTGAAAGTGAAGTCGCTCAGTCGTGTCCGACTCTTTGCAACCCGGTAGACTACAGCCCACCAGGCTCCTCCGTCCATGGGATTTTCCAGGCAAGAGTACTGGAGTGGGGTGCCATTGCCTTCTCCGCTTAAATGACCTACGAGGACATAAAAAGAAAAAAACACTTGCATATTTTAAGCAACTGATTACTAATTTGTTTTCTTTACTTATATTGATTAGCTTAAATACCTGTGTTAAAGAGAAATCAATGATTTGTCTCCCATCATTTCATTTTGGTCACTAGTTTGCAATTGGAAAATCAGTTTATAGTTGGTAAAATAAAGCCCAACTTGACAGGGAATTCACATTTGTAGATTGCCTGAAAAATCTACCAGGCATAGTGCCAGTTACTTACAGTAACTGTACTTGTCAGTTACACTATAATCTTATCTAATCCCCATGAGGTAAGCAGTTTTATCATTTCCCTTTTACAGATTAAAAATGTGAGATTCATATTCACACACTGTTGACAGAACTGGGATTCAAAGAAATTTCCATGCTCTAAATGTTCATGATTGTTCTAGGAGTCAACATACCTTCCTCCAGTGATGACTAGAAAATAATTTAGGACATTTAACTTATTTTTTGATTTACATCCTCTATTATTCAGCAGAAAGAAATCTTTGCCAAAATATAACCACCTTTAAGTTATCTTAACATAAGATTCAAAGAAACAGGAGCAGTAAAATGAAGAAATTAAAATTCATGAGTGACACTGTAAACTTGACCCTCCTATCATAACTAATTTAGATGATTAATATTTCTAAAGAGCTGATGCACCGTGTTTCACAAGAAAAGAAAGTAAAAACTCTGAAGACTGAAGTACCAATGTCCTTGGAATATTGTGGTAGGGGAAACAGATATGTAGAATATCAGAGTGAAGCTGCTCAGTCATGTCTGACTCTTTGCAACCCCATGGACTGTAGCCTGCAAGGCTCCTGTGTCCATGGGATTTTCCAGGCAAGAATACCAGAGTGGGCTGCCATTTCCTTCTCCAGGGGATCTTCCCAACCCCGGGATCGAACCTGGGTCTTCCGCATTGTAGGCAGATGCTTTTACCGTCTGAGCCACCAGGGAAGTATATAGAACATAGTCAGATGATTTAATTATGTTCTTTTAATCTCAGATCATGGTAATAATGTCAGGTTGGCCCAGAAGCATTTTCACTCCTTTATTCATTTGAACCATTCAACTTCAGCTTCTTCAGCATTACTGGTTGGGGCATAGACTTGGATTACGGTGATATTGAATGGTTTGCCTTGGAAACAGAGATCATTCTGTCATTTTTGAGATTGCATCCAAGTACTGCATTTCTGACTCTTTTGCTGACCATGATGGCTAGTCCATTTCTTCTGAGGGATTCCTGCCCACTGTAGTAGATATAATGGTCACTTGAGTTAAATTCACCCATTCCAGTCCATTTTAGTTTGCTGATTCCTAGAATGTCAATGTTCACTCTTGCCATCTCTTGTTTGACCACTTCCAGTTTGCCTTGATTCATGGACCTGACATTCCAGGTTCCTATGCAATATTGCTCTTTACAGCATCAGACTTTGTTTCTATCACCAGTCACATCCACAGCTGGGTATTGTTTTTGCTTTGGCTTCATCCCTTCTTTCTTTCTGGAGTTATTTCTCCACTGATCTCCAGTAGCATATTGGACACCTACTGACCTGGAGAGTTCCTCATTCAGTATCCTATTATTTTGCCTTTTCATACTGTTCATGGTGTTCTCAAGGCAAGAATACTGAAGTGGTTTGCCATTCCCTTCTCCAGTGGACCACATTCTGAAGTTGAATGGTTCTATGAAGACCTACAAGACCTTGTAGAACTAACACCCAAAAAAGATGTCCTTTTCATTATAGGGGACTGGAATGCAAAAGTAGGAAGTCAAGAAACACCTGGGGTAACAGGCAAATTTGGGCTTGGAATGCAGAATGAAGCAGGGCAAAGACTAATAGAGTTTTGCCAAGAAAATGCACTGGTCATACCAAACACCCTCTTCCAACAACACAAGAGAAGACTCTACACATGGACATCACCAGATGGTCAACACCGAAATCAGATTGATTATATTATATGCAGCCAAAGATGGAGAAGCTCTATACAGTCAGCAAAAACAAGACCAGGAGCTGACTGTGGCTCAGATCATGAAGTCCTTATTGCCAAATTCAGACTTAAATTGAAGAAAGTTGGGAAAACTGCTAGACCATTCAGGTATGACCTAAATCAAATCCCTTATGATTATACAGTGGAAGTGAGAAATAGATTTAAGGGTCTAGATCTGATGGATAGAGTGCCTGATGAACTATGGATGGAGGTTCGTGACATTGTACAGGAGACAGGGATCAAGACCATCCCCATGGAAAAGAAATACAAAAAAGCAAAATGGTTGTCTGGGGAGGTCTTACAAATAGCTGTGAAAAGAAGAGAAGCAAAAACCAAAGGAGAAAAGGAAAGATATAAGCATCTGAATGCAGAGTTCCAAAGAATAGCAAGAAGAGATAAGAAAGCCTTCTTCAGCGATCAATGCAAAGAAATAGAGGAAAACAACAGAATGGTAAAGACTAGAGATCTCTTCAAGAAAATTAGAGATACCAAGGGAACATTTCATGCAAAGATGGACTGGATAAAGGACAGAAATGGTATGGACCTAACGGAAGCAGAAGATATTGAGAAGAGGTGGCAAGAATACACAGAACAACTGTACAAAAAAGACCTTCACAACCCAGATAATCACGATGGTGTGATCACTCATCTAGAGCCAGACATCCTGGAATGTGAAGTCAAGTGGGCCTTAGAAAGCATCACTACAAACAAAGCTAGTGAAGGTGATGGAATTCCAATGGAGCTGTTTCAAATCCTGAAAGATGATGCTGTGAAAGTGCTGCACTCAATATGCCAGCAAATTTGGGAAACTCAGCAGTGGCCACAGGACTGGAAAAGGTCAGTTTTCATTCCAATACCAAAGAAAAGCAATGCCAAAGAATGCTCAAAATACTGCACAGTTGTACTCACCTCACATGCTAGTACAGTAATGCTCAAAATTCTCCAAGCCAGGCTTCAACAAGATGTGAACCGTGAACTTCCAGATGTTCAAGCTGGTTTTAGAAAAGACAGAGGAACCAGAGATCAAATTGCCAACATCCGCTGGATCATGGAAAAAGCAAGAGAGTTCCTGAAAAACATCTATTTCTGCTTTATTGACTATGCCAAAGCCTTTGACTGTGTGGATCACAATAAACTGTGGAAAACTCTGAGAGAGATGGGAATACCAGACCACTTGACCTGCCTCTTGAGAAATCTATATGCAGGTCAGGAAGCAACAGTTCGAACTGGACATGGAACAACAGACTGGTTCCAAATAGGAAAAGGAGTACGTCAAGGCTGTATATTGTCACCCTGCTTATTTAACTTCTATGCAGAGTACATCATGAGAAACGCTGGACTGGAAGAAACACAAGCTGGAATCAAGACTGCTGGGATAAATATCAATAACCTCAGATATGCAGATGACACCACCCTTACGGCAGAAAGTGAAGAGGAACTAAAAAGCCTCTCGATGAAAGTGAAAGAGGAGAGTGAAAAAGTTGGCTTAAAGCTCAACGTTCAGAAAATGAAGATCATGGCCTCCGGTCCCATCACTTCATGGGAAATAGATGGGGAAACAGTGGAAACAGTGTCAGACTTTATTTTTCTGGGCTCCAGAATCACTGCAAATGGTGACTGCAGCCATGAAATTAAAAGATGCTTACTCCTTGGAAGAAAAGTTATGACCAACCTAGATAGCATATTCAAAAGCAGAGACATTACTTTGCCGACCAAGGTCCGTCTAGTCAAGGCTGTGGTTTTTCCAGTGGTCATGTATGGATGTGAGAGTTGGACTGTGAAGAAGGCTGAGTGCCGAAGAATTGATGCTTTTGAACTGTGGTGTTGGAGAAGACTCTTGAGAGTCCCTTGGACTGCAAGGAGATCCAACCAGTCCATTCTGAAGGAGATCAGCCCTGGGATTTCTTTGGAAGGAATGATGCTAAAGCTGAAGCTCCAGTACTTTGTCCACCTCATGTGAAGAGTTGACTCATTAGAAAAGACTCTGATGCTGGGAGGGGGATTGGGGGCAGGAGGAGAAGGGGACAACAGAGGATGAGATGGCTGGATGGCATCACTGACTCACTGGACATGAGTCTGAGTGAACTCCAGGAGTTGGTGATGGACAGGGAGGCCTGGCGTGCTGCAATTCATGGGGTTGCAAAGAGTCGGACACGACTGAGCGACTGAACTGAACTGAACTGAACTGATTCATTTGAAAATGTCAGTTTCACTTATGATCTTTAATTAGATTCCCAAGAATTAGAAAATAAGCCCTGTATCTCCACTAGAACGTGTCTAGGGTTCACCATCATTAACCTCTAGAAAATCTACATGCCCCTCACAGAACTGCTTTGGGGTTCCCTCCTTTTTGGCATGGAGCCTTGGGGAACTGCTGTTAGGAAAGAGACAACAGTAACCTCAAGTGTTTTCTTTTGTCCAAAAGTACGATGCATAGGCACTTTAAGAATAGGAGAAAGTCTTCTGCTAAGTCTTTTTCAACAAAGCATTAATATTTATTATCTTGCACTCTGCAGTAGAATGAATGTTTTATGATCAAAAACAAGTAACAACAAAATGGAAATTTTAATCACAAGTGACCTACTCTTTCAGTGATAAAGAACTCAGGATGGGGTTAGCCAACCACTCTCTCTGTAATTCAGGGGTGAGGGGACTCTCATTCACTCATCTAGACAAAAGAGTAATTGAATACTGCTCCATGCAATTACTAGAAACAATAATCACAAATTTTGGGGCTTCCTTTATCAATGAGAGCCAATAAGAGTAAAGCCATGAATTAATGTTAAATTATGCTATATTTACAAATAAAGACATATTTTAAAAGACTGAAGGATATTTCAAAAGCTCAGAATTACCCATTTTAAATTTAGATTAGATCAGTTCCCAAACAATTCAGATAAGAGAGAGTTTTAAATTTTCAACTGTCTCAAGTTTCATTTAAATTAATTCATTCACTATTCATTGAGTAGATTCTGTGTGCCAGGCACATAGAAATGTGGGGTTTTGAATCAACATCAAGGTGTAAAATATGACTTTTATGAGATCTTTTCTACTAACACTGTCTTTATTAAATCACTTTGTAATTCCTTTATCAAACTACTCAATCTTACTACAGCTTTTCCTGATGAGTTATTTCATACCAAAAATGAATAAGAGCATCTCAACTCTATAATTAATGTATATACTACACAAAGGCACAGAAATAAAAGCCCCTTCGCATTTATTTCTGTCTTGTCAATTTCAGTGATTCAGTACAGAGATAACTGTACGGAGTTTGTATAACAATGAGTTTGTTGAATGTCCCTTTTCATAGTCTTGAGTGAAGTTTTTACCTAAATATTCTAATACATCATTTCGTTTCCATTGTGTCTAAACAGTTTGGGAAAGGGGAATGAATAACCATGGATTTTGGAATCAGGCAGACCTGGATGTGAATTCTGGTTCTGTGTGTAGCAAACTCTTGTGAAACCTATGTCATCTCCATCTCTGTTTCCTCATATACACAATAAACATGACAGCATCTACCTTGCATGATTGTTTCAAGGAGGATAGATAATGTAGAAAGCAACTAGTTCACAATAGGTTTTGTTTTTCTTTTTAGATCAAAAGTCTAAAAGACCATACTAAGCATTGTTCTGTTTTAGGTAGTATAATTCACCATGAAATTAAGATAACAAAACCAAAAACTACAACAGAGATGAACATTTTAAACCTGATTTATATTCATCTCATGGGACAGTTATTTTTACATTCAGCATTTCCACTTAAGGTGTCTAATAAGAACAGTGTAGATTTTTAAATAATAGACCTTCAGATTGCTGAATGAGAGCAGTCACTCCTACTCAATTCCCTACCCGCCATCCCTAACCCTCCACTATACTCCCGAATCATGCCTGCTCTTCTGTGCCTGTTAGAGTGTGGACACGATAGAGAGAAGAAACACAGAAACAAAATAAACCTAAAAATTATTTTTGGTTCATCAGCATGTATAAACAATCAACTTCAAAATGAAACAGACATTCACATGCCAGTTTTTGAGAACAATAAAATCACAAACTCTTTCTGTATAAATCCAAAAATTAAATAAACCCGTAATCCGTTAAGCATAATCATGCTTTGAATAGAACATTTACTATAAATCTCGCTTCTACCTGAAACAATATTAAAAAGAGGATATAGACTATTCTTTCACTGTCCCAAAGAATTTATCTCACTTCCCTTTCTCTCTTTCCTGTCTGTCTGATTCTCTTTTTCATATGTAGTACTCTTTTCTCTGACTTCTGCCCCTTCCTTTTGAAATTCTACAGGTGGTCCGGCCGTATCAGACCATGTCCAATCCCATGAGCAAGCTCACTGTTCTCAACAGTATGCATTCCCACTTCATTCTGGCCGACAATGGGACCACTGGAAAGTATGGAGCAGAGGTGAAGCTTAGGAGACAACTGGAAAAGCATATTTCACTCCAGAAGATAAACACAAGTAAGTCTCCTGCTGCCTACTCATGCCTCATAGCAAATAAAAGTGAGGAAATTTCAAATGCAGACCATTATTTCTACGTGGCTAATGGTTAGAATTAGAGGAAGTCACCTAGAGGGGGATGACTGGAGGCTCAAGAAGTGATTACACAGTTAGTGGACTCAAGCTCACTCATTACGTGTGAAATATCCAACCCCATCTGGAGTTTATAAATGCAGATAAGCCTTTCTTTCCAAACTTTTTTCTATATCCTTTACACAATACTCTAAGGAGAGAAAGCACCCTGGAGAAATTTTTTCCACTTATTAAGCTATTTTGGGTGGCTAAAAGAAAAGAAAACAGTTTTTGATCTTAGCATAGATCTGGCTGTGCAAAGGCATTTCAAGGGAACTGACACTCTCTAAACTAAAGCATAATGTCTAACCATCTTGGTGAAACTTTAATTATGTCTCTTAATTTTATGTATGTATTCATTCACTGTCTCTAGATACCTACATATTTAGATATATGTGTGTATTTATAGGTACCATGTATACTTAGCCTATGGTTATACTAAAATTATATAAGTACTTATGTGTTCTATGCAATATTTATTATGTACCCATTTAACTATAGAAGGTAGCATTGTAAAAACAATGATGCTCCTGAAATCACTAAATGGCTTGCATTTAAATACAATAGAGATATATAAACAATCTACTGTCCTTCCTCACAAAATACATTCATTTTGTTTTCACAAAGTAACACATAGCTTCATGGCAGATTCAGGTTTTGTGGTAACTGTGTGTTCCATCAGGGAAACTTGGCTTTAATTGATTGAACTTTCAAAGCCTGCCATTCCAAATAATAAAAGATTTTCTTTGGCTCAGTAAGTTTTCAGAAGTTCAGTGTAACACAATTCAACAGATCCAAATGGCTTTTCTCATCTCTTGTCTTTTCTCTGCATCATCCAGAATGGATTGTGTTTGCTGTCACCACCTTCCTCCCCAGGACTGGGATGACAGACCTGTCAGACCATAGCTTGTCTTTCCTATAGTTTGTTTTCTGGTTCTACCTTTTACTACTTTACCACCTTTTACTACTGTTTTAACAGTCAAATTTCATACCTTCATCTTTTTCACAGAGAAGTCTGGAATAATAAATTGTGATGTAGGCCTGAAGTCAAAATTATATTAGAAAACTCTCTTCTATCTAAGAAACTTCAATAGTCTTTGGAAAGAGAAAGCACAGGATTACCCAAAGATAACCATCTTTGGGGGGAAAAAAGAGTAGAAAAGACTAGAAAATCCATCCAGAAACCAGCAGAGATCAAAAGTAAAAAAGCACTATTGCCAATGGGTGGTTGTTATACTGAAATTGAATTTTATTATAATATATGATAGAAAAGGAAATCTTATCTAATTAATGTTATCTATTTAGGTTTTCATAGGCTATAGGATTACTTTTTTTTTTACACCAGCAGGTTAAGAAGGAACCTAAATAGGAATAACCTGAAAGCTGAAGGAGATGGAAGCAGGATAGACAAAGAGCAAATGCAGGGTCAAGTTCAGTGCTTAGTAATGAGAACAAATTTATCCAGACACAAAAAGCATGCCATTGTGTCAGGTCCTGATGGCAGCTGGGCCAGATATATTCATTAGTGTTGTGAAGAGAGCTAGGCATGTAGTTGTGTAAATTGTATTCTTAACTACGGAGGTGCCAGCAGGAGCTAAAACCTAGCCAGGGCTGTGTGTGCCAAACCCTGTACCTTATAGGCTGCCTGGGGAAAGATACTCTTTTCTACTTGGCCATTCCAGAGAAGGCACCCTTTTTTAATTTGGAGGTGCACCTTTCTCCAAAGCTCCCGGAGGTGCTATCTGCGGGGATGGCCCTGCAGAGGAGGCTTGTGGGCCGTGGCTGGGCCTCCATAAGGAGCACAGCCCAGCAGAGAGTTGGAGAGCAGGCCAAGGCTTGTGGCGTCAGGGGTTCTGGAGAAGCCAGGACACCAGGTGCACGCCTAAAGCCATTCATGTGACACTAGACCCTTGCAAGCATATCAAGGCAGGTAGTGACATGCACACATGTTGACAAGTGGAGTCCCTGTCAGGGGTCTAGGCCACAAAGAAGGGAATAAGCACAGATCCAGCTTCCAAGCTGAGAGACAGGTCAGAGAAGCTGGCTTGAGACTCCTGAAAGGCTTCAAGCCCACAAATAAGACTGGACCTCAGATCTGGGGTAGAGGCCGAGCCCCTTGGTTAGGCTAAATGATAGTTGCTGGAACAGAACGGGGGTAGGGAGAGGCAAGTAGTCATTTCATTCATCATAATTTATACACATAATTTTCCTCCTTGTTTTGGGGACTGCATTTGAGGCTTTAAGAAATCCATAGGCTTCCATTCAATGCAAATAGTTCAATGAGAAAAAGAGGGTTAAAGATGCCCAGAGGAGATCCCTGAAGTCACAAGAAGTTAAAAGGCTCAGGACCAAGAATGTGCCACAAGTTGTAGTGAATGATGCTATGAGTTAGCTCTTCTACCAGTTCTATCCCTGAACTTGATAGTGGGAGGATGGCCAACTTATTCAGTTTTCCAGGGACTTTCTTAGATTTATCGTTGAAAGTTCCATGTCCCGGGGCCCGCTCTGTCTCAGGCAAACACAGATTGTACATCACCCTCCATATCAGACTCATGAGTCATTAGCTCTACTTCCCTTTTCACTGCATTTACCCCACAAAACAAGGAAGGAACAACAAGGACCTCAGAGCTTAAGGAGTAACCCAGACTTCTGGAAGTAAAGAAAGACCTTGAGATGTCCGTTCAGTTAGCAGCAAAGCAAAGTGCCCACTAAGAACCCGGAAGTCTCCAGAAGAGGACTGACTGAGAGATAAGGGGGGAAAGTTGACCTATTTAAAATAGGAAACAGCAGAAGTAAGAATATAAACTGTTAATGCAATTCTGCTCTCTAATCTGAACACTCTTTTTTTCTTTATAATTAACAATAGTTTGCTTCTTATTAAAAATAAATTTGTATTATATAACTATTCTAAAAATTACATCTTAATTTCCCTCTTCGAAAGTTTAAGAAATCTATAATACAACAGGAGAACTCAAATTTAGGAAGCCCTAATTTAGCCTCCTGAAGATGAGACCCTCCACCAAGATACCAGAGTAATACTATCACCACCTTTTATGCCTAGGATGACTCCAAGGATGTCTGAACACACTCAGCATTTTCCTGATGAAGGTATCATTCCTCCTCATCACTTAGGGGTGACCTACATACCACATACTACATACTACATACCACAGGAATCTTTCCACACATAAATTTTCTCACATAAATGACAATCTTCTGAAGAATATTTTCCTTAACCATTAAGTAAATCTTTCTCAAGAGACTTTTCAGCCCTTTCTCATCAACATGACAACTATGAATGATGACACACTACAAGCACCAGCATCTGAGGCTTCTCTCCGTGCTCTGGCATTCATTATCTCAGCTCTCCCCTCCCACACTCATTCCTGCTGCCAGCAGTCCTTCCTGAAGTGTTGTCATTGGTTACTGAAGGACTTCTTTGTTTTGAAAGGAGAATCTTTCTGGATGTGAGTGGCTGAAGAGCACGCTTTCATTTGCAGTTTTCTAAACTTCAGATTTAATGTGCAAAGCTTTCCCCATCATGCCTTTAGAAAACAAATATTTCTTGAACTCTTATTATGTACCAGTCATGATTAAGGTCCAGAAAAGCAGCAGTAGACAATTCATTGAGCCAAGTCAAGAGGGGCAAACAAATTAATAAATAAATAGGCAAATACATATAGTAAGAAAGCCATTAAGAAAAATAAAACAGAGGAAGGTATATATGTGTTTCTCATGAGTACATGTTCCTGCATGCATGCACATATGTGTGTCAGGAGGAAAGTTTAGATTAGGTGATCAGGAATGGCCTCTAAGATGGTGTAATGTGTAAGCAAAAAATTGAATAAAGTGAGGGAACCAGCTCTGAAAAGAGCATTCTGGGAAGAGTGAAAGCAAGAACAAAGACCCAGGGCTTTGATGACAAGCTCGATCTTAGAGTTGGAGTTTATTCTAATAGAGTTTTGATCTGGCAAGTTACAGCAGCTCCCTGATGGTTTAAAACATCACTCTGCTGTTGTATGTAGAGATCTGACTGACATGGGGGCAAGATTAAAGGCAGGTAGATGTTTCAGTAGGCTGTTATCATAATGCAGGTGAGATATGACAGTATTTCAAATTAGGATGGTAATAAAAGTAGTAAAAAGCAGTAGATTCAAATATATGCATATGTGGTAAAATATACATAAAATTTACTATTTTAATATTTTTAAGTATACAGTTCACTGTGTGAAACACATTTACATTGTTGTATAATCATCACCACCATCTATCCTCAGAACTTTTCATCATTCCAAACTGAAGCTCTATATGCATTAAACACTGACTCCTCTTTATTCTCTCTCTTCAGTCCCTGCTAACCATGATTCAACTTTATATCTTTATGAATTTGCCTGTTCTAGATACCACATACATGTAGAATCATACAATATTGGTTCTAAGATATATTTTGAAGGTAGAGCTCAAGAAGAGTTGCTATAAATTGAGTATTCAGGAGAAAGAATAGACACATCAAGGATACTGCACAGTCATCCTTACAGACGCCAGTGTATTCTTAAAGAACAGGGCTACTGGGAGCCCCTAATGAGTAAGTTTTTACAGAAAGAAAAGGGAATTGAAAACCAGACTCAAGGGAGCTGAGATAAAGTCCTTGAGAAGGAGGGAGATGATGAGATTCAGTGCACAAATGAAAAATGTGGCCCTGGATAGGACAGGGGGGGTTGCATCCTGGGTAGACAGAGTGAAGGCAGAGATTATGGGCATAGATGTGGATGGGATGGAACATTTTCTGCTGGGAAGATTGGTAGTTCTCTATATATGCCTTCTGTATCTAAAGAAAATAATTCAGGAGATCATTGGCTAAGAGTGTGAAAGGGCAAGGAGTACAGAAGATTATGGAGAAAAAAAAAGAGAAAATTGTAGAGGCCCAGAGAGTGAGCCGACTAGGGAAATGCAGAATTGCCCACTTGGTATTTGTAGTCATAGTTTTACAGAGGTATGGATCATCATTGTTGCGTGTTTTTTTCCCAGGGATGTTCAGCTTGAGTAGGAAAGTAAGCATAGAGTTAGACTGAGAGCCTGTTGGGATTTTGCTAAGTAGAAAAGAGGAAAAGAGAATCAAGGGAGTGAGGCTGTATGGACTCTATATACCCATGCTGCTGCTGCTGCTGCTAAGTCGCTTCAGTCGTGTCCGACTCTGTGCGACCCCATAGATGGCAGCCCACCAGGCTCCCCCGTCCCTGGGATTCTCCAGGCAAGAACACTGGAGTGGGTTGCCATTTCCTTCTCCAATGCATGAAAATGAAAAGTGAAAGTGAAGCCACTCAGTCGTGTCTGACTCTTAACGACCCCATGGACTGCAGCCTACCAGGCTCCTCCATCCATGGGATTTTCCAGGCAAGAGTACTGGAGTGGGGTGCCATTGCCTTCTCCGCCGACTCTCTATAGCCCAGGAATATTTTCAGTATCTGAATGAAAGCTGTACTTCCTCACCCATATCTTTGCCCATTCATGACATCATAAAATCATTCATCTAAAAGATCAGAATACGGTGCAGAGAAGTGATTAAGAGAATTCTCAAAGATGACCCACATCTTCAGTTAGTATTCCCAAGCATTATGTTAATTTCAGACTTTTGAATAAAAAGCATTCATCATAAACAATCCATCATATTTATTTTATTGTTGTTCACATATTCATTTAAGTTGAATCAAATTAGCACAATGCGGGGAATATAGTAGCTATTCAATAAACACATGTTAACTGAAAGACCGAATACCAAGGGACAGCTCCAGAAAGTAACATATAAGTAACCTGATGAGACTTTAAAATCCCAAGCATATTTTCTACATACATTTTTACTGTTAAAAATTCCCCCCCCCAAAAAAAGAGAGAATATTATAATAACCCCTCATAAACTATCATCCACATTCCACATTTATCAGCCCATAGCCTATCTTGTTTTCTTTATGTATATAACCACCCACCTCTTTCTCTGGATAAGTTTGAAATAAATCCGAACAGTATATCATTTCATCCATAAATGTTTCAGTACCAAAACATTTCTTTAACTTGTGTTGGCCACATATAAGGTAGATTTTTTTTTAAGTATTTCCTTAACTCAGTAGCAATATAATGGAAAATATTGATCTAAGAATCCTTTAACAATTCTTTCAAAAAATAAAAATTAAGAACTATCAATACATTATCACATGCTAAAATCCATCTAAAATTTTGATAATCATTTTTTAGTCCCAAATTTGGGGACTAAATTTAAACAAGTATTACCTTGCAATTCTTGAAAGATTAGAAAAATCCCCAGCAGCTGTGGTTTTCTTTGAAGTGTTTGAAGGGAAGAATATAACTTTTGGAAATAAAGGAAGTCTTTATATTGCCAGTAGTATAAGCTGAGCGTAGCAGGGTGACAAGGGGTTCAGATCTTCATGGCTCTGTGACCTTAGGCAAATTACTGTATTTTTCTCAGACTTCGTTTCTGTGTCTGTGAATCAGGGACAATAATTTTCCACAGTGTGGTGATTAAACGAGTCAACACGGGAAAGGAGTCTGGCATGTGGCAATTCAGAAACATTGATTACCTTCCTGCCATCTTGGTGACATGCACAGCAGCTCCCCGTGGGAAACCATGTTCTGTGTTGGTATATCCTGATGGGCTGCCATAGGGTCCAACCTGAGACCCAGATCTACATTCAAAGCCCATCAGTCTAGAGTGTCTGTCAGAACATCTTTACCACAAATCAAACCTAGCTCTGCTCATTAGGGAGAAGCCATGCATCCCTGGAATTACATAAAGGGCCCAAAGAAAAAAATGAGGCTCAAAATTATATTCTGAAACGTATTAGCAAGACTCTAATAACTTCTTAAAGAATACTTTTAAAGTCTTGATTGTTGCAGCAATAAATAGAAGACTTTTTTTTTCAATATTGTTGAAAATATATTCTAAACTGTAGTTGTTCCTCTTTCCTGAATAAAGAATATAATGGAGAAAATTTAATGTTTCTTTAGAGAGTAAAGCTATTCTAGTGTCCTGAAGCAATCATTATGAATGTTAGTTAAGTTTGCTGAGAACTCTTATTTGGTGGAGGTGTTAGGATTTGGGCTAAATGTCAGTTGATTCAGAATATATAAGATTGGATTTGTATATAAAGTTTCAATTTGGGCCAATATCAGATTTCCTGCTTATAATTTACCATTTGATTTTAAAAGATTGGAGGAAGAGGACAGAAATCTAGTTCTCTTTGTTCTCTGGTTGATAAAGTGTTACCACTTTGTGTTTGAATTTTATTTTAGGTTCGGCTGAATGCACAGTTTTATTCAGATTACGTATCTAATTACACTGTGGACAATAAATTTGTAGGAAATTTCATTATGAGACTAGACTTTTCCCACTTTGTCCTCTTCATATGATAAAGTGAATCTGCATCAGAGTAAGTGCAGTCTCAGGGGACGCTGTTCCCCTGGCAGTTGTTGTGCTATACCTGCTCTGCACCATTAATGAATGGGGCTGTCTGGGTACGTTCAGATTTTTGTAACTGGTGCTTTTGCTACCGTCAGGGTTTTCTTGAAAGAGAATTTGATGTTCTGCATTTTCTTTGCCCCAGAGTAACAACTGACATTTGAGCATAGCCTCATCTAATGAAGCCACGAGGAATACTTTTGCCTAAAGCAGCAGATTAAAATTGGCTTGGCAGTGCTAAGTAAACAAGTAGCAGAAATGATCACAGAATTCATAAAGCACAATCAAATTTGGTATTTGAGGATTTTACTATTTAGAATTCTCTGGAAAAAAAAAAAAACAGATGTTTTGTTATGCAGTCCCTTGGCCAATATACCTATTTATGTGTGATCCTATCTTACACAAACTAACAAAAATAATGACAATAATAATGTCACCCAGTAGCACAGAATGTCATAGTTCTGCTTTATAATGGGAACAGATGTCTCGCTTTCCACTGAGTTGTTTGGTACAGGAGAACCATGAACAGGCGAATCACACAGTGATTCAACCAAGCTGGTAAAGTCCTACAGGTTCCAGGAGAGTTTATTTTAAAAAGGTCACCTCCATGATATGACACTCATCAATTTAAAGCATTTTATTTCTGTGAAATTTCCATAATCAGAAAAAGTACTCATAACTATATTCTTATTCCTTTACCACCATTTCATGGTGATAATTCTTAAACATGGCCATAGTAGTAGTTCTCAACTAAGGTGACACTGCCTCCCAGAGGAGGTATTTTAAAATATCGGAGGGATGTGGTTGACAATTTCTGGCACTCCCAAAAGACACAAGGGAGGAGGCAGAAATGTTAATATTCTCACACAGGACAACTTCACATGAAGAATTACCTGGACCAAATGCCAATCACATCTCTTAGAAAATACCACTCTGAGTATATTTCCTTGAGTTTCTTTTTCTTTTTCAAAATCTTTCTAGTACCCAGCACCTAATTCAGCAGGGTCACAGACATCCAGAATACTCTGTCTTATTCTAAAGACTTGTAGAAGCAGCAGCAATAGGGAGCCAGTGGTGAGATTTTAAATATTTAACATTCTGTGAAGACTTTAGTATCCTCTATCCACAACAGAGGCTGGGTGCCAGCCCTGGCCTATCCTTCAGATTCGAACATCCCTTGCTATTGGGATGTTCTCACTTTTATTCCACTTTACCTGCTCTGAATCTATTCTTTTCTGGGTGAAGACCAAAGTCATCATGTGTGTTAGAGCTCTCAGTGTATTTGAAAACTGTAAATGGACTTGAATTGACGTCTTTGCCATAATGGCTCTAAGGAAGCTGTTTTTCATTTGAACAGACATACCAACCTGCTTACCAGCAGAACTGACTCACAAAGTGAATCAGAATTTCTAGTTCAGCAACACCCTCTCTTAGCACCACTGCTTTGTATGTTTCAGGCTCAATGACTCCAGAAATGTGCTCAATGCTAGGGGCTGTCCTGTCAGAGTCCTTGGTGTTCAGAGAAATCCTAGAAGCCACAGTTATTAGCTGACTTGGGTACAGAGACAGAGGCCCAGAAATGTGGTTGCTTTACTTGCAGGCCCTTGAATAGCCTACTCACTAGAATTCATTGCCAAGGGAATATTTTGATGCACCAAGGTCCTAAGAGAATAAAGAGTTTAAAACTGAATACAAAGAGACCTCTAAATTTAATCTATAAATTGCTGGGAATTATTTTGGAAATAAAGACACAGGGCAGTAATATAAGCCTTGAGTGAATGAATAAAATCATGACATAAAATGCTAAAAAGTAGTGCTTTTTATGTCTCTGATTTCCCTGGACTAAACTTATAAGTCCTTAAGTCATTTCTGACTCTTTGCGACCCCATGAATTGCAACACACCAGGCTTCCCTGTCCTTCACTATCTCGCTGAGTTTGCTCAAACTCACGTCCTTTGAGTCAGTGATGCCATCCAACCATCTCATCCTCTGTCACCCCCTTCTCCTCTTACCCTCAATACTTCCCAGCATCAGGGTCTTTTCCAGTGAGTTGGCTATAGATCTCTTATATGTATTAGTATTTTCATCTTGTTAAATTATGAAGATGACTTACCCTGGAAATTTGACATAGATCATCTAAAGAATATTATTGACATCCTTAATATTTACGAACCTCTCTGACACCAGAGCTGGCATAATATTATGCATAGTAAGAGCTCAGTAAAGAGTTGTTGATTTGACATTAAATACATTTAAGTGATTTTGATTCATTCATATTTTATAAGAAATGTGCAAACTTACAATTTCCAAAAAATTCCAGAAATATTTTAGCAAAAGCAGCATTATTGAAATAAGCAGATAGTTTCCTGGGTAGCTATTTTTAAAGATTTTAGTCATTTATATATAAGTAAATAATTAATATCATAAATACTACATATATTATTTATTCTTATTATGACTGTTAAGTGAGTCTCACTGTATTGATGCAACACAAAAGACCAGGCCTAAGTGTCAACAATAACAGAGACAGAGGCAGAAGGCAAAGGTGTGAATTACGTCAGAGTTTCCTTGGAAGGTTTTCCATTGTGTAGTAGGTTGAATAGAAATACAGTAAGAAGTTGGAATTAGCATGGAACCATCATGTCCCTCACCCATGATTGACACTGCAAACCTAATGAGACATTTTTCCCACTGAGCCTTGATACAGCTTAGGACCATTTCACATTCATGAAGACATAGGTTCTGCTGCTGTAACAATGACTCAAAACAATGGATGCCTCAATAAGACAGAAGTTTGTTCCTTATACATGTGTTATTCTGAACGTGAGTCCAGTCTGATGTAGTACCCTCACAGTGTTGAGTACTCAGATATCTTCTCTTTTTTTTCGCTCCATACATCCCTATTTTCATGGTCTGTGGGAACACACTACCGCATCTAGATTCTGGTCAGAAGGAATCAGGAAAAAGTTGTAACCCTTCCCGTTAAAGGCACAATGAGGAGGTCATATACAGGATTTTGGCTTACATTCTATGTTCACATCTGGCAAAAAGTGGATTCAAAACTGTATCTTAGGCAAACAGCTAAAATTCTATCACTATGAAGGAAGAGAATAGATATCAGAGTACAGTCAGTAGTTTTTGCCACACCTTTCCAGCATAGCATTTCATATCGTTATTAAGAATTGGCTGGAGTTGGCACAAGGTAAAGCTTACCTGCCATTCATAAGTAAGATACACCTATGTTTCAGTGTGTTCATTGAGGAGCTTTGTCTATAAATAACATCTGTATTATATGCTTCATCGTGTGCCCTTTCACTCTTCACCTGTGTGTTTCTTGGTGATATATAGTTGAAAAGTTTTGTACTGGCTCTGGAGGTTGTAATTTCCCCTTGAAATTGGATTGAGATATACCATCTAAAATTATATACATTATTTTAGACTATATTGATTTAATTAACTTCTTGGGTTAACCCAAACAGATCCCCTTAGCCTCCAACTGATTGCACAGGCTGTGCTGGTATAATTTATATACATTCCATAATAGATCTGTAGCCACATATATTCTGCACATCATTTCTAACTTTTAAATGCCAAAATATTAAAAATAAATAGAACAGATTCTGTTCTGTGTTTCTATGATGTTGTGTTTAATATTTTAAAGATAAAACCTGGGAGATAATTTTCATGTGACCTACACAGGATGATACTCTTGGTAACAGGCAGTAGAATGGAGATTGGCCACCCCTCAGATCATTCCTGAGGAGGAAAGGTTGTAACTGAGTCTTGGCCTAGTTGGGGGAAAAAGGATGAAAAATCCTTCTTAAGGAATAAGAGCAACCTATCTTCTCACTCGTTGAGAAAATGTTTGACAAGATCTGAAAAGCAGATGCATTTGTGTGGGATTTAAAGCTTGCTTGTTCCAGTTATCCAATTTGACATTCCTACATTTTATAAACCCTAAGTGATAACTAGCAGTTTGGCAAAATATAACTGAAAGGCTCTTAAAACCTGAATGCCTGAAAATATATAATTAAGATATTTGCTGACCCTGACAGTTATAAAAAAATTAATTAGTAGAACTTTGCTTAACAAATGGTAAATGGTCACCTTGTTTTAGAGACTGAAATACATGTGTCATTACTGATCCAACCCTAGTTAGCTTTTCTTTTGATGTTAGTTTTTATTCATAAAACTAAAAAGATAAAACTAAAATAGCTGGGGTTTCTTTTCTGTCTTGTTAAGTGAATAAACCTAGGAGGATCTATTTAATAAAACCATAGGCCAGCACTTTGAAAATAGACCTTACCTTTCCTCTGTAGATACTCTTTGTATTGAATGGTTTCTTGGCCTATTTTTGTACTTTGCCTAGTATCTTTTTCCCTCATCTGTTTCTAATACCAAATTCAGAGCTATTGTGAGTTTTTCATTCAGACAGACTGTTTCTGTAGAAAATAGATTCAATGTTTAGAAGCTCCATTAGAAATTAGTATGTAGTTGTTGTTCCATTGCTCAGTCATGTCCGACTCTTTGCAATCCCATGGACTGCAGCACACCAGGCTTCCTTCTCCTTCACCAACTCATGTCCATTGAGTCAGTGATGCCATCCAACCATCTCATCCTCTGTCATCCCCTTTTCCTCCTGCCTTCAATCTTTCCCAGCATCAAGGTCTTTTCCAATGAGTCAATTCTTCACATCAGGTGGCCAAAGTTTTGGAGTTTCAGCTTCAGTATCAGTCCTTCCAACAAATATTTAGGACTGATCTCCGTTAGGATTGACTGATTTGATCTCCTTGCAGTCCAAGGGACTCTTAAGAGTCTTCTCCAACACCACAGTTCAAAAGCATCAATTCTTTGGCATTCAGCCTTCTTTATGATCCGACTCTCACATTCATGCATGACTACTGGAAAAACAATAGCTTTGACTATACAGACCTTTGTTGGCAAAGTAATGTCTCTGCTTTTGAATACACTGTCTAGGTTTGTCATAGCTTTTTTCCCAAAGAGCAAGCATCTTTTAATTTCATGGCTGCAGTCACCATCTGCAGTGATTTTGGAGCCCAAGAGAATAAAGTCATATATTTCCATTGTTTCCCCATCTGTTTGCCATGAAATAATTGGACAGGATGCCATGATCTTCGCTTTTTGATTGAGTTTTAAACCAGCTTTTTCACTCTCCTCTTTCACCTTTATCAAGAAAATAGTATAAATAAATTCAAAAAATAAATGGAAAAAAGAAAATATTTGCATCCATGACAAAGAGCTCATTTACATAATAAGCAAAGGGCATCTACAAAGCCAAAAGGAAAATCCTGTAAGACAAAGGGCAAAATATATTAACAGGATAATTGAGGGGCAGGGAGGGGGTGTGTGGAGTGCTCAACTCCACTTAAAATTAAAGAAATGAAAGCCAAGCCAACAATGAAATGCTTTCTAACCTATCAACATGGACAAAAACCAAAGTTAAAATTATCTGGTGTCAATAAGTATGTGTGGAAATCTGTATGGGAGGGTGGACAAATATGGGCAACCTTATTTGGAAGATAATTTGGCTACCCTGTTAAATTTTAATGTACATATGCTTTTTTTAAAATAAGTTTTTATTTTTACTTTATTTTCCTTTAGAATACTGTATTGGTTTTGCCATACATTGACATGAATCCACCATGGGTATACACTTCTAGGGATTTATTTTATGCATATTTATTGCCATATTGTTTATAGTAATAAAAATGGAAATAATTCAAAGATTCACCAATAAATGACCAATTAAATTCAACACACACCACTAATCTTGCTGGGAAAAATCCCATGGACAGCCCATGGAGTTGTAAAGAGTTGGGCACAACTGAGTTGATGGAGCACACATGCAGATTACATGTAGACATACAGTGAAGTGCTTTGAAGTTATTATGAATAATGTAATAGTTCTCTCTGGGCTCATATGGAAATATATCCAGTGGTAGTTTTATGTTCTTTTTCTTAAGTGAAAGCCTACCGAACAACAGTATAACTGTGCTTATAACCACATTTACATTTTCTTAATTATATATAACAGGTTTGATGCTTATATTTGAGAGTAGCTGAAATCAGAACCAAAATTATCTTCCCTGTTTAGATTTGGTAAATGACAAAATAGCCTAAATTTATTCCCAGTCCCTATCCATAACCAGATATCCTAGTGTGATGGGGCTACTGGAAATACCCTACTTTTATATCTCTATTGTGAGCACAATTTTATAGAGCTAAATTGTGCATTTTCCTTTTACTACGCTCTTGGGTACCCTATAGTCCAGCTCCCCTCTTCCTGGGTCCTACTCTCTATGATGGAGCCGGCTCACACTCAACTCAGTCAAAAGCCGTTTCACTCTGAATATTGTCTGTAATGCTCACACTAGAAAAAAAGGCTCCCACTATATTCCTGACTCCACTATGCTCTTAAGATGTTTTGTATGGAGACAAAATACATGTCAAAAGTTCTTCAGCTTTTCAAAATGTGGCAAGAAGGAGAACTCAAAAAATCTGTCGCCTAAAATAAATAGTGATCACTCTCTGTTAATTTCCCCTTGATAGTTCTTCTGTCACTCTACCTTCAATATACAACGCACTGTAGAGGTGGCTAGATAAATAAGACATAACCGTGCACTCGAATGGAGAAGACAATGGCACCCCACTCCAATGCTCTTGCCTGGAAAATCCCATCAACAGAGGAGCCTGGTGGGCTACAGTCCATGGGGTCACTAAGATTCGGACATGACTGAGCGACTTTACTTTCACTTTTCACTTTCATGCATTGAAGGAAATGGCAACCCACTCCAGTGTTCTTTCTTGGAGAATCCCAGGGACAGGGGATCCTGGTGGGCTGCAGTCTATGGGGTCGCACAGAGTCGGACATGACTCAAGTGACTTAGCAGCAGCAGCAGCAGTGCACTTGAAGAACTTAGAGTTTTGCAATTAAGTTAACAATAACTAGCTATCAAGTGCTATTCTAAAAATTTTACAAGAAATAACTGATTTAATCCTTACAACAACCCTATGAAATAAATACTATTATTATTCCCATTGGCCAAAAGAAAAACTGAGGCAAAGAAAGGACAAGTAATAGCCCCCAAAGTCGGACTGTGAGTAAGTGGCAGATCCAAGAAGTCTGCCTGCATCCACGCCTCAGCTGTTGTGCTCCATGTCTTCTCAGTATGAAAGGGCTGCATTGAAAAGCAGCAGGTGTTAAATGCCCTTGAATGATATGAAATACAACAGGAATTCAGACCAAAAGCTTCTGATGGAATGTTTGTGGAGGGGGAGTGGTCAGGGAAGATTTTGATAGATGGAATCGGGGTAACAGAATGCAAGCACCGTGCAGGTGAAAGCTTTCAATATTTAGAAAGGTAGTGCATAGCATGAGTCTATTTACATTTATTTTACTTTCATTAAATTGTTTTCCCTACCTTCATAAGCAGAATTTCAGCTGCAAATATAAGGTCTGTATGTGAACTAGGCTTAGTTTGTTTTTTAGGAAATACGATCATCAAAATCATAAGGATAAGATATGGATGTTTCATTGTTTCCCTTTTATTGACGCTTCTTAATAGAATGTTGTCAAGATACAATATCATAGAATATGATAAATAGGACTTATTATGTATGCATAGATTAGATGGGGCAGAAGCAGAGCTATTCATATATTCATATTCTATATTTCAAAACTGTAAATTATCATAGATATTATATATACATATATATTTCATCTAGTTCATTACCTTCATTTCCCAGATAGGAAAGCTCACTTGGAAAAGGTCAATCATGTGTCCTACCTAAATTCATACAGTGAATTAACTGGCACAACTTTTACCTGAATTCAGGACTCCAAACTTCAAATCTGGTACTCTTTGCTCAGCACTGTTACCCCCTTAGTTTGGGAGCTACTTCTCTTATTCTTTTTAACAAAGCACCAGGAGACCTCAAATAAGAAAAGTTCTCCAGCCACCAGAGGAAGGAATAAAAGCAGGGCATTTGGGATATCAACCTTATTTGATGCAAAATCCTTAGCCCTTTATTCTCCCATTTTTCCCCTTGAGACCATTTCTCCACTGCATCCTGAAGGGTAAACAAGGAAGTATCAAGAGAATTGGAATCACAGTCAACTGACAGCAGATGTTCAGACATTTCCATTTTTAGCCATACAACAAATCTGGCTGATCTGCACTAAAATGTCATTTAACTTTTGTTCATTAGGGCTTGGTAACTGTGGAGGGAAAAAAAGAAAGAAACTAAAAATACCAGTGTGCTGCAGGAAGACGCAGCTAAGCCAATTTTGTGCTGGGTTCCTTAAACAAGTGCTTTTGTGTTAAATTTCCAGGAGGATTTGTGTCATCAACTCTTTGAGGTTTTGCTCATAGTATTTAGCAAGTGGTCTAATTGTTGCATACAGTGAGTAGTAGAGCGGCCTTGGGAGGTATGTGCTCCCAAGCTGAATTTCTGTTCTCAGGAATGTGCTGATTAGTAAATTTAGGGGTTCAATTCCTGGGTTGGGAAGTTCCCCCGTAGAAGGAAGTGGCAACCCACTCCAGTATTCATTCTTGCCTGGAAAATCCCATGGACAGAGGAGCCTGGCAGACTACAGTTGATGGAGTCATAAGAGTCGGACATGACTTAGCGCTGTCTTTGGAAAACATACATTAGTTACTCTTAGTTTATTATTTTGCAACCAATTGAGAATCCAGAACAGCCAACCCTTATATTTTGTGCTTCAAGGAATATTGCTATGAAAAGGCTACTCTGCCAAGTTACAAGCACTGAGGAATTACCAAATAATGTTCCCTGAAAAGTGGGATGGGAGCCATCTATGCCTCTCACCAATCAGTTACTCCCTGCCCAACCAACAACAACTGGCGTGCTCTCTAGAAGCCTAAGTTGATCCAAGGAAACTAAGTCTGGAAGATCTCACTTGAGGATCTGGGCCCCTCTGTAAATGCTGTTTTAGGGAAGGAGCAAAAGGGGGCAGAGGCAGATTCTCCTGAGGCCTAGATTTGAAATGAGATCCTGCCTGAGGCATCTAGCCTTTAACTAGCTTGTTAATAAGTTACCATTCCAGAGACATGACTCACCACTAAATTTATCTAGAATAGGTAGAATAGCCAAATTGGTAGGAAACCTATTATAATGAAATGTCTTCAACTTCTTTTGAAGATAGATAGATGATGGAGATAAATAATCTCTATGACAGATAGACATAGAAATAAATGACTCTATCTAACTGATCATTTTCTTGGCTGATGAAAAAAGAAGAGACGGAAATGTGGGGATCTCTTCAGTAAATAACGTTAGGTATGTTGAGTGACACGTTGGCATTGGGTTCCGTTCCCCTTTAAAAGAAAATAAGTACATTGGCCTCTAAAAAAAGTACTTCTTTTAGGTCAAAAGTAGCTAGTTTTGTGAGAATAAGACACATTTCTAGAAATTAATAAGACTTTTTAAAGGAGGGTGGGAGGAATCCATTTCTTGTTTGGTCTCAGAATATATATTATTAGTATAATTAGTATAACAACAACAAACATTTCTTGAGGATTTACTGAGTGCTAAGTATTGTAATAGGCACTTAACATGGATTGACTCATTTAACCCTTTAACTCCTATAGCAGTTACCTAGGCTGAAACAGAATGATGAAGGATACATCCAGCAAAGGGGATGTTTATTTTAAGGGCCAGTTCAGCTGAAGGAGCAATGAGGCGTGGTATAGCTGGTACAGAGTGCTGTCTGATGCTGTGCATAGATCTGAATATGCAACCTGAGTTGCCATCACATGTGTACATGTACAAATTGGGCGATCAGTCTGCTTTAATAAAATGTGTAAGTGACGGTTGGGTTGTAGAAATTTCAAAGATTTTATTTTTTGACAGGATGCCTGCCGTTTTTCTCTCTTGACTCCCGCTTGTTTTATTCATTTTGGGGTAGTTGCCAATTAGACCCAATTGGTAAGTATAATTAATGGACAACATGAATCTCCTCTTAAACCCCAACCAAGAAAATTAACCATAGAAATAACAATTTCCTTTATAAATTCCTAACACTATCCCTCCCTGTGACTGCTGTTTATCTCTATCTCTTCTAAAACATCCAACCACATCAGAGATTAATTACTCTCTATTACTTATCATCGTAATAATACCGCATAAGATGGAGAAGAGAGAAGTGAGCATTTATCGAAGTCCTAGTATATTCCAGGCACTGTGCTAGCATTTTCATGTATACTATCTCTTTTAATAGTCACAAAAACCCTTCAAAGTAGGAATTATTATCTACCTTCTTTATAGTTGATAAAATGGCATCTCAGGGTAGTTAAGCCCTTGTTTTATTATCCACTTAGTGGCACAGCCAGGTACAAACCTAGGCTGATGGGATTCCAAAATTGTCACTCTTTTTGCCCTCATATAAGGAAGCATTATTTCATTCAAAAGGACTTTTCTCTAAAATGTTGTTACCTTGGAGGGTTTAGGGGTCATGATTTCACTCAACAACTGGTTGAACATGAAATCTCCATCAGGAGTGGGTTGAACATTGATTCAGTTGGGGTTAAGGATTGGCAGAACTTTTGGGTGGAGGGATTGTGGTTAGTGGCAAGATGGTAGGGGAATTGACAGGAACAGGATCAGGAAGAAGTAGGATGGGGTGGTGGCATGGGCGGCAGGGGTGAAGACAAATTGAGGAGTTCCTGGTCGTGTGCCCATGGCTACAGTCTTTCTTCATGTGACTCGTGGACTTCCCTTTGTCATCCTATGCCTGAGAATATATGAAGGAGGCTGGGAAGGCAAAGGGACGTTCAATTGTCATCACCGGCATCTTTTTTGATCATTGCACCATCATCCAATGCGTTGCGGGTAACCATGACATGAATTTTCCATCACTAAGCTCATAACTATTCCATGAGATAAATAACAAGTAAAAGGTTATAGCAGAACTTCATCTGGGGAGCCCTGAAAGTAGGAAGCAGTGAATTTAGATTCTCGTAGACTGATAGCCCTGGATTCAAATCAAGTGACCTGAAAAGGATGTTAAACTTCCTCTGAGCAGCTTACATATACATCAGGAACATCTCATTGTCTTTCTTGGATGCTGTAACATGTTCAGCCTCATCACTGAAAATTGTTACTACTGGTACACTCAACCATTCAAGTAGCAGACCATCCAAAATACATGATCAGTTAACTGTGGACTGTAATAACTTGCCATTTTCTCAATGCTGTCAACTGAATGTTGTTTGAAGTGTTCTTTGCTTTTAAAGAGATTCCCTTCAAAGAATAGGTTGTGTGAAGAAGACAGTTACAGTTTAGACATCTGCCGTCTCTTCATCTTATAAAATGACTTGACAGAAGTTAGCTGTGAGGCCGAACTGTTTGCCATGCTTCTTAATGAGAAGTCATTTTGTCAATCAAGATAATCTCGGAGTTAAAAGAATAATATTGAAGGAATAGAACAAATTTTAGTGAAAGCTGTTTCTCGGTATTTGTCTGTCTTGTTTATCTGACTTTTTTTCTAATTTGAGCTAGGAGCGCTGTCTTTTTTAGGAAAGACCTCATTCCCCATTGGAACTCTCTATTCTGGGACTGGGACAGTTCCTGTCAACAAATGAGTCTGAACTGGGGAACTGACCACCATTCTAATAAGATCTACTAGGTTCTTCTACATGTAGGAAAGGATGCTGAGATCGCCTTTCAGATTAGAAAGATTTGGGTTGCAAATATTTGACTGCAACATTTCCTTTTACTGGCAAAACTAACAGCTTCCTCTGATGATAACATAAACCCCCTTGATGGAACTCAGTCTTTCCCTCCTTTCACTGCTAATTGGAAGACCTTGCATATCTTTTCATCGTTTTTCCAGCTTTCTTCTCCTTCCTAATGCCTGTGGACCTTATGTCCCACCCATTGCAAGCTACTTGCAGTTTCTCTTAAATGACATACCCTGTTGGATGTGTTTTTGTCCCATTTTGACATTTGTGGAAATTCAGCGTTTCCCAACTCTGCTTACTGGCAAAATTCTACACTCTTAAATCTCAGCTTGAAAATCTTCTTTTCTCTGAAATCCTATCAGAAATCCCCTAACCTGAGACACTCGCACACACACAAGTGATTGTCTTAGACTCAGCTGTTTCTCACGTAGCCCATGTTCCCACAGCACTCCATAACCTGTGTTGTAGCACAGCCTCTTTGATAGAGCGGTTGTTTGTGTGTACCACTTCCCCATCACCTGTAGATTGTGAGCTCCCTGTGAGCAGAGCCTGAGTCATCCTCACCTTTGTCATCATCCAAAGGCAGCACAGTGCCTGGCACATGTGGGTAGGTAGGTGATCAATAAATTATTATAAACATCAATATTTGATTTTCTGGCCTTATTTTTAACTCTCATTTCCAGCCTGTTGTAAAAATGTAATAGACATGTTTAGAAACTACAAGCTGTATAGAAAGGACACATAATAAAACAGTAATACCTAAACTCAGGGAGGATAAATAAATAGAAATGTGTACAGGCAGAGACCATCATGCATACTTCCAACTATCATGGGCATACAAGCATTTATTCTGGAAATTTGACTGTGTTTCTGTTGACTCGGGCTTGTGGTTAAATCATTTCTATCTTGTAGATTTAGATAATCTAAGGATATACATGTTTGTGGCAACCAGTGCCAACATGGCTTCATTATTTCCACTTACATAGAAGCAGAAATAAGTATTGATTTTTCCCACTTATCTAAAATGATAATTGCCCTTGGCTGCTTTTCAATCTAGATTAGTATCAACCATTCAGTAGAAATGTGTAGTTAACTTTAGAAAGTTAGACAAACATAAAATAGATAGGAAAATTTGTGCTGACTGATTACTTTTCTGCCATAATCAACAATTTTACAGTGGGATATAATTGGAGAAAATAAGGTGTCTCACTAGGGGGTCTTTAAAAAAGGCAGGCTGAGATTTTAATTCACTAGTGATGGATCAGGCTAGAGAACTTGTCATAGGACCTTTCAAAGCCCCTTCCCCGGGGCTTTCAAAATAGTGTTTGGTACCCACCTTTCAAAATAGTGTTTGGATCATTTCAAGCCATTTAAACTAGTGGATAAAAGTCTATATTTCATATAGACTTGGAAAATGACTAGAAATAGTATTCCCAAGATGTCAGTAATAAAGCTGTTGTAAGTTTTAACAGAATAAAATAAATCTTTTAATTTAAACTCGTAGCTGAAGATCATTAACCCCTGAAAAGTATGAGAAAAATAGAGATGTTATGCCCTCATTTTGGCCAAATAAGCAAGCAGCTTTTTCTGTATTTTTGGCATCCGTCGCTGAGGCAAACAAGCACTCTTACTCTCACTGAACAGGCTGTCCCTGTTCTGCAAGGAGGCCAGATTTCATAAGCCGTGCAGTCCCACATGCCACAGCCCTGCAGGCAAACACTCAAGTCCTAAATCCCAGGCAGAGGAATCAACAGTTCTTGCTGGCTAATGAGCCTTGGCATCTCTGGGCCCACACAGGGCTCTCTGGCCTATCCTGGTGGAATTAGGCAGGTGCACATTTGCTGAAACAGTGGGGTGGGGGGTGAAGACTGAAGAATCAGCTTTTCTAGCCACCAGACAAATCTGAGCTGAGCCCTTCCTCATTACCAGCATTTCTTTCACCCAAAAGGAGAACACAGGAAGTGAATATTGACTCTGGTGCACATCAGAATTTAATATGAAGTCATGGGGGAGTTTGGGAAGAAGTGGAAAGTTCACTTCACCCTGTATGTCCTTCTATCCTGTTTTCTTGGTATGCATGGAACAGAGTTTGTTTTGTTCCGTTGATTTATTTATTTCCATTTTCAAATAATAAGAACTGTTGTTGGGTGTATGAATTATTGCTCATAAAGCTGGGCATGTAGGGAATGTCACATAATAGTTTTCCTTAATTTGAATAAATCCAAGTCCCCTTTCCATCTAGTTTTGGTAAATTTAATCTTTATCTATTATGTCTCTCCAACACTGTCTCTCTTTCCCTCCCCTCCACCTCCCTCCTTCCCCCTCCCTCTCCTCTCTCTCCCCTCTCTCCTCATACCTCTTGCCTCTACCCTTCTCCCCTCCTGCTTCCTCTTTCTCTCCCTCCCCCATCTTCCTCTCTCTCCCCCTACATCTCTCCCTCTTTCTTCTCATCTCTCCCCTCTCCACCCCACTCTCCTCTCTCTCTCCCCCTACCGCTCCTCTCTAATGCTTAGGGCATACCAGGAGAGTTGAATAAGAGCCTCTTAACTTCCCTCAGCCAAGGTGACCAGTGATAACAGCGACTGTCCAAACCTGCTTGGTCCCAGGTGGAAGGCTCTGGTGCTCCCTGGCTGAGGAAAGCCAGCAGCATCTCTGCTGAAGCTGATATCCCCTTGCCCAGGGCTCTGCCGACCCAGACTCAGCTCCCCAAGGCACACTTCACAGCAGCCTCGTCAGACCAGAGGTCTGTGCCAATCCTGCCCTTATGGAGCTTACATTTGGGTGGAAGGTGACAAAAAAAACAAATAAAATACATAGTGTATTTCATAGTGAAATATGCTGGGGAGAGAGAGAGAAAGCAGAAAAAACAGAAAGGGGAGTTCAGGGAAGAGGCTGAAATTGTCAGCAGAATGAGAGGAAGACTCCCTGAAAAGGAGACATCTGAGTAAAGACTTGGTGGAAGTGCGGGAGAGATCCATGTGATGTCTCAGGGGAAACCATTTCCAGCCGGGGAATCGGCAATAAAAAGGCACGGAGTTGGGAATGTGAGCAACACATTTGAGGAGCATCAGGAAGCCTGTGTGGTCATATGGATAAAAGAGAGGAAAGGAGGCCAGAGAGGGAACAAGGGCCAGAGAGGACAGAAAGACCTATGACTTTCACGATCACTGTGTGGCAAATGGAACTTGTAGAGTTTTGAGCAAAGGAATGAAGTGTATGTTTGCTGTACCTACTGAGTTGAGAGTCATCCAAATCGGCATCAGGAATGACAGCAGAAAAGCCAGCCAAAATGACAATAATCCAGGCAAAAGCTAGGGGTGGTTTAGACTAAGGATGGCAGCAGTTGAGGAGGTAAGAAGTAGTCAAATTTGAGCTTTAGTTTGAAGGTAGAGCAGGCAAGATTTACCATAAGATTGGATATGGGGTATGGCTCCAGGTTTGGTGGGCTGATCAGCTAGAAGAATAGAGTTGCCATTTCCCAAGCAGAAAAGACTGTGAGGATGGGGATGGTGGGGATGAGACAATATCAGGAGCTTAACTTGGACATATCAGATCGGAGATGCTTCATAGTATGTGTGGAGACTGCAAGAGAAGCACAGTTATGTGAAACTCAAGTTCGGTGGAGATATTTGGCCTGGATTCATAAGGATGGAAGTTGTCCATGTGTTGATGGTATGGGAAACTATGTAAGTGGATGAGATCACCAGGACAGTGTGTGAGGAGAGGACAAGACAGAGAGAACCAAGAACCGAGCTTTGAGACAGTACTTCTATAAGCAAAGGAGATGAAGGAACTGCTTATTAAGTGAAAGAGAAACCAGAGGTGAATGCTATTTGGAAACCAAGCAAAGAATGTATTTCCAAGAGGAAGGAATGACCAACCATGTCAAATAGTTGAGACCCGGAAGCTGATCATCAGGAATGTTGCCAGTCATTCCCGGCAACAAAATATGAATTAACTAATAACTTAATTATTATTGACTTTTCAGCAAAGTACCAAGTAGAGAATATATTAAGTATAGATGAATAATTTCCAGCAGTTCAGTGAAACCCCTGTTGAATTAGAGTGAAGTGGTGAGCCATTGGATTTTAAATAGTTGGCTGTAGGGACTGAATTGCAAGAAGAGTACCTACTTTCCAGTGTGAGCAGTAGTCTACCAACCATGTGCAGCTGATACAGGTGTCAGTGCTTGGCTGACACAGGTTTCCAGCTTGGTTGGTTTCTCATTGATCATAGGCATACTTGGACTTGGCAAACTAACAGATGTTGCCTTATATGAATCATTTTTAACATTAGTTACTCAAAGGTTGGCAAGCTATGGCCTATAGGCCAAAACCAGCACATTACTCATCTTGTAAACAAAGCTTTATTGGAACATAGCCAGGTCAGTGCTCCTTCTTTCCTGTACCGTCTCAGGCTGCTTTCATGCTGTAGTGGCAGAGTTGATCACTTGCAACAGAAATCATCTGGCCTGCAAGGCTGAAAACATTTGCTGTCTGGCCTGTTATAGGAAAAGTTTTCAGACTCTTGTTTAGACTTTGGAAATATAACAAGGATGTTTCAGTAATGCTGCAGGGGCTTTCATGTTAATTTACTCCGAGGGGCACATCTTAGATTTCACTTATTTTCAAAGGCCAAAGTCTCCACTCCCTGCACTGTGAAGACAGTAGTTTTCAAAATGTGGTCCCTGGACCAGCAACAACAGCATCACCCAGAAACTTGTTAGAAATGTACATCCTCAGGCTTCCCTTGTGGACCAGCTGGTAAAGAAATGCACATCCTCAAGTCCCATTCTAGACCCATCGATCAGAAGCTTTATGTATTTTAGCTGATCCTCGAGGTGATTCTGGAGCATGCTAGGTTTGATAGCCATCCTGCTAGAGAAGACACTGATGGTAAGAAGAACCGAGAACTGAAAAATGGGCATTTCCACCCACCCCTTCCTGTGATAATTTTCAATGCACAAACTAGTTCTTTGCACATTAGAATCAGGGTTTTAAGAACAGTCCTTTGAGTATCACACTCTTTTATATATATATAAAACATTAGGATAACCCTAAAGTGCTAACCCTAATAAGTTAGCACTTATTATTGCAGTCAAATGACTCTTCATGGCAACAGTAGTAATAAGCCAAGTGGCTACTTCCCACCAACTTGACAGAGTAGGATAATGAGGTTAACCACCTCCAGTGATTAAGGACCCAGAATACCCCCTGCATGCCCCTAGGTTTTGACTATATCCAATTTCTCATCATGACACTCCAGTGTGCATAAGTGATTGAATATAATGAGGCATTTATTTATAAGAGAGAAAAGAAGTTGTTTATTTCCAGCACCAACAGGGATATGCTAGAACATGAGAAAAACTTTAAATTGATCATTTCCCCCTAAAGGATTTATGCAGGTGCTGCCGATATTGTTGTTGCTATTTTCCTTTGCTTAATGATCTAATCCTTCCTTGGAGCTTCATCCCTCTGTGTGTCTAGAGGAAGAAATATCTCTGATAATGAACAGCTGTGATTTATTTAGATGGCACTAGAAACTGGATCTCAGGAATCAGGGAGGGGCAACTAGTGAGTCTTGGCTTTTGTAAGCCAGGAAGAGGCAAACAAAGAAACAGTGAATAAACTCAGGCTCCTTTCTAAATATCTGAAATTGGCATCAGTTTTTAAAAATCTGCTAGAAATTCATTTGAGACCTTAGAGAGATCATATGTATGCTGCTGCTGCTAAGTTGCTTCAGTCGTGTCCGACTCTGTGCGATCCCATAGATGGCAGCCCACCAGGTTCCCCCATCCCTGGGATTCTCCAGGCAAGAACACTGGAGTGGGTTGCCATTTCCTTCTCCAATGCATGAAAGTGAAAAGTGAAAGTGCAGTCGCTCGGTCATGTCCGACTCTTAGCAACCCCATGGACTGCAGCCTACCAGGCTCCTCCGTCCATGGGATTTTCCAGGCAAGAGTACTGGAGTGGGGTGCCATTGCCATAGTTCAGTTCAGTCGCTCAGTCGTGTCTGACTCTTTGCAACCCCATGAATCGCAGCACGCCAGGCCTCCCTGTCCATCACCATCTCCCGGAGTTCACTCAGACTCACGTCCATCGAGTCCATGATGCCATCCAGCCATCTCATCCTCGGTCATCCCCTTCTCCTCCTGACCCCAATCCCTCCCAGCATCAGACTCTTTTCCAATGAGTCAACTCTTCGCATGAGGTGACCAAAGTACTGGAGTTTCAGCTTTAGCATCATTCCTTCCAAAGAAATCCCAGGGTTGATCTCCTTCAGAATGGACTGGTTGGATCTCCTTGCAGTCCAAGGGACTCTCAAGAGTCTTCTCCAACACCGCACTTCAAAAGCATCAATTCTTCGGTGCTCAGCCTTCTTCACAGTCCAACTCTCACATCCATCATATGTATAGGTTTGTCCAAAACTAAATAGTTCTGATTTTCATCCCCCAGAAATTATTAATGATGACCTCTTCACTTATGAGAACGCCCTGGTTTTTGTATGATAAATTACATAGTCACCATAATGAGAGACAAGCCAAGTAGAATGCAGAGTGCAGGCTCTGAATTTCCTAACAGACCTCTGTTTGAAACCCTGTTCAGACTTGTAATTTGCTCTCAATGCCTCCATTTATTAAACTGTAAAATGTGGATGATAATATCTCTATCTTAGAGTTGGTGAGCAAATTGAGTGAGCATGTACAGTCTGCCTGGCTGAGTGCCCAGCAACTGGTGGTTGCTCTAGCTATAGCTGCTACTTCACCTGTGGGGGAAAGAGCCTTCAGTCAGTTGGCTGAATAGGCTTCACTACATATAGTCATTCACTGCAACCCAGAAATTCATAAGTACCTTGTTTGGGCTCCATTTTTTGATAAGCTTTTTTAAATCTGTGGCAGTTGTTGTTTCCTTTTAAGGAACTATAAGGAAATTAAGGAAAAATTGTCTTCAGAAAAGGCTTTATTTGCATTTGAAAAATAAGATCATGCTCACAAACTTGAACCAGAGGCTCATATTTGTTAAATGCTGCTTCAAAATGAATGCCAGAAACAGAAATAACAGCATTGTGATTCATGATGTTGGACCTTGAGGAAGTCCAGTAAATTATAACTCACTCTTGACAGGACAAGATTCAAATTGAGAGTTGAACGCTAGAGTCAAGCAGATGGAGATCAAAATATCACTTTTATTAATGACGAAGTAGTTGGAGATAATGACTTAGTGTGAGGGCCAAATGGGTTTGCCTGCTCATTTCAGCCCATAGGCAGCCAACCAGAGAAGAAAAGTGGGTCTACAGAAGCAACTTTTTTAATATCACTGACAGGCACTGGTCCATGGAGAAAAAGGAAAAAAGATGATAAATCCTCCTCACTGAAAGACTTTTCAACCAGGTTGCTGCTGCTGCTGCTGCGTCGCTTCGGTTGCATCCGACTCTCTGCAACTCCATAGATGGCAGTCCACCTTGTCCCTGGGATTCTCCAGGCAAGAACACTGGAGTGCGTTACCATTTCCTTCTCCAATGCATGAAAGTGAAAAGTGACAGTGAAGGCACTCAGTCATGTCCAACTCTGTGCAACCCCATAGACAGCAGCCCCCCAGGCTCCCCTGTCCATGGGATTTTCCAGGCAAGAGTACTGGAGTGGAGTGCCATTGCCTTCTCCTCAACCAGGTTCCTCAATTCTATATGTGGAGATGAGTAAGAGGACAGAAGGCTAGATGAGTCACCCAAATGGAGCTCCCTCCCCATGGAAACTTGAAACCAGAAGAAAGAAGGTTCCTTATGACATTGTCACCATTTTCTCACTGAGAATTTAGTAACAGTCAAGTTTTGATCAGATTGGGCACATTATCTTTTGGAAAAGATGCCAGATAATCAAATAAAAATGTATTGCTTTTCCCAACTGCTGGTCAGAAATTGAATTAAATATCAGTACTAAATCCCAAATAATCAGTACCCTTCCATTGTCTCATACATGATAATGGCAGTCAGTTATCTTAATAACTATAATAACTTGGGTGGTAAATGAAGGTCACTCCTGGTCTACAGCAACTTAGCTGCTAATATGTATCCATCACGTCAGAGGCAGAATTAGGTTTCCACTTTAGTCATATAGTTCCCTATTCATCTCAGCCAGAGGAAGTAATAGCTTTTATGGACATTCTTCCAGCAAGGGGAAGAATGTAAACCTTGCATCGTTTTACCCAGTGGCCACGACATGTTGTCATTCTGCTGCTGCTACTGCTAAGTCACTTCAGTCGTGTCCAACTCTGTGCGACCCCCTAGACGGCAGCCCACCAGGCTCCGCCGTCCCTGGGATTCTCCAGGCAAGAACACTGCAGTGGGTTACCATTTCCTTCTCCAATGCATGAAAGTGAAAAGTGAAAGGGAAGTCGCTCAGTTGTGTCAGACTCTTCGTGACCCCATGGACTGCAGCCTTCCAGGCTCCTCCATCTATGGGATTCTCCAGGCAAGAGTACTAGAGTGGGCTGCCATTGCCTTCTCTATGTTGTCACTCTAGCTAGGTCCAATTCTGAGAAATAAATAAGAATCTGGACTCTTCCAAATTTAATCCAGATGGACAGGCAAACTGTGAGCACTCACCCAGGTTTCTGACCACGTTCTCTTCTAGGTCTCTAACCACCACTGAGGCCAGTAGTAAAAGTCTGTGAAAGAGCACCAAGGGCCATTTAAATGGCTGTCGTCTCTACTTCAGCAGTTTTCATCAATAGTATAGAGATATGATACTCAGTCTCTTTACAACAACCTATTTATTTAGTCACTCCTTTTCAGGTGTGCTAGTCCCAAGGTATGGAGAAGAAAATGGCAGCCCACTCTAGTACTCTTGCCTGGAAAATCCCATGGATGGAGGGGCCTGGTAGGCTGCAGTCCATGGGGTCGCTGAGGGTCAGACACGACTGAGCAACTTCACTTTCACTTTTCACTTGCATGCATTGGAGAAGGAAATGGCAACCCACTCCAGTGTTCTTGCCTGGAGAGTCCCAGGGATGGGGGAACCTGGTGGGCTGCCGTCTATGGGGTCGCACAGAGTCAGACATGACTGAAGCGATGCAGCAGCAGCAGCAGCAGTAGTCCCAAGGTATAGACCCTAGACATTGTACTTTCTAATTTTGTTTCATTTCAGAAGTATTTATTTGAACTGCCTTCTAAGTGTGAGGCACTGTAGAAACTAGAATGTTGTCTCTGTCCCAAAGAGTTTACAATGTAGTGAATGAAACTTTCATTAAAGCAAAGCAGAATTTTAAAAGTGCCATAGGATATGTAGAAAAATAAAAAACTAAACAATGGGACTACAAAGGAATGAATAATTAATATTGCCTCAGGGAGTTAGGAAGGGCCTCAGGAATTGGTAAAATTTGAACTTGACTTGGAAGATTGAGTTAGAGTTTATAAGGGTCCACAATAAATAGCACCTCTATTCCTCATTCAAGCTCTAAACACTTTGAGAAATAAAAGAAGTAGTTGATGGAACACAGAATATCATTTTTAGTTGAGGGACAAGTTAGCATACATGACTTTTAGACTATTGACCAAGTGGGTTTATGGACTCACCAGCATTATGCAGAATTCCACAGTAAGCCTTCATCCCCCATCCCACTGCACACATCCTCAGGGGCAGTACTGGGGGAGTTGGGAGATGTCAGGTTTCCTGCAGGCAGGAAGATGCCAAGAGAAAGAAGAGTGAGCAAATCCAATTCTTCTTCAATTTACCAAGTGAGTAAAAGAGCATAGGAAACCCAAGGATGAGTTTAGGAAAAGTTCTTTCTCATGAAACCCAGATTAGGGCAAGATAACCCTTTCTGAAAATTAGGATAGCTAAAGAGAAATTTTAAAATAATCCTAGATGAAGGATAGAGAAAATAGTCTGGATGAGACTAGAATCAGAGTGAACAGAAAGTTCTGGAGAGCTGAGGCTGTGAATAAAGATTGGGTTCAGCATATAGGGAGCCTTGTCTGTCATACAAAATGATTTGGACTTTTATCTATAAGTATTGGGAACCCACTAAAGATTGTTACAGAGAAGACTATTTACAGATGATAACTAGCAGTTACGTGATGTTTGTTGCAGAGGCAGAGAAATCAGAAAGCAATCTCAGTAGTCCACAGGAAAACTAACAGCACAGAAACTGGGCATTTGGCATAATTCCTGATTTCATGAGGGCTTCCCTCATAGCTCAGTTGGTAAAGAATCCACCTGCAATGCAGGAGACCCCGGTTCAATCCTGGGTTGGGAAGATCTGCTGTAGAAGGGATAGACTACCCACTCCAGTATTCTTGGGCTTCTCTGGCGGCTTAGCTGGTAAAGAATCTGCCGGCAGTGTGGGAGACCTGGGTTCAATTCCTGGGTTGGGAAGATCTCCTGGAGAAGGGAAAGGCTACCCACTCTAGTATTCCGGCCTGGTGAATTCCGTGGACTGCATAAGTCCATGGGGTCGCAAAGAGTAGGACATAACTGAGTGACTTTCACTTCACTTCACTTCCTGATTTCATGAGAATTTAAATCAGATCGGAATGCCTTGAAACTCAGATCAGTTGACTGAGGGAAACTAGTTTATATCATAAAAGATTTGAACATTTCTATGGAAATAATTACATCGTTGTCTAATATATGAGCAATCAGGATATACTTGAGGAGATTCAGTATTTTGCCTTCCTTCTGTACCCAAATTTTAGTGAGCAACCACAGCATGTAGAACACTATATGATATGCTGTGGATACAAAGATAAACCTACCTAGAGAGAAAAGAGATGTCCAAACGTGGAATTTAATGAGAGATATATAAGGTACTATGAGAATTTTTTCTTTTATAACAATACAATTTGTTGACAAATTTATAAAGAATATCCATTGGCATGGGCTTCTTAAAAAAGTAAGTACTATAAGAACACACAATGAGAATAGTTAGTTCTGCCTGGTGGGGGGTGAAAGGGGGGGGCATAAGGTAGACTTGTCTTTGAACCTGGGAACTGCAGGATGCATGTAAGTTCTCCAGAAAGAGTAAGTTAAAAAGAATATGCCTCAAGGAGAGAATCAAACGTTTCACATTTAGAGCAGGGAGAAATAATTGCAGACTCCTTCAAATGATGCAGAGAGATTTTTTAAAATTATTTTGGAAGGGCAAATTGATATGCCATTTTGCCATTACCAGCAATATTTTCCTTTCTCTTACCATTTCCCTCTCCTACCCAGGTATGCCCTGCACTGTGGGCTAGGTCTGTCCATGTTTTTTCAATTCATAATTCCCCTGGCTTCTCTGCTGCTTATGAATTCTGCCAGGAAGCCAATGGAACTTGTACAAGCTGTGGACTTGGTTCCTGGCACATTTATAGGGGAAAGAATTAAAAAGTAAAATGAGTTAGAACCACTTTGATTACCTTATATTTGAGAAGGCAAGGAATGCCTTTTGATGTGGCTTTTGAACAGAGCAGACTAAGAAGGCTATAGCTTTGTTTGAGTGAGTTTTCTTGTAGACTTAGATCAATTACATTAAAACACTCAGCCTGCAAACAATGGCCTCAAAGAAAATAATGCTGGCGCTCTCTTTTTATGAAAGTAATACTTGCCTTATAGCCTTTGGGATTGGCTGTTCCCTTTCTTTTGAAATGATTCACATGGGATGTTGTTTGGATGTCCTAAAAACATACAGACATTAATAGCAGAACATTTCAGTCAGAGCTATCTGGCCTTGAGAGGATAACTGTTTTCCATTGACTAAGTCAAAAGCTAAGTTTGTTTATTAGCATTTAAAATCCTTGAAATCAACTTATGGGTTCTGTTCCTTGGCATTTACATCTCTGTCCAGCCCAGAGAATTCAAAAGACTTAAGTTGATTGAATCACTGAGGAGAAGCCCCTTGGTAGAAAGCATTTGGAGAATGACGTGAAAGATCACCTACACCAAAGCAGACTTCTAGTGTTTTGATACAAGATAAAAGAATTGGGCTTCCTAAGCATATTATTGGAGAAGGCAATGGCACCCCACTCCAGTACTCTTGCCTGGAAAATCCCATGGGCAGAGGAGCCTGGTAGGCTGCAGTCCATGGGGTTGTGAAGAGTCGGACACGACTGAGCGACTTCACTTTCACTTTTCACTTTCATGCATTGGAGAAGGAAGTGGCAACCCACTCCAGTGTTCTTGCCTGGAGAATCCCAGGGATGGAGGAGCCTGGTGGGCTGCCGTCTATGGGGTCGCACAGAGTCAGACACGACTGAAGCAGCTTAGCAGCAGCAGCAAGCATATTATTGGTCTGCATGAGAGAATATTCAGACTTCAGAAAAGTGTGTTTCAAAATATTTGTCTGAGCATTCTTTTGGTTTAAATACATAAAGTACATTTATCTTCATGAATCATTTATACATTTAAAGTAGAAACCTTTTATAAGCCTAATAAATATAAATAAGAATCTTTATAGTTGTGTTTGTTTAACCACATAGTTCTCAGTAAGTGCCAGGCTCTGTTCTATGTGCTTTACAAATAGCTCAATTTATTACTCTAAACAACCCTATGAATTGTACGCCAACTCTGTGTATTAGACGTGTGTAGAATTCTAAAATATATTTTTGGTTTATCAATTCATATCAAGATGCATTTCTGCATAATTCCAGCTACCATGTTAGTAGTTTTGTGTAAACATATTGTCAAAGTTTATAGTAGTAAGGGGGTAAAACAGAAGATATTGAAGGAAATTGAAGAAATGCTGAGCCGGAAAGTGGGGGTCAACAGGAGGCAGCAGATAAATGAAGGTAGAGGCAGCTGTGGAACTGAGAATCAGAGGTGGAGGTCAGGACAGGATAGGTTCAGCCCAGTTCCAGACAGGCATCCTGTGAGCTAAAGAAGAGTGTCGTCTGAGAGAGTGAGACAGGGCCAGGCTTCCGGAGTGTAGGGCTGGGGTGGTGGTGCTGTTGCATGACAAAGTGCTTCCAGAAAACTTCACTGAAATCAAGGCAGAACCCCAGTCTTGGGGCCCACGTTGCCAGGGAGGAGCAAGCAATGCCCCAGCCTAGCTGGCTTGTAGAAGAGAGTGCCCCTCTCCAGGAGTCAAGGGTATTCAGAGTGGTGTGATCACTGTCTCTGCCTTTGGACTTAGAACTCTTGGAAAGCCATCTAAATCCCATCTGCTGTTGAAGTTCCTTGATAGACCTTGTGAGTGAGAGAAGCAGAAGAGTCACCATGACTGGTGATCAGGCTTCCCACGTGAGCATCAGCTATGCTCCAAAATGAAGGCCTACCTGACACCGTGTAGATGGTATGTTTGCACTCAAGTTAGACCTGAATATTGCCTCTTAAAACCCTACCTAAAAAAAAAAACAACAAAAAAAAAACACCAACCTCTTCCATCCCCAATTTTTCTTCTCCAAAGGGCCCCCAACTACTGTCTCCTTCCAGGGTCCTCACACTGAGAAAAGAGCATCTGAGGACTTTCCGTATAGTTAAGGACAGGCGAAGGTGAAGACTAGATTAAATGTCTAAAAGTGAAGCATCTGTTGCATGTGATTTTCTTCTGACTTAATAATTTGTGATGCTGTTGCTGCTGCTGCTAAGTCGCGTCAGTCGTGTCCGACTCTGTGCGACCCCATAGACAGCAGCCCAGCAGGCTCCTCTGTCCCTGGGATTCTCCAGGCAAGAATACTGGAGTGGGTTGCCATTTCCTTCTCCAATGCATGAAAGTGAAAAGTGAAAGTGAAGTCGCTCAGTCATGTCTGACTCTTAGCGACCCCATGGACTGCAGCCTACCAGGCTTCTCTGTCTATGGGATTTTCCAGGCAAGAGTACTGGAGTGGGGTGCCACTGCCTTCTCCAATAATTTGTGCAGTATTTTATATTTCCAAATAATTTTCTAAGCATCCATTTAGGTGCAGAATTATAGTGACAAAAAATTGTAATAATAATGATACATGACATTGGTTTGAAGTGGAATTGGCATTTACCAATTGAGTATATGGTCAGGATTTGTTAGAACAAATGGGTTTATTACCCACTTCCAAGTAAGATCAGGCACATTCCAATTATAGTTCTGTTCTCTTGGATAGATAATGTATTCTATCTCCAAAACATGAAGGCAGTATCTAAAACATCTGCTTCCTTCGAAGACTGAAGAGACATTCTAGTTAAAATGAGGTGCATTTTTTTATATCATCCCTAGATATTTTCTTGGGCTCATGCTGCTCCTTAGTAGCTCAGAGATTTCCAATCATGTTTATTTTGGGGAAAAAAAAGCATATTAAAATATTATTCTCTGTAGAGTAATATTCTACAGTTATACCTGAATATTCATGTTCTGGTAAACTTCCTAATTGTAAGAAGCACCTTAAATTTAATAACCAAGAATAGCATCGAGTGTTGTCAAATATAGCTGATTACCAGCTTTATTTAATTTTCATAAATCCATCCCAGAATTTCTGGACCACAGAAGAGTTGCATTAAGAGTAGCAAGAACCTAATTCTAAAACTATTCAATACTTGTAAAAAGCTGTAGCATTATGCAAACTTCAGTCACTATTTCTCAAGTAGGCAGTAAACTGGTACCTATTAAAATCAGGTAGATACTAATAGCTTGACTGCTTCTTCTCCCATCACTACAGTAATTGCTGCCACCCCCCCCCACCCCACCCCCGATCTGTATAAAGTTCTGTTTGTAAACTACAAGACCTTAATGGCTTAGTGAGTTTATCACCCCTTTATAGTCCAAATACAGGAGACAGTGACCAGTATATCTATTGGTTGAGTCAACCATTGAATCAAAGACTAGACTATTCAAATGAGAAATGGGATAAAGAGGATGTGTTCAGTGCTTTTTAATGATGTACAAATTTTACTAATATAAATTTATAATTGTGCAGCATAAACTATGTTGACAAACTCTCACTATGTGCATGCTTTCAAAGCATATGAATTCTCTTGACAAATTTCTGAATCATTTAGAATCACATAATCCCAGAACTGGCAAGGCCAGTGAGTTAACTGTGTCCACGTTACTGCTAAACAATTTTATCTGGTAAACAGAAATGTCTACCCATCACTGTCTTGGTCTCAAAGTGACTAAGATCTTCAAGAAGTCATCTCTCATGTAAAGTTTCAAGCCTCTTTTCTAAATGACCTATACTGTAATGATCACATGATGTGTGGCTTTGGTCACTGACTTAATATCAATCTTCTATGCTCCATCATTATGTAAATAATAAACTGTTTTCCAACAAAAAATACAGTATTTCTGAGCCCATTGGCATTTTAGGTCATATACAGTAAGGTTGACAGTAAACCAAAGGATTAATTTAGTTGGATCAAATTTCTAGTTGTCCAAGAATTTCACTACAGTACACCAAGTATTTTTACTTGTGGCTGAACTGATCATAGATTATAGTCTCATGCCAATGAAGAAAGAGGGGAAAAACTCTTTTGGAATTTTAAGATGTTCTTCTATCCCTTCCACCTCCCTTCTTCACAGTACCCAACCTGTTCTTTGTTTAATGCCAATTTTGACAATATTTGAATTATTGGTAGCCCAGGCTGAACTGCATAGCAGGTATAACAAAATGAGACAGAAGTCTAAAAGGTTATCTTCTGCAAAGAAGCATTAATTGGGGCTCAGTTTATAATTTAAAAGCCCTGGGTCAACCTGAAATCCCCTAGATTGCTAAGTCCATTACTCAAGCTCACATGTTTTTTTATAGGCTATAATGCTTCCAGTTCCAAAATTACAAAAACTATAAAGAGTGTGGCAAACATCTTGCCTCTTCCTAATTAAGCAATGTTGTGTTGCTCTAAAATTAAATTCTAATGGAAATCTCTAAGAAGTTCTTGGTTCTGGTAGAAAATGAAAAATTTTCCCCAAACCAAAAGAGCAAGTATTGACCAAAAAAAGCCTCTGAGGGACCTAGATAAAATGAGAACTTTTTGGTAATAATAAAGGTTGTATTTTTTAAAAACTGTAAATCTAAACTGCTTTTTGTGACTGGTCCGTCAGTAGTTTCAGATGAACAAGTACATTTGTGAAGCTCTTTAGAGTAATTATATTACTTCCTTTGTGGGCATAAATTGGTAGTGGTCCTTATGAATCCAGCTGGATCTTCAGTGAGTTCTCAAAATGCTTTCTTTATTTCACTAATAAAAATATACCATTCTTGATATTTTAAAAAGCTTTTTTCTTTACTAATGAGGTCATATGCTACAGATTTATAAAATTTATTTTCTCTAGAGACTTTTAAAATATCCCTTATCCAAAATACCATTTAGAAAAGAAAATGTGAATGGAAGAAATCAAGAAAAACAAGGAAAAGAGAACGGAATGAAGGATAGGAGGAGAAGTAAACTATAGACAGTGGGAAGTTTGGTTAATCAATATAACTGGGCAGTAACAATGTGATATAGTTTCCCCAGACTAGTGTTTTGTCTGAAAACCTTTTCTAGAACCTGTCTCAGATGCCTCAGTGCATTTCATCAGTTCAGTTCAGTTGCTGAGTTGTGTCTAACTCTTTGTGACCCCATGGACTGGAGCACGCCAGGCTTCCCTGTCCATCACCAATTCCCAGAGCTTTCTCAGACTCAAGTCCATCAAGTCAATGCCATCCAACCATCTCATCCTCTGTCGTCCCCTTCTTTTCCTGCCTTCAATCTTTCCCAGCATCAGGGCCTTTTGTAGTGAGTCAGTTCTTCACATCAGGTGGCCAAAGTATTGGAACTTCAGCTTTAGCATCAGTCCTTCCAGTGAATATTCAGGACTAATTTCCTTTAGGATGGGCTGGTTTGATCTCCTTGCAGTCCAAGAAACTCTAAAGAGTCTCCTCCAACACCACAGTTCAAAAGCATCAATTCTTCGGCATTCAGCTTTCTTTATAGTCCAACTCTCACATCTATACATGACTACTGGAAAAACCATAGCTTTGACTAGACAGACCTTAGTCAGCAAAGTAATGTCTCTGCTTTTTAATATGCTGTCTAGGTTGGTCATAGCTTTTCTTCCAAGGAGCAAGCATCTTTTAATTTCATGGCTGCAATCACCATCTGCAGTGATTTTTGGAGTCCAAGAAACTAAAGTCTGCACTGTTTTCATTGTTTCCCCATCTATTTGCCATGAAATGATGGGATTGAATTCCCCTGGTGGCTCAGGGGAATCTGCCTGCATTGCAGAAGACCCAGGTTCGATGCCTGGGTCAGGAAGATTCCCTGGAGAAGGGAATGGCAACCCATTCCAATATTCTTGCCTGAAAAATTCCATGGACAAAGGAGCCTAATGGTCCATGGGGTCACAAAGAGGCGGACATGACCGAGCAACTAACACTCTGACTTTCAGTGAGCTTCATAAAAGAACACAGACTGATGCTCATTGCATATATAGTGGTCCTTCAGTATCCTCAGGAGATTGGTTCCAGTCCCACCCCCCAGACACCAAAACTGCAGATGCTCAAGTCCTTTGTATAAAATGGTGCAGTATTTGCAGGCAGCCCATGCACGTCCTGCAGTAAACTTTAAATCACCTCTAAATCACTTATAATACTCAATACAGATCGATGCTATGGCATTAATTGCCAACGCCCAGCAAATTCAAGTTTTGCTTTTTGGATCTTGCTGGAATTTTTTTTTTTTCGATTTGCAGTTGGTTGAATTCATGGATGTGAAACTCACAGATACAGATGACCAACTGTGTATCAATGTTCTTAATTTAGGGTGGGGCTTTGTGAGAGTCCATTAGCAAGGTTTTTATGAATAGACTTTAGGAATCCATGAACTTTTAAAATTGCATAGAAGCATTTTTGTGACTGTCCATATGTGCCTTTGTTTTTCTTGGGAAAAGATCATTGGCTTTCACTGGATTCACAAAAGTATTCAAAGATTCTTGTCTCAAAAAAAAAAAAAATAGGCTATGGACCATTACTTTGGATCATTACTAATTATTTTATATCATTTTCTTTTCTCAGAAAAAGGCAATACATGAGAGTAGGGTGTGTGTATGTGTGTGTATCTGTGTGTGTATTGACAAAAAAGTTTAATGTTACCATATATTGGCACATTTAATTTACACAAAGCATATTTTTAGGCATGGCCTGATTCTCTACCACCTGTAACTAAGAAAATCAAAACTGCTACTATTTTAGGCTTTAAAGGTTTTTAATAGTCTTTGGAACAAATTTTTATCTAAAGGAAATGGGAGAGAATTTGGAGTCATTAGATATATTGAATATATTCAATTTATGAAAAAATAGATAATGTTTTGATTTTTGCTCCATCCAATTTTTAGCCCTGATATATATATATATATGAATTAATATAGTTGTTTTCTTCATTTCAGTTGCTTACAGCTTCATTTCAAATACAGGAAACATGACCATCTAAATGCTTCTCTATTTCTAGGGTATAACAGTTTGGTTTATTGACAGACACAGCTGACAGCTTATTGCTCACATCTGCCATGAAAAGTGATCCTTTGCACCTATGCATGTGTGTGTGTTCAGTTGCTTTGTTGTGTTGACTCATTGTGACCTCATGGACTGTAGCCCGCCAGGGTCCTGTCCATGGGATTCTCCAGGTAAGAATACTGGAGGGGGTTTCCATGCCCTTCTCCAGGGGATCTTCCTGACCTAGGGATTGAACTCAGCTCTCCTGCATTGCAGGTGGATCCTTTACTGTCTAAGTCACCAGGGAAAGCCCCGTTTGCACCTATGTTTCCTCTCAAAGAGAGGAGAATTTTCCAGACATCTTGCCTATTGTCTGGCAGACTCTAGATCAGGAACATTCTAGAAGGTCCATTTTATGACTTCTTCCTCCATGAATGGATCATAGGTGGTCTGTGAGTAGGAGTAATGATCCACTGATAGAATCAGTGCTCAAGAATGAGAATTTAGCCAATTTAGGCTAAACAGAATTTAGCCTATCTTAGAAGATCCTAGAAGTAGTGTAAATGTTATCATTTGGTATAAAACAGCAGGTATGGTGTATTGTCCCTTGACATAGAACAATATGGGAGTATGTGCTGAAGAAAAGCAAAGGAGAAAACTAAATGGCATGGTACTTTGGAAATACCTTATAAAATATCTTTAAACATGTAAGTTTATGTTTAAACATAAAATGCTTTATAAAATAACTTGTAATGTACCTTGGAAAAGAGTCTTTTCCAAGGCACTTTAGAATATAAATCTGTATAGGAGTGGGTATTTTTTATGTCAGAAAATTCTCCTCAAAAAGAAGTATGCTGTATTAACATTTCAAGTTAGCCCTAATCTTCAATGTGCCTTTCAACAGGAACTTAATCATAATCAACAGCAGTGGGGAAAGTGTCTCCTTCATAGACACCAAAACAGAGCTTTAAAATGCCCTTTTGTTTGAGTCCTTAGGGCTCTGGGTCAAAGGAGAACAGCATGACCTTTTACTTCCCTCTTCTTGGATTTGAGAGAGTTAATTCTCAAAAACTTCCCATCCACAGAAAACTCTGATGAGACTATGAGTTATCTCTCTCACAATTCCTTTCGGGAACAAAAAGAAATCTTGGCTTCTTGCCTTAATCAATAATTGTCATTTTCTTAACATTTTTTAAATGTAAATTTAAAATAGCATTCTTCTTTGTGTAACTGGCATTTTGGACCATTCTTTACAGATGAGAATCAAACCATGAAAAACACTGATTTAAGGCCCTAAGGAGACTGATGTACTTATACTTTAGAAGTAAAACTGGTCACACAAGTCTAATAGAATCTTTTATTAATGGAGCAAGAAATCAAACATCAAACTCATTTCTCAGGGAAGCAGTTTCTTGATAAAAGATAAAATACCATAGCAGAAGGGGGAAGACAAGGAACTGAGGTGACTGAGGGGTTTTTTCAGTTCATATTTACAGAAATGGTACAAAAGCTTGATTCTTTCCTTTTTAAGATAACTGCTTTGTGTACCTTACAAAACCATCTCATTGTTATGGAACTCCCCATTTTCCTAACTATACTGAGAAGATAGAGTGAAAAAATACAACGTGACAAAATAAGTTATTGAACAAAGGAAGTTATTCATTCACCAATGATGATAACTTGAGGTGTCACTTGAAAACTAATTTGTTTCTCATGGGCTTCCCTGGTGGCTCAGATGGTAAAGAATCTGCCTGCAATGAGGGAGACCTAAGTTTGATCCCTGGGTCAGGAGGATCTCCTTGAGAAGGGAATGGCTACCCACTCCACTATTCTTGCCTGGAGAATTCCATGGACAGAGAGAGAAGCCTGGCAGGCTACAGTCCATGGGGTTGCAGAGTAGGACATGACTGAGAGACTAACACTTCCACTTTTCTTTCACTTTCTTTTCTCATCAGGTCTCTCATGGACATTTGTTTTCAGTATTTCTCTATATTATGTTAGATTGAACATACATAAGTGCTGATGTTAGGGTAATTTTTTACTTGAAAACAGCAGTGTCTCTTGACTCAGTGTAAATAGCTGAAATTCCTTAATTCAGCTGAATTCAACCAGTGTTTGCCCATCATGTGTGTGGCAACTCACTCTATGGTGAAGGACACAATAATGGCAAATGGCAGATGCCATATCTCCTGGTAATTTATTATGACCGTTATATGTTAAAAATCCATAACCAAGCTGATCACCTGTGGCCTGAAATAGATAGACCCCTAATTTAGCTAGCAGTTGATTCCACAAGTTAAAATATACCCCCAGCTGATTTTGGTAGCCTTTAATATAAAAACCACTTACGCATTTTCTTAGCACTGTGATAACTTCAGGAAGGTGACTTTTTTTTTTTAACTTTCCATGTTTCATATAGGAAACTGGCCATTGAATTCACATGAGACTTGCTTATGATCACATTTAGCTTCCAATCTTTCGGCTACTGGCTTCCTCTACTAACCAGCTTTCCCAGCTTCTCACTCTATGCCTCCCCTGTGAGGTATTGTCATCAACACTCTAACTGACCCCAGCACCCTGGGAGTTACAGGGAGAGGGCAAAGTCTAATGGACTCTCTGGTAGGAAAATTCTACTGAAGGGTTTTCTGTAAATTTTCGCTCTGTATGTTATCCCTTCATATGTTGTTTCCTCCCCATGCTCAGTAATTTTAGTTTGTGCTTTTTGTTTCTCTTTTTGTTTCTTTGGTTTGCTGGCTTTGTGTTCTTTTCTCTTTTTTTTCCTTTTCTTTTCCTTTTTTAATGCAGGAATCGGTCAAGGCGTTCCAGTGGTGGCACTGATTGTGGAAGGAGGACCCAATGTGATCTCAATTGTCTTGGAGTACCTTCGAGACACCCCTCCTGTGCCAGTTGTTGTCTGTGATGGGAGTGGACGGGCATCCGACATCCTGGCATTTGGGCATAAATATTCAGAAGAAGGCGGGTAGGTAATTTGCCAGGCCCTGGATTTAAACTATGAGTGTTAAGCTTGTGTTCCAAACTTGGAAGAGAGTGTGTAAGTTGATTGATGGTTTGGCATGGGAAGGAAGCTGGGAAGAGCGGGAGAACATATTCTAAATGTCCTATGAAGTGGGAAATACCATGAAAGCTACGCTAGTCCACACTGATGATAAGGAGAACTAGGGGAATGGAGGGGCCATAGGACATGGGCTCCTTCCTCTTCATTTTCCTTTCCTCTTTTCCTCCTTCCACTAAGGAATTGGTGGGGTTTTTTTCCAATGACTTTTATTGGAAGATAGTTGACTTATAATATGTTAGTTTAGGTGTACATCCCTTATAAATATATATATGCATATATTATTTTTCATATTCTCTTCATATATAGGTAATTATAGAATATTGAGTAGAGTTCCTTGTGCTATACAGTAGGTCATCAGTTGTCATCTATTCTATGTATAGTAGGATATATGTGTTAATCCCGATCTCCCAATTCATCACTCCCCTCCCCATGTTTTCCCTTTGATAATCGTAAATTTGTTTTAAAGATTTATGTTTTCCCTTTGGTGATCATACGTTTGATTTTGAGATTTTTGAGTTGGTTTCTGTTTTGTAAATAGGTTCATTTGTATCATTTTTATTAGATTCCACATATAAGTGATATTATATGATTTTCTCTGCCTGACTTACTTTACTTAGTATGATACTCCCTGGGTCCATTCATGTTGCTGCATGTGGCATTATTTCACTCTTTTTAATGACTGCATAGTATTCCACTATATATGTATACCATATCTTCTTTATCCATTCCTCTGTCAATTGATACTTAGGTTGCTTCCATCTCCCAGCTGTTGGAGATAGTACTGCAATGAATATTAGAATGTGTGTATCCTTTTTGAATTATGGTTCTCTCCAGATAGATGCCAAGGACTGGGATTGCTAGATCATATGGTAGCTCTGTTTTAGTTTTTTAAGGAACCTCCATACTTTCTCCATAGGAGGGTTCCCTTTTCTCCACACCCTCTCCAGCATTTATTGTTTGTAGGTTTTTAATGATGGCCATTCTGACAGGTGTGAGGTGATACCTCATTGCAGTTTCAAAGGTATATTACAAAGCTATAGTCATTAAAACAGTATGTTACTAGCACAAAAACAGAAATCTAGCTGAGTGGAATAAGATGGAAAGTCCAGAGATAAACCCATGCACCTATGGTCTAATCTGTGACAGAGGAAGCAAGAAGATGCAATGGAGAAAAGACAGTCTTCTCAATAAGTGGTGCTGGGAAAACTGAGAAGCCACTTGAAAAAGAATGAAATTAAAACGCTCTCTAACACCATACACAAAAATAAAGTGAATTAAAGACCTAAATGTAAGGATGGATACTATAATACTCTTAAAGGAAAACATAGGCAGAACACTCTCTGACTTAAATTGCAATGATATCTTCTTTGACCCACCTTCCTAATTAAAATAAAAATACACAAATGAGATCTAATTAAACTTAACAACTTTTGCACACCAAAGGAAACCATAAACAATATGAAAACATAACCTACAGAATGGGAGAAAATATTTGCAAACTATGCAACTGACAAGGGATTAATCAAAATATACAAACAGCTTGTGCAGCTCAATGTCAAAAAAAAAATCAAAAAATGGGCAGAAGGTCTAAATTGACATTTCTCCAAAGAAGACACACAAATGGCTAAAAAGCGCAGAAACTGGGTTTTAACATGTGAAGCACAACTAACCTGGACCATATAATGGAGGTTAGCAACTTGAGAGAAGCTGGGATCTGCAACTTCCAGGCCTGACCTCCAAACACTAGCTTTCCCAAGCTGCTATGTGTGTACAAATACTAAATGTTTACAAAAGCGTTTGGTGCCCTGTCCCATCATAGCCCTCTAGACTGGCTTGGAGAGTGGACTGTCTGTAATGGTAACCACTCTGGTCCTGTGTAAACTGATCTTGAATCCTTCACACACTTTCCTTGATGTAGCAGCTCCCTTCCCCATGCTGCTTTCAACAGTCCAAGGCACCAACCCTTTGGAAGACTTCCTTGCACAGCCAGCCCCTGCATCTGAGATCCCCTCCTGCAGATGATTAGAAGTAATTCATCTGAAGGTGTGGGTGACTTTAAGGAGGAGAACTCAAAGGAGCTATTGAAGTTTTAAAAAAGGAATTTCCTAACCTAATCAGTTCTAACTCATGGATGTAATGGGAGAAAGAAACCCCAAAGGAATTGGGCATCTTTTATTCATCCCTCCCATAAATATACAGTAAGTGTCTACTGGGTGCCATGCACTAAGATATGGAAAAAAAAAAAAAAAAAGCTATTTCTACCCTCAAAGAGTTCATAGCAAGTCTTATAAACTGACAAGTGTATCATTATAATAATAGTAATGACAGGTGAGTTTGTCTACTCGGACCACTCCCTCTGGCGCCTCTCCCTCACCCAGCCCAATTTAAAACAGACTCAGCATGGCAACTCAATGCCATTTCTCCTCTCCCCATTCCTCCTGTTGTCTTTGCCACCAGCCGAGCACACCTGGTAAGGCATTAAGCAGCACAGTTCCCTTAGTTAGTACAGGTACTAGCCCTTAGTTCGTGTACCTAGGCATGTGAAAGGAAGAAAATCAGAGGCACAGAGCTCTCAGCTTAACATTGTGAACACTGACAGTGACTTTGCTGCTGCTGCTGTGCTAAGTCACGTCAGTCGTGTCTAACTCTGTGCAGCCCACCAGGCTCCCCCGTCCCTGGGATTCTCCAGGCAAGAACACTGGAGTGGGTTGCCATTTCCTTCTCCAATGCATGAAAGTGAAAAGTGAAAGGGAAGTCTCTCAGTCATGTCTGACTCTTCCTGACCGCATGGACTGCAGCCCACCAGGCTCCTCCGTCCATGGGATTTTCCAGGCAAGAGTGCTGGAGTGAGTTACCATTGCCTTCTCCAGTGACTTTAGGCCCTGTTGAAACTTTTGATATTAAAAGAAAAAAGCACCAAGTTAGAGTTTGCTTTCTGGCAAATTCGATGAAGTTATCATTATCTTCTTTAATGGTAAGTACCAGTCCATTTTATAGTTAACAAACTAAACAGAATATTTGCCTACATGGTCCTGTGTCTGTTACCAATAAAAGTTGAAGATCCTCAGCTATGCTTTGTTGTTCAGTCACTCAGTCGTGCCCAACTCTTTGTGACTCCTTGGACTGCAGCATGCCAGACTTCCCTATCCTTCACCATCTCCCATCCCAGAGCTTGCTCAAACTCATGTCCAATGATGCTTTGCTTTTATTAAAAACTTAGCCGTAGTTCTCATTAATTTAAATATAACAATCAGTTATTAAAGAATGTATATAGCCTTTAGCTTTGGCACTTTTTTTGTCTTAGTGCTGGCATTGTTTTGTTGTATTCCTACAAAGTAGATATAAGTTTGCACTCAGAATGCATATTTCCTTTCGAGAAACCTCAGCACTTCAGATTTCCAGGTTTATATACAATGAAAATATGGACCTTGTGCTTGTTTTTTTGTCGTTGTCTTGGGTTGGGTTCCTTGAAAAATGTTGAAATCTCTGATAAGCTGCTTTTCCTGATTCTGTTTTAATATAAGAGAAATATTACACATTTGGAGCTGGGCATGGCTCTATATATTATTTAACCTAGGGGACAGATACACAGAGAAATTAAGTGCTTTCTCCAGGCCATACAGCCCATGATCCCAGGCCAGTTCAGTATATTATAAAAATTTACTGAAATGTGTTTTGTGGTATATGCTCTATTGTTTCCTCATACAGTACTTCAATGATACTATCTTTTAAATATATAAGTATACTTAAGCTGCCTTCAGCTTTCTCTTTTTGTTATAATTTAATTTTTTATTTTTCTGTGTATTCTAAAAAGATAAAATCAATGCATTTCTGGTTACAAACTGAAATCCAAGCAGATCAGCTCTATATCATATGGATTCTTTTCCTTCCCCCACCCAGAACATCATACCCCAACTCTAAAATTAAGAGTCAGAAGTACCATGCCCTATAATGAGTATAACTAGTATGAAGATAAAGAGTTAAGATATTTTTATATCTTTAGAATTATTAAAATTAAAACTTTAATAATTTTCAGAAAAATTTTTCAATGATTATTAAGGACATAGAAGACTAAAAGGGAGCATTATATTTGCTGATCTAAATATGAGTGAGTGAAAGTCACTCAGTCATGTTTGACTCTTTGCGACCCCATGAACTATACAGTCCATGAAATTCTCCAGGCCAGAACACTGGAGTGGGTATCCTTTCCCTTCTCCAGGAGATCTTCCCAACCCAGGGATCAAACTTAGGTCTTCTACATTGTGGGTGGATTCTTTACCACCTGAACCACATGGAAAGCCCTAAATCTAAATATATATATATATTAATATTATGATAAAAGTATGCTCTGCTTCAGGAAAGCAGTTATAAATTTAACATGATCAAATGCATTCAGAATGTTTCTGTGTGCCCTCTGAATAACTGCCGGAATTAATCATGTTTATTTAACTTGATAAGAAATTGTCCAACCACACATGTGCAGCCAATTTTAAAAATTATTAGTGTGCCTATTATATGTTAAAAAAAAAAAAATGACCCAGCTGGACTTTATTCATCAAGAAGCATTTTTCTTTGATTTTCAACAAAGTCCAACAGAGTTGAGACATATTTCACTATAAGTAAATATAAATGCGTAACTATGTTCATATAAACAGAGTACGCTGCAGCCCATGGGGTCACGAAGAGTTGGACACAACTGAGCGAGTTCACTTTCACTTTTCACTTTCGTGTATTGGAGAAGGAAATGGCAACCCACTCCAGTGTTCTTGCCCGGAGAATCCCAGGGACGGTGGAGGCTGGTGGGCTGCCATCTATGGGATTGCATAGAGTCGCTCACGACTGAAGTGACTTAGCAGCAGCAGCAGCATGCAAATAAAAGTGTGCGATTGTACGTATAATATTGAATATAGGGAACATATATACTTGGTTTATGAAACCTGAATTGGGGTTTGAAATAATGTATTTTTATTTTTCAGTTACTTTAGAAATGTAAATACAATTTTTAAAATTTTAACTTCATTTACAAGTTGTTAAATAATATATGCCCAAGGACTATAAATTTTTATATTCAGCTCTAAAGCTTTTCAATTTCATAATCCTAAAGATGTGGAAAAAAATTTACATACTTTGTATCTGAACTTTTGTGAACTTGATGTTTTGACTTTAAATTCTCTGCTAATAACCACCTTTCAAGAACATGAATCTGAAAGGGAATGACTCTGGAAGCCAATTGGAAAAACTGATTAACTTTTGTAGATGAGATTATGTGAGGTAGAAAAAGGCAGACTATCTCTCTCAGTGCTGTGGGTTTGGATAAACTAGGAGACAATTACAATTAAATTCTTATTTTTATCTTCTCTCCCCATCTCTGTTCTGAGGCATATACTACCAGAAAAAAATAAATGGTCAGACTTTGTTTTTTTCCTTATTGATGTACTGGATTTTCTATTTCTCATCTGTCTTAGTTTAGAATGAGTCACAAGTCACTTTCCCTGACTAATTTCATTGCTTTAGAAATATTATCAAATGTTATTTCTGCATCATGAATGACTCAGCACTGTAGGCATAAATAGATGACTGCTATCCAAGTAGCATTAGATTTAGTTACCTCAGTTTTTAAATATTAGGATTCCCCTTTTTGCTGTGTTACCTGAGATGACCAGCTTTACTCCTAGTCAGGAATACCCTTCCAATTGTAGGTGCTTGAAGAGCAAGTCAAAGATTACTTTGCTTGATAATTGTCAACTCAAGTCTCAGATTTCAGAGAAATAGGATCTAGCCCTTCATTTATCAGTTAGTGAGCAAGTACCCACTGATGAAAAACGTCAGCCTGAAAAAGACATCTGAATGAGTGTGTGTCCTGAGATGATGCCCCTTCTTCATGCAAATTGTTTTATTGATGTCTGTGTTTATTTTGTCAAGTTTATGCCCAAAATTATCACCTGGATTTACCATTTTTAGATACCTGAGGCAAGAAGCAGAACTCAAAGAAGCAGAAAACCTTAAAGTTTTAAGTAGTCATAGCTTTTGGAAGGTCATCAACGGGGCAGACACAGATAGACTTCACATCCTTATGTGCCCGTGGAATTTGCCTCAGGTACTGTGAAGAATAAATGAGCAAGGGCTCGCTTTCAAATATAGGAGGTGAATAATGTATTCAAGATAAAAGTCTGATTTGTCTGTTTAAAGGGAACTTCCTTGGTGGCTCAGCAGTAAAGAATCTACCTGCCAAAAAAGGAAAAATGAATTTGATACCTGGGTCAGGAAGATCCCCTGGAGAAGGAAATGGCCACCCACTCCAGTATTTTTGCCTGGTAAATCCCATGTACAGAGGAGCCTGGCGGGCTACAATCCATGGGGTCACAAAGAGTCGGCCATGACTCAGTGACTAAACAGCAACACAACAATGGGGTCCCTACAGTTTTGGATTGAAAGTGAAAGTGAATTAGATGAAGTAAAGGCATAAATGAAACACAAAGTGGAAATGAAGGAAAATTTGTTGCATGGCTTCAAATTATGTAACTGTATCCTAACAGAGATGTGACAAGTGTGCTTCTCTCCAAAGAACATCAAAATGACCAAAGACAGGAGAAAGTCCATCAGGAAAGTATCATTTTAGAACTCCAGGTGTAGACTGTATTCCCTAAGGCATATCTTCCTGGGTGGTGGCCACTGGTTCCTTCTGCACCTCAAGAGAGTTCTAGCTAAAGCTGAAGGACGCCACAGGCCTGTCATTTGTCTCTGTAAGATCTGTCCAAAGAAAGTAATTGATCTTGATGGATGGTACTCCAGCATGATTTAGACATAATTGGAATGTCAAGCGAGAAAGAAGGAAACAAATAGCAAACATGCCAACTTCGTGTCCATTTTATTTGTTGTTAATTTCATCTTGCCTTGTCTCTTTTCTAGAATTTTCTAAAAAAAGCATGTCAAAACTGGATTCTGTCTTGTGACCTCAGAAGGGAAGTAAGAAACGTTGGAAACATCTTGTACAGACACAGAATACTGGTGGCTTTATTATTATTATTATTATTTTTAATTGCTGCCTTTGTAAACTGCTTTCCAAGTTAACCTTTCACTGTAAGAGGACAGGCAGGATATGGCACATTGGAGATTAATTGGAAATCTACAACACAGGCATGAGTACCAATAACTAGTATACATGTATACATAGTATACATGATAAATGTATAAAGTGTCACCAGAGCACACAGCTCTTGAGTGTGGCATTCCTCATGAGAATCAGTCAGTGGGAACATTTATGTTAATTATCCACAAAATGGCAATATAATGACTCTATTGCTTCTTTTCCCCTTTCCCATCAAATACTATATCTAAACTGAGAGTCAGTATGAATTATCCAAGGAAAAGCTAACATATGACCCTCTTTTATGCAGCTCAACACAGAAAAAAGAACCAATCTGAACAGGTTGAAGGAAAGCTGGTAAAGGGGACAAATTATATGAGACAGTATAGTGTTCAGTGTGTGTGTATATATATTTTATTAAACTGAATTTATATATACTCAAATTTAATGTAATAGAATTGATATGTTAATTTAATACCATAAAATTGATTAAATATAATTAAGTATATATATTGCTGCTGCTACTGCTGCTGCTAAGTCGCTTCAGTCGTGTCCAACTCTGTGCGACCCCATAGATGGGGGCCCACTGTCTCTGGGATTCTCCAGGCAACAACACTGGAGTGGGTTGCCATTTCCTTCTCCAAGGCATGAAAGTGAAAAGCGAAAGTGAAGTCGCTCAGTCGTGCCCGACTCTTAGCGACCCCATGGACTGCAGCCTACCAGAATCCTCTGTCCATGGGATTTTCCAGGCAAGAGTACTGGAGTTGGGGTGCCATTGCCTTCTCCAAGGATATATATTAACATATAAATAATATATATATATGTGTGTATGTGTGTTTAAATTTTAAGTGAAAACCTAAAAGTAGGACTGATGACATCACTTTTCAAATCAATCAATCACCAGGTATTTTTCACATGCTTGTTTTAGGCCTTTACTTGAGAAGTACAGTTGAGCTAGTACAATAAAAAATAATTTTCAATTAGATGTTACTGAGTTCCAAAAAGCAGGAAGAGGCATAGGTTGGGGTAGACGGAGTAAGTTTTATGAAGAGAGTATTACTTCAGTTTTTCTATTTGTGGAATATATAAAGGTATATGGATACTTATGTCATTGTATCTAAGTTCCACAAGGCTAGAATAGCTTTGTTTGTTTAGGCAAGTGCAGAACAAAATAAATATTTTTTTCTTAGAGTTTGCTATTTGATCCATCCATGTCTACATGGGGATAATGAAGGATTAACTTTTAAAAAATACTAGATAATTTATTGAGGAAAGTGCCAGTGAAAACTTTTATTGATCTAAATTGACCAATACATTCTCTATATTGATTAAATTTACTTTAGAATTGCTCAACTCTAAGCTGGGGAAATGTGCCTTGAAATAAAGAGCAAACATGAGAAAAACAGAGCTGGGTGATCCATCACCATAAAGAAGTCTTTTTTAGGGAACCACTGCCCACAACTTTCAGACAGCGCATCAGTGCAAGTGAAGACTTCAGAGGTATCAGTTGTGTTCCTCTGAGATTTGCTTAGCTGACTCTCAGCCATTTGTTACATAGAAAACACTCTGAATAAGCATGTGGTCATCACATTTGGGCATGGCTGAGAATCACTTGGAAAGCAATAAAAGACAGAGTCCCCTAAGTGTCCTGATTCAGTGTAGCTGGGCTGGAATGCAGGAAACTGTATTTGAAACCAAAACCCCAGGTGGTTCCAATGAGAGGGTCCATGGACAACACTTTCAGAAACTTTTTAAAAACTTATTTTATTGAAGTACAGGTGATTTACAATGTTGTATTAATTTCTGCTGTACAGCAAAGTGATTCAGTTATAATAGGATTGACATGACATTTCTTTACCCATCTAATTTCTAGGAAACTTTTCTTTCTGAAGTTCAGTGCATAGTTTCTGTCTCATGAGAGCTTTAAAACCAACAAATACATTTAAAAATTATCTGAGTGAGGTATAGATATTAAACTGTCCTGGTATTTAATTCTTCTACCTTAGAGGAAAGGAATTCTGAATCAATCTGGCAGACATTAGAACCTGCAGCTGCTAAAAATACAGTGTATTAACATCTCACCCAGTTGTATCATTAATAATAGATAATGTTTGGGATGTTCTTAATGGATTTTTGTCAGACTCCCTGTGTGATTCTCCAGATGTTGATTATGAACCACAGGATTTATGAAAACTATTTACAGCAGTAACTGCCTTCTTATAAAAGCTTCTTCATCCAGAGAAACACTAAAGATGCATTGAAGTAGGACTCCAAGGTTAACACAAGTTTATACTTCTGTCTTCCAGAAAAGTCTCCATTCAGCTTCAATAAAGCCTTTCCTTTGCTGTCCTAATTGTTGGACAATCATTCTTGAGTTGATATACCTGTTCATTGTGTTTTGGGATTTAGTCAATGTAAATGAAGTGTCCATCCATGAGCAGTGACCCCTAAAGGTCTTAAGTAAAAAACTAAAAATCAGCTTCTCTAAAACCATGGAAACCATAGTTCAGTATCTTGGAGACCAGCTAATGTTTGGAGCTCTTTGACCCTATGGTCTTTGTTTTTCCCGTTTGATAATATATTTGAGATTTTATCCCTCTGCTGGAGGGATGACAAGTTTTTGTTCTGAGTATCAACAATAATCAACTGATAGAGACGTCGTAGAATGATGTGTTGAGAATGATTCTGAGACCACATCTGGACTCAGAAGAAAGATTACTGTGATAGATTAGCAGTGGTGCAAAGAAGGAAAACTATAGTCAAAATATCACAGATGTCTACTCTTATTCTAGAATAAAAACAAAATCTTGTAAGTAGCCTGCATATATTACTACCAGGCAGTCATCCAGCAGCACACTGAATTATGAAACCAGGGGAAAAATAAGAAACTTATCTGCCTAAAAGATGCTTAGTAAATAAGTCAATTTTTTATCAACACTGTGAAGCACATCAGTGTTTAAATTACCCAATGAGATGAGCCTTTTCACACAAGCATAATAAACAGGATATGAACAACAGGAAGCTCTTTATTGTAGAGCGATGTTTGGAGCTGAACTGAGGGACAAAGTGCAATTGCCAATGGATAATTTGCTAGAAAAAGAATAACTTTTTTTTTAAGCTAGGAACTAATTCATCACAGAATACATACAAAAATAGATAAAATTACATTTGTCCCAACATCTCATAGTGTAGGATGTGGGGTTAGAAGGAATATTTTGACAAATTACTTTAGAAGAGAATTGGTATTTCCTATTCCTTTTTCTCCAGGCTTCCCTGGAGGCTCAGATGGTAAAGAATCTGCCTGCAATGTGGGAGACCCGAGTTTGATCCCTGGATTGGGGAGATCCCCTGGAGAAGGGCATGGCAACCCACTCCAATATTCTTGCCTGGGGAATCCCCATGGATAGAGAAGCCTGGTGGGCTACAGTCCATAGAGTCGCAAAGAGTCAAACATGACTGAGCTACTCACATTTCTTTTCCTTCACCTCCCTGACCATCCTCACAAGTGCATACTTGAGGGATTAAGTTGCTATTTTTGTAAAGATCTACATACAAGAGCCTGATCTAGACACTTTATTTCATAAACATTTTGAGTTAGCTATGATGATTATCTCAATTTTATGAATGAGGAAATTGAGGAGAGGTGAGGAAAGTTCAGCGTCAAACAGCTCGAGTGGTCTGTCCAGGCAGATGTGGCTGGAATGTCGGCTCTTAGGAGCTGCATGTCTTGTCTCCTAGGAAAATGAGATCCAGGAACTGCAGGAGGTTTACTTGCCTCAGATCTGAGATACTCCTGACAACAGAGGGGTCTGCACCCAGCTTCCATATTCTCCCTCTTGCTTTGCATGCTGGTTAACTTCTCCTTTGAATTAAACATTGGATCAGCATTTAAAGCAGGTCAGTTGAAGAGGTGCCAACATTTTTGCCTGCCCAAGGAGCCTATACATCTCAAGCCAGCTCTCATTCTGTCTTTTATACAGGGCCTAAGACAATAAAAGTTTGACTGTTCCTCTTGCTTGGCTATGTGCAGTATTCACTGATGGGATTTCTCTTGGAATGAAATCAGAGTATGTTTTTTCCTTACAATTTTGGCAACAGAGAAGCTACCTGACCATGTGGCAGTCCCTGTATCCTGTGGCAACTATTTAATTTCAACTCTTGGGCACATTCATAACCAAAGGCAAGGGGAAGAAGAGACATTGTAGAGATGCAGCCAACACTGTTCAGGATTTTCCACCTTAACGTCCTGGTAGGTCAATGCCTCAGGCTGAGGATTTGGCACCTCTGTCTGCCTCAAGAGCAGCGCTGTCCAATAGAACTTTCTGTGATGATGGAAATGTCCTATATCTCTGCTGTCCAATCAGATAGGCACTGAGCCATTGAATTGTGGCTGGAGTGACTAAGAAATTGGATTTTAAATTTTATTTCATTGTAATAAATTTAAGTTTGAATTGCCACATGTGGCTAATAGCTAGCACAGCTCTGACATTTCTATAATTGGATTCTACCGCACTGAGAACCCTTGAATGTCTGACAGATTTCCACTGTTATTAGAAATTGTTCCCTTCATTTTTAAATTACATTCTTATATCCAACCAACATCATGTACTCAGGCATCCAATATTTTTGGACACGTACCATGTTCCAGGCACTATTCTAGATGTGGGCAAAAACATACTTGTGAGCCAAATAAACAAACATTTTTGCTGTTGTGGAGCTTACATTTTAAATTTTAGCAAGGTTAGGTAGATAATAAGTAATAAACATAATAAACATGTATAACATTTTTAAAGGTGATGTACAAGGGGAAAAGGAGAGGGGTGAGGGAAATAAAGATAAGAGGGGCAGAGCAAAAGCCTCAGTCTTCAGCATCTCCATGGACACAGAGAGAAGGAGTCCACGAGTACTCCTTTCTATTAACATGTAATCCATGCATCCAAGGAGTTACAGTCTAGTTAGGATTTTCTGAAATTAATCTGTCTTTATGAAGTGCCAAATATAAGATGTAAAGCACAAACTTTGTTTTATAAAATGTATTAATTGCTTCTCTTACCACCACCCTCAACCCCAACTCACCACCTACTTCTGTCTCCTTTTGTATATGTATCTATGCCTTCTGTTTACTATATCTGGCTCAGGATTGTAGAGTGGGTTTAAAAAAGTAGAGAGATAGACAGATAGACAGGTAGGTAGGCAGGTAGAAAGAAAGAATGTAAGCACATCACTCTATGGGAAGTGGTAGGTGGAATTTGCCAGAGAGCAGACTATGCTATCAAGGTATGTGCATTGCCCAGTAATAGGCAGCTTCTTGAAGATCTGTCTACTTACCTGACATTGCTAGATGGAAACCCTCAGGAAAAGCATGGATAAACAACTTTTTTAGGTTAGATGTGCAAACAGGATCAGAGGTACTATTTCTAATAGGTCTTAGCTGATAGAAGCCATTTGTATCTGAAGCTGATCCTCAGTAAAAGCTTGGGCAAAGTAATTTCTGTCTGTTGGTCACTTTTCTGCATTCTATTCATATCTTCTCCAACTTCCTAGTCAGATAGTTCTTCCTGAAAACCATCAATATCAGTCAGTTACAGCTAAGTGAATTTAATATTAAATATCACTTATCCCAAGAGGTATTCTCAGGGCTTCTAATTATTGAGTAAAATATTCACCTTTTAATTAACTAAAAGGAATTTTGGGCATCTGCTAAGTTAAGAAAGTTACTCTGAGAGAGTGGTGGTGGATCCTTGAAATCACATTCCTCAGTCTCCTTACACATAAGATATCTAAAATCCTGTCTCAGTGATACAACAGAAGAAATCTCTTCTTGTGTCTAGTCATTTAAACAAACCACTGAATTGAGACTGTATATTTAGATTAGTATAATTTATTATCAAAGATCATTCCTTCTGATTCTTTTGTCCTTTAAACCCAGCTCTGATGCTTTCAGCTTATAATCTTTAATGAGTCAATTTAACTCTGCAGACTTCAGATTCTTCATCTGTAAAGTGGTTGTTGTGAAGTTGTATCATTCTTTTATCCTGAACTTCAAATTCCTCAGCAGGATTTTCAGATTAGCACGTTTCCTAGAACACACATATTTCTGGAGTCTTCCAGAAATATCAAAATATAAGATTCAGGAGGAGATCTAGGTCAAGTAAGAGTTATGATCCTAAAACATATTTTACTTCAAGATGATGTAAAATTATCGAGAATAGTGGCTTTAGGGTTATCTTAGCATCACTTGTTTGTTTTTCCTGGACACTGGTGAACATAATGAGGGCTTCCCTGATAGCTCAGTTGGTAAAGAATCCGCCTATGATGCAGGAGACCCCAGTTTGATTCCTGGGTTAGAAAGATCTGCTGGAGAAGGGATAGGCTACCCACTCCAGTATTCTTGGGCTTCCCTTGTGGCTCAGCTGGTAAAGAATCCACCTGCAATGTGAGAGATCTGGGTTCAATCCTTGAGTTGGGAAGATCCCCTGGAGAAAGGAAGGGCTACCCACTCCAGTATTCACACCTAGAGAATTTAATATGAGCTAATGAATTCTCTTCATTGATACCCTTCTAAGTGGTCTTGAATTATAGCCTTTTCCATCCCATTCACAGACCTGCTCCATCCAACTTTTATATTAGAAATACTGCAATTTTTCTTTTCTCCATAGAATTTGTCTCCTCCAGCTAACTTGCATACCCAGTACTTTGCTTCACCCCTGATCTGGGCATTATTAGGATTCTTTGCAGGTGTGAAAGCCCCTGGGGTATTTAATAATAACAAAAAACTGCTTACTATTGAGCATCTCTTATGTACGAGAAACAGTGCTAGGTGCTTTATATACCTGATCTTTTTTTCTAAGTTTGTGTGTGTGCATGTGTGCTAAGTGGCATCAGTCGTGTCCCACTCTTTAAGACTCAGTGGACTACTGTAGCACTCCAGGCTTCTCTGTCCATGGGAGTTTCCAGGCAAGAATGCTGGAGTGGATCACCACGCCTTCCTCCGACCCAGGGATCAAACCTACGTCTCCTAAGTCTCCTGCATTGGCAGGTGGGCTCTTTACCACTAGCGCCATCTGGGAAGCCTTTTTTCTGAATGTATCAATCTATGAAGACATAGTCTATCCCCTTTCAACACATAAGGAGATGGAGGATTAAAGAGATGGAATAACCTGCCTCAGGTCCCTCAACTAGTAAATGAAAGAACTGGATTCCAGCCAGAAGCACCATATCACAGAGCCTTAATTATAATATTCTATCCTCTATAGATGGAGAAGGAAATGGCAACCCACTCCAAAGATTGCAAAACTGACCTCACCCCTTCTATGTCTGACCTGAAATTAGTTGAAAAAAAAAAATGTAGATGTATGTTGAGTTGATTTTTAAATTTTATTTTATTGAAGTATAGTTAATTTACAATGTGTTAATTTCTACTTTACAGCAAAGTGGTTCAGTATATATATATATATATAATATATATATATATATATATAGTTTTTCATGTTCTTTTCCATTATGGTTATCACAGTGAGTTGATTTTTTTTATATAGAAAAGCAATTTATTGCATTATACGCACTTACACAGTTAGTCAAGGAGAGTAACAGGCCTGCTGGTGAAGCAGGTCACCCAAAATATAGATGGTATTAAACTAAAGAAACTAAAGACCTATATATAGAAAACTATAAAACACTGATGAAAGAAATCAAAGAGGACACTAATAGATGGAGAAATATACCATGTTCATGGATCGGAAGAATCAATATAGTGAAAATGAGTATACTACCCAAAGCAATTTAAAAATTCAATGCAATCCCTGTCAAGCTACCAGCCACATTTTTCACAGAACTAGAACAAATAATTTCAAGATTTGTATGGAAACACAAAAAACCTCGAATAGCCAAAGCAATCTTGAGAAAGAAGAATGGAACTGGAGGAATCAACTTGCCTGACTTCAGGCTCTACTACAAAGCCACAGTCATCAAGACAGTATGGTACTGGCACAAAGACAGACATATAGATCAATGGAACAAAATAGAAAGCCCAGAGATAAATCCACACACATATGGACACCTTATCTTTGACAAAGGAGGCAAGAATATACAATGGAGTAAAGACAATCTCTTTAACAAGTGGTGCTGGGAAAACTGGTCAACCACTTGTAAAAGAATGAAACTAGATCACTTTCTAACACCCCACACAAAAATAAACTCAAAATGGATTAAAGATCTAAATGTAAGACCAGAAACTATAAAACTCCTAGAGGAGAACATAGGCAAAACACTCTCAGACATAAATCACAGCAGGATCCTCTATGATCCACCTCCCAGAATTCTGGAAATAAAAGCAAAAATAAACAAATGGGATCTAATTAAAATTAAAAGCTTCTGCACAACAAAGGAAAAATATAAGCAAGGTGAAAAGACAGCCTTCTGAATGGGAGAAAATAATAGCAAATGAAGCAACTGACAAACAACTAATCTCAAAAATATACAAGCAACTTATGCAGCTCAATTCCAGAATAATAAATGACCCAATCAAAAAATGGGCCAAAGAACTAAATAGACATTTCTCCAAAGAAGACATACGGATGGCTAACAAACACATGAAAAGATGCTCAACATCACTCATTATTAGAGAAATGCAAATCAAAACCACAATGAGGTACCACTTCACACCAGTCAGAATGGCTGCAATCCAAAAATCTGCAAGCAATAAATGCTGGAGAGGGTGTGGAGAAAAGGGAACCCTCCTACACTGTTGGTGGGAATGCAAACTAGTACAGCCACTATGGAGAACAGTGTGGAGATTCCTTAAAAAATTGCAAATAGAACTACCTTATGACCCAGCAATCCCACTTCTGGGCATACACACCAAGGAAACCAGAATTGAAAGAGACACATGTACCCCAATGTTCATCACAGCACTGTTTATAATAGCCAGGACATGGAAACAACCTAGATGTCCATCAGCAGATGAATGGATAAGAAAGCTGTGGTATATATACACAATGGAGTATTACTCAGCCATTAAAAAGAATTCATTTGAATCAGTTCTGATGAGATGGATGGAACTGGAGCCAATTATACAGAGTGAAGTAAGCCAGAAAGAAAAACATCAATACAGTATACTAACACATATATATGGAATTTAGGAAGATGGCAATGATGACCCTGTATGCAAGACAGGAAAAAAGACACAGATGTGTATACCGGACTTTTGGACTCAGAGGGAGAGGGAGAGGGTGGGATGATTTGGGAGAATGGGAATTCTAACATGTATACTGTCATGTAAGAATTGAATCGCCAGTCCATGTCTGACGTAGGGTGCAGCATGCTTGGGGCTGGTGCATGAGGATGACCCAGAGAGATGTTGTGGGGAGGGAGGTGGGAGGGGGGTTCATGTTTGGGAATGCATGTAAGAATTAAAGATTTTAAAATTTAAAAAATAAAATAAAAATTTAGTTACCAAACTTTAAAAAAAATAAAAAATAAACTAGTGGTCGAGGACTAACTCCTTTAAAAAAAAAAAAAGCAACTCCTATCCAGGATTAATTTAATTTTAAAAACAAATACAAGCTATTGAGTCATTCTTCTCAACTTAACTGGACAGTCTACCTGTAGTATAACTGTCAGGTAAAAGCATACATCCTTACAAGTTGGTGGTCACAAGTTTTTTTCAAAAACCATTTCACTGAAAGGAAAGAAATAATATGAAAACAGCTCAAGAAATACACTAACACGCAAAAATATATGGGGAAAGAGGAACACATTGTTTTGACTTAAATGAAGAAACTGAGAAGAGACTGGTCTGTGTAAGGAAATGTGCATCCTGGAAAGTTCAGCTGTAGGAGTTTGTATGACTTGAATCTCCCCTATTTCCTGAATAAAAACAACATCTTGTAGTATTTATACTTCATGCCTCAGACACCTACCTCACTTGGCTGTATTTCTTACTCACTCTAGCCTTTAGTTAAATGAGTTTGAAAAACTTGGGACTATAGCATAAGAAGAAAAATCACCACACACAATATTCCCCTTTTTGTGGCTACTTTTAGACCTCTGTTACTAGAAAATTCCTAAAGAAAATTTAATATAAGTCTGTGACTCTGCTGAATCAAGAAGCCCCCAGTTAATATTTAGAAAACACCTTCTGTTTGAACTAATAACATTGTTGATAGAACTTATTATGGAGGGATAACCAAACAAAGTCTCTGTCTCAAAACCAGTGTTAAATCAATCTCAAAGCTGAAAGGAAGAAAAGGGGAGTCTAAAGATCACAAATGCAGACGTGTTCTAAATCCTTGTCCTTCTGGATCCACACTGCCTTCAGGGTCTTCATCATTATAAACGTTTTCTGCCATTTGCCACACTTGCATGATATTAACTTCTGGTAAAGAACAAATTACCCACGATTCATTGGGATTCCAGAAGAAATCAGATATCTTGGCAGTGTAACCACTGTGAATAAATAACGACTCTGGTGGCCCATCTTCTGGGGATTATTCCTCTCCAATTTTACTTAAATCCCAGACATTCAGTCTATGATCAATACCACTGGAAGCCAAAATAGTCTCATTGTGAGGTGACCACTGAACCTGGACTATTTCATCCTTATGTGATTCAAAGGGATGCAACTTTAGTTTCAGATTTCTCAGATCCCACAGGGCAACAGTTTTGTCAGCTGATCTGTGGCAAGAATGAGCTCACTATAAGGACTGAAAGAAAGGCAGTTCACTTGAGCAGTGTGAGCATCAACTGAGTGGCTTGGTTTGGAAGTATTGTTTGAAGGAGTATGCCAGATCATGAGTTTCTGATCATCAGCAACCAACCCAAAGAGGGACTCATGGAGCAGACGCCAGGAGACTTCCTCTACTACTGCTGTGTGCTCTGTAAAGATGGTCTTCACATCCACAACTTTTCCTTCCTTTGGAACAGCACTTATGTCCCACAGGCAGATGGTGTGGTCATCTGAAGCACTCAGTAAGTGCCCACTGAGATTTGGGTTCCAAGAAACCCCGTAGCCTTCCTTCTGATGTCCACGGAGACACAAGTCTGGGTTGCACTCTCCAGAAGGGTCTGGTTTAGAAGGATATTTTGTATAGTCAAAAACAAGAACATCACTGGATGGAGTCTTTGTTGCAATGATGCAAGGGTTCTGGGGCTTATAGCATGCCCCGTTTACCTCTCCTTCATGGTTAATCTTGATTTCTATTTCAATTTTTCCACTAATCCAGATTCTCCTTTTTCACTGTTGTAGTGTGAAGCATCAAACTGAGCATCATCTTTAGGCAGCTGCACGCTGACTGTCAAAGGTGGTTTTGTTCATCTGACGTGTGTGTCCCCAGGACAAGTCGATGAATACTGAAATCTTCCCCTTCTGGTCTGGTTACACTGTGCAGTTAGGCTAGGCCACTCCACAGCATGGGTCATGTTGATCACACATTCTTATACTGAATCATCAAAGGCCGTTTCCTTGTCGGCCATGGCAGGTAGGCAAGCCGGCCGGGATCCCAGGGTTGAGCATTGTGGGAGCCTGCGGGCACTTGCTCTGCACACACAGCCTCTATTATTTCCCCAATCAGCTGATTTTATGTCATATAATTACCTCAGATGGGATTTAAAAACACCAAGAGTCTATGTAAAGGAAATTTATCTTGATATCACCAAAAGCCTTAAAGTCTTCAAACAGTTATTGAGCGCTCTTAGGGGCAAGACATCGCCCTAGGCATCATAAGGGAAGCAGTGCATAAGCTCCTGACAAGGGCAACAAAGCTACTCCAAGGGGGAAACAGCCTTCAGAGTTAGAACCAAATATAGGCTTTAGAGTTTGGTGGCCACTTTCTTCCTAAGTATCATGTGAGATTAAAGAAAACTCACAGAGGCCTAGTATATTTCTCAGAGAGGAATCTGATCTTTTTAAAAAAGAATCAAGAAAATCAGATTGCTGCAGGGAGAAAACCCTATGCCACTTCTTCCATTCTCCCAAACATTTTTGAAGTTCATACCAACACAAAGAGCACAGGGGAGTGGGGAAGACCACCTGGTCGACTGCCACAAAACAGGTGGCCTCTCATTCCCTCAGTCAACCCACAAACATTCTTCTAGAACCAATATTGAACTGTGCACTCTGCTAGAGCTTAGATACAGGCACTGTTAAGATGCATTCACTCCTTCAAGGTGTGCATAACCTACATACATGTAAATAAATAATTTCCATGCAGTCTAATAATTATAGTAATTAGTAAGTATCCAGTGCTATGAGAACATCAATAGAGTGGCAATCAGATTTTCACACAGGAGGTGAACTTGGAGCTGAATTACGAATGATGAGTTTGAGTGATGGGATCAGATGTAGAGAGTATTTCAAACAGGAAGTTGAAGGATGTAGAAACATGCAAGAGTCTGGTGAGTTCAAATGATAATAGTGTTTCATAGAATATGTGTGAGAGAGTGGCAGGGGATGCGCCTAGCCTAAGTCTTAAATGCCATGTGTAAGTTGAGATGTTATATTGCTAGTAATGGGAAACTATTTTAGGGTTTTAAGAAGGATGTCACAGAATCATATTTGCCTTATAAGGGAACCATTAGATCAACACTAGGGAATGTAGTGGAGAAGGAAATGGCAGCCCACTCCAGTGTTCTTGCCTGGAGAATCCCAGGGATGGGGGAGCTGGGTGGGCTGCTGTCTGTGGGTCGCACAGAGTCGGACACGACTGAAGCGACTCAGCAGCAGCAGCAGCAGGGAATGTAGTAGAGGAGGGTAGAGAAGAAACCAGTTAGTGATTTGTTGGTGCCATTTGAGCAAGATGAGTCACCTCTGCCATACTCTGCCTGAATTCTTGAATTATCATCACAATAAATAAATGCTGTTTTACATTCCTAAATTTGGAGTGTGTTACCTGTTAATAAATGACTAGAATATGTGATTTACAATCTTGTGAGTTACTTGTAGCTAGGACTAAATGCTATTCATTTCTCTACCCCTAGCCTTATTGCCTTTCACATAGTAAGCACCAATATTGTTTATTGAGTGAATTGAATGGATGTTTAGATGCCTGCATGGGGTGTTTGCAAACTTCCATTATCATAAAGCCTCCAAATCTAAGTATCTCTACCCGAAATGTAAGAAAGAATGGTGATCTCTGACCTCTCCGAAGGTATGCGGAGCCCTGTTGACCCCAAGAAAGAGCTATGTATAACACACAGAGGCCCCAGCCCCTGGTTGTGCTTCTTGACAAGAGGAACTGGTCAGTGACCCTCCCAAGGAGCACTGTAGAATTGTGCTTGGGTTTTTTTTTTTTTTTTTGGCCATGCTATGTGGCATTCAGGATCCTCACCTGGGGATTGAACCCAGGCCCCCTGCAGTGGAAGCATGGAATCCTAACCACTGGACCTCCAGGGAAGTCCCTGTAGGACTGTGCTTTAATAATAGCAAATGCTTACGTAAGACTTGCTGTGTATCAGTCACGTTTGTAAGCATTTTGCAAAGTTAATCCATTTAATATTCATAAGTCTATGAGATAAGTACTATTATAGTCCCTATTTTACATATACAAAAAATATGACATGGAAATACTAAGTAATTTGCACAAGATCACGCAGCTAGCAAGTGACAATTGAACTCCAGGCAGCCTGCCCCTGGTGACCATGATGCTTTTATTCATGATGCTGTCCTGCTTCTTTGAGAAGAATTATGCTGTTACCTGTGACCCCATCCATTTGGGAATTATAATTGTTGGTAAAGAAGAAGAAGTAAAAAAGGGACGAGAAGAAGAGAAAAATACTAGTCTCTGTGACCTTAGATAAGATGTAAACTTTTTGTGCTCTTAAATGTTGAATTTAGTAATTCACTTTCACTTTAAGCAAATGATAAAATTTCTTTTTTTAAAGATTCCATGAGAAATGATATTTTGTAAGTATCAAATTGTGATATTATTAACAATCATTCTTTATACAAGTAAAATTTTCTCATATTGTATCTGAATAAGTTAATAGAGTGTCTGTGGGGGCATAAGGTCTCCTTCCCCAAAAGCCATTAGCCTAAGCCTAGTTATCAAGTCCCACTGAATTCTAAGTGCATTCCAATTTTTAAATCTAGGAACAAAACTTTGATATTGCAGATAATTAAATTCATTCTGAGAAAAATATGTCCATGTGGGTTAAATTGCCAGCATTTGAACAGAATACTAATAGCAAACCGTGGGAAGTTGTATTGGTTACTTCGAGCTTTGAATAAACACTGACCTATTTCAAATAACCCTGTGACTCATCTGAAAAGCTGCAGATCACAAGTACAGCATTTAAATGGAGACACAAATGCCAGAGTGTAGAGATTTTCCTCACTTCAGTGACTACACTTCCTAAATCAGAAAACCTTCTAATTTGAGGTTTACCAAAAATAGCACTGGTACATATGGAGCCACAAATCAACAGTTTCCATAAATAGTCAAGATTTTGTCAAAGACCCAGATCTAGAACTAAAATTTTATATAATAATTGACCATGTTTTGGTGTCAAAAAAAATTTCAATCACCATTCTAGTGCCATAAAAAGAAGTCTAAAATGGGCTATTTCCATTTTTGCTCATGATTAAATATAGTAGTCAAGATTTTTAAATTATTCCAATGTTGTGCAGGAAAAAAATTGCAAAGAGCTAAGAAAGTAATAATTTCCAGAAAGTAGGTCTCCCAATATCATAAGGAGGTAGTCACAAAATAAGAAGGGTGTGGTGGAGAGACAGAGTAAGAATTTGTGCCAAATGGAAGACATCTGTGTCAGCATTAAAAATATTTGTGGACAATTAGAAGCAAATGTCATCTTCAAGGTATTACAATAAATGCACTTTGCCACTGTCCACATTTACCAGTTTCCCCTTGTCTTCTCCAATCTTGTCTGATTTCCTTCAGATATTCTCTATGTCAAACCAAAGAAAAGCAATTTCCTACAACAAATACACTCAAATTTCTACCTCCAGTGCAGATGATTAGGAAAGTGAAAGACATTTATAGATTTCAGTGAGGAAAAGCAATACCATAGAAGAAAGGCTGGATTCAATAGACCCAACTAAAGCACAGCAATCATCAAGCTTTGTGACTTTGTACACATCATCTAACCTCTTAGGACCACAGTCTTCTCCTCTGGAACTGGAATTGATACCTTCCTTTCTCACATACTGTTATGAAGATTAAATGAGATTATCTCAGTGAAACCCGTTGTGAGTCATAAACCATGCACTATGAACACGTCAAGCTGTTATACAGTATCTTTTTAAACACAGTGTTATTAAATTCTCTGCAAAGAATGTGCAATCTAAAACCTGTTATTTCTCTGCCAAAAGGGGGGATTTGCAAGTGTTTGTGAGCTGTTATAGGCAAAGAAGCAACAGAAATGAAATTTTCCCCTTGATGCAGTCGGAGGATAGAAAAAGAAGTTAACCAGGAATGGCAGTTATTTAATGTTTACTGAATATAACTTACTGCTTTGAAAGGATCATATCACCTTTGTTTCACCTACATCCATCTCTGCTCCAACAGTAACAATTATCCTACACTTTGGAAAACACCAACTGGTGAATTCTCGTACTTCTAGAGGTAGAACTCCGTGGGTTCTGTTGCTAAATGATTTAACCAAAGCCACAATTTTAGTCAGTTGTGAAATTGGACTAGAAAGTATAAGATGCTTAGTGTCTTTAGCTCTGCTAACCACCGAGGCCCACAATCAGCTAAGTTGCACATCATTTCTCAGTTTTTACAGAGTGACAAATTACTTACCAGTGACAGACAGATCCCTCAAAAGTTAATGACCTCAGAGAATTGGGATTTCATTACAAACGGTTAGCAATAGAAAACAAATTTTGAGTTGTTGTCAGAATTAAACACCTGCAGATGAATGATTGAATCTATCAAGTGGCTAATCAGAAGAGTCTCTTCTGTTGTCAATCATGTGTAACATTTATGTACGCTTTATATTGCAAAAATCTCGACTCACCCACCAGGTTACCTGTCAAGTAGACATATGCCCAGGTATATCTCATGTCTTGACTCTTCTAGAAAATCAATTGGTTGTGAGTGTGTATATCTCATTTATCTCTGTAGCCTTAGCATTTATCACAGTGTCTGGCACTAAATAGATACCACTAAGCAATTGTCAAGTGAATATGAATGAATGAATGAATGCCTTGAAACTGGTCTACACCCAAGGCTATGGAGTCCTATGGAATAATTCAGTAATCTTGTGAGGATTTGGTATCATTTTTCAACTTTATCTGGGTCATTCTCTTTTTCTAAATGTGTATGTTCATGGTATAAATCTTCCTGTGGGGCAAAAGGGGTAACACAATCCTCCATTGAGTTGAGTGACATTCCAGGGTCCTTGGTATAAATCTGTCATTGGGAATGCACTCACCTCAAAGTAGGGTCACCATAGTATCCAGCTTAGTGAGTCTAAGTGAATCTTCAGTCCTGGAGCATAGCAGGTCAGTAATATCATAATTCCCTGCGTAAGTAGCCACTGTGATGAAGAGAGGTGTTCACCAAGAGGTGTACAAGCACACTTGCGTTGCACTCGGTGTCATGTGAGGCAGCATGGTGGAGTGGAAAGAGCACTAGACAAGGAATCAGAAGAGCTGGGTTCTGGTTCTGGTTTTGCCACTTGTTTTTTTAATGGTCTTAAGTATCTGGCTCTTTCTGGCTACAATGTTCTTCCCTTTTGAATTGGACAAATCTCTTGCCTATCAAGTGTTTTGTAGGTACCAAATGAGATAATAATTATAGTATACTATTTTATCTAGGTGTTGTTAGTACTTCTTGTGTGAAGGTGGTTTGTCAATTGTAAAAGATAGCCAAAGTATGATAATTTTGTCCCTAGTCCTTAGGAGCAGTTTTATCTTCCTGATTTGGAATAGTATCTATCAATGTAAAGTGAATTTTCATTCCAGCTATTTGATGGCTGGTGGAGGTAGCCCATTCTCACCAGTCTATTGATAAAAGAGTTAAAATTAGTTGTGATTATTCCATATTCAAGAGATAATTAAGCTTTGACTGATAATGATGCACCTTCCTTGCTTTAATTCACACTTCTATAATACAAAAACTATCTTTTAATAAAGTAGTCAATATGATACCTCTTTATGGTTCAGGCTTTTGTTGGTAAACAGCACAGTAAAAGGACCTGAATTGTGAACCAGATCAGCTACTATCTCCATGGAATCATTTTAGAGGAAACTTAAGTCCTATCTCTCCTCATTCATTGATACTCAAAAATCTCTCATTGAGATAATTTTTTTCTTTCCACAGTTGGACATGAAGTTGAAATTTAAATCTCCTTCAAATAAGTAATATAGTAAGTTTTTACCAAAATGCAAAGGATTAATTGAAGGTATTTTTTGAGCAAGAGGGCATTAGATATATGCCATATAAAAGAAAAAAGGAGAACCATAAAAATAACCAAATCCATCTACATTCTTTACTCATTTAAGTACTGAGATTTAAAAATTGATTTATTTTTAAATGTACTTTCTAAAAAAAGATTATAAAATAACTGCTGTGGAAAAAAAAATACTGGAAGAAAAAGCTCCTATCTAAAATAAATGTTTTCTTGTATTCTATACTTGTCAAAAATATGTACTAGATAGGATCTGAGTTAACTCATTTTCAACATTTTTTTTCACTACAGACTTATAAATGAATCTTTGAGGGACCAGCTATTGGTAACCATCCAGAAGACTTTCACATACACTCGAACCCAAGCTCAGCACCTCTTCATCATCCTCATGGAGTGCATGAAGAAGAAAGAACTGGTAGGTAACAGTGTGTCTATAGGTGGCAGAGACCTCCCCATACCCCTTCTCTCTGTTGAACTATTTTCTTGAATCACACACCAATTGTTTCTCCTTTCCAGCCAAGCTCACAACCATCCTCAGGCTCCACTGGCTCCTGTAGCTTCCTCCCCTCAGTAGCTGAGACATTGTGTTTTCTGCCTAGATTTGATGAAGTGTGGGCAGCAGGGTTCTAGCATCATTTGCTACTGAAGTTGCCTCAGTACAATGAGGTGAAGAGAGAACATAGGTTTCCTCCCAGAGAATGCTTCCATTGATCCTCTTAGGGTTTCACTTGGCTTGTGAGTTGTGAATTACTGATGTGCTTAGTATCTTAGTATCATCGATCTTAGTGGCTCAGGGTACAGGTTAATCTGTTCATCTGTACAGGCAGAAAATGAAGAAATGTACTCAAGGAAGTTTGGAAATTTCTATAATTTCTGAACTGCCCTTTGTAGCTACTGAAGAAGCATTTCTCACATCTTAGGAAAATGTCTTAGAAATGTGCCATCACAGAGACCTTCAGTTAGGGTGAGCAGAAATAGCAGGAGCCAACACTGAAGGAGCCCTTGCTATGTGCCAGGCAGAGTGCCAGATCATTCCACGTATTAACTCATGTGATCTTAGCAACTGTCCCAATGTGAGAGGTACAGTTGTTACCCTCACTTTCTAGATGAGGAAACTCCAAGTCACCTGATGAGTAAATCAGGAACTAGACTGAAACCCAATGGTATTTCATCTCTGTGGTAAGTATTTTTATTCCGAAATGTCTCGTCGAAGCAAAGGCAGCGCATCATCCACTCTAGGTCTATTCGTGGTGGGCCTCAGCGAGATGAGATTATTCTCAAAGGCCATGGGAGCCTACCTGCTGACGAGGAGGTGGAAGAGCAGTGCACCCCTGAGCGGCGGCCGCACTCAGGCCGGGACAGTCTCGAGTCTGCTGAGCATCCTAGAGTGGTTATTCCTGCGGCCATGAGGGTGCACTGCTCCTCCAGAGGGGCACCAGGGCCAGACCCTAAACGGATCAGCTGTGAGGCAGGGCGTGTGAGAGGAACTGGAGTGAGCTGCCTGCATCCAGTTCCCCAGTAGACTACAGGCTCCCCAGAGCTGGGCTGGAACTGTCTTGTTCACAACCGTGTCCCTATGTATGCGACAGTGGCTGGCACACAGTGGTGCTCACTGAGGCTGCCAGGAAGGAGAGAAGGAGGTGATTTCTGACTTTAAAGAACTAAATATTTAGAAAAAAAAAAAAAACCTGACTCAAATAAACAAGACCAAACTCCAGAAAGCATCACATAGCCTTTGTAAAAAGCCTTTCAGCAGCTTCTAGGTTTAGCATGAAAGGAGTAAGGTGAGGAGAATGGGACAGTACCTCCAATTCTTGAGTACCTGACCTAAGTAGTCTGGCTGCCCCATATAAAGAAGCCCGCTTGGAGATCAGGTTCAGAATCATGACCACCAGCATCCCAGGAGAGCCTCTATCAATCCTGAAAGTGCCACTGCCGTCCTCCCATCTTGGAGGCAGTTAGCTCACAACAGGTTCAGAATCATGACTGCCAGCATCCCAGGAGAGCCTCTATCAATCCTGAAAGTGCCACTACCGTCCTCCCATCTTGGAGGCAGTTAGCTCACAAACTATTAGCCCGTGTTTCCTCCACTTTTAAGAGGGGCATGAAACTCTGAGCTTCTGCCTGCCACAGAAGGGATTTTCTCCTATTAATGAGTTTACAATGCTAAGGTCAGTGACTGTGAAAGCTTACCAGAACTCTACATTTCAGCCATCCTCCAACTTTCCTAGAAAGGCAATCAGGCTCAAAATTCTAGGAACTAGTTGGAAGCCATAAAACCAAATGAGGCTGAATGTACTTTTCTGGGTATTTTATAGGACGGTTCCCTGGGATTCTTTCTGTTTGGTAATTGTCTTGTTGCTTAATTGTGGTCTCTGCTGAAATGTCAACTGTATTTTATTGTGACATATTCATTCATTCGCTCATTCATTCTAGAGCTAGGTACCCCTAGCTCTAGACTAAGGACGTGTGAGCTTAACAAGCAGTAAGTTGTCCTGATCTCCATCCACATCTGGGCAGAAATCGGGATTTTTAAAATCATAAATGTAATTAATTTCCATTTTTGAAGGACTGTGTGTATGGATAGTACTAGATGCTTTAGAAAGGAGGTGGGAGGAGCTTGGCATTATTTTTCTCCTTTTGAAGGAAGTAGGGGAGGGAACAGAGGCTGAAGAGTTGTGGGGATGTGCAAACAACCAGGAAGAGCCACTCCAGGGCTCTCCCGCTGCAGAGCCCAGGTATCTTCTCCTCATCACACAACAGCAAGCATCTTTCAAGTCGCTTTTTTTTTCTTATTTTCTTATTTAGGTAGTCTAAAGTTTTTATGGGACTTCCCTTGTGTTTTTATTCCCTGATTAGATATTTAATCCATCTAGTATTCAGTACAGAGTTTCTTTGCAACTTTAAAAAAATTGAAGTATGATTGATTTCTGTTTCAGGTGTACAGCAAAATGATTCACTTTTATATGTATAAAATATATATATATATCTTGTATACATATATAAAGAAATATATATATATATCTTGTATACATATATAAAGAAGTTTCAGATTCTTTTCCATTATATAGTTCCTTGTGCTATATAGTAGGTCCTTGTTTATTTTATATATAGTAGTGAGTATCTGTTAATCCCTGTTATCTCTCCTCCCCTTTCCTCTTTGGTAACCATGAGTTTGTTTTCTGTGTCTGTGAGTCCATTTCTATTTTGTAAATAAGTTGCTTTATATCATATTTTAGATTCCATGTGTAAATGACAGCACATAGTATCTGTCTTTCTCTTTCTGACTTACTTTGCCGAGTGTGATCATCTCTAGGTCTGTCCACATGGCTGCAAGTGACATTCTTTCATTCTTTCTATGGCTGAGTAATATTCCGCTGTATATAAGTACCATATCTTTAACCATTCATCCATCAGTGGACACTTAGGTTGCTTCCATGTCATGAATATCGTAAGTAATGCCGCTGTTTTTGAATTAGTACTTTTGTCTTTTCTGGATATATGCCCAGGAGTGGGATTGCTGAATCATATAGTAGCTCTATTTTCAGTCTTTTAAGGAGCCTCCTTACTGTTCTCCCTAGTGGCTACACCAGTTTATATTCCCAACAACTAGTGTAGGAAGATTCCTCTTCAAATTTCTTTTGATTCCCTTTGTGAATGAAGTGGGATGTCATATCCTGAACTCAATCTAACCATTCATTTCCAAGTTCAACTTAAGCATTTGGTTCTAGAGCTGTTCTTACATCTTTCTCATCCCAGCATCCTATTAACAGTATCATAAAGACCTGCACTATAGATGCATATTTAGCTTGTGAAATTGGGCCTCTGGGCTATGTGGCTTCATGGAAAATATGCCTTGCTGGGCCTTTTGTATGAGTACTTTCTACACACTTCATATTGTTCCTGAAAAAAATCACTTCTCCTCTGCTTACTTCTAAACTTGGGTCGAAACACCTCAAATCCTGTCATCTTCTGAGAAGACATATCCTTCTAGAAACCAACCCATGAGCTAAATCCCATCGCTGTTATCTAGGAAAAAATATTAAAATAAAAGCAATAAAAACTGTCCACAGCAATATACTAATTTGGGGTCAAATGTTAAGGGTCAGTGGTCCTCCACTTCTTCTCCAAAGGGATGTGGTCATAAGGAACATTAGGACAGGAAAAGAGGGCCCCAGTGGCTTAGCACACTCTGAGGCTGATTACATGTATAGAAAGCACAGAACCTTTTAGTTCCAGAGGACAGTGCCAACTCCCTCCCTCTGCTGCTGCCTCTCGGAGCTCCCACCTGCCCTCTGAACTCCCGCAGAAGCTTCCCCCACATCCTCACTGCCAACCCACCAGCTTTAGCCTGGGCAGTACATTTTCTATGGACACTTTGTTGTGATGGAGTATTGTTAGACTCAGCAATGTAAGCCCTATGATAAGTGTGGCCCTGGAGAAGGCACTGGCAACCCACTCCAGTACTGTTGCCTGGAGAATCCCATGGGCGGAGGAGCCTGGTAGGCTGCAGTCCATGGGGTCACTAAGAGTTGGACACGACTGAGCAACTTCACTTTCACTTTTCACTTTCATGCATTGGAGAAGGAAATGGCAACCCAATCCAGTATTCTTGCCTGGAGAATCCCAGGGATGGTGGAGCCTGGTGGGCTGCTGTCTATGGGGTCGCACAGAGTCAGACACGACTGAAGCGACTTAGCAGCAGCAGCAGCTGCAAACAAGTCATGGTGGAGGATGGCAGCTGCCTGGCTCCTGGTTTACAATCTTTCATTTCCACGCTGATGGCTCCTCTAATTTGCTACCTTCCTTTCCCAGCTGCTGGACCTCCTAGGGATCAGTGCTGTTCACTTTGCCACTGTTACCAAGTCTGTTACCAAGTCTTTGCCTGCAGCACAACAGGCTGATAAGTCTACAGATGAGGTGTTGAGGCAAGGAATACAACTTTATTTGGAAAGCAGCCGACTGAGAAGATGGCACACTAATGTCTCAAAATAACCATATTATCAGGGTCTGGATGTCAGGTTCTTTTATAGAACAGAGATGAGGGGAGATGAGGAAGTAAAGTAAAAAGGCCATTAATCTAGCAAATATCTCCTGAAATGTCCAGCCATAGGGAGGGGATGTGTTAATTTCTTCCTTCCTATAGCTATTCACTCCTGAACAGGATCCAGAACAAAGGCATTTTGGTTTAACATTCAGGCAAAGATGCAGGGTTCCCCGAGGCTGATCTTTGTGTCCGGACAGTATCCTTTTAAGGAACAAAAGCAATGTGAAGCAAAGGTTCGGAAATAAAAGAAACAGACCCAACTTGGAGTCACAGTTGGTTCTTCCCTGTAATACCACCACTTCCCAGTCACACCTGACAAATCATGTCTCCACTCAAAACTGATGCTGCTCTAAAATCCAAGTCCCACCTCCAAGTACAAGAATCCTTCCCCCCCACCACCACCATCACTTCATATCAAACTTGAATGCCAAGATTCTCCATAATTCACTAGTCTGATACCAAATTCCTGAGATCATCCACATGAAATATACTTTCATCCACATAAAAGTATGTTTTAAAATATAGCTTTCTGTGTCCTGTTCCTAGTTGACAGTCCAAACAATCACTCTCAAACCTGAGTCATTGTTTCTAATTCAATTAGGTCTTCGGTCGTACTGAGCAATCTCTTTATTCATCTATAGTCAGTGGATCAGAGAAGGCAATGACACCCCACTCCAGTATCCTTGCCTGGAAAATTCCATGAATGGAGGAGTCTGGTAGGCTGCAGTCCATGGGGTTGCTAAGAGTCATATATGACTGAGCAAATTCATTTTCACTTTTCACTTGCATGCATTGGAGAAGGAAATGGCAACCCATTCCAGTGTTCTTGCCTGGAGAACCCCAGGGACGGGGGAGCCTGGTGGGCTGCCTCTATGGGGATGCACAGAGTCGGACACGACTGAAGTGACTTAGCAGCAGCAGCAGCAGCAGCAGCAGCAACAGCAGTCAGTTGATACCCTCTCCTGTTCTCTACAATCATTGTTCTAAACCTCTTACATGTTAATCTGACTGCTTCTCAGGGTCTTTTGTAATGCATTTCAGAAGCTTTATGGTATGGCAACATGAACTTCCTTCCTTCTTATAGCTTGGTCTTATTTCCATATAATGATTCTAAAATCTGGAAGTAAATATTGCAACTAGACTATTATGTTTATCCACTCCATCAATTCAAGATGTATAGGACTGAAAATAAACTGATTTTTTAAAGACATTAGTCAAGAATCTTCCAAGGATGTCTACAGATATAGAAAAGAGGTAGTTTGGGGAGAATTGGAGGGGACCTGGTATCTACCTTTATTTGGAAGATGGTGGACAGAAACAACCTGAGAAGCTAAATTTAAGGAATAGGATCACTATTATGTCCCAGCAGCTGAAGGTGTAGCATCTCGATAGCATCATATTCTCACTTGAGTAGAGCACCTTAAGGCAAGGAAAAGCCAAGGACATAGAAAATGTGCTAATGGAATAAATTGAAGCAAAGATATTAGGTCATCAAGTTTGTGTCCTTTTCAGTAATGTCTCTGTAGCTTTTGATGCTGTCAACTCCTCTTCCCTCTCCCACTACTTTCCTGAGAAGTCAGTAGTGTTAGACTTTAGATTCTTTTTCTAATTCTTTGCCATTTCTCTTATAGTTCATTAATCTTTCTATTGCTAGCTCCCCTTCTTCCTCCTCATACTATAAAAAGATATTTATCAAAGACCAGTTCTTGGCCATTTCCCCTTTCATTTATTATTCTGACTTCAGTTATTTTGAGACAACTCCCAGATGCACACATATTGAGCCTTGTCTTCCTCCAGGCTCCTTCATTTCCAGAGTCCACACTTTCAAACATTCCCTCACTCTTCCTCTCTTAACCTATTGCTATGCCCTATTAACCTGGTTCCCCCTAACCCAGTATCCCCCCATCAATCCATTTTATACACTGCAGGGATTTACAGACTTCTGTGAAGAGGCAGATGGTAAGTAGGTTAGGTTTTGTGTGCCCCAAACAGTTTGGTCACATATCTTTCTGTTTGTTTATTTGATTTTAAAGAAACCTTTAAACTATAAGAACCATTCTCAGCTTATTGGCTATAGGAAAACAGGCCAGGGACAAAATTTGACCCTCAAATTATGATTTGTTGACCCCTGCTGTATAGTATTGCTAGACACTCTTGCTGGAGGATAGAACCAGTTCCATCAGTCCTTTGCATATGGAGTATAATGCGTTGCTTATAGTGCCAGTTTTATATTTCACCACTTTTTTACAGACCCGTCATACTAACCAAGCTAATTTTCTTGCAATCACTTTTTAATGTCCTACTTCCTTGAATTTATTCAAGTCTAGAGCCCTCTCTTTAGCCATAGCCAGTTGCCAAACTCATGCACATATATGCACGTACATGCACACACGCTCACGCTCACACACCTAGAAGATACTTCACTCCTTTATTTGTAATCTCTTGTGGCACTTATTTGTACTTTTAAGTTATTTATATATATCTCTCTCTCCAACTTCCCATGTAAGCTGTTAAGAGCAGAGTCTCTAATTTGTTATTCTGTTTCCCCTGCATTCACTATCCCTAACTGTGCTTATTGGATCCCAATAAATCTTTGATTAATGGGTGAGTGAGTGATTGAATGAATTCATATGAATATACATTAAGGCAGAAAGATACATATTCAGTATCCACAAATTGCCCTAAAATCTTCACTAATACAGTATCATGTATCCTTAAGGTTTCATAGATTGGTTTATGCACATGTATTTGATTTGAGGCCGATTGCTTAAGTTACTGGACCTATGGGAGGTATCCCAGTATGGTTGTTATGAGGAACAAGCTCTCAAAATAGAAAAACCTATATTCAAATTCTGTCTATGAGTCACTACAGATGCAAGTTAGAGTATACATGTAGATACCTACTCTTATCCTTGTTTTTTTCTCTAGTCCTGGTTATAATTGTCATTGGGGCACAGTTTAACTTGAGTCACTTGTCATCCATCTTCATGTTCATCTCCCTTCCTGCTCATCTTCACAGACAGAGAGTATAGACAAGAGGAACCATAATAGGTAAAGTCCTCCTTGGTAGGAAAGGAGTGAGCCTGTGTCTTCCTTGTTTGATATCAATGGCCAAACAAGTGCAGCAGATCTCCTATGGCCACAAAGGAAAAAATTTCTTGGAGCTGAAAAAGGTATTTTTAAGCCAAATGGCTAAAGGTCGTAGAGTCGTGTATCAAGGTTAGAAAATAGTTCTATCTCACATAGTACATGGGAAGAAATAGAAATGCTCTTTGAGATCAATGCTGAATTGTATCTAGATCCTTATGGCAGAAAGTGAAGAGGAACTAAAAAGCCTCTTGATAAAAGTAAAAGAGGAGAGTGAAAAAGTTGGCTTAAAGCTCAACATTCAGAAAACGAAGATCATGGCATCTGGTCCCATCCCTCCATGGGAAATAGATGGGGAAACAGTGGAAACAGTGTCAGACTTTATTTTTTGGGGCTCCAAAATCACTGCAGATGGTGATTGCAGCCATGAAATTAAAAGACACTTACTCCTTGGAAGAAAAGTTATGACCAACCTAGGTAGCATATTCAGAAGCAGAGACATTACTTTGCCAACTAAGGTCTGTCTAGTCAAGGCTATGGTTTTTCCTGTGGTCATGTATGGATGTGAGAGTTGGACTGTGAAGAAGGCTGAGTGCCGAAGAATTGATGCCTTTGAACTGTGGTGTTGGAGAAGACTCTTGAGAGTCCCTTGGACTGCAAGGAGATCCAACCAATCCATTTGGAAGGAGTTCAGCCCTGGGATTTCTTTGGAAGGAATGGTGCTAAAGCTGAAACTCTAGTACTTTGGCCACCTCATGCGAAGAGTTGACTCATTGGAAAAGACTTTGATGCTGGGAGGGATTGGGGGCAGGAGGAGAAGGGGATGACAGAAGATGAGATGGCTGGATGGCATCACTGACTCGATGGACGTGAGTCTGAGTGAACTCTAGGAGTTGGTGATGAACAGGGAGGCCTGGCATGCTGTGATTCATGGGGTCGCAAGTAGTCGGACACGACTGAGCGACTGAACTGCACTAAACTGAACCTAGATCTTTTTAAGTTCATTTAACTCTCCCTATAACAGAATTTAGGCTTCTGAGGTGGCACTAGTGGTAAAGAACCCACCTGCCAATGCAGGAGATTAAAAAATGAGGGTTCAATCCCTGGGTTGGGAAGATACCCTGGAGGAAGGCATGGCAATCCACTCCAGTATTCTTGCCTGGAGAATCCCATGGAGAGAGGACCCTGGAGGGCTACAGTCCATAGTGTAGCAAAGAATTGGGCACAACTGAAGAGACTTAGCATGCACACAACGTAACGTAATTTAAGGCCGGACATGAATGAGCGACTAAACACAGCACAGCACATATATGAGATGGTGGAAAGAGGATGTAGGGGAAGTGTTACTCCATTAAAAATGTTTCCATATTAGTTCTCAAAACACAGTGGGGTACTGATTAATCTTTGGAAGTTCTGAAGCTCTTTAGGTGATTAGAATATCCCTATCTTAGGAATAGGATGATGAAGGCTTTGGAGTCAATGTGTCTGACTTCAAATCCTACATCTGTCATTTAATACGTGGCAATAGGCAAGTTATTTAGTGTCTAGATTAGTTAATTTTCTCTTCCAGAAAGTTGAGATTATAATAGTATTTATGTTATGGGGTTAATTATAAGGGTTAAATGAGTTAATATATGCAAAGAACATAGTGAGCACTAAATAAATACTTTTATTGTAACACTAATGATGATGTCTATATAACACTTTAACAAAGATGATTTCTTGTCATCTTATTTGATACTGCAGTCAACCTTGCTAAGGTCAGTTTTAGTATTCAGAGTCGAACACGACTAACACAACTTAGCAGCAGCAGCAGCAGCAGCAGGGAAACCAAGACTCAAAGATTTAAGTACAAGCCCAGCATCAGGTAGTTTATTAGAGGTAACCCCAAGATTTGAACCAAGAGTATCTTTCTGCAAGTTCTCAGCTCTTTCCCCAATATTTCAGCTGATTCCATGTTCTAAATATCAGGTATGACCAAGTTTAAAATGACTTTATGTATACTGAAATGGCAACCCACTCCAGTATTCATGCCTGGAAAATCCCATGGACCGAGGAGCCTGGTGGGCTACAATCCATAGGGTCACAAAGAGTCGAACACGACTGAGCGACTTCTGTGTGTATGTGTGTGTGTGTGTGTGTGTGTGTGTGTGTGTGTATGGCTGATTCATGTTCAGTTCAGTTCAGTTCAGTCACTCAGTTGTGTCCAACTCTTTGCGACCCCATGAATTGCAGCACGCCAGGCCTCCCTGTCCATCACCAACTCCCAGAGTTCACTCAGACTCATGTCCATCGAGTCAGTGATGCCATCCAGCCATCTCATCCTCTGTCATCCCCTTTTCTTCCTGCCCCCAATCCCTCCCAGCATCAGAGTCTTTTCCAATCAGTCAGCTCTTCGCATGAGGTGGCCAAAGTACTGGATTCATATTGATGTATGGCAAAAATCATCACAATATGATATTATTCTCCAATTAAAATAAATTAATCAATTTAAAAAATAAAGTAGAAGCTCATTTACTCTTTCATTTCTATAATAATTGGAGCAAATATTTATTAGATTTTTAGAGTCCTGGAAAGAAAATAATACATTATTGATATTTCTGGAATGCCCTCTACCCCTATACAGTAGTCATTGTAGTCCTAAAGGGAAAATGTAAGCACAGTGTCCAAATCACGTGAAATTTCTTCATCAAGGCATACTGAAATTCTTCTTTTCCAGCATAATATTTTAATCGGACTAACTAGGAACCCCAAATTAAAGATAACTCTCCTATATTCTCACAGCATATTCACTGAAATAAAAAAGAAATTTGAATGAAATTTCATTTACACAATTTCTTTATAAGACAGACAATGAGAAGAACACCTTTCATCTAATGATGCATAATGTATAATAATGCCCTATAATAGACAAAGATCTGTTGCACTCGTGTTATTTGAGCTGCAAAGTAAATGGGACAGGAATTACATCTTTTTTTTTTTCAGTTAACTAGAAAAATTAAACAAATTGAGGAAGATTACAGAAGTATACAGAAAATAGCCATTGGAGTTTCAACCTTACAATCCAGGTCTCAGATTCTTTCTCATAATCAACAAAAATGCATAGAATTTTAATGCCTCTTTCAACCATATTCATTTAAAATTACTAATAGAGTAAGGCAGTGGGGAAATATAGCAAGTATTTTCTTTTACTAAGAAAAATAAAATAATGCAATAATTAAAATATAAATAATGTACATAAATAAACACATTGTTGTATTATTTCCTTTAAGAGCTGACTTACTAAATAATTTATATGACAGTTGGTTTGAGTTCCAACTCTGGAAAGACTGTTCATCTCACTTGCACCCTTTATTTTCCCTATGCTCCCTGGTCCAGGGTCTCACCGTTTTCTCCTAGCTCTTTGGTGTCTGCTTGGTCTCACTGCCACCAGTCTCTCCATTCCAACTAACACTCAACCGCTGAATGAATCCTTTTAAAGAGCATCTCTTATGACTTCCCTTCTACTCAGAAACCCATATCTCATTCTTCAATGTTTTCCAAAGTGAAGAAAACCCACTACCAATTGCATATGAGATAATTTCAGGTAGAATGCAAATTCATTTTATTATTTTAAAAGGTTTTTATTTACATATGTATTAGTAATGATTATAATAAAACACAAAACCATGGATATTAAGCCTTAAAAAAATATAAGTTTTAAAGGAGGATCAGTTTGAGAAAAGATCTAATTGTCATATTAAGATATAAATAATGGCAGAAAGGTGAAAACTGTACAAGAATGACTGTAGCTTGAAACACACTGGTTTTCAGAATTAATTTTCAGTCTCTTAGCCTAGCATTCAAGACCCTCTGTGACCCAGATCTAGTCTGCTTTTCTGGTCAACAATGAGCAGTGCCACTACTTTGTCCCATATTACTCTAGTCTCACCGTATCTAATTTTCTTTGAGAGAAAAGACTGTGCCTTATACATCTTTCTGTATTTTGTGCAAGCTCTTGAATCCTCTCTCAAATGTTAAATGCACTGGATCCTATAGGCAGTGGGACAGAGTTCACTCCTACCCTTCGGCCTATTCCCAAATAGGAATTTTTCTGTTCTAAATGGGAATACATGGACTAGTGTTTTCCCTGAATTCAATAGAGTAACAAATCAGCCTAGTGTCCAAGAACAACTAGAAGTCTCTAGGGAGTTCTGTGAATCCTCTGAAAATGTACATAAGATTCTGTGTCTGTATGCATTTCATGGAAAGAATGCATTCAATTCTCAGATTCCCCAAGGTATGAGTAACTCCAGAGTTAAGAACCACTATATTAGAGGCCTGTCCATGGCAGCAACCAAATTATAATCATGGGAATCATAAACTTTGCCTCACATTCCTTCTGGTTACTCAGAGATATCCCATTTAGATAAACATTTAAACTCTGAGCATTTTTTAAATGTGTGAACTTTCACATTTTTCAATATGAGTTTTGTAGAGATAAGTTCCATGCTAAACAGTCAATTGTGCGTTTTAGGAAGATATCCACTTATAAATGGACTGTGATCCAAGGATCTATTTACATCCCAGAATCCATTTTCTGATATAGCAGTGTAAATAATTTAGCAAAACTCTGGTTTGCTGTAAAAAGTATAAGAACAGGAAACCACGAAGTGTTGTAGGAAGGAAGGAAAAGATTGTCATTCCCTTCTTTGGGACATCCCCATCATCTTCCTCCAGTGTTACCCATCCCCCACCTCCGATAAGTCCACGTCCTGCCTGCGCAGCATCTTATCTGGAATCTGAAGTCCCAGCAGCAGGACTGAAAGCTCTTTGACCTCTATAACTTGCCTGAGCTTCCAACAGGGGAAACTAACTGAACCAAAGGAATGATTGATTAGGGGACTTTCAGTTCAGTTCAGTTCAGTTCAGTCACTCAGTCGCGTCCGACTCTTTGCGACCCCATGAATCACAGCACGCCAGGCCTCCCTGTCCATCACCAACTCCCGGAGTTCACTAAGACTCGCGTCCATCAAGTCAGTGATGCCATCCAGCCATCTCATCCTCTGTTGTCCCCTTCTCCTTCTGCCCCCAATCCCTCCCAGCATCAGAGTCTTTTCCAATGAGTCAACTCTTCGCATGAGGTGGCCAAAGTACGGGAGTTTCAGCTTTAGCACCATTCCTTCCAAAGAAATCCCAGGGTTGATCTCCTTCAGGATGGACTGGTTGGATCTCCTTGCAGTCCAAGGGACTCTCAAGAGTCTTCTCCAACACCACAGTTCAAACGCATCAATTCTTCGGCACTCAGCCTTCTTCACAGTCCAACTCTCACATCCATACATGACCACAGGAAAAACCATAGCCTTGACTAGATGGACCCTGGTGGGCAAAGTAATGTCTCTGCTTTTGAATATGCTATCTAGGTTGGTCATAACTTTCCTTCCAAGGAGTAAGTGTCTTTTAATTTCATGGCTGCAATCACCATCTGCAGTGATTTTGGAGCCCAAAAAAATAAAGTCTGACACTGTTTCCACTGTTTTCCCATCTACTTCCCATGAAGTGATGGGACCAGATGCCATGATCTTTGTTTTCTGAATGTTGAGCTTTAAGCCAACTTGTCTACTCTCCTCTTTTACTTTCATCAAAAGGCTTTTTAGTTCCTCCTCACTTTCTGCCATAAGGGTGGTGTCATCTGCATATCTGAGGTTATTGATATAATTAAGAGGGAAATACAGGCGGGAAGGGCAATGAAGAGGTAGGATGTTGAGTCTTTTTTGGAAATCTTCTAATGTCAACTCTCATATTCAAATTATTTCCAAACTCTGCTTCCTACAGCATCTTCATGATGTGGAAAGACCAGGAGAAAAGGCATGCTGAACATGACAGATGGCAGCCTACCTTTTCTCTGTTTTCAATTCATCTTAGTTCTCCAACCCTTTCCCAGTAGTACTTCAGTCAACTAAAGTTAACTAAAGTTTGAAAATTGCTTCTTCAAAATAGACAGTGTTTCCCAGTTTATTCCCTTCCTCCTCCTCTTCTATTCCATAGTTCTTTCTTTTAATTTTATTAAAGTATAGTTGATATATGGGCTTCCCTGGTAGCTCAGAAGGTAAAGAATCTGCCTGCAGTGTGGGAGACCTGGGTGCAATCCCTGGGTTGGGAAGATCCCCTGCAGGAGGCGTGGCAACGCACTACAGCATTCTTGCCTGGAGAATCCCGTGGACAGAGGAGCCTGATGGGCTACAGTCCATGGGGTCACAAAGAATCGGACGTGAATAAGCACAGCACAGCATAGTTGATTTCCAATGTGTTAATTTCTGCTGTACAGCAGAGTGACTCAGTTATTCAAATATATATACTTTTTCATATTCTTTTCCATTATGGTTTATCACAGGATATTGAATTCAGTTCCCTGTACTATATAGTAGGTACTTGTTGTTTATCCAGCCAATGTATAGTGGTTTGCATCTGCCAATTCCAAACTCCCACTTTTCCCTCCCCACCCAACCTCCTCCTTGGAAACCACAAGTCTGTTTGTTCTCTATGTCTGAGTAAGTTACTGTTTCATAGCTATGTTCATTTGTGCCGAATTTTAGATTCCACATAAAGTGATATCATATAGTATTTGTCTTTCTGACTTTTTAATTTGTTTTTAATTGAAAGATAATTTCTTTATAATATTGTGTTGGTTTCTGCTATACAGCAACATGAGTTAGCCATAGGTATACATATGTATACAAAACTGTACAAAAAGATCAATACAAAAAAGATATTCATGACCCAGATAATCACAATGGTGTGATCATTCACCTAGAGCCAGACATCCTGGAATGCAAGGTCAACTGGGCCTTAGGAAGCATCACTATGAACAAAGCTAGTAGAGGTGATGGAATTCCAGTTGAGCTATTTCAAATCCTAAAAGATGATGCTGTGAAAGTGCTGCACTCAATATGCCAGCAAATTTGGAAAACTCAGCAGTGGCCACAGGACTGGAAAAGGTCAGTTTTCATTCTAATCTCAAAGAAAGGCAATACCAAAGAATGCTCAAACTGCTGTACAATTGCACTCATCTCACACGCTAGTAAAGTAATGCTCAAAATTCTCCAAGACAGGCTTCAACAGTACACGAACCATGAACTTCCACATGTTCAAGCTGGATTTAGAAAAGGCAGAGGAACCAAAGATCAAATCACCAATATCCATTAGGTCATCAAAAAAGCAAGAGAGCTCCTGAAGAACATCTACTTCTGCTTTATTGACTATGCCAAAGCCTTTGCCCTTGTGGACTACAACAAACTCTGGAAAATTCTGAAAGAGATGGGAATACCGGATCACCTGACCTGCCTCTTGAGAAACCTGTATGCAGGTCAGGAAGCAACAGTTAGAACTGGACACGGAACAACAGATTGGTTCCAAATAGGGAAAGAAGCACATCAAGGCTGTATATTGTCACCCTGCTTATTTAACTTCTATGCAGAGTACATCATGAGAAACACTGGGCTGGATGAAGCACAAGCTGGAATCAAGATTGTTGGGAGAAATATCAATAACTACAGATATGCAGATGACACCACCCTTATGGCAGAAAGTGAAGAATATCTAAAGAGCCTCTTGAAGAAAGTGAAAGAAGAGAGTGAAAAAGTTGGCTTAAAACTCAACATTCAGAAAACGAAGATCATGGCATCTGGTCCCATTACTTCAGGGCAAATAGATGGGGAAACAGTGAAAACAGTGAGAAGCTTTATTTTGGGGGGCTCCAAAATCACTGCAGATGGTGACTGCAGCCATGAAATTAAAAGACGCTTGCTCCTTGGAAGAAAAGTTATGACCAACTTAGACAGCATATTAAAAAGCAGAAACATTACTTTGCCAACAAAGGTCCATCTAGTCAAGGCTATGGTTTTTCCAGTGGTCATGTATGGATGTGAGAGTTGGAGTATAAAGAAAGCTGAGCCCAAAGAATTTATGCCTTTGAACTGTGGTGTTGGAGAAGACTCTTGAGAGTCCCTTGGACTGCAAGGAGATCTAACCAGTCTATCCTAAAGGAAATCAGTCTTGAATATTTATTGGAAGGACTGATGCTGAAGCTGAAAGTCCAATACTCTGGCCACCTGTTGCAAAGAACTGACTCATTTGAAAAGACCCTGATGCTGGGAAAGATTGAGGGCAGGAGGAGAAGGGGATGACAGAGGATGAGATGGTTGTGTGGCATCACTGACTCAACGGACATGAGTTTGAGTAAACTACAAGAGTTAGTCATGGATGGGGAGGCCGGTGTGCTGCAGTTCATGGGGTCACAAAGAGTCGGACACGACTGAGCCACTGAACTGAACTGACTGATACATGTCCCCCTCCCTCTTGAATCTGACTTACTTTGTTTAATATGATAATCTATGGGTCCACCTATGTTGCTGCAAATGACATTATTTCATTCTTGTTACAGCTGAGTAATATTCCACTGTGTATATGTGCACCACATCTTCTTCATCCATTTTTCTGTCAATGGATACTTAGGTTGTTTCCATGTCTTGGCTATTGAGAATAGTGCTACTATGAACATAGGGATGCATGTATCTTTTCTCACTATAGTTTTGTCAGGATATACGCCCAGGAGTGTGATTGCTAGATCAAACGGCAACTCGATAGTTTTTTTGAGGGCAACCCCCATAGTGTTTTCCATAGTGGCTGTACCAATTTATATTCCCACCAACAGTATAAGACACTTCCTCTACCTCTGATTACACAATTTTACTCAAACCTGTAAGTTTTACTGTGTTTTTGACCTACAGTGTTTGCAGGAGGAAGAGGAGAGTAGAGGGTTGAGGGGGAAATAAGTGGGAAGAAGTTAGAGAGGCTATTTACATACATAAGTTACCATAAACCAGATACTTTCTGAACCAGATAGTTTCTCTTCTGTGCTGATTAATGTGTATAAAATACCTTCTATCATTTGAACTCATTCACCCACACTTCCTTCTATATTTGTATTTATGCTTCTTCTTATTAGACGTGAGGCTAGTAAATGAATACATTCATCAGATTCCAAGGTTTCAGGCAGGGCCGTTAACCTGGTGTTGATCACATGTTGCACAATATATCATTTTCCCAAGTTTCACCAAACCCAAAACTTGACCTGCGAAAATTACCCTAATCGGAGGAAACAAACTGCACAAAGATCGCTGCTGCTCTATTATGTCTATCATTTAGTTTTGGGTTTTTACTTGACCATCTTATCCCTCAAAAAGAATTTAAATATTGTATCAACTAATCTCCTTTCCATTAAATAATATTCCCTTTCTTTTTCATTCTCACTTGGCACTTGTGTTTTCTTTCTTCTCTGCCCATTTGTCCACTTCCAGTGTTTGTTATTGGCACATGGCTATCAACAATGGGGCCAGTGCTCAGGCCTTATTCTGAAACTGGTCTGTCATCTTCATTCCATAATGATGTGACTTACACTTCAACCTTCCCTGTGCTTGTGGGCCTTAGCATTTGCCTTGGCAGCCACATAACTGTAGTTTCCTTCCCCTGCTTCTCCTTCTTTTTAATTCCTAGAAGCATAGACACATAATTCATAGAAGCATAGAGGCTTGGAGAATTAAGAAACCGCTTAGTAGTGATTCTCAGCCTTGGCTGCGCATTAGAATCACCTGGGGAGCTTTAAAAACTACTGATGCCTAGACCCCACACCTGGATCCCTCACTCAGTTCTGGAGTATTTCCTGAGTGTGAAAGATCTTAAAAAGCTCTCCAAGTGGGATTTATCATATAAGACAATGCTTTCTTCTGCACCATTATCACTTAGTGTTCTATTTCCTTCTGTGCCTTTGGGCTTAGAGAAGGTTTAGCATAATTTTCCACAAGGAAATGGACTCCTTTTTCTGTGAAATAAATTAAAAATCCACTTGTATGAAATACATTATTTTCCAAAGATACCAGCAAATGAAGTATCATGATCCAATGAGAACAGGCCTGGTGGCACTGGGCTAAGAAAGACCATTATTAAGTAAAATTGGCTCCAAACTGACTTGATTTCAAATGTTGTGATCACATCCTCCTCCACCCTCCTCCAAACACTTGGCCATGACTTACAACAGTGGTGAGAATGGCTGTTGGGGTCTCACAGCACATTATGGGCTCTCTACACATGCCAGTGATAAGCCACGCAATGATAAAAGACAGGAAAGAGGCTGAAGGTATCACTGACTCATGGAGGAAAGGGAAGAGAGGGAGGAAGTAGAGGAGGAGAGAAAAAAAGGAATAATCCATCCCTAGATTGCCAGTTGCTTTTTGTAATTTTACCTTCACTACAATACCAAGAGTCAAGTAACGCCATCCCTATTTTTACAGATTAAAAGGGTTCTTGGAGTGACTGGAGGCCACTCAGCTAGTAAGTGGCCTGCTTGGCCTCCTCCAACCACTTCTGCCTTACTGTCATCACCTGTTCAAAGTCTACTGCCCTAGTTTTGAAGGGGACATAGACTCTCCAGATCTGAGTGAAATAAAGCTGCAAGTGGGAGGAAGGGCAGTCTGCACCCAGGGGAGGAGCGCTACATCTCTCATCCCTCTGGGTGGAGGCAAGCTGACTTAGGATCCAAGAAATGGAGTTTGAGTTTTTCAGGCAGCATGTTGCCCTCCAAAGGAATCTGGGTCACAGGAAAAATAAATTCCAACAGAGTTCCCAGCAGGTGCTATTATACATGAATGCACAGTCTTGAATGGTGAATCTTTTTTGCCAGGCTTCCCCAGGAAATGGGCTGGAGGACTTCTATTATTGAGCTTCTACTGTTGGGGACAGTTTTGGTTGTTGTGGCGAAGGCAGAGCATTCACAAAAACCCACCATTCTCTCATCTAACAACAAGACGACACAGTCAAATGCTAGTAATTCAAAAACCTGGGCAAACCTGTACTTCAGCCAAATGGCATCATTTTGTTTCCGTAATTGTAGAGAACAGAATGATAACCAAAGGGAGAAATCTCTTACACTATCGTATTTAGGGGTGGGAGGTGGCCAACTCTCAAGAGAGATTTTCCCAAGGAATGGTTACCAGTGTTCACCCTGTTTTTCTTGCTCTAGCACTGGTCTCTCATCTCAGTCACTCTGGTCTTCTTTCACCTCAAACACCCCTGAGGCTTTTTTGGTCTCAGCCATTTGCTTATATCTTCCATCCCATCTGAAACCTTTCCCTCTAGCCTTCATGTTGCTGGCTCTTATTCTTCATTTGCAACTTGAATAGCACCTCCTCCAGGAAGCCTTCCCTGACCACCCTGTAAAAGCAGTTCCCCTTTTCATTCCATTATTTGTTCCCTAGTAGCATTTACCACCAGAGAGGGCAATGGCACCCCACTCCAGTACTCTTGCCTGGAAAATCCCATGGGCGGAGGAGCCTGGTAGGCTGCAGTCCATGGGGTGGCGAAGAGTCGGACACAACTGAGCGACTTCACTTTCACTTTTCACTTTCATGCATTGGAGAAGGAAATGGCAACCCACTCCAGTATTCTTGCCTGGAGAATCCCAGGGATGGGGGAGCCTGGTGGGCTGCCATCGATGGGGTCACACAGAGTCGGACACGACTGAAGCGACTTAGCAGCAACAGCAGGAGCATTTACCACACTTGGCAATCCTCTTGTTTACTTATATTTGCACATGTTTTTGTTTATCTGCACCTTTAGCCTCTACAAAAGCATATCTATCTTGCCCAGCATGTCACACATTTCTAAATACAAAGTAGATGCTCAATTTAAATATTTGCTGAATACATTAGCAAACAAAGCCCATGTCTGCCATGTCTGATGCTGTGTTTTCTCCCCCTACCCTTTTTTATAACTACTCTTTAGGGTGGGCTCTATTTCAGATGCTATGCTGTTGACACTTTGCTCATATTTCATTTAAGACTCAAAACACTCCTATGTGATAGATGTTATTTCTCTATTTTATAAATTAAGATATTAAGGTTTGATAAATTCATATTCTTGCCTAAGCCAAGATCATAACTGAAACAGCCAGGATTCAAACACTGCTGCTGCTGCTGCTGCTAAGTCGCTTCAGTCGTGTCCGACTCTGTGCGACCCCATAGATGGCAGCCCACCAGGCTCCCCTGTCCCTGGGATTCTCCAGGCAAGAACACTGGAGTGGGTCGCCATTGCCTTCTCCGATGCATGAAAGTGAAACGTGAAAGTAAAGTCGTTTGTGTGTCTAATGCCAAAGCTTGTGTTCTTTTCACTTTGTGACACTATCTCTTAAGAAACAGGAGCACTGGAGAGGATGAATAATCTCTCCAAAGAACTAAACAATGCTTCTCATTGGTCTTTCTTCTTCTCCTTTTATTTGTTCATTCCTTCTCTCCATGTCCCCATGTAACATTGCCAAAAACATGCACATTCATTGGCACGAAACACAGGGAAATAATCCCTGACTCAGATAGAACCTTATAGAAATCATGAAGTCAGAAAGCCATGTTGAATGGCAAGCTCCTTTCCATGGTAATCATGGAAATCTCTACTTTTAATACTTACATTTCTAGAGCCTCAATGCAGTATATGCCCCTGGATGGGCTGAGTTCTCTGAGGAAAGAATACAGGGTCCAGATAACACCCCCACGTGCATCCTCAAGACTTAGGGCTCATAAGAACCAACTTGCAAGTTCTACTATAGACAAAAAATGAGTCAGAGTGTTGGAGGTGAGATTGCTGGGACTGCGATTCACTTAGCCATAGCTTTAAATGCCCATGAGCCAACTCTGCCTAAGACAAAATGTTTCTCAGCAACTCGATTCCTAACCAGACCTCAGCTTTCTTCCATCCATGAGCCATAAACTCTTTGTCTTCCTCTTTCACTGGTCTTCAGAAGTTCTCCATCTCCATTACAGCTGTTTTATCTCCTTGTGTGGGTTGATTCTGTCACTCTTCCTGCTTAGGAATACTTTGTAGCTCTCTCACCCCCAATAGGATATGACAGAGAGCACAGAGAGAATTTCTTAACCTTGTAGCATGCCAGTCACCTCCAAGATACCCTGTTGGCATGGGCACATAGAAGGGTGGGAAGCAGAGCAGATGCCAGCAAAGCACACATCAAATACAAATAAACATGGGCACTTGCAACTGAAGCTCACTGCAGAAGGCTAAGTAGGAAATGCATGTCTTTTTAAAGCCAAACCATTACTCATGCCAACAAATTATAAGCACTGAGCAGAAGTCCAGAATGTACTCAGGAACCACTCGTGGCATCCATGGGATGCCTTCAGCTTAGAATATACATTCTAAGTTCATGTTCCACTCATGGTCTCCTTCTGGGAAAAGCAATCTGTTCATTACCTGCAATAGTTTTTTGTTCAACAGACTACTTTTTCAGTTAGTCGTTCCTCAGACCTCTATTGAATGCTTGCCACATGCCAAGCACTATTCTAGCGACTAGGGATACAGCAGTATCTGTCCTCATTCAGCCTCTATTCCAGCAGAGAAGAAAGTATTATCAACTCTTCCAAGTCTGGCTCCAGCAGAGGTCCTCCTGCTCAGTGTCCTTTCAGCCAATACGAGGCACATTTGGTGCAGAAGCAAAGCAAAGCTTTAATCTTTTGACTAGAGAATGGAGAGGCGGGCGCTCACGCTGTAGAGTACATGGTCTCCAGAGAGACTGTGGGCGGGATCCCTTTATGTGGATCTTGTCATCTTGGAGGGGGAGGAGTTCTGGTGGCAGGCGGGCAGGGCTGTGCTGGTCTGGCTGCAGACTGCAGAACCAGGCACAGGGTCCGTGCACAGGCTCACTGCCACCATCTTGAAGTGCATTGCCGGCTGTAGCACTTTGCACAAGGCGCACCCAGCTGAGGTGTCAGCGCAGGTGTTTGTCACCATGAACTCGGATCTGAAGGGCTAGGCGCAAGGCCCCTGCCCATGGTACCCTGTAAGCAAGGACACTAGACTAAGCGCAAAGGGGGAAAAAAGGTTAGATTTTTGTTGTCCGGATTCTATTTTTATTTCCTAGGCTTGCTAATGGGCTTTGCTGGTAACAAAATAATAAAATAAATATATGGCAAGGAATAATCTTGTGCATTTAATGCATCAAGTACTACAGGGATTGTAAAATCTGCCACCAGATTTAGCGAGACAGAATTCTTTGGTGACCTTAAGAAGCATGCTTTTGATGGTGTTGTGGGCAAAAATCCTATGAATAGGGTACATTCAAGAGAGAATGAGACTATAAGGAATGAGACAGTGAGAATAGAAACTGTATGTGAGGAATTTTGAAATAAAGGAAAAGAAAATGTGGGAAAGAAACTGGAAGAGAATGGAGCTCAAGAGATGACATCACAATAACTTTTCCATTAAAAACAAAATCTCCCATGATCTTAAACATTTACTCTGTCCAGTACTAGAAACATAGGACAGAGAATTCAGTAGTTCATTCTCTTCTAAACCCAAGAGAAATGCCATCCAAATACTTCCAGCCTGGGGCCACTGAGGAATCAAAGAATTCAAATAATAATGACAGTGTTAAAAGCTGCCATTTTAAGAGTGCCTTTAGGATTAAGAAATTATATACGTTTCCCCTTCCTTATTTAAATCTGAAAAACATAGTAAGTTGATATTTTTGTCAACTTCCCTCTCTAAATTTGAGAGAGGTTAAGTAATTTGTCCAAGGAACACAGAGTTATGGAATAGTGTAAGATTTGAGTCCATATTTGTTTGAATAAAAATCTTGTGTTTTTTTCTTCTTCTCGCTTCTAATGTAAGAATAGACTTCTGACTCTCCAGCCTAAACATCTCACCCAGAAATGACCTGATCATATAAAACATACAACTAGATGACCCCTAGTTCCTTCTAGCACTGCTTTCCTTAGCTTCTGTGGTTCATTTACACAGAAAGAATTTTTTTTCCTTTTTTCAAAATCTTTCTCTTTTTACAAATTAACTTTATATCTCTTAGTGAACAGTCATCTTAAACTTGATTTTTAATGTAGTTTTGATTCAGTTTATTGTTTCCAATGTGAAAGTAATATCTGCTGATTGAGAATGTGTTTTTTATAGAAAATTTAGAGACCACCAGAAAATAAATGGAGAAAAAAATAAACCCAGGCCCAGAAGCACCAGTCACTTTTGCTGTTTCCTTCTGTGTTTTTAGGGCTTCCTTGGTGGCTCAGCTGGTAAAGAATCTGCCTGCAATGCAGGAGACCTGGGTTAAATCCCTGGGTTGGGAGATGCCCTGGAGAAGGGAAAGGCTATCCACTCCAGTATTCTGGCCTGGAGAATTCCATGAACTATGTAGTCCATGGGGTCACAAAGAGTCAGACACGACTGAGCGATTTTCACCTTTGCTTTCTATGCTTTTATGCATAAATTTTTAGATTTGTTTTGTTTTAAACACAGTTGTAATCAAGCATCTATTTCTAAAGTGAAATTTTTCACTTAACATTAAACTATTTGCATTTTTCATACCATTCATAAATACACATTTTTCAGAATTATACTACTCATTATGTTACAGTGAAATTTCCCTACTGAAAGCATTAGGCTTAATTTTATTAGGAAAAGATACGGAAAGTGCACTTAAGTTCCTACAGTCATGCTGTTAGAAAAGAATAAGTGTCTGATTATAAGGAAACATGAGTCACTACTGCTAGTACCTTCTTCCACCATGATTCTCAAAACGACTTTCTGTAGTGGAACCACCTTGGCAGGTGTAAATTTTAGAATCAGCCTGTTAACAATGTAATGACCTTGCTGAGAACACTTTAATAAACTTTGGATTAAGAAGCAAGCCGACCACACCTCTGCTTAACAAAGCCCTTCCTGACCATTAAAATTGCACCTGAATGCTGTTTATGAGCATGTACTGAATATTCCAGCATTTGAACAGAGGATTATGTAGAGGCAACCTTTACTACTTGTCCCTTTTCACTCATGAAATTTATTTAATACAATTAATTTGAATCACTTAATGCCCAAACAGTTTATTGGGCAATTTGCTGGTGAGTGCCATGAATTGTTAGATTTATCATGGAATTTAACCAACTAGAGAACCTTTGTTCCTTAAATAGACAGTCTATGTGAAGGAGCCGTAAGATAAGAAGAAATGGCCCGACAGAAAGAAATGTGAAGACCCAGTTTGTACTTGACATCTGTGATGAATGCAGCCTTCCACTTATGTACCCTGCCAGTCCTACCTTGTTTGATTTTGCATTCTCCACGAATGTGGTTATAATCTGGCCCTGGTTAGAAAGTTCCATTGTAAGCTTCCTGTTTCTAGCCAGCAAGCTTACTTACATACCAGCTATTGACTCACGAAACAGTGACCTACTACTGAAGAGGTCCTGGGTCACTGTACAGTATATTCTTTATGTGCAACAAAAGCTATTTCAGGGACAATATTAGAAGCCAGTTCCAAACACCAAAGAGAATCCCCTTTAATTCTCTCTCTCATATATGTTCCATTTCTCTTTTGGTCTTTCTTTGCCTTTTGTTTCTGCAAGGAATGTTACCAGTGAATCTGTGCCTGATCAAAAGTAGTTCATTTTATAAAATACAATTGAACTCAAACTATTGATGAATAGCATTTTTTTTCTTTTCCGGATTGTCGTTCCCTAGAAAAAGTGTACTTTCCAGACTGCTTTGTCTGTCAGTAGGATTTTTAAATTTTTTTTAATGCATTTGGGCGCAATAAATATACCCCTTGGATTTTGGTAAAGCCTAAATATAGGGAAATGTTTAAGGGAACATGTAAGGGAAAAAATGTCTTTTTCAGAAGAAGACATACTCAATACCTCAAAGCCTAATTTTAAGTGTTTTATACACCCATGACTAGCATTTATTCTGCATAGGAAGATATTTGAGAAAGAGAGCAACCATTTGGGGAATGAATGATTTATAGTAGCAGTTGTTGAAACAACTGGCAGTCAGCCTGTCCAAACATTTTCCCAGATTTATAACATAAAATCACCATATCCGAATAAGCCTCCAGGGAGCTAAAACAACCAATTGACAAGCTGTTCTACTCCTTGTTAAGGCTGAGCTAGGCCACTCTCCTTATGGATCCCAAAACATTCAAAGCTAGGCCAAGTTTTTAAGCTCTCAGGAGTAATTACCTGTTTATTATTATTTCTTTTCCTGGCATTATAAAAAAAGCAGTGGTTATTTGTACAGAGCAAGACAAAACAGTTATTTTTATTCTTCTGTTTGCTACCATGAGCTCTTAACACTTCAGGGTGAATTTTCATTTGTGTTAAATGTTAGCCTGATCCACTGATTGAGTATACTAGTCTCTCCATAGGAAGTTAAAGGACTTTAACAGAGGTCACTAGAGCAAAGAAACTATAGGAATCATCAAGGTTAAATCCACCCATTCCATTTACTGATGAAACCAGGATTTTAAATAATAACGTTAATAGCTACAGCATTTACTGGGCATTTACCTTTTCTCAAGTGGCTTGGTTATTTCAGTCTGTCTGTCAAGCCAGTTTAGTTTCTCCAAAAATATGCCAAGGTCTTTTCTGACTGTTCTACATGGGTTAATTAACTTTTCCCACAACAGCCTAAGAAGATGATATTGTTAGTGTTCAGTTCAGTTCATTTCAGTCGCTCAGTCGTGTCTGACTCTGCAACCCCATGAATCGCAGCACGCCAGGCCTCCCTGTCCATCACCAACTCCCGGAGTTCACTCAGACTCGCGTCCATTGAGTCAGTGATGCCATCCAACCATCTCATCCTCTGTCATCCCCTTCTCCTCCTGCCCCCAATCCCTCCCAGCATCAAAGTCTTTTCCAATGAGTCAACTCTTTGCATGAGGTGGCCAAAGTATTGGAGTTTCAGCTTTAGCATCATTCCTTCCAAAGAACACCCAGGACTGATCTCCTTCAGAATGGACTGGTTGGATCTCCTTGCAGTCCAAGGGACTCTCAAGAGTCTTCTCCAACACCACAGTTCAAAAGCATCAATTCTTTGGCGCTCAGCCTTCCTCACAGTCCAACTCTCACATCCATACATGACCACTGGAAAAACCATAGCCTTGACTAAATGGACCTTAGTCGGCAAAGTAATGTCTCTGCTTTTGAATATGCTATCTAGGTTGGTCATAACTTTTCTTCCAAGGAGTAAGCGTCTTTTAATTTCATGGCTGCAGTCACCATCTGCAGTGATTTTTTATTGTCTTGTAAAACAGTTACATGACTTGCTTGAAGTCACAGAGCCAGTTAAGTGGCTTAATATATGGGTATATATCATTATATTTCATTGTCTGTAACTAATACATGATAATTCTCATATATCACAGTACAATTGTTATATATATGTTGAAACTTACAAAAATTCATTTTCCTAAAAGATTCTATGTGTTTTGTATTTCATTAAAATGTGTTGCAATAAGTCCATTATGTGCTGATAAGGAAAACCAGGAAAAAATAATGTGCCATATCCCACATAATAAAGGTCTTCTGATTTTACTAGGTATTGGATTAAAACACAAACCTTACATGTGAGAGGGTGTTCAGAAAATATCTGTTGACTCCAAATCTGACTTTCTCTCTCAGAATCATAATAGTGGATAATATGGATCCAGAAACTATATTTTCAAAGCCAAAATCTAGACTAGATGGGTTGCACATGAGTTACAAGCTGGGCAGAACATTTGAAATGGGGACAATTCTGGAAAATTCCATCTGCATAGTGAATGTGTGTATTTAATGTGGGTATTTGGTGTGTGTGAGTATAAAATGCAGGATGCCATTTTTCAACTTCTTCTGTTTGATGCCTAATAAAAACACTTATAAATTTTAAAAACCTGGCTATTTTAGAAAACTGTAGGTAAAGCTTAATAAACTTTGAGAGAGCAGGAATGTCCAGTATTCTCTCACACGTTAGCATAAGTAAGTCACCATTGACGAGGAGGACGTCTTCTCCCTGGATTTCTCCCAGTTCCAGAAACGTCTCCTTTCCTTGTCCATATCAGAAAATATAGGATCAGTCACTATAAAAAGGTATATTTTGGATGCTTGATTTAGAAAGCTGCTAAAATATGCTTTTCCTTTAAGGGACTTTCGAGTTCTGTCCCAGCCTTTGTCACACTGGCCTGGGTGGTTCTGTGATTGCGGAGTATGCTCAGTGAAGCAGTGCTTGAAAAACAATTGAAACTTCAAGTTGACTGGGCTCATAACAGAAGCCAGTCTACTTGAAAATACATGCTGGAGTCCTTGAAATGGAACTTGTCATGCCCAGCAAAGCTGGTGACTGCCTGTCACATCTGGGAATTCTTGGAGGAACTGAACTAGCCTGACAGACCCTTCACATCATCAGGCACCTCCCCACTGGTGACTTTGGTTTTCTTCCTCATTGGGTCCTGGTGGCATGGTGGTCGTGCTTCTAGTGGCCTTCTTTAAAAGTTGATGAGATACTTGATAAGATATTTTCTTGAATAACTAAAGGATTTGTTATTCACGTGATATTTCTTATTTTGGAAAAAAAAATTCTTCCTACTGCCCAATTTATTTTAGGCTGCCTCAGTTCTACCATAGAATTGCCATATCTGTGCATGGGGTGAATTTGGCCTTACATCCTTATTCAGATTGATAGTATAATTATGGAGGGCCACTAATTGTGTTGCTTCCCAGGTGGTTCAGTGGTAAAGAATATGCCCGCCAACACAGGAGACCTGGGTTTGATCCCTGGGTTGGGAAGATCCCTAGAGTAGGAAATGGCAACCCACTCTGGTATTCTTGCCTGGAGAATCCCATGGACAGAGGAACTTGGCAGGCTACAGGCCATGAGGATCTCAAAGAATCAGAAACAACTGAATACACACACACACACACACACTAATGATGTCATTCTCTCAAACACACTTTACTGCTTAATTAAAACTAGGTTTTTCTTTTCTAAAAGGTGAATAAAAATAAAATCCACTTTCTTTTCGAGGAATTAGAAGTATCCATTATACCTGGTGTAAATGGACTAGTTTCTCTTCATTCAGAATTTCAGGGACCTGCTGAAAATTGTGTCATTTTTCCCCACAGCTAAATTTAGCTTTGTTTGGCTGCTAATATATTATATTGTATCTAAGAACAGGGATGCCTAGTGTGCTGCGGTTCATGGGGTCACAAAGAGTCAGACACGACTGAGCACGGAACTGAACTGAAGAACTATATTTGCTCTTTAAATAAATTACTCTTAGGATATAGTTTTTAAGGATATATACTTTGAACTGAGCTTCCCCTAGCTACAGTTACCATTCCATTGAAACAAATCTCTATTTGGAATCACAATACCACTAAACTTTAGTAAAAGTTAATTAAATTATATATCTACCCAATTACTTGGGTAATTTTACTTTGCCAACAAAGGTGCATATAGTCAAAGCTATGGTTTTTCCAGTAGTCCATACTGTGAGAGTGGATGTGTGAGTTGAACCATAAAGAAGGCTAAGCACCAAAGAATGGATGCTTTTGAGCTCTGGTGTTGGAGAAGACTCTTGAGAGTCCCTTGGACTGCAAGGAGATCCAACCAGTCCATCCTAAAGGAAATTAGTCCTGAATATTCATTAGAAGGACTGATGCTGAAGCTGAAGCTCCAATACTTTGGGCGCCAGATGCAAAAAGCCGACTCATTAGAAAAGACCCTGATGCTGGGAAAGATTGAAGGAAGGAGGAGAAGGGGATGACAGAGGACAAGATGGTTGAATGGCATCACTGACTCAGTGGACATGAGTTTGAGCAAGCTCCACGAGATTGTGAAGGACATGGAGGCCTGGCATGCAGTACATGGGGTCGCAAAGATTCGGACACGACTGAGCAAATGAACAACAAAAATTACCTGGGACCTGAGTCAAAGGAAAAGTGATCCCAAAGGCAGGCACAGTACAAAAATATAAATAGTATAGATATAAAATATAGATACAGGAAATATAGATTTATTCTTAGGTATGTTTGTATATATATATGTATGTGTGTATGTGTGTATATATACAAATATATCACTATATAAGTGATGTTGCACTGCCATTTTAAAGGCTCCTAATTACATACATTACATGTGTAATATAGGGCTTCTTTGGTGACTCAGATGGTAAAGAATCTGCCTGCAATGCAGGAGACCCGGATTCAATCCGTGGGTCAGGAAGATCCCCTGGAATGGCAACTCACTCCAGGATTATTGCCCATATATGTGCATATTAACCAAGAGTCTTTAAATATATATATGTAATTGGAGGAGGAAATGGCAACCCACTCCAGAATTCTTGCCTGGAGAATCCCATGGACAGGAGCCTGGCAGGCTACAGTCCCTGGGGTCACAAGAGTTGGACACAACTTAGCAACTAAGCCACCACATACATATATATTTCATATCTATCTACATTTATGGGTGTGCACAGTGTCTGGTGCTTAAAATATTTAAGCACTTAGCTAATGTTTTGGAAGGACTGAAGGGAGAGAAGGAATAAGGAAGAAAAGAGAAGGGGAAGCTGAAAACATAACTGAAAGAAATGGAGGGTTTGCATGAGAGGGACTCAGCGTTTGAACATTTCTTCAATGTTCCCATGTATCTCTCCATGCATAACTTTCAATCTAAGGAATGTAATGCTGCCATGGACTGATAAGGAAGAGATTTAAAGGGAAAGAAATATCTCTCACTAATGTCCAGAAATGAATAGCAAAGTGACAGACTCAAAGGCAAGTGCTGGATAGAAAAGAATTACATTCTATTTTGCAGCACTGTTATTTCAATTTAATATAGTGGTTTTATAACTGTTAGCTTAAAATGTATATCTTTCCATGCCATTTTACCATGCCTATTTTTGGTAAATTGGCTTTCTTTAGCAGCTTGGTTTATTTTATGTTATTTCTGCTGTGGGGCATCTAGGAAATTCTCTATTTAAAAAGCAAAGTCTAAAAGAGCTGATGATCAATAATAGAATCTTTCTGGATAATCTGACTAATCAGTAGGTACTCTTGCCATGCAACAGAGAAGAGGTCCAAGACTGACTAGTAATCCTGTCTCTTTCTTTGTATTCAGTTTGTTTGTACCCTCTCCATAAACTGTTAGTTTTCCAGAAGACAAGAGGAGATGAATTCTGAACTTTGGAGAGCAAAAGGGAAAAGGGCTAACAGTCATGATTCTTTTCATCTAGTGGATATTTTTCTGTCCCCTCTACCCACTGAGTAGAGGAAAGTACTGCATAAAATAAGGGGAAATGAGGCCCCAGTAACTGCAGTGTGAGAGCTGTCAGCCCCTACTGACCTATAGGACTCTGCTGCTACTCTGCCCGTTTTATCAGCAAGCTTTATTTGTTTGAAAGCAATGGCCATTGACATCAAATATGGACATTACCTCTGACCTCTGTGGTTTCCATTCATTCTCCTTCTGTCCCTCCATAGAATCCAGGGAACTCTGCTGGGTCACCTCACTGAATGAGTGGGAAGTTGTTCAATAGCAGTGTTTGAGCACAAAATGTAAGAATTTCCACTGTATGACTTTGAGTAACTTACTACCCCTTTCTAAGCTTTAGGTATCTCTGCTAAAGATAGCAACAATAATACTGAGGGTCATCGGGACGGTTAGTGAGAGCTGTACATGTACAATGTTTAGAGGAGTGCTTGCACACTACAGCTGTACACTATTATTAATAAGTGAAAGTTGCTCAGTGTGTCCAACTTTTTGTGACCCCCCCCCATGGACAGTAGCCTGCCAGTCTCCTCTGTCCATAGAATTCTCCAGGCAAGAACACTGGAGTGGGTGGCCATTCCCTTCTCCAGGGGATCTTCCCAAGCCAGGGATCAAACCCAGGTCTCCTGCATTGCAGGTAGTTTCTTACCATCTGAGCCACCAGAGCTCTCTTCTATTCTCATCTTAGTCAGACTTGCTAATGTCACTTAGCAACTGCTCTCCTTAAAAGGCTGGACATGTTCAGTTCTTAATTCCCTGGTAGGGATAAACAGAAAGAGTTCAAGCAAGATTAATTAGAAAAATTTCCTGCTATAAGTATGTCAATGCTTAATTTATCTGAGAATCTCTTATACAGAAACCTCAACTATGTGGAACCAGGAAATAAATGAAAATAAAAAAGAGTTATTTGAATGCTGTCATTAATATCAAACAGTCTGACACTAAATCCCACAAAGGAAAAGGCACTAGATGCCAAGCAACCACCACTCTTCTGCTCAATTGCCACTACGCCTGCCCTTTATGGCTCAGGGAAGGTTGTGAGAAGAGTTTGTCAGACTGTAGAATCAGGAACCAATAAATAGCAGATACGGTTAGAGACCATTTCAATAGGACCAAATAGCCCTGCGTTTCCTGACAGTCAATAATACTGAGTGAAGTAAGTCAGATAAAGACAAATATCATATGATATCACTTATATGTAGAATATTTAAGGAAAAAAAAAGGTATAGATGAACTTACCTACAAAACAGAAACAGAGTTACAGATATAGAAAGCAAACTTACTGTTATCAGGGGTTAAACGGGAGAGGGATAAATTGGAAGATGGGGATTACCATATAAACACTACTATATAGAAAATCGGTAAGGACCTATTTAGAAAATAGTAATAAGGACCTACTGCATAGCACAGGGAACTCAACTGAGTAGAAAAGTTTCTATCCAAGAGAACTTTTTTTTTTTTAACTAACTCATTTTTAATTGGTGTCAAGCCATAACCCATACTTAACTAGAAATTTTACCTCTGTAGAACACTTCATTCTTTCAGTTCAGTTCAGTTCAGTTGCTCAGTTGTGTCTGACTCTTTGCGACCCCATGAATCGCAGCATGCCAGGCCTCCCTGTCCATCACCAACTCCAGGAGTTTACCCAAACTCATGTCCATCAAGTCGGTGATGCCATCCAGCCATCTCATCCTCTGTCGTCCCCTTCTCCTCCTGCCCCCAATCCCTCCCAGCATCAGTATCTCCAAATAATAGTCATCACCATATTACTGTACAATTTGTATAACAGGAATGTGTGGAAAATGCTAGCATTTGATGGCACTGGTAAATGTAAACATTTTTCTGAGGGTTCTTTGTGGGAAGGACTATGCTTGTTGAAAGGTACATTCTTGATCTAAGAGAACTACACTCAAATTGTACAGAATTGCTCTGGGATGACAACATATTTACTATTGCCAAGTCTTGTGACTCACAAAGCCACTGTATGTGTGTCTATGTGTATGTGTGTGCATGTGCTCATATCTCCCTGTTGTCATGATAGGATGTAAGTAGAACATTCTTCCAGTTTTGCTATCTAAAAAGATCAACTTGATGAGAGCTTCTATTTTCTCTGTCCTGGTATCTCCATGTACACACACATTGCCACACACATTGCTCTGTGGCAGTTATAACCTGAGAAGCTGTTGGTAGCCTCAAGTTTTGCCAAATCTTTCCCTTTCCCTGCTCTTCAGAATCTGCCCCCGGGCTTTGGTGTAACTTATTCAAAGGCATTTTATAATACCAAAGAGTTCATCTTTTTGCTCACCAATGCAAAGGTTTTGAGGGCATGTGGGCCGCAATGACCCTACTCATTTTGGTTTCACGGCCCGCAGAGCACTGTATGCATCACCCCCTACCTTGTAGGGTGCTGCCCTGGGCCGACACTCCCCCCAAGCCATCCTGGTTTTTCTTTTTCTCTTAAGACCAACCCCATGCTCTCAGCACCAAAGCTAAAATTTAATAGTCATCTTGTATTCCTTTCTGTCTCTTGACCCCTGAAAATCACCCCACCTTGTGATTCTTCGTGATGTCCCTTGCACTGAGCCTCCACTCCATCACACAGCCACCTCCTAATCCAAGCCCTTATTACTTCTTAAACCTGATGCAGCAGCCCTGAAGCTAGGCCTCACCTTCAATTTGCACCCTGAGATTAATATGCATTTTACAGTCTTTGACTTTAGCAAGATAGCCTAAGAGGCTAAAAGCATCCTCTTTAGAGCTGAGCAGATCTGAGATCCAGTCTTGACTATGCCATTTACCAGTTAAGCACTCTTGGGTACCAATCTAATCTCTGAGCCTGGCAGAGTTGATGTGAGGATTAACAAAATGATATATATAAAGTGCTTGGCACAAGGCCTAATGAATTATGTCCAGATTCCTTAACACTGAAAATCATTCACAACTCGTAAGTCACCTTCTCTTTACTTGCCTTGTAAGTCACCTTCTTCTCCAGCCAATGGAATATGTGATGTTTTAATGTTCACTTTTCTCTTATTTTCTCTTACCATTGTCTTCTGTTCCCTACCACCACCATTGAATTTCCCTATTAAGTCTAGCTACCCCACAAAGTGCAGATCAAATCCTTGCCTTCTCATGAAATCTTCTTGAGTCATACCAGTCAGAAATGACCTTTGTTTCCTCAGCCTCTATATTCTTTCCCTAGTTAGAATTTTCTCATCACCTCATCACAGCTTCCTGATTTTTTATTATATTTGAATCTCTGCTGCTGCTTCTGCTGCTAAGTCGCTTCAGTTGTGTCCAACTCTGTGCAACCCCACAGACGACAGCCCACCAGGATGCTCCATCCCTGGGATTCTCCAGGCAAGAATACTGTAGTGGGTTGCCATTTCCTTCTCCAATGCAGGCATGCATGCTAAGTCGCTTCAGTTGTGTCCGACTCTGTGCAACCCTATGGACAGCGGCCCACAAGGCTCCTCTGTCCATGGGATTCTCTAGGCAAGAATAGTGTAGTGGGTTGCCATTTCCTTCTCCATTGAATCTCTATTTCTTCCCAAATATTTTTACATTTGACCTATGTATATATGACATGGAATAATAAAGTAATCCTAAGCTGAGTGATGAAGAATTGATGCTTTTAAACTGTGGTGTTGGAGAGGACTCTTGAGAGTCCCTTGGACTGCAAGGAGATCCAACCAGTCCTGGGTGTTCGGGACTCATGCTGAAGCTGAAACTCCAAGACTTTGGCCACTTCATGCGAAAAGTTGACTCGTTGGAAAAGACCCTGATGCTCGGAGGGACTGGGGGTAGGAGGAGAAGGGGACGACAGAGGATGAGATGGCTGGATGGCATCGCCGACTCAATGGACATGAGTTTGAGTGAACTCCGGGAGTTGGTGATGGACAGGGAGGCCTGGCGTGCTGTGATTCATGGGGTCGCAAAGAGTCGGACACGACTGAGCGACTGAACTGAATACAGACGAAGAGGAAAGAACTGCTCTGTTTACAAGGAAAGCTACCTCTCCTAAACAGTAATTCTCAAAAAAAAAAAAAAAAAAAAAAGGATGAATCCCAAAATCAGTCTGCAGATTTTTTTGCAAAGAGTTTTGACTTGGAGCAGTTATAGCCATGGTTTATGCAATGGGCAACAATGAGAATAAACACAGCCATTCAGTGAGAAGATAAAGATGGTGTGTGGAAATTGGCCTCAGGAGGAGAGAGGGATTACTTGACTTAAGGAAGAAACAATAGAGCTGATAAACAGAATTGTTCTTTCTTGGAATCAATTTAGTCTGAGCTTGAAAGATCAAAATCTTTTCAAAGGAAAGCTCACTGTAAATTGATATAATATGACAGTCAGTGGGCCCTCGACTAATACTTTCTTTTACCATTTAACAAATGTCGTGTACTTCCATTGTCAGGTCAGAAAATGCAGCTTCATGGGAGGACTTCCATTCTTCCATCGGCTTCATTTTCATTTGCCAAACTAGTTTAAGGGGAAAACCTACTGGGGCTGCTTTTTGTTTCCCTTTATATTTCTGTTCTTGTTACATGACAAAGGAGATTCTTGCTTCTTATTCTTCTTTAGTGGCCCTAGAAAAAAGCTGTTGAGAAAGCACAAATTGAAATAAAAAAACTGCTAAAGGAAGAGGGGGAAAACAGCATCTCCAAGCTGGGCATTGTGTAAATAAACAAGAAGTTTTTTCTACCCAAGGGACTGATGGCCAGACATACAGGAACACTGGCAAGCATGCACACTTGAAGGCAGGGGGGATCTGGGGAGAGTTTGGCTTCCAGTAAATGGTCTTTGTGATATTTTTTCTTTTATTTGTCATTGCTGGAAAAAATAATCATCATACTAAAATATAATTTTGCATCTCTATTTGCAGATGCTTTCAAATATACTCACTCAAACACACACACACACATAATTCAGGATTATCTTGAGTCCTGGCATTGGCCCAACATGTCCTTCAAAACACGGGTTTATGCAAACATCCATGCATCAGCCCAGGAGGTTTTCTTTCTTTACCCTCTCTCAGGCTAGGAATGTATTTTAATACTGCATCTTATGACCACATGGGGACATTCTTGACTGAATGGCGGTATCTATTTTGTTTATAATTAGCCTGCAAGGCTACGAGTAAAGTGAATCCTAACTTTTTAGGATGTAGTGCTGAGCCTATTCTGTCTTTACTGGTGATACTGGGGACGGTTATTAGGTAAAAACCTGACCAGTCTCTGGTTGGGAAATAATGCAGAGATTCACAGGCACCTGAACCCAGACACTGAGTGTGTAAGATTGCAGCCTTGCCCCCTGAGGGGGCAAAGAGAAATATTTACTCTCAGATATGTTAAAGAAAAAAATAATCTGATACTTGTTAAAGATGGTAAGGAAGCCTTTATTCAAGGGTGTACTGCAATAGCATTTTGCAGTAAAGAAGAGAGATTGGGCTCAACCTTAAACAGAACAAGGAAAAGTAGGGATTTATTTATAGCTAAGGAGTTGAAGGAGGAGGGTCCCTGAACGGAAAATTACTAAGAGGGTAGGATGCTAAACTGACCTAAAAGAATTCTTGCTGAAGGCAGGCCAGGATGATCAAATATCACCTGGGGGGACAGGGGGCCAGGGAGGTGGCGCAGTGCGAGAGGATGAGAAATTTTGCCAGATGCTGAGGGTGAAAAGACATTGAGGGCAGAGGATTCTTGCTAAAACTAGTCGATCAATGCAGAGATGAATGTGGAAGCCCAAAGGTTAGAGCCTAGTCTTCAGAGGAGCCTGACTAAACTTTGGTCAGAGAGACAGTCTTTGTATACATAATACAGTCCCCATCTGAAAACTACAGGCCAGATTTGAACTCAGAATGAAGGATTCATTCCACAAACATTCACTGAGCACTCATGGTGTGTCAGTGACGCTACTGGGTAACAGGAATGTAGAGATGGAGGACATATGCTTGTCTTCCAAGAAATCAGAGACTATGGGAAGAGGCAGACAAGCAAATAGATTTATGCCCTTGAAACAGGCTGTCTAGATTCAAATGCGCCTTCCTAACTGCACGGGCTTCTACATGGAATCTAATCTCTCTGGCCTCAAGGTCACCTGCTGTGGAATGGGAATAACAGTAACCAGATGACAGAGTTTTGTGAGACTGGCTGAAGTCATGTTTATGAAGTGCTTGCACAGTGTTTGGCACATTGTGCAACATACAAGAGGCCTCAGTAATATTGCTGTCACCAGTGTTGGCAGTGTTTGTGGTACAGTGTCAGAGGTATATTCATGTAATTCCAAGGAAGTACAGAGGACAGACACCTAACCCGAGCAAAGGATGATCAGAATCAAGATGAGTTTGCAGGAGGTGATGCTTCAACTGTGCCTGGGAGGACAAAGGGGTTAAACACAGCTTCAGGGGCAAGATGTGCCAGCAGAGAGAACAGACAGGCAAAGCCACCACAATGGGAGAGAGAAAGCCTGGGGAACGTGATAAGGGTACCAAATGGGAAGGAAGTCCACAATTTTGAGTCCATACCAGATCCCAGAAATGATGCTATATAATTTAAAAAGATAATTCCACATAAAGCTTTGCAATAATTCTTTTTGTAAATAGGCAAAAAGTTATCACTATTTCACATAAACAGAAACTGAAGCCTGAAGAGGGCTTCCCAGGTCGTGCAGTGGTAAGGAATCTGCTTGCCGATGCATGAAACACAGGTTCAATCCCTGGGTCAGGAAGATCCTTTGGAGAAGGAAATGGCAACCCAGTATTCTTGCCTGGAAAATTCCATGGACAGAGAAGCCTGGTGGGCTACAGTCCGTGGGATCCCAAAGAGTCGGACACAACAGTAGCACCTAAGCAGTAACCTGTCTAGCAACTGCCGTGATTCACTCCTGAATCTTTATGAGTCTAAAGCTCACATTCTATACACAATCTTTACTGTCCAATCCAGAGCATAAAATGTCTCAGAGTGCCAAGAGGGTTGTGGGGGACCACGTGAGATGAGAACTCAGAGGCTAGACCAGTGCCCACAGTGTGGGCTTGGGTGTTTCCTTGAGTCATGAAAGTGACAGGATTTCCTGAACTCAGGAAGGGTTGTCAAGTGCCTCCTAACCAATTTCATAGGTGTAAGAGCTGGGTATTTAATGGGCTAAGTATCAACAATATGGTATGCATGGTGTGGAACAGAGATTATAGGGACTTGGTCCAGCAACATAAAAGGGGAACACTTAAAAATGATGATTTGTTTCTATGAGTTTGACTCTTATAGATTCACATGTAGGTGATGTCATACAGTATTTGTCTTTTTCTCTCTGACATCTCACTTAGCATAATGACCTCAAGATCCATCCATGTGGTATCCTGCAAATTGCAGGATTTCCTTCTTTTTCGTGAATGAAAAATATTCCATTGTATACATATGCCACATCTACTTTTTCCATTCATCTGTTGATGGACATTAGGATGTTTCCAAATCCTGGATGTTGTGAATAATGATACAGTTAACATGGAGTATAGTGTCTTTTCAATATCCTGTTTTCATTTTCTTTGGACATATAACCAGAAGTGAGATTGCTAGATCATTTAGTTAACTCTGTCGTGGTAATCATATTGAAATATACAAATGTATCAAATCAACATAGTGTATTTTTTTAAATTTATAGTGCTTTATGCCAATTATTAATATATCTCAATTTTTAAAAATTATAGTAGTTTGCCCAAAGCTAATAGATTAGATAAAGCAGCAAATGAAAACAAGATTTTTCATATAGAATCATCCATAAAAATCAAGTCCCTTCATAGGGATAGTGTTAAGGGGATACAATTAATGTATCAGGTAGAAAGCTGAATCTATCAGATGCCGCTGATGCTGTTTTCTTCCATTCTGAGCATGAGGAGAGAAATTACGTGAACTGTAAGGCTAAAAACAACCCCAGTTATCACCCAGTCAGTTATTTTTTTGTGGATGGTAAAACCAAGATTCAGAGAAGTAAGGTGAATAGACCAATATCTCTTTGAAAACAGACATATGTCATAGGAAACTTGTCTTTGTTTTATTTTGTCACTTGTTTTGTTTTTGTTAGCCACACAAAGAAAACTCGGGAATCTGAAAGTATTCACAGAGGCTGAAATGGGTGTTTTCCTCTAAAACATCCCCCCCACCCTTTATACTAGATTCTTCCACAGGCTCTAAAGTGGGTATTATTTAAACAGCTGTCTTTGACTGCTCCATCAGGGAAGGTGTAGAAAAACAGCCTGGAAGAAAGCAAATCCCCCAGTCTCAACAAGCTTACATGTCCTGCCTTCCAGCTATTTGTTTCTGGCCTTGCAGGACATTTGCTGCTGCTGCTGCTGCTGCTAAGTAGCTTCAGTCGTGTCCAACCCTGTGCAACCACATAGATGGCAGTCCACCAGGTTCCCCCGTCCCCAGGGTTCTTCAGGCAAGAACACTGGAGTGGGTTGCCATTTCCTTCTCCAATGCATGAAAGTGAAAAGTGAAAGTGAAGTCACTCAGTCATGTCCAACTCTTAGCGACCCCATGGACTGCAGTCTACCAGGCTCCTCCATCCATGGGATTTTCCAGGCAAGAGTACTGGAGTGGAGTGCCATTGCCTTCTCCACAGGACACTTAGTTCTGTCCAAAATAGCCATAAGAGGTTTGGTCCACACCAAAAAGTCTGTGATACTTAGTTCTTTCCAAACCATTTGGCATGGACCAAATATGTTCATGGATACTTTGGATAGGACCAAAGTTCAGGGCCTTTTTGGCATGGACCAAATGTCTTATGGAGAAATTGGACAGGACCAAATGTCTGCTAACCACTTTAGGTGATCCTTATGCTTGGGCAGGAAGTGAAGGAGAAGCAAAATGTATCTTTTCCTAAAGTGAGAAACTAATATAAAATATTCTTTTTACCCTCAAAGACCTTTCTTACTGGATAAGACTCATGGTTGCCCTAGCCAAGGGATTTCCCATGATATGGACTCAGTAACAGGTAGCATGCACTCCCAGTGGGCAGGTTCCCAGAGGGTTAACCAGGGGTATCTGGTCTATCAACTTTGGAAACTGTCAACAAGATTGTTGCCAGGGAAACTGGACTGATTTGAAAAGGGAGGAAAGAGAACCTGTCAGTCTATGGCATTTTGTGATGGCTTCTGGGCATCACGTCCCCTAGGGAGATCACAATCAAAGGACTAGTTGGGCTGTAGAGGTATACGATGTCTTGGTAATTGTGACAAACTCAGAAAAAGATGTATGAGAAATAAAAAGCAATTCAGACAAGCAAAAGTTAAGAAAATTCAGTACCAAAAAACCAGCTTTACAACAAATGTTAAAGGGACTTATATAGTCAAGAAATTCAAGAGAAGAAAACAGATCTACAAAATCAACCCCAAACAATTAAGAAAATGGCAATAGGAACATACATGTCAATAATTACTTTCAATGTAATTGAATTAAACGCTCCAACCAAAAGACACAGACTGGCTGAATGGACACAAAAACAAAACCCATATATATGCTGTCTACAAGAAACCCACTTCAGACCTAAAGACACATATAGACTGAAAGTAAGAGGATGGGAAAATATATTCCATGCAAATGGAAGTGAAAGCTGAAGTAGCAATCCTCACATTGGACAAAATAGACCTTAAAATGAAGAAGATCACAGGAGATAAGGAAGGACACTACATGATAGGGGATCAATCCAAGAGGAAGACATAACAATTGTAAAAATCTATGCACCCAATATAGGAGCATCTCAAAACATAAAACACTAATAAACATAAAAGGAGAAATTGATAGTAACACAATAATAGTAGGAGACTTTAACACCCCACTCACCCCAATGGACAGATCATCAAAACAGCAGATTAATAAGGAAACACAAGTCTTAAATGATACATTAGATGAGATGGATCTCATTGATATCTTCAGGACATTCCATCCAAAGGCAGAAGAATACACCTTCTCCTCAAGTACATATGGAACATTCTCCAAGATAGACCACATCTTGGGTTACAAATCAAACCTCAGTAAATTTAAGAATGTTGGAATCATATCAAGCATCTTCTCAGACCACAACACTATGAGACTAGATATCAATTAGAAGAAAAAAACAACTATAAGAAACACAAACAAATGGAGAATAAACAACATGTTTCTAAATAACCAACAGGTTACTAAAGAAATCAAAAGGGAAATCAAAGAATTTCTAGAAATAAATGACAATGAAAACATGACAACTCAAAACCTATGGGATGCAGCAAAAGCAATCCTAAGAGGAAAGTTTATAGCAATACAATCCTACCTCAAGAAATGAGAAAAACATCGAGTAGACAACCTAACTTTACACCTAAAACAACTGGAAAAAGAAGAACAAAAAACCCCAAAAGTAGTAGAAGGAAAGAAATCATAAAGATCCAAGCAGAAACAAATGAAACTAAATAAAAGAAACAGTAGTAAAGATTAGTAAAACTAAAAGCTGGTTCTTTGAGAAGATAAACAAAATTGACAAACCTTTAGCCAGATTCATCAAGAAAAAAAGAGAGAAGAATCACATGAACAAAATTAGAAATGTAAAAGGAGAGGTTACAACAGACAATGCAGAAATACAAAGGATTATAAGAGACTATTATGAACACCTGTATGGCAATAAAATGGATAACTTGGAAGAAATGGACAGATTCCTGAAAAGTTCAATCTTCCAATACTGAACCAGGAAGAAATAGATATTATGAACAGCTCAGTTACAAGTACTGAAGTTGAAGTTGTGATCAAAAATCTCCCAAAAAACAAAAGCCCAGGACCAGATGGCTTCACAGAATTCTATCAAACACTTATAGAAGAGCTAATGCCTATCCTTCTAAAACTCTTTCAAAAAATTGCAGAGGAAGGAACTTTTCCAAACTTGTTCTATGAGGCCACCATCTCCCTGACCCAAAACCAAAGACAACATGAAAAAAGAAAACTACAGGCCAATATCACTGATGAATATAGATGCAACAATTCTCAACAAAATTTTAGCAAACAGAATTCAGCAACACATCAAAAAGCTCATACACCATGATCAAGTTGGGTTTATTCCAGGAATGCAAGGATTCTTCAATATATACAAATCAATCAATGTGATATACCATATTAACAAATTGAAAGATTAAAACCATATGATAATCTCAATAGATGCAGAAAAAAGCCTTTGACAAAATTCAGCACCCATTTATGATGAAAACTCTTCAAAAATTAGGTATAGAAGGAAGCTACCTCAACCTAGTAAAGGCCATATATGATAAGCCTCAGCAAATATTATTCTCAGTGGTGAAAAACTGAAAGCATTGTAACTAAGTTCAGGAACAAGACAAGGGTATCCACTTTCACCACTGTTATTCAACATTGTTCTGGAAGTCCTAGCAACAGCAATCAAATAAGAAAAAGAAATGAAAGAAATCCAGATTGGAAAAGAAGTAAAGCTCTCACTATTTGCAGATGGTATGATATTATATATATTATACCCTAAAGACAGTATCAGAAAATTTTTAGAGCTAACCAGTGAATTTAGCGAAGTTGCAGGATATAAAATCAATACACAGAAATCACTTGCGTTTCTATATACTAACAATGGAAAATCAGAAAGAGAAATTAAGGAATCAATCCCATTAACCATTGCAATGAAAAGAATTAAATGTCTAGGAATAAACTTATCTAAAGTGACAAAAGAACTGTACACAGAAAATTATAAGACACTGATGAAAGAAATCATAGACAACATAAACAGATGGAGAGATATTCCATGTTCCTGGGTAGGAAGAATCAATATTGTGAAAATGACTATACTACCAAATGCAATCTACAGATTCAATGCAATCCCTATCAAATTACCAATGGCATTTTTCACAGAACTAGAACAAAAAGTTTCACAATTCATATGGAAACACAAAAGACCCCAAATAGCCAAAGCAGTCTTGAGAAAGAAGAATGGAGCTGGAGGAATCAAGCTTCCTGATTTCAGATTATACTACAAAGCTACAGTCATCAAGATAGTATGGTACTGGCACAAAAACAGAAATATAGACAAGATAGTAAGCTGAGAAATAAACCCATGCACCTATGAGTACCTTATTTTTGACAAAGGAGGCAAGAATATACAATGGGGCAAATATACAATATACAGTGAGGCTTCTTCAATAAATGGCGCTGGGAAAACTGGACAGCTACATGTAATGAAATGAAATTAGAACGCTTCCTAACACCATACACAAAGATAAACTCAAAATGGATTAAAGACCTAAATGTAAGACCAGAAACTATGAAACTCTTAGAGGAAAACGTAGGAAGAACACTCAATGACATAAATCAAAGCAGGATCCTCTATGACCCACCTCCTAGAGTAATGTAAATAAAAACAAAAGTAAACAAGTGGGACCTGATTAAACTTTAAAGCTTTTGCACAGCAAAGAAAACTATATGCAAGGTGAAAAGACAACCATCAGAATAAGAGAAAATAATAGCAATGAAACAACTTACAAAGGATTAATTTCCAAAATGTACAAGCAGGTCATACAACTCAATGCCAGAAAAACAAACAACCCAGTCAAAAAGTGGGAAAGAGACCTAAACAGACATTTCTCCAAAGAAGACATACAGATGGCTAAAAAACATGAAAAGATGCTCAACATTGCTCATTATTAGAAAAATGCAAATCAAAACTACAATGAGATATCACCTCACACTGGTCAGTATGGCCATCATGAAAAAGTCTACAAATAATAAATCCTGGAGAGAGTGTGGAGAAAAGGGAATGCTCTTGCACTATTGGTGGGAATGTAAATTGATACAGCCACTATGGAAGATGGTATGGAGATTCCTTAAAAAACTAGGAATAAAATCACCATCAGTTCAGTTCAATTCAGTCGCTCAGTTGTGTCTGACGCTTTGTGACCCCATGAATTACAGCACGCCAGGCCTCCCTGTCCATCAACAACTCCCAGAGTTCACTCAAACTCACGTCCATCGAGTCGGTGATGCCATCCAGCCATCTCATCCTCTGTCGTCCCCTTCTCCTCCTGCCCCCAATCCCTCACCATCAGAGTCTTTTCCAGTGAGTCAACTCTTCCCATGAGGTGGCCAAAGTACTGGAGTTTCAGCTTCAACATCAGTCCTTCCAATGAACACCCAGGACTGATCTCCTTTAGGATGGACTGGTTGGATCTCCTTGCAGTGCAAGGGACTCTCGAGTCTTCTCCAACACCACAGTTCAGAAGCATCAATTCTTCGGTGTTCAGCTTTCTTCACAGTCTAACTCTCACATCCATACATGACCACTGGAAAAACCATAGCCTTGATTAGATGGACTTTTGTTGGCAAAGTAATCTCTCTGCTTTTCAATATGCTATCTAGGTTCATCATAACTCTCCTTCCAAGGAGTAAGCGTCTTTTAATTTCATGGCTGCAGTCACCATCTGCAGTGATTTGGGAGCCCCCAGAAATAAAGTCTGACACTGTTTCCACTGTTTCCCCATCTACTTCCCGTGAAGTGATGGGACCAGATGCCATGATCTTCGTTTTCTGAATGTTGAGCTTTAAGCCAACCTTTTCACTCTCCTCTTTCACTTTCATCAAGAGGCACTTTAGCTCCTCTTCACTTTCTGCCATAAGCGTGGTGTCATCTGCATATCTGAAGTTATTGATATTTCTCCCAGCAGTCTCGATTCCAGCTTGTGCTTCTTCCAGCCCCATATGACCCAGCAATCCCACTCCTAGGCCTATACCATGAGGAAACAAAAACTGAAAAAGACACATGTATCCCATTGTTCAGTGCAGCACTATTTACAATAGCTATAACATGGAAGTAATCTATGTGTCCATTGACAGATGAATGGATAAAGAAGTTGTGGTACATATATACAATGGAATATTACTCAGCCATAAAAATGAACATATTTGAGTCAGTTCTAATGAGGTGGATGAGCCTAGAACCTATTATACAGAGTGAAGTGAGTCAGAAAGACAAATATAATATCATATTCTAGAGTACCTATATGGAATCTAGAAAAATGGTACCAAAGAATTTATTTACAGGGCAGCAATGGAGAAACAAACATAAAGAATAGACTTATGGACATGGGGAGAGGGGAAGAGAGGGTGAGATGTATGGAAAGAGTAACATGGAAAATTACATTACCATATGTAAAATAGATAGCAAACAAGAATTCACTGTATGGTTCAGGAAACTCAGACAGGGGCTCCATATCAACCTAGAGGGATAGGATGGAAAGGGAGATGGAAGAGAGGTTCAGGAGGGAGAGGGATATGTGTATACCTATGGCTAATTCATGTTGAGGTTTGACAGAAAACAACAAAATTCTGTAAAGTAAGTATCCTTTAATTTAAAAAAAAGAAAAAGATGCAGTTTCATTCTGTTATGGTGAAGAAAATAAGATAAAACTACCTTATGGCAGAAAGTGAAGAACTAAAGCACCTCTTGATGAAAATGAAAGAGGAGAGTGAAAATGTTGGCTTAAACCTCAACATTCAGAAAACGAAGATCATGGCATCTGGTCCCATCGCTTAATGGCAAATAGATGGGGTAACAGTGGAAACAGTGGCTGACTTTATTTTGGGGGGCTGCAAAATCGCTGCAGATGGTGACTGCAGCCATGAAATTAAAAGACACTTACTCCTTGGAAGGAAAGTTATGACCAACCTAGACAGCATATTAAAAAGCAGAGACATTAACTTCTCAAAAAACTTCCATCTAGTCAAGGCTATGGTTTTTCTAGTAGTCATGTATGGATGTGAGAGTTGGACTATAATGAAAGCTGAGCACTGAAGAATTGATGCTTTTGAACTGTGGTGTTAGAGAAGACTCTTGAGAGTCCCTTAGACTGCAAGGAGATCCAACCAGTCCATTCTGAAGGATATCAGTCCTGGGTATTCATTGGAAGGACTGATGTTGAAGCTGAAACTCCAATACTTCAGCCACCTGATGCGAAGGGCTGACTCATTGGAAAAGACCCTGATGCTAAGAAAGAATGAGGGCAGGAGGAGAAGGGGATGACAGAGGGTGAGGTGGTTAGATGGCATCACCGACTCAATGGACATGAGTTTGGGTAAACTCCAGGAGTTGTTGATGGACAGGGAGGCCTGGCGTGCTGCAGCCCGTGGGGTCACAAAGAGTCGGACACAACTGAGCGAATGAACTGAACTGAACCCGAAAAAACCCACACTAAAACTTATTACACCCTAATAAAAAGCCCATATGGTGCTGATCTATAAGAACCATCTGTTGTCCTGCATATTCTCCTGAGTGATATCTACTTATTTTATAAAAGTACAGAAGATAATGCGTGTGAACACAATAGTGTCCTTCCTGAGATGGAAAATATTGCTTTCGGTAAAATTGAATTTCACCCATCTGGTTGGCTGACAAGATGATAGATGACAAATATTCTTGATTCTACCAGCGAAGACCATGAACCTTAAAAAGAAATTTCTAGAAATATTTCTGGACCACTGGCAGATGTCACACTGGTATCCAGTAAGGTAGATCACCTAGCAATATAATTTATGAAAGTTTAGTTCAGTTCAGTCACTCAGTCGTGTCCGACTCTTTGCGACCCCATGAATTACAGCATGCCAGGCCTGCCTGTCCATCACCAACTCCCAGAGTTCACCCAAACTCATATCTATCGAGTCGCTGATGCCATCCAGCCATCATATCCTGTGTTGCCCCCTTCTCCTCCTGCCCCCAATCCCTCCCAGAATCAGGGTCTTTGCCAGTGAGTCAACTCTCCACATGAGGTGGCCAAAGTATTGGAGTTTCAGCTTCAGCATCAGTCCTTCCAATGAACACCCAGGATGGTCTCCTTTAGGATGGACTGGTTGAATCTCCTTGCAGTCCAAGGGACTCTCGAGAGTCCTCTCCAACACCACTTTAATAATAAGCAAATCTTGGTTTTACAAACAATAAGATAAAGCACAGTTTATAAAGACAAAACACAATTATATTAGTTATATATATATAGCTGTGTAACATATTACCACAAGACCCAGTAACTGAAAACCACAGATGTTTATTATCTCAGTTTCTGTGGGTCAGGAATCCCAGAGCAGCAAGGATGAACACCTCTAGCTGGTGCCTCTGGCTCAGGGTACCCATATGACAGGGTCCCACAGTCATGCGGACAGCAGGTGCAGTCACGTCAGGCTCACCTGGGGGAGATCTGCCTCCGAGCTGTCTCACATGGATACTGCCCAGCCTCACATCCTCTCTGGCTCTTGACCAGAGACATCAGTTCTTCACCAAAAGAGTCACTTTGTTTCCCCAGAGTGGAAATAGCCAAGAAGGAGAGAGGGTAACAAAGCGTTCCTAAGACAGAAGCCACAGTCTTTCTAGAACCCCATCTCAACAGTTATATCCCATCACTTCTGCCATGGTCTAGTCTTTAAGAGTCACTCAGTCCAGCCCACATGGGGAGGAGTTACCCAAAGGCATGAATACTGGGAAGCAGGAGATAAGGAGACCATCATGGAGGTGCTGTTACAGTAACCACTGTCTCCAAGCTCCCTATTTTATAGAAGCAGAAACCCATCTGGATGTTGGTCTGGACTCCACCACTCACCTTCAGGCCTTTGCAGGGTGGTTGTGATGATGCTTCTGAAAGGGCTGTGAAAACTGTCCAGCACAGGAAAATGGAAGGGCTTAATTTGCTTTTCTCATGGGTAACAGAGTCAACTCTTCACATGAGGTGGCCAAAGTATTGGAGTTTCAGCTTTAGCGTCAGTCCTTCCAATGAACACCCAGGACTGATCTCCTTTAGGATGGACTGACTGGATCTCCTTGCAGTCCAAGGGACTCTCAAGAGTCTTCTCCAACACCACAGTTCAGAAGCATCAATTCTTCGGTGCTCTGATTTCTTCACAGTCCAACTCTCGCATACATACATGACCACCAGAAAAACCATAGCCTTGACTAGACAGACTTTGTTGGCAAAGTAATGTCTCTGCTTTTTAAATGCTATCTAGGTTGGTCATAGCTTTCCTTCCAAGGAGTAAGTGTCTTTTAATTTCATGGCTGCAGTCACCATCTGCAGTGATTTGGGAGCCAAAAAAATAAAGTCTGACACTGTTTCCACTGTTTCCCCATCTATTTGCCATGAAGCGAAGGGACCAGATGCCATGATCTTCGTTTTCTGAATGTTGAGCTTTAAGCCAACTTTTTCACTCTCCTCTTTCACTTTCATCAAGAGGCTTTTTAGTTCCTCTTCACTTTCTGCCATAAGCGTGGTGTCATCTGCATATCTGAGGTTATTTTTTTTTTAATTTTTAATTTTTAATTTTTTTTAAATTTTAAAATCTTTAATTCTTACATGCGTTCCCAAACATGAATCCCCCTCCCACCTCCCTCCCCATAACACCTCTCTGGGTCATCCCCATGCACCAGCTCCAAGCATGCTGTATCCTGCATCAGACATAGACTGGCGATTCAATTCTTACATGATAGTATACATGTTAGAATGTCATTCTCCCACATCATCCCACCCTCTCCCTCTCCCTCTGAGTCCAAAAGTCCATTATACACATCTGTGTCTCTTTCCCTGTCTTGCATACAGGGTCGTCATTGCCATCTTCCTAAATTCCATATATATGTGTTAGTATACTGTATTGGTGTTTTTCTTTCTGGCTTACTTCACTCTGTATAATCGGCTCCAGTTTCATCCATCTCATCAGAACTGATTCAAATGAATTCTTTTTAACGGCTGAGTAATACTCCATTGTGTATATGTACCACAGCTTTCTTATCCATTCATCTGCTGATGGACATCTAGGTTATTGATATTTCTCCCAGCAATCTTGATTCCAGCTTGTGCTTCTTCCAGCCCAGCATTTCTCGTGATGTACTCTACATATAAGTTAAATAAGCAGGGTGACAATGTACAGCCTTGACGTACTCCTTTTCCTATTTGGAACCAGTCTGTTGTTCCATGTCCAGTTCTAACTGTTGCTTCCTGACCTGCATATAGGTTTCTCAAGAGGCAGGTCAGGTGATCTGGTATTCCCATCTCTTTCAGAATTTTCCACAGTTTATTGTGATCCACACAGTCAAAGGCTTTGGCATAGTCAATAAAGCAGAAATAGGTGTTTTTCTGGAACTCTCTTGCTTTTTCGATGATCCAGCGGATGTTAGCAATTTGAACTCTGGTTCCTCTGTGCCGGCGACGGAATGAATCACCAACACTGCAGAGTGGTTTAAATCTTTATATTTTAACACTTGCTTCTTACAGCTGCTTTATTTTATATCCCTTGCACAACAACCTACAGGGCAAGCTGCCAAGCACTACGATTTAGAGACTATACAGTGCGCAGGCGCAGGGCGAGATAACCTTTTCCTTGGCTTATTTACTGCAGCTAAGACTTTGTTTTGGGGAACTTCCTTATCAACTTAGAATCCGTTTTGTCCCAAGGTCTGTTCCTTTGGAGGAATCAGAGAAACATCCTTGAGTGTAAGTAATGTTCTTTTCCCATGGGAACAAACAGGATTTTTAGCTGAACATCTCGTTTGCAAGAATGTTCAGCCCTGGTTGAGAGTCTCGTTTGCAAGCACTTCTCAACCTTCCTTAAACCTAGTTCCCTACACTGGGCAGAACATCTCGTTTGCAAGAATGTTCAGCCCTGGTTGAGAGTCTCGTTTGCAAGCACTTCTCAACCTTCCTTAAACCTAGTTCCCTACACTGGGCAGAACATCTCGTTTGCAAGAATGTTCAGCCCTGGTTGAGAGTCTCGTTTGCAAGCACTTCTCAACCTTCTTTAAACCTAGTTCCCTACACCTCTGCCTTTTCTAAAACCAGCTTGATCATCTGGAAGTTCACAGTTCATGTATTGCTGAAGCCTGGCTTGGAGAATTTTGAGCATAACTTTACTAGCGTGTGAGATGAGTGCAATTGTGCGGTGGTTTGAGCATTCTTTGGCATTGCCTTGCTTTGGGATTGGAATGAAAACAGACCTTTTCCAGTCCTGTGGCCATTGCTGTTTTCCAAATGTGCTGGCATATTGAATACAGCACTTTCATAGCATCCTCTTTCAGGATTTGAAATAGCTCAACTGGAATTCCATCACCTCCACTAGCTTTGTTCGTAGTGATGCTTCCTAAGGCCCACTTGACTTCACATTCCAGGATGTCTGGCTCTAGGTGAGTGATCACACCATTGTGATTATCTTGGTCCTGAAGATCTTTTTTATATAGTTCTTCTGTGTATTCTTGACACCTCTTCTTAATATCTTCTGCTTCCATTAGGTCCATACCATTTCTGTCCTTTATCGAGCCCATCTTTGCATGAAATGTTCCCTTGGTATCTCTAATTTTCTTGAAGAGATCCCTAGTCTTTCCCATTCTGTTCTTTTCCTCTATTTCTTTGCATTGATTACTGAGGAAGGCTTTCTTATCTCTCCTTGCTATTCTTTGGAACTCTGCATTCAGATGCTTATATCTTTCCTTTCCTCCTTTGCTTTTCACCTCTCTTCTTTTCACAGCTAGTTGTAAGGCCTCCCAGACAGCCATTTTGCTTTTTCGGATTTCTTTTCCATGGGGATGGTCTTGATCCCTGTCTCCTGTACAATGTCACGAACCTCATTCCATAGTTCATCAGGCACTCTGTCTATCAGATCTAGTCCCTTAAATCTATTTTTCACTTTCACTATATAATCATAAGGGTTTTGATTTAGGTCATACCTGAATGGTCTAGTGGTTTTCCCTACTTTCTTCAATCTAAGTCTGAATTTGGCAATAAGGAGTTCATGATCTGAGCCACAGTCAGCTCCCGGTCTTGTTTTTGCTGACTATATAGAGCTTCTCCATCTTTGGCTGCAAGAATATAGACCATCCGGTGATATCAATGTGTAGAGTCTTCTCTTGTGTTGTTGAAAGAGGGTATTTGCTATAACCAGTGTGTTCTCTTGGCAAAACTCTATTAGTGTTTGCCCTGCTTCATTCTGCATTCCAAGGCCAAATTTGCCTGTTACTCCAGGTGTTTCTTGACTTTCTACTTTTGTATTCAGTCCCCTATAATGAAAAGGACATCTTTTTGGGGTGTTAGTTCTAAAAGGTCTTGTAGGTCTTCATAAAACCATTCAGCTTCAGCTTCTTCAGAGTTACTGGTTGGGGAATAGGCTTGGATTACTGTGATATTGAATGGTTTGCCTTGGAAATGAACAGAGATCATTCTGTCATTTTTGAGATTGCATCCAAGTACTGCATTTCAGACTCTTTTGTTGACCATGATGGCTACTTCATTTCTTCTAAGGGGTTCCTGCCCACAGTAGTAGATATAATGGTCATCTGAGTTAAATTCACCCATTCCAGTCCATTTTAGTTTGCTGATTCCTAGAATGTCGACATTCACTCTTGCCATCTCCTATTTGACCACTTCCAATTTGCCTTGATTCATGGACCTAACATTCTAGGTTCCTATGCAATATTGCACTTTACAGCATTGGACCTTGCTTCTGTCACCAGTCACATCCACAGCTAGGTAATGTTTTTGCTTTGGCTCCATCCCTTCATTCTTTCTGGAGTTGTTTCTCTACTGATCTCCAGTAGCATATTGGGCACTTACTGACCTGGGGAGTTCCTCTTTCAGTATCCTATCATTTTGCCTTTTCCTACTGTTCATGGGGTTCTCAAGGCAGAATACTGAAGTGGTTTGCCATTCCCTTCTCCAGTGGACCACATTCTGTCAGACCTCTCCACCGTGACCTGCCCGTCCTGGGTGGCCCCACATAGCATGGCTTAGTTTCATTGAGTTAGACAAGGCTGTAGTCCATGTGATCAGATTGACTAGTTTTCTGTGATTATGGTTTCAGTGTGTCTGCCCTCTGATGCCCTCTTGCAACACCTACCATCTTACTTGGGTTTCTCTTACCTTGGATGTGTGGTATCTCTTCATGGGGTATCTTTATGAAAGAGGTAGCATCAACTGTCAGTAAGAGAACCAAAAGCAGGAGATAGTAGGTAACGGGTTGTCATCTAGTTTCAGCCCTGTTCTTCCCTGGTGGCTCAGATGGTAAATAATTTGTCTGTGTTGCAAGAGACTTGGGTTTGATCCCTGGCTTGGGAAGATCCCCTGGAGAAGGAAATGGCTACCCACGCCAATATTCTTGCCTGGAGAATTCCATGGACAGAAGAGCCTGGTGGGCTATAGTCCATGGTGTCACAAAGAGTTGGACACTACTGAGTGACTTTCAGTTTTTTGCTTTCCAGTCCTGTAGACAGCCCCACTGAAATTTCCCCCAGAAAATTAGTAGATGAAGCATTTAGCCTATTACTATTTTTGCCCTCATCATAAAATCAGCTGGTCACTTTTTCGTGTCCTCCCTGTGCGTTAGCTTAGAATTACAATGTGCTCTTTAGACTATGATGGAGATTCCAGACATGGACCTGAGGAGCCTTGATTGGGTTCATGACCAATATTCAACAGTTACCATATTGTGACATGACTTACATGCTAAAACAAACCAAGAAAAGACAAACAAAACAACAGTATCCAAAGCTTATGTTCACCAAATGATTTCACTTGCACCACCTACTTATTTGAGACAGCACTGCCTTGGGACCTGTACAGCATCAAAAGAATAAATTATAAATATGGGAAACATAGGTAAAACACTCTATGACATAAATCATAGCCAGATTCTCTATGACCCACCTCCCAGAGTAATGGAAATAAAAGAAATATTAACAAATGGGACCTAATTAAATGTAAAAGCTTTTGCACAATGAAGGAAACTATAAGCAAGGTAAAAAGACAGCCTTCAGAATGGGAGAAAATAGTAGCAAATGAAGACACTGACAAAAGAATTAATGTCAAAAATATACAAGCAGCTCCTGCAGCTCAACTCCAGAAAAATAAACGACCCAATCAAAAAATGGGCCAATGAACTAAACAGACATTTCTCCAAAGAAGACATACAGATGGCTAACAAACACATGAAAAGATGCTCAACATCACTCATTATCAGAGAAATGCAAATCAAAACCACAATGAGGTACCATCTCACACAGGTCAGAATGGCTGCGATCAAAAAGCCTACAAACAATAAATGCTGGAGAGGGTGCGGAGAAAAGGGAACCCTCTTACACTGTTGATGGGAATGCAAACTAGTACAGCCACTATGGAGAACAGTATGGAGATTCCTTAAAAAGCTGACAATAGAACTGCCATATGACCCAGCAATCCCACAGCTGGGCATACACACCAAGGAAACCAGAATTGAAAGAGACACGTGTACCCCAATGTTCATCACAGCACTGTTAACAATAGCCAGGACATGGAAGCAACCTAGATGTCCATCGGCAGACAAATGGATAAGAAAGCTGTGGTACATATACACAATGGAATATTATTACTCAGCCATTAAAAAGAATGCATTTGAATCAGTCCTAATGAGGTGGATGAAACTGGAGCCTATTATATATAGAGCATATAAGTCAGAAAGAAAAACACCAATACAGTATATTAATGCATATATATGTAATTTAGAAAGATGGTAATGATAACCCTGTATGTGAGACAGCAAAAGAGACACAGATGTAAAGAACAGTCTTTTGGATTCTGTGGGAGAAGGCGAGGGTGGGATGATTTGAGAGAATAGCATTGAAATATGTTTATTACAATATGTGAAACAGATTGCCAGTCCAGGTTTGATGCGTGAGACAGAGTGCTCAGGGCTTGTGCACTGGAATGACCCTGAGGGATGGGATGGGGAGGAAAGTGGTAGGAGGGTTCAGGATGGGGAACACGTGTACACCCATGGCTGATTCATGTCAGTGTATGGCAAAACCACTACAATATTATAAAGTAATTAGCCTCCAATTAGAATAAATAATTTAAAAAATAAAATAAAAATAAGAGAAGTTAAACTGGGAGAAAGTGATGAGGTCGATCTATATTTCAAGACCCTTTTTTCAAAAAATAAGAGCTTAAATTCTTTATGGTGGCTGATGGTGGTTTAGCCGCTAAGTCATGTCGGACTCTTTGCAACCCCATGGTCTATAGCCCACCAGGCTCCTCTGTGCATGAGATTCTCCAGGCAAGAATACTGGAGTGGATTGCCATTCCCTTCTCCAGGGGATTTTCCCCACCCAGGGACTGAACCTGGGTCTCCTGCACTGCAGGAGGTTTCTTTACCAACTGAGCCACTGAGGCTTCCCTGGTGGCTCAGACAGGAAAATATCTGCCTGCAATGCAGAAACCTGGGTTTCATCCATGAGTTGGGAAGATCCCCTGGAGAAGGGAATGACAACCCACTACAGTATTCCTGCCTGGAGAGTTCTATGGACAGAGGAGCCTGGCTGGCTATAGTCCATGCGATTGCAAAAAGTCAGACATGACAAAAATTTTCAGTTGTAGTAGTGGTGCCAATAGAGATGGTACTTCTGACCTTGCTTGTAGCTGCTCTGCTTCCATGTGTGAAGTCTGCCCTTTCAGCATATACATGTGTCTCTTCCCATTACGATTTTGGTGCAACCGGCTTTATGAGCGTTGCTACCCTCTCTGCAGCACTTTTACTAATGGAATTGGAGGCCATTACAACATATCTGATTCAAGGACAACACAAGCTTCCTTTTAACTATAACTAACTGCTTATGTAATGTATGCATTTTTTTTTATAAAATACTCATTTCTAGTTATGAGATTCATTTCTAGTGACAAGATCCCCAAACTTCTGGGAATCCATCCTAATGACAGAATGAATTAGCCATAAGTATACGTATGTCCCCTCCCTCTTGACCTAGGCATGCTTGAATTTCCTTTGATTTTTATCCTTTCCTCCATGTAAATCAGCATGTTCATTACTAGAAGCCCATACCTTTGGCAAAACGTTAACTTTAAGAGTTTTGTCAGCAAAGGGCGTTCACTTTTGAAACGCTGGAAATCAAATAGGAGTAACCTTTGGGTGCATAGTATGCCAGTCATCCAGCTGCATTGTCCTCTTCCCTATACTAAGTGGCCTTTGATTGTGCCAAAGTGAAAACTGAAGCCACTATCTGCTCAAAGACCTTTTATTACCAACCAGGATTCCTGTTAGGATCCTTATCAAGGGGTTTGTATTATTCTATATCTTGATGAACGTGGATTTTTGCACTTTCTATTAATCCCTCAATTATTTTGAATTATCTGGAACATTAATGATTCATCAGGGAAATATTCTGCTACACTGATGATTTTTAAAAGTCATTGCATTGTGATGATTGAATTACTTACGAGTCTGATTCTTTCCTTCTTTTCCTGCTTCTATCCTCAGGAAACATATCTCCAGACGTTATTAAGTAATTTAATGAGTAAATAAGAAATATTTTAGAGAGGTGTCCTTTAAGGAATTTCCAGATGTAGCATGTTTGATGTCTTTAAATCTATTGGTTAACATTATTATTGTTTAACTTTTCTAAATTCCTAAAAAAATCATATGAACTTTGCTGATTATCTGTTGTGTAGCTATGGTATTTCTCTAAAATTCTCAGACATGTTACAAAGCATTTGTTAAACTCAGATATCATCTCTTCCATATCTAACACAGCATGAAATGATTGTGAAAATGTTCCTTTCTATTTTTGATAGATTGAGCCAAAGTGTTTTTGCAGCTTATGGATGTCTTTCAGTTTGATATCATGGTTATTTTCATTTTCAAAAGCCAGCCTCAATCTCCATGTCTACTTTCACAGATTTATTGCTCACTGTAACATAAATATAAATCACAAATTAAGCTAATTTATGATTAAAGGGAGTCACTTAATTTTGTCAGTATTTTTTTTTTCTGTGCCTTTATCTTATTCAACTATACCTGCAGGCTTTTAAAAGTGGGAAGTCCATGATTAATTCAGCCACAAAATCTCTTATTTTGTTATTTAGGTGGTAACTGTACTTGTTTGCTGCTCAGAAAATGAACTAGACATTCTTCAAACATAAAATTACTTATCCCAAATCATTTCTATATTTCTGGGTCTTTTTTCATTTTTCTGTAATATATTCTTGCTTCAAGTCTTTGTCTAAATTATGATTTAATCCAAAAGGCACCAAAGTTTCAAACACTGTGGTGAAACATATGGGTTAATATTTTTGGGTTAATTGGTGCCACCTATATCTCATAAAAGTCATATTAATACTTTTGCTGTTGTTCAGTCACTAAGTCATGTCTGACTCTGCAACCCCCTGGACTGTAGCACACCAGGCTTCCCTGTCCTTCACTGTTTCCCAGAGATTGCTCAAATTCATGTCTGTTTAGTCAGCAGTGCTATCTAACTATCTCATCCTCTCCTGCCCTCTTCTCCTTTTGCATTCAATCTTTCCAAGCATCAGGGTCTTTTCCAATGAGTCGGCTCTTCGCATCAGATGGCCAAAGTATTGGGGCTTCCGCTTCAGCATCAGTTCCTCCAGTGAATATTCAGGGTTGATTTCCTTTAGGATTGACTGATTGGATCTCCCTGCAATCCAAGGGACTCTCAAGAGTCTTCTCCAGCACTAAAATTCGAAAACATCAATTCTTCAGCACTCAGCCTTCTTTATGGTCCAACTCTCATATGCATACATGACTACTGGAAGAACCATAGCTTTCACTATACAGACATTTGTCAGTAAAGTGATGTCTTGGTTTTATTACACTGTCTAGGTTTGTCATAGGTTTTCTTCCAAGGAATAAGCATCTTTTAATTTCATGGCTACAGTCACCATCTGCAGTGATTTTGGAGCCCAAGAAAATAAAGTCTGTCACTATTTCCATTTTTTCCCCCATCTATTTGCCATGAAGTGATGGGACCAGATGTCATGATCTTAGTGTTTTGAATGTTGAGTTTTAAGCCAAGTGTTTTACTCTCTTTTATTTATTACATATTGATCATATATTTTATATATTAACACTGAAGCTTCAATAATTTCTAAAACTCAGTCTGCCTAGTTTCTATCACACAATGTTTGACTAAGTGCTTAGCAGTAATATAGTGTCCAGGAGACTCTTGCATTAAAATTTACTCTTAATGCTTAAAATAGACTCTTGATCTGTAGCCTAACAGTCCTGTTCACTTTAGCTGTTACCATTTGTGTGTGGAATGTGATACTTTTTACTTTTTGGTTTCTCCAAACCAGTTTCCTGAACACAACTGTTTGGTGATGATTTATCCGCTTAACAAATATTTGCTGAGCAGGGACTAGCAATCTTGTCTGCACATGAATCTCTCTTTAAAACAAAGAGACATATGTGCAAATAAGGGCAATGAAGGGTTAAAGTAGTATGCTAGACAGCCTTACAGAGTATCATAAATACACAAAGAGAAGTGAGGGTTCCAATCCTAATGCTATAGAAAGGCTTCTTCAGTAGTATATGTCAATGAAATTCTTGTAGTTTGCTCACTAAGCAGAGAGAAGGGCTTTCCAAAAAGAAAGAACTGAATGAACAAAGACTAAGAGGCTAGAAACAACATCCAAACCCCTGAAAGGATTAAGTTTTTCAGCACAAGGTGGGCATCAGGTGTGTGGGGTTGGGTCATGGCTGTGGTGGTGGGAGAGGATGCAAGGGCATGGTGGTGAAGATGTAGTCAGCAAGAGACAGGACAAAAGAGATTGCCAGGAATGGAATACCAGCATTCCTTGAATGCCCTGCTAAGAATTTTTAGTTTTGTACCATAAATAATTGAGGCCATTAAAATTTTAATAAGAAGGGTTATATAATCAGGAAGATTGCTTAAATAGCTGCATGGGGAATAGAATGGAAAGACCAATACTGAAACAACCGGAGTAGTTAAGGTACTACAGACTGAGCAATGATGTGATAGTGGGGATGGAGAAAGACATTAACGGTGAGAAGCACTGCGGTATGTCATTTTCCACAATCTGACATGTCATATGTTAAGTTGCTTTCCCTCTGTCTCTCCTCACTAGACTACACTCTGTGAAGGCAGGACTTGTTTGTCAGTTTCATTCACTGCTCTGTTCCCAGATCCTAAACAGTGCCGAGCACAGAGAAGCTCAGCAAAGGTGTGTTCAGTGAATCACTTGTATGCAGAGGGTGAGAGTGACAAATTCTTGACTTGAAAGGGGTGCAAAATGAAGCAAGAACTGAAGCAGAGAAGCTGATGGGCAGATAGGATGAAGGGCAGAGAACAGCGAAATCATCTCATCTTGAACAACTGAACTTGCATTCATGTGGGAATCAGAATTCCACCACCCAAGCTAAGGCAATCTGTCCACAAGCGAGCTAAAGACATAAAATGTTAAACTGAACTTGGGAGAAAGTTGTGTTTTTCTTTAACAAAAATGTTTGATGTTTGTTGTTTTGAAATCTTGAAGAATGCATTAATTTCTCTATATTTCATAGTGTTTTGACAAAATAACCAACCATGTCAACTCAATTTTAGGCTGCATGTGGAAAATACCAGTCTTACAAGAAAATCAGGCTTCATTTACTAAATTGCCTTTAAAATAATTAGATTAATGACTTCTACCTAATTTAAAATTTTTTCCTATTAAAATTTGCATTAACAAGATTTGATAGAATGAACACACATGACTATCTCTTCTACCCTTCAAAATGACAAGAAAACCAAAATGACAAAAAATATATTCCTTAAATGCATCCCTATCAGAGCTCAGCATGGACAAAGGTGGAAAAGGGTAACATATTAGGAGATAAGAAATTTTAAGTAATTTCTGGATTATTAAAAGCAGGTATAGAAACTATAGTTTTCTAAATAATTAAGATATTTCACTTATCATAAAGGATCAAAATAAAGATAGCAGGAGAGTCCTGGGATTAGAATCAGAATAATGAATTAAAGAGCTCCTCTCAGATTAACTAGGCCAAGAAGCTCCATACCTACAAATTTTATCCTATAGATATATTCAGCCATGTGCATACAAGGGTATCCCATGTAGTGGTGCTAATGATGACAAAAGATTGGGAACAACCCATATATTCATTAATAGAAGTACATGCATATAATGAAACATTAAGCACTGAACAGATAATGGTACACATCTCCTTGTGGCTGAATGGAATGGTCTCCAGGATAGATTGTCAAGTGGAAAAAAAAAGTGAAGTATAAAGCAGCATGTACAACTTGCCACCATTTATGTGAAAGGGAGACACATGTACTTCTCTATATATGTGTATAGAGCATCTCTACAACTAATAATGCTGGCTACCTTTCTAAAGGGGTGCTGGAAAACTGACAATAGAAATGATACAGTTAATTTTCACCAAATATTTTTCTATACTGTTGGAATTGTTTTTGCCATGTGTATGTATGATATATGCAAATATATGATACTGTCAAAGGAAAAGGAAGGTGCAGAAGGAAAATGATAAAAAGATCTCGACAATGGAAAACAAAAATATGACGAAAGAAAACACACCAAAAAATAGTAATTAAATGTAGCTGAATTCACTTCTGCCTTTGAGAGAGAGGTTCTATTTGAGTTTTAGAAAAGACACCTAGCCTTGCTGTTAACAAGATACACAGCTAAAACAAAATGACCACAGAAAAGTGAAAATCAGATGGAATAATATACCAGACACATCCTGATCTCCTATAAGTGTATGTGTGACAACTACAATATTAGCGTAAAACAAAATACAATACAAAGAAACAGCATTAAATAGGAAAAGGAGACATTATATGCTGATTAAAAGTTCAATCTACCAAGAACAGATTGTCACAAATTTTTTTATCAATATGTATATATTTATAAAAACTTTCAAAACATACAAAGGAAATAATGCTTACTTTCAAGGAATAACTGTGACCTAATAGATTTTAACATGAGTAATCAGAAAGAAGAAACAAGTAAATATGTAGATATTTGAATAAAAAGTAGTATGTAATCTATATATAATATCGAACTTGTACCCAGAAAGTAGGGAGTAAACACTTTTTTCGAACAAAATAATACATTTAGAAAATGTTATAAATATATATGTACATATACTCTCTAGTATTAAAACAATTTTAAGAGAAAATAAATTGCATATACTTTAAAGTAATGAAAATTGCATAAGGCATATAAAAACATGTGAGATACATAAACATATAAATGGATTTGTTAGGAACAATGAAAATAAATTGACCAGGAAGTCAACTTCTAGGAAAAGAACAGCTAAGGAAGCAAAAGCAGAAGAAATAATGAGCAGAGAATAGTAACTTCAAATTTTAAGTAATACTATTGATCAATAAAATGAAAATCTGATTCTTTAAAATGACAGTGATTTTGATCAAATGAAAGATGAATGAAAAAACGTCCATAGATTTATAAATATAAAGGAGATTTTTAAATAAGAGAATTATGTGTATAATTGTATACCAACAAACTTGAAAATCTAGATGAAATCTTTGACTACATCAGAAAATATATAAAATTGAGCCTAGGAGAGGCAGAAAATCTAACCTGATTAATAGCTGTTGAAAATTTACAAAGAAGATCAGTGATCTATCCCTAAAAATGCTTCAGTGCTAGATAGCTTATAAACATTCTTCTAAATCTGCCTGTAGGAGAATTCCCTCATTACACTTATTGTTCTGGGGCATAGGTAAATTTAAAAAGCTTCCCAATTCATACCGAAAATATACCGTAACCCTTATACAAAAACCAAGAGGAATGGTGACATATACCAACCTCACTTACTAACATAATTACAAAGATTCTAAATAAAATAATAGCAAATAATATTTTGCTAATTGTTGTTAAATAATAATACATTAATTAATTGTTTTTTATTACTTATTTAACAACAATTAGCAAAATATTATATGCTACTATTTCAGAAATACGTGAACTGTGAAATTCCAGATGTTCAAACTGGTTTTAGAAAAGGCAGAGGAACCAGAGATCAAATTGCCAATATCCGCTGGACAATCGAAAAAGCAAGGGAGTTCAGAAAAACATCTATTTTGCTTTATTGGCTATGCCAAAGCCTTTGACTGTGTGGATCACGATACACTGTGGAAAATTCTGAAAAAGATGGGAATACCAGACCGCCTGACCTGCCTCTTGAGAAACCTGTATGCACATCAGGAAGCAACAGTTAGAACTGGACATGGAACAACAGACTGGCTCCAAATAGGAAAAGGAGTATGTTAAGGCTGTATATTGTCACCCTGCTTATTTAACTTATATGCAGAGTATACCATGAGAAATCCTGGGTTGGATGAAGCACAAGCTGAAATCAAGATTACTGGGAGAAATAATTAATAATCTCAGATATGCAGATAACTCCACATTTATGGCAGAAAGGGAAGAACTAAAGAGCCTCTTGATGAAAGTGAAAGAGGAGAGACAAAAAGTTGGCCTAAAGCTCAACATTCAGAAGACTAAGATCATGACATCCGGTCGCATCACTTCATGGGACACAGATGGGGAAACAGTGGCTGACGTTATTCTGAGGGGCTCCAAAATCATTGCAGATGGTGATTGCAGCCATGAAATTAAAAGACACTTACTCCTTGGAAGGAAAGTTATGACCAACCTAGATAGCATATTAAAAAGCAGAAACATTACTTTGCCAACAAATGTCCATCTAGTCAAGGCTATGGTTTTTCCAGTAGACATGTATGGATGTGAGAGTTGGACTATAAAGAAAGCTGAGCACCGAAGAATTGATGCTTTTGAACTGCGGTGTTGGAGAAGACTCTTGAGAGTCCCTTGGACTGCAAGGAGATCCAACCAGTCCATCCTAAAGGAGATGAGTTCTGGGTATTCATTGGAAGGACTGATGCTGAAGCTCTAATACTTTGGCCACCTGATGCAAAGAACTGACTCATTGGAAAAGACCCTGATGCTGGGAAAGATCGAGGGCAGGAGGAGAAGGGGATGACAGAGGACAGAATGGTTGGATGGCATCATCGACTCAATGGACACGAGTTTGGGTGAACTCCAGGAGTTGGTGATGGACAGGGAGGCCTGGCGTGCTGCAGTCCATGGGGTTGCAAAGAGTCAGTCCTGACTGAGTTACTGAACTGAACTGAATAATACATTAAAACCAAGAAACTTTATATCAACCTATAATATGCCAAAACTACTATTTCAATTCACATCTCCACCAGGAATACTTAAGAATATCTGATTTTCTGCATCTTTGCCACCACCAAGGGTGGTGGGTGAAGATGACTCTGGCTTTCTTGTTTGACTCGTCTTTTTTTCTGTGAAAGACGTATAAGTTGAATGATAGTTTAAATATTTTAACTTCAATTTTAAATTTAAAGATTTAGAGGAGTGGAGGTATAATATATCAGGTCAACTCAAGGGAAAATTATGAAATAAATTTCATCTCTGGATCCTTCAGTCTCCCTCTGCTCAGACTCTTTCTGGGGTCCTTAGATTCTTCAGTCTAAGCATACCAGGATGGGGGCATGGACAGGTGGACAGCTATTCCCTCCACACCAGCTTTCCAGAAAATCTGTGATGCCCCAGAGCACAATGCCACCTCAGGTTCCTTGATAAACAATAGCACAAATGTCTGTGTCTCCACCACCCCCACCCCGAAATCCTTTAGGTTTACTCCATACTGTAAACCTTCCTTTCCCCTCCTCAAAGCTGTTTCAAAGAAAGCCTGGTAATCTGTTATTTCAGAATAAATTTAATTTAGCTATTTGCTGCCTCAGAAGAATTTGCATCTGAAGTGGGATCTCTAATTAGTCGGTGGAATTTAGGCATCTGCAGAACAAGTAGGTGAGATGTTTAAGGAGTTCGATTTGATGCCTAATTTCTGAATTCTTCTAAAACAATAAGAGATGTTATTCTGATAGTCTGCAATTTGCTACCAGCTCAGGACACAATAATACCTTTCAGACATTAGCCAGCCCTGGCTTAAAAGTTAAAGGTCTAGCCAAAATTCCACTTTTGCCTCTTGGTTCTCTCTGCAGTGAGAAACTTCAAGCACACTTCAAGTTTTCTTCCCAACTCAGGCGCTCCTGAGTTCAAAACAGAGAACTGCCCCTCAACTCCCAAGTGGATTTTCTGGGGTTATCAAGAGCTGTTTGGGAGAATGTCTTGATGGCACTTTGGCCAAACTTGTGCTTATGCAGCAGTACAAACCTGCTGGAGCCGGAAGTACCGCCTCCACCCTGTCAGAGGTCAGCTCCAAGCTGTGGCCTGGAGGCCAAACACATCACTTAGGTGGATTTTGCCTGGCTCCCTCTATATCTTTTACATTTTTCAATTCAAAGGCCAGTGAGGCTTTTCAACTTGTAATCTCTGCCTTACACTCACCCCAGGCTCTGAACAGATATGAATCGTTAAGCAGCTATTAACCCATTCGAGTCAGGTGCTCAAAGATCTTGTTCCTTTCCTTAGTTCTTCCCAGTATTTAAGGCACAAGATAGAAATGAGACAGCTACTGACTTCCTGGCATAGCTGTCCTTCTAAGTTGATGCTGACCGTAAACAAATGACTCTGTCCCCAGGCAGTGGGCTAGAGGATTTCTAAGCAACTGATAGTTTAACAGTGTGTGAGTCTAGGTACCTGTGCTCTTTATCATGGTAAAAAAATTAGAATTATATATTGTTGAATTGCTAAGTCATGTCTGACTCTTTGCGACTGATTGACTGAAGCACACAAGGCTTCCCTGTCCTTAACCATCTTCCCCAGAATTATGTGTTAGCCAATCCTATGAAGTTTACTTCCTATGTAGTTAGAAATAAGTAAGCCCTATGAGTTCCCCATTTTACAGATAAAGAAACTTGAAGTCTAAAGCAATTGAATACAGTAGTAATTCAATCAATGTAGGTATTCAAATAATCTTTTGGCTTCCTTAAGTAGCTTCCCTCTGACTTGAAAAAAATCTTTGTTATCATTAAGCATGTTTTAATCCTTCACTGCTACCTCTGTACTCTCTGCCTCCTCATTCATCCCCAAAGAATACTTTTCTTACCAAAATTAAAAAGAAAAATGTTATTTTATTGCCTGCTTTTTCATTCTTACCACCTGGATACTGCTAAGTCATTCTCAAAAAGGGTTAAGGTTGCTGAGAGGACTGAAGGATCTAGACGCATCACAGTGTTGAAACCCTTGAGTAGCTATTGCTAGGAGAGAATGTAGTGATGGCTATATTGTACGCAAGCATAAACACACAAACGCATACAGACACAAACACATGCACAAATGCACATGGTGCCTTTACTGAAGGGCGTACTAACTTTTAAAACACTTAATTTCTCAACCCAGTTTAAATTATGGCTTACACATTTTTGAAAATCTGGTAAGTTTTTATTTCTAAAGCTGAAATGATAAAGGGGGACATTTCCCTTTGTGTCTGGTTTCAGAGATTGTAACCATAATCAGTGAATTATCTAAATTGGTTTCTGTTCGGAGGCTATTGAGGCATCTCCCTCTTAATGGATTGCAGAGGCCTCTAATTGAATTCTTGCCATATATGCTTTCTCTGTGGTTAAAAATCTACCTTATAGATATTAAGACAGTCTGTGTTCAAATACCGTCTCATTGATTTCATTTCTCTTGAGGGAAAAAAAATGTATTGCTAATGGTCACCTTGTCTCAAATTGCAGATTACAGTATTTCGGATGGGATCAGAAGGACACCAGGACATTGATTTAGCCATCCTGACGGCTTTGCTCAAAGGTAAAGAGTTTCTATATACAGGGAGTACAAAAGTAATTTAAATGGATTAGACAGCAATCTTATGTCCCCTAATAGTGGATATAATCCCAAATAATACCATGACACATCCAATTATTGATAACATAAGGACTTCTCTTTTAAGACATTCTTTTTTTGTTTTTTAATTGAAGAGTAATTGCTTTACAGAATTTTGTTGTTTTCTGTCAAACCTCAACATGAATCAGCCATAGGTATACATATATCCCCTTCCTTTTGAACCTCCCTCCCATCTCTCTCCCCATCCCACCCATCTACGTTAACACAGAGCCCCTGTTTGAATTCCCGAGACTTACAGCAAATTCCCGTTGGCTATCTATTTTACATATGGTAATGTAAGTTTCCATGTTACTCTCTCCATACATCTCCATACATTCTTAATGCTATTAAATTTCCCTATAATAGGCCTATTATAGTGTGACTTGATTTCAGAAATTTTTAAAATTTTTAAAAACTTTTATTTATTTAATTTTTGGCTGTGCTGGTCTTCGTTGCTGCGCAGGCTTTTCTCTAGTCATAGCGAGCAGGGGCTACTCTCTAATTGCGGCACGCATGTTTCTAATTGGGGAGGCTTCTTTTGTTGTGGAGCATGGATTCTAGGGCACTTGGTCTTCAGTAGTTGCAACCCGAGGGCTCAGTAGTTGGGGTTTCCAGGCACTAGGACACAGGCTTAGTTGCTCCACGGCGTTGTGACATCTTCCCAGGGATTGAACCTGTGTCTTCTGCATTGGCAAGTGGATGTTTACCACTGAACCACCAGGGAAGCCACTCAGTAAAATTTAAATGTACTACAATTCAATCATGTCTACTGAATCATAAAAAATTATGAAGTAAAAGGCATGCCTTGTCCCTTGATAGTAAAAAAGTGAAACACCGCATTTATCTCCTTGAACCAAAACTCAGGGTAAATGGAGATGTGGCCCAATTCTCAGTGAAAATATTAGTCATCTTAATATCTTTTATTCAAAATATTTTCTTGGTCTTTCACCAATTTATGAGACAAGTGTACTTCACCTTCAAATTAGTCTTAGAATTTATTTATTTTCCAACTGTTTTGTATGTGACAGACCGTATTAAATGCATTTTATATTATAACCAAGTAGTTACACATATGTAGTTAGAAAGCTGAAATAAAGTAAATAAAATAGTATTTACATTGACTATATGCAATGAAATTGGATATTTTCAATTCTAACCTATTCTGTTCTTTTTAATGCTAATTATATCCCACCAAATTGATTTATGACACACTAATGGGTCATAACCTGCAGTTTTAAAAACACAGTCATAGAAGATTAAAGGAAATTATGATTGCTCTCAGAAATTAACATTTCTAATCACTATAATGAACATTACTTATGCAGCAGTAGATGCTAATGGGAATTTATGCCATTAAAATATTATGGTGTGTCAACTCTATTTTGTGCAGGCTTTGAAATGCTCTCTGATTTTAACCCAGTTGATTTGTAAAGGATATCAAGTGTAATGCTTTTGCTGACTTCCTTAGAGGCCAAGAATATATTTATATCAGTTTCAAACTCTTTTAGTTTGTTAAATTTTTCTTCCCATGTATTTTAAAACTTATGCCTGGACAAGTAACATCGTTTATCATTTAATTTTTATAATTATGCTTAGTTTTCAATTATCTAACATATAAGGAACCTTTGTGCAATTCAGTTTTTATTCTATCATCTGAGAAAATCAGAAGTAAGGTGGAAAGAGGAAGACAAGAGAGAGAGATGAAACTAAGCACTGCTCCATAGATTCAGCACCTAGGGGAGAAAAGAATGAACGAGGAAAATATACATTTGCTGTTGCTTCTTTTTTGTCCCATTGAGTTTCTTTTTTTTTTTTTTTTTTAGGATCTGTATATTTTAAAGAATACTATTTATGTGATTCAGATTTATTAAGTATGTTCAAAAATGAAAAGAAAAGGGAGTCAAAAAGTTGTTCCAGAGATCTGAGAAGCCCGTAGTTTCTCAAATGCTGACCCCTGGGGTAGCTTTTGAGACTAGGTCATGTCACATCACATTTGTCTTTCGCATTAAGGAAATGGCTCTCTGATATGTGTGATCTGAAACCAGAGACTGTACACCCTTCATCCTTCTCCTGCTTTTCAGTTCTGCCTCCTCCCCTCAACCCCTGCTCACTCATACACCCAGGGAATTCAAGGACTAGGAGCAGAATAGAGTTGCCAGAGAAAATGCAGGACATTGAATGTTTACATCAACAGCAAATGAACTTTTAGCTCAAACTTGTCCCAAATATTGCATAGGACATACTTACACTAAAATATATATTATATGTATATAAAGTATATATTTGTTATTTATCAAAAATTAAAACATAGCTGGGAGTCCTGTATTTTTATTTGCTAAATCAGGTTATTTTACTCAGAGGAGTTGTGACACTATTAACACTTCTGAACTTCAAACACCTCTAGAGATTCTGCAAGAAGTGTAACTCAAGAATTTAAGATCCCCTCATTCTTCTGTCTGCCTCTGTTTCTCAGGCAGGCCCTGCTTAATCATAGCAATCAGAGATTTCCACTGGAAAGGGCCCCAGACTTACCTTAACAAACTATCCAGTGCTTATCAACTTGCTCTGGCAGTCACCTTATCCTATCTGCATCCCCCATGCAGCAGTTTCAATGAAGCCAGAAAACATCTACTCATAGTAGAAGTTATTTTAAGTGACTCTTTGATCCTTTCTGTGCATAGAAAGAAAAAGTGAAAGTGTTAGTCACTCAGTCAGTCATGTCTGACTCTTTGTGACCCCATGGACTTTAATCTGCCAGGCTCAAAGTCCATGGAATTCTCCAGACAAAAATACTGTGATGGGTAGCCATTCTCTTCTCTAGGGGATCTTCCTGACCCAGGGATCGAACCTGGGTCTTCTGCATTGCAGGCAGATTCTTTACCATCTGAGTCACCAGGGAAGCCTTCTGGGCATAGAGTTACTCCCAATTTTTTCCTCTTTTCTCATACAGCTTAGAGGTCAAATCATGTGGGTGTGTATTCTTTTACTTCTGTACATGCACTGAAGTGAAATATGTGATGACAGCTGTCCTCTATAAATGAGGAATTCTTTTTCTTTAGGTTTAGTCTTCATTGGTAAAGTTCATCTGTGGCATAAAGAGAGAATAACTTCTATAGCTTACTTCATTTTCTGAAAAGTATTTTAGAAGAGAGTACGAAAATGATAGAGTCCTCCTCAAAATTGTCAAGATCATCAAAAACAAGGGTAGTCTCAGAAACTGTCACAACCCCAGGGAGCCTAAGGAGACCTAACATCTAAATAATAGTGTGGTTTCCTGGGTAATATTCTTGAGCAGAAAAAAAAAGAACATTAGGTTGAAACTAGGAAAATCTTAATAAAGTATGGACTTTGTTTTCTTTAATGTTAAGGGAAAAATAAGTTATGCTGTCATATATTATGGATCTGAACAATAGACAGACTGTAGCCAAGAAAACTCCACACTTCTTTATGTCAAAGCAACAAAAAAAAGGAAAAAGCATCTTATGGAATTAACTGTAGAAGCCAAGTGCAGATATAATCAAAACATCCACAGGCAGTATTTAAAGAGTCTATATAAATCACACAGGCATGGATAATGTGCACAGGATCAGTCAGTCAGTCATGTCCAACTCTTTGCAACCCTATGGACTGTAGCCCGCCAGGGTCCTCTGTCCACAGGCTTTTCCAGGCAAGAATACTGGAATAAAAATTCAAATACCAAGAAAAGTAGTCCATGTTCTAACTTTAGAAAAATTTCTAGTAAGAATGCTAGTGATTAGATTAAATCATACAAAACAATGAAAATCACTATTTACTGAGCCATTTTCCTTTAAAACTGTATCTTTTAAAAAACTAAATGAATAATAAAAGTAAATAAAATCTAATGTTTTGAAACTACTTCTGAATGCATCCCCCTCCAACTCTATTAACTAGAAAATGCATGATTATTGTTACAAACTAGTACTGGCATCAATACACAATTAGTCTTGCTAAATAACTCATTTTTAAATGGCTTGATTAATCCTTGATAAAGCAAAACGCTGTTGTGCTGTGCTTAGTCACTCAGTCGTGTCCGACTCTTTGTGACCCAATGGACTGTAGCCCGCCAGGATCCTCTGTCCATGGAATTCTCCAGGCAAGAATAAGGGAGTGGGTTGCCATGCCTTCCTCCAGGGGATCGTCCCAACCCAGGGATTGAACCAGGTCTCCTGCATTGCAGATGGATTCTTTACCGTCTGAACCACCAGAGAAGCACAATATTCTAAACTAGTTTATGTCCAATAATTCTTTACACCAGATACATTTCATAAGTAACTAGCACCTTAAAATGTTTACCGAGAAACTATCTTTGCTTAAACTTAGATGATGCATGAATAGGTTTTATGGGAATTTATTATGGCCCTGCTTTGAAAATTAAAAAACTATTTCTAATTATGTGTTTGATCTTTCCCACCCTTTTTTCTGTGTGTAGGCAGCTTAAACAACACATGCATGATTGCTTTCCTTTTAATACTGTTTTTTTAAAACCCAAAACTGTCTAGATAGCCTTATTAAGACCAAAAAAAGGACATTCATATTGATACTTTCATCACATATGTGCAATGCAGAGTTACCATAGTTATTAATTATTATACAACGGAAATAGATGATATTTTTCCCAAAAGAGATCACCAAAGTCAAAATGTGTGGCATATTTATTTTAGGCTTAAAAGGGCATAGGAGGTAAACTTTTGGAAAACAGTGAAATATTTCAGTTAGAGATGAAATTCACTCCGTAATTTTTACAATGTAGATTCTTTGCAAAGGTATTATTAAACCTTTCTCTATATGAGACCACTTTTAATCTTCCTCATGTGCTTTCACTATTAACCAGGCACCCCCAAATCCACTTGTTTCGTGATGGTTCGTTTTTATCTCTTTAGCCAAGTCTTTAATGTTGACGTCGTGGGGCAGATTGACCATGTGCACTAGAACCTCAGTACGGACCATGCAGACCTACGTCTGCTACTGGACTCTTATTTTCACTTCATCCCAAAGCCACCGTGAAGCCACAGCGCCCCCTTTCACATGTCTACGTGCTCAGTCACTCAGTGGTGTCCGACTCTGTGACCCCGTGGACTGTAGCCTGCCAGTCTTCTCTGTACATGGGATTTTTCAGGCAGGAATGCTGGAGGTGGGTGCCATTTCCTTCTCTAGGGGATCTTCCCAACCAAGGGATCAAACTCGGGTCTCCTGTGTCTCCTGCATTGCATGCAGATTCTTTACTGCTGAGCCTTTGGGGAAGCCCTTTCACCTTGCTATTCCCATGCCTTTTACAAACTTCGAAATTGAGGCAAAGAGTCTAAAAGACATTCAGGATCCTTAGGCAAATCAATAGCAGAGCCAAAGCTTTCACTCAGGTCTCCTCACTTCTTTTCAATTTTCTTTACATTACATGTATGAGTCTTGGGCACATCGGGATCCCTTGGCTTTACACTGCCACAGAGATCTCAGACATTTACCCCTGTGACTCCAGGGGTATGTGAGTGATAATAGATCAGAGCATCTGCTTCCCTGAAGCTCTGAGAACACTTACCAGGGTTCTCAGCTACCAGACGATCCTAGAAGCATGCACAGTGCCTTAATGATGAAACTAGAATGTCCACAATTTAACCTAATGCGGTGGAAGAAAAAGTACAGTCTGACACTTGTTTTATTTTTAAAGAGTACACCTCTGGTGAAATATTGATTCAACCGGGAAATTTTTAGTCACATGTGACAGAAACATAGTTCAACTTAGTTCAAGCAAAGAGAAATGCAGTACACCAGAAACTAGTACAACATTGTAAAGCAAGTTTCCTCCAGTGAAATTTTTTAATTTTTATAAATAAATAAATCATAAAATTGAAAAGAGGAAATTAAAAGATATGTCATTTAAAAATAGAAAAAAAGAAATACAACGATTCCCATGACCAGGCGGTCTGAGACTTGTTGTGCAGAACAGCCATCAGCAGTCGCAGACGCACATCCAACCCACTGAGCAAACCCCAGTTCGAAAGAGCCATCGTTTCTCACACTTGCAATGAGAAGTCCCAGGGAGCATTTGAATTTGCTTGCATTGGTTCAGTGCCCATCCCTGAATCCATCACTGTGGCAAAGAAGATGGGAGAATCCCTGTGAGCATGAAATGAGAAATGGGATCAGCTCCACCCAAGCCTTGGAGTTATGGATTTCCAACAATAACAACAAAAAAAAGAGGCTCTATAGCCAGGAAGTAGAGGCACAAAGGGTGCTGAGAAGACCAAAACCAACTAAATATATATGTATATATACATGACTCACAATTGTATTAAAAATGTATTGAGAACCAAAGAGTGTCAGATTTACCTAAGATGCAAGCACTTACGCACCTTAGGGGAACAAATTTTTCACTCAGTAGACAAAAATGGAAACTAGGTCAAACTAATACTAATCAGGGTCAGATATCCACTCAAGGCATTCTCATAGAATTCACTTCAGGTAGACCTAAATATGAATCTATGAATATTATTTACTATATAGTTTCTTTTTATCACTATAGTCATTATCCTTTTCATTGATTATTTGATTATTTCTGCTAAAGATTTTAAAGGTGATTATATTCTTAACACTTTTCCCCCAATACCAAAGTCTACCCCTTAGGAGAAAATGATTTTGTAAAGACCAAATCACGCCAGGCTTTCCCAACTAGACTCCATCCACCCCATCTGCCACTACCACCCCAACCCCTCAGAATAGTACTTAGCACAGGGATACCACCCAGTAAATGGATTTTTAATAGTATGAAATACAGACACATTCAAAACATCACTACTCCCTGATTGAACCAACTGCTTTACGTCATTGAGGCTTGGTTTCCTAGTCTAAAATAGAAATAATTATCATACCTCACTCATAGTCATTTTAATAATTATAATTAATAATGCAAGTAAAACACTTAGCTGAACCTGGAAAGTTCTGTTTAATAAATGATGGCCTGACTAACCATGCTGATGATGATGCCAAACTAGAAATGAGAACAAGAGCCACATCTGTTTTACTCACCACCATATACACATATACACAGTGCCTGGCACACCATCAGTATTAAATATAGATTTTTGGGAAGCATGAATAAATGATCAACAGACTTTGGGATTAGATGGTGTGTGTGTGTGTGTGTGTGTGTGATTTATATGTATAAATCCTAGTTCTTTGCTGCCTATAAAATTGACCGAGTTTTTTAACTTCTGTACGTCTTAGTTCCCTCAACTATGAAAAAGGCAATTGTGACAAAAACAACAACCTTTCTCATGTGGGTTGATTTAAGGGACTGGAAGCTCTTTGAGGGCAGGCACTATTCTTTCTTCATAGAAAATACTGAACACTTAGTGCTTTATCAAGCAGTGGCTCGGTGGTCTAGGAGTATGATTCTAGCTTAGGGAGCAAGAGGTCCCAGGTTCAAGTCCTGGACAAGCCCTCTTGGACTTTCCCAGTGGCTCAGCAGTAAAGGATCCGCCTGCAGTGCAGGAGCCGCAGGAGAGGTAAGTTTGATCCTTGGGTCAGGAAGATTCCCTGGAAGAAGGGAATGGCAACCCACTCCAGTATTCTTACCTGGAGAATCCCATGGACAGAGGAGCCTGGCAGGCTACAGTCCATGGGGTCGCAGAGTCAGACATGACTGAGCACACACAGTGCTTTTATACTCGTTCTCTTTTAAAACAGGCTTTTGGATTCCTAGGGAATGAGGATGTCCCCCATATCCAAAATCCATCATAATCATAAAATCTTAATTTTGAAAGGACATATAAATTTGAGAATAACAAAACCCCTTGAGCATACATGTAAAGAACCAGAACAGAAATAAAATTTAAATTTTATTTTACAAAAATAAATTTAATCTTGAAAATGGTTGAACACATGCCCAGCCTCCTTAAAATGAAATTAATTTTCTGGCTATTTTATTTTCTTGCAAATCCAAGTAGTTCTCAGAGCAACAAGAAAGACCAAGGTAGATAGCAATTTTGGACATTTCTATTTGTCTCTAATAGAAGAGTGCAATAAAAGAACTTAAATCTCTTAGTCCTTTCATTTGTATAATGTTTTACAATTCACAAAGCATTTTCACATAAATTTTATCATCTAATCTTTATAACAACTCTCTGGAATGGTTGCCAGTTAATTTATCTCCAAACTGGGTCCTCTGAGGCATGAAAGTGAGAGATAGTGATAATTAGGCCAGAACAGCTAGAATAAAGGAAGAGTGTCCCGACAAATTGGGAAATGTGATCATTCTGATTACAAACTTCACCTTCCGATTAGAAAGTTTCCAGAGGAAAAGAATTTTGTCTTCTTTGCCTTCATATTCCAATACCAGAAAAAATGCCTGACATATGCTTAGCATTCAGTAAATATCCACTGATTGAAAGAAGTTATAGTCCCAGGCCAATCTGTAACTGGCCAAAGTCATGTAAACAACCAAGACGCAAACTGCACCTCCCATGGAAGTTCATTGAGGTAGACTCCAACCTTTCAACTCACTGACTGAGAGAAATGCAATTCTACATCCTCCCCAGGATTTCTGCAAATTCTTGAAAGATGAAAGTCCCCTTGGTCACCCTTGCCTGCAGGTTCCTGATTCTATGTGTGTTATTTCTGTTTCTCATCACAAAAGACAAAATGTAAAACTCAGCCTTGCCACAGTTTCAAAAAAATTACAAAATTCACTTGCCCAAAACTTTTTGTTAAAAGCTTTATAGACTTTTATAAAAGCATAATAAACTTCTAAAAATATAGGTAAGGTTGGAAGAAAAGTTCAATAATGCACACAACTCTTGATCACACAGCCAGCATCTCCAATGTTGAGAGCTTTTGGCTGTCTCACACAGGGACTTTGCATGGATCCTTCACATATGAGTCCCCTTTTGTCACACTGTCCCCCTCTTCTTCCATTGTCCTCTTCTTCATGCTCCCCTCTAAGAGTAAAACAAATGTCCTCTTCAAACAGAGCACTTCATCCCCATCCTCTGACATTTTGGTCTTGTCCTGAAAGGCTCATCTACCCTAGGCAGTTTTGCAGGATATTTTCACAGACAGCTTCCTCCCTAAGCAGAGTTCTGGTGCCAGACTCATAGGAGAGAGTGACTTCTTTAACTCCTTTGATATAGGCAGTAAGTGAAGAGTAGGGCTTTGATTCATGTCCCTAATCAAAGGATGAGAATATGATGTTCTTTGCTCCAGGGCCATAATCACCAGCAGGAAAGTACAGTGTATAGTAGGTGCAAGTGTTTGCAAGAACTATGAACATTAGGCCCCCTAGGTCTGCAGTTATGGACAGGCCATTTCTAGCAGATTTTCAAAGTTATGACCATGTCCATAAGATTGTCTCATTGTAGAATTATAAAGCTGGATATAACTATGAAGGCTTAGGACAGTGAGAGGTCTCTGCTAGTGAACTGGAATCCAGGTCTGCAGATGTCCAGGTCTGTTCCTCCTTCCCGACATCGTGCAGCCAGTTCTGATGGCAGATGTGGTCATCTCAGCTCCTTGTTACACAGAAGCTAAGCACCTTTTACTCTGCAGCTCCCTTGGGCCTCAGGATTGGCATGGGAACAATGCTGTGTGCATTTTAAGCTAATTACAAACCCAGAGCTCCCTGGCAGCTCTTGGCTTGTGAAGACATCATCATTGCCCACTGACTACAGTGCTGCAGAATTGTACCTTTTCTTCCCTAACTTGCCGGAGAACAATGAATCAGCCTCTTTGTTAAATCAATTATTGAATATTTTGAGTTACATAACCATGCAGATTGGCAGCAGCATAATTCCAAAGTGAATGGTTTACATCGATACCAAAAATAATAGTGATTACTATAGTAAAACTACAATGTAAGAATAACAACTAATATGGCATTTACTATAGTACAAGCATTAACTGATTTAATCCTCACAATACTGCAGTGGGACAGGTACTATCAGTATTACCCATTTCACACTTGAGGAAACTGAAGCACATATAAGCTACCATGACCGAGGTCACACAGCTAGATATTGATAGAGTCTAGACATGAACTCAGGTTATCTGGGCCCAGAACACTTGCTCTGCATCCTAAGCCTCTATGCCAGGACTGCATTTTAAGGACTGCCCTCATTTTTTATATCTTCTGAACAATAAATGAGTAAAATTTCTTTGATGCATAAAAAAGTACAGATAGATTCCTAGATAAATATGGTTCACTGAACACGAGTCCACTGTTATTACTGTACACTGATTCCCTCTAAAGCAAGAGTAAATGGTCATTTATTAAAAGCACTAGAGCAGAAACAGTATTTTGTGCACACCACACTGATTTCTCTCACTTCACACTGGAGGCTAACATCCTAGCCTTCCTTGCAGAGAGGTTGAGACCATGTGACTGAGCTTTGATCAAACAGATGTGATCAGAGGTGATATAAACCATTTATAGACATGGAAGATGAAAGGCAGATGTAAGAATGGAAAATAACACATGGGGAAAAAACTGAATATCAAGCTGACTTACACTTCAGTATGCTCAAAAGGTCCAGAAAGTTGGGGCACATGGAGTCTTTTAAAAGAAGCAGCCAGAGTGCCATATCCTGTTGCCTACAGTCCCTTGTACTCCTAATTCCTCTCCAATAAAAAAGCAAAGATATATTCTCTGAAGAGGGTAAAACATATTCTCTGCACCAGGAGACAGCAGGTGAAAGTGAGGGCTAGGCTATAGACTGAAAGTGGGGGTGCTAAATAAATTATCAGATATTGGATGCTAAGACCCCAGCCCTCTCCCCTTTTTGGTTCCCAGCATGCTGGTGGCTGAGGGGCGGGGGTCTTCATTCTCCAAAGAGGAGACTGAAAGGGACTGAAAGTTCCTTTTTTTTTGTAAAATTTTATCCCTCTAAGAGAAAAGACCTAAAGATATAAATATAAATGATTCCCCATTTAAGGAACCGGCTTATCTTACAATGAGGTTCATAGTTGATAATTTCCATTCATGTGCTCAGGACTTCCAATCAGCACTTTAGCACCCACTCTTAAGTATGAGCAGATGTCCAGCTATAGCCAGGCATATAAGAAATATCTCTAACATAGAGGACAGATATGCAAACAGATAAACAGAGAAATGCAATTTGGTGTAAACAGAACCAATGTAGGAAGAAAAAACTGCACCAAAACTATGATTACTACCCTCAGAGAAACAAAGGAAAATATTTAAACCATTAAAATATGAACAGCATCTTATATTTAGTTCAAGAACTAAAAAGAGCCCTTAGAAATTAAAAATGATAGTGGCAAACTAAAAATAAGTGGAAGAATTAAAAATAAAGTTGGAGAACTCTCCCTGAAAAGGGCAGACAGAATTAAAGATAATGAGAGAACAGAAGATCAGAAGTCATTAATGTAATTCCAGAAAATGTTCCAGAACTCCAGAACACAGGTCACCAGATGATAAAAACCCAGAGTGCCCAGAACAATGAATACAAATAAACCCACACTAAGACAGATTATCATGATATTGAATAATACAGGGAACAACAACAACAAAACCTCTAAGAACTTCCAAAGAGGAAAACAAGTCACGTGCAAAGAACCAGGAGCTAGGATGACATTGAATTCTGAACAACAGTGCAGAAGGCTGTTGTGAAATGCCATAAAAATTCTGAAGAATATTTATTTGCAATCTAGAATTCTATATTAATCTACCAGCTACTTGTAAAAGTAGAATAAAGACATTGTCGGGCATAAGTTGTCAACACATTCACTACCCACGAACCATTTCTTTGGTACTTTACTGTAAGATGTGCTCCACCAAAATGAAAGAGAAAAAAAAGCAAAAATGAAACATAGGAAACAGGAGCTGCCACACATGAGAAGTGTTGGGAATCCCCGGATGATATGAAAGGGGGGCTCAAAGCAACAGTTCTGCACCAGGCATGAGAGGTAAAAGCAGGAGCTGCCGGACCTTCTGAAGGCTCAAGCCTTAGACTGGCATAGGGTCACTTCTGCTGCATCCTATTGGGTAAAGTGTGTCAAAAGACCAGCCCAGATTTAGTGTGAATACTGGAAGGTACAGTTCCGTGGAAGCTGTCTTCAGAGACCAGCTTCCACAGAGGACCAACGTAATCAGCTACAAGAAGTGGCTGCCTCTTCTTGGAGGATTGGGATGATCAGCTTTGTGATATTTTCTAACAAATCTTGTAGGATGGATGACTCTAAACTCTGTGTATGCATAACCTTAGTAAAAATAAACTGCAAAATAGTCCCTGGATTATATAGTTCTTGAAGAAAGAGACAAAAATGAGTAAAAAAAAAAAAAAGAAAGAAAGAAAGAACTGGTAGGAAATCATCAATGCAATAATTCCAGAAAACGTCCCAGAACTCCAAGGTATACATTTCTTTAGAATCCTGCTAAAAATTACAATGTGGAAAGTGCACATATTTTTCTTACCTGGGCTTTCCCTGGCAGTCCAGTGGTTAAGACTCCATGTTTCCAATGCAGCAGTCATGGGTTGGATCCCTGTTTGGGGAACTTAGGTCCCACATGCCTCTACATGGCCAAAAAAAAAAAAACAAAACAAACAAACTATTTTACTTACATGGCTATGTAAATAATTTCATTTTGTCATATCACAAGCAAGCAGAATAACCCAATATAATGTTTTTCTTTTCTTTTACTCCCTCTGTCTTACACTGATAACATTCCTCAGTTTTGCATATTGTATGTAATACAGGAACACTTTTATAAAGTTTTTTAACATGTTAGTGGGTAACCTTTGTAAAGTATTGACTTCTTTTATTGTAGAAAGCACACAATAAAGAAAATACGTTTGTTTAAGTAGGTTGGCAAAAAGAAGGAAATAGATGCCTTACGTTGTTAATCATAAGCCGTATAATTTTGTTTGTTCTATCTATTTGCATATGTTATCAGGACATGAGGAAATAACGGCAATATTTACACAGAAACTCTTGATAAATATTATTAGGTAGACAGCCTGACTTTGTGAGGTTTTTGTATTGCTTTGGTCCATAAAAGTCTAGCACTTTAGCTCTAAAAATGAAACTAAGAACAGTTTTGCAAAGCTAATGAGACCTTACATAGAAAACAAAGACCCAATAAATAAGAGAAAAACAAAACAAAGCTTAATTACCACCTCCTGCCACTCCTAGACCCAGTAACCAGAGAATATAGGGACCCAGGAGAGAGAGAAAGTTCAAGGGTACAAGACTGAGAGGAGGAATGACCTTCAGTCCCTGAGGAGCCTTCAGTTACCTGACAGACAGGTAAGGAGCAGCTCTCAGCAGGAAGCAGCAAGTGCCAGACACAGGTGTAATGTTACAGGCTGCAGAGGAGGGAGCCAGATACACCTTCCTAATAGAATGTGGTTATGGTTCCTGTGAAGAACACCCAGTATCCATGGCCTGGGCTGCCCAGGCATAAATACACAACCGATTTTCCCACTTTACATGCCTACAAAACAGTTACATTCTTATAATCCAAAAGGAACATTTGTATCTAAATTCAGACTCTTGCATTGTAACACATTTACCTTTTCTTGCTTATATTTGAGCACCTGTAAACTTCAACTCACTGAGGGGACTGTCTGAAGAAAAAATTACTAGAAGGTAGCATTTGATTGACTCTCCAAGCTCTGTCAGAAAAACCTCTCCTAACATTCATTGTCAACTCTGACATATACATATAAGCCCCTGATAATTTAGGGACTATCAGTACTTAATTCTGAGACTTACTGTTTTATTTTATAGTTGGTATCCCTTTTATGAAAATTCAATGATAATCCTTCACATCAACCACAGTAGAAACAGTAGTAAGTCTGTCTGGTAACTGTTCATCCAGGAGCGTCTGCATGCCAATAGTATTATTACCTTGACAAAATTATTAAAATATTATTATTAATCTGGTAAATTTATGGTTGGGAATATGTAAGGCACTCAAAATATTTGCACAGTGCTTTAATTTAACAAGCATGTTTTTCATATATTATTATTTTTAATCCTCAGTCCCTTGAGGGAGATATTGTTGACCTTGTCTTACACCAAGAAACTCAGTCTTGGAAAGAATAAGTAACTTTTCCCAGCTCCTCGGGTAGTATCAGGGATACGTTAACTGATCACTGGAGCACCTACTATAAGGTATAAAGTGCTGCAAAATCTTCAAAGTCTTAGAATATGGTAGAGTACACACCCCAATGTAAAATGTAAACAAAATGCTAAAAAAGCACAAATGAAAGAGACTGATGGGTTCAGGGAAAGTTTTATTTGAAATGCACCTCTGCAGTTCAGAATGCTAAGCTTATTATATCAAACAGATAGCCTAGAGAAATCCAAAATAAATAGTATGCCAGTTATTTTTTCAGAGGAATTTAAAATTAAGATGACTTTTTTGTCTTTTTCCTTTTTCAAATTCTTTTCCCATTTAGGTTCTCACAGAACATTGAGCAGTTTTCCCAAAGGCTAACTCCCCCTCAACTGACAACCAGTGGGCAAGAGCTTTTATTGGTAGAGAGAGGGGGTTACATGCAGAAACAGCACAGTCAGCTCTGACAGTCGTCTTGAAATCGATTGTTTTTAGTACAGTCAGTCTTCAATTTCCAGATCGGTTTGTTACCGTTCCTTGAGAGCGGTTCCTGGCATTGAGGCAGCTTATGTCATGGCTGTGGTCTGGTCATAATGTAGTTACTTCTTCCACCTGATGGGGGTTTCATTATGTACAAAACAGCCCAAAAGACATGGCTCAGAGTACTATCCATAGCCCTTGCGGAGAAACTAAATGTCCTTGACTTTACTTAATGACTAAACTAGTATTATTTTGTCCTGTTTGACAGTTTTTCTTTGCTTCTGCATTTTCTCACTTCTTGGTTTAAGTTTATCCTTTGACTAAAGTCTTTCTGCAAACAAAAGGCAGGCAGTCAACACAGAGGGAAAGGGTTGATAGGGTCCTGCTGAAGCATAACTGTTTCAAATGGAGATCTCCTCTTTATGACTATCAGGAAGGGGTGGCAATCAAGATGAGATAATTAAAATGAATGGGGCTGGTAGGATACAGTGGATGGAGCCCAATTTAGGACCAATCTTTACTGTTCCAAAGGAAAAGAAAAACTCTGAAATCATTTCGAGTCACTTGGGGAACTGGCCTAGACTATCATGTAGTCTTCTAAGGACTCCATCCAAAACACTGACTAACTAATAGAACCCAAAGGAGAATGCAAGTTACATATAGTATTCATTTATATATATATATATATATATATATATATATTTCCTTTGAGAGTAGAAACTGTGGTCCAACCTTGTTTCCCCAAGGCCTAATAGAAAGGCTGGCAGAGAACTGGAATTCAATAAAAGCTGTTCAGTAAACGAAAACAGCTTCTCTAAAGGCTGTCCTTAGAGGCAGTGAAATGAAGACATCAAGAATTTCAGCATAGAGTGGGAGTTGGGAGTAGGTGAAATGGGTGAAGGTGGTCAAAAGGAATAAACTTCCAGTTATAAGATAAGTAAGTTCCTGGGAGGTAGTGTATAGCATGGTGACTTTAGTTAACAGTGCTCTGTTTTATATTTGAAAGTTGCTAATAGAATAGATTTTAAAAGTTCTCATCACAAGAAAAATATGTGTTACTATATGAGAGTAAATTTATATTGTACATCTAAAACTAATATTAACATTAATGTCAATTATATCTCAGTGTAACTGGGGGAAATTTTTTTAAATAAATAAAACTTGAAGCTCATATGGCTTGACCAACCAGAAACAAACAAGAAGAATTTTAAAAGTTGATGTGTGAATTTTAGATAACATTTAACCAGCAGTTTTGGTCCTAATCATAGGGCATTAGAGAATATTCTGGCTTCTTTCATTAATGCGATGTGGGTTATTTTGTGAGAGAGGAAGCAAAAGCCTGTTTGCCTATTTCCCTTTTTGTTGTAGATCTGATGAGTTTCATAAAACTTTTAAAATTTCTATGAATCAGGAAAAATGCTCAGCTCTTAAAACTAGATTGTCTGAGTTTGAAACTAATCTCTGAACAAACCAGCCTTCTCACCTTGGACGAGTTTCTATGCCTCTGTTTCCTCAACTGTAAAATGGAGATAATGGAACCTCAGCATTTGTTGTGAGAATTCAATACTTTAACACTTAGAAACGGTCCCTGGCACAAGCTAAGCATGAAAGAAACATTAGTTATTATTATCTCTCTTATTAACTAAAGATAAATCAAGATGCAAAAGCCCATCTTCCCCTCAAAGGGCTCTTTCACTCAGCTGCCTGGTTTCCTCTTATAAGCCAACTCTGAATTTCATCAGCTAAAGTCAATCCAATCTTTCCTGAGTCCTTTTAACTTTCTCCTGGGAGTCTACCTAAAGTTATTTTTACCAAGAGGAGATAGTTATCATTCAGAGCAAGAAAATAGAGCAAAGAATAGATTGTCCGCAGACTTCACATACTTTTTATGTTTCAAGCCTTTAATTTGTTTTTTGTTTGTTTGTTTGTTTTTCAATGTAGCAACTACATTCCTAAGAGAGGCTCACCAGGGTAGGTGATGTCTTTGCTCCGGGAGATAAGTGAAGGTGTATCCTAGCAATCAAGTCACGTGACAGGGCCTTTCAGCCACTTTCCTTCCATCTTTGTGGTTTCCATGTACACAGAAAATCTGAAATCTTTGAATGAATGGTGGGTTTTCATTAACTGAGATTATATTGCATTTAGTTGCAAAACTTACAGGTAAAGTAAATTGATAGACATGAATAGAATCCCTGAGAACAATATTTAATTCAGGCAAGATTCTTTAGATAAGACAAGGAAAGGCCCAAAGACCCTAGCAAGAAGAAATGTTGATTGACCAATATAGGGATAGGCGTCATCATCCTATACATCACAGAATCATGGCACTAAAACATTGCAAGATCAGTACCTCCTGCCCCTCCTCCCACCACCAAGACCATCAAGCAAGATCATACTTAAGTATCCAAGTCAGATGACTCACCTAACCTTTTAAATTTGTAAACTCTCCCAAAGAGAGTCCACACTTCTATTTACAACCCACTTTCATCAAGAGGCTCTTTAGTTCCTCTTCACTTTCTGCCATTAGGGTAGTGTCATCTGCATGTTTGAAGTTATTGATATTTCTCTTGGCAATCTTGATTACAGCTCGAGCTTCATCCGGCCTGGCATTTTGCATGATGTACTTTGCATGTAAGTTAAATAAGCAGGGTGACAATATATAGCCTTGACATACTCCTTTCCCAATCTGGAACCAGTCTAACTGTTGCTTTTTGACCTGCATACAGGTTTCTCAGGAGGTAGGTAAGGTGGTCTGGTATTCCCATCTGTTTAAGAATTTTCCATGGTTTGTTGTGATCCACACAGTAGCATAGTCAATAAAGCAGAAGTAAATGTCTTTCTGGAATTCTTGCTTTTTCTGTGATTCAGTGGATGTTGGCAATTTGACCTCTGGTTCCTCTGCCTTTTCTAAATCCAGCTTACACATCTGGAATTTCTCAGTTCATGTACTAGTTTGAAGGACTTTTAGCATTATCTTGCTAGCATATGAAATGAGTGCAAGTGTGGTAGTTTGAACGTTCTTTGGATGTATATAGTTGTTTTTATCTTATTTTTCCTTGATGTCAGAAATACTGAATATTCTACCTTTCTTACCATTCCATTATCTCCTTCATTAGACCCTCTTGCTTCTTCACTCTGCCTTCTGTCAAATGTAAAAAGTACCATGACTTTAAATCACATATCTACATGAATAATCTCCAGATTCACCTCCAACCCTAACTTCCCTCTTTGCTCCCTTTACTAATTGTCTAATGGATAACTCCTCTGGTAGTCAAATTCAATTAAATTAATTGTCATGAACATAAATAGAAATAAATAAAAATATTCTTTCCCCCCAGAGCTGATTTCTACCATTTATGTTCACATAGCAGCCATCCTTTTGATTATCGAGGTTCAGAGCCTTCATCAAGGCTCTGATGCAACTTCTTGCTAATCCTGGACATTTTAGCCACCATAATGTCTTTCCTGTCTATTCCTTCTTTTTCTTCCTTGCTCAGCATCACTAGGCCTTCAGGACTCTTGACCTGAATTATTGCAACGGCCTTTGAAGGAGTCTTCCTGCTTCTTAGTGAGCGTATTCTTGCCCGTCTTCTAATCTTCAGTATGGAATGCAAAGGTCTGATCAGAACACTCTTGTACCTGTAAGATCCTTCAGGACTTCCAATATAGGCATGGCAACATAAACTTATCATTCTCTTCTTTTCCTAGAAAGCTTCAAAAATCAATAATGAAAGAGGAAGAAAACAATAAGGAAACTCCATTTTTGGTGAACTAGGAAAGATGCCAAAATATTTGCATATGTGGGACATCTGTGGGAGGAAAGGGTAAAAGCTGGGGTGAGAGGAACCAGCGGCGGCAGTCCTCAGAAAGCACCAACAAAACTGTAATTACTAGGTGTGAGGAACACCCTAAGGTACAAAGTTCTTTCCTTCGTCTAGAACAGAAAGTGTGAGAACGGGAGTGAGTTGGACGGTGGTAGGAGGCTTTCCTGATCCTGACTTAGTACACGTGAGTAGAGGAGATGAGCCACGTGCAGAATCATTCAGACAACCCGAGGGAATTTTCCTTCAGTGAAGCTGGGAAGAAAACCTTCCAACTGCAAATAACAACTAACCTTCAGTGCTACTCTGGACCTTTTATGACCCAACTCACTAAATGATACATACAAAAAAAAAAAAAAGAATTAGCATACAGATGTATTCTAAGAAAAAAATAACAGAAGAGCAAAATGTGTTCACAGAAGACTAATACTCTATAAAAAAAATGTTTTCAGGGAACAGATGAACATTATGAATCAATATTTTACCATGAACTCTAAAAAAATTAAATCTCAATGAAGCACTTATCCATGAAGAAATACTCCAGAGTTGGAATACCAAAATTCAGGTGAGAGTGCGTGAGGCAGCAAGAGGAGATAAAATGCACTCAGGAGTGAAGTGTGGGGGGCGGGGGGTGGAAATAAAATGATCACAGAATTGCAGAAGAAATGAGAACCAGTACAAGATCAAATATGCGTTTTGAAAAACCTAGTGCTGGATGCAAAGACTAGAAATGAGGGAAATAAAAGTGAAATTAAATAGAGTCAATTGGGATTAAAGAGAAGTTATATTTATAGAAGATAGAAGAGAGATCCAACATAAACATAACTGGTAACTCCAGAGAAGAAAACCAAAATAATGGATCAAAACAAATATTTTGAAATATAATTACATAATTTAAAAATATAATTTAAAAATTTTTTATTAAAGAATTTTAAAACCTTGATGTGGATATTGAAAGGGCCACTTTATGCCAGGGGCGGGGGCGGGGGTGGAAATGGACTCTGAATCTTCAACACCCACACTTAAAATCCTAGTAAAGTTACTGAACTTCAAAGAAAAATAAAAGCTACTTTGGGCCTCCAGGAAAAATAATCAAGTCTTTTATGAGGTGAAAATCAAGCTGGCTTCAGACCTTCTTTCAGTATCATTCAATGCCAGGACACAACAGGGGAACAAATTTTATATTGAACCGATGTCATTCAACTGTAATGACTACTAAAGAAACAAAACAGTCTAGAACTTTGGAAATGCTTTTCTCTCCAATTCCTCTTGAAAAAAATATTAGAGAATTCAAGCTACCAACCAAGAGATGTTTGGTTGGTAAAATCACTGTGAGCATTGATACTAAATCCTAAGAGAACTAAGATAAAAATAGGAATTTGAGTAACAGACAGGAATATCAATATTACTTGCCATAACAAGGTAAAAATAATACAGCAACAAAAAAACTGAGTGAAGGAAAAAAGGATGAAGGTAGAATTGCTAGGCTTTTTGCCCAGTATAATATAATATCCCTTTTGCCTAAGGAATATAACTTGAGACACAGCTCAAGTATTAGTAAAAAGAAATATAATCGTATTTGACAGCACAGAGTAAAACATAAAAACATAATCTAATATTCTAAGGTTGAACAGTGGAGGAAAGGAAAGGAAGAGAAGGTACATGTACAGGCACTAATTTATCCTGATCACAAGAGAGAACTAATGCATGCTGTCTAGAGAAACATGACTGTGAGCCCCACTGCAGATTAGCCGAATCAGAATTACCATTTAAACAAGATCCCTAGGTATATCATATGCACATTAAAATCTGAGAATTGCTACCATAACAAATTATCATAAACTTAGTGGCTTGAAACAGAAAAAGTTTTCTCATACTTCTGGAGGCCAGAGGTCTAAAAGTCAGATGTTAGCAGGGCTATATTCCTTCCAGAGGCTTCAGAGGAGAATCATGCCCTTGCCTTTTTCAGCTTCCAGAGGCTGTCTTCACGCCTCTACTTGTGGTTCTTGCCTGACATCAGTCTTGCATCAATCCAACCTGTTGCTTTCGCCTTCACATATCCTGCTACTACTGTGATCCCCTTGTGTTCCTCTTGTAAGAACTCTTGTGATTCCATTGCCTTAGGCCCACCAGATAATCCAGGACAGTCTCCCCATCTCAAACTCTTAACTTACAGCTACAAAATTCATCTGCCATATAAAGTGACAGCTTCACTGGTTCCCAGGATCAGCACATTGACATCTTTAGGAGGTGAGGGCACCATCAGCCTACCACAAACTCCATTTATCCAAGTCTCCTTCATCCATCCCCTCTCTCAGCAAATTCTACTTCCTCCTTAAGGAGGCTCTGACTCGACTGACAGCAAGTGCCCCGGACTTATTTGTATAGATTTCACGGCACTTACCGCCATGTCCTTTGATATAGTGATTTGTATATTGGTCATATCTGTCCTTTTTTTCTCATTCTACCTTCATGCTTATTAGATTGCAGTTTCCTTGAGGGAAGAGTTTGGGTACATGGTTCCATTCCCACACTCTACTGAAGGCACGCATGCTGATTTCATCAAGGACTTCTTAATTGACAAATCCAGGGCTACTTTTGGGTTCATTTATTCATTCAACAAATAGTCACTCAACATCTATTATGTGCCAAGCCCTGTTCTGGACTCTAAGAATACAACAGTGAATAAAGGAGACGCAGTCCCTGACCTCCTACAGACATCCTGGTAAAGGAAATAAGTACCAGACTAACAGATACACAAGCTGGTTCCCAGTAATGAGAAGAATTATGGAAAGGGAAGGCCAGCCTTTTTCACCTGCCCTCTTTGCCAGCTTTGCCTGTTGATCATTCCCTCTTTCTTGAGAATCTCTCTTCCATAGTTTAGGGCACTGTGACCACTAGTTCTCTTCCTAGCCCTCTGGGGGGTTTGGTTTGGTTTGGTGCTTTCTTTCTAAAAACTTGCTTTACTTTCGTACTTTTTAAGTATTATTGATATTCATTTACCCATCCTCTGCACTCTTCTTCTTGTCTCCTTCATGCTAATATTCCCCAATTCTCTTTCTCCAGGCGTGACCCGTGCCCTGCCCCAGACCTCAATATCTAGTGGCCTCTGATCATTCCCACCTGGGTATACTGCAGGCATTTTAAGCTCAACATATGCAAGAATGGATTTTTCTGCCCCCAAATGCTTGTGTTAATCTTGCATTGCCAGTCTCAGTTGGGCTTCCAAGCTACCTTGCCTCCCACTTTAAACTTCACCAAAGCCTATCAGTTTTGCTTTCTAAATATCCCTCCATCAAAGATGCCTCTTCAGATTCTCATTATACCTTTCCTAGAATATTGCAAAACTTTCCTAACTGCTTCTCTTCACTCTAACCCAATGCTCTTCCAGTCCATTCTTCACACTTCTCCCAAAGTGATTTTCCTAAGACATGAATCTGACTGCATTGTTTCTGATAGAGTCCTCTAGTGGTTTCTCCATGACTTGAGGATAAAACAATACTCCATATCATTTAAAAGTCCTTCTATTCCAGCTTCATCTTTCTCTGCTTCTAACTTATACTATACCCCAAACGCTGAATCTTCAGTGTCTTCCCATCAATTTTCTAAATTCACTGAGCTATTTAACTCCCCAGTCTTTGCATACACTGTTTCCTTGGCTAGAATACCTTTCCTCATCTCATTTGTTCTAGTGAACTAATCCTTTAAAACTACATATGACCATTACTTATGCATTTAAATCCTCCCTGATCACCTGAAAAAAGAGGAAATAATAAAACCATATTTTAATTCTTATACCTGCTTGTATTCATTTCTATAGCAGGGCCTTTGCACTGGACGTTTCCTCTTCCTAGAATGTCCCTCCAGCCCCCACCTGTTCTTCATATGATGGCTTTTTCTAATCATTTAGGTCTTTGTTCAAGTGTTACTCTCAGGCAAGTCTCCTGTCCACTCATTTTAACAGAGCAGCTCCACCACCCTGATCATTATCAGTACCATCCTTAGACCTGTGTTTTAAAGGGCCTTCTCCATGGTCATCTGGGATCCAGCACCAACTAGGGCTGCAGTATAACGGGCAGGAGGGAGAGGGAGGGTGGGGACTGAGCCCATACCAGACCTGCATAGACCCCAGACCAATTGCAATACTTCAGGGCATTTTTGAAACTTCTGTTTCTTACACGGGGTCAATCAGATGTCCCAAAGAATTCTCAGAGTTGTGCTATGAGGTATCCAATGGCTCCATGTCCAGCCCTGGTTTCAGGAGGGCAGCCTAGCCAGCAGATCACTCCAGCTGACTGGCACAATACTTTTGTCCTGGGGTCGTGTGAAATGGGTCACCTGAATGGTACTGCCACATTGATTTGGAATAACTCAAACTTTTCATGTATACATAGGTCCCATATAACCTGGGAATCATACTGCTCCTTCCTAGCACTTATACATTCTGAAAGTATACTGTTTAACAGTTTGCTTATTTATCTATTTTCTGAGTGTCACACCTCCAGTAGTAAAAGTAAGTAGAAAAGAGTGACCTTAGCTATCTTGTTCACTATCAGACATTCAGTGCTAAACGGTTTCTGGCACCAAAGTTATTGGGTAAATATCTGTTGAGCAGGTAAGTGTATGATTGCATGAAATAGTGTATTTTAACTATAGACTTCTCTTCATCTCTAGAATATAAGCTCTCAAGATAAAGAATTTTGTCTTATTCACCTTGATCTTCAGACTGGCATAGTGGTTGCCATATGTGAAGGCATGAAGTCAGTATCTTTGAATGTATAAATAAATGAATAAACAAACAAATGAGTGAATGAATGATGATGTATTATTTAGACTTGAGGTTCTTAACCTGGTCTTCACAGTTCTAATATATAGATAAGGTTAAGAACCTCTAGTTCTTAAAAGCTCTTTAAAAACTTTTAAAAACTGCAATGCCCAGGGCCAGTTAAATCAGAGTCTCTGAAGAGGCATCACAGCATGATTCCTTAAAACTCTCCAGAAATTTTCAGTGTACAACCACGGTTGAGAATAGAGTGACCAGCCATCCAGGTCTGTGCAGGACTAAGGCATCTCCCAGGACGTAGAAATTGCTGTGACAGTACCAGGCAAACGAGAATGGTTGGTTACCCTAGTTGAGAACCACTGATCCAAACTGTCATGTAGGACTGTCCTTGAGTGATATATTTTCAGTTTTTGAAAAGTCAAGACTCATCTGTTTCGCGCTTTCACTTGACACTTTTCCAATTACATTCAGGCAGCTTATGTTGACCTCAGTGACTGCTTCTGCTATGTGCTCTTGTTCAGATTTGTGTGACTACTATTAACTTGGGTGACATACAAATGTGTGGCGTACAAATGGCAAAGGAAATGATTAAACCATTACAGCAGGTCAGCAAGGACCAACAGAGCAGCTAAGCTTCCTTACCTGGAGGTAGCATAAAGCGCTGCTTTTCCAAATGCAATTCCAGTGAGCCTTCACTTTTTATTCTCCTTCAAAATATTGACAGTACATTCTGACATATTACTATTCATTGCTTATTTATGTCAGTTACCCTGGTATGAGCTTACAGTTCCTGCCATTGTCTGAGGAGACAAGAAATACTTTTCTTAATGGAAAAACTCCTATGTAAATTGAATTAATATTAATCAGTCCAGTTAGTATAATTCCTAATTAATTTAGTACAAGTATGTGATTTCTACTGAACCCGTCAATGTCAGGACACCAGAATCAGAAATACCCTTTGACTTGGGAAAGGAACACAGCACCAAAGCTCTCTAGGGCCTTGTTATTCAAAGGGTGGCCCTATATCAGCAGCATCACCTGGGAGCTAATTAGAAATCCAGAAACTCAGGTCCCACCCCCAGACCTACTAAATCAGAATCTTTAGAGGTGGGGCCCAAGAATCTGTGTTTTAAAAAGCTCTCCAGTTTATTTGTATGCATGTTCAAATTTGAGAAGGGCTCATCTAGAGAACACTTGCCTAGTTCTTCACATCATTATCTCAAAGCCCAGAGGGAAGAGGTCAGGGTAAGCAGGGAAAAGAAGCACATAGCACAGTTGTCCCCAAATTCTGCTTCACATTGAAAATACCTGGAGAACTTAAAAATTATCAGCTCCTAGGTTGCCACCCAAGGCACTATGATATCATTGGTTTGGGGCATGACCTAGGCAAAGGGATGGTTTAAAAGATTTACATGTGATCCTAATGTACAGCAGAGACTGGGAGTCACTGATAGAGCAGCCATATCCCCAGCTTCTTGCTTTGGGCTTCTGCTGCCAAAGAACCCAGACGAATGGGCAACATCAGCATTTTCTATCCCTCCTTCCTTCATAAACGTCAGAATCAGCAGTGACTCTGAATCTCACCCCTGGCATTATGGATGCTTATTCTGTTTCCCCTTTGTTGGTAGCTGTTTGATCTTTAACTTCTCTGGACCTCAGTATCATCTGTCAAATGGAGACAGTAAGACCCAATTCCAAGGATTATTTGGGACTTTACATATGATAATATGTGAATGTGCCAAATTTGCCATCCAAAGCCTCTGAGCCAGGGGACAGCGTTACCTCTTTATGCTGCTCCCCTGGTGGCACAGGGGACATCCAGCAGCATGAAGTCGGGCGCATGTTTAGGGATGTCTCATGACCGACACACCGACGATATCAATGAATTGAAATAACCCTGTTTGCATGTGAGTTCATTTATATGATCTCATCTCAGTGTCACATCTCAGCTGGGTAAACGGGATAACTCTTATTGTCCCTGTTTTACAGATGATAAAACAGTGGTTTAGAGAGGTCCAGTGCCACACAGCAGCAAATGGCAGACTCAGATCCTCTGACTATAACCCAGCGTTCTCTCCACCTAACCATCCGCAGTCTCACATCCAGCTGCTTGGCAGTTTGCATTTTTGGACAAGGTGCATTGACCTAGACCAGCTCTGTCCCGGTAGACCATCTCTGTGATGCTGGAACTGTTTTGTATCTGCATATTCCAATTCAAAGGCCACCAGCCACATGTGGCTACTGAGCATTTTAAGTGTGGCTAGTATGGGTGAGGAGTTAAGGTTTTAATTTTAATTAATTTAGATTAGTCACATCCCCACTCCAGTTCTCTTGCCTGGAAAATCCCATGGACAGAGGAGCCTGGTAGGCTGCAGTCCATGGGGTCGCTAAGAGTCGGGCACGACTGAGCGACTTCACTTTCGCTTTTCACTTTCATGCACTGGAGAAGGAAATGGCAACCCACTCCAGTGTTCTTGCCTGGAGAATCCCAGGGACAGGGGAGCCTAGTAGGCTGCCGTCTGTGGGGTTGCACAGAGTCGGACACGACTGAAGCGACTTAGCAGCAGCAGCAGCAGATTAGTCACATATAGAGGCTTCCCTGGTGGTTCAGTGGTTAAGAATCTGCCTTGCAATGCAAGGGACGCTAGTTCAACCCCTGAGCTGGGAAGATTCCATATGCCTAAGTGCACCTAAGCCTGTGTGCCGCAACTCCTGAAGCCTGGGTGCCTAGAGCCCCACGCCCCATAACAAAAGAAACACCACAATGAGAGGCCCATGCATTGCAATAAAGACCTAACACAACCAAACGTAAAATAAACTTGCTTTTTTTGCTAAGTCACTTTAGTTGTGTCTGACTCTAGCCTGGACTGTATCCTGCCAGGCTTCTCTGTCCATGAGATTCTCCAGGCCAGAAAACTGGAGTGGGTTGCCATTTCCTTCTCCAGGGCATCTTCCTGGTCCAGGGGTCAAACCCAGGTCTCTTATGTCTCCTGCGCTGGCAGGCAGGCTCTGAGCACTAGAACTGCCTGGAAGCCCTATAAAAAACAAGTAAATCTAAAAATAAAACGTCGCCTGTAGATAGTGCAGCTCTAGCGACAGAGTATGGAGAAAAACGGGAACCGAGAAGTTATTCAGTGGTTTGTACTCACAAATCAAAGTAAACCTCAGCCACCTTTTTGCCTTTCTCTTAAAAGATCTTAACTCTTTTTCAGTAGAGTGTTAAAGCTGGCTCACGAGTTGGGGAGGGCACCAGCACTATGCAATATACAATCCAAACCATTGAAACCTGTGATTGGCCAGCGGAAGCAACGTATATTGTAGAGCCACGCTTCTCAAACACCAACGTGCACAGGAATCACCCGGGATCTTGTTGAGTACAGATTCTTATTTAGTAGGTTGGGGCGGGGCCTGAGGTTCTGCATCTCTGACAGGTACCCAGGTGATGCGGCTGCTGCTGCCCCAGGGGCCACACCTTGATTAGAAAAACCCTAGAGCAGTGATCAGGTTACTAGTGTCTTCCTTACCCCGGGGGCATTTGGCAACGTCTGGAGACATTTTTGATTGTCATGACTTAGTGGAGGAGGTGATATTGGCATCTGTTGGGTTAAGTCCAGAGATGGTACTAAATATTCTACAATGTATAAGATGCTATAGTTATCCTGCTCAAAATGGCAATAGTGCCAAGTTTGAGAACCCCCACTACACACCCAAGTCTACTTTCCAGGAAGAGGAGGTGGATTGGAGAGTGATGCAGTGGGTCTTCTTGGTATAATAACTGACTGTGTTCTCTCTCTCTTCTGCTTTTGTATATGCAGGAGCCAACGCCTCAGCCCCAGACCAGCTGAGCTTAGCTTTAGCCTGGAACAGAGTCGACATCGCCCGCAGTCAGATCTTTATTTATGGGCAACAGTGGCCGGTAGAGTATATGTCATCACCCCTGAAAAGCACGCTTGCTTGGGCAAGGGTATTTGTTTAAGGTATCTCTGAGAGCGACTCCAGAAACCACTGCTTTCCCTTTAAGGTAGAAATATTCCTTTGTAGCTGTCCTCGGCTCCTTTTCTTATATTTAGGAAAACACTGCCACCTGGTGGTACAACACCAAATGTTCCAAACATTTCCATCTCTCTCGCATGGCCTTTGGTAGCAATGTTTAGCTGCAACTAATGCTATTTCTTTTATATGCCTGAAAATACATATATGAAACAAAATTGTGTTAATTAAAATTAAGAAAGGAGTGGAATTAGCAGTTTGTTTCTGGTTGTCCTGGAGGTTGCTGCTGCCACGTGATGGCACCCCAGGCTGGTGTGGGACTGGGTCACACAACAGGATGCAGGATTTGCAGGCTTCCACGTGCAGGTGCCATCTGGTCCTGGAGGCTGAGCACAGGTCCTCCCTGTACCTAAGAACAACACAGAGGCAACCAAAGCTTTATATAACCGTTCTTAGTTTGTTTCCCTCAATTGGGTCTACCGAAAATAAAAACTTGGAAAATTGGCCATTGGCTGGTGTATGCCTGTATCCCCAGGACACAGCCAGCAGTCTGGAATTTGATTCCTGTGCCTGGAATCACTGAAGAAAAACACACCGTGTACAGGTCTTTTTCAACCCTCTCTGTCCCAGAGAGCTTCTGCCTGGGATTGAATCCCTGGCTTCCTTTGGAGCCAGTGGATTACTAGTGTAGAAAGACTTGTCACAGAGTCTCTGAGAAATTTTGTGAAAGAAATTAAATAAAACCCTAGTAAACAGACCAAATGACCTGAATAGTTACTGGGTCCCCCTGTAGAAATGGGCAAGATGGAGGCAAGGTAAGGAAACTTAGCAAAAAAAAAGAAAAAGAAAAAAACAGTCTACTTTCTGGTCTATTTATTAGATCCTCTTCTTGAGTCAGTCAGGAATCTGATTTAGAGCCTAAGGAAGATGAAAATGAAGACAGCAAAATACTCACTTTGGCACTTTAGTGGTTTTGTAGAAGTTTGGTTAGAGAGCTGGGAGAGGAAAAGCCTTGTAAACCCTGAACCTTCTCAGAACCTAGAACAAAGAAGAGTTTTAGAGGGGAAAAAACATAGCTTTTAGAACTAGAAAGCCCTGTGTTTTGTTTGCAAAGACAAGCCCCAAAATACAGGAGAGAGTGTGGTGTCCCAAAAGTGAAACTGAGATACTCTTGCTAGCATGCTCTTGGAGGTGCTAAAGGTTTACCAGATGTCAAAGACATCCATTTCTAAAGTATTCAGGAAAATGCCAGAAAATTGCATCCTTAGACCTTAGGACAGACTAACTCAGTGACTTGATTTGCAGGTGGGGTCTCTGGAGCAAGCCATGTTGGATGCCTTAGTTCTGGACAGAGTGGATTTTGTGAAATTACTTATAGAGAATGGAGTAAGCATGCATCGTTTTCTCACCATCTCCAGACTAGAGGAATTGTACAATACGGTAGGACCAAGCTAAGGCACTTTTTATTTTCTCTACTTTTTTTTTGTTTTACCTTCTCCCACCCCCAACATGAATGTGAGTCCCTGCCTTCCCCTCCAAATGCATGGATCATTTTCCACAAATGCTCCGTTAGACAACAAACACCAAGTCACCAGAAATCCACTTGTTTTAACTGCTCAGTTGTCAGCATCTAAGAGGCAGAAAGTTACATGATCACCAAACAGTAATGTTCTCAAGTCCTTATGCAAAACTACAAGGCTCTGGAAATTAGAACATACTTCATTCTGTAAACCCACAGTGTGTGAGGCAATCAGCAGAGCAGGACTGATTTAACTCCAACCATTAAAGGAGGCCAGTTAACTATCCTGTACCATCTTGTTATCCTCAGCACTATGAAGTTCATTCACTGCAGTATAACAGGATAAAATGTAAAAACTTCTTGTTTGGAGTTACCCTGGAAGATTTTGTTGCTTTGTTTTTATAACAATTTGTTAATTCATTCACTGGGGATATCAAGAAGTAATCAAAAGAAAAACTGCTATCTATGAAGTTTTTGAGAGTATTCAGTGAGTTAAGTACATCAGCTCTGAGCTGATACTCCGAAAAATCCAATGAAGTTTAAAGAATAGATACTATTTCCCTCCATTTTATAGATGAAGAAACTGAGGCCAAAAAGAGAACTGGCTTATTCAAGATCTCAAAGTTTCTAAGTAAAACAAAGGAGCCAGTATTGAACCAAAACGTCTTTCTCAGAGACCCTCATTTGTCACAGTGTTTCTTTGTCCCACCACCCTCAGCACTAATGAGATGGAGCTTATTGACCTCTCCCCAGCCAGAGGTAGGGATTAGCAGCTGCCACCCTGGCTCTGTAAGATTCCCACTGCGGGAAGTAGAAAACAGCTTAGCAGAGTGGCCCCACACTTCTGTTTTCTCTACAGTACTTTTTCAGTTCAGCATACTGAGGCTTTCAGTAATAATGGGCCAAAATGGCAGAGGCGAGGCCTAGCCTTTGTTCCTCCACAAAAATCAGCAATTAGACAGCTACTCACAACAAAGACAGCTCTAGGAGAGCTCAGGAGTCCAATTAAGAAAACTTCAGCAAAACAGTGGAACAAAAAAAATCTGAAAATAACCACACAAAAAAGAGAAGAACAGCTTCTTTGTGCCTGTATCACCCTGTCCCCTGAGGCTGGCGCTGCTCAGTGCCAAGAGGAAGCTCCTCAGCTAGAAGGAGGTCCCCGCTCTGGAAAAGAGAGTGGTGAGCCTTTCAGAGCAGCACCCAAAGCACTCACCCTACCAAGAGACCTGCAAATCTGAGACATTCTGTGATGGCCGGGAACACAGTATCAGCCAGGCTGACAGCTGAGTGACCACAGTTCCCAGTGACCTGCTCTGTAGAGGACCCTGGCAGCTTTCACTACTAAAGAAACCAATGGCCAGCAAAGCCTCCACAGAACCCTGCAGATTTCACTGGGTTTTGCTCTACAGATACTTGCATTCATAGACACCAGTCACCTGAGCCCCTCACCACACCCTCCCCTCTCAACCCTGCTGGATCCTAGGGTCTACCCCAGTGGCCAGCCCAAGCCTCTGTGGCTACATAATTTTAAGAACCCAGCCTAGACCCCCACAACTGTCCCCAACTACTGTGCACACTCTGAAAGCTAGCACCTCCAGCCAGGTACCCACACACAGCTGGGCTGACAGCCAGCACCACTGCCATGGGAGTACAAGACCCTAGAACTGTAAGTCCCTGCAGCCACACGAGTGCACGCCGGCAGCCAAGGCTGCGTGTGGGCCCAGATTCAGACCCATCTCCTGACACTCACCTGCACCACCAGGCTCACCTGCAGCTGGCCCCTCCAGCTGCACACCTGCGCGTCCCAACCCTGCTCCCTTCACTGGCCTCTACTCCCATGCACACAGCCATGGGGAAACCCTGCAGCTACAGCGGTGCATGCCAACAGTCAGAGCCTCTAAGGCTGCTTGTGGGCCCAGCTCCCTCCCTATCTTCTGTTACCGGCCTGCATACTAGGATTGCTTTCAAAGAACTTCTTAGCTGTGCCCCTGCATCCCACTGGCCAGACTTCTGTCACTGGCCTACACTGGTCTACATGCACTCACGGTAACACCCTGCAGCCACAGTAATGCATGCTGGCAGCCAGGGCCCTGCATCTGCCAACGCACCTGCAGTTGGCCCCAGCCCTTGCTGTTAGCCCAGGCTTCTGACACTGCATAGATGTTTGCACCTGGCTCCCACCATTATACAGGCACCTGCGGCTGGTCCCCCAGGCCAAATGTGTGCATGTACCACTGACTCCAGCCACCACTGCTGCCTGTTCTGGCCCCCAGCTGCTGCTAGACCTGTTGAAAAGCCCAGCAGCCCTTGCAGCCTTGCAGAAACACAAGAATAAACAAAGTCTGAAGTTAGGAAAAGGGAGGAGATAACACAGGGCAGAAATAAATGAAACAGACTAGAAAAGCAATTTAAGAGATCAATGAAACAAAGAGTTTATATTTTGAAAAGATAAGCAAAATTGATAATACTTTCGCTAGAATTACCAAGAAAAAAAAAGAAGACTGAAATAAATAAAATTATAAGTGAAAGAGAGCACATTACAGTTGATACCACACAGACACAAAGGATCGCAAGAGACTACTATGGACAGTTATATGCCAACAAATAGGACAACATAGAAGAAATGGATAAATCCCTAGAAACATACAACCTACTAAGTCCAAGTCACACACACACACACACACACACAAAATAAAACAGAAAACTTGAACAAATCAGTAATAAATAATAAGATTGAATCCGGAATCAAAACCCTCCCAACAAAGAAAAGCAGAGGACTAGATGGCTTCACAGGTGACTTTTACCAAACATTTGAAGAATTAACTCCAATTATTTTCCAATTCTTCAAAAAATGAAGAGGAGGGAATGCTCCCAAACTTATGTGGCCAGCATTACCATAATGGCAAAGCCAGATAAGGACACTGCAAGAAAAGAAAACTACAGGTCAATATCTCTGATGAATATAGATGCAAAATTTCTCAACGAAATACTAGCAAACCCGATTGAAGTACATTAAAAAGATCATACACCATGAGCAAGTGGGATTCGTCCCTAGGTGCAAGGATGGTTCAACATGTACAAATTAATAAATGTGATATGTTACATTAATAGAAAGAAATATAAAAACCATATGATCATCTCTATGGATACAGAAAATATGTTTGACAGAATTCAACACCTTTTCATGGTAAAAACTCTTAACAAATTGAGTATGAAAGTAATACACCTCAACATTTTAAAGGCCATATATAACAAATCCATATATGCCTTTGAAATTGATGCTTTTGACCTGTGGTGCTGAGGAAGGCTATTGAGAGTCCCTTGGACTACAAGCAGATCAAACCAGTCAATCGTAAAGGAAATCAGTCCTGATTTGGACTGATTGGAAGTCCAATCAGTTCTGATTGGAAGGACTGATGCTGAAGCTGAAACTCCAATTCTTTGGCCACCTGATGCAAAGAACTGACTCACTAGAAAAGATCCTGATTCTGGGAAAGATTGAAGGCAGGAGGAGAAGCGGACAACAGAGGATGAGGTGGTTGGATGGCATCACCAACTCAGTGGACATGAGTTTGAGCAAGCCCCAGGAGTTGATGGACAGGGAAGTCTGGCGTGCTGCAGTCCATGGGGTTTCAAAGAGTCAGACATGACTGAGCGACAGAACTGAACTGAACCTCATACTCGTTAGTGAAAGACCAAATGCTTTCCCTCTAAGATGAGGAACAAGACAATGGTGCCCACTCTTACCACTACTATTCAACGTGGTACTAGAAGCCCTGACCAGAGAAATAAGGCAAAGAAAATAAAAAGAAATAAAAATTTTCATCTAAATTGAAAAGAAGTAAAATTTCTCTGCTGATGACAGCATCTTGTATACAGAAAATCCTAAAGACTCCACAAAAAAATAAACTGTTAGAACTAATAAATTCAGTAAAGTTCAGTATACCAAATCCACATACAAAAATCAATTGTACTTACATACAGTAACAGCGAACTATCTGAAAAAGAAAAAAATAATTCTGTTTAGCAATAATAAAATACTTAGGAATAAATTTAAAGTGAAAGATCTATACATCAAAAACTGTAAGACACTGATTAAAGAAAGTGAAGGCACAAATAAGTGGAAAGCTATTTCATGCTCATGAATTGGAAGTGTTAATATTGCTAAAATGTTCATACTACTAAAAACCATCTATAGATTCAATGTAATTGTGATGGCATTTTTCATAGAAAGGAAAAAATATACTAAAATTTGCATGGAACCACAAAAGCCCCTGAATAGCCAAAGCAGTCATGAGAAAGAAGAACAGAGGTGGAGACATCACCCTTCTTGATTTCAAACTATATCACAAACATGCAGTAATCAGAACAGTAATATTGGCATAAAAACATATAGACCAATGAAACACAAACAAGAGCCCATCAATAATCCCATGCATATAGTTAACCAGTGTTAGACAAGGGAACCAAATATAGAAAACAATATGGAGATTCCTCAGAAAACTGGAGCTGAGGCATGGGGGAAATGAGCAGATACAGCCAAAGGGTACAGATGTTCAGTACAAGATGAATGCGTTTCAGGGATCTCATGTATAGCATGGTGACTGTAGTTCACAGTACAGTGTTTTATATTTGAAACTTACTATGAGATTCAGATCTTTAATGTTCTCACCATAACAACAACAAAACGATTACTGACTTAAAGAATATGTTAACTAACCTTATTGCCATAGATATTTCACAATATAATCCAAGCATCAAATTATCACATTGTATACCTTAAACTTACACAATGATCAGTTCAGTTCAGTCACTCAGTCGTGTCCGACTCTTTGCGACCCCATGAATTACAGCACGCCAGGCCTCCGTGTCCATCACCAACTCCCAGAGTTCACCCAAACTCATGTCCATCGAGTCGGTGATGCCATCCAGCCATCTCATCCTCTGTCATCCCCTCTCCTCCTGCCCCCAATCCCTCCCAGCATCAGAGTCTTTTCCAATGAGTCAATGCTTTGCATGAGGTGGCCAAAGTACTGGAGTTTCAGCTTTAGCATCATTCCTTCCAAAGAACACCCAGGACTGATCTCCTTTAGGATGGACTGGTTGGATCTCCTTGCAGTCCAAGGGACTGTCAAGAGTCTTCTCCAACACCACACTTAAAAAGCATCAGTTCTTTGGCACTCAGCTTTCTTCACAGTCCAACTCTCACATCCATACATGACCACTGGAAAGACCATAGCCTTGACTAGCAGACCTTTGTTGGCAAAGTAATGTCTCTGCTACACAGTGTTACATGTCAGTAAAACTGGGGAGGAAAGAATAATGGGGTTTTCAATAAATTAAAATACATAATTGAATGACCCTCATATGAATAGAGAATCAAGGGAGTAGGTTATTTATTTCAACTACTGAAAAGAAGTAAGTTGGAAAGTTATAGATCAAGAAAAGCCAAGAGATTTCATCACTCCAGTCAATGGTAATCAACTATCCCTGGAGTACTCTGTTGAAAAGGATTATGGGACAATGGATAGCCTCAGTGAAAGAATAGCTAACATTTATTGAGTGCTATAGTTATAGAAACACTTATAAACACTTCATCATTTAGTCCTAACAAAAACCCTACTGGATAAGTGGTATTATTATACTCATTTTAGAGATAATAAGACTGAGACACAGTTAAGCAATTTGCCCATGGTCACAGCTGGCAAGCAGCAGGGCCAGGTTTGGAGACAAGCCTTCTGACTCCAAAGTTTGAAGGTTTAATCCCTACAGAATACTGTATCCTTCGGTGGAAAAAGAGTTCTGATGAGTATGTCCGCCTGAAGGGGCCAGTAGTTGAGGCAGTACACAGGGACTGTCTTGAATACTTGAATGTGTTCCAACAGTGCTTAAGAATTTACTGACACTGTTCAAGATCTTCCAACACAGTCACCAGATTTAGCGAATAAAAATATAGAATTCCCAGTTAGATGTGAATTTAAGAAAAACAACAAATAATTTTTAGTATGTCTCAATTATTGCATGAGACATACTCAAAATTATTTGTTGTTATTGGTCAAAATGCACAAGTTTCCAAATTTATTTATAAAATAAGTCATGAGAATGTAATGTACAACACAGTGACTATAGTTAATATATTGCATATTTGAACGTTGCTAAGAGAGTAGATCTTTATGGTCCTTGGCACAAGAAAAAAATTGGGAATTATGTATGGCGACAGATACCAAAGAGACACTGTAATGATCATTTTGCCACATATGCAAATAACAAATCATTTACATTGTATGCCTGAAAGTAATATGTTACATGTCAGTTATACCTCTATAAAAAGATGAGAAAACATAAAAACAGAAGAAGTTGTAAATCAAAAGATTAAGAGATGTAGTTACATTTAAAACTTTTAATTTGATACATAAAAAATACATGAATACCAAAGAGAACTACAAAATAGACCATCAATATGACAAGAAAAAAACAGTTCAACATTAAGAATTAATAAAATGAATGAAAGTTAAAACAAATAAAAAGAAATTATTCATTGTCTCTCTGGAATTCAGATTTAACTAGGCATCCTCTATTTCATCTGGAATTCCTATCCTGAAAGACAAGAGGATAGCAAACTGCCTACTTCATTGTAGTCTTACCTTAAGCAAACAAACTTTTTTTTTTTTCCGCACAATGGCAGAGTTGAATGTTGTGATGAAGACTGTTTGGCCCACAGAGTCTAAGATATTAACCATCTGGCTGTTTACTGAAAAAGTCTGCCAAGCCCTGCTTTAGCCAGTTTCCAATTCATTATGTGTAATAAACAAGTTGCAATTGGCAGTGTGCCAAAGTGTAATTCTAAAGCACTAAATTGGCCCTTGTGTCTCCCCCTGCTCCACAGCTAGCCTCTTGAATGATGTTTTGACCCAGCTGTCATCAGAGTTGATGGCCTGTTTTGCAAAGTTTGAACTTAGAACCTCAAATGCTTTTTCTTGAGGAGCCATAATCCAAAAACCTGCCCCTGTGTTTGTTTAGAAAAGACAGGTACAACTGAGCAACTAGAACAAGGTTCATCTTGATGAACTGCCCCTCCACCAGCCAAAACCCTTCCCTCCAGATCCTTCTTTCCTTGCCAATGAGAGCCCCTGACTAGCAAAACCATTTGATTCTTCTTTATTGTTTTCAGAGACATGGGCCCTCAAACACATTGTACCACTTGGTCAGGGATGTCAAAAAGGTAAGAACCCTCTGGACTGCAGGTCGGAGGCCCTGTCTTGATTGCTTCCTGTGATTAGAAAGTGCCTGTTTTGCATGAGCTGCCGGAGTATTCCTGTCCCTGTCAGAACCCCCTCATTGCTGGACATGGTGTGCGCGTGTGTCTTTTAACTCTGAGACATCTCTGCTTCTAATGCAACTGCGGTTTTATTGCCAGTCTCTGTGGTTTTAGATGCTTTCATCGGACATAATGCTTTGGGATAGTGGAACTCTAGGCTTTCCCCCCATGCTGTGTGGATTTATGCCATCACCTGTACTTTTCCATGTGCTCCTCACGTTTGGGAGCTCATTTCCATGCCATCCAACCAACCATGAAAGGCTTATTTATTTACTAGCTCCTGATACAGTGTATCACTGCCACTTCTAGTATGACACATAAGCATAAGCATAGCTCAAAAAGCCTCAGAAAAACAGAGACTTCAACATAAATATACATCCATTCTGTTAACACTTATTTTCTGTAATATACTTTTTCACATTCATCATCCAGTTTGATGGGGGTGGGGGAAAGTCAATTGGTTTGGATCTAGTAGGTTTATTCCCAATTTAGAAATGAGGTTGAAACACAAGGAGGTGAGAACTATCTTGAGTGGTTGGTAAGGAGCTAGAATTAGAACTCAGATCCTTTGATAATCATTATTATTATTATTAATTGGAGAAGGAAATGGCAACTCACTCCAGTACTCTTGCCTGAAAAATCCCATGGATGGAGAAGCCTGATAGGCTACAGTCCATGGTGTTGCAAAGAGTCAGGCAAAGTAATGGTACCTAAGGTTTAGTGATGACTAAGTGTGTGACATTAATCTGAGCTTTCTATGTGTCTTAGCTTACTTTATCTTCACAAAAATTATATGAAGTAATTATTTTACTATTATTATTTTTATTATATAGTGTTATCCCCATTTATAGATGAAAAAATGAGGCACAGGGAGGTTACATTTAATCCTAACCAGGTAGTTGTTCTTTTGCCCTGTACAAACTCTTTCCAAGGTAGCTTCAATTCTGAACCCTTGACCGGGTTCCCAGAAAATGACGTTTTCATTCCAAAAGTTAAGAATAGGCGGTGGGACCTCCCCTACCCTATGTACATGCACAGACGCACACACAGACACATATACCCACCTACCAGTTGGTCTCAATTCTTTGCCAAAGTCCATAGGACATACTCAAAAAAATCTATAAAGTGAGGTTAAAAAATAAGAGTGCCACTCCTTTATCTCATAGGAAGACATAAGCCAGAACTACCCTTTAGGTGTCCTGTAGTCACTTACTAATTTTTCCCTTTGAAAGGCCAAGCAGAGGCCCTGGGGCTACTTATAATATACTATTAACCAGTTGGACTTTGCTGGTAATGAGTAAAGGGTACAAAAAGCCTTCTTCTGATGGCCCTTAGAAACTTTCCTCTCACTCCATACAATCCTACTGAAAAATTTCTCATCTGTGCAAGTGAGTGAAGCCTGTAGTTCCTTCAAAGCAAGGGAAATAGAGGCTGCGCCATCTGTACATTTTACCAAGATCACACCTTTCCATAGCTTGCCCCATTTCAAGCCATAAGCGTACCTGCCCTCTCAACAAGCCCATTTCTCTTTTCTTCAAGTCTTCCTATTTAGTTTAATTTATCTTGAATTAAAATCACCTGGAAACTAAACAGAGGGAAGTATCTCAGAAGATAAGGTGTACACACCTAGCATATATTCTTTGTCAAGGTACTTGTTGCTCATGTTCAATAGAATGTTTTAGTTTTTCTGAAATTATAAAAAGTAAAATGTTCCCCTTTCCTTAATCTAGTCTGTGTCCCTGAAGGAATTATGAGGCTCTCTGAAGAGACAGCTGCGCGTTTGCCCTTCTGTCCCAGTCCCTGGCCAGTCCAGGCCTTCAGAGTTGCTCATCTGCCTCCATCACCCAGTTGTCTTGCTTGATTTTCAGAGATTTTTACAGTTAGGTTCTACTGAAACTAAATGATCAAAACCTCTCCTAAAAGGTTCTCTTCCTCTTTCTTTTTTCTGGAACCCTATTAACTGCCTCTTACATTTGCTTACATTTACTAGAAGACATGTAGAGTGTTTTTAAGGTGTGGTTTTATTTAACATCTTAGCTGAACGTATACCTCAAAAATAATATAAACTCACTGGAAAGGACAGGATGGTAAGAATTCGGGTGGAAGGACTACCAGTTAAGAGCAGTTTTATTTCTCTTTCAAATGTGATCCCAATACCGGAGCAAGAATATAGTTATATAAGAATTCATTTATTTGCTAATTTAGTAATGGGGAAAAAATGATAACAGATCACTCAAGATAGTACTGAACTTACTTAGAAACAATTTTTCTTGAGAAAAAGAGACTGCCAGTGTGGCTGGGAGAAATGAAAGTCTTTGTCTAGTTTCTTCTCTTGGGGAGAAATAGGGGCAGGAAATGCAGACTCCATTTATTTTTATGATAAAGGTGAGTGTCCGACTACTGGAGAGCAAGAAAGAATCACAGTGGTAGTCAAAGGAGCTGGCAGTGTCTACGTTTTATGGGTGAAAGGAGCTAAAAATGAGGTTTTTCTGTTTGTGTTGTTTTTAAGAAGTGAATGAGAAAGAAATTAATATTGGCACACACCTTCAGAAGGTTTCAGATGACTTCCAGCAATTTATGCCAATAAGATATGCAAAATCTACAAAGATGAGTTTTAAAATGCTAAGAAAATCTTGATCAGTTCAAACAATTTTCAAAATTAAGGAACATAATAATTAGCATATGCTTGTGCTTTACAGTTATAGGACTTTATGTACATATTAGTTGATTTAATCTATTATGACAAAAAATTAATCAGTAAGTGATAAGTACAAAATGAATGCGGTTCAAAAGTTAGAAACACAGCCCGGACCTTAAACATAATGATTGATAACCTGTCTATTAAATGTAAATAACATTTATGAACCCAGAGAATACATTTAGGAATTATCATACCATCATTAAGTTAATCAGGATATCTCCAAGTCCAACTGTCCTTTGAAATCAACAGAATTGAATGTGGCGAATTTGAAGCTAGTTTCAAAATCTCAAATTACTTCTATCAAGAGAGCAATCTGAGAGTAGTGAAGTAGAGTTAGTATTCCACATCAACCAGAAATTTAAAATGATACCAGCCAGCCCAGTTCCCTGAGCCATTTTCGTGCATAATCCACCGGATGTACCAATGCTTTCATATTATACCAGAGTGGCCTGAGTCTGTCTGCTTTTCCATGAAATCTAACTTGCCATTTTAGTAGCTGTCTGCTCAGCTTGTGCCTCTGTATGTTTTAAAGGTAGTTTTTCTTTCTTAAATTAAATGTACTAATGCTTCAGATTACCTGAATTATCCCTCCCCATAAAGAAGGGTGATATTTGAACATTATATAGGAAGAGAGGTGAAATTATGATAATAAAATTCATCTATATGGGAATCAAGACCCAGCACTCTGCAGGATTTTAAAGCAAAAGCATTTCAGACACACTCTGGTAAAGAAAGGAAGTTTTCATAACTCTGTCTGCTAAATTTATGCAAATTTACCAAAGCATTCTTAATTTTCAAAAGAATGGTTGCCCAGTCTACTGGCATGCCATACATTGAGGGAGTGTCCTCTTTTCCCAGGAATTTTCACCAGGATGGTCTTTTCTCCATTCTCCCTTAGTAAATCTGACAACCAGCTATCATTTTATACCTTGCATATATCAGAAGGAAACAGTCTTCTTTGAAGGCTTGTTATGAGTTTCAAAGAAAAAAAGTTTCCTAAACAGCTGAAATCTGATAGTGATATCATGAATTGACATCTGAAAAACAGAGTGCATTTAGAAAAGCATATCTAATAAATGAATTCAAATTATTCTTTTAATTAAAAGACATCCTTAGGCATGGCACAGATTAAAATTTAGCTTCAGAGTTGTGGCTCATGGCATGAAAAAAGACAACATTTTCAAGTTGTCAAATTTACCTATCCATAGGTCAAAACCTCTCTATTTTACTCTCTGGACCAAATTATTTGAATCCTGTGGCTTGCTATGTGTTGCTAAGGCATGAAATGGGAAATAAGTGTTCAGGTTTTACCAGTTATCAAAGTAATTACCAAAAAGGGGGAGCAGGGAATAACAGAAACAGCAGGCAGAATGAATATTACTCCAGTATATCAATTTCCTCTTTGAAAAGGAACCGAGCAAAGGAAGACTCCTCCAGAGGTTTTTGGACATTACCTGTGGAATACGAGGTGGCATTTTTTCTACTTTTTTTTTTCCCCAAAAAGGAAGTGGATGTTATGAGTACAACTGCATCCCTACCTAACCATTTACCCTCCCTTTTCTCTAAGCCTCTATCTCTACTAACCAAATTCCAGGGATTATTGGAAACTGCATCAACTCTGCAAGCTCTGGACAGGTCTTTGCCCAGTGACCTGGCAGCAGAGATATAAGAGCAGCCTGCCAGGTAGTGATCCAACAACTGAACCTTTAGAAAAAGGACCTTGAAGTAATCGTGTCCACATCGCCTGTTTTCAGAGTGCAAACTGAACCAAGTACAGAGAGACCCCTCATTGCCTTGGGTTAGGTGACCATCGCCCTCTGGGGGTCAAACAGAATTCAGGCTAGTTCCTTTCAGGCCACCACCCAGAATAGTCACAGAATCTTTTCTTCTGCTTCAGACCAGACTGTTCAAAAATCACTCTGAAATAATCAAGCTTTATATAAGAAATCTTTAGGAAAAGTATATTCCATCACCTGTTTTGGTAGTGAGTAAACCTATCAGCCCTTTATTAATTTGCATAAAATTCTGTAAAACATCACCAATGTTTATAGAATATTTGCAAAAACATGTTGCCCCTTAAAATTTTTTATTTATTTTGAATTTTACTATTATCTCTTTCCTGATACCCACTCTTATATCTCAAAAGCATAAACATCATCATTTAATATTGGTCTTCAGGCAATATTGATTCTTGTTCTTAGAATACAAACTAATGTTCACACATGGTTTCTCAAAAGAAAATATATAGGTAGTAGGCTCACTATTACCCACATTTTAAATTTAGAAAATTGTTAGAAGGTTTAAAAATAGGCACAAATTCATAGACTCACTATGATTGTTGTTCGGTTGCATTACAATAAACCTTTGTTGCGGCGGGGCAGGGGGCAGGGCGGGGAGAGGTCCTGAAACCTGGCACTTGGGCATTACAGACCACAAAGGACATGGAGTTCAGCCCCTTTTACTGGGAAGAAAACTGAGGCCTTGAGGGAAAGTGGATGATTTGTGAAGGATGGACAGAATCCAGAGCAGTTGACGTGCAGCCAGTGCTCTTTCCCCTTCCAGCCTCACGGTGCCAAGGAAAATAGCACAGATGGGGTGAGCCTCCTCTGCAAGTCACCCTTGTAGGAGCCAAATGCACAGGAGATGAGGCTGACCCGCACGCCCAAAGCAGCTCTGGGGCACTGCTAATAATAGCCTCACATGACTGTCCAGTAAGAGCCAGACAATATGGAAACTGCAATCTTGTTAACCTGCCCAAAATAATGGAGAAAAAGGGTTGCACAGGTAATATTCTTAAATTCAGTTTAGCACTTATGGAAAGGAAAATACATGAAAAGTTACTATCTTAAATCTTTCTCCAAGTTCTGTTTTAAAGGAACCGGATGATTTGGTCTTTCTTGATAGCCTGAGGATAGCTAGAGCTTTCCCACCCAGGAATGACTGGGTGGGAATGTTACTGAGACTGTAATACTGAAGAACCCAAATTGAGACTTGATCCCAAATACACTGATTAATTTCAATGTTTTACTTATTCACATTTTTACCCCTCCTCCCCAAAAATATCTTGAATGCCTACCATACACCAGGCATTGGGAATGTGAAGATAAATAAGACAGTTAAAAATAGGAAGCTATAAGTTTGATGGTAGGATACAGTTGGCCACCTCTGATTCTGAATCCCTTTCAGATGATTGCTCTTGCCCAAGGATAACTGAGACCCACCTTCATAAACTAATTTCCTAGTGACAATGATTATCTTCGTACACTTTGAATTTCCCAATGCTGCTGTGTAACCCCATCTGAACTTTATGTAGTAGACTCCGAATCACCTGGACAGCTCATAAAGTGCACAGCATCTCATACTTGAAGCAAGACAGGGTCCAGACCTTTGCGGTGTCACATTTCCCTGGTGGTTCAAATGCCACAAGGCTCGAAAACTACCACTGCTATGAGCTATTTCCATGAAGCAGCAGGAATTTCACACAGCATCCTGAATGGATCCTCCATTAAAGACAAATCCCAAAGTGGATGCAGTCCTCCGGCCCCTCCAAAATAAATCTAAGAAGACAGCGTGCCAGGCTTCCTACACACGTGACACCTCTACCATTCATGGTGCAGAGCACACTTCTGCACCAGGGAACTAAACCTTTCAGATAGTGAGATCTGATCAGCTGTACCCTTTGGAACTCACCGTGAGCTCAGAATTTCCCACAAATAGCTAATTCTTCCATCACCTAACAAAGCAAAGATTTTCCTCAGGCGACACAGAAGTCCCTTTTGAAGTAGAAACCAATAATGAGGAGATAATAATAATAACTCTTCTGTTTTTGCATCTATATGTACAACATTAAACTTACACCATAGCTCTAGATCTTTAAGAAGCACTATTCTCTGAAAGAAAATATGAAAAACCTCTTTAATTTTGGAGAAATAAATATTCTATTGATAAAACTTCTCTTCTTTCACTCCTCTTTCTTCTTTAAACACAAGTGATGTTCATAAAAGTCTTTGTCATAACATCCATCATGCTCTCCTTTTATTAAAAAGGTGCCAATTTTTAAAAAATTGTTAATAGAAGTTTTGTATAAAGGATATTCCAGCTCTCAGCATATTTCACCTGATGCAGTCCCTGGTAATAACAACTACTTTCTGGAAGGAGTCTTCACTTAGGGAGTGTGAAGAAATAAATGATCAGCAAGAGGCCGGTAACAGGCCTGGGTCTGAGGCAGAGCAGTGAGGAGGTCTGGGGGAGCATCTGGGAACCTAGTTCCTTAGTGGCTGGGAGTGATAGAATTTGCCATTTGTGTTTCTTTCTGCTACACTGGTGTTTTTTTCTCCCCAGCTGAAGACTTGAATAAATATTTTGATTTTCTGTTATTGCCAACGATTACTGCATCTTCTTATTTAACTTATGTCTTCTTTCCAAGCGAGAATATCCAGGTTTCGGTTGGATCTATTTTAAGGTGAATTGATTAACCAGCATAATAATACATACATATGTTTCTTTTTAATTATTATTATTATTATTATTTTAGTCTAAAATAGTTACAGAACACACGGAGTAGAATCCCTAGTAAACCCCGCTGTCTCTCGGATGTGTGTGTGTTCCGTTCTTCCCTGGTAGGGGAACCTGCCCCCAGACTACAGAATCAGCCTGATCGATATTGGCCTGGTGATCGAGTACCTGATGGGAGGGGCTTATCGCTGCAACTACACGCGCAAGCGCTTCCGGACGCTCTACCACAATCTCTTTGGCCCAAAGAGGGTGAGGCTGGCTGCAATTCCATTTCCTCGATTCCGGGGAGGTCTAGGGTGCAGTAGATTTGGAGTGTGGCTGCTTCCTTGTCTGAGAGGGGGAAATCAGATGAGAAGGCAGCTGTTCTGCCTCTTCTTCCCTCTGCCATCAAATCTGTTTAAAAAAGAAAAAGAAAAAAAAAAGTACTGAGCGTTACATTCTTTCTTTTCCTCACTAGATCCAATTCAAATCAGAAACTGGCATTGAAAGTGAACCTTTTTTAGCTTCTATACATGCTGTGAATTGAGATGACATGCTCAACTTCTAAATAAGTCTTTTGGTACATTAAAAAAGTAGTTTTTTCATTTTAAAAAGTAAACAATGATCAGAGAATAGTAATATATTCAAATAATCAGACGGTAAAGAATCCGTCTGCAATGTGGGAGACCTGGACTCGATCCCTGGGTTGAGAAGATCCCCTGGAGGGGGCCATGGCAACCCACTCCAGTATTCTTGCCTGGAGAATCCTCATGGACAGAGGAGCCTGGCGGGCTACAGTCCATGGGGTCACAAAGAGTCGGATACAACTGAGTGATTAAGCACACCACACAACACAATCTTATCTACTTTATCGGTGTTCAAGATTTTTGGTCTTGAGATCTATCTATACCTTTAAAATTACTGAGGACTCCCCCTAGTGCTTTCTATCTATGTGAGCTCTATTTAGCTCTATAACTGGCTGAGATGCCTTCTCTCCCATCTTGATCTGCACCTGTTTTGCACATTCCCAGTGTAACCAGTGGTGCTGCTGTGTGTGCTTATACTTTCCATGCCACTGAGTGCCCTTTGACCTCAACAAATGTCCCTCTGGCCCCATTCACCCTTGCTCTACTGGTCAGCAGCAAAGAGAGAGAGCCAGCATGAATCATCTCAACATATAGTATTTCTGAATGATACCCCAAGTCTCCATATTACAGCGGACTCTCCGAGGTTTGAGGAACACCTCATCATTTGATTGAATGTCTCATTGTTCACTCAAGTGCTTGATGTCTAGAAGATGTCGACCAAGCAGGATGATTTTAGAAAGATGGAAAAAATCTTGGTCTATAAAAGAGATTATAAGCCTGCAGGGTCTACCCTTTAGGCAATCTCATTATACCTCTCTAGTTTCCTAATTTTCTATAATTCACCAAAGTCACTAAATTTGTATTTCTCTTAGAATTTCCGTAAAGAGCTCCCCCCATGGTGTTTTATTTAGTGAAATGAATAAATACTATATGATAAAATAGATTTGTTCCATTACCTGTTTAAGATACATTAGGATTCTTTTCTTACCTCTATAAAGAAAGATCTAACTTTGTCCATAAAATTTTTTTAACAGCCCAAAGCCTTGAAACTGTTGGGAATGGAGGTAAGTGTTTGTTCAAATTATTAGTGTCAATTATTTATTCTCTTTATTACATGTTTTAAATATATATATAAGTTCATTCCAGTGGTAGGACTTAGTACATGATTCTGAAATAAGAAAGTGACATTTTTCCCAGTGACAAGGGGGTAGGTCACAGTAGCTTTGAAAATTCTATCATGAGGTTATATTAGCATTGCAAACAAAAGTAAATCATATTTGAAATACTAACTTGAAAACCAAGAAAGCATATAGGTTCCAGTAAGTGAAATCTACTCACGGGTAGATTACAAATGGCAACAGACCCAAAGGCCAGAAATTCTTCACAAATGCATCTAATGAAGTATGCGGAAACTCGAGATAGAGTATATGTCTCCCATTTTCTGTTCATGTGGTTATTATCCTGTATCCAATTGCAAGTATAGGATGTCCTTGTCATTTTAGCAGAAAGGGTAATGCTGTCCATCACGAGGTACAAATGACCCTACCTGTAGAGGAAAAGAATAGATGAAAGTTTTATTTTTTTTAAAGTCCATTGAAAAAGACTTGTTAATTAAAGTCTAACACTGACATGTTCTCATAGGACTGTGCTTCTGCATTTATTATAGCTTGTTTTAAAGTTAGGCATGCATGAACTTGTGAGTTCTTTTAGAACAGAAGCTAGGATCGTTCATTTCTTTCTGTATCTATCCCAGGGCTGGGCTAGTAGTAGATACACAGGAACTATTTACTGAATTGATTGGATTCATCTCTAACTTCATCTCTATGTTTTTTCCCTAAAATTACAGGATGATGTTCCCTTGAGGCGAGGAAGAAAGACAACCAAGAAGCGTGAAGAAGAGGTGGACATTGACTTGGATGACCCTGAGATCAACCACTTCCCTTTCCCTTTTCATGAGCTGATGGTGTGGGCCGTCCTGATGAAGCGGCAGAAGATGGCCCTGTTCTTCTGGCAGCACGGCGAGGAGGCCATGGCCAAGGCCCTGGTGGCCTGCAAGCTCTGCAAAGCCATGGCCCACGAGGCTTCTGAGAACGACATGGTAGATGACATCTCTCAGGAGCTAAACCACAACTCCAGGTTGGACAGTCCAGCAAATGGGGTGGTCAGGGGAAGAGAAGGGAAGATGGGCCCCAAATACTGGTTGTCTGAGCTACCCAGTACTTTAAGAGGAGGCAGTATGAACCCAATGGTGCACACAGAAGATGGACACAGACAGTTAACATCTATGGTACACAGTGCTAGATACAGAGGTACACACAGATGCATAGATTTCGTTTCACCCTCTCAACTGCCCCAAGAGGTAAGTCCCCTTAAAATACATACCTTACACCTACAGAAAATGAGACTGAGAATTTATGTAACTCGTCCAAGATCACACACTTGTGGTTGACAAGGCTTAACTGAACTGAGGTCTGTTGCATTTAAGAAGATACACCGTACTCTGATTGGTGAATCTGCCTTACCCATCCGTAAATTTGGAGCCCTGAGTGCAGGGATCGTGACTAATTTGACTTACACCCCCATTTCTAAACTCCATATCTGGCACACAGTAGACGCTTAATGGTGTTGGCTGGGTGAATGAGTGAATAGACTAGACCCCATAAGGAACGACCAAACCACACATGGCTTGGTCACTGGGTTGCCCCTTTCAGCATCTAGGTCTCCAAGATCGCCAAAAGACAGCTCCTCATGTTCTCTCTTTCAGGGACTTTGGCCAGCTGGCCGTGGAGCTCCTGGACCAGTCCTACAAGCAGGATGAGCAGCTGGCCATGAAACTGCTGACGTATGAACTGAAGAACTGGAGCAATGCCACGTGCCTGCAGCTTGCGGTAGCTGCCAAACACCGTGACTTCATCGCACACACGTGCAGCCAGATGTTGCTCACAGACATGTGGATGGGTCGGCTCCGGATGCGCAAGAACTCGGGCCTCAAGGTCAGTGCTCCCAGAAGGCTCAGTCGGCTATGAGGCCCAGGGGTTGGTGGGAGTTTTCCAAGCCAAATCTGCAGTGGTAGTAGGCGTCCTCTTAACTCAGGAGGGGACTTCTAAGCCCCAACTATGCATCAGAATCTTCTGTATAATGGGGCTTTTGTAAAATATGGAAACGAGGGCTGACCCCAAATTCTGCTAAATCAGAACATCTAGGTAGACTTCCTGCCAGTCCAGTGGTTAGGACTCCATGCTTCCACTGCAGGGGGCACAGGTTTGATCCCTTGTCGGAAAACTAAGATCCCACCTGCCATGTGGCCAGACCAAGAGGGGAAAACCAAAAAAAAGAGCCTCTAGAGATGGTATGCATAGACCAGTAATACTTCTCAGAAGACCCAAAGGTGACAGTCACGCACCGGTACCATAGAAGGTATCATTTGCTCTGTCACAAGCCATGGAGATACTCACCTAGACAACCTTTTACCTCCATGCAAGCCTGAACACCTTGGCCCTCCCTTGGCACCATGTCATAAAGAGACACTGGCTCCTATCAGCTATACTTAAGAAATTTTTTAAATGAAATAAAAATGAGATAGATTTATATGTAAAGATGTTGTCAGATAATCCTGATCTATTCTTCAGTGAAGAAAAACAAGCTGCAGACCAATATATAGCCTGAGACCTGTTGTTTTTTAAAGTGCCTGTACATGTATAGTTCTATCCATATAACTTCATATCTTCAAAAAACAAAAAGGATACACAGTAAACTTTTTGTAGTGCTTATCGCTGGGGTTGAAAATACAAGAAATAGGATAATCAATGGCTTTTGATTTTTTTATGTTTTCTTCTGTGTTTTACAAGAAAAACATTAAACTGAAAAGTTTTTTAAAAGACAAAATGGGTCATCCCCGTGCACCAGCTCCAAACATGCTGTATCCTGCATCAGACATAGACTGGCGATTCAATTCTTAAATGATAGTATACATGTTAGAATGTCATTCTCCCAAATCATCCCACCCTCTCCCTCCCTCTGAGTCCAAAAGTCCATTATACACATCTGTGTCTCTTTCCAGGGGGGTTCATGTTTGGGAACGCATGTAAAAATTAAAGATTTTAAAATTTAAAAAATAAATAAATAAATAAAAATTAAAAAAAAATAAAAAAAAGAAAGACAAAATGGGGAAAGGAAGAGACTGAAGAATGTTTAAAAATGTTTTACTTGTTTAGTTTGTAGCTGTTGCAACTGAAACCAGCCAGGCTTACAGTTACCTAGAACAACCTGATCTAGAGGACTCTGAGTTCAGTCCAAATCAAAAGGGCCACCAAACCAGAGCAATCTGCTGAGGCCACCCTGATAGAACCAGCACCTCTCCCCCACTTCACTCTGTCTGTGGGATCTTGGCCCAGAGTCACAGAAGGGTTCCATGAAGTGGGTCATGGGCATTCCAGCACCACACCACAAACAATGCCAAAACTGGCTCTCAGCTCTGAGGACAGGGTGTCGTGTCCCCTGAAGGCTGCCAGGCCTGCCATCTGAGCCTTCCCAGGCTTGCCAGGCACCCTGAGGCCGGGTCACCACTTTCCCCTTTCCCTTAGCTGCTCTCAGGTCCCTGGGCACTGAAGCACAGGCTGTCCTTGCCTTCCTACTTGAGGATCATTTTTACTTGCCCTTCATGACCTCTCTTAGCCCGTCATTTTGGTGCACTTTCTTCAAGGAGGGTTGAACTCAGAAGCTTGTACATAAACCATTTTGGGATTGAGGGAAGAGATGGGAGAAGATTTAGGGAGCACAAATCAGGTGTCAGAAACTTGGTCCCAGGAAACAATAAGGTTCTGGATCTCTCTTGTGGTTGATAGTGAAACACAGTGCTGGGCCTCCTGGGGCATGGTGCAGGGGGCTTCTCATAGTGATACAGAGCCTGTGTATGTATGTATGTATGTGTGCGTGTGTGTGTGTGTTTCTGCTGGTTAATACGAAATGCTGAGGGATGCTAAAATGAATAACATGTTTTCTTGCACAGATTTTCTTGAGGTCAATTTAGGACAGTATTTTTTACAGATAACCGGATGATGCATAATCAATTCCACTTGGCATATTAGTAAATAAATGCCAGTGGATATACATATGAATTGATTTCACAAAGCTAAGTGCTTTCACGCTAACTGGGAATCTGAATTTTTCCCTATATTTGCCTTGGGTAGGGTCTTTTTCCTCAGTTTCCTCTGTGCAAAGTAGATGTTAATTGGGTAAGATGTATTTGAGTAAGATGCTTTGTTTTGCCAAAATCAGAATGAGCTACTGTGAGTGTTAACAGTTAACAGCTCCCAGTCATGTGGGCAGAAGGAAGTCTCTTAGCATGAATGTGCTTAGTTATTCAGATATGCAGGTCCTCACTCTGGGCACACCCAACACCCCTATACCCACACATGCACACAAACACAGACCCCACACCCCAGGTGTTCTAATTCTAAGCAACCACCCTTATCTTAATCCTTTAAATGTGATTATTATTATTATCATTATTATTACTTTAGGTAATTCTGGGAATTCTACTTCCTCCTTCAATTCTCAGCTTGGAGTTCAAGAACAAAGATGACATGCCCTATATGACTCAGGCCCAGGAAATCCACCTCCAAGAGAAGGAGCAAGAAGAACCAGAGAAGCCCACGAAGGAAAAAGACGAAGAGGACATGGAACTGACAGTAAGAAAGCACTGTGCAGTTATTACAGGAGGGGAGAGCCACTAACCCACCTCTCCTGTGGGTATGACTTAAGGTTTAGTAACTCTGAGGTCACCTTCCCACCAGTTACTTCCATTTAAGTATTGAGACCAGGGTATTATGAAAGTGTCTTCTTGAGGACTTCCTTGATAGTTCAGTGACAGGTTCAATCCCTGATTAGGGAACTAAGATCCCACATGCTGTGTGCTATGCAACCTCCCCGCCCCCATAAAAAGTGTCCTCTCTATGCATAAGTAACTAAAGGGACTAATTCTAATCCTTTGGCCAGGATAAGTGGCGCTCAACAACCCAGTGAAATTGAAAAGCAAGACACTCTGAAGTTTCCAACTGGGCAATACTTTATAAACAACCAGGTGATGTGACAGTCTTAGCACCTGAAGAGAAAAGGGAATCTGATTTGGGAGCAGTCGGCTCCACTGAGCCGAAACTGTTGTGCTGATCAGAAGCTAAGCCTTTAGCTATCTTCGAGGTCAGGCTCACAAATGCAGGACTAATTGAATTTTGAGGTTTGTATGGAAGGCTTTTATTAGCTCTTCCTGGTATAATTATAGAGCATGGATCCTTTGTTCTGTAGGGGGATTGGGGGCAGCTGGGCATGGGACAGCTTCCCACAACTCTAACTGGAGAGCAGTGTGACTGCCACTGGATTGTATTCAAAGTCTAAAAATATCACAGGCTGTTAAAGGGACAAACAAGGCTTCAGAGCTTTGGTGACATAAGGCAACAACTCCTTAGAACTTCCTGGATATCCCCCAGCCTCCCTATCACTCTGACCAGTGACCGTGATGAGCCAGGAATTGTTTGGGTAGAAAATAAAAACTGGTTTTGCTCAGGTGTCAAAAGGCCTTTGCATTATTATCCTAATGGGAACACCCTGTGAATTGTTTTTCCTCCAGATAAATGCCATTTCCTTCCAGCAGTTTCTTCTTAAAGATCTCTTCGCAGGCACATTCCCAGCCCCAAGTACAACAGTAAATAAGCATCGGGCCACAGCTTTTCACTCACTGAGTTGAAGTCCAATGTTTGCTTTCAGTTTTAGGATCCTTCTATAAATTAGTGGAGGCATCTGCTTCCCTCTATGTTAGGATCAAATGACTGTCTTCCCTAAAGATCTGACCTTAATTTTGGTCTGATTGCCTTCAAGTATAGGAAATCATATTTTAATCATTAGCAGAAACATTGGTGGTAGTAATATCGAATCTTTATTAAATACTTCAGCAGAATCCTGCCCCATCACCTACTCACAGTAGGACCTCAGGCACAGTTTCTTAACCTCTAATAGGAGAATAATAACATTATTATTATTATTAATAGTTCACAGGTACATGTAAACAATGCGAAAAGCTTACATGTAACTAATATTTACTTGTGCCTATCATGAGATAAATGTTTGTTAATGTTGTTATAATGGTGTTAAATGCTTTACTTACACTTACTCATGGAATCCTCAAAGCAAGTTCACAAGGTAGGTACTATTGTTATACCATTTTACAGGTGAGGAAGCTGAGATTCAAGATAGGTTAAGTGGCCCAAGGTTATCCACCTAATTAGTTCCAAGTTAGTTTGACATGGCCTTGACTTTGGCGTACATCCTAGGAGGGCTCAAAGTAGGAAACTAGGAAGGTAGTCAGAAGCTAAAGCAGTATTCTTTCTGGATGGGTCTCAAGGAGGAAAACAAAGAGGCAGCTTTCCTCTCCTGCTCCATTCAGAGTGTTGAGGATCTGATATTTCAAGAAGCCACAATGAAAGGTGCATCTCTGGACTGAAAGCAAATTTTGCTTCCCAGAGAATAGGCCCTGCTGTTGCCCACTGAGAACCCAAGGAGAAGACACCACAGTAGCATTAATGCCTGAGCTGATTCTCCACAGGTTAAAACAGCAGGGAGAATGAAAGGAAGGCAGGGACTAATGGGCTGGCAAAATCAGAGTTGGACAGCACCTTTTTTTAATGTGATGCTTCTTTAGACCCTAATGACAAGTTCTGTTACTGCTGGACCACTGGTCTCAGCTCACTCTGAACAGAATTAGAAAATGCAACTTGTTGACAACTCTGCTTCCTTCATAGGACTGATATCTGAGCTTCTGTGTTAAACCAATATATCCTCTCTTGGAATAGAACATTTTCCCTTGGCCCTTCCAAAGTTGTACATGAAATATCAGCCTCAGTTTGCTTCAGTTTAGTAGCCTTCAATAGCTTAGTTCACCTCAAAGGATCTTTCCCAGACTTGACATCTGTGTCCAGCCAGCAAAGATTCTGAAATCCGTGTTGTGCAGTCTTGTCTGTATTCAACCCTGTTGCAATCTGCTTTAAGAAATGTAGCCAAAGGAAATGTTTGACTACTGGAAAAAGAAGTCAACAAAATCAGCACATTAAGCTGCTTAGGCTGGAATTAATGAAATGCCAAAAGTGCTTTACTTAAACCATCAAGGAAAAGCCTCTTAGAAATGCACTCACTTTGAAATATTTGTTAATATTTAAGGCAAAATAGATTGTTCTGTTTTTCTTTTTGTTTTACCTGCCTTGCCAGGTAAGTGTCTTGAATTTTGCCTAATAAAGTATCAATACATCCAGAGACCAAGGGCATTGTTGTAACTGTTGAAAAAGCCACGGTCCCTCGAGTTTATCCCAAGATGCTATTCTCTGAGATGCCTAAAACCCTCCAGGCTGCCTTTACTCTCATTTAAGTGTCTACCAAAATGTATTCTGAGCCTGTATTTTTGAGCATATAAATAAAAAGAAGTAGGATAGTTGTGTTACATAGACTATAAATTATAGAAGGCAAACATCATGTACTTTTAGAGTTTCTTGAGGTTAATGATCGATATTTGTAGAACCCTATTGCTGTCTAGTATCTATCATGAAGATTGATTCAGCTCACTGATCAAAATAAATACTTAGATAGGCCATAGTATGGAGTCTTACTTATTCATTAGTTCAAGGTACTTTTCCAGCCAGAGGGTCAATAAAGGAATGGAAATTACCCTCTCCTGTAATTCTCTGGTTACAGGTAAATCATTTGTGATTGTTACATATTTAAGTAAAGTGAATACTTGAGGTAATGACAGAAATAGTTGAAACTAATATTTCATATTGTGCGTAAGGTGGTTTGAAGCCAGAAGCACCTATTGGTTGTCTCTGTTACCAACTTCAGGGTAAATTATTTTGGTGATTAGATCTTCAACTATAAACCCTTATTCCTAGTACTGTTTCTTCTCCCAAGCCCTTGTCAGTCTCTGAGTAGTTGTAAGATTCTACCCCGTTCTCACACTTAATAAAAGTTTCCTTTGCCAAACATTGTAGAACTAACCTTGCTTAGAACAGCATAGAAAGAATTAAAGCCAAGAAATTATGGTGTAATAGACCCCTAATATCACACTTTTTTCTGGTGAGAGATCCCAACTAAATCATTTCAGTCAAGAGAATCTGAGAAAGTCTTAGTTCACTTTAAAGACCAGCTAGTATTTACTGGGGCTTCCCTGACGGCTCAGTGGTAAAGAATCTGCCTGCCAATGCAAGAGATGCAGATTTGATCCCCAGGTAAAGAAGATCCCCTGCAGAAGGGAGTAACCACCCACTCCAGTATTTTTGCCTGGGAAATCCCAGGGACAGAGGAACCTGGCAGGCTACAGTCCACGGGGTCGCAAAAAAGTCAGACATGTCTTAGCAACTAAACAACAACAATATTTACTGAGCACTTATTAATGCCAGACGCTGATTGATTTGTAGACCAACCCTCTATCAGGCGCTATTACTACCCTTATTTAACAATTAAAGAAACTAAATCTCAGAGAGGTTAAAATAATTTGCCCAATGTGCCGCAGATGCTAAGTGTCCAGATTAGGACCACTCCTCTTTCTGAACGTCTGCCTGTTTTCAAGTTCTGCCTTTTTTGTGACGTTTAATCACTGTTGTTCCTGCTGCTGTCAATAGTGAGAAGGAAATAATTGATTTAAGGAAATCTGCAACAACTTAAAAATGAGGTCCTTCTCAAGTCAGGCCTGACTTCTAGTCCCGCCTGGTTGACTCTCCCATGCAGAGGAATGTAGTGTGCCCAGGAATCACCAAACTAAGGCTTCGCAGGGTTTGAAATCAGGAAACCAAGGCATATGCCTAAAAGTTGAGTAGATGCTCATAACCTAAGCTCAGGCACTTCAGATAACTAAACCTCTTGAATATCCATAGCCTTTGGACAAATAAGGCATTACTAGTCTAAGGTATCCTTAAGAGCCATTAGCATGAGTAGAGAACCCAAACCTGCTTGTCTCATGATAAAGCGAAAAAAGGGGTTGGGAAGAACGAGAGGTTCCTGGTCTTTCCAGGTTATGCTCTTTCTGTCTCTCAGAACTTTGGGTATCTTCCAACACCTCATCTTCCAGAGGTTCCAGGGAGGAAGAGACGAGGACAATCAAGAAATATCCCTAAGGCCTTCCATCCCAGGCAAAGGATATACAGAGTCCATGTATAATGCAGACACACACCTAGAGAAGCACAATCTCCAAACCTCTGAGGACCCTGAACAAAGCTCTCAGGTTCTGGGAACACACTTGCCCGTCTGTACAATGAGCATGTTGAACTGCCTGCTCTCCAGAACCCTGCTGTGATGCTGTGGGTCCTCTTCCACCGTAGGCGATGTTGGGAAGAAACAACGGGGAGTCCTCCAGGAAGAAGGATGAAGAAGAAGTTCAGAGCAGACACCGGTTAATCCCCCTGGGCAGAAAAATCTATGAATTCTACAATGCACCCATTGTGAAGTTCTGGTTCTACACTGTAAGCATCTTTCCTTTTCTCGTTTTTAATGGATGGCCACAAAGAGCCAGCATCAGTTGCTCATGCACCCGGGTGGTTTCTTCTGCGAGTCATAATATAAGGACCACACAGGCAGGAATAACAGTCCTAAGACCTTGCTTTTTCCTATAGCTTTGCAAGATTTGTGGAGCTTGTGAGGCAGCTTCCACAGTTTCTACATTTCTCCTCCTTGCGGAAAATAAAGGAAATGGTAAAAGAGCTAACAGAAATAGAAATGAGATGAATATGAGTCAAGTCTAGAAGGGAAATAGAGGTCCTTTTACAAAATGCTTCCATGTTCTGGATGGATGAGTGCTGGATCAGAGTTGGCTATTTTAGATGTCAATCCTGGTTTTAGGGGGACCGTTGGTGGGCTGAGCAGAGTGTTAGAAGGAAAACCACTAAAGATGGGGATCAGAAGTGTGTGATTACTCCCAATATAATATGTCATCAGACAACCTTTATTGCTCTGACGCAAGCAACATGCAAACAAAACAGCGAAAAACATGTAAAGAAACCTACAATCACAGCAAATACTGTCCAGTAAGCATACCCTGCAAATATTTTCTGCCCACAAAATGAAAGATTATCCTTGAAATAGCCTCCTGATAGGGGAGAAATGGCCTGACTGCTGGTTTTCTGCCTCTGTCTTTCATGGTATTTTAAGCTTAAGGTAAGTTTCGACCCAGGCCGCTTCTGCTGCTCTCCAGCCGCTGCGGAGTGGTGCCGGATAAAAAGCAGTGCATCTGCTCTCTTGGCTTCTCTCACAACCAGCTACACACCAGCCACTTGAGTCAGCAGCAGGATAATCCGAGTCTGAGGCCGAGGTGACGCAAATGACTAGATGAGGTCCTTTTTTGTGTGGTCCTGTGTGCTGACACTCAGTGATGACTTTAAGCCAGGCTTTCCCAACCTCATCACTATTGACATTTGGGGCAGAATAATTCTTTGTTAAGGAGGGCTGCCCTGTGCATTGTAACATGCAGAGCAGCAGCCTGGCCTCTGTCCACTAGGTGCCAGTAGCAGTCTCCAGCCCTAAATGTGATAAACACACTGTCTGAGACATTGCCAGATATCTCCTCTTGGGGTAAACCGCACATGTTGGAAATCACTGCTTTAAAGCATAGCCTTAAAAGAGGATGAGAAATTCTCAAAATATAAATAAAGTAAAAAGAAGTAAAAACTTTGTTAACATTAAAAAAAGAAAAATATTCTCCCCCACAAAAAAAAAAATAACTAAGGGATGCAAAAATCATTTCTATTTATATATTGCATGCTGATATTTGTTGTTTTCTGACAACCAGTGACAAGCATGGACTTTGGAGTCAGACAGTCTAAGTAGAAATCCTGTCTGGGCCTCTTTATTATTGTGTGACCTTAAGCAATTTACTTTAACACTCTGTTCCCAATTTTCTTAAGATCAGGATAATAATAGTACCTGCTTTATAAGGATTGGTAAAGATTAAATGTGTAAAAATATGTAAAGCACTTAGAACAGTGCCTGGAACACATTAAGCATAATTAAATGTAACTTGTTATTCCTAGGCTAGACCAATTGCGGAGCAACAGTGCACAGTGCTTTATTCATCCGTCCACTCAACAACGATAGACTATCATTTATTGAACACCTACTATGAGGCACTCTGCTAGGTGCTCTATATATACTTTTCCTAAACTAACAGTTACATCAAGATAATATTTTTTATTGTATTTTATGCCCAGGTCTGCCCTTTCTCTTATATTAGACTGCTCTAATTGTCTCAGCCTAGTCAGAATTTGGCAAACCACAGCTCATGGGTCAAATCCAGCCCACTGCCCATTATGGCCCGTGAGCTAAGAGTGTTTTTCACATTTTTTTAAGAGTTGAAATAAAACCGATTGAAGATGAATTTGTCACACATGAAATTCACATGTAATTCATATGTCCATGGATAAAGTTTTACAGGGACACAACCCAACCCATTCATTTACCTATAATCTGGCTGCTTTTATGCTCCAACTGTTGAGTTGATCACTTGTAATAGAGACCATTTGACTCATAAAAACCTTAAACTATCTTAACTATCTGGTCCTTTAAAGAAATGTTTACAGATTCCTTTTCTAGAGCATAAAAGAAGCCAATAGAAGTAGTAGTTTCAGGAATTATCTATCACCTGTATAAATAGAGTATGTGATTCTTTTATCCTTCTAAGTCATCCTTTTTTTTTTTCTTGTGTTCTGTATTAATTTTACTTCCTTTTTTCTAGTTCCCTTCACGCAGCTGAGGCAGTTTGTTAGCCACGAATATTTTTAGATCACAAATGCCCTGGCAATGGTTCTGAGCCTTAGGCATATACTGGAATCACCTGGAGTGCTAAAAAAAACAAAAAACACACACCTGGGTTCTATTTAATCTATATTTTAAAAGATTCGTGGGTTCTTTTTCCTGGAGATTCTAATATTGTTGGTCTGGGGCACAGCCTAGACATCAGGATATTTCAAAGCTCCCAAGTGGTTGTAATGAGTAGCCAGGGATAAGAACCATTACTCTGGACAAAGGGCTGAGTTTTCAGCCTGGTATTTCTAAAACTTCCATGATGATAAAGGATTGTGTTAGAAATGCAAATTCCTGACCCTGTCATAGCCGCACTAAATGAATCTCCAGGGAGGAGCCTGAGAGGCTATTTAAGTTCTCAGGTGACCCTTGTAGTCTGGGAAGCATAGGGCACACTGCTTTCCTTGTACCATATACTGCAGGTTGTGGGGCTACCTCTTTGAGAAGGAGGGGAGGGCATGTGTCCAGCTCCTTTCTTCATGGCTGACTGAATACCCTCCACATACCCCTTAGACCGATGCTCCAGTCATGTCCAATTGTGTTTCCACGATGATTTCCAGAAATCCACGTGCACTGACAAAGCCCAGGCCTCAAGGAAGTAAATGGAGATGTGGAGTGTCAATCTTTAAAATCCCCAGAGATGCTGACCAGTCAAATGCAGCTTTAAATCAAAGGGCCCATTTGCTTTTGCTTCTTGTCTGTAAGAGTAGTTCCCACCCCAATTTCCAAAAGTATCCCGTTCTACATTCCCAAGGTTCTGAAAGGTAAGGCACACCTCACTTCCACATAACGTGAGTTCCCTGTCTTAGCAAGTTTCCAGAGAGCAGGTTGAGTCCTCTTCTGTTCCAGCTGGCTCCCAGACTGGCTTGTGTGAGAGCCTGTTCCTAGGGCCCAGTTGGAGAGGACACCAGTTCAAGGTACCACTGGTGCCAGGTCAGAGGGCACCACTGTGCTCTGGGCTTTTCCAGCAGGAGCAGACTCCTTCATCTGCCAACAGCATGCAGCCCTTCCACACTCTTGTGGCAGTAGGAAAAGGCCCAGAAAGAAGTGAGGAATGGCCAAGCCCCACCAGGGACCCCCAGGCAGCTTCAGCAGGCTTTGGTCGCTTACTTTTCATACTTTAGGAGTCATGCATCTTGGTTAATGGAAATTTTATAAAAATACATAAGGAAATAAACAGATTCTAAAAGGATTCCCACTAACCTAAGAATCATAAGGTTATGTTTCTTTTCAAAATTATGGAATTCTACCCACAGCCTGTTAAAGCTTATAGGATATATACAAGTATGTATATATATGAATATATATTCACACATACACCCACAACCATTAAACCATGTCCTGTTAGGGTAATGTGCAGCAAGGCCCCATGAATGTTAGCAAGTTCTAAGATTAGGTTGTTTCTAAGACAGAAGCCAGTCCTCTATTGTACCATTGAAACATGTTTAAAGCCCTATTTTTGGAAGTCCATATTTTGAGAGTTGTCCCCAAATAGTACATTGTAGCTTGATAATGGAAAGGAAAGCATTGTAGAGTAGTTATGATTTTAAAAATAGACAGGAGCTAAAAGAGAAGGTCCTGGAAGAAGCATGAGCAATGAGGTCAATTTAAAAAAGAAAAAAGAACAGAGGTATGAGTAATGAACAGGGGTAAAAAGGAAAGACTGAGGTAAGCAGAGGTAGAAGAATAGAAGTTTCTTGAAAATAGAGGTGTATAATAATGTAAGCCACCATTCACTGGGCTGTGTCAGGAGAGAGATGCATATTCCGGTCTCTCTGTCCTTCCAAAAGCTCTGCAGGGTCAGTTGCAAATATCTCCATTTCACAGAAGGAGGCCCAGGCAGGCAGAGTGATTTGCACAAAAAGATACAGCTGAGTGGAGGATTTTTAAATCCAGGTGTCACTGACTTTTCATCTACATTCCTTCCACCAAACACTAGTCCTTCTGCCAAACAAGTACACTGCACCTGTATTTACAGGACAGAGGCAGATTAAAGGAGTTATTTAAGTACTAAAATGGAGAGATTCTGGAAGAATTGTGTGTGTGTCACTGGGCCTACTTGTGATGAGAGAAGATAATGGTTTGGAAAGTTGTGCAACGAAGTAAGTAAAATGACAAAACCTTGGTGGTTAACAAGGCCCACCAGAAGCAGTGGGATTTGATCCAACAAGGAGAGAGAAGCAACTAAAGAGAGAAGGGTTTCAGGTCAGAAGGAGGCTGAGAGTATATTTTAACATTTAACCATTAAAGTCCTTTCCTTGTGTTTTGTAAAATACAGAACTCACAGGGACTAGAGAGTGGATGCAAAAATATAATGGTAAACAGGAACCATATAAAACAAATTACACCTTGAACAGCATCCTATACCGCTGGATATAGGTTGAGTAGACAAGATTCTTTTCAGGTGAGGTTTTCATAGTGTGCTAATGATCTCAATGTGGGTGGGGTAGGAACTAAGGCGTGGTTATAAAGAGTGGTCCTTGTGCGGGGTGGGTGTACAGGAGCGTCTTCAGAATCTGTTCAGCTGCCCTCTCACTTTATTACGTGATCTCCAACGTGTATATGCATATGCCAGCCCTTCGAGAGATGAGAAATTAAATAGCTGTGTCTGTAAATCCATCAACATAACAAGGCCTCAGAAAATGTAAGTCTTATTCAGGATCTGTGTATTCATTTGTTTTTAAAAAGGGAAGGAGAGGAAAGAAAAAGGATGAAAAAGAAGGGGAGACAAAAGAAAAAAGAGGGGAAGGAAAAAACAGAAAAAAGAGAAAGGGGGAAGGAAAAAAGAAAATGGGAAGAAACAAGGACAGGGGAGGAGGAAAAGAGGAAGGGAATAAAGGAAAGGCGGAAGAGGAAAAAAGGAGGGGAAGGAAAGAAGAAAAGAGGTCCATTAGGAAAGAAAGCAGTGTTTTCAAGCTCTGCAGGGCTGCCCGAACCCCTGTGTCCCCAGCCAGGCTGCATGTTTTTCCACCTTCTAAGCAGCTTCCAGGGCTTCAGAATCGCCCTGTACCTCCAGAATTCTCAAGGTCTCAGTCCTTTCGCCCACACCATTTCCTATTCTTTGCTAAGCTCCAAAGAGTGCAGATTTGAATTACTCAGTTCTAATCACAGCCCCTGGGGCCCCTAAAGCTAGCAAGTACAATACTCAACTTGAAGCCTCACCTAGAAAAGGCTTAGCTTCTTTGCCACTGCCCACCCTAGAGTGAGTTTTTTCCTCAGCCTCTTCTGTAAGAGCCTCGTCAGCCCTGCTACTGTCCTCTCACTAGACATACCTAAGTCCTCCAGTGACAGTCACCAAACCTGAACCCTGAGGAGTATTCCTGGGACACACTGCCACTCAGCCCGTTCCATCAGGGTTCCACCTCTAGTGTTAGTGCCTCGTGAGAATTAAATCTCACTCCAAGTCGCAGTCAGCCTCGCGGACTCATTCTTTCCTATAAATTGCTTGTCTTCTCTTGCTTTGTTTCAAAGAAGGAGAAACCAGGAAGGACTCTCCTAGCTTGGATAGGGCAGGAAAGTCGCACCAGGGATGAAGTAAAACCCTCCCAGGGTACTGCCAAGCAAGCACATTAAGATAGAAGGGGGAAAAAAAAGTAAACACAGAAGAGAATTAAAGTGGGGCTCCAAGGAAGTCCGGGCTATTTTTATGTTGTTTTCACCAATATACAAGTGTAGCATGTGTCTGCCTTTCCTTCTTATAGACATTTAATCTACCTGGCATTCTTTAGGCAAAAATTCACTGGTTCAAGGACCCAAGCCTCATATCTACGCAAGAGCAGTCCCTGAGAGAGGAGGTTCCCTTTTTAGCCAAAAAGACTCCAGAAATGGGGTAACTGCAAAACAAAATGGTGCATCATGACACATTGGTGCAAGCAGAATGTGGGGACCCGAGACATGCAAGGTTCAAAAGGAAGACTGAATACCAGTATTTCAAATATTGTAGTCTTTTAAAATTCTTTCAATGGTTTAGCACCTAGGAGTTCGTTTCACCGTGAATAACCATCCTGCTTGCTGACCTTGTCGTGTCCTGCCGCACAGTGCCCTTGCCCAAGGGCAGGGCTCCCAGGTCTTCGCAGCCAGAGCACTGTATTCTGTTTCCTTACAGCTGGCGTACATCGGATACTTGATGCTGTTCAACTATATCGTGCTAGTGAAGATGGAGCGCTGGCCTTCTACCCAGGAATGGATCGTCATTTCCTATATTTTCACCCTGGGAATAGAAAAGATGAGAGAGGTAACCACTTTCCTAAAAGAAAACAGAGGAGAAAGACAGTGGTTAGTTACCTCTGTGAATGGAGGGGAGTAAGGAAGGTTGGGGTCCAAATTAAGCCAGAAACGATTTCTCTAATGCTGCCACAGAAATAAGGGACGTGGTTTCGACCACTGCAGACAAACCTGGGAGGCTTCAGTGTGTGTTTATAAGATTGTCGCTTCACGTAAGCTTGAGATCTAATCTATATTTTCTAGAGCATCACTCTTGCCCCAAGAAACTTCCAGTTTTCTTCAACACTGTTTACACCTCTCTTTCCTCATCTTGATAAATGTGACTTTTTAATTTTTTTCTACTTAAACTGTTTTTAATCTTTGAATTTTCCACTTTTAATTCCCATTGCAGCCCCTTACTTGGGGTCTTTTGGGACCCAGTCTACCAATACCTATGATTCTGCAAATGCATTTCAGCAGCTCCAGGAAGAACTATGCCTTTATTAATTTATTCCCTGGCTTATTCCTTCTCAACATTTATTATCCCCTTGCTGGGCAATAGCCTCTCTACCAGCCCTCGGCAAAATGAGCATATTTCTTGTCCTTCAGGTTGAGGGTATGGGTCTCTCCCTTCTCCCTCACCGCATCACATTAAAGAAGCCATCAAAATGCCCCCCTCTTGTGACACTTGAATTCAAGGCTAACCTTGGGCCAGCAGATTCAGAGCCTTTATACTAAATGCAGTCAAGCAGTCGTCCACCAGAGGGCTCTGCATCCCCGTCCAACAGGCTCCCAGAGCTGGTTCCCAAGTCCACAGGGATGGCAGGCTTGTGCAATGAGATTCCTCTGCATTTCCCCCTGAAACTAGTCAGCTAGCGAGGCTTTTTCTGGAAGAATTACTCCCTGTCAAGTCCACTGCATTCTCAAGAGCTCTACTTGCTGTACTATAGTCAGTGGGAAAATATATTGGGCTCCACAGAAAAAATAATTCCTACAAACCCACAAATTCACACTTGCCTTCATTACTGCTGCTTGCTGCTAAATTGCTTCAGTTATTCCGACTCTTTGCGACCCCATGGACTGTAGCCCGCCAGGCTCCTCTGTCCATGGGATTCTCCAGGCAAGAATATACTGGAGTGGGTTGCTATGCCTCCTTCAGGGGATCTTCCCAACCCAGGGATCGAACCCATATCTGTTATGTCTCCTGAATTGGCAGGTGGGTTCTTTACCACTAGTGCCACCTGGGAAATCCCTGCCTTCATTACTAAGCCAGGTTAAAAGGGCCTTATTATCAGGGCTAAAATGTTCTCCTCCAAGAAAAAGTAGGATCATTTTTAAAAATATGTGTAAATGGTTAAGAGCCCTTCCCTTGGGTTTTTAAACTACCTTGGGATATTTAAATTCTAGCCATCACACCCCTATTTTGAGAGTCCCATTTTATAAGGAACAGGATTTTTATTGTTGTTAATGGATGCCTGTCTGCTCTCAGGCTTTCCCATCCATAATGCCTTCCACTTCCTGACCAGTGTTGTGTATTCCCCATTTGTAGACTGAAAACAGTAATAAATTCGCTGTGGTCTTTGTGTAGCTCTCTGAGAACTGAGGCTGCTACTGCTAAGGGCTCTGTTGCTGTGAAGAGCCAGCTCGCTGGCTTTGTGATTTAAAGCCTTAGATGTATATTCCTTCCCCATGATAAGCAGAAAAGGGAAAGGCTAGAGCAGGGAGACTGGAATCTCTCCAGGGACTAGACTAGAAGAAGACAGGGAGCAGTCTGTACTCCACGGACTGTTCTGGAAGAAGCTGCCAAGCCGGCGGGCTGCCAGGAATCTCCAGGCTGGCTATCCATTTCTCCTGAGGCGGCATATAACAGCAGGGAGGGCAGAGCCTGGAGCCCGGGGTCAGCAGGGGGTCAACCAAGAGCCCTTGTTTCCAAGGTAGCTGTGGGACGGGAGGCACTGACCACCTAAGTATCTGACCTTTTCCTCTCCGGCCCCGTGAGGTTGCCCCTCGCCCCACATGCTTGAATCCACTAAAGAAATCCTCGGGCGCCAAGGGTCCCGCCTTGAGCCGCCTCACAGTCAGCATGGGCCCTGCAGACCTCAGACGCAAGAGCCTGGAAACAGGGAAAATCTGTAGGCTTCTGTGCCTCCAGGGACCTACAAGGAGGGCTTTGTGGTTTCACGTTCTGCCAACCCCTTCCCGGCAACACATTCTTCTGCACGGAGTCAGCCCAGCAAGCCGGGTGATCCCGTAACAGCACGTAACTGCTGCTCCGTGCGGGTGCTCATCCTCCCACTGGGGCCTCCTCCGGCCACTTGTAAGGTAGATGACGCGGCTGTGAGGGCGTCCCTCTCCACAGCTGTGGGAACTAAGACTCAGGGATTGAGCAAATTCTCTGCATCCCACAGCTGTAAAAGAGAGCTGGGTCTTAAACCAGACTGACCCGGCCTTAGGCCCACCCTGCCCGTGGTTACAAACTGGGACACTCCCTGGATCCCAGGGATCCTAAGAGAGGCCTCACCTCGTGCACTCTGCTTTTATCTTTCTGTGTTGAGATTTCACAAAGATACTTTCACTGGTTTTTAAAAAATATTTTGCTACAAACCTTAGGAGAGTATGGACCAACGGTTAGAGAAACTCTTTAAGACATTCCCAAACCCCTTAGGACACCTACGGAAGCACACACACTGATTTTTGTCTCGTTAGGATGCATGGGGAGCCATCAGGGCAACAACTGCAACAGGAATTCCTCAAGGGCAGGACAGTGACTCCAACCTGTGGTCAGCAGCATTACCTGGGAACTTTTAGAAATGTAAATCCTCAGGCATATTAAAGCAGAAACTCCAAGGGTGGGGCTTAGGCAACTGCTTTCACCAGCCCTCCAGGTGATTCCAATGCACGCTGAGGGCTAGGGGGTTAGGAATGAAGTACCAGAAGAGTGAAGCGACCAGGTAGCTCCTGGTATCTTGCTCAGCCTTTCAAGCTCCAGTCTTGACTTACTAAGACCACCCTTCCTTACACTTCAGGCCAAGGCAAGCTACTAAAGTCATTGTGAAGATTCAGATCAATAGCTGCAGATTAAACCTGTCCCATCTTTGCACTCCCTTCTTTGAGAGATCCTGAACTGGGAAAGGGGTGGGTCATGGCTTGAAGAGGTGGAAATCTCAGAGGTAAACACAAATGATTCATAAAGGTAGCCCTGCTACGTAGCTTCACGAGGTTCCTCACACCCTGTGGTACAGAATGGGTGGCAATTCCTGCTATCCAGCTGTGCATTTCATAGAGTGTGGAGCAGCAAAAAGTCCCCTCTGGATTTAAAATAAGTCAGAATACCACCCAGCAGTTAAGATAGACAAGGGAGTGGACAGTTACTATGGAGTATCTGTGCAACAATCATTCAGGCAGTCAACAACTATTTCTTGAGTGTCTGTTATGTAGCAGGCCCTAGGGAACAAAGGGTCTGTCCTCAGAGTTTATAGATGAGAGGAGAGATCAAAGAATATTGAGAGGAATGCATGGATAGATGATAGCTAGTTAGCTAGACCAGCATATATGTACACCCATACATAAACATGTATGAGGAAGGTTTTCAATGAGTGAAAAAAATCTTCAAAAAATAAATAGGATAATTGGGGATGTGGAGACCACTGCAAGGAGGGTGGTCAAGAAAGTTCTTCTAGGAGGGGGAAATATGAGTGGAGACCTTGAGTATAAGTAGTCACCGCACATGTAAAAATCAGGGAGAAGAAAATGCCCAACAGAAGGAACAAGTGCAAATGTCCTGAATATAGAATGGATTTGTTATCTGAAGACAGAACAGGGAGAATATGGTGGGATGTTAAATGAGGCCACCATAAGGAATTTGGATCTTTCTGTATTTGTAATGGAAACCGTCAAAAGGCTTAAGTGTTCAGTTATCACAATTTGCTCTAGTTTTCGGAGAAGGCAATGGCAACCCACTCCAGTACTCTTGCCTGGAAAATCCCATGGATGGAAGAGCCTGGTAGGCTGCAGTCCATGGGGTCGCTAAGAGTCAGGCACGACTGAGCGACTTCACCTTCACTTTTCACTTTCATGCATTGGAGAAGGAAATGGCAGCCCACTCCAGTATTCTCGCCTGGAGAATCCCAGGGACAGAGGAGCCTGGTGGGCTGCCGTCTATGGGGTCGCACAGAGTCAGACATGACTGAAGCGACTTAGCAGCAGCAGCTCTAGTTTTGCTGTTATTCATCCATCTCTCATGTCTCTCTTTTTCTTCTAAATTGAAGCTTAATTCACCTGTAAGAAAATGGACACCTCATAAGGGTACAGCTTGATGCTTTTTTTTACCTACCTATACAAGTGTGTAATCACCACCCAGATCATGCCTTAGGCTTTTAAAGGTCTTTCTGGGTGCTGCTCAGAGGCTGGCTAGGCAACAGTGATGGCCGGGATACCAGTTAGAAGGCTATTGCAGTCGTCTGGGCAATGGGATGGGGCTTCGGAGAGGGGGACAGCAGTGGAGGTAGTGAGAAGAGGTCCCACTAGGTTGTATTTGGAAATAGAACTGATATGTTGATGCAGAGGACATGGGTGTGAAAGAGGGGAACGAAGGAATCCTCCTAAGTTAGTGGCCTGAGTAACTCAACATGGCGATACTGTTTACTGAGATGGAGAAGGATTTTGGAGATTTGCAGGGTATTAAGAATCAATAATTTTATACCAAAACTCTAATGTGTGTCTTAGGATTGTAAGGCATCCTAAAGGATCAAATTTACTCTTTATATACAACTGAGCTAAGCTTAGGTCATCCAGAGCCTCTTGAATAGATACAGGTAGACAAAAAAAAGCTACTAATGTCAGCTCACAGACCAAGCACTTTCCAACTGGGCTGAAAATATAGACAGAAATCAAGCCTAACCTCACTCTCTCTCCTGACTTTTAGATTTTGATGTCAGAGCCAGGAAAGTTGCTACAAAAAGTGAAGGTGTGGCTGCAAGAGTACTGGAATGTCACAGACCTCATTGCCATCCTTCTGTTCTCTGTCGGAATGATTCTTCGTCTCCAAGACCAACCCTTCAGGAGTGATGGGAGGGTCATCTATTGTGTGAACATCATTTATTGGTACATTCGCCTATTAGACATCTTCGGCGTGAACAAGTATTTAGGCCCATATGTGATGATGATTGGAAAAATGGTAAGCAAAGTCCTCTGATTCCATGTTATAAGTTCTCAGAGGAGGAGTGCTTATCATAGGAAGAGGGAAATCATTCATTTGGGCCTGCCATCACTGGCTGAGATGGCCCTGGAGGTGTTTTATTTTTTAATTCCTTTCACGTGTTCAGAAGTTTGACTTCATCTATATACATAACTGGAGAATTCACTCTCACTCACTCAGCTTACTGACAAATAAACATCTTCTATTTTGTGCCGGGCACCTGAGTGGGAATTGAGTATATAAAGATCCTCATTCAGTGAGATAAATGATGAGAGCGAGTGGTGACTACCATAGGGTGTGAGAATGCTATAACAGAGATGTGTATAAAATGCCACAGGGACATAAAAGGTTGATCAGAGAAGGCTTCCTGTGGAGGTTACATTTTAGCTGGATATTGGAGAAGATATGGATATCCACTCTCAATGTTTAACAGATTTCTTTTTTCTTAATGAAGTTCTAGAAAAAATGTCTTCACTGTACACAGATGGAAGAAAAGCCAGTTTATTTAAGATGAGATGAATTATATTGCGTTTGAGTTGAACATTAAGTTCTGTCAATATATCATGTGTTTTGTTACATTACTGGGAAATGATGTGTTAAAAACTAGGTTCCAGAATGATATTCCTACTTATTCTTTTTTTAAAAAAAAGAAAAGAAAAGAACCCCAAGTGCCAAGCTAATATGCTTCCCTACTTATGGCTTTGGACTTGTTCCAGTATCCCTGGACCATACATACACTAATTTCTAGACGTTCTCCATAAAGGCTGAGCACTCACAGGACAGCATCGGTGTGAATCTGAAACTGCACCAGTAAATCAGCTCCCTCTCCAAAATCAGAAGAGGAGGAATCAGAGCCTGATGCTCAGAAACTAGGTGCTTTTATCAGTTAAACCATACACCTCATACATAGAGAGGGAGAATTTGAATCTAAAAGGAAAGGGTTATGAGACCTTGAGCAATTTATTTAACAACTCTTGGAGATGCAGTTTGCTCATTTCCAAGTAGTAATAATAAATGCAAATCTCATAAGGTTGCAGTGATAATTAGAAATAACACATGTTAAGTGGCCAACTGTATCTGATTCACAGTAGGAAGTTGATAAACTGTATCTTTTATCATTGTTAAAGTACAATGGAAAAAACTGAGAATACTTATTTGCTCCATTTCTAATCCTTTTGAACAAAAGCTTGGTGTTTTTAATACCAGCATTGTTTAGAGAGAACATCACAAAGCCCATTCTGTAGTGGAAAAACTTGAATTCAGTAGTGAAAGCAAAAGTCACTCAGTTGTGTCCAGCTCTTTGTAACTGCATTGACTACGCAGTCCGTGGAATTCTCCAGGCAAGGATACTGGAATGGGTAACCTTTCCTTTCTCCAGGGTATCTTCCCAACCCAGGGATCGAACCCAGGTCTGCCACATTGCAGGCAGATTCTTTACCAGCTGAGCCACAAGGGAAGGCCAAGAATACTGAAGTGGGCAGCTTATTTATTTTTTAATTGGAGGATCATTAATGAATTCAGTAAGCTTGAGTTAATTAACCTCCAATAAAAAAAAAAAAAGCTTGAGTTACTTACCCAAAACTGAATCCCAGTTCGTTTGAGAGATTTTTGATTAGAAAACAAATCTGTATCTTATTATATAACATTACCTCTTATATCATTGTACTTTAGTATTGAATTTGAGATGGTGGTGAAAATTTCCACATCTAAAAGCAGAATCTCCACCTAGTCTATGGGAGAGAGTTAGGAGACAGGATCTGTTAGTTCTTCACACAATTTATATATAACAATGTGTAGATGTATGAATTTTCTGGACAGAGGGGAAAAGGTTCTATGAGACTGTCCAATATGTTTTCAAATGTACCCAATGGAAGTGAAGAACAGCTGCAAAATTAAGCCACGTTTTCTCAACCTTGACACTATTGCTACTTCGGACTAGAGAATTCTTTGTTGGGGGTGGGGTGGGGTGGGCTGTCCTGTGCATCATAGGGTGTTTAGCAGCAACCTTGGCCTCTACCCACTGGGTGTCAGTGATATGTGTATGCACACACACACATATAGCAACAACAACATTTCCAGATATTGCTGTATGTTCCCTGCAGAGCAAGTTGCCTTCTGTTGAGAACCACTGTGTTATGCAAATACATTATCTGATGGGTTGTTTTTCCTAATTGATCATTACCTTATTTCAGTAAATAAAGTTAGGAAGGACTCAAACCAGGCGTGTTACTTTTAAGAGGTTGGGTCACATTTAAATAATTGAAATAAGTAAAGTCAACTCTAATGCCCCACGTCTATTTTAATTCATCTCTGTCTTTTTAATAATGGCATAATTATTTCCCCAGTTTTGATAAGAATGAAACCTTACCGTGGAGTGAGCAAGAGAGATGTACTGCACTTTTCTACATTCTAACTTATTCTTAACTAGTTAGTGATATCATTCATAAGTAGAAAATGAGTATATTTGGGGACTTTGTTGTCTTTCTATGGCTTTTAAGATAATTAGTTCAGTAATTGAGCCATTGATCCAGAAGATAGGTAAACTATGCCTATAGAATTATCAGTGAGCCAGGTGGACTGCCAGAGTGGAAGCTTAACAAAATATGCCTAGATGTGATTATTCCAAAAGCCCCTATTTAATATTAAACAGTGAAGTAACTTACCTGGTCCAGGCACAACTGAAGGCAGCTAAGGTACTTAGACTCAATACTGGTTAAGTATGTTTCCAACTGATCTTCCCCTCTAGAATCACTTAATAGAATTCTAACCTCTTTTCCTTCATATTCCACTTCTCAATGGTTCTCTAAGCCTAGTACTAAGTTATACCACTTATGTAACATGGATAAAAACAACGTAAATAGGTATCATTTACTATGCACCAAACACCATGTCAGACATGTCAATCATTACAACCCCATCAAATAGGCTTTAGTTTATTTATCTCACATTCGAACAGACTAAAACTGGGCAAGAAACAAAGGTTTCAAACTCCTCTTTCACTCCACAGTGTGACCTTTTTTCAATTCTAATAATAATAATAATACATTAATTTTTACCGAGAACTACTCATATTGTTTCACACCTTATATCATTTAATCCTTAGGAAAAAAAATGCGTCATTACTGTTATGATTATTATCCCTACTTTACAAATTAAAAGAAAACCAAGACCAAACAACATGCCCAAGATCACCTAGTTGTTTTTGCTAGCAGAGCCAAGGCAAGAACTCAGGTATTCTGACACCTGAGGACACACGCTTAACCGCTGCAGTATATGCTCCAGTACTCCAGTACTTTGGCCACCTCATGCGAAGAGTTGACTCATTGGAAAAGACTCTGATGCTGGGAGGGATTGAGGGCAGGAGGAGAAGGGGACGACAGAGGATGAGATGGCTGGATGGCATCACTGACTCGATAAACGTGAGTCTGAGTGAACTCCAGGAGTTGGTGATGGACAGGGAGGCCTGGCGTGCTGCAATTCATGGGGTCTCAAAGAGTCGGACACGACTGAGCAACTGAACTGAACTGATACAACCCAACTGAAGGATGTTTAAAAGAATGAGAGACAATCAGCACTCTTCATATTGAACCAATTGGACAATTTTTGTTTAAAAGCAGAAGCCAGACCCAGTTCTGACAATATCTTGTTTCTGCAGTTCAGCAGATACCAGTATTTATACGAAGTTATGACGCCTTTGAAATATGTGAAGTTGAGTGTTTGGGAACAGTGTTTGTTTGATTGTTTTGACCCTTTGAATAGGTATTACGATCAAGCTGAATGGAAACAGTCCTGAGAAATTAGATTAGAACAGTTGCTGTATTTACTGGCTGAATTTTCTTGGATCAAACTAGGTCCTAAATCTCATAAGGAAACACCTTCCTTTCCCCACCCACCTTTTAATCAGTCTAAATAAATATAACAGAAAGGACCCCTTTGTGCTTTTTCATTAATATAACTTTTTATAAATAAATGATGAAAGAATTTTGCAAGATAAGAGAGAGAGGGGATGAGAAACGGACCCACGTTTCCTATAAAACTGCTGACTCTCATTTTAAGAGAGTTCTGAGGCTACTAAGTTGTGAAAAGAATAGCATATATTTTTAAGGACAGTGAACAGATATGAATGAACATCAAATTTTGATATATTTAATTTCAAAGTCAGACAGTACTTGAGAGATTTTGAAGTTGCCTTGCAAGTTGATTAATTAACCTAAAATGTATCGAGCCCCTAGTGTCCTGAGGCCTACAGGAAGTCTGTAATGTTTTAATTCCAGTAACTGGCACCATGGAATGTATCCTTGCAAAATGAAATTTAAAACTAATTTAAAGCCTTCATTGCCACTGATAAAATTATCATCGGTCTTTCTTTGTGGATGGGCATTCCTTCAGGAAATTTGATATCCAAGAGAAGACAGTCTTTTCTAGTAGGTGGTTTTATGCAAGGGATAGAAACCAATCTCCTACTAACTTAAACCCAGGAGGGATGACTTGATTTACAGCAGGGCATGATGGAAGCTACTGCACCCAGGCCCCGAACCACCATCACAACCCAGTCTCCTTCCCTGGAATACCTGCTTTATTCACTCAGATCTGTTTCCCTAGTGGGAAACAGCCTTAGACACTCTGAATTCACTTTATTACAGAGAGAGCAAGGGAGCTTCTCTCCCCAGTTCAGTTAAAAAAAATCCAAAGAAAGATTCTGGTTGGCCTGTCTTGTGTCACTGTTGTCAGACAGCAAGTTACCATGATTAACCCAGCCTGGAAAAGACACCTATCTTTAGGGCCAAAATGGGTGGGAAAAACAAAAAAAACTGTTTCTGAAAGAAGGAGGCAATGGATTCTGGCCAGGCAAAATAATAGTTATTGCATCCTCATCTATTTTTGGTGATAACAGGAAAGTAATTTGGCATATGAGAAACAGATCCCAGATAACATGTATCATGAAAACAAGCAAAAAAGAAAGAAAGAGGAACAAGAGATAGCATTGTACTTGAATGGAGTCAAGTATAAGTCAAGAATTTTATGAACCTGTCAAGATGAAAATCCAGCATTTCAACAGCAAGCACAGAAATAGGCCATTAGGCTACCTGATTCTAATTTCTAAAAAAAAAAAAAAAAAAAAAAAACAGCCTCCGTAACTGATAGGATACAATGCAGAAGAAAACGCAGAAAGAGTGGTTCTCTGAGAGACTGGCTTCTGGTAGAAAACTGTGCAATGAGGTGGGGCCACAAGAGTAAGGCAGTTTAAGATGGATATTTGGGTTGTCTGAGTCTTGTTTACAAATAATTATTCTCTTGGGCTTTTCAGCTCTTGATAAGCCTTTCAGAATTTGGAGAATTTACAGCATGGCAATAGTTGTCAAAATAGTTCAACTGTCCCAGTTCCAACTTTGCTAAGAAGAAAGAGACCCAGCAAGGACATTTGTCTTTCCCAGGAGCAGAAAAAATGTTAGTACTACATTCATAGGCTCAAGCTTCTGTGTCATATGACTCTCATGCCTAGTCATGGCTAAGTCCCACAGAAAACAATGGAAGATGAAGGGGTCCCCTTGTACCTGTGCTTTTTCTTTTTAAATGATTTTCTTAGTAACTGTTAAGAGTTGTTGGACATTGGTTTCAGCAGACCAAGTGGTTACCTGATCACAGCTCCCTATCTCAACATCCCTTATCAGCAGTCTCAAAAGTGAACCAAGTTTTCCGTCAGTGTCAGCATCACAGGAATACTCAATCATTCTGGTTTTCATTTGTTTCTCCCTCTGCTTCCCCCTGCTTCCAGATGATAGACATGATGTACTTTGTCATCATCATGCTGGTGGTGCTCATGAGTTTTGGGGTCGCCAGGCAAGCCATTCTCTTTCCCAATGAGGAGCCATCATGGAAACTGGCCAAGAACATCTTCTACATGCCCTATTGGATGATTTATGGGGAAGTGTTTGCGGACCAGATAGACCGTAAGCAAGTTTATGATTCTCATACACCAAAGTCAGGTATTTAACTTTAATTGGGTCATATCTTTTCCAAGTTCATTTGTTTGTTCTCAATAAATGGCTCAAGATAGAGGACTGATTCCTAGCTTGCTATCTTGGAGGTAAAAAAACAATTATAGAAGGTGAATATACAATTTTAGCAAAGTAGTCCTCAGATGTTTTTTCAGGTATGTCCTTCCTGTGACATCTGGTGTGCCAAATTTGACCAAGAATGGACCATTTTAAAAGATCTAAATTCCTTGGGGATTCAAAATCCTGGGGCCATGTGTTGAATATTTCAATATTAAAAGTATATTATATCATTACTCCCCATCCCTATTCTAGCCTTTAAAAAATAAATTCCTTGAGTTTGACTTCAGGACAAATAAACAATTCTCAATTTCGCCATCAGAATTCAAGAGTGAGGGCAAACAGCTGCGTGGTGTTTTCCTTGCACTGGAAACTATTCTCCAGTTCCTTTTCCCACTGTCTTAAATTATGTGCTATTGAGACTCAAAAGAAGCTAGTATTCATTGCCTGGAAGTATGGAAAGTGCCTTAGGTTATAAATGTAGTTGCTTGCTTATAAATGCCCAAAAAAAAAAAAAAAAAAAAAGTATATCATGAAGTGACTCATTGTAGGGAGTGAGTGCCAGCAGGCCCCTGATGCTTCATGCCCTAATAGATGCTGATTCTCTGTAATAAACACCCTTCTTGTACTGAGTTTGAAGATAGCTGTATCCTATGAGTCTGTTCCAGCATTTTATTTGGACCAAATGTCAGGGCACACCAAGCATTGGGAAATTATTTGGGAAGAAAGCTTCAGAAAAGAAATATCTTTCATTGTGGAGCAGTTGAATCCCAGGAGCAACCATTTCTCATTTTCCCTGAGGAGTTTAGCTCTAGAAATAACATCCTTCCACCATTGTTGAATTAACATTTTTCTAACATTTTTTGCTGACAGGCCAACCATCTGAGCTCTGGACTGTGGACACGGAGTAGAGTTATATATCTAGACAGTATAGCTTATTAAGAACAGGAGCAAAAACTAGTCGGCATCACCCAACACCCACCCCTGCCAGTTTTAGGTAGGACTAGGACTAGGGAAATAAGGACGAATGACCGCAAAGCGTGAGTCCTACAGGCCTGTGAAGAGTCTGTGTACAACAGCCGCAGAACGCACTAGTCTGTCATTTTCCCTGATGAGTTTTGAACAAATACTCTTTTCTTCTCAAAATGAGTTATCTGAGGCAAGAAGAGTTTTTTTGAAACACCTAATTGGAACAAATACCCATTTCATGAGACTTAGCCAGCTCACTGAGCAAAAATTCTAACTCCATCTCCCAGTTAGAATATCTTTGACAATGTGCAGCCTTCACCAAGACAGCTTTCTAGGGACGGGGGAAAACGCTTTTGAATTCATTCTTTCAAATGGTCCCTGAAGGCAACATGACACTCGAAAGCCCACCTGTGATCATTCTTCTCAGCAATTAACTGTACTATTTTTCCCCAACGATTTGCTTTTCCACTTACATTATTTTGCTTTTCCTATCTCTCCTTTCTTCCCCTATGAGATTAAGCCCCCATAGGTCTGTTGACAATGTGACATTTGGGGATGGGAGAAAGAGGGAGGTGTAGGTGTGCTTTATGAGTGGGATTCTGTCCGTCCGTCTACAAGTGGCCATTTATTGATGTTGTACTATGAACGCAGCCTAGTGCAACAAACACCACCATTTGGCTGAATCAGAGGATCTATTATTGTTATTTTAAAGAAGGGCTGATTGTAGTTTAGAACTTGCAAAAACCCTGGAGGTGGAAGTGTGGTGTTTTGTGTGAGTGAAGTATGGAAACAGATGTACCACATTGTTGAGTAGACCTGTGATGCCCTATGTGTGTGAGAATAAATTTCTGCCCCATTTCCTACATACCCCAGTGTGCAGCCAACCCAGCCTTGGATGGATGCACCCTTCATGACTCCCTTGCCCCAACCACTGACCTTCCGTTTTGGTGCTCTGAAATTGGCTGCAGTAGTAGCCACTGTTCTAAGCTGAATCAGCCAGCTTATTGTCTACAGTGCTAAACAGTATTTGTCCTTTCTCAAATGGGTATAGAAGGCTGCCCCCAAATCTGTCATTAAATTGGCCCTGTGTCATTGAATATCCCTGTCTTCTAAATGATTTGATTTCCATGTTGTGGCACTGAGTGGGCCCAAGGGAGATTGGGTGACAGCCCCGCCCTGTCATTCAGAACTGCCCAGGAGACTCGGTACCAAGCTGTTTGAGAAAGGTACAAATCGTTTATGCTGCCCTGCGGTGTCTTGCCTCTTTTCTGTGCCGTGTGCAGGTTGGTTTGTGAAGCATGTGTTCAGGCTAATTGGGTCTCATATCCACCTAGACTGCCAGGGTCCACCAGCCCCATCCTGTGGACGTGCCGTGGGGGCGCCTCTCCAAGCCCTGCTCATTCTTGCACACCTTCTCAGAGGGACTCATTTGTAACATAATGCACGCGCTCCATATCTAACTCTTTGTTTTTAGCTGCAAAAGTGCTGAAGCCATTTCATATTGCAGAAATAATCTTTCTTAATTGGAATGAATATATTATATGTGGTTGTATAATGGGGGCCGCGGGGTGGCGGGGAGGTTATTAACATCTGTCCCACACCTCAGAAGGGAGGACAACTTTAAATGCCCTCACTTCTGGGAAACAGTGTTAACCAACTATAGATTTTTAAAATACATTTCATTTTTTTTCTTATAGTTTGTCCTAAACCCAGAGAATATCAGTAAGGCCAAAAAAAGCTAGAATGAAACTTCTAAGGTTACTTTCCAAATGTGCTCAAAGACTAAAAGGAAAAAGAGGAAAAAAACAAAAAAGAGTGTAAATTTTCACCTCTGAGCCAGGTTGGATGAACACAAATGATAGTCCAGCCTTAATCTCAATTTATCTTTAGTGTAGCTGCTGAAACATTTGCTTTGGTGTTGAGAGCAGAAGTGAGTGTTAAAACATGATTGGAAACAGCAGATAATAAAACTCAGGAAAGGAGAGTGACAATCTGCTCTGTCTAGACAGCTTTGCCAAACACGCTGATTAACTGATGGGGGTTGCACTTGCCGTCATTGTCTGACTGGTTGGTTCCTGGTTGTTTTTTTTTTTTTTTTTTTTTTTTTTGAATAGCCCCAAAGCATCTCAGGTGTCTATGTTATATATACTAGCTCTCTAAGACCCAATCTAAGGGCTACCATGAGGGAATTTGGTTGCTAAAAGTGTTGCTACTGAATGATGGCATCCTTCTGGGCCTCTCATCAAATGAACCCTGTTGCATGGCTTCTGAGAGCTGGTCAGGATCCCACTGGAGCCTGAGGGGAAAAAGCCACTTAAGAGAAGAGGAGGTACAGAATAAATTTTCAGCACATTCATTCCAAGGCTGGGCAAAGCTAAAATTAGACAGATTCTAGCCATCTGAGAAATCTAGTTCTACGTTTTGGTGTGTGAGGTGCTTGGAGATACACATTTCTTGGCAGAGAAAATGGGGTGTCTCTGGCTTCCTCAAGTCTCTGAATGAATGAGACTTCCCTTTATTTACAGGGCATCCTTGTGTTGCCTGCTGTACACTCAGATTCTCCAGGCTATACCAGGGCAGGGGGAAAATGAATCATGCTCTTGAATGCATTAAATCAGCATCTAAATTTAGTCCTTCTTTCTGTCTCTCTGAGTATTTTCACAAGTTTGGTTGGTAATGTGAAAGCAGGATGTCCAAAACTTACTTTCTACCATGACAACTAATTATTTGCTCGTTTCTAGTCACCAGGGACGGGGGAGCCTAGTGGGCTGCCGCCTATGGGGTCACACAGAGTCGGACACGACTGAAGTGACTTAGCAGCAGCAGTCACCCTAAATTAACTATCCAACCTACTTAGTGCATAGATCACTTTTTTTTTCTTTTATTGCCTAAGGCCTTTCCATCTGAAATTAATAGCTTATCTGGAGTAGGAGGGATTTTTGTGCTGTCGTTTTGATTTGGTTTTGCTCATTTATTTATTTACTATTAAACACAAACAAACCTCTGTAGGCCTGTGGTCTGTGTGATGTTGACTGGACTTAAAGTGTTGCTTTTGTCATGGAACAAGGAGCGTGTACCTGTATGTACAGTTCAAACATTCTCCTGTATTACTTTTCTGTCTCAAGTTATTTGTTGCTCATTTCAGGTGCAGAAATTAGGATAGCACAAGGCCAGTCTCTAAAGTACGCCTGCTGCGGTGAAGCTTAGAACAGCGAGAACAGAGAGGGTGGCTGTGGTTAAAAGTTTCACTCCAGTTCTGGAAACTCGGGGCTATGCATCTGTTTGGTATTCGGGACTGACCTTCACTAATGAATTCAGAGCACACTAATGCCTGACAGCTATAGCATGGGGAGTGTTGCCTGACCAAAGAAATATTTCGGAAAAGACAAACCTGAGCCAAAGCCAACTTTTGGGAAAGGGGGCAATTGTTTTGCTGGGTTTTGTTTTTGCAAATTGCTAAGGAAGTAAGCCAATATGAGGCACCACCCCCGTTTTCTGTCCCTGAAAGTCATCTTATACTCCAGAGACTCCCCACCCAACATGTTTACTAATACAAACTGAGGCTCAGCAGCCTTACAAACAGCAGAACTACCTGCAGATAGGCCATTGTGATGTAATTTGGTTCACATTATGACCAGCATTTGTTCCACTGTCATCAGACTGATTTTAGCCTTTGCTCACAGCTCAGGCTCCATTTTTAATTTGTTCGTTCTTCATCCAATGGAATCCATTGAATCCATTCAGAGGATATTTATTTTATTCCTTCTGTGAACTGAACATCTAGATACAGCGATGCATGTGACAGAGACATTGTCCTCAAGGAGTTTGCAGTCCAGGAAGGGCAGACTGACGTGGTCAATATACATGGGGATGGAGCCCCAGACAGCAAGTAGCCAGTTCTTCCTGAGGGGAAAGGAGGGGCACAATAGAGGAACCCTGGCAGAGTGGGAAGGGTTTGGACTGAGCCCTGAAATATTGCTATTTGCTAGGCAGATGGGAGCAGGGGGGTGTGAAGGAGAAGAATGACATTCCAAACTGAGACTTAGCATGGAAAGTTCCAGGCTCAGCAGGTAGTTTAATATGGCTGACTGCAGGGTGAGAGGCAGGAGGCAGGAAACAGGACAGATGGGTCTGAAAAGAGACAGGACCGTAGATTTTAGAGGAGTTGTCCCCCATGCTCAGGGTAGTACCATGCTCTGATACAAGTTTTAGTTGAAGCTATCAAGCAAAAAAGGGGCCATAAAAGGGATGGAGATGGGACCCGGGAGGACCTTAGGTAATAAAGTAGCAGTTGGGATGGAGAAGATGGGCAGCAGGAAACTTCAGGAAGGTAAATTCAGAAGCACCAGGACACAGTCAGATGGTGCAGAAGGTGGTAGTGCAGGAAGTGGATGGAATTTAAGATGGAGGAGTTGAAGTTCACTCCAAGCATTCCAGCTTAGTCTAACCAGTGCTGTCACATCCTGAGATAGAGGACCTCTGGGGGGAAGGGGATCTGTTTACTTGGGGTTAGATGGAGCTTGAAGTTTCCATGGCAATGTGAGGAAAATCATGAAGAAGACTCTTGTATGTAGAACTCTGGAGCTAAGTAGAAAGAGCTGGATTGGAGATACAGATTTGGGGATCAAGAATATACTGACCTGTCAAAGCCACGGAAGCGAGTAAACTTTCCAAGCAGCACAAGTAGAGAAGGCCAGAGCATGAACACTGAGAATGGGGGAGTCAGTGCAAGAGAAGAGCACAGTTAAGTGGGTGTTTAAAAGTCCATTCAATTAGACATTTAGGAAATCACTGGTGACTTTGGCTAGAGAATTTTCATTTCAATGGGGAGTGCAAAAATCAATTAAAGTGATTTAAGAGTAAATGAGTAGCAAGACAAAGCATTTACCAGGGAAAGGGAGGAAGAGAAGTGTTTTATATATATGGGGGGAAGGGTGTCAATGAAGTGAGGCTTGGCAAAGAAAAAGTATTGTTTTGTAATCACCCCTAGGGAAAGTCACTGACTTAGTACCTATCAAAGAATCGCTTAGGGCCACCTCTTTGCATAGTTCAGTTGTCTGTTTTCTCAGTCAAAACCCAGCAGCCCAGATCAGGAAAAACAAGTAGCTGGATTAAGTCAAGATTGAAGTTTTGTTGTACCAATATAGCAAAAATAAAGGGGCCTAGGGATTTTGAAACAGCTTGCAAGGGTTCTTAAAGTTATGCATTATGAACGCTAAGGTGGAGGGTGAAGAAAATAAAGGTACAATGTTGGTAAGTATTTTCGAATTAAAAAGCGTAATCGAAGGACTAGACTTCTAGCCTGAATACCAAGTATTCTGAGAACTGAGGTTCCTCAGAGGAGTGACAGTAAGATGCTGTGGCCAGAGAATGGTACACTGGTACTAAGGTGGGACATTTAGGATAACGATAAAGTCCAAGAGCAGCTATAAGAGTGGGTTCCAGGATACACTGGAACTTAGGTCCTACACAGTGACGCTAGCTGCTTCTGTGTTTGTCACTGCAGGTATGGACGTGTCCATACTAATGCCACAAGATGGAGTAGACAGGAAGACTTTGAGCAGGATAACCTGAAACTCAAGGAAGAAAGGGCTTTTTGCACAAGAATGAAAAACAGTGGTTTAGAAGAGGCAGAGTATCAGTGAGAATGCAGACAAGACTTACAGGAACCTTACTGGCAGATGAGCAGAAATGTGTGATTTCCATTTGAGAAGGTTACAGGGAGGTGGTGTCTTCCTGCAAAAGAATTTTAGCTAAGGCAAGAAAATGTGGTATAAGAAAGCATAGGAGTCTGTGTTCAGTGGTAAGGGTTTTCCAGAAAGCTCTGGGAAAAGGGAGAAATAGGAAAATTCAGTGGGCAGGAAGCCCAACATCGTATGAGACAATAGCATAAGGCAGGATAGTTAAGGGGAAGAGTTTGCATTGCAAAAAATAGAGATCGTGGGTAAGACCTGGTTGTGAGAATAATTTTTTCAGATTGAAGCTCTGGAGACTAGAGCTTGGTAGCATAAGAGGCAGATGAGGATGATGAGATCTAGTCTCAAGAGTGACCATTGCTCAAGTTTCCAAGATTGTGTTGGAGACAAATTATTCTAGTGCCCAAGGAGTGGGTATGGCTCCTAGGCCACAGATGCAGATGCTGCTAGAAAATTCAACTATATTTTTATTATAATTCTGCTTCTTTCTATTTTACATACCTACCCTCTTACACTAGGGGGAAATTATGACCTCAGGGTCACCCCTCTTTACTTTCCTTGAGGTAGATTAATGTTGGGGTGGGTCAGGCTATATAGTTTTGAGTCACCATCTACACATGTCCACACAGTTTGCTGCTAAAATATCCATTATACTCATCACTATGCAAATCTAGTTGACTTTTGAGGTCTTCCCACAGTCTCAAATCCTAGACACTTTCTCCCCCTGGGACTCTGCTACCGCAACTGAGCTGCCAGGAAGACCATGCGGCCTGAACCTACAAAGCACTTGCAAACGGGCATCTACTCTGAAACAGCCTCACATGTGTGCATAGACACACATTTCTCTCCTTTCCCTTCCAGTCTCGCTCCTGCCAGAACACTTTCACCTGTTCCCCTGATTCTCCTTTCTGTTGCCCATTCTGTTATATACATATACATTACATATACATATTGTAAAAGGGCAAGGCAACCTACTCCAGTCTTCTTGCCTAGAGAATCCCATGGACAGAGTATCCTGACAGGCTACAGTCGATAGGGTTGCAAAGAGTCAGACATGACTGAAGCAACTCAGCATGCATACATATACATACACGTATAATACAAATGCTTTAAAGTGCAGAGAGCTTATACATCTGAACCACAAAAGCAGCCAGAGGCTTGAAGGCTGTCTCTGGGTTGTGCCTTGCAACCGCTCCTTCCCTGATTCAGAGCCAATACCTGCTTGCAAGACAAGCAGGAAAAATGAGTGAGTATTTCGGAATGCTATCCCCCACATTGATTTAACCATCTTGTAAGGAAAAACAGGATGCCCCAAAGAAAAACAAACTTGTTGGTGCCAGGCATGCTAGCTGTAATCTCTGTGTTTCAAAGGGAGGATTGTGTGTGAACGGATCATGATAATCATAATAATTTATATGTCATAATAAATCATCTCACAATATTGCTGTGGGATTTCCCAAGCTCTCAGCATGGTAGTAGGTCTTACAAGTTCTTCTAGACTAGCCCTGTCCTAGAATCTTCTGTGATAATGGAACTGATATAGACCTGCACTTTTCATCACATGTGGCTAGTGGGCCCTTGAAATGTGACCAGTGTGAAGGAAGTTTTAGTTTAAAGGGCTGTGTATTGCTAATTGCTACCCTACTGGACAGCACAGTTCTAGTATATGAAAGTCCTTTGGAACACCAGCTCATGAGAGCCAGGAATACATCTGCCTTCTTTCCTGCTGTAACGTCAGCATCTCAAACTGTGTCTGGGACAAAAAAAAAAAAGCTCAGAAAATAGTTGATGCATGAAATAAACCCCTTAATGTAAGAACTAGAAAGAGAGTAAGGTTGTTCTCTGCTTTACAGTTTTTAAAAGAAGATTTCAATGATACATAATGGAATTTGAATTTTTTTCAATTGAGAGAATGAAGAAGAGTTACATTTATTTAAAAAGAATGTAAAATTTGGGTGAATTAAATGTAGTGATCATGGATTCGTATTTCAAACACACACACAGAAAGTGAACTCAGCTGGGATCCTAGAGTTGTTAACTTCCTGCAATATAGCTGAATTTGTATTCAAGAAGAGAATTACAGCCACATTTAAGAAATATTTATTGAACAAGCCATCATTCTAGATTCTATGCAGAGATAGAATGTTGGATAGCAGAAGAGAGGACGGAGGGAGCAAGACCAGAAGAAAGGGAGGAAGGGCAGGAGGGTGGTCAGGCCGTTTGTTGCTGAGGGCCCCTGAGGAAGGAAGACAGAGCTGTGTGAGCCTAGTGGTGGGACTGGATGAGGCCGGAGCAGAAACCCCTGCCAACTCTGCCCTGTGCCACACTGCAGGTGGTTGCCATGCATCCCGTAACAACGGCCCTTTCCACAGGCGTAGTGTTCTGACCAAACACACCCAGGCAGATGGCTGATTTCTACTCAAAGCAGAGCAAAGCACATCCCGTCTGATAACGTGGCAAGATTTTAACTGATGTTTATTAACAACAACTGAAAAATAGACTGACCTCCACACAGGTTAACTATTAGCAGACAGTCCCAGCAAGATTCACATGTTAATTGTTTTTTCTCAAATGTGACAAGATAAACCTGCAGCCTCAGTAAGGAAGGGGGAAGGGGGGAAGAAAGGTGCTCAAGATTTTTTACAAGATACTGTCCAGTGGAGCGTATAGCTTCCTGCCGTTAGATTTCAGACTCTGTCTGGCAAGTGACGTTTGACTGAATTGCTTGGCATTCAGCTAGACATTTGGTATCTAGAATATCAGGCCTGAAGTTAAGATGAGGACATGCTTCGCAGAAGACCCCAATATCTTAAGGTCGGATGCAGAATTTTGAGTCTTTGCCATGATGACACACTCAGTTCAAGTAGATAACATCCACTGATAAGTTAAAACTAGACGGGGCTATTTCTTAATCTGGGTCATCATTATGTGATAGCAGGATGTCATTGTCACAATGTAATATAAAAAGGAATAAAGCAGACACCCTGCTATCACATTTTCCAGATTCTAGTTAGAATAGGTTCGTTCATTCAGTGACATTTACTGAGCGACTCTGTGTGCCAGACATTGTGCTAGGAACTGGGGATTAAAAAGAGACATACATTATTGCCTTGGCTTTGAAAAATGTCTAATGGGGATGACTGACAAGTAAACAAATCAATGCATATTTCCATAGAGATGATGTTTAAAGACTTGGCTCCAAGGAAAGAAAATACTTTCATTTGAGGGTGGGCAGGAGTGAGCAGGACATGGTGAAGCAGAGAAAAAACAAGGGCGGGCAAAGTACAGCCAGAGAAATTCTCCTGGAGGTAACAGTTAAGCCGGATCATAAAGGGTATTAAGAGTTTCCCAGACAGATCCTAAGAGGGCATTCTAGACAGAGGGACCATTGTGCACACAGCTCGAGAGAGAGGACAAGGCATACATGGAGACGGCAGAGCAGTGAGCCTCCCTCCCTGGACCGGTCAGTCAGGGTTAGTGCCCCCACAGGTGCTCCCAAGCCTCCTCTACCTGCCCCGGGTTAATGTATGCACCACATCGGTTTCTTCTTCTTTCTTATGTGTATCTCCCCACTGGACTATATGCATTTTGAGAGGGTGAAAGCCCCACGATTTGTGTGCATCTTTTCCACCATATTTGAGTGAGTGAATGGAGAAGAGGTTAGAAAGGCAGGTTGTGAAGCCTTTGTATGTTAGGCCAAGAAATTTGAATCTTTTCTGATGGGAAATGCCCAGTTTACCTTGTGTGGAGCTCGTTTCTAAGTTAAAGCTCCAATTTATGGAATTTGCACGTTGTGAATGTCAAGTGGTGATATTGTGGTTGGAAAATACACAGCCCTGATACCCATTTCAGGGAAGTTAGATGAGCCATAGAAAAACCTTTTGTTCCAAAATGTGTTTTAAAAAACAAGTAGCAAGTTCTGAAGAGTCAAAACATCATCCCCTGAATAGATTGAATCTACTGACTCTTCTCCTCTTGGTGTAAAATATTTGAATCTTTCATCTTAACTGCCCTCCACCCCAAGTAGCTGAAATCAGCATTCAGGGGAGGAAAAGTTAAAATGGGGGCAGGTAATGAAACTGGTGGCTCCAGCGGGAAAGGCAGACTTTGAGCAGACAGAAAGCTTCGTGAGGCGACTCTGTGCCTGGAGAGCAGAGAAAGTGAGATGGGTGTGGGGACATTCAGAAAGAGAGGTGGTGGCAAAAACAGCTATGCCTACCTTGCAGTTTTGCCAAGGGCCCTGGCAGATGCCCGGCTTGCCTCCAAAAACAGTCTTCTATGCTGTCTGCAATAAATTGCTGATGCCTGAATTTAAATACCAGGACTGCTTGAAGTTCTAAACAGCTTCAGGCTCCCCTAGTTCAGGCTGCAGGTGCTGGAGTTCCCCACTCTAGCTTCTCCATTTCGGTCAGGTTTCTTCTCATCTACAACCTGGCTCTCCCTGTGAGAGGATTAACAGGTACAAAAGAGAGGAAGGAAGAGAGAGAAAAGGAGTATGCTTTCAGGTACCACCCTCTCTCATCTTCTCCTTTAGTTCATCCTTCGTTTATCTTCAGGTCCATTAAAAGTCTACTTCCCAGGAAACTCAAGGTTCAGAAAGCCCCAGGAAAGTCAACAGAAGCTAGAAGAGCCTCAGAGAAGTTTTCTTGTGACCACAGAATCTCCCACCGTTAAGCCTACCCCGCTGGTTCTCAACCAGGAACAATTTCACCGCCACCCCCACTCTCACCCCAGGGGACATTTAGCACTGCTTAGAAGTGTCTTTGTGTATCACAACTCAAAAGATGCTACTGGCATCTAGTGGTAGAGGCCAGGGATGCTACTACACAGGACAGCCTCCTAACCAAAAAAAATCATCCAACCTAAAATGTCAGTAGTGCTGAGGCTGAGAAAACCTTGTCTATCAGAATCCAAAATTCATTTTTTTTATTGTTGCTTCTCGAAGAAAAATGGCACAAGGTAGCTAGTTGCCACCAACATCTGCAAAGTCCTCAAGGACAGATCTGAGAAGATCCCAGGTCCTTACAACCTGATGCCAGGAACATAGTGTTTTAGGCCCCCATCTGCCATCCCTTACAGAGTTTCTCAACATCTCTCCGCACTCTGCTCACTCATTTGATCTTCAGACCAAAGACCAAGTTGGGACATCATGCAATTATGGTGTCAGAGTAGTCAACATGATAAGCCACTTTTAGAAAGGCCCCGTCTCCTGTTCTTGGGGACCAGTTTTGAATGGAATAAATCTAGCTACCACTGCAATGAAGTATGAGGAAAACCCAGAAGCCTTACCTGTGATTCACAATTTACTAAATATTTTGCTGATCCAGCTAGAGACTAACAAACTTCAAAACTTCCCAAGTTTGTATTTGAGAGATGCCAGTGGTTTTTTAATAGGAAAGCAACATCCTGCATGACTAGAGAAAGTTGCCTGAGTGACCTTGGAAGTCCTGTGAAATTGTCCCGTCCAACTAGTGCAGCTCATCATCTGAGATGAAGCAGGAAGGAGAAGCACACTCCCCGTGAGCAGACTCAGTAGGTACAGCTACTGGCCGACTTAACACCATGGGACCAGATCCAAAGCCATTTTAAAATATTTGCTGCAGCCAGTGATTCTCTCCTGAGTAGACCACAGGATCCAGCTTTACAAAATCACAGTCCTTGAAGCAAAGGAATGGAGTCTGTGGCATGCCCTTTTTAATATTCTGAACAAAGGCTTTCTAAATAAAATGCCACTGTGAATTGAGTGGTTACAGTACTGCTCCAGGAAAGCCAGTTGCTGACAAGTACTTCAAAGTCAAGGATGTCACCTGAGGAACATAGCGTTCAACAGCCAGAGGAACTGTGTATGGTGTATGCGGTTCTATCATATAGCGAGTACTTGAATATACAGGGCGGGGACACCTCCATCAAACAGGCCAGGCACTAAAAGATGAGATTCTTTTCAGTGAATTTAAGATTATACAACCTGTCAGGAGTCTACACGAGATAACCAAGTGTCGAACATGTCACTGCTCTTTGAAAAATGTACAGCAACTGCACTTAAGCAGATTGTACCAAATATAAGGATGCCTGAGTTCTTTATTAGCTGTCAAGTGTATTACAAAGGCTGTGTCATGAAATTCATGGGTTTCTTCTGGCGTTTCTAGGCAAAGGGAAGTCAATTAACATTTGCTGAGATCCTGTTACGATGGCTGGCACTGGACCAGGCTCAGGATATTCTGAAACCTGCTGAATGCTGATACACTGTCAGTGTACAAAAAGAGTAGAGATTAAGTAAATTCCTTACAGGGCACAGCCAGGTTGGTGGAGGCAGAATTGGAACCCAGGCCTGTCTAACTCCTGAGTCAGTGCTCTCATCTCTACATTGTAACAGAAGGCTGCTTCCATCTGATTCCACAGCTCTCCTTTCTCCTCCACACCTCACTCCACTGACTGGACCATAGTTATGCATTTATTTACCTAGAAACTACTTATCAAGTGCCCTACTTGGCCCTGGAGAGAAAATGGTGCACAAGAGAGGTTTTATCTTTCCCTTAATGGGAATTATGTTCTCCTGAGGGCAGGTGAGAGGTAGACAGTAAACAAATAAATACTTTGGGAATAGTAATAGGTTCCGTAAAGAGAAGGTCATGGAGTCACTGGGGTAAGGATTCAATTTTGCATAGAATGGGAAAGACCTTGAAGAGATGTTTATACTGAAATATGAATGATGAAAACCCAGGTGGCAAGAACTAGGGAAAGAACATTCCAAACAGAGGGAGCAGAAACGACAAAAGCCATGGTGTGGCAGGAATGATCCAGTTGTATTTAACTAGAATCAGAAAGAATGCCTGTGTGACTGGAGTTTAAGATGCAAAGCAGCTCAAGTTTGTATAATACATTTTGGTGGAAATCCTGGATTTGAATGTGTGATTTAATTCTAGCTTGTTGTTCAGTTGCTAAGTCATGTCCGACCTTTTGCGACCCCATGAACTGGAGCATGCTAGGCTTCTTTTTCTATCACTATCTCCCTGAGTTTGCTGAAACTCATGTCCATTGAGTCACTAATGCCATCCAACCATGTCATCCTCTGTCGACCTGTTCTCCTCCTGCTCTCAATCTTTCCCAGAATCAGGATCTTTTCCAGTGAGTCTGTTTTTTGCATCAGGTAGCCAAAGTATTGGAGCTTCAGCTTCAGCATCAGTCCTTCCAATGAATATTCAGGACTGATTTCCTTTAGGACTGACTGGCTGGATCTCCTTGCAGTCCAAGGGACTCTCAAGAGTCTTCTCCAACACCCCAGTTCCAAAGCATCAATTCTTCGGCGCTCACTCTTCTTTATGGTCCACCTCTCACATCCACACATGACAACTGGAAAAACCATAGCTTTAACTATACAGACCTTTGTCAGCAAAGTGATATCTCTGCTTTTTAAAATGCTGTCTAGGATTGACATTTATCTGTTCTTCCAAGGAACAAGCATCTTTTAATTTCATGGCTGCAGTCACTGTCTGCATTGATTTCGGAGCCCAAGAAAATGAAATCTGATACTGTCCACATTTTCCCCATCTATTTGCCATGAAGTGATAGGACCGGATGCCATCATCTTCATTTTTTGAATGCTGAGTTTTAAATCCGCTCTTTCACTCTCCTCTTTCACTGTCAAAAGGCTCCTTAGTTCCTCTTCACTTTCTGCCATTAAAGTGGTATCATCTGCATATCTGAGATTTGTTATTTCTTCCAGCAGTCTTGATTCCAGCTTGTGATTCATCTAGCCTGGCATTCCACATGATGTACTCTCCATATAAGTTAAATAAGCAGAGTGACAATATACAGCCTTGATGTACTCTTTTTCCTATTTGGAACCAGTCTGTTGTTCCATATCCAATTCTAACTGTTGCTTCTTATTCTGCATACAGGTTTCTCAGGAAGCAGGTAAGGTAGTCTGGTATTCCCATTCTCTTTAAGAATATTCCATAGTTTGTTGTGATCCATGCAGTCAAAGGCTTTAGCATAGTCAAGGACGCCGAAGTAGATTTTTATTTTTTTGGAATTCCCTTGCTTTTTCTATGATCCAGCAAAAGTTGGCAATTTGATCTCTGGTTCCTCTGCCTTTTCTAAATCCAGCTTGTACATCTGGAAATTCTAGGTTAGGGACTGGATTTAAGAACAGATCAACAACTCTGTGTAATCATTCATTCAGAAACCAGCCCACCATCATATGCTGATAGGAGGGTAGAGAATCTTCCAGAAACCAATGGCTTCCAGAATCAAGAAGGGAGCAGCCCTTTGGCCTCACTGAAGGGTTCCCTCAACACTGGGATGGTAGTACTGTGGGTGCTCTCAAAAAACAACCATCGTGAATGAATTTGACACCCACATGGAAAACTCACTCTACCTCCCAGGAGGAAGTTTACCTGTCTCTGTGAGTGTGTCAGATAGCCTCCGTCATCAAAACTGTGAACATCTTAGTAACGTAAACAAGGATACACACTTGTAAATGAGACTTGCTCACAGATGAGTCAGAAAATTACAAATTGGGAAGAGGCAGATAAAAAACGTTAGCCATGAGAAACCAGCACCATGCACTGCGTATAGCACAGTCAAGGGGAAAACATCTTCCAGAAGAGTTTGCTTTGGGGAGTTACCATTGGCCCCATAGGAGTTCACAGTGCACAGAGCGCCTGGTGTGCGTGCAGAGCTCAGTTACGAATGACTTGAGGCACTGTAGCAGGGACAGCCCATGACAGGACCAAGAGCTGGATACTCTGAATCCCAGTTCTGTCACCTCCAATAGCTCTGTGACCTTGAGCAAATTGGTGATCCTCTCTGTGCTTCAGTATTCTTAGCAAATTTAGGACAGTAAGGAAGTTTTGCCTTGGTGTACCTCTCCCACAGCAACACTATTAAGAAGAAGAGCAGTCTTTCCCGCATCAATATAATAAACCTAGGAAATACAGGAGTTCATGCATATTAGTGTTTATGATGAAGCTAACATCTGCATCTGTGTCAGAGTGCGATGTGTTCAAAGAAAACATTAATGAATAATGGCCCTAGTGATGTGCAGATGTGCCAAATTAATGAAATTTGGGGAAGGAATGAAACAAAATTTGCACTTTAAAGGGCACAATATCAAGGACTTCTCAGAGATAAGGTGGTATTGGTGTTAAGCAAGGCAAGGGTGAAGTGGAAACGCTTATAGAATTGAGTCGTATACAGTGGATGTTCACCAAGCTGTTGCTTAAACCTCCAGTCCCTTGCAGCAGGGAAGCCAGCTCCAAATAGGTGCAGGAACCTTGAGCCATCCAAACAGCAAGGTGCTCTCCAGCATCCTCTATTCCACCGTGTTCTTTTCAAACAAAATCCATTGAAACGGTTATGCCAAAACAAGCTGTCTCAAATAGCATTCCTCTCACTTGAGTGGCGCAGTGGTAAAGAACCTGCCTGCCACTGCTAGAAGCACAGGAGACACGGGTTTGACCCCTCGGTCAGGACGATCCCCTGGAGTAGGAAATTGCCATCCACTCCAGTGTTCTTGGCTGGGAAATTGCATGGACAGAGGAGCCCGGTGGGCTATAGCCCATGGGGTCACAAAGAGTCAGACATAACTGAGCAACTGAGCAGGCACACACACTCTCTTTACAGCAATGCAGAACCAAGGTTCTGTCGCTGCTGATCATCATGAAAACCAATGATCTTCTTTGCCCTATTATGTCTGCCTTCCAGCCAGCCTGGAAGTCATTGTGGATAGCTAATGCAATTTCTCATCCGTTCATAGATTCAGCAAATGTTTAGAACCTACTGTGTTCCAAGCACTATGGTGGGTGCTGGGGTTTATTAATGAGTAAAACCTGAGTAGGGGCATCAGATATCAAACACAGAATCTCACAAACACTTAACCTTAAGCTCTGGTAAGTGTGTGTTCAAGAAATAGAGGTGATATGAGAACATCAAATAAGGAGACTCAGGGAAAAGCTTTCTGAGGAAGTGACTTTTTGAGTTAAGCTATGCAGAGTAAGTAGGAGTTTGCCAGGCAATGAGCAGGAGAACCCAGAAGTAGTCTTTGCCAAGTCCCTGAGTCAGAAAGGAGGTAACTCTTGCCAGTAACTGGGAGAAAACCAACATGATAGAAAGATAGTATACAAGGGAATATATAGTTTGAAAAAAGCTGAATAGCAAATGAGGGTCAAGTTGTCTAGGACCTTCTAGGCTAGTGTAGGGATATGAGTTTTTTCTTAGATTTAATGGAAAATTTTTGAAAGGCTTGTTGCAGAATTTAGCTGTAGTAGTGATTGTAGTGGTTGTGTTATATATATGTGTGTTTGTGTGTGTATGTGTGTGTGCATACTTTTGTAAGTGTGTTTATGTGTCTGTGATGTGAATTGCATGATTTGATCAATCAGCATCAATCCAGCTGTTACCATGGGGACTATTGAAAGCCCCACAAGCACCAGATCATGCTGAATAGGAGCACAAACCTGAATCCCAGGCAAAGTTTTGCCCTCATAAGCTGGCTATGAACCCAGCCTCTAGCTGAGCAATGAATTGATTGGTCTTAAACTATATCAGTGGTAATTTGACTTGGTACTTGGTCTCTGTATTTTGGAAATTTTATCTTGTAACTCAAGGAGTGTTTCTGCCTACCCTCCTTGCTTGGGGGGGCACCACTGGTATTTAATATGTGGGGTTCAGGGAGGGCCCATGTCCTGCAATGTACAGGACACTCACACAGTCAAGCATTGTTCTCTCTCCCACACAGCTCTCCAGTGTTTCTTGCAGGCATTCATCTAGGTGAAAAACCTGGATATGATTATCTGAGCCTAGCTCCATTTTACATTTAAAGACACAATATTTTTGCATGTTTTTAATAAGCAGTAATTTTTTCCAGGAATGAAACCACCATGAAAATTGATGGCAGTGGTATTTTGTTTGCTTTGGACATTTCCCAAGGGTTGTTCACCCTTTTGGAAAATCAGCTCATCAGTGACAATGCTGCCAATTGTTCTTGAGTCTTCTATTCAGTCTACATTTGTGTCTGTCATTCATGCAGATTTGTCACATAGGTGTGGAGGTATCTTCACAGAGGTATCTGCCCACTTCACTGTGGCTTGTGGAATAGTCAGACCTGAGCGTTTATATATCAAAATATTTATTATGTTATAAATCGCTTTCCTTTTATTCTCCCTGTATTTTTAAAATTAGAACACTATATTGATTTTTCTATAATTATGCATACAGGTAAATTATACCATTGACAAATTTTATTTCAGAACAGTAAAGGAAAAAATACAAATATTATAAAAAAGAGTTGTTGGATCTGATAAGATTGATAGCAATGAACAAGCCTTTTGGGTGCTTCAAAATACTGTGATTTTAAGCATCTGTGTATCTACTATCTTTGGATAGTCTCTTGGTAACTTTTAATATGTAGAGAATTCTATCTAAAACTTTATTTTGTTAAATAGCCCAGAGAGTTATCAAGGTTGACACCACGTGAGAAATCACACCACATGAGAAGTCACGTGGGTGTCATTTATCCTGAACATAATAGGACAAGACAGACATTTGACCTTTGTGGTAGTTGTTCAGTCGCTAAGTCACATCTGACTCTTTGCGACCCTGTGGACTGCAGCCTGCCAGGCTTCCCTGTCCTTCACTATCTCCCTGAGTTTGCTCAAACTCATGTCCATTGAGTCAAGTGATGCCATCCAACCATCTCATCCTCTGTCATCCCCTTCCCCTCCTGCCCCTAATCTTTCCCAGCATCAGGATCTTTTCCAGTGAGTCTGTTCTCCGCATCAGGTAGTCAAAGTATTGGAGCTTCAGCTTCAGCATCAGTCCTTCCAATGAATATTCAGGACTGATTTCCTTTAGGATTAACTGGTTGGATATCCTTGCAGTCCAAGGGATTTTCAAGAGTCTTCTCCAATGCCCCTGTTCAAAAGCATCAATTCTTCGGCTCTCAGCCTTCTTTATGGTCCACCTCTCACATCCATATATGACTACTGGAAAAAACATAGCTTTGAAGCCTTTGTGGAATTCTTCCCCAAATTCTTTAACTCCAGTCTAATCAGGAGGGGAGAAATATATGACAAAATCAAATTGAGTGATATACTTCAAAGCACCTGACCAGTATTCCTCAAAAGTGTCAAGGTCATTAAAAAAACAAGGGAAAAAAAGTAAAAAAAAACACAAGAGGACTGAGAAACTGTCACAAACCAGGAGACTAAGGAGATTTGATGACCAGATGCAACGTAGCATCCTGGATGGGACCCTGAAAGAGAAAAAAGACATTTGCAGAAAATTGATCAAATATTGACCCAAGCCTGGAGTTTAGTTAGCAGTAACATCCCAATGTACATTTCTTCATTTCATCAAAAGCACAGTAGTTGTGTAAGACTTATACTAGAGGAGACTAGGTCAAGGGTATACAGAAATTCTCTATACTATCCTGGCAACTTTTCTATAAATCTAAAGTTATTCAACTTTTTTTGTCCCTTTAAAAAACATAGGAAGACATTAGGAGTCCCACATTAAAAAAAATATAGTTTTCTTAAGATATAAAAATGCTCATCATATGAAAAGATACAATTAAAACAGAAGAAATGTCATATCTTTCTTGGACCCTTATACTCTAGGGTCAATATATGAAGAAAACAAAGACTATATGGAAACCATTGTCAGCTGATACAAAACATCTTGTCCTTAGTGAATAAACAAATGCCAAGAGACATGGTAGAGATGGAGGGAATAGAGTGGTCATGTCAATCAGATGAATTGAGACCAAGCTTTGAAGAAGGAAAAGGGCCTTGCAGGCAAGACGGAAAGGCTGATTGATAGAAGCAGACTATTCTTGGGAAAAGTTTGTGTCAAGTAGTAATGAGATGTGAGGGTAATAAAAATAATAATAGTCAAAACTGGAATAGCACTGTCTGTAATCAGGCACTGTCATCGTTTGCAAGTGCTCACTCAGTTATTCCCCATAAACAGTCTATGAGGTAGGATTGTTGTTGTTGTTTAGTTACTAAGTTGTATCCAACTCTTTGCAACCCCATGGACTACAGCCTGCCTGGCTCCTCTGTCCATGGGGTACCCCAGGTAAGAATACTGGAGTGGGTTGCCATTTCTTTCTCCAGGGCATCTTTCCAACCCAGGGATCGAGCCTGAGTTTCCTGCACTGCAGGCAGATTCTTTACCACCAAGCCACCTGGAAAGCCCTGAGATAGGATTATTGCCCTTATTTCTAAGGGATAAGGAAACTGAGTCACAGAGAATATTATGTACATGTTAGACTGAACTATGAAATTGCCATTTTTATAGGTCAAAATTGTTTACTCTCAGAAATTTCATGTGGTTCGACCTAATAAGTAAATTGCCTAAAGTCCGTGGCTATTTTGACAGGCAGAGCTAGACTTTGAACTCTGGCAGCTGGCTGAAGAGTCTGGGCTAAAAGCCTTGTGGCTAGAGGGCCTCTTACAGACATGGCCAACACTTACTGAATGCATACTGTGCGCCCAGCGCTATCTAAAGTTTTACACATATCAACAAGTCATTTATCTTTGCATCAACACTCTTGAGGTAGGTATGATAATCACCCAATTTATAGTTGAGGAAACGGAGACTCAGAGATATTTAAGTGACCTGCCAAAGCTTACACAGCCAATAAACGGCAGCGCTGGGATTTGAACTCAGGCTGACTGGCCCTGGGGCCTGGACCCAGTGCTCCCTGCCTCTCTTGTATTTGCAGATGTGATGTGACAGAATCTGAACTGAGATAAGCTTTCACTGCATTTCAGTACTCTGGAGAGGAAAGGCTTTTCCTGTCAAACCTCAGTACAGATCCTCAGGACTTTGCAATGGAAGGATACATGAGAAAGGGACATTGCATTTTCTGGACAGCTCAAAATGAATGAAGTTGTTATTCTGATGGAGTAGAAAACTGACCTCGTAATTACTTCAAGAATAAGTAAATAAAAGACAGATGAAAGATAATGGAGCAAAAGGAGAGAAAAAGAATGTGAAAGACTAGAAGATGCATTATAGAAGGTATTTAAGATGTTTCTATGCTGGAGATATTTGGAATCAAGTATTTTATTTGTAACTGGTTAGCTTGTTCCGGAGAAAGCAATGGCAACTCACTCCAGTACTCTTGCCTGGAAAATCCCATGGACAGAGGAGCCTGGTGGGCTGCAGTCCATGGGGTCATTAAGAGTCGGACACGACTGAGCGACTTCACTTTCACTTTTCACTTTCATGCATTGGAGAAGGACATGGCAACCCACTCCAGTATTCTTGCCTGGAGAATCCCAGGGACAGAGGAGCCTAGTGGGCTGCTGTCTATGGGGTCGCACAGAGTTGGACACGACTGAAGCAACTTAGCAGCAGCAACAGCTTGTTCCTACTCTTAAATGATTGACTGACCATTCAGTGGACATTTGGTGCTTGGATCTACTCTGTTGAACAATCAGTGGTCATGTCAGAATTGTCCAATACTCCATCTATTTAATTTGCACCCAGAATCTCTTAGGCAAAGAAGAAAAACCTAGCCACTGTTGCTATCCAGCAAATTAACTTTTTAAAGTGTCATTTAATAATATCTAAAACTCTTCTAATCTTAACTATCATGTGAATCAAATTAGAAAAGTCTGAATTATAGAATATTTTAAAATGCAGTTTTATTTTTACATGTACAATATCTTAGGCTAGCTAGCTATGGATTGTTTAGCAAGAAGATTCTACACAAGTAAAGAGTCCAAGAATCTAAAGTAATTTCAATCTTGAGTATAAAATAATTCAGATCACTAGATCTACAAAAATATGAAAGCCTGTTTATCTCTTTAACTCTCAAAATAGAGCAAATTAAGGCCCATGAACCATTGTTTGTGGATCAATATTCTGGGTCAGTTCTGTGGAAATTTAATTTAGACTAGAGCCAAGCCCAAACAGGCATAAGTATAAAAAAATATTAACTAATTCATATGAATATTTAATTATTTAAATTAAATAATTTAATTTAACTGCAGTGGCCGCAGTGACTATATCACTGGCACCACTCTGTCCACTTGGGCCTGTACCTGCCATAACAATGGCAATTCTTTTGCATTCAGAAGCACGTAAACATGACTGTGAACATCTGTTGATCTCAGATGCTGACATACAGGCTTCCACCAGTTAGTAAAGCCAGATCCCGTCATTGGATATTCCTCAACTTGACATCACTGGTTCCTGCTGTAATCTGGAACCAGCTGGAGCAGTGCATATCCATGGCAACCATCAGTATAACCAATTCCTTCACTCACCTAGTAACATGAAATAATAGACTATCCTTTATAACACAGAGCAGCTAACAAGATTTGGCTTTGTTCCTTGATTATACATTATTTTGGGTTGGCCCTCAGCCTCTTCTCAGCAGAAATCCTACTGCAAACCCAACACTACTGTGTTAAATGAAGCTATCAGTCATGGTGGATGCAAATAGCTATACCTAAGAAAGCTGCTTATTCTTGGGCCCATTTACACACTTTAGTGAAATGGAGAGATCTCTGTTTCCATGGGTAAAAAGCAGACTGTTTACACAGTTAACTGGGATAAATGAGACCTATGGAAGGCTTAAATTGAGTCTTTAAGCCTGTGGGTTGAAGCTAAATGATGCTTTCGGGCCTGGAATTATTCATACCCCTTCCAAAGAATATTAGTTTACTCATTTTCAAAGGTACCATTGAACAATAAATAAAATAAAACCTGGGTTTTCCAATTCTTTCATTATATTTGTGGTGATAAATATACATTTTTCCATTCACACTGAATGTATTATCCACACAGATGTGGTTCTAAAATAAGCATGTTGGCCTAAAATCACGTCTGGTTCAATTTACTCTGAAAAGTTTTTATAACATGAAGAGTATTATTTATGAACATCACCATTTGAGAGCCACTGACCCAGACAAAAGAACGAAACAAAGACAGTATAAATACAGATGTCTGGGCATAAAAACCTTCATGACTCTAATGTAACTCTCAACTCCATCACCATGAAAAATAACAATGTTGTAGTTAAGAGGATGAAATCTTAGGTTTGAATCCAGGCTCTGAGGTCTCTTACTAGCTGTGTGTCTTTGGGCAATTCACTTGCCTATTTGTTGCCTTGGTTTACTCACCTGTAAAATGGACATAAAAGAATCTAACTAATGTGGACTAAATTGTGTCCCCTCCGAAATTTATAGGTTGAATCCCTAAGCCCCATTGTGATTGCACTGGGGCCTGGAAGGTAATCAGATTTAGATGAGATCACAAGGGTGGGACCCTCGTGATGGGATTAGTGCCCTTATAAGGAGAGACTGAAGGGATCTTTCTTCTCTCTCTGCCTTCTGAGCACACAGTGAGAAGGTAGCCATTTGAAGCCAGGCTGTCACTGGGGAACCAGATAAGCTGGCTATTTGATCTTGGACTTACTAACCTCTGGAATTGTGAGAGTTATCTGTTTTTTAAACCACCCAGTTTATGGTATTTTGTTTTATGGCTGTTTGAGCTAAAACACCACCTTATTCTTTTTTTCATATTTTTATGAGCTGAAAATTATAAAGCATGCAAAATAATGCCTGAAATATAGCAAGTGTTTTCTGAACTGGTTTTCAAATGAAATTTAAAAAAAATAAATAAATGAATGGGTGGGAAGTTCTAAAGTGTTCCTGTCAGGGTTTCCACCATTTTGTCTTATAAACAGCCTCCATAATCTTAATAATCTTTTTAAAAAATTGTTTATTACCATGACAAGTGAGCTAATATATATGAAGGTATCTGACGTGGAATCTGATACACCCATCTCTAGGGTGTTCGTAACCACAGTTGTCTGCTATAAAAATGCTTGTTTTATTAATACTTGAGTTTGAGGCTTGTTTCATCAGACCCACATCAACCTGTTCTTTGAAAAGCTGTAGTGAAAATCCGGGCCATCTGCCTTATGTCGGTTCAAGTAGACATGTCCTATTGTGCCCTCAAGGAACAATGATCTCACTCAATCCACTGGACGTTGGTTTTATATAGTCTTCAGTAGAATTGCATCTTACACTGGGATTTGGTTGTAGCTAGGGGAGAAGGCAATGGCACCCCACTCCAGTACTCTTGCCTGGAAAATCCCATGGACAGAGGAGCCTGGTGGGCTGCAGTCCATGGGGTCGCTAAGAGTTGGACACGACTGAGCGACTTCACTTTCACTTTTCACTTTCATGCATTGGAGAAGGAAATGGCAACCCACTCCAGTATTCTTGCCTGGAGAATCCCAGGGATGGGGGAGCCTGACCGGCTGCTGTCTATGGGGTCGCAGAGAGTGGGACACGACTGAAGTGACTTAGCAGCAGCAGGTGGTACATTAAATGCATATAGGAGACTGTTCCTTTGTATCTTGTTAACTAACTTAGCAGTCAAGCTGGATTTTACCCCATAACTTTCTTTAGCTTTCCCTCCTCTTCTCTCCACTCTCCCTCCAGGTGGGGGCGGGGGTGTGCACACATATATGCTTATCATTGAGCAAACAGCCCAGAGTCTGCACATTAACCATTCTCTTTTTATGAAATAGTTGTATAAAATACAGAGAAAGAAAGAACATTCGGTTACAAACTTCCCAAGTTGCAACCCACAAGCTGGTCCACCAGAACCCAGAGAACATCCTTTGTTTCACAATTAGGCAAGAGATATAGTAGAAAAAGCCCAACTTGTTTCCTTTCTGTGTAGGACTCAGAAACTAGCCATTTTATATTGCTTTGTGGTTTAGTTTTCAGATTTTCCCACAGGTCTATTCAGTTTAATTTGGCCAAAGGAAATGCCTCCTCTGAGATACTGCATGAAGCATACGCTTAGAAAAATTGGGAAGGCCTTTAAAAAGAATATCATATGTTTTTCACATGTCATTAGCTTGTACTTTGTGTGATAACAAAGTGAAGCCATCTAATTTTCAAATACTTGAATCAACATCGTCAACTCAGTTGATCACTTGTGGGAAAAAAACAGCATCTTTGGTGTGTGTGGGGGGTTTTGTCTAGGTACAGGAGATAAATAGAGATTTTATATAAACCATCTATTTCATTTAAAAAGAGGTAGCAACCTTCCTATTTTCATGAAGAAAAGAAATGAGAAACCCACCCTTTCTTTGCATATGCCTTGTGATAGATAGACAGACTTTTGAATAAAACTGTCTAGAAGTTTTTCAGACTAACTGTGACTACAGCTTTTGGTTAGGTTTCCTGCCCCAAGAAAGGTTAAGATACTTAAGAAACAGAGGATCCTTGCCTGTCCCTAAGCTTACTGTTCATTGACACAGCAGGTACAGCGAATAGTTTGCACTAAGAGCCACTACTGAGGGTTTTAAGCAGCGATGAGAAAAGCTTGGATTGTGTTCTGAAGTCATTATAATAACCTCTCCCAAGACTCATACTGTGAGGACTTCTTCTATCTATAAAAGTTGATTTTGCTCAAATCAGCTTTCCCTCAGCAGGCTGCTTGTTTGGCCAATAAAGGCAGAATAACTGTTGACGTGGTTAGGATTGAAAGAGTGAGCCCGGGCACCTGTTTTCATTAGCGCTCCATCTCTTTATGGTGGTGAACACAGAGGGGGTCTGAGAGCTACCACTGCAGACTGTGAAGGACCAGGGTTTAGCTCCCTTTAGTCCACCGCCTGGGGACAGAGGGTTGGCCCCTATTTCATTTAAGGGCATGCATGCTAAGTCAATTTAGTTGTTTCTGACTCTTTGCAACCCTATGGACTGTAGCTCACCAGGCTCCTCTGTCCATGGGATTCTCTAGGCAAGAATACTGGAGCGGGTTGCCATGCCCTTCTCCAGGAGATCTTCCAACCCAGGGATCCAACCTCTGTCTCTTGTGTCTCCTGCACTGGCAGTAAGGTTCTTTACCACTGGCACCACCTAGAAAGTCCTCACTTAAGGGCTTTGAGGGTCTCTTGGGAAAAACAGAAGTGATGAAGAAAAGGCTTACTGAATAAATGAAAAAACTGTCAGGCAGTAGCCAGAATAGATGAGGGGGGATTACTCAGCTGCTTTAGTATAAACCAATAAGAATTAACAATAAATAGCAATACCTTATCATGACCTGATTGGATCCTGGGAGACCCTTCCATAGACCCAAACAGGACATTCATCCTCCCTCCAACCATTAGCATTCTTCTTTATTCTCTGCTCCTTTCTATATTAAATTATCAGACTCAGTCCTGGTTCTTAGAACACAGCAGGAGTGCTTATGACCCAGGGCCTTTGCCTTAGCCCTGCCTGCAGCTTCAGACACCCTCTCCCCAGACTGCTTCTTAGCCAACTCCCTGATCCAAGACTGGAGTCTGCTCCCATTTCACCTTCTCGTTGCCATTCCTAGGCACCCACATGCCCTCTTGATCCTTCTGGCCCTGCCTTACTTCTACAGCACTTATCCCCTTCTACAATGCCACTTAGCTTACTTATTTATGATGCTATTATTTATTTTCTGCCTACCTACCACCTCTCTCAATGCAAGCTGAAGATGGGCAGGGACCTTTGATGCTTCATTCACTGGTGTAACCCAAGCACTTAGAACAGTGTCTGGCACATCGTAGGGGATTCATAAATACTTGTGGAATGAGTGATGAGATCTAGGCATGTACCATCATCATTATTAATATTATTTCTATTAATAGTATGATTTTATCACCCTCAGACATTTTATTAATCATTGACTTACTCAATAGTGTATAGATGGCAAATATCAGACCTGGGACTCCAACTGAGCTCACTGAGATTAGTAGCTTATGTCTAGTAACTTCAAAGAATGCTTAAATAAGATGGGTCACTGATAGGTAGATTCCAAAACAGGAAACATACAAGGATGTTATTGAAAATATTCAAACCACAATTCAGAGCAAAGTGCCTTTCCCATCTTGCTCCTCTCTATGCACCCCCCACCCTGCTTCTCCACTTGATCAACATCCAAGTTTCTTATTTTTAACAGGTAAACTTTTCAAGATAAAAGTGTTTGTTTTCACTGATGTGTGCCAGTGTTGCTCTGGGAAAGAAAGTTGTTAGCCCACTATACAAGGGTCTACTGTCATCCAACTCTCCTGTTATAATGATAATGTTTCTATTCTGCCTCAGCAGGACTCCTAGTCACATGACAGCAAGTGATGGGCGCTGGAATCTGAGCCCACCCATAGCAGTTGAGGTTTAAGTAGAACATGAACTAACTATGATCCAGAGTCTTTGTTTGAGGAGCAGGAGTTGAAGTATGAGATGCTCACATTTTATTAACTGCAGTAAACAGACAAGCAGGCAGAGGGGCCTTCAAGTGAAAAGGGAGAGAGCAGAGTCCGGGATCCAGATGGCAGTATAGGGAGGACAGGCCCACTCTCAGACAGAGCCAGGAGCATGAGGTCTGAGTACAAATGGATTTCTTCTGTTATCTGTCACTTCCCAGGGGATTTGTAAATAATGTCAGCAGGAGCTTGTGTTTGCTTGCAAATGCATTCCTGAATGGTAGGGGCCACATTGATTGTTTCCCTTAATGTCCTGTAACTCTGGGGGTGCAATCTGATGGGAGTCGGCAGGAGCCATAGATCATTTCTGTGGAGCTGGTCCAGCCTAGTATTCCTGATGAAATACACAGAGATAGCAAAGCCTGGCCTGAAAGATTGGTGACCAGTCCTTCTCAGCCCAAAGAGCCCTGATGCCAGGTTGCTGGTTTCTTTTCATGAGACACTCCCTCTGGAGGAAGGCCCTGGCTCTTCCCTCTTCCTATGGCCAGCAGGACAGATGTGTGGGGTTCTGAAAAATTATGCAGTCCGTCTTTAAACAAGAGCAAGAAGCGTATTCCTTACTGTGAGGCATGGTGGCTCGGTGGAATGGACCCACCCAAGGTAAGTCAAGGTAATGAGGAGGGAGTCCCACTCCCTGCGCATGGGCTGGAAGGGACACCTGCTTCTGTCCTCAGAGCTCTGGACAGGGTGTCCGTGAAGCAAGAGGAATCGGGATGAGAATGTCACAGCCAAGAGTTACAGTGGAGGTGGACGTAGCACAAATTCTGGGAGAGTAAATCGTATATTTGACTTTTTTCTCTGAATGTTTTTGGTTTCGGTTTGATGAAGAAAGAAGCTTGTCTAATCCTATTTTGCTTAGGCAGATATCCAAGAGAGTGAGAAGAGCCCTCAGTAAAATTGAAACTTAAGTGCTTTATATTTCCATCCTTCCAACCCCTCCCTGAGCCCCTTTCCTCGCTCTCGCTGGGGCTCCTCCTAATTACCATGAGCCCCCAGCACACTGGATCTGGGCCTGCTCTGATGAAACTACCAGCCTGAGAAGCTGTTCCTCTCTGAGGGGTTTATCGCTGTGTCCTCAACTAGAGAAACGTTGCTCGCAAGAAAACAAAACCCACTCAGATTAAATAAGGATTGACTGTAAGTGTCTAAGAGGAAACCTCAAGAACATTCAAAGACAGGAAGCAAAGCATGACGTAAGCTGACTGGAAATGAAGCTGGAAGTGGTTTTGGGAAGCCAGAATCTGAAGACATGGCCACTCGACTGCTTTTCTGTCTACTTATTTCCAGGCTCAATCCATCAGTCATCTCTCCTCCTCTCTTCCTGTCTGGCTCTTGCTTCTCTTTCCTTCCTCCCTTTCTTACCCTTTCCTCTCAGATGGCTTGCTTTACTTTTAAATGACTCAACTTGGTCTGACTGTATGATCTCCAGTTAATTAAGATCCCCTGGAGAAGGAAATGGCAATCCACTCCAGTACTGTTGCCTGGAAAATCCCATGGACAGAGGAGCCCGGTAGGCTACAGTCCATGGGGTCTCAGAGTCAGACATGACTGAGCGACTTTACTTCATCATCTAACTAAAGTCTCTGCACCTCAGTTTAATTTTTAAAATTTATTTTTAATTGGAGAATAACTGCTTTACAATGTTGTGTTAGTTTCTGCTGTACAGCAACGTGAATCACCGATATATATACATATATACTTTCCCTCTTGAGTCTCCCTCCCACCTCACCCCTCATCCCAGCCCCCTAGGTCGCCACAGAGCACCCAGCTGATCTCCCTGTTCAGTTTAATTTCTAAAAACCAAGTCTGATTAGCCATTGGTCATTCAGTGAATTGGCTCCTTGCCCCTTGGTTGATGGTGGGACCTGCTCCCTGGGCAATGATGGGATGTGGCCTGAATTAAGGGAGGAGGGTGAAGAAATTAGGAAAAGGCTTTGTCAACCCGAGAGACCTAGGGCTACCTCTTCTAGCTGTGAGCAGGGCCAGGGGAGTGGAACGTGTATATCAGGCGTCTTTGACATTATCTATTGACAACAGATGTTGATATTATCTATTGATAATGCTGTAGGACAAACCACTCCAGAAGGCAGTGGCATAAAGCTGTAGGCATTTATTGAGCTCAGTAGCCTGTGGGTTGCCTGGATGATTCTTCTGTCTTGACTAGGCTTGGGAATGTGCCAAGGGGTCAGCTGGCTGGCAGCTGATCCAAATACAACCTCAGCTCAAACAACAGAAGTAACTAGGACCAGAGGGTCCTGTGTTTCATTCTCCAGCAGGCTGGCTCAGGCATGTTCCTCGTGGTGATGACTGAAGTGGAAGAATGGAAAGAAAAACACTCAAGGGTGTTTTCAAGTTCTGTATGGGTCACATTTGCTGACATCCCCGTGGCCAAAGAAACTCACATGTTGAAACTCGGGGACAAGGAACCAAGGGGCAAGGAAATAGAACTTGCCTGTTTAGTCCGAGAAATAAAACTATCAAATCACATGGCAAGGGAGGTTGGATACAGTGGGAGAGAAATTGGAGCTATTAATGCAATCAATTTGCTGCATCATGACAACAGACCCGCTGACATGTAAACAGCAAGTCTAGGTACACGTCCTTTCCCAGCAAGTTTTGTACAGGATCTTTTGATAGTAATTCCTGACTGCAAATAATGAATTTTGAATCCTTCTTAAATAACAGCAAGTAAATGACAGTTGTCTCTAAAGTAAAGAATAAATTTAAAAATAGCTAGAACACAGAACGAAGATAATGGAGGGCGCTGGATGTTCCCTACCTCCCCCCTCCCCTGCCTGTAATTCACACACAACATACCTTAGCTTTCTAATTCACTGGATTAAAAAACAAAAGCTTATTAATTTAATTGTGCTCCCTAAATAGCTGAAAGCTGAGCATGTGTAACCCTAACCCTCTCAAATTAGAGGCTGTGTCATCAGTGACTTCTTTTCCCTCCTGGTGGTGTCTGGCTTCTATATCCATGCAATGGGGCCTAGTTATTTGTTTGCTTTTCTGATAGGAATGAAAAGGATACAGCTTTTGTAAGTGGCCTTTTATAAGTTAGCTCCTGAGATAGATAATCCAGTCTGGGGCTTATTCTGGTCTTCTGTTTCTTTTCTTAGATTCGTAGAGTAAGAAAATGTCTGGACTAGATGGGGCTTAGAAATCATCCAGCATTTCCCAACCTTTATTTAGTCCCATAAACCATTCACTGTGTTGTAACATCTGTCCACTCTGTAATATTTTGAATTAAGTTAACTCAATTTCAAAACCTAAATTAATTTATTTTTAAAAATTTAAATCGTGGCCATAAGTTGAAACCTCAGTGTGATTTGATGTAATAGAAAATGACCATAAAATAAACAGAATGAAAACACCACCTTGTTATGAAATTCTGTCCAGCAAGTCTTTACTAAAAGACTTGGGCCTTCCGCCCGGCAAGTCTTTACTAAAAAGGAAGCTTAGCAAATGTGAAGGAAGCGTTAAAGAAATATTATCCTCAAACTGATGCATTCTGTCTGATGGTGTCTGGAAGATGTAGACGGGCTTGAAAAAGTCATGACTATCTCACTGTCCAGTTCAGCACTACTTAATGCCCTGTTCCTGTACCCTACAGTCATCTTGGACTTTCTGAGTTGTGTGGACATCACACTGGAGAGGATGTCAATAGTCCAAGTCCCTCCATTCACAGATGAAGGAGCCCAGGCCGCCTCTTACGCCTTTCTCATGGTTGCCTTTGTACTGTGTCACTACCAACTTGCCTATCGTATAGGCTAGGGGAAGGGAAAAGAACCACAAAAGAAGTAAAACGCAGAGCTGGTGGGTAGTGATTTCAACTCTACGAAGTTGTGCTTACCTGGTTTTCAATTATATCTTCTTTCCCTGGTCTCCTTTCCTAGAGGACATTGGCTGTAGCCTATTGAAAGAAACAGAAAGACCCCCTTTCTTCCATAAAGAAGACTTCTGCCTGGATTTACTGCTATCTAGAACTCTTGGATCAGGAACCTTCTAGACTGCCCGTGGAATTCTCTAAGCCAGAATACTGGAGGGGTAATACTAGCCTTTCCCTTCTCCAGGGGATCTTCCCAACCCCGGGATTGAACCCAGATCTCCCTCTTTACCAGCTGAGCAGATTCTTTACCAACTGAGCCACAGGGGAAGCCCAAGAATACTGGAGTGGGTAGCCTGTCCCTTCTCCAGAGGATCTTCCTGACCCAGGAATTGAACCAGGGTCTCCTGCATTGCAGGTGGGTTCTTTACCAACTGAGCTATGAGGGAAGCCCTTCTAGATAGATATAGCTATACGAAAGGAGGCATCTCTAGTTCTCTTGCCCAGAAAAGCATTGTGTCAGAAAAAACAGACCAAAAAAGCAGGGCTATGTAAGTCTTAATTCCTTGGAGTAAGCCATAGGGGCTGTGCTAATGGTATTCTAAATCCTCCATGTCAAACTGTGGATTTTCAAAATAAGGTGGAGAAATCTTCTTTGTCTCCTTATCTTTCCAAGATGGAATTTTAGTGGAAAATCCTTTCTTTTAAAAAAAAAATCGGATAAATGTAGTCATACCTTCAACTAAGCTCTTTATTCCATTGCCTATGATTTGGAATAAGCTATAATGCAAAAAAGCAAAATGGCTATCTGAGGAGGCCTTGCAAATAACTGTGAAAAGAAGAGAGGTAGAAAGCAAAGGAGAAAAGGAAAGATAAATCCGTTTGATTGCAGAGTTCCAAAGAATAGCAAGGAAAGATAAGAGAGCCTTCCTCAGTGATCAGTGAAGAGAAATAGAGAAAAATAATAGAATGAGAGAGACTAGAGATCTCTTCAAGAAAATTAGAGATACCAAGGGAACATTTCGTATAAAGGTAGACTCGATAAGGGACAGAAATGGTATGGCTCTAACATAAGCAGAAGATATTAAGAAGAGGTGGCAAGAATACACAGAAGAACTGTACAAAAAAGATCTTCGTGACTCACCTGGAGCCAGACATCCTGGAATGTGAAGTCAAGTGGGCCTTAGGAAGCATCACTACGAACAAAGCTAGTGGAAGTGATGAGCTATTTCAAATCCTAAAAGATGATGCTGCGAAAGTGCTGCATTCAACATGTCAGCAAATTTGGAAAACTCAGCAGTGCCCACAGGACTGGAAAAGGTCAGTTTTCACTCTCCAATTCCAAAGAAAGGCAATGCCAAAGAATGCTCAAACTATCGCACAATTGCACTCATCTCACATGCTAGTAAAGTAATACTCAAAATTCTCCAAGCCAGGCTTCAGCAATACATGAACTGTGAACTTCCAGATGTTCAAGCTGGTTTTAGAAAGGGCAGAAGAACCAGAGATTAAATTGCCAACATCCGCTAGGTCATCGAAAAAGCAAGAAAGTTCCAGAAAAACATCTATTTCTGCTTTATTGACTATGGCAAAGCCTTTGACTGTGTGCATCACAACAAACTGTGGAAAATTCTGAAAGAGATGGGAATACCAGACCACCTGACCTGCCTCTTGAGAAACCTATATGTAGGTCAGAAATCAACTGTTAGAACTGGACATGGAACAACAGACTGATATCAAATAGGAAAAGGAGTACATCAAGGCTGTGTATTGTCACCCTGCTTATTTAACTTATATGCAGAGTACATCATGAGAAACACTGGGCTGGATGAAGCACAAGAATCAAGATTGCCAGGAGAAATATCAATAACCACAGATATGCAGATGACACCACCCTTATGGCAGAAAGTGAAGAGGAACTAAAGAGCCTCTTGATGAAAGTGAAAGAGGAGAGTGAAAAGTTGGCTTAAAGCTCAACATTCAGAAAACTAAGATCATAGCTTCTGGTCCCATCACTTAGTAGATGGGGAAACAGTGGAAACAGCGGCTGACTTTATTTTGGGGGGCTTCAAAATCACTGCAGATGGTGACTGCAGCCATGAAATTAAAAGATGCTTACTTCTTGGAAGGAAAGTTATGACTAACCTAGACAGCATAATAAAAAGCAGAGACATTACTTTGCCAACAAAGGTCCGTCTAGTCAAGGTTATGGTTTTGCCAGTAGTCATGTATGGATGTGAGAGTTGGACTAGAAAGAAAACCGAGCACTGAAGAATTGATGCTTTTGAACTGTGGTGTTGGAGAAGACTCTTGAGAGTCCCTTGGACTGCAAGGAGGTCCAACCAGTCCATTCTAAAGGAGATCCGTCCTGGGTGTTCATTGGAAGGACTGATGTTGAAGCTGAAACTCCAATACCTTGGCCTCCTGATGCAAAGAACTGACTCATTGGAAAAGACCCTGGTGCTGGGAAAAATTAAGGGCAGACAGAGAAGGGCACAACAGAGGATAAGATGGTTGGATGGCATCACCGACTCAATGGACATGAGTTTGGGTAGTCTCCGGGAGTTGGCAATGGACAGGGAGGCCTGGCATCCTGCAGTCCATGGGGTCACAAAGAGTCAGACATGACTGAGCGACTGAACTGAACTGAACTGAACTGAACTGATTGAGGCATTTCTTCAGCCATGTATGAAAGAGACTATCTTCTTGAAATATCCTTTTTCTTTATATTTTTAAACATGATATTCATTTTATCAAATACTTGTGTTTCATTTCGAATTTCTCATGCTCTTTTGAAATCAATATGATGTATGTATTAAGTAAATAAATGCTTCTTTCCTCCATGCCTTACAGAGTAAAATCAAAAGAGCAAGTGTCCATCTTTGAGACAAGGATACCAGAACCTGATACCTATTATATGAATCAGATTTTTTTCTTCACACTTTGCATTTTAGTGTTCCATACATGTGTTACCTGATCTGAACAGCTTGGACTATTATTTGTGTTAATGAAAGCAAGAAACATTCAGATGTGTATCAGTCTGTCTTTACATTTGTTCACAGTTGAGATTCCTCTCAACCCCATGTTGGTTCTTTCTCCAAAAGCAGAGATAAGAGACTAGTTGAGCAAGTTTTCATGGATATCCTGACCCTGTTCTTACTGACTTTGAAATACTGACAGAGGTACTAAGGCTTTCTGAGCCTCACTCCTTCACCTTTAAATGGGGCAGTAAAATTGATCATGTTAGAGTATTATAAAGATCAAAACAAGTGATGTAAGTAAAGCTTATAGCACAGGACCTTTCCTTGAAGCTTGTGACAGGTGATCACTAGCTTTATTACGTTGGAAAGGCCATTTGAAATAGCGAGGAATACATACAGGCTTTGGGGTCAGAGAGGAGGAGGACCCATTTCTGCTTCATTCGTAATTGCATCTCCAGAACCAATTCCCACTGGCACAGAGGAGGAACTCATTATTTTTTTGGATGAATAAATGAATGGTTCTGGCATTATCCCTTATTAGCTGTGTGATCCTGGGTAAGGCATTTCGTTGCTCAGGGCATGTTTCCACAGCTGGAAGGGTAATACCTCTGTTACGGACATGCCAGGAAGCTTTAAGTGTAATGGCTGATGTGAAGTGCCCAGCACAGAGGCCAGCACGTGCTGTGCTTTCCACAGGTGTTTATTCCAAATTTCTACTGCCCTTCACTTTTGATGATCCCAAATAATGAACTAAGATCAGCAGTTCCTACAGAAGCATCCATTTTAAAAGTTGTCTTTCAAAATGGGCAGCAGTCAGTGTCAAGTAGCCCAGGACGTATGTAGGTGGCCTTTCATCAAAAATGTCAGGGTCTGAGAATAGCAGAATGTCTAATTTGACCCTTTTGTGTTCCTGGGCAACTTCAAAGTAATATAGTTTGGGCAAAGGCCAAGCCAAGTGGGCAAAAGGAGGATCCTGAAAAGAGGCATGGAAATTATCTTTGACCAAGACCTCATTTGCTCATTTTTTAAGGAACTACGAGGAAGGTCCCATTTCTTGTGTCAGTGTCAGTTGATTGGTGTGCTTTTGGGAGTTTTGCCTTAAAAAGGATCCCAAGGCTTCCACCTGACAGAAGAGTACCATGATGATTAGCAATGTCTGCCGTGAGTTTAAGATGGGGTGTTACGGCTGCTGTGCCATGAGATTTATACAATAGCATTCAGAAGGGAGACTTGCTATAGACTTTACCAATGTCAGGCATGACCCTTTGCAAGTTAATAGCAAAAACAAATAACCAAACATCCATGTTTTTCCCCTCTTTTAGCTTTTTGCCCTTAATAGGAACCATCTCATATTAGCAGGTCACGGTGGCCCTTAAGATCTTGAAGTAAATAGGAAAACAGATACTGACCCAGTGAAATTGATCACCTATAACCCTTACAGAAATGCCTGGTATTGCAAGTTAAATGTACAGTATGTGATATTCCTGCCCGCATTCTTTTGGCAAATATTTATTGATCATCTTCTATATGCCAGGCAACGTTATGGCTGCCATAGTGAACTAAACAGACAAAAGCAATTTTCCCCATGCCTTTCATTCTAGTGAGGGATGCTGTTGACTTTTATTTTGGCTGTTATAAAAATTTATCTATGATTTAAAAAAAAAAAAAAAAAGACCTTCCAGCCACTCCAGAACATGTAGAGAAAAGGGAGGACTTTCTTACTCTCACCTGCATAATCTGGTTGGTTATGACTACACAACCTCTCATTCTGGAGTCCAGTCATCCATTTAACTTCCTATCAATGCACTTTCAGCTTTCTGCCTTGTGATATGCCAATGTGATCCACATAGATAAACCATAGAGAACCTGAATTCTCAGATGTTTCATCCCTTCTAATTTGGCCATAATTTGGCATAGATGTAAGTGCCCCACTCTGTATCTGTACCCTCACCCTAGGCCTTCTGTGGCCTAATCTATCTATGATCAGTTTCTAGAACAGGGTTTTATTCACTTTGGGAGTAACTGGAAGCTTTGGCCAAAGTTTCGCAAGTGTGTTTACCCTACTGACGTGATAATAAGTAAAATCTGTACCATTAGTTTGAGTCAGAGGCCCCAGTTGGACAATTGAGCTTTGACCAGTGTAGACCTCTCATGCTTTCTATACTTGCTAGAGAAAAACAGCAACAGAGCCTTTGGCTCCTCAGTTCAGTTCAGTTCAGTCGCTCAGTCATGTCCAACTCTCTGTGACCCCATGAATCACAGCACGCCAGGCCTCCCTGTCCATCACCAACTCCTGGAGTTCACTCAGACTCACGTCCATCAAGTCACTGATGCCATCCAACCATCTCATCCTCTGTCGTCCCCTTCTCCTCCTGCCCCCAATCCCTCCCAGCATCAGAGTCTTTTCCAATGAGTCAACTCTTCACATGAGGTGGCCAAAGCACTGGAGTTTCAGCTTCAGCATCATTCCTTCCAAAGAAATCCCAGGGCTGATCTCCTTCAGAATGGACTGGTTGGATCTCCTCGCAGTCCAAGGGACTCTCAAGAGTCTTCTCCAACACCACAGTTCAAAAGCATCAATTCTTCAGCGCTCAGCTTTCTTCACAGTCCAACTCTCACATCCATACATGACCACTGGAAAAACCATAGCCTTGACTAGATGGACCTTTGTTGGCAAAGTAATGTCTCTGCTTTTGAATATGCTATCTAGGTTGGTCATAACTTTCCTTCCAAGGAGTAAGGATCTTTTAATTTCATGGCTGCAATCACCATCTGCAGTGATTTTGGAGCCCAAAAAAATAAAGCCTGTCACTGTTTCCACTGTTTTCCCATCTATTTCCCATGAAGTGATGGGACCGGATGCTATGATCTTTGTTTTCTGAATGTTGAGCTTTAAGCCAACTTTTTCACTCTCCTCTTTCAGTTTCATCAAGAGGCTCTTTAGTTCCTCTTCACTTTCTGCCATAAGGGTGGTGTCATCTGCATATCTGAGGTTATTGATATTTCTCCTGGCAATCTTGATTCTTATGCTTCATCCAGCCCAGTGTTTCTCATGATGTACTCTGCATCTAAGTTAAATAAGCAGGGTAATAATATACAGCCTTGACGTACTCCTTTTCCTATTTGGAACCAGTCTGTTGTTCCATAAAACCCCAAACTTGTGACTCAACCTTGATGTCAGGTCAGATTTCACATTCCCAGTTGCCCCTTCCAGTCTCTTCATGCTACTCCAAGGCCCCAGTGCAGCCTCCCAGGCGTGGCATACACAAAATGTCAACATCTTTAATTATTGTGGACAGGGAACAGGGAAGCAAGTGTGATTTTATTAGCCAGGACTCACTGCAAGTGATAGAAACCCAATTCAAACTGACTTAAGGAAAAAAGGAATTTTATGGTTCATATAACTGAAGAATTCTGGTTTTAGGCATGACTGAATTGTGAATCTGTTTCTCTTCTCTATGATGGAGTCACTCCTGGGCCGGCTCTCTTCCCTTGGTAGACTTACACTGCAATGTAAAAAGAGAACTTCTCTTTAATATGAGTCCCAGCAAAAATCTCAAGCCTTATGCTCATTGGTTCTTATTGGTCAGGCTAGGATCACATCCTTGAACCAATCACTGCCATCAGGGGATAAAATACATGGCTAAATCTCCTTGAGATGGAACTGCAGCTCATTTCACCCAAACTTCTGGACTGTGAGTAGGAGAGGGACAGTTCCACAAAGGGAAACCAGGATGCCATTACCAGAGGAAGGGGAAATGTTTACCAGGCAGGTGGAACCATCCTCTAGAGCAATGGTCCCCAGCCTCTGGGATCTAATGCCTGTTGATCTGGGGTGGAGCTGATGTAATAATAATAGAAACAAGGTGTACAATAGATGTAATGTGCTTGAATCATGCAAAAACCATCCCCTACCCCAGTCTGTGGGAAAACTGTCTTCCATAAAACCAGTCCCTGGTGTCAAAAAGGTTGTGGACTGCTGCACTGGAGACACTCTGCACTGACTGTCGCCAACAAAGAGGAAGGTGACAACTTGTCATTTCTTGCAAAAGGGTTGGGAGAAAAACCACTCATGTCAGGTTCTAAGCAGGAAGGAGGAGGTGCAGTGGGGGCTACCAGCCCACGTATTCCCAAACACCCACCCATGTGCCATCTTGGGTTTATGTGCCCTGGAGTGTTTCCCTCGGAATATGAACCCCAGATACTGGTTGGGACCATTTTACAGTCCAGATAACTTATTCTCCATCCTAAAATCTGCTGCTTGTCCTGCCTTAAGGCACCTCATTCATCTTCATCCGTGGTAGACATCTGTAAGTTTGAGTCATAGCACCTTCTAGTACAGATAAATACTCTGAGCAAGGACATGGCTAGGAGCCATTACAAAGCAATGTTTGGCACTAACTGCTGCATATAATGTTTACTGCCTCTTTGCTGGTTTTACCAAATGAAGGCTGTTTCTTACTGATTCATTTTTATTATCATCATCGCTGTCACAAAGACCGTCTAATTCATTCATTCTGCCCTTGTTGCTGTAGAAGCTAGATGATGGTCCTTAGGGCTGATCCTGGCCAGCAGCCTGCTTGGTGTCACTCAGGCTAGAGGGGCTAAGGCAGTTCTGCTTCTTCAGAGCCCCTAGCAGTGTTCCTGTCACCCAGTCAATGTGAAGTCTGTTCCCTTTCTGTGCCGCCTACTGAACTGTAAGTTCCTTAGCAACAGGGACTGTCTCTTTAACCCCCCAGCATCTCTTTTATTATAACCACTCAACGAGTGTTTGTAGAATAAGTGCTATGCTTAGTGATTGCAAAATAAAGAGCATTAAGACATAGTCCCTAATCTTGAGAAGCTTCAAGTCTATTAACTACAAAAATAGTCAATGATGACACCAACTAATGTTAATCACTGTTGGTGTTAAAGTGCTGTGTGCTAGATACTAAGGTAAGTGCTCTCCAACACTATCTCATTTAAAGATCTTGACGATCTCCCCCATATATGCTACTACGCTTTTATAGATGAGAAGGCTGAAGTTCATGGAGTAAGCTTACATAGCATTATTTTAAAATGGTGGAATCAGGATTTGAATCCAGATATGCTGAATTAAAATGCCATGTTTCTAACTACTGAAGTAATACTACCATTCTATAAAGGCAGGATGGAAAAAAATTGGGAGAAGGTGGAATAAATCAATATTCACAGGATTGTCAGAGAGTTCCCAGAGCCAATTATAATGACATCAAAGCAAATCTTATATAAAGATGATGAGTTCGTCCAACTTTGTAACTAGTAGGGAAACCAAGCAGAGATCCAGAGACATGTTAATGATACTATCGGAAGACTCATGGAAATGTGCACAGGCCACCTGAAACTAGGAAGCACCTACTGTTCTCACTGATTTTTTCCTCTAGGCTAGAAGAAAGTTTTTTTTCTCTGCTGGAGGAAGTGACTGCATCTTCACTAAATATGGGGTCAGTGGGACTTCCCTGGCCGTCCAATAGTTAAGACTCCAAGCTTCCAATGCAAGGCATGCAGGTTCCATCCCTGGTTGAAGAACTAAGATCCTGCATGTTGTGTGGCCAAAAATGAATACATAAATATGAGGTCAAAAGATGGATGAGTCCTGCCCGTCACAAGTTTATTTTACATTCTCCCAGAATGTAAAGGGAGATTGCAAGATGACATTAAATAGAGATAGGGATCATACTTGTAAAAACTATGTACACTTTGCCCCTTACCCCAAGCCGTTCTTTCTGCTGCTCTTTGTCGGCTTCCACATAGAGATCTGAGCAGAAGCCGAAGAAAAGGGTAGCCCTGGTCTGACAGCCCCAAAAGAGGTCAAGCTGGGAGGAAGCAGGTAGGATGGGTAGGGATCCTAAGCTTTGCTGAGGAGAGAAAAGCAAAGTGAGCTAGTCCATGAGGCCTACAGCCAAGTGGGTATCAGAGACCCAGGCATCTGGTTGAGCATGAGAAGCTTTCTTGCCAGGTGACAGGTAGGATTTCTGGAAACGACCTAAGGAAAAAGGTACCAGCGACTGCTTAGAGCTAGAACTGTCCAAGATGAGTAGACTTGCAGAGCTGTGGCAGATGTTAGTGCTCAGCAAGCAAACTGTATTTAATGATCTCCTTTAGTCACTCAACAAACAGTTTTCACATGTGGATGTGTGTGAATGTGCTGTGTGTATAGACTGAGCTGGGTGATGGGAAACCATGAAGAGATATGTTCCCAGTGGGAATCCTATGTTGGACACACAGACCAGTAAATTGGCAACAGTGATACAGTACTGAGAAGCCCCCACTACCCCTACCCCTACCCCACCCCTGCCAAAGGGGCAAACAAAGGGAGCTCTGGGATTATAAGGAAGACAGAATTACTACAGAAAAAATTATTCATGACATTTGGTAAAGGAAGACTTTGTTCAAGGGGGCTACTGCAATGAAATTCTGTACTAGAAGAGAGAGACTGAGTTTGACTCTGAGTGAAGAATAAAAGGGAAGTTGATAGCCAGGCGCAAGGTGTGGGTCAGTGGATGGAAGATCACTAAGAGGGAACATCAGGAGTAAGGGGGCTTCTGGCTTACCTGACCTAATGTATTTTTACTGAAGACAGGCCAGGCTGATTACACTTCAGATGGAGGACAGTGGAGGATGAGGAATGTGATCAAACGTTGATGGTGATCAGATACTGAGGATGGGGATTCTGGCTAAAGGTACTTAGCAGAATTCTTGCTAAAATTGGGCAAATGCAGAGACAAATGTGGAAGTGCACAGATTGAGGCCACAGAAGAGCCTGAGTCAAGTTAGGTCAAGTAGAGGATCTTTGTCAATACCTATCCCAGTCCTGGTTGAAAAGGAGCAGAAAGTTAGCCAAAAGCTAAGTGAGCACTGAAGAATGACTAGGATTCACCCAGGTGAAGCATGGGAGTATTGGAGCAAGGTGTCAGAAGGGCTTTTTGGAAGCATGACTAAAAATCAGGAAGTAAGAGAGAGCATGACATTTCTGGGAACTTCAAAAATTTGGTCTAGTTTGTGCTCAGAGGGAGAGGTAGAAAGTGGCAAGAGATGGTACCAAGCTAACTACCCTCGGAGTCTGGGCTTCATCCTGGAGTCAGCGAGGGCCTCTATCACTGGGTTTTCATTCCAGAGGAGGAAATTATCAGGACCCCTTACTGAGCTGTCTTGGGTCAGTAGTGACACAACTGCCAACAACAAAAAAGATGCCAGCTCTTTGAGAACACCCGACTCCATCTACACCTGACCCTCTTGCAGGCGCATCCAAAGGAAACACTTTGGCCATCTTTTCCTGGCCATTAAAACAGAGTCTTGGTGACCTGATATTATTAAAACCCTCATAAGTTGAGAAGATGTATTTTGGACCTGAGAGCATATCAAAAATCACAGAATTTTTCCAGCCTAATTTTAACTTAGTAGACTCACGTTAGTGGCACCTGAGAATTACTTGGGGAAATCTTTGAAAGAAATATTGATGCCAGGGCCACCTTCAAAGATTCTGATTCAGTTATCTGGGGTGGAGCTGGGCCTTGGCAGTTTTTAAAGATCCCTAGTGCTGTCAGGACTGAGAACAGCTGCAGAGCACAGAACCTAGCCACCTGAACTCCTGAGAAGGAAATGGACTCCCCTTCCATCCTCCAAGTCCTCCAGCCAAGATTCTCGGTCAACTTTGCACACTTTCCCAGCAGATCTCCAGAAGCTGCCTCTGTCAATTGCTATGACTGCTTCACGCCCCGCTTCTCTTTCACAAGTAGATGCAAGAGGACCCTGTTCTAAAGCAGGCATAAGACAGCTGGAACAGGAAAGCGACCTCACCTACCCTGGGCGCTCACAGCCATCAGCACCAACTCACTTCCCGGGTTGTGTTGTCTGTGCAGCACTGAGGAGCTTTGTCAAGGATTTGTTTTCCCCTGGATTCACCCGGAAACTCCAAGCAGGCCTCATTAGCACATTACTCACGCTCACCCAAGTCCCACACATCACTTTCCTCCTCACCCCCACCTCCAGATTTTTCCTTTTTCTCTACTTGCTCGTTTATTCAGTGCAGTTGGGTTTTGTTCCCTGTGCCCTGAGAAGCACATTTTTGGAATGGAAATGCTGCTGGAAAAAAAAAGCAGGTGGCTACAGGCTCCAGGGTCCCAGCATATTGCCCCTCGTCGTCCTCCCCGTGAAATGCCGTCCATTAGGAGCACTGAGTGACAGTCCTCCTAAATACTTCCCAAGGTGCTGCCCTGTTTCGCTCCTTCCACACTGAGACAGCAAATCATTCAACTCAGAGCCCCTGGGTTGTTTCTTGCAGCAATTAACAGCTGCCCTGGTGTTAATTCGCAATCGATAGTCTCTCGATGTTGCTGCTCTTACAGCTGTCGGCTTCTGAGCCCCACAGCACATTTTGAAAGTAACATGATGGGGCAATGAGACTGCCCCTCCTGAGCTTCTGGAAAGCCCTCACCAGGATTCCTGGGGAGATCCGGTGCCCCAGGGACTCAGCCAGCCAGCAGGGGGCCCCACCCGCCTCTTTCAGATGACAAACTCAGGAGACTGGCAGAACTGAGTTCCCTCTGCAGTGGCAGCCCTAGGGATATTCATGAAGCTTTTGTTTGTTTATTTAGGCTTTTCTGGAAGTCTTTTATGTTTGTTTTGAGATGGCTGTCTTTTTCCTTCATCTAAAAAAAAAAAAAAACCCTCTCATTCAAATCAGTCTATGATTTTAATCCCAGAGCCACACAATTTCTCACATCTTGCCTGTGTTGCTTCCTCCAGCTCCCTGTGGACAGAATGAGACTCGAGAGGATGGTAAAATAATACAACTGCCTCCCTGCAAGACAGGAGCCTGGATCGTGCCGGCCATCATGGCCTGCTACCTTCTAGTGGCAAACATCCTGCTGGTCAACCTCCTCATCGCTGTCTTTAAGTAAGAGGGTCTTTCTTCAGAACCCGTGGAATGAAGTAGGGAGACTGAGGCAGGAGGGGAGCATGATGTTGCAGAAAGCAAGAGTGTTTCTCACTTGATTCTCTCTGGTCTCTTTTTCAGCAATACATTTTTTGAGGTAAAATCAATATCCAATCAAGTGTGGAAGTTCCAGAGGTATCAGCTCATCATGACTTTCCATGAAAGGCCCGTTCTGCCCCCACCTCTGATCATATTCAGCCACATGACCATGATATTCCAGCACCTGTGTTGCCGATGGAGGAAACACGAGAGTGACCCAGATGAAAGGGACTATGGCCTGAGTAAGCTTTGAGTGACAACCCCGGGCAGCTACAGAGCAGGAATCCCCACTGCTTCTATAAGCAATCATGCAGGACCACTGGGCACCTGGCTCCTCCTGCTTCCTGCCCACAGCTCTGATGACTTGGGAGGGATAGGAGGGTATGCTTGATGAAAAATGGTGCTGGAAAGAAGACAGGAGAGGCTGCAACTGAGCATTCTTAACCTCTCTGCTTTCTCAGTGAGATAAAACCAGACTCCAAAAAAAAAAAAAAAAAACAGACTCCAGCAGGGCTGTCTTAGCATCTTCATAGGTTCTAACCTTACTTGCCAGACATCCCACCACAAGATATATCAACCACGTTAATATGCTCCCAATACTACTGTATATATGATTTAAGCATCTTGACATGCAGAGTTGTAGGTGACTAAGTCTGACTTTCTATGATTGTTTTTGGATCTATAGGGTTTTTAGGCCTTAAACATTTCCCAAGCCTTAGGGGTTGTTCCTATATGACTTCATGAGGAAACCAACAGTTTTTTCCATAATCCAAGGATAAAAAAGACTTTCCGCCAACCGCCTTCTAGCCCAGTATTTCTAAAAAGAGGTTCAATTGGGGGAATAATTCTTTATTACATAGAATTGTTCCACACATTGTAGAAGATTTAGCACATCCAGTCTCCACTCATTGAATACTAACAGCTCCTGCAAGTTCCTAAATGTCCCCTGGGTACACCCACTGTTAAGAACAGTGGGATCCAGCCCCATATAAGCAACCTCCTGTGGTTTCTCAAAGAGTGTCAAATAGACCACCTACACTAAATCTACTGAATCAGAGCCTTTAGGATTATGGCCCAAGAATTACCTCCAGGTGATTAGTAGTGCAACTAAAGTTTGGAACCAAAGCCACTTAATAATCAACTGTTTCTTTGGTCTGAAGCTTTTAACAACTTCTTTGACATAGCAATGCCTGACCTCTTTCGAGACATTAAAATTGGAAAGTTGGAGAGGGGTTAAGAATTTCAAAATTCATTGTTCCCATTTGAAATACCCATTTAGGCAAGTAGAAGGCTCAGGGGAGAAAAGGTTCAGATTTCTCCTGGGCTCTTTCTACCACTGTATCAGTTACTAATTTGTTTACTTGCTATAAACAGAATACCAGATAAACAATAATACAAATATGTAAGGTTTTACTTTACTCACCCAACATAAAGTGAAAAGGTAAATAGCCCAGAGCTCAATAATGACTGACTAAAGTGAAAGACCCCACACCTATTTTTAGACTCAGCTATTCCCTGTCACACTGTCTTGACTCAATAGCGAAATAGCTGCTGTACTTCCAGTCATCACGTGTTCACGTTCAAGGCATAAAGAAGTATGAAGATGAAAAAAAGTAGAATCAACCACATACCTGTAGTTTATCAGGAAACCAAAATCTCTTTCCAATACCTTTGAAAGAAAAAGGTGGTGTAAGTGGGGTGAGGATTGAAATGTCAACCCTTTCCTGCAGCAGAGTTTTTTTGTACCTTGAGCCAAACTGTGTTTCTTGGTTGCTGCTAACTTCAAGGAATGCTGGAAATATTTGGCTTTCCAGTCTCAATAGTTGGAAGAGGGAGGGGAAATTGGGTTACCAAGGGCTTTTAGTAAGGCAAATGAACAATGTGTGTCTGCCACACTCCTCAGCCCAGGAGTTTTTAATAAACCTTTTTCTACATAGCTTCCCTTTCCTTTATTTAGCTACATTGTTATCCTTACAACATATATTATTCTAACCAGTCTCTGCAGTAAACCAGGTATACTTAGGTGAGATTCAGAGGTCCATAATGAACCTAACACCCAGAAAGAGGACAATGCCACAAGTCAGCTGACCAGGTTTGGATTTAGTTTGAGTATCAGTGAAGAATCGAGGCACCATTCCCTAACCCGATTTGAGTTCGGAGTGTCGTTAGGCCCACAGATCAGGCTCATTGCTTTTACTTCTCTGCCTCATATCTCTCATCTTTTCCACAGAGCTCTTCATAACTGATGATGAGCTCAAGAAAGTACATGATTTTGAAGAGCAGTGCATAGAGGAATATTTCAGAGAAAAGGATGATCGATTCAACTCGTCCAACGATGAGAGGATACGGGTGACTTCAGAAAGGTGTGTTCTCTGGGCGCATGTCTCCTGGGGGTGTTTTATTCCATGGCATGCCTTATCAATTGGTTTTGTTTAAAGGACCACAAAGGAAACAGAGATCCCTCCCCACCTTTTTGCTTATTTTTATTGTACAAGAAATCATTGAGCTTATGAGAGAACAGAACATTGTCTGAAATGTCTATAGATCAAAATCCCAGACCTGTAAGTCCTAGATTTCTCCAGCAGGCAGTAGAAGTCGCCTTCTTGGACACTGGAGATTGTTGAGTCCAGGACAGGGCAAGAGTTGTTGGCTCAGACCAGAAATTAGAAAGTTCAGACCTAGACACAAACCAAGAGAGGCCCAGGCCAACTGAAGGCTCTCATCAAGTTTGTATTTCACGTAGATCACTGAGCATCTTCTCCAAAGGTCAAATGGTCCTCGGGCCTGGCTTATATGGGTGCTCAATGCCTTCTGAATAAACAACAGCAAGAGACTTGTGAATTAGAATAATTGTTGAGGGTGTTTTTTTTTTTCAATTTTTTTTTTCTATTCTTATAGAACAAGGTAAAAGCAAAGAAATAAAAGCAGATTTTTTTCTACTTACTTATTATACACTTTTAGATCTCACTGACCAAATAGGTTTATAGACCAGCAGGGCTGTGAGAAAAAAAAATCTCAAAATGAAGAGAAGAGAATACGTATTTAATAAATCTAACTTTATGCAAATAAATTTACATTTTTCTGATTTTCCTCATTTTGCTGTAGTCTAATACAAACTTCATTCCAGGCTGGCATATTCTAGCATTTGGGGCACTGCTTTTCTGAAGAACACCCCAAGTATTATAAAACATTAGTGTAACTTTAAATTTTAAGCACTTGCAATATAAAGATGGCAGAAGTTACTTATAAATAGTGAGGAAAAGGATGATGCATTGATGACACCGGTTGATATATGACTCAGACTTTTAAGACTTGAGTCAGTCACGTCTAGTTTTCATGAAATGACATTTTGTCTGCTTAGCCACTTCATACATTTTCTCTAATGGCTCTGCAGAAAAGACACAAATAGCATTTTTCTATCCCTGGCCCATCATTTATTTAAGGAATGCAGTCTAGATAAGTGGTTATATACACACATGCCATTTAGTGATTGTATCCATAGGTACTAGCCAATATTAATGAAATTTAAAGCCATGCACAGGTTTTATACACATCTGTCATTACAAACTAGAACATTTTATGATGATATGATGTGAAGCAATTTTCTAGCAAACAGAGGAAGAAGCTGCAAATCTGAAGACCTCTCTCATGCTAAGGCCTTGAAAAAGTTATTTATTAATGGACGTATTAGCCGTGTAGTTCCCATAAAATTGTGCCATGTGGACACATTGTCCATTACTCAGGCATATTTGCAAAGTGCGTGTCCAGGACCCTTTGCAATGGCTTTTTGGATTCAGAAAACTGCAGATCTGGGAGGAAAGAAAGGTAGAGGGAGGAATATTAAGATGCAAAGAAGTCCTTGTCTCTCTGGGGAACTAGCATGAGAGGGGCAGACACCAGGGCGTGCAAACTGTGGCCTGTCTCAAAGCCCCTTTGAATGGGAACATGGAGCTAGAGCACCTCCACCTGAGGCTCTCACCCCACATTTACAGATGCTTCCAGGAGACTTCTTCCCAAGGCCCTCTTCCTCTCTGGGGAGTTGCCGAGCCCCACCCTTGAGGAAGGTGACCAAGATGAACAATTCCCAGAAATCAGGACAGAGTGCAGGGCAGCCCTCCCTGCGACCTAGGCATTAGCTGACCTTCTAGAGTAGCGGGGCCCAGAGGGCCAGGGTGAGTTCACAGCTAAGCCCAGGTGCCGAAGAAGTGACTCTAAGCCCAGGCCTCATTCTGCTTCTGTAGCTTCTGTCTGTGTTTATTTGAAGTTCTGCTTTAGGTGGTGATGGTGGTAGTTTTGCATCTGCAAAGGTACCAAAAGTAATGTCTTTAAACACTAGAATTATACTCAGTACAATAGAAATGCCATGAGGGGCATCGGGGAGCAGAGATCAACCAAGGGAGGGAGGGGATCCACATTACCCATTTCACTCATTCTCCAGGACATGTCCTTTCTAAGTGGAGTGGCAGGTGAAATCGGCTGTCCTGTTTGACATGAGCTAGCTGGCTAGCTAGGTGAATAGATAGATGGGTAGAGAGATGATAGGTAAGTATGCATAAACTCACATTTGAATACATATGTAAAATTTATATAAGTTAACTATTCACATTTTATACTATATATTTTATAATTTTCTCCTCTTATTAGATAACCTCAATACAAAGATTTGAAATCAGAAAACTTGAGAGCTGGGCCTTTGCTCTGTTTCTTCCCTTGCTACTACCTTTAAAATTCAGTTAATTTATTCAAGTTTTATTTGCATGAATCTCTTTAGAAATAAAAATGTACTTCTAAAATTGTCTATTTAAATGGATCATTATTAAATTATATTTTTTCACCAAATAGTGTGTATAGGAAGGACCCAATACAATATTCAGGAGATCATTAACACCTTGGAGGAACTGATTCTGAGAAACCCTTGTCTTTGCCATTTTTATATAGTAACGATCATGATGTATCTAAAGCAATACAGTTCCAAAATATAGTGAGCTAATTGATTGTAATCAATGCTGTTACTTATTTGGGACAATATCTAGCTAGTAATAATTATATTAAAATAGCCAAAATTTTAAGCTGTTAAGCAACATTGGTAACTACCTTCTTTTTTTAATATAAATGTATTTATTTTAATTGGAGGCTAATTACTTTACAATATTGTATTTGTTTTGCCATACATCAACATGAATCTGCCACAGGTATACACGTGTTCCCCATCCTAAACCCCCCTCCCACCTCCCTCCCTGTACTATCCCTCTGGGTCGTCCCAGTGCACCAGCCCCAAGCATCCAGTATCATGCCTCAAACCTGGACTGGCAATTCGTTTCTTATATGATATTATACATGTTTCAATGCCATTCTCCCAAATCATCCCACCCTCTCCCTCTCCCACAGAGTCCAAAAGACTGTTTTATACATCTGTGTCTCTTTTGCTGACTCGCATACAGGGTTATCGTTACCATCTTTCTAAATTCCATATATATGCGTTAGTATACTGTATTGGTGTTTTTCTTTCTGGCTTACTTCACTCTGTAACTACCTTCTTTTCTGAGGATGTTTTTACCCTGGCTTACAATAACCAATCCTTGGAGTTTGTGCCATCAAATTCTGTGCTCATCATCCTTTAACTAGTGGGTTCTGTTTCAATACGTGCGTAGTGGGGCTTTGACTGTGTACCAGGCAATAAGGCAGAGCTCTGTCCTCAAAAAGCACAGTCTCACTGAGTTCTAGTGTACACCCAAGGCAGGAATAGCCAGAAACATCTAACTCACAGTTGTCAAACCTTAGAAAGCCTTAAAATCATCTGGAAAGCTTGTTACAAGGCAGGTTTCTGGGCATCCACCTACATCCTTGGTTTCTGATTCACCGAGTCTATGGTGGGGCCTGAGAACTTGCATTTCCCAGTAATGCTGATGGTAATACTGCTAGTCCTGAACCACACTTTGGGGAACACTAATGGAATATAATGGACAAGCTTAAAGTCCCAAGTAGGATAGGACAGTGCAGAATTATTCACTGTGGAACATACATCAATAAAATTCAGTACCTTACATTTGGAACAGTTCTGGAGGTCATTAGCACAGATTGTGTATGTGTGAAAGTCACTCATTTGTGTCCGACTTTTTACGACCCCATGGACTATACAGTCCATGGAATTCTCCAGGCCAGAATGCTAGAGTGGGTAGTCTTTCCCTTCTCCAGGGGATCTTCCCAACCCAAGGATCAAACCCAGGTCTCCCATATTGCAGGAGGATTCTTTACCAGCTGAGCCAGAAGGGAAGCCCAAGAACAGACTACTTGTACCCAAAGCAGTGTTTCTCCTACGCATCTGACCAGCAGCAATTTAACAAGCATGTGCTGAGCAGGGCCTGGGGTTGGAGTGGGGATAGAAGGACTTTGCTTTGAAAGAATGTATGATCCAACTACACTCAGCCTCTATTTGAGCACCTTCTGAAGGAGGAGAAACCGCCTTGGATACCAGCCTCATGAATAAATACAGAAAAAGTTACATTCTACTCTCTCTGAAAGAATGTTTCACATATGGTAATATCACCATCATCTCCCATTTGCCTTATCTTTTCTAAACTAAATATCCCCAAATCCTTTAACCACTTAGCATGTGTACAGCAGATCTTCCACTACCCTGCCCACTTTCTCAATATGCACTTTGAATTTTCAACATCACCCTTTAAATGTGGTATCTAAATGGAACCTAATTCTGTGTTAGAGTTAGAGCCTAGACTCAATGCCTTTATTCATTCACTTACTGTTTTTGATCATCTACTATGCTGCTGCTGCTGCTGCTGCTAAGTTGCTTCAGTCGGGTCTGTGTGACCCCATAGACAGCAGCCCACCAGGCTCCCCTGTCCCTGGGATTCTCCAGGCAAGAACCCTGGAGAGGGTTGCCATTTCCTTCTCCAATGCATGAAAGTGAAAAGTGAAAGTGAAGTCACTGAGTCGTGTCCAACTCTCAGCGACCCCATGGACTGCAGCCTTCCAGGCTCCTCCATCCATGGGATTTTCCAGGCAAGAGTAGTGGAGTGGGGAGCCATTGCCTTCTCCGGATCATCTACTATATGCTAACCTAATACTTACAGAGTGCAATAGGAAAGGAACATGTAACAAGGGAAAAGTGAAAGTGAAGTCGCTCAGTCGTGTCCGACTCTTTGTGACCCCATGGACTGTAGCCTACCAGGCTCCTCTGTCCATGAGATTTTCCAGGCAATAGTACTGGAGTGGATTGCCATTTCCTTCTCCAGGGGATCTTCTTGACCCAGGGATCGAAGCCAGGTCTCCTGCATTGTAGACAGATGCTTTACCGTCTAAGCCACCAGGGAAGTCCCTTCTGTAACAAGGGAAAGAACATAGTAAAATGGAAAGATTTTAATACTAATTCTGCAGTAACTAGCTGTGTGACCTTGAACAAGTTACTTAACTCCTCTGAACCTATGTCCCAATCAGTAAAATGGGGACATACCTGTGGTATAAATACCTAACTAAAATTTTAAAGTTATTGAGATAATATACATGAGATATTATGTTTTAACTGGTAGTTATTATTTTTGGATCTACACATTTTATTTGCTATGGGATTGCATTACCATCATAGCAGCCAAGTCATCTTTGGTTCAGAGTGAGCCTACAATTAATTAAAACCAAGCCTTTTTCACATGAGATATTTCAAATATCTTCCAACTTCTTTGGAAATGTTTGTTTCTAACCTAAAATCAAGACTTAGCATTCATTGCTATGAAATTTGTCTTTAATTCCACTTACATTTCTCCAGTCAACCTAGTGTATCAACCCATTTACTAAAATCACAATGTACTTTCTGAAAAATATTGTGCATCTATGTTTCTTTGTTAGTCTAGATTATCAAAAGAGAGACAAGATTAATATTGAGCCTCCTGTTAATTAATCCTGTCTCTTTAAAGTACCCAAAAGATAGCATCAGCTTAATTACTTACAACTAAGCTGTTCTATGGGCTTCCCAGATGGCTCAGTGGTAAAGAATCCACCTGCCAATGCAGGAGACTCAGGACACACAGGTTCAATCCCTAGGTTGGGGAGATCCCCTGGAGAAGGAAACGGCAATCTGTTCCAGTATTCTTGCCTGGGAAATCCCATGGACAGAGGATCCTGGTGGGCTACAGTCCATGGGGTTGCAAAAGAGTCGTACATAACTTAGTGACTAAACAACAACAAGCCATTCTATAATGCTGCCTAGAATTGATGTCACACTCCCATAATTCATAGAATCAGGAATGTTGAGTACTGAGAAAACATTTCCTATCTGCAGTCTCCTGGCATTTCTTTTTATTTCCCTTTGGCTCTTAAGGGTCACCTAGATTTTCTGGTGATCACAGATGAAAGTTCTTTTCTGGTCCCTTTAACTCATTTAAAGCAGGTTTTGCAAACTGGTCACTCATGGGCAACACCTGCCCACAGAGGGCTGTTGTGTTGAGCTGACAGTGATTGTTAAAATTCACTCTGAAAGCCTTTGGCCTGGACATGCTCTCTTCTGCCACAGAACCTTCCACTGTCTCTTATGCTTTGCCTGCTTCATGTACTTAGTTGATCTGCCCTCCCATAGGGATTTGGTCCTCAGACCCCTAACTTACAGCTTCTAGTTTATCCTCACCATCACCCTAGCTGTTGGGCTCCACTTTTCAGAAGTTTCAGTTTGAATTGTCTCCTTGACAATAACAATTTAGGCAAACTGGAATATACATCATTCCTTGTTATCATCTTTTAATCTAACATTATCTTTCCCAAACCAATAGGCTCTATAGCCCCCTTTTTCCACTTTACCTAGATCCAAAAAGTATTAGACAATGACTATTAATAGTATTTTCCAGTTACAATGTTTCATAACAAAGAGAGAATAATTTAGAATATATGAAATTTATAAATAATCCCCCAAATAGTGTAAGTCATAAAAGAGGAGCTTCAGTCACTTGCCACTGTATCTTTTTTTAAAGCTGATCTTTGCTATCTCCACTGATAGATCCAAGTTTAACTTTTCTCCCCTCTTTTGGTCCCAGAGTTAATTAGAAGGATAAGTGGCCCAAAGGGAAGGGTCCTTGTCGTCATTTAGTCACTAAGTCATGTCTGACTCTTGGCAACCCCATGGACTGTGGCCTGCCAGGCTCCTCTGTCCATGGGATTCTCCAGGCAGGAATACTAGAGTGGGTTGCCATTTCCTTCTCCAGGGGATCTTCCAGACCCAGGAATCAAACCCAGATCTCTCCTGCATTGCAGGCAGATTCTTTACCTAGTGAACTATGAGGAAAGCCCATAGGAAAGGGGTAGGTGACCCTAAAGTTCACAAATTAAGTTTCAGTCTATGGATAAGCAAGAGTTCACTTTAGCTGCTCTGCATCATTGTCTTTGATCTGAAAACCTGTATCAGTATACCCCTTGCCCCCAGAAGAGCCCCCACAACTGGGCTCATGTGATCTGAAGTTGTCTCTGCTCTTCATCCTACACCCATCCAACTGCTAGCACTCCAGGGAATATTTGAAATTTAGAACAGGCATGACCAGCCAGTTGTCTTTTTCCTTTTACCATATTTCCTTTAATTACATTTTGAGGTTATCAGAAAAAAAAAAAAAGTTTTCTAGAAGGTAAACACACACAATACAATAATCCTTCAGTTCAGTTCAGTCACTCAGTCGTGTCCGACTCTTTGCGACCCCATGAATTACAGCACGCCAGGTCTCCCTGTCCATCACCAACTCCCAGAGTTCACTCAGACTCACGTCCATCAAGTCAGTGATGCCATCCAGCCATCTCATCCTCTGTCGTTCCCTTCTCCTCCTGCCCTCAATCCCTCCCAGCATCAGAGTCTTTTCCAGTGAGTCAACTCTTCGCATGAGGTGGCCAAAGTACTGGAGTTTCAGCTTTAGCATCATTCCTTCCAAAGAACACACAGAACTGATCTCCTTTAGAATGAACTGGTTGGATCTCCTTGCAGTCCAAGGGACTCTCAAGAGTCTTCTCCAACACCACAGTTCAAAAGCATCAATTCTTTGACGCTCAGCTTTCTTCACAGTCCAACTCTCACATCCATACATGACTACTGGAAAAACCATAGCCTTGACTAGACGGACCTTGGTCGGCAAAGTAATGTCTCTGCTTTTCAATATGCTATCTAGGTTGGTCATAACTTTTCTTCGAAGGAGTAAGCGTGGATTTCATGGCTGCAGTCACCATCTGCAGTGATTTTGGAGCCCAAAAAAATAGTCTGACACTGTTTCTACTGTTTCCCCATCTATTTCCCATGAAGTGATGGGACCAGATGCCATGATCTTTGTTTTCTGAATGTTGAGCTTTAAGCCAACTTTTTCACTCTCCTCTCACACTTTCATCAAGAAGCTTTTTAGTTCCTCTTCACTTTCTGCCATAAGGGTGGTGTCATCTGCATATCTGAGGTTATTGATATTTCTCCCGGCAATCTTGATTCCAGCTTGTGCTTCTTCCAGCCCAGCATTTCTCATGATGTACTCTGCATATAAGTTAAATAAGCAGGCTGATAATATACAACCTTGATGTACTCCTTTTTCTATTTGGACTCAAATTCAGACTTACATTGAAGAAATTAGGGAAAATCACTAGACCATTCAGGTATGACCTAAATCAAATCCCTTATGATTATACAGTGAAAGTGAGAAATAGATTTAAGGGACTAGATCTGATAGAGTGCCTGATGAACTATGGACGGAGGTTGATGACATTGTACAGGAGACAGGGATCAAGTCCATCCCCATGGAAAAGAAATGTAAAAAAGCAAAATGGCTGTCTGAGGAGGCCTTACAAATAGCTGTGAAAAGAAGAGAAGTGAAAAGCAAAGGAGAAAAGGGAAGATATAAGCATCTGAATGCAGAGTTCCAAAGTATAACAAGAAGAGATAAGAAAGCCTTCCTCAGTGATCAGTGCAAAGAAATAGAGGAAAAGAACAGAATGGGAAAGACTAGAGAGCTCGTCAAGAAAATTAGAAATACCAAGGGAACATTTCATGCAAAGATGTGCTCGATAAAGGACAGAAATGGTATGAACCTAACAGAAGCAGAAGATATTAAGAAGAGGTGGCAAGAATACAGTAATCCTTAACATATTGCATATTGAAGTTGAAATTTTCTGTGCTGCTAGAATCTTCTTTTGAATGCCCTTTTCCTTATCACTTTCGCTGTTAGAGGCTGGTTGTCTTACGACCTGGATTTCCTTTTTTAACCAGCCTATTGAGTCCCCTTTGATGGGCTTCTGGCTGTTGCTTTCTTGGCCTCCTGGGAACAAGAACCACCTCATACCTTTCTAGGTTTCTGTTGGGTGCCTATTGTGATTGTCTCTTGAGTTATTCTGAAATAAGTCACATAAGATCTGGAAATTTGAAAGAAGGAAAGAAAAATAAAGTGTTCCTCCCATACAACATCTTTCTTTCCAAATTCCTTTTTCTTTTCTTACTTAGTCACTGCCATATGTATCTCCTTGAGGATTCCTTTTGATCCATAAAATCTTATCATTCTTATCTCCATATGATCTCCTAAGTTATTTGACCAGAGTCAGCTCCTGGAACTACCCCTATAAGCCAAAACTTTTGATTTGTTTCTCATACCTATTTATATCTGTAGCACATGCCCATTGACAAATTAACTTTTCGAGAATTCTTTTTAAAGATTAAGGGAAGAACTCTATGTATGGAACAAGCATATGTAAGTTTGACTCTAGGAACTTTCATATTTTTTATAACTCCTACATTAAACCCCTATCACTTATATCAGTGACCTAACTGACGTACAGGCAAGTGGTTAAACACATCCAGGATTCTGAAAGAAAACAGATCAAACAGTCTTTTTTTTTTTTTTTAATTCAAGTCTTACATTCCAAACCACCTCAGAGGCCACAGGACAGTTAAGATTTGGTGAAGAACAGCTCCTTGACCTTGTTCTAGAAGGCTTTTCTTCACTAGCTCTACCCCCTGGAGCCATGCTTCTTTATCTTTGCTCTTGAGGCTCCCACTGTGCACCTCCTTGCTTTCCCGGAGGACCCCCTTCTTCCTTGTACCTCCTCTCTTCCTCCCATTCCTTAGGATCCTTAGTGTCTGGGTTCTGTTTATTCCCCACAACCAAGTCCTTACTCTTTCATTGCCTCTTGGTGCCTTAGCTCAGCCTTTCACCAGCTAGTTTTCTCTGCAGTGTTGGATTCTGGAACTAAAGTGAGGTAGGGTGCACAGGGGGGTCCCCACAGTGCAGGGAGATATCTTCCCATGCTCAAACCAATAACCACATGCAGTTATACTCAGAGAACATCTTTATCTCTTTCCATACCAACCTTGTATACACCAGACTCCAAGAAAGGACAGGAGAGGGAGGAAGAAAATTATCCTGCCTTTTGTAACTCTGCCAACACTAGAAAGCTAGGTGGACTCAGTACCTAAGTATCCCAAACAAAAATCCTCATTTTACAGAAATGTACCATCTGTCCCACTCCTGCATTTAATGAAGTAGTATTTTTATCTACTTACCAAAAGCATATTCCATTGCAAAAACGAACTGTAATACTTGCAAACTCCATAGGATAGATGATGAAAAAGTCAATTGTAAGTCTCTAAGACACACAAAATTATTATTGTAAGTAATTTGTTTCTTGGCCTACATGTATACCACAAAACAAGTGAAATAGGAAAAAGTTGAATTTTCTTTCTGAATCATCTGTGCTAGCTGGATGAGTAGCATTGGGTTTGCCAGATACAGAATTGCTCAGTGTACAAGTCTTTTGGAAATATACCTGAGCATCGTGGCAGAGTGTGCCAAGACCCTAGAGGTGCCAAACTGGCTATGGAGCAGCAGAAAGGAGCAAAGAGAAAAAAAAAAAATCTCTGAAGCAGGGCTCTTGAGAGCAGTCCGGAAACTTAGACTGATGAAGGGAAACTGAGAGATAAAAGAGCAGAGTGAGTTGTGGGGGTGCGGGCAAGGGTGTTGCAAAGGTGAGAGAATCACATATTCCCACTCTGGCCAGCAGAAGAAGTAGGCTTTTATACATGTGTGTGTGTTTTTTTTTTAAACCTATAGGTCCCTCAGAGAGAGAAACCACATGCCTCTTATATCTCCTTCTGGCATTGAAATATATATTCTTCACTGATAGAGGTGCTGCTATTGTTAACACACCACCACCACCATCACAACAATTGGCGGGACCTAGCTCTAATTCCTATCATCTTTTGTAAAGCAGGCAGCCATGTTCCTTTTAAGGGTCAATGGTCAAGTAATTTGCTGTGCATATTGGAAGAATTGGGAAAGTATCATTATCCTCTCAAAAAAAGTTGTGACTAGATCTTATTTAGATTCTCCAAGATTTGCCTTTTGACATTTAAAAGTGAAAGTTTAAGCTCAAACCAAAACTTGGCTTTGGTTTGTCCTTTCCAAGTTAATTTGAACAAGTGGAAAATATGGCACAATTTTATTTTAAATATGTGGTCTCTGTCTTTATAAGTAAATGGCCTAGCAACCCATTAAACAATTTAAATCAAGTTGTCACAGTGATTTGTTTGGTGAGCCTTTCTTGACATCTGGCAGGTATTGGGCTGGCAACATGGAAATGCAAAGAGGAATATGAGACAGATCACACCCTTAAGAATGGGGACTATAGAAATAACTGGGATAGAAAGCACCTGGATCAGCTACCTGGAAAGACAGAGAGAGGCGTAGGATGATTTATTGATAGCCACTCTAGAGTTTACCACAAATTATGGAATCTTGGCTAAATTTCTTGATATTTGTTTATCCTTTATTAATGAAAGGATCGGGTTAAATAAGGTCAACCCCAGGTGACTCAGTAACAGGACCATATCAGTTCCTTTGGAGGCACTACTTTCTAAAAGGATTGTTGTGAATAAGAACAATAACAAAAGATTATTATGTATATGCAAAATAAACATAATCCCAGTCCATAAAATACAAATTTTACATGTACACTACGGTAAGAATAGCTACATTCTACAATTCTACTGCAAAACTGGATAAAGTCATCCAAATTTTTCCATCTCATTTTGCTGGTGACTGTTAAGCCAACATCCTATCCTTATTTAGGTCACTGAACCCTGCCCCAAGCCACAGTGAAGCCAGGAGGGTAGGAAAGAGTGGGACTTTGGCGCCGCTCCACTTCAAGACCTCCTTGCCTTAATGTTTAGTTGTTGGGACTGAGCATTAAGTTTCCCTGAGGGAAGGGGGATTAGTAGCCAGAAACTGCTGGATTCAATCAACTCTCAAGCCTTTTCTAGCTTAGAAAGATTGGAGTTCTGTGATTCCCAGTGACAGGGTCACAGCCATCCTCTCCTTCCCACCCCTTCTCACTACCCACACCCCCTCAGTTCCCCCCAGTGGGACAGTGATGGCGCCAAGTTGGGGCGCAGTTCTAAGCCCCTCTGTCCCTGCTCCACAGCCTCCTGCAGAGAAACTACCCAGAGTGACTCTGGTTCTCTCTTCCCGCCCAGGGTGGAGAATATGTCCATGCGGCTGGAGGAAGTCAACGAGCGGGAGCACTGCATGAAGGCCTCGCTCCAAACCGTGGACATCCGGCTGGCGCAGCTCGAGGACCTCATCGGGCGCATGGCCACAGCCCTGGAGCGCCTGACGGGTCTAGAGCGGGCTGAGTCCAACAAAATCCGCTCGCGGACCTCCTCGGACTGCACAGATGCAGCCTACATTGTCCGCCAGAGCAGCTTCAACAGCCAGGAGGGGAACACCTTCAAGCTCCAAGAGAGTATAGACCCTGCAGGTGAGGAGACCTTGTCCCCAACTTCTCCAATCTTAATGCCCCGTATGCGAAGCCATTCTTTCTATTCAGTCAATATGAAAGACAAAGGTGGGATAGAAAAGTTGGAGAGTCTTTTTAAAGAAAGGTCCCTGAGCCTACACCGAGCTACTAGTTCCCACTCCGTAGCAAAAGAATCCAAAGCTCCTGCAGCCCCTGCAAACACCTTGGCCATTGTTCCCGACTCCAGAAGACCATCTTCATGTATAGACATCTATGTCTCTGCCATGGATGAGCTCCACTGTGATATAGACCCACTGGACAACTCCATGAACATCCTTGGGCTGGGAGAACCAAGCTTTTCAGCTCCAGTACCTTCCGCAGCTCCTTCAAGTAGTGCCTACGCGACTCTTGCACCCACAGACAGACTGCCAAGCCGGAGCATTGATTTTGAGGACATCACCTCCATGGACACTAGGTCTTTTTCTTCAGACTATACCCACATCCCAGAATGCCAAAACCCATGGGACACTGACCCTCCAATGTACCACACCATTGAGCGTTCCAAAAGTAGCCGCTACCTAGCCACCACCCCGTTTCTTCTAGAAGAAGCCTCCGTTGTGAAATCACATAGCTTTATGTTTTCTCCTTCGAGGAGCTGTTATGCCAACTTTGGGGTGCCCATGAAAACAGCAGAATATACAAGTATTACAGACTGTATTGACACGAGATGTGTCAATGCTCCTCAAGTGATTGCTGACAGAACCACCTTCCTGGGAGGTCTTGGAGGGAAAGTGGAGGAATCCTTGTGCTGCCACCCCGAGCGAGAGGCAGAACTGAGTCACCCCAGCTCTGATGGTGAGGAGAATGAGGCCAAGGGCCGGAGAGCCACCATCACAATGCCTCCCCAGGAGGGTGATAATTCAGACAGAACCCTGTCCAACAACATCGCAGTTCCCAAGATAGAGCGCGCGAACAGCTACTCAGCAGAGGAGCCAAGCACACCATATGCCCACACCAGGAAGAGCTTCTCCATCAGTGACAAACTCGACAGGCAGCGGAACACAGCAAGCCTGAGAAATCCCTTCCAGAGGAGTAAGTCCTCCAAGCCAGAGGGCCGAGGGGACAGTCTGTCCATGAGGAGACTCTCCAGAATGTCTGCTTTTCACAGCTTTGAAAGCAAGCACAACTAAACCTTCTAATAAGCTTTGCAGGAGGCTCAAGAATCCAGCCCTCAAATTCTCCCTGAAATTCACCTGTTCCTGTTTCTTGAAGCTCACCTACTTTATTCTTAGCTGAGCAAAACAAGTCATTCCTTGGGAGTTGTTACCTAAAATGTGATCAAGAAAACATTTGATCTGGCCCAGTGCAAAACACAGGGGATTTAAGTCATGTTCACACTCGATGGGTAGGGAGGGGAAAGAGGGAAAAGAAGGGTTGAGATGAATGTGTAGAACTAGTCATTTCAGAAAGCCATGAGCTCTGGGAATGAATGGGGCATCAAGCATGCTCCATGCCAGGAGGCATCTTTCCATTTCTGACCATTATCAAGAGTTTTAGGATGCAGAGCTAAATTGCAAAATAAAATAAAGTAGCCAACATACAAATGAGATATTCTAAACTTCAATTCTGTTTTCTTTTCACATTGGCTCCATCACTGGTGACTGATGAAGAGCATCCTTTTTATTCAGTATAAGCCGGCAGCAAGCAGTTCTACCTAACGTCCCACATCCTTCTCATGCCAACACTTCTGTAATTGATCATTATAAAGAAAAAACAAGGTAACAGTCATAGTTCACCTGTCTCTTATATATTCATTTCTGGTGCCACAACTTTTATCTCTTTTGAAGAAAATAAAGGGAAAAGAAATGCCTTTTTGTATTGCAATCAAAATGAAAGAAGAGTTGATGTTAAAACCAGTTGTCAAGTGGTTTATTATATACAGTGGGCATTCAAGTATAGTCAAGTAAGCTCAGGATGAATGTAATTAAATAATTTTATATTTTTTAATTTATTTTATATCTCACCTATCATCAATGAAGCCACTCACTGAATATATAATAGTGAACTTTAAAAAAAAAATAGTAGGCAGAACTCACCTAAAACTGCCGTATGAGATACTGCTATATTCTCACCATCTATGTTATGTGTGATGCTGCTGTGTGACCATCATCATGTGTATGAATCCACCATGTCTTCTGAACACCTCCAGGATGTAACTGCCAATTTTCCACACCACCTGTCACATGACCATTTTGTATATGAATATCTGGTTACATGTGGATATTTTCATACCTAGAGTTTTGCCATTTAATCTGAGCTCAGCATAAATTTAATTGGAGTTTTTCAAGGGCTGGTATCTTTTTTATGGAAATGTTCCAAAGCACTTTTTAGGGAAGTTTCAAAACCATAAATAACCTTAGAATTGACTGAGAGTTTGGTATCAACCCAAGCCATCAGTAGCAGACGTACCATGAGTATTTTTCTTATACACAGAGCTATAAAAAAGATGGGATAGACTAAAATAGAAAGCAAATAAACATATAAAGAGTCCTGTGGTATATGCTGCTTATATGCATTTACACAGAGAGACATGTTAATATATAGTTTATAAACAGACATATAGAGCTTTCTTAAAAGGCTTGGACTTTTCTATCATCTTGAGATATAACCAGGATTTTTTAATACCCAAGGAGTTCCATGGAAAGAGTTAATTATATTAAATTTTGACATGTTGAAATTATAAATTTTTAAAATCCCTATGACCTTAGCTTTTCCTTGTACAAAACTAGAGTTGCCAACATGACTCACTGCCTTCCCTCTGCCTCTTTTTTCTGCGGAAGCACTTGCTATCATGACATCTCATTTAGTCTGGTTTCTCCTGCACAAAGAGATTATTTCAAGCACAATCAGAATAGATGTACGGTTCTAAACCAGATAGTATTAAGGACTCTCAAATATAGGCATACGCTTCTAGATCAGAATCTGGATTTAAAGTGGCATAAAGAAATCTTTATCAACTCTTTGGATTCCTATTTGGATTACTGATTTTAAGAATAAAAATCTTTAAGGAAAAAGACTTAATACTTCCTGGTTATTTTGTTTTGCTATAGTTTTGAATTCCAGATTTCTCATTTTGTGAAATCAAGTGAATACATGGACAAAATCTCTAGCCTTTAAATATTTAAAACAAAAACCAAAATCTTCTGAACAAGCTTTTCAGGTGTAGAGACAATGATGTTGCTGCATATAAAGAATTAAACAATTCCATCTTCACTCCTTGGATTTAAGTGAGCAAGAAACAAGTCACCGGAGTCCCTCATATATAATTGCTCTAGAAACAATTATATTTTTACTGGCCATTTCCCCCTCAATAAACATGCATTTGGTCTAAGAATAGATTAGTTGCCCTAAAACTTCTTTGAGTCATGAATCTCCTTGAGAATCTAATGAAAGCTCTCGGCTCACCTCCCAGAAAAAAAAAAAAAAAAAAGTATGTACATGTGGAGTTGCAATATAACCTTAAAGGGTTCATGTACCCCTGGTTCCATATTGATTGATAATGAGGAAGAGGAACCATGTTCATTCATAATCAATGCAGCTGTAATAGGCACTTTACATTTCAAGACCATTTCTCTGTGATTCTCAGGAAGGCCAAGTCTCAGCACCAGAGTTTAAACCCAGATTTTGTTACTTTTGTTCCTTAGATTAGCTTTTGCTAATTTGATGTATTTACATCCTAAACACTTTGATGATTTTAAATATGGAGCATACTTACAAAGCCAGAGGCTTCTCTAAATCTGTGGAGGAATCTAAGAAGGAGGTGAAAATATTATTGTTTGTTCACAGAGCAGGATATCACAGCACCTCCAGGGCCTCATTCTGGACCAGATTGAAAATAAGGGAAAGAAATTATGAGCATGAGTGTTTCCATTCATTGTGATTTCTGGAGAGAACCAAACCTAGGAAATAAAGTATTTAACAGCCTTGACCTTGTGACTACCTGGCCCTTTGGTTGTGCATGAAAATGAAGTTCTTAAATCTTTTGTGAAGTGTGTGAAATATATAAGCCAAATTTAAGTGACTAAACACAACCTGGATAACTTTCATGAGCCATTTCTTTCCTGTGCATTTACATGTGTGTTATGTTTCCATCCATTTCTTTCCATTTCTGGGTGTTCTGCACACCAGTGTGGCATTGATTCTGTGGCCTTGTACGGTCAGCTTGTGTCCAGACCATTTATTCCGCCATGTCCCTGATCGAGGGGATATTAATTACCTTCTCTGTGAATTTAGCAGCCCATGAGCAGCAAGTTATTGAGGAATATAAATAAAGTCATAGAGTGCTCAAGGAAGTAATAGCTTTGGTTTAATCATATGCTACTAAGGTGCCAATTTTTATATACTACTATATGTAATGATTTGTTCTAAATTGCTCAGTCCTTTTGAAAAAACATGTAAGGATGTTTAATGAAAATTACCTTGGGAATTCCTGATTAATCAACAAACTTTATATTTATACTTAGAAACTCTCTCTTGGGTAGATTTGAATGAAGCTGGAAAGCTTGGCTATAATTGGCAGGGCTAGTTTATTTCTCCGGCCAGAAGGTGTATTAGGGGTCAGAATACAGCACTTTACAGAACTGGATTTTGTTTTTAAGTCTAAGCTTCCAGGTCTAGGATATTATGTAGCACTTTGAAAGTTCCCCCTTAAAAAAAAATATATATATATATATATATATATATATCAAAATTATCAAATAAGAAAAATGTACTTGTAAGAAACACAAAATGTGTTTCTTCTGAATGTTTCAAATGTATTCTAAAAGATGGTTTCTATAGATAATATTATGGTAGATAACTGGATAGTACATTTTTTCCACTTTCTAAGGCTATACAGTCTAATCTTTCTGAATGTTTGGGCTGTTTAACTTCTGTACTTATATATTATCCAGTCATCAATCATGCTATATCTATAGGCTCTACTGTTCAATGTGTGTGGGGCAATGCTGTATTATAAAACACATGTAAACGTATATGTAACCGTATTTAACTCAGCATAGTTGTAGCATGTGGTTGTATTAATGAACGTTACAGGATAACTTTATAACCATTTACAAATCTGTAACATTCAATAAAGAAGCACATGTTGCAAGGATTAATGATGTTCCCAACTCCATGTGATTTAGCATCCTCGTGAAATGGGTACTTCTGTTCCTGATCTGCTTTATGGTTTTCACATTCCCATAGACCACTGTAAAATATTTGTATGAGCTGATGTGCATCCTCTGACCAGCCCTGCAAGCTGTGGTAGGCAAGTTGTGATTCTGTGAAAGATGAACTGGCATGTTATGCAAAACCTATATGACAAATTGAAAAGAATATCTGAAGCTCCAGTTGAATTAGCTGTTTGTTTACATCTGCTAACCCAATGTGGAGGCAGTGTACAGTATTTTATAAGTATGTTCATGTAGTAACACTAATATGTTTGTTTCTAGATAAAGTGATGCTAGCGTGTAGGTGGTTTTATACTTGCTCTAAATACTGCATTATAGCTCACTATTCTTTAACAATATTAATGTGACTTAAATGAAGTAATCCCTCTCCAAATCCAGTCTTAATTTTTGTGGCGACAGATGCATGCACTGCTTTATGCATTTATTTTGACTTTTTAAAGGCACTTAATGTTTTACTATTGCCTGCTGTGATGCTTAAACCAGTTAGGAACTCACTCAAATTGTTGGGCTTCTTACACTGTTTGGGGATTATGTCCAATTTAAAAAAATTAAAAACAAAAAAGTAACCAAGGATTTTTTACTATTTTTTTAAGCTCTGAACAAATAATACGGAATAAAGTATTAACTGCAAGGCATATAGCTATGTAACCTGGAGATAGCTAGCCAACACCACTTGGGTTTACCAAGGTCTGGTGTTGGTGCATCTGTGATATATGAAGGACATATTTCTGAGTCTTTAGGGCCATTGGGTGCAAGTTGCTAAACCAGAGATGAGAGTGAGGAGTCCATTCAAGACAGTGTAGAAACCCACATATCAGTATGGATGAATCCAGTGGACAACATGTGACCACTCTCCTACCTTGGGGCTTTTCTCGCATTGTGTGTGAGCCTGGCCTGGGGGAGGGTGAGAGATGGGTGACTGCGTGTCTCACTGAGCACGGAATGACTCTGAAGAGTGTGCCCTTCAAGGAAGTCACCATTTCATTGTTAAAAGCCATTCAACATCTGAACAAGGGAGGATCAAATTTGCATAGTCTTATAAATGATGGCTCCTCAAAGAATAGAGAGAACTTTTCTGTCAGCCTGCACTGGCCTAGGCTTTCTTTTTACCTGTCAAACAGTCTCTTTCTCAGATTGGAGTCAATCAAAGGAGCAGTTGGTTCTGATTTTAAGGAAAACAGGATTTTTTTTTTTTTTGTAATTCATTTGAGAAGTTGGTTGCATTACCTTTTCTCTGATGAATTCCTTGCACTGATCACTGTTAATGAAATCAAGACATGACCATTTCTACATGTGTCTAAGAGGAATTCAGTGGCCAAGTAATCCAGGTGGCAGTAGGAGTGAGGTTAATTTTCCCTTCCCTAACTGACCTGCTCTCCCAGCCCCATTAAACCTTCAAGCCATTGCCTGTTTACACAAAGTTTGTGTGCTGGGAAGTGAAAAGAACACGTATGGCTAGAAGGCCATAGGTTTTCTGAAGAGTGTCAGTGCCAGCCTTGACCTAGGCCTTCCTCTGGAGCTGGGGGGCTGCTGAGGGCTGGGGGATACAGAGAGAGGTTCAGCCTTGGGCCTGGATACACAGTCTTCTTCACCCCCTTAACTTTCTTCCTTACTCTTGGCCCAGCACAAGGTTTTTTGTTTTGTTTTGTTTTGTTTTCTGCCAGACCAGTTGATTTTATCTCCTATCACCTCCCATACCCTCTGGACCCTGGCAGAGGAAACTGAACCAGCGGCTGCAAGCCTTCAGACTTTGTCCAGCCCTCATCTTCCCAGTGACTTAGCTTCCTCCCTGCAACTTCATCCCATGCTCCTAATTTCACTGGTGTTTGCATCAACCTCATCAATTCTTTGCCTGTCTGGATCCCAAAAGAATCAGTCACATCTTTACCCCAGCTTATCACATATCAGCAGCAGCAGCTGTCTGCCTCTAGACTGTGGGGTTGCAAACACAAATACGTGAAGGGGCTGGATCCAGAACACAAATGTGTCAGTTGGGCTGGGAAAAACAACAGGAAGAAGTAGGGTTTATAGGGCTTGAGAGAGCACATGTCTGCTACAAAGACATTCGCATTCAGATTTGCAAACATTGTGCTAGCCAAACGTGTCTGCCAGCAGCTTTTAAACCTGGAGGCAATAGTTTGGGACCTCTGAGTCAGAGCCAACCAGGACCATGTTCCTGATTCCAACTTAGTGAATACATAAACAAAATACACTGAAAATGGAGGTGGGAAAGAAAGGAAGTCACCCTATTCAGGGTTCTTTCTGTTCTCCCAAATGATATGTGCATGTATATTTGCTAGCTGCATCATTCTGGACCTAAATGTGGGATCTTTGTGAGGGAGATTCAGAAAAAGAGTACCATAGCATTGTATCAAGGCTTATCTGCTTCCTGTCACTACAGTGTCTGACCTGAGTTTATATTGCTTCTCCTGCTGTTCAGAACAGTCCATGCAGTATACTGTACTCATTGCTGTTCCATAACACAGAACTTAGACTCTCATTTGTAAACGTTCTAACCATAGTTTATAATGGGGAAAGTTATTCAAATATCATTTTTAAATGAATTCCTATAAATAAAATAATTTTGCAGTTGGGTTTCTTAAATATATATACATCTTTTCCTCCTTTGTGTATAGATAGACAGTGGTTTGCATATCTATCAACATTATAAATATATATAAATCCTTAGAGGAATTTTTCTTTTTTAAAGGTCTATTATTGGATTCACAATGCACTTTGAGCTTGTTTGTTTAGATATATAATTCAAAGCAGAAGTTGGCAGATACCACGGGAAAAACTTTCTGAAATTTCTGTAACAAATGTTTTGCAATAAAAAAAAAAAAAAAAAACCTCAGTAGTTCAAACCATGACTTGGACTTCTTTGTGCATTTATTTGCCACCATGTGATTCCTACCATTCTCATGACAAGAATTGCTGGGGTGCAGAGAGATGGCTGCCTTGGGCTCTATAATTACTTGTAGAGCAGAGGCTGCAACTGGTGGTCTGTGGGTCATACCCAGGCAGCAGAGAAGGAATGTTGTTGTCCAGCACAAATGTTTTAACTTCAAATAATAAAGGGAAAAAAACTGAAGAATACATATATGTACAATCTTTTATCTTTACAAAAAATTTGTTGAGTACCGGTTCTGTGCTCAATGGTGTGGCAAGGTGAAAAGCAGGCAGAGTCCCTGCCCCGTGGTGTTTTGACTCTGACTGTAATAAGGTATGATCAGATATAATTTTGTAATTACCATTTCACCACCTAAGAAATAGAGCATGAAAAGTAAAGAGTCTAGAGGTTCAGAGGAGCGACAGTGCTCTGCAGCTCAGGGCAAGGAAGGCCCTTTGGGGCAGACTACACCAGAATGTGTCCTGAAGAACAAGGAGGGTTTAGCTAGTCAACAGGAGGACGACATGCCATGTAAGAGGGACATTAACTTTTTTAATTGACGTATAATTGCTGTACAATATTATATAAGTTGCAGGTGTACAATATAGTGATTCGCAATTTTTAAAGTTAAGGGGAATGTTAATTCGCTTAGCACCCAAATGTTACAGTGCTTTATCCTCATTAGAACCTCTAGGCAGCCCCAGCCTCGTGGACTTTGTCTCCAGTATGGACCCCAGTGTGGAGAATGAATGAGGCACTGCTCCAAAGAGTACCTTTATCTTTACCTTTCCCACTGGCTCTGTTTTCAGTTTTTTTGAAAATGGAATGGCTGGCATAGCTTTCTACAGGCAGCTTGTCTGTGTTCATAAATGTGCACATTTCTGTAACACATGCAATATTCAATCATGTGTCCTCAGATCTCCTGGAAAATCGGATCATCCATCATTTGCTGCCAAAATCTCAGATTTAGATCAACATGGAGCTTCCTTGAAGGACATATTAATGGAGGTAGAGAAAGATTAAATTTTCTAGAGATAATTTATCACATTTACTTGTTTATATTACCCAATTTGATTAAAAGCCTGAAGATAACTTACCCTAGAAAGGCCTGGGTTACCATACCCTTGTCTATAGAAAGTTCTCAGTAATTATTTCCTTTCTGCCATGCCCGATCTCTGGTGGTTAACTTGGCCTCTGCCATACCATCCAGCACATTACTTTTTTATAGTAGGAGCCATTTCCCAGAAGCCTTGGTCTTGGTCACAGTCATTATCTTACAGTATGTCATCAGATAGATATGATGACACAATACAGACACCACAGAAAGGCCTTCACTCAAAATCATCATCTATTGTCCCAATATTCTTTATCTCAAGCACTAAACAACTTTTTTTAAGACTGGGTGTATTAATCTGCTAGGAAATGCCTTAATAAAACAACACAAACTGGGTGACTTAAGCAACAGAAATGGATTGAATCTAGATCTGGAGGCTGGAAGTCCAAGACTGGTATTGGCAGAGTCGGTTCCTTATGAGGGCTGCGAGGGAGAATCTGTTCTCGGCCTCTCTCCTGCTGCTGGTGAGTTTCTGACGATCTTTGGCATTCCTCAGTTTATAGAAGCATCATCCTATCTCTGCTTTCATCTTCACATAATATCCTCCCTATGGTTTATACTCAAATTTTCCCTTTTTATAAGGACACTGATAGGGGGCCCAACCTACCTGAATATGGCCTTATCTCAACTAATTGTGCCTGCAAAGACCTATCCCTTAATAAGGTCACAATCTGAGCTACTGGAGGTTAAAATTTCAACATATAAATATGGGGGTGGCAAAATTTAATGCTTAACACTGGGTGAATTTGTGAATAGGAGTGTGGTGGTCATCTATCTTTTTAATATCTTTTAAGGTAAAAAAATCAGAATTCAAGAATCAATTGGAAATATGTTGATCAATAGAAGAAAAAGATGGATCAATTGTGCCACCACCTGGAGCCATTAAAAGTGATTAAATCTTTGTATATTGACACTGGCTTCCCAGGTGGCACAATGGTGAAGAATTTGCCTGCCACTGCAGGAGATGAGGACCCTCAGCTTCAATCCCTGGGTCAGAAAGATCCTCTGGAGGAAGGCATGGAAACCCACTCCAGTATTCTTGTCTGGAAAATTCCATGGACAGAGAAGCCTGGCAGGCTACAGTCCATGGGGTCGCAAAGAGTCAGAGCATGCACTCGCATATTGACATTAAAAAATGTCATTGGTATATTGTCTTTTTAAAGGGAAGTACAAAGCATCATATAGAGTGTAATCCCAATTTTTATAAAAACTAAACCAAGTATACAGATACAGATATGTATACAGTATATACTGTATACAGATATATAGATACAGTATATAAATAGTAAAAAGACTAGAAGAATACAGAAAAAGGGAGAGAAAGCAATAAGTTTTGCAACAGAATTTTTTTCAGAAATTCAAATACTGTTGAAAAGTAACCTAAAGTGGCCTAAGTAAAGTTGGTTCAAGTACCAATAGACATCAACCAAGAGGGTTTTCTTTGACTTCTTTCTGTCCTAGGCGCTGCAATAATCACAAGCTCTGTAATAGCAAGTCCTCTCCACTAAAAAATGATAAAGGTGGAAGAAAAGAAAAGTGTTGGCAATGATTTAACTATTAATGTCATGAAACTGTAATTTTAGGCACAAATACAATCAGTTCCTTTCTAGCAGGTACTTTGTTCCTCTGGAAGAACTGAAAATTTTATTAAAAAGGCAAGACTGTCATGACTAAAAAGATAATTACATACTCCAGTTATTTAATTAGAGCTGCTGAAAAAAATGGAATGAGCAGCCCAAGTTTAGCTCATCAATGCTGGAAGTGTTCATGTAGAAGCAGCATGGCCACCAGGAAGGCAATGTGTGGATGGTTTTACATTCAGGCAGGACATTGGGCTGTGTTATCTACTCTGAGAATCTGCATAGAACAGCATAGAGATGCTCTTAGAAGTAAGAGGTCAGAAAGAGTACTGTAGCTAGGCAGGGCCTAAAGGAATGTTCAGGACTGAAAAGACAGGAGATGAGGGAAAGGCTGGGGTCCCAGGCAAAACAAACGTGTAGCCATGAGAACACATAAGACACTGGGAGAACGCTGGGAAGACAGCCTAACAGGGTGGAGAGGCCACGCTGGAGACTTGTGGGAAAGAAGAACTCTCCCTAATACTCACTTAATCTTCTCAACACATCTGTGAAATTGGTACTCTTCTTCTTCTTCCCCAGACAGGAAAAGATGACTCAGCAGTTTATACCTAAATGCCAGGTTTGAGTTTGGACTCCATTCTGTACTAAAAAGAAAGCGACTGAAGAATTCTGGGGAAAACTGATGTGTAAAAACATGATATGGTCAAGAAGGGAGAGGTCCAGTCAAGGGAACTGTGGGATTAGGCAAAAGGAGATTAAACCCCTTTGGATGAAAAGGCATTTTGAGGAAATTTCACAACTCTTCCTAATTCCAGAAATATTTCATGGGTACTATTCGAGAAACACTCAACCAAGTGCTGGCACATTCTGTTTGAAATGTCACCCTCTTACTTCATTCCCTGGTGAATAACTAGTCATCCTTTCTAGAGGATTATTTTTTAGTGTGTGTCCAGCTGAGAATCCTTTGAGATACCTCCTTGCTGGCAGTTGTTTTGTACAATGTGGACAAGCTGTACCCTTTCCCTCAGCCACAATGTTGGCTACATCTTTGGAATTTGGAATAGAGGCAGGGGTAGGGACAATCGTGGGCTATAACCATAATTTGCAGACTCAGGAATTGTCTACAGTCATCTTCCTACATGGGCTTCTCTGTAGCTCAGTTGGTAAAGAATCCACCTGCAATGCAGGAGAACCCAGTTCAATTCCTGGGTTGGGATGATCTTCTAGAGAGAAGAGATAGGCCACCCACTCCAGTATTCTTGGGCTTCCCTGGTGGCTCAGCTGGCAAAGAATCTGCCTGCAATGTGGGAGACCTGGGTTTGGTCCCTGGGTTGGGAAGATCCCCTGGAGAAGGGAATGGCTACCCACTCCAGTATTCTGGCCAGGAGAATTCCATGGACTGTACAGTCCATGGGGTCACAGAGTCGGACGTGACTGAGCTAATTTCACTTTCACTTTCTGTCTTACTTACTTGGTAAGCACAGCAATGCTTCATCAAATAGGGTGTTGTCTCTGTTTAAGAAAGAAAATTGAGCTCTCTTTTGCATCACTTTTGCCAAGGGACCCACTTTTTCTTTAAGACAGTGGGTGGAGGGGCCATGTGGGGAGGGCTGTGGGTGGAGAGATGGAATTTGTTGATAGAGATCTTTCTCAATGATATTTTCTCTCCGAGCTCAAACGTAATCCACACAAAGGAGCTGCTCCTAAATTATGTTCCTTTCTTAGGAATTCAACCAGACTTGTCTGCTATTTGGGGTTTCTATGCTGACAGCAAAAGCTCCCTAGTGGTTCTATTTCATTCAACCAGTTTTACTGGGCCATTAGCTCAGTCTGCAGGGGCAGAAAATCAGGTCAGTCCTGTAAAGTATACGGACATTCCCAAAATTTCAATAACTGCTTCTTTTCCTAGTTTGTTCTCTCAGTTTCTCTGTTATGAGAGGTTTAGAGCCTGGACCAGATTAGTGATGCTTACCACTTGAGTTATTACCACCTATGGGAACTATTGAAAGCTAGGAACCCTCCTTCGGGAAAAAAATGTTTAGATCTGGGAGACCATTTAAAGGGGCTCCTGGAAGCCACAAAAGCCACCCATAGTCACCAAGGGAAGACTGTCTGAACCCTAAGTTAAGAACCAAATATTTCTCCAGCTCTAAAGCTCTGAGACTCAATGGAGACTGTCAAGACAGAAAGTACAGGGTCATTTTGAAACATCGTCTGCAGAAAAAATCGAGTTGACGGCTGCATGAGCCTTGATACAAGTGACAGGTGCTCACCTGCCCTCCCCCACAGCTGCTGAATAAAATGCACTGAAGTCGGACCAGAAAGATCTGGAATGAAGTTGGTCAGTCTATTCCCAGTGAAGGCGGTGTGAACCATTTGTGCGCCTTCAAGTCTCCCGCAAAGCACAGATTCCACAGCCCTCCAACTGGAAGCTCTGCCTGCAAATAAGGGTTGATCACTAATCTCCTCAATTATCTGTCAAGATCAAGCTCCCTGCCTCCCTCTCATGAAGCACTGTGCACTGATGAGAAAGCCACCCCTATCTAAGCACCCAGCCTTTCTCATCATGACTTTATGGAGTTGACTAATGGTTTTAGTAACCATTGAGACATTCCTTGACTTAATCAATTATTATATAGGGCATTGCAAACTGCACCCTCCCTCCCTCCCTCCAGAAAGACTCAAGCCAAAGGAGCAGTCCTACGCTCACATTCAAGTGAGGTGAGAACTAGAGCTGATCAATCTGCTGCTACCATGACTTCTTGATGTCACATGGTGTCACTGTGGAACACTGGCCCTGCACAGTCTCAAATGTCTGGCCTGAATCAGACCACTTTGAGCCTCTTCCCTGAACAGGCTGCTGTGTCTGCTAAAAAGGCCTGTCCCTGTACAAGAGTGCTAAGTGGAGCTGTGGACTTTGCTCTCCTCGGGTTCCCACTTCAGGTCTCTGGTGCACATACACCAACCATCTCAGCACGTCCACCCATCCCTGGAGCGCTGATTCACGATGACTCTGGCATCTCCCACTCACGGACCCCATGACGGAAAACTCCGTTCCTTTCCCAGAGACCCACGTTAGGGAACAAGCCGTTTTTCCTTCAGAAAAAGTGGATCTGATGAGCTCCCTTTCCCATGCACCCTTCTAGAGGAAGTCATGCTCATGTCCCAGAGATAAAGTGCCCTTCCAAGGGTATCTCCCCCAGTGACTCTAAGGTAATTACCCCCTTCCTTCTATGGGTCCCACCTTCAAAGTTTCCAAAGTTATTTCTGGCATCTCTACACAGAGAAGAACAAACGCACAGATTTAATCTCCAGTGGACCCTCCTATATGTTATCCATCTGCAAAGTACCTGCTATTGACAGTTACACGTTATACCTATGCTCCCTGGTTTTACAGCTGTTCATGTCCTTTCTTCATAAGGTCATTTATACAACTTGTGACTATATATAAGCTAGTCAGTTTAATTAGCTAACCTTTTTCAAAACCTAATAATCTTCAGCCAGACCAGAGGACAGAACTGAAAAGCACTAGTATTAGTATATAAAAGAATCCTAAGAGCCAACTCTACAGGGCAAATAGCTCTGGTTAAACTAAGTGTACTGAATTTATCAGCATAGACTACAGACACCATTATCATCATCAGAACTACCATTTATTAGGCATCTGGTGACTGCAGCCATGAAATTAAAAGACTCTTGCTCCTTGGAAAAAAAAGCTATGACCAACCTAGACAGCATTAAAAAGCAAACACATTTCTTTGCCAACAAAGGTCTATCTAGTGAAAGCTGTGGTTTTTCCAGTAGTCATGTGTGGATGTGAGAGCTGGACTATAAAGAAAGCTGAGTGCCGAAGAATTGATGCTCTTGAACTGTGGTGTTGGAGAAGACTCTTGAGAGTCCCTTGGACTGCAAGGAGATCCAACCAGTCCATCCTAAAGGAGATCAGTCCTGAATATTCACTGGAAGGACCAATGCTGAAGCTGAAGCTCCAAGACTTTGGCCACCTCATGGGAAGAGTTGACCCATTGGAAAAGACCCTGATGCTGGGAAAGATTGAAGGCAGGAGGAGAAGGGGATGACAGAGGATGAGATGGTTGGATGGCACCACAGACTTGATGGATGTGAAGTTGAGCAGGCTCCAGGAGTTGGTGATGGACAGAGAAGCCTGGCATGCTGGAGACCATGGAGTCACAAAAAGCTGGACATGACTGAGTGGCTGAAATGAACTGTTTGTTGTAATACACTTTATGTACAGTATGTCTCACCTTCAAAACAGTTCTACAATGTGGACTTTCTAACTTCCAACTTAGCAGATAGGAAAGTTGAGACTCAGCATGGTCAAAGATACTTCCATAGTCACACAGCTAGCAAGCAATGGAGCCCAAATTCAAACACAGATCTCTCAGACTCTAAAGCCTATGTTTTTCCCACTTCCTGCCTCTAAGAGAGTGTGCAAACCATGTATCTTCAGCTCTATACCTCTTGGGGTTCTCAGATGCCAAAGAGTAACTCTTCAGTTGGAACTCATTTGATGGAACTAACCAACGAAGGCTGACAATGAATTATCTTCTCAAATCTCTGCCTTCCGTATTTGTTTTTATAAAGTACTGTAAAATAAGGTTTAGTCTTAGTATTTATCTTCTCCAAATTCTTTTGTGCCAAGAACATCTTTTAAAAAAAAAAAACACCTGAATAAGGTTTTTAAGGCACTTTTTGTGTTAAATTTAGTCGATAAGTAAAACTGATAGGGGAGGGAGGACTGGAATCATAAATATCTATTTCCTGAGTTTGCTGTTAAGCTAAGCTGAAATGCTTAAATGTTTCCCACTTCTACATTACAAAAGAATGACCACAGCATCCCATTACTTACCATTTTGACAACATGTAATCCATCTCATCCAACTCACCTGTTGGAAAGCAAATGGCTCCACTGAGCAAGCCAGAAGATGATAAATGGAGAGCAGAGTCTCTGCTGGCGGTGGCTCATCCATCATGTCTCCCAGGAAGTGAGACCCGGGGGAGCAGCTATGAGTGAGGAGACACCCCATGTTGCCACCAGGAAGGAAGAGGCCACCAACATGGCATCTCCATACCTGCTCAGCTTCAGGATCCAGCGTTGCCAGGTTGCGTCCCCTTGTACTCAGCACCTGAGTCCTCTAACCTCACTTCTCTGAGGCAGCCCTGCTTTCGTCAAGAAGCACTCCAATAGACAAACTTTTCATGTGGTATTTTTCAGTTCTCTATTTGCTCACTTTGGTAAAAGAGAAGAGGGTCAGTGTTCACCGAGTGCTGGCTCTGAGGCAGCCAGTCTGACACATGTTCACATTGAACAGCTACCACAGCCCTAGAAAGTGGGCATTCTTATTCCCTTTTAACAGAGAGATTATATCTCTTGCTCAAGGACACACAAATATCACATAACAGCATTGAGCAATAATCCCAGGTCTGTGCGGCTGGCTAGTCTGTTAACTCTTGACCCTCCTTCTAAGCATATCCCTCTTCTGTTCTTTAAGAACGTGTGTCACCAGGATGCACATCAAACACTGTTTTGGCCTCTGGAGACTTGGAGCTGAAAGAGAAACTTTCTAAGCTATCTACTCCCAATGGCTCTTTGCCTCTCTTCTCTGCTATAATGACTTATACTCCCTTGACTAAGCCACTCTATGCTGGCAATAATCTCATTCAAGAAAGCAAATCAGAACTCAAAAGAGTTGAGCAGCATAATGATTCGGGACCACGTTGAATCTGTGTTCATTTTTTAAGTAAATGTTTACAGCCTTCACAATTTTGTTATTTTATCTTTAATTACTGCTGTATTATTATCTATTATTCTATCACAATCCTGGGTTGAGAATCCTGATTGAATTCAACCAATAATCAGGAAAGTAAAGCCCCAGTGAAGATAAGTGTTTTGCCCAGGTCACACCACTCCAGGCCTTGGTTCCTACCACTACAACCACAATATCCCACTATCAGTCCTGGGCCAGGACCAAGTCTTGTTCCTAATTCTTCCTGACTCCCCTCTCTGTGCCCTCTCTTCACCTTCTTGCTATCTTTTCATTGCTAAGTCTGTATCTTTTATGGACAGAGACTGTCTTTCTCCCCACCCCTCTCCCTCACCCAATGCCTCTCTTAATTGGCTATCTCAGAAAAACAGAATTCAGCCCACATTCTGAGGAAGACAGCTAGGCACCACACCAGCTGTGCCACAGATCAGTGGTTCTCAAATAGTTTGATCTCAGGCTGCTTTACACTCTTCGAAATTATTGAGGACCCCATAAAGCTCCAAAGCCAGCAAACAAACAAAAGCATTGTTTTATATTTGCAAACCTCTTTAATGTCTGGCTTAAGAGAAGACAGCAGGATTCTCAAATTTGCTTCTGCATTCGATTCATTGTGATGCCACCTATCATGTAGCTTCTGGAAAACTCCACCATACAATCATGAGAGTAAAAGGGGCAGATACTGTCTTAATAATACTATGAAAACAGTTCTGATTTCACAGACCCACTGAAATAGTCTCCAGAACCCCCAGATGTTCCAGGATCATATATTGAAAAATCAATGCATGGAGCAATGAACTTGGAGTTACAGGAATTCCAATCCTGGTGAGCGCTTAATAGTTACATGACCTAAATTCATGCAGAAGAGCCTGGCCCATACAGTATATTAAAAAGTTTTTAAAGCCTTCCCAAAAGATAATTATGTAAGAAGGGAGCATGCCTAGGGATAGTACCTGAATACAGAGAATGACTAATGATGGGATATCAAGCAGGCAAGGAAACAGAAAGTGAAATGTGAAAACTGGTGGCAGTGGTATGGATCATCACTTCCTGATGTCTTCAGGTTCACATAACATATGTGCCTGCTTTCTGGAAAGCTTCTGGCTATAGCTGCATGTGTTCTACTTAGTCCAGTGATATGTGGGTCTTTCAATCCACACTGACTCATCTGAACCCACCTCTGCCTACAGCATAGAATAGGAAAGCGTCTGAGGTTTGCCCTGCAGAAATGAGTCCCTTGACTGAATGATCCATCTAAGCTTGTTTGTCACTGGGCCTCCCTTTCTCCTCAGCCTGATGGACATCACCTGAGGAGCTCTTCTGCTCCCACCATCCCCATGCCATAGGCATGGATGGGGTCTGGGATGCATTTCAATGTATTTTCCCACTAGATAAGGGCAGGAACTCTTAATTTTACTTAGTTTTTTGGGAATTGGTTTTGTGGGTGTTTTAAATATTAGAGTGTGGTCTGCATTCCGACTTATGAAAATTTTTTTTGGTGGCCTGGTGTACTCTGCTATTCCTTTTCATCTTTCACAGCCATGAAGGACCAAGAATGAGCTGTAAAATCATATTCCTACCACTGAGAAAGCAGGGTTTTGAGGACCTTCTAACTGTAATTTTAATTGAAACACACTGTCCAACACTCCCTGTCCCCCCCAAGAAAAACACAAAGACCTGAGGAAGGATCATGAGGCCCTTGCAGCCCTATCTCGTCCATCCTTTGAATTTCAATTGGAATTTAGGTGGAAACCCAAGACTAAAATATTCAAGAAGAAAAAAAGGCGTTGGCGATGGGGAATACAAATGCCATTACCTGCTGCCCTCAACTAGGCACTGTCAGATGGGAATTGTGGTTGGCAGGGAAGTACACACTCCATCTAAAGGGGACTGCTATCCATCACACTACAGAGTGGGCCCACAGTGCCAAAAGTTTTCTCTCAGATCTCTCTTTCCAAGAGATTCTAGAAATCTGGGCTTTTTTTTTTTTTCATATGTGAAATCTTCCCACACAAGTGTTTTGAATAATGTGTTTTTTTCCCAGTTTTATTGAGATATAATTGACATACAGCAGTGTGTAAACCTAAGGTGTACAGGATAATGATTTGACTTACATTATGAAATGATTATCACAGTGAACACCATCATCTCATATAGATACAAAATTAAAGAAATAGAAAAACATTTTTTTTTTCTTGTGACAAAAGCTCAGGATTATACTCACCAACTTTCACATATAACTTATGCCAGGATTAATTATTATCTTTATCATGAAGTACATTACATTCCTAGTACTTTTTTATAACCAAAAGCTTGTACCTTTTGACTGAATACCTTCATCCCAATTACCCTTTCCCTCTTTCACCCCCTGCCTCTAGTAACCACATATCTGATATCTTTTTCTATGAGTTTGTTTCTTTGTTTTTGAAGTATGATAATAACGCAATGTTAGTTCCTAGTACACAACGTAGTGTTCAGTATTTCTATATATTTCAAAACGATCACCACAGTAAATGCAGTTACCATCTGTCACCATACAAAGATACTATGTAATTATTAATGATATTCCCCACCCTGTATATTTCATCCCAAGACTCATTTACTTTGCAACTGGAAGTATATACTTCTTTTTTAAATTTATTTATTGACTTTAATTGGAGGATACTTACTTTACAATATTGTGATGTTTTGCCATACATCAGTAAGTTTGTACTTCTTGGTGGTGGTGGTTTAGTCTTCACCTATTTCTCTAGTACTTAAATGTTTACAAGTTTCTGAATAATTCACTTTTTGTATTTTTCAATAAAAATTCAACAATTTTTTTTTATAAATCAGTTTCAATAAAAACGTCTATGGGCTGCCTGTTTGTTCTATAGCCCCAAATGTCATTTCTCATGATGCAAGACTGTTTCTCCCAACCCAAAACACTGTGGCTCCTGTCTAACGTTGCCTAGCGCTCAGTTTTTGTGTTTGTCTTCTACTATGATGAAAATTTGCACTTTACACTGTCATAGAACACGTAGCAATGTAACTGATGTTTCACAATTTCAGGAGCTGATCTGGTGTACTTTTGACAGATCTGACATGTTTACACAAGAATATTCTTCTTCTGGAAAGTTTCCAAGATCACCAAGTAATTATGGCCCTGGGGTTCTCTCTTACTTCAATGACCATTGTTGCATCCCCTTGGTCCCCCAGGGTGCATTGCTGCCCAGCATGGTCAGTGTTTTTCTTGATAACCTTGGCACAGATGTGTTAAAGTAGAGATATCAATCAATCAATCCTAAATCATTGGGGAGAACTGAAAGGAAAAGCAGAGCAATAAACAGAGAAACAGAGCGAAAAACACTATAAAAACACTTCAATTTACCAAGTACAATTCTCTGTTCCCTTCTTTCATAGGAAAAAAAAAAGACTTTTATTCCTGCTGTTACTATTTATATAGCCATAAATGATACACAGTACTGTCTCATAGATTTTAATTTTTCATAAATGATATATCACTGTATTTGTCCTATAATCTTTTGTATTTAATATTATGTTTTTGAAATCTTTTTTGTTATATAGTGACCTAATTCAGGTCCTCTCTCTTTTCTTCTTGGTGACCCTGACTAGAGGATTGTCAATTTTGTTTGCTGTTTCAAAGAACTACCTCTTGGTTTTATTAATTTTTTCTATTGTTTTCTTAATCTCTATTTGTTTCTTTGCTGATCTTTACTATCTCCTTTCTTCTGCTGACTTTAGGTTTTGTCTTGTCTTTTTTCTAATTCTTTTAGGTGTTATAATAAGCTAGGTTTTTTATTTGAGATTTGTCTTGTTTTTTGAGGAAGGCCTGTATCGCTGTGAACTTCTATCTAAGAATTATCCTTGCGGCATCCCAGAGATTTTGTATGGTTGTTATGGATCTAACTCATTCCGCTTCATTGCTATATAGTTTTCTATCACTTATGTCACAGTTTAATTTAGCCATTCTCCTTTGGTGAACATTTAGGATTTTCTTGTTTTTATTCCCACTACTATGAATGATGTTGTACGCCTTCAACACTAAGTCTTTCTGGAAAGAGAATTGCTGAGTTGTACCCAATATACTTTCCTCTGTTTCAGATTTTGTCAAATTGTTTTTCAAAGTAGTTGCAACAATTGACAGTTTCCAACTGTGTATGGGAGGCTCTTCTAAAAGGGTCTTGTTAACTGTGTGATCCTGAAGGCTGTTAAGATCTGGTTAGTACATGAACACAGTGAAAAATATGCCCTTTTAGAAATGTGGAATATCTCTGAATACTGTGCTGTGCTGTGCTTAGTTGCTCAGTCGTGTCTAACTCTTTGTGACCCCATGGACGGTAGCCCGCCAGGCTCCTCTGTCCATGAGGATTCTCCAGGTAAGAATACTGGAGTGGGTTACCATGCCCTCCTCCAGGGGATCCTAGCAATCCAGGGATCAAACCCAGGTCTCCTGCATTGCAGGAGGATTCTTTACCATCTGAGCCACCAGGGAAGCCCAAGAATATTGGAGTGCATAGCCTCTCTACTCAGTAGTAATATTCAAGATAGATTGTTAAGTACAAAAAGCAAGAAGGAAAAAAGTATGTATGGTAGACTATAATTTATCTAAGAATTAGAAGGATATAAGTAGCTGTATGTACATTGCTTATACTTTTCAATGGAATGATAAAACAATTTTTAATATTAACTATAGATAGAAGAAATAGGTAGAGGGAACAGGAAAAAGGCTAGACTTCTTTGAATATACCTTTGTTTTATAGATTTAATTTTGGGACTATTTACTATCTTGCATAATTATAACAAAGTTAATATAGTATAAAAACAACCATAAAAATCAGAAGTAGAATAAAGCAAATCAATCTAAGTGTGTGTATAATTGGTGGCAGAACCAGAGATGAACTAATCTAAATCACTTCATGATATAGAACTGAAAAAAAAAAACCAACCTTATGTTAATAATTAAATTAGTGGTTGTGGTGTTGCTATTGTTAGTTTTAGACTGGAAGAGGGTGAGAATAGAGCAATTTAGCAATTATATTGTATCATTAGAAATCATGCTTTTTAACTTGAGAGAAAGATATACACATATACATACTTTTCACCATATTTCCACTGATGCACCTCCTGAATTTGGGTAACACTTTGAGCCTGTGTTGAATGGGAGGCAGAGGAAACCATGTCTAAAGGGGTTTGACTCCTTCAAGATGAAAGATACTGTGAAATGTCCATTTCTATAATTTCTATATGTTGGACAATACCCAGACCATTATAAAATACAAATTATAATTCATATATATTCTTTATATAAAAATATATGTCCTTTTATAAAAACATATATATATATATATATATATATATATACACTCTTTATATAAAAATGGAGGCTCAGAGAATATCTCCGGAAACCGTTACCATGCTGAGGTTTGTGACTTTTCAACAAGGAGGGGATTTCTGATATATTGTGAACACAGCATTAAAGGGATGAAACAATTTCTTAAAAGAAGGACTAAAAAAAGCAGACAGCTCCCCTGCCTCTCATGGTGTCTCAATCTTTTCCATATTTAGTGAGTAAGAGTCAAAAATATCAAAACTCCTGGGAAATTCTCAGTAAAAGAATTTATTTTTGCTCAGCATAATTTCGTTCCATTTGTGGCTTTATCATGCAAGGCTCAGGATCCCTTATACTTGAGAGAGAGATTGGAAACAGGATGATCCATGATTGTCAATCAGCAGTCCAAAGATTCCTTTTCATTTGGTCATTTTCTAACACAGGTTTATGATATCAACAAAATGGGATCAAAAAGAATGTGAGTGTGGTCTTAAATAACAAACAATCCTTAAATGAAGAACACTAGGCTGTGATTTCATTAATGATAAAAGAGACCTTACATCATCTATAAGACTACATAGTGAAGGAAGCAAATTTATGATAAACAATGCCATGCAATGAGCAGGACAGTAGTGTTAATTGCTCTTAATTTATTCTGCAAGCCAGACACAAGGCAAGGCTTGGAGAAAGTAATGATTTTTTTAAAACCTAAACCCTGACATAGAAGAGTCCATAAGGACAGAGAACTGGGTTCTGCTTGAATCATCCTTTAAGAAGACATTTTTCCTTCTTCCCAAGTAGCTTCTATATCTACTGTCCTGAAATATGGGCTAGGATCTTCCCTCATAGCTCAGTGGGTAAAGAATCTGCCTGAAAGGCAGGAGACCTGGGGTCCATTTCCTGGGTTGGGAAGATCCCATGGAGAAGGAAATGGCAACCCACTTCAGTATTCTTGCCTGGAGAATCCCATGGACAGAGGAGCCTGGCAGGCTACAGTCCATGGGCTCGCAAGGGCTGGACACGACTTAGCAACTAAACCACCACCACCACCACCAATATGGGCATATGTTAAAATCTTGGACCCAGAACCAGACTTGCAGTTACTGTGAATGCAGGATTCCAAGTCCCAGCTAAGAAGGAAATTCGGTGCCATATAGCAGAAGCAGCCAGGTATTTTTAAGGCATAATACTTGCTCTAGGTGTTTGGCTATGCTATTTTAAGTCCATTAGTAATGGCTGATTTAAAAGTTAGCACATCCAAACTGGAATAAACCTTGGGAATAATGACGTATCTGCTGGCTATGGGCTAAACTGTGTCTGCCTACCAAGTTCCTATGGTGAAGCCCTACCTACATCCCCCACCATATGACTGTATTTGGAGGTAGGGCCTGGAAGAGGTGATTAGGTTAAAAGAGGTGAAAGTATGGTCCTGATCCAATAGGACTGTGATATGATATGAAGAGGCAAAGGGAGATCCCTATCTCTCTGTCTCTCCCTGGCACACAGTGAGGAAAGGCCATCTGAGAACAGTGAGAAGCTGAGCCATCTACAACCAGGAAAAGGGACCTTAGCTGAAACCAAGTGACCAGCACCCAGAGCTTGGCCTTCTAGCCTCCACAACTGTGAGAAATACAATTCTGTTGTTTAAACCATCCAATCTATGCTATTTTGTTATGGCAGCCAGAGCTGACAAACACACTGCTGCTTTTAAAAACTGCCATGCAGATGCTATAGGTAAATCATGTTTAATGAGCTCGGGTTTCTAATTTAGTATGCAATCACATAATTTGAGGATTTTTCAAGTTTAACAAAATTCTAAACAATGTCTAGTCCTGGGATACCTCGCATCATGTCACTGGTGGTATGTATGGACACTGTGTTAAGGACTCTGGTTAGGGTTGAGCTCAATGAGAAAAGAGAGCTGAGATCAATTAGGGCTGCTACTGTCACCTCTAAACCCCTGGAGTGTGTCTGTGGGGGCACGGAGGGAAAATGGGGATATGTGGATTACATTAACATACATTGGCCACCCCTGGTCAGAGCCAACAGCCCACTTCGGGGCAAAAGCCCCAGATTTACTCCTAAACTCTACCACTAGCTGGTCAGGGCCAGTAACCTTAGAAAGCAAAAATAAGTCACCTAAAATATTTAAGCCTGGGGTTATTCATCAGCAGTCAAGTGAGGATAGTAATTAATGGTACTTGCTCCAGCTCTCAGAGAAGCCAGGTGATGAGATCAAATAAGATGATGTTTATGCAAAGGTTTTGTAAACCCCGAACACTATGCAATATCAGTTTGATTTAAAAAAATAATTAATCATCCCTTGTAGATAGATGGCTACTTATCTTTCACCAAAGTGGAACCACTGCTGGCTGTAATCCCCATGTGGGCATTCCAGTATAATTAGGAAATAAAATCAGCCAGAACAGTTTTTAAGCAATGTGGGTTTCTTTTCTAAAGGGGTGACTATTTTCAAAAGTTTCCACTTATTAATTATATGTATTTACATATCCCCTCTTATCCACAAAGCCTTGGAGGCAGTGTACAAACCACATAAAAGTACATACAATACCTGATACTAGAACCAAAGGGAAAGGGCACAAAACTGTCAGACAATATGGAAATTTAGAATCTGAGCTTCCCGGCAACCGAGGAAAAATAAGACAACAGAGTTATATAATTCTCATGTTGAGAAAGGAGAAAAAAGCTTTACAGAAGAGTTGTAATGAAAAGAAACTTTCTTCACTGTACAGAAAGAAGATAGCCAATCTTTTTCCATCAGGCCCCATTTGCCCATGTAAATGTGGACACAGCTAACAGTCTCTCAAGAGTCCTGCAAATATAAACGAGTCTGTGTCACCAAGAGTGAGAACGTGCCCCTGAGGCTGCACAGAACCCTGTTAAGAATATGGAACTGAGAATCTAAACCTGTTCAAGCCCCAGGTTTAGATTTTCTTGGCTGGGTGGCCACAGGGAAATATTTTAATTCTCTGAGTCTTGGTTCTCTGTCTAATAAGAAGGAATAATTATACCTACCTTTGAGAGTTGTGATGAGGAAAACACAAAATCTATTTGGCAAATGCTTAACTTATAAAGCAGTAATGACATGTTTGTTTTTATTAATCCTCTTGTTTACAGCTCATGAATGTACCTAAAAGCAATGCGCAGCATGTATTGAATGTCCGCTAATCCCACATCTTCCTTCTTGGAGATTTAATGTGTCCATCAGCATGCTGCAGGCCTGAAAAGTCTCACAAATAAAATGCTGTTTAGCTGTTTCACTGCCTATTTCCAGAGTTAACTGAAATACAGATCCCACTTGTTTGTGTATGACGCCTAGTCCATAATCCATTTTGAGAGAACATTAAACTAACCCATGTTGGGGAGCAACTTGGCCAGCATTCTTCCCCCCAGTTTTCCTAGATATTTCTTCACCTTCTCCATCCATGTAGTGCCTCTTCACTCAAAGGAGTTGAATGTTTCCACATGATCTCATATTTTATCTTCACTAGTCACATATACTAGGAACCTAATACAAGCTGCGCAAATTACAATGCCCTTGGGATCCAGCTCTCCAAATTACCCCCAGTGAATTTCACCTCCTGTCTTTCACACACGTGTGTAGTTCCCTCCCACACTGAATGAAGCCACTATCCGAACACATTCCTGGTTATCAGAACAGGTACGTGGTGGGGGGTGAGGGGAAAGTGAGGGGAAGGGGGGAAGAATTCCTGTCACTTGATGCGCAGAAACCAAGCATTCTGCTAAATGTCTTCCAGCGCACTGGACAGCACCTCCCCTCCAATAAAGAATTCCCTGGCTCAAAATGTCGGTAATGCAAGGTGGAGAGTGAGTGAAGTCGTTCAGTCATGTCCGACTCTTTGCGACAACCAGGCTCCTCCAGCCACGGGATTTTCCAGGCAAGAATTCTGGAGTGGGTTGCCATTTCCTTCTCCAGATCTTCCTGACCCAGGGATTGAACCCAGGTCTCCATCATTGTAGGCAGACACTTTACTGTCTGAGCCACCACGGAAGTCCTGGTGCACGGGCACCAGGAATGCCGAGGTTACAAAATCCTAAATTAACCCCTTCTTTAAAATATTTATATTTCCGACCTGCCTAGTCTTTCAGGGCCGACTGGCCCAGAAATCTATTAATACTGCCTTCTGTGATGCGTGAAATATTTTCTTCCCTCTGATCTTCTTTAGTTGGCCTAGTTTATGTACCTATGGTACTCCAGAGTGTCAAAAACAATCCATGGGGCTCTCATGGATTAAATTCTCACCTTGCTGAGTCAGATTAAATCCATCAGTGCTGTGCATTCCAGGCCACAGTTGTAGCTACATAGTTGTGTCGGGAGTCAGCCCCGTCCCTGCCAACTGCCCTGCTTCTCTCATGGCTGCCCACCCTGCATCTTCTCCGAGACGGTACAACAGGTCCTTCCAGGAGTGAAGGACCCATCCACAGCCAGTGCTGCAGATACAGCAGAGCCCTGCCGTGAGCTGGTTGCTTCCCGCCAGAGACCACCGACACACTGCCCAGGCCACAGTCCAGAGCCAGAAAATATCACCTCCTCACCATAGTTGGCAAAATGTCTTTCTCTGTATAATGCATGCAAGAACCAGCTAAATTGTGCCATAAGGTAACTTTCTTTTCTGTGATTAAGTTCCCTTTTTCAGCTCCTACTGTGCTCAAGGGTAGAGCCTTAATCTCAGCAAGTTGGGGATTCCTAAAGAGTCCCAAGGACTTCCCTGGTGGCTCAGATGGTAAAGCGTCTGTCTACAGTGTGGGAGACCTGAGTTCGATCCCTGGGTTGGGAAGTTCCCTGGAGAAGGAAATGCCAACCCACTCCAGTACTCTGGCCTAGAAAATCCCATGGACGGGGGAGCCTGGTGTCCATGAGGTCGCAAAGAGTCGGGCACGACTGAGCGACTTCACTTCACTCTACTTCACTTCAAAGAGTCCCATTAGCTCAGAGCTCCCAGGATTTCAGGGGAAGGAGTCAGTAGGCCCACTGTGTCATCATCTACCACAGCGACACCACAGAGGCTTCCCCACTCCCTGCCGCAGTCCGCCATGTTGCTCTAGTTGCTGTCCTGTTCACTGACTCTCTGTGACTCATCCATGCCACTTTCAGAAGCACAAGTCCAGGCTGCAGTTCTCACGTTACCCTGGGCCTCAAGAAACTCAGAGGATTTGACTGAGGACCTTCACATTCCATACTCTGCTGGGCACTTTCTTGGGCTCAACCTTCATGCCCTGTGCCTCAGTTTCTCAAAAGCACCTTGGGTACCATCATTTCTCTCCCAGACTTGGGCCAAGGTCAGGCAGGGCACAGGAATCCTTCCCAAAGACTCAGCGCTCCCCGCGCTTCTCTTCCCCACTCTGACTTCCAGTCTGAGAGCTTTTCCCTGTTTGCCTATTTCATTCTTTTTTCCTCCTCATTATGTATTCTCTCTGCTCTGAGTTCCCCGAGGACCCATGCTTTTGAAACTCCAAAGCTTAAGCTTTTCTTTCTTTCTTTTTTTTTAACTCAAAGTACCATCTCTTCTTTTTGATTTTCAAAAGTCTGTTTAGACTCTTTGCTCTCTCTCTGCATTTTCACTGAGTCATTCATTCACCAAGAGACTAGAAGCAGAATGTTGTTAGCCTGAATTCAGGGAAGGGCTAGGGGCCTAAGGAAATGAGGGGGAAAACTTTGGTTAAACTTCAAAATAATATAATTATCCCATAATACTGAGTCCCTGGCCATTTGTGGGTCCACTTTAGTGGCCTGTCCATGATTTTGTATCCTATCTTGACAAAGTTTAAAGTTTCACTCCCTGGAAGAGCTGGGTATAGGGGTAATAGATTTCATCTCACTTTCTAAATCCAGTTGATTGATAGTGGCTGCATGGAATAGTGTTGAAAAGGATTTTTGAGATCTCTTGGGCTCAGTGGGCAAAAGTGGATTAGTCACATTTGCTATGGGTAAAGGAGGAGAGAAGTTATAGCCTCTGTGCCAAGAATTAGCCATCACCAGCTTACTCTTATCTCATCTAGAACTTCCCTTTTTCAGTTCATACAAGTAATATTGTTAGAGGGCCTGATAGAAAGTCAAGGGTAAGAGGGTAGTCTCCAATAAAAAGGGTGATGTGCTAATAAAGGCAGGATGATCCCAGAACTGACTCCCCAAGTGGTACCCCTCAGAATAGGAATGGGCTATGACATATTTTCCTTCCTTCTCCCCAGCTTCCAGGCCTGCCCTCAGGGAGAGATGGAAGAATTAATGGGGTTTGTACCCTCTGGAGTTAGTGAAGTGAAGTCGCTCAGTCGTGTCCGACTCTTTGCGACCCCGTGGACTGTAGCCTACCAGGCTCCTCCGTCCATGGGATTTTCCAGGCAAGAATACTAGAATGGGTTGCCATTTCCTTCTCCAGGGAGTTAAGCATGGGATATTTTGATTACACAAACTAATTATTTATACCACAGGCAATAAGAGCCAATAAGGATGGGTTTTGAGTAAAAGAATAACAAGATAAGACAGGGCTTTAGCAAAATGAACTTAGCAGCCACAGAGAATGGATTGGAAGGGAGAGTTTAGAGGAAACGTTGCCATAGTAGTCTAGACGAGAAGTCATCATGAAAGGGAATGAGTGAAGAGATAATGTTTAGGCAACAGAGACAGCTGACCACCCTCACCTGGTTGCAAGCCAAGCCACAGGCCTTCCAGAAGCCCACGTTGCAAACTGTCTTGATAAAACTTTGTGGCTCTAGGCTCCGCCTTTTCTTGCAGAGGAGCAAGGGACTTGCAAAAGTCAGAGTGCCTGAAAACAGAATGCTGCCAGCCTGGTCTGCTGTAGGGAGGCCTAGTTGGCTAGTTGGAGCCCTAAAAGGAGACAGAACACTCCCAGCCCCTGCAGGCTCCAGGGCAGCAGGCGCCGGGCATGCCCAGTTCCCAGTGCCTGCATGGCCGTGGGCAGCTTCTGGTCTGGGCTGGCTCTAGGCCATCCTGAGAAAGGTCAGGCTGCACTGCGATGTGGCTATAGCTCTGGGCTAGGCATTTCTCCAAGGCTGGGAATAGTTCCTCCAAGGCACAAATTGGTCCCTTCCACTGAAACAAACTAAACCAGAAACAGAAACAAAGCTGGGCACAGCACAAAGAGATGGCCAAGGAGGAATACACTCGGCTGGGACTGCTTTTTGACCTCTCCAACTGGCGGTAACTGGGGTGGAGGGACAGGGTTGGGGGGTGCTGTATATCCTGACATGGGAGTGGAAGATATCCCCATAGAGATAGTGGGAGTCACCCAGCAAGATAAGGCAGATCCTTTTCTGCTCCCCCAAGGTCCGGGGTCCCTAAATGCATTCCCCTCCCCTTCCACGTCTCCAGGACATTGATTTGCCTTTTTCTCTGTTCCTGGCTAATCTTTCCTCCCCAGTTTACCCTTCTTGCTCTCTCTACTCTCCCCTTTTCTCATCCCTCTACCTAAACCCAGTCACAACAGAATGTACTTCTGGGTCAACCTAAAAGAACCCAGAGCAAAACATTTATGACCATCTCTTCCAGACCCTCAATCCCAGGGTGACCCTAGGGAGATGTCCCCGGAAGAATTACTCTGGCTGAATTATCCAGAGTTGCCTCCATCACCCATTCCTAAAACCCCACCCATGAATCAGGAAAACATGTGGGTTCTTGGGCCACGGCTAACAGAACTTCAGCCTGGCTCTGTGGGTTTCTCGTACTGAGGACATGCAGGGTGCAGGGCTGGGCGGGTCAGCCTCCATGTGGCTGCAGCTCTCACTCTGAGACCCACCCCACCCCAGCACATCAGGACACGTCAACAGGCAAGGAGGTTACTAACCACATGAGGAAGCAGGACACATGCCCAGCAGACACAGCCAATTCCAAGTTCTGAGGGAGAGGAGAGACCATGGGAAGGAGCCTCAGAGGCAGAGAAAGTGCATTCCAGGAGGGGATGGAAAAGGAAAGGACCCCAAGCAGGGCACTCTGGGGACTGTGAGGAGGGCAGGACTGCATGGAAGGAAGGAAGAATTTGTGGTGGGGAGTGGGCGAGAGGAAAAGCTAGAGAGCTAAATTGGAATTAGTTTGCAGGGAGCCTTGAATGCCAAGAGTTTGGAATTTCTCCATTCATATTAGTGAGATATAGAAGACCATGGAGCAAGAGGAACATTATCAAAACGATGTATAAGAAGGTACCAAACAGGGCCTTTCTTGTTGCAGCAGAATTGGCACTCACCCACAGCTGAAAACAACAGCTGTTAAACAACACATATTGTGAAACGTAAAGAAAACAATGGGGCCAGAGACCACTCTTCCAGGGGCTGTGGTTCCACTCTAATCCCCCCACTTTGAAGAGCTAGCTAAGCACTTCTGCTGGGGCAGGTGTAGAGATTGGAAGGGGCAGGGGAGGGGGGGTCCCAGTGGCTTTGCCTCTTCCATGCAGCGGGGATGCCTCTTCTTCCCTGCCCCATCCCGCTACCTGTGTCAGGAAGGGGCCCCCACAGAGACCCAAGCACTTGAAAGAAGGGGAGGCAGCCATCCTTGGCCTGTTTAGGCAGCAGGGTGCTGTTCTCCATCTGAGCCAGGAAAAAAGAAATCCAGTGACAGCAGGTGGCGAGGGAAGGCAGCTGTCAGGCACCTGCACAGCCACCATTTGGCACCAAAGTTCTCGGTGGGCTTCCTGGGGGTCACCAGGATGCCTCAAAAAGTAGCTGGTCTTAGAGACACAGAAGGTCACATAATGCGTGGTTCCATATATGTGAAATACCTGGAACAGGCAAATTCATTGAAAGCAGATTAGTGGTTATCAGCAGCTAGAGAGAATGGGAAATAGGGAGTAACTGCTTAATGGGTTGGAGAAGGAAATGGCAACCCACTCCAGTATTCTTGCCTAGAAAATCCTGTGGATAGAGGAGCCTGGTGGGCTGCTGTCCATAGGGTTGCACAGAGTTGGACATGACTGAAGCGACTTAGCATGCATGCGTGCATTGGGGAAGGAAGTGGCAACCCGCTCCTGTGTTCTTGCCTGGAGAATCCCAGGGATGGAGGAGCCTGGTGGGCCACCATCTGTGGGGTTGCACAGAGTTGGACACGACTGAAGCGACTTAGCAGCAGCAGCTTAATGGATACAGAGTCTCCTTTTGGGAGTGATTAAAAGTTCTGGAACTAGATAGTGGTGATGGTTGCACAACACTATGAATATATCAAATACCACTTATTTGTATACTTTAAAGTAATTAAATTGGTACATTTCATAGTGTACATTTCACAGTAGAGTGTGTGTGCGTGTGTGTGTGCTCAGTCATGTCAGACTCTTCCAGACTTCATGGACTGTATGTCCAGGCTCCTCTGTGCATGGGATTCTCTAGGCAAGAATACTGGAGTGGGTTGCCATTTCCTTCTCCAGGGGATCTCCCTGACCCATGGATCCAACCCGTGTCTCTTGCATCTGCATTGGCAGGTGGATTTTTTACCAGTTAAGCCACCTGGGAAGCCCCTTCATGTAGTAGCAGTTCAGTTCAGTTGCTCTCAATCATGTCCGATTCTTTGCGATCCCATGGACTGCAGCACGCCAGGTTTCCCTGTCCATCACCAACTCCCAGAGCCTACTAACACTCATGTCCATCGAATCAGTGATGCCATCCAACCATCTCATCCTCTGTCGTCCCCTTCTCCTCCTGCCTTCAATCTTTCCCACCTTCAGGGTCTTTTCCAATGAGTCAACTCTTCACATGAGGTGGCGAAAGTATTGGAGTTTCAGCTTCAGCATCAGTCCTTCCAATGAACACCCAGGACTGATCTCCTTTAGGATGGACTGGTTGGATCTCCTTGTGGTCCAAGGGACTCTCAAGAGTCTTCTTCAACACCACAGTTCAAAAGCATCAATTCTTCAGTGCTCAGCTTTCTTCACAGTCCAACTCTCACATCCATACATGACCACTGGAAAAACCATAGCTTTGACTAGATGGACCTTTGTCAGCAAACTAATGTCTCTACTTTTTAATATGCTATCATGTAGTATATTTGACCTCAATAATTTTCTTTAAAAAAAGGTAGCTGGGCTTCAGCCATCTTGTCAGTCTCTCACCCGGGGGCTCCCTGTGAGAAGAGGAGATCCAGAGACAGATGCTATAAAATGTACTTCTGGTATTGTGAGGGGTGGGACAGCGGTCTTCAGCATGGAGTCTGACCTCCTTTGCCAGAGGAGATTATGCTGAATCATCTGAAGAACTCACGGATGTGCCCTGTTGTAATCATCAGTGCTGTTTCCAAATGTTCAAATGTTAAGAGCACCCCTTCTGGGCACATGACAAGATTGTATTTCCTGCCCCCTTTTCTGGCTGAGGGGGGCCACATGACTAGTTCTGGCCAATGAAATGTAGGTATAAGTCATTCTCGGGCTCCTGATTCAGTCTTGGTATAAGGCCTTCTGCTAGCTCTTGTTCCTTCCCGAGACTCTGACAATGGTGGAAATGAGGGCTGTCCTGTGAGCCTGAGTCTAGGTGATCTGGTGAGCAGAGCTTCTGCTGACCTACACTGGGCATGTAGCATGAAAGAGCAGTCAGCCTCTGCTGATCTAAATTACTCAAATTTGGGGATGATTTGTTACTACAGCACAACTTAGCCCAGTTTATAAGCTGTGATAAACTGAAATGACCAGGACACAGTGAGAGCTCCCTGAGTGATAAGGAGAGGGAAAGTCTGCCGAACTTGGCTGACAGCAGTGATTGGGACCGTGGGACTTTGCTTCCCAGCAGGAAGCAGATATTACCTTCAGATGGGGTTAATTTAGGAGAGTTTAATAGAACAGGACTATTTATTTACAAGTGGTGGGCAGGTTAAGCCTACCAGTAGTAGGGCGATGCTATCATCCTGAAGCCCATAGGTGAGAAGTTAGGTGTGGCTATAGAAAGGAGTTCCCAACAGGAGAGGTGTGGTCTATGGGAGTGAAACATAACCACTGCTGACCCTCTGGCCATCTGGGAGGCAGCCCAGGAGAATGAACACCCCAACCATATCTTCCTCCTGCCCTTAGGGTCCTTTCCAGTGTTCCTTAACTGGCTGAACTCAATGGGAAGCTCGAGGACAAGGAAGCCCTTTGATACATCCCTAAAGGTCTGTCTCCTAGGACTCAGAGCATGATGGAGAAGGATTTGATCAAGAGGGGCAAATGGAGGCTCTCTAGGACCTCCCCCTCCTGAGTGAGACCATGCCATCAATTATTCCCAATGTTTTAGGAATAACATTTTCTTAATGGGTGATGTTCTAGATAGGGCAGGATGGAATGGGGATAAGAGGACCACCAAAAAAACAATTATAGTAGTTCCTGCCTGATAATGAGTGGAAACGTAGAAGGAAGGGAGGATGCAGTAGGGTCTAGGAGAGGAGAGGACAAAGAGGAAGAAGCAACTGAGCAGGAGGGGGTAACCTGTTTTGGGTGTCACCGGTGACCACCCAGGAGCTCCTGTGGAAGAGTGGTGAGGATGAAGACTGTATTAGTTAGCATCCTGGCAGGAAACAGATGGACACTCAAGAAAGTTGACAGTAAAAAAAACTTTAGGAAGGGACTCTCTAAGGTGTAGGCAGGATGAAAGGAGCCAGAAAGAGATAATGAATCATCAGAGACGCACGACTGCTGGAAGCTGTTTCCATCCCTGAGCCTGAAGGAGCAAGAGAGAGGGCGGTGACCCTGGAGCCATGAAGGAGACCCTCCCACCAGGAGCTGCGCCTACAGAGGGACTCAGCCTCTGCCAGACCCTTCGTGAGGCTGCCACAGAGCGCCAGAGGCAGCCAGCACAGCATCCCACTGCTCTCACACCCTCCAGTCTCCTGTCACGCCTCCCCTGGGTGAATCAACCAGAAACCGCAGGGCGAGGCAGCCCAGGAGGGGCAGAGAATGGATCTGTGGGGCGAGGGGGACAAGTGGAAAAAACACCCACTTGGAGGAAGGAGGAAGTAAAAAGAGGCAAGGAGACAGTGAGGAAATGGCAGCTAGAGCAGCAGGCTATTTTCTCGGTAAAGAGGAAGAGGGATGAGAGAAGAACAGTGGTCGCAAGCAAGGGTGTTTTCTAAGCAAAAGCCACATGAGCTTTCTTTAGACTGAGATCCAGTTTACCTAAACCACACCACCGACATCATGGTGATCAGTTAATCCTGGCCCACATCACATTGGAAAGTTTCTGTAATTTCAGGTGCCCCAAAAGATACCCAGGATGAAGTGAAAGGGGCAACGTGGTCACAACAACATTGCAAGCTCCTGTTGGCTCTAACTATCCATCTTTCACACAAGAGAAAGGTGATCTTTTAGAATAGGAAGACCTTCAGTCATAGTAACACGAAGACTACCATATTACATTCCCTGGCTCCCTGGAGGCTGGCTGGATCTAGTTCAAATAATTTCTTTCCAGAGTTTCTGTTGCCAGGATTTGGAATAACAAACAGTGGTTGTGGTCAATCCAGGTGAAGTTGCCTCTGCTTTTCATCCGCTTTTCCTGGGCAATTTGAAGAAATAAGCATCTGACTTTCCAGCAACAGGCAAGTGCCAGCAACCTGTGCTGTGTTCATTTTAAAGGCTTAGCTATCCTCTGCAACATCACTCATCAGGACAGTTAAAGAGGAAAGATTCTCTTCCTTGAAGTTGGAGTGCTATGCAGTAAGCATCTGAAAAGCCTGCAGAATCTAGATTGCTAATGGGTAGTTAACTAAAAGAGATAGCACAGACTGCTGTATTTGGCATGAAGTGAAAATGTGCAGAAAAGGGGAAAGTGATAAATGGTCTTAGACAGTTAGCTGAACAGGAAAATGAGGAATTAGGCTTCAGAATTCAACCTCCTCAGTGGTTCATCACCAAAGTCAGACACTTCAGGAGTTCAGCCAGGCAGGTTGTGCACAGAACAACCCTCCACCCTTGACTGAAAGCTCTCCTGTCAAAAGGGCAGGGACATTTGAACTCCAGTGTGCTTTCCTCCCAGCAAGCCATGCAACCTAGCATGCAGGTGTCTACTTAGAGGGAAAAGTGACTTTTTCTTTTCATGGAGATTCTATTCCCTCACCAAGCCATGTTCCTTGGAAACGGCACCACTCAGAGATGGAGGGAAGGGTCTATTTCTGATTCTCACAGAGATGGTATATGTTTATAGCAACCCTGGCCAAATTCTTTCTAGCTGCTAATGATGTTTCTACTTTTCATGCCTTGCCGGAAAGAACATTGCATCATAATCAGAATATGAGTGCAAAAAATTCAGAAAAGATGCTAATAGTAATGACAACAATGACAATCCCTCATTTGGATTTAGCCCTTAACCTTTATTATAAAAGTACCTCCTCTATAGGATCTCATTCAAGCCTCAGGACAACACCCCCCATTTAACAATTACGGAACTCAGCCAAAGAGAGTCAGGACTGAAAACATCAGTTTGTTGATTTCAAATTCTCTGCTGTTTGCACAACATAAACAACAACAACAAAAAAATCTGCATATTTAGAGAGGCTTCTACATATTGAGTTCCTGGACAGCAAGCACCTATTGGTACGTCTCCTGAGTAACAGAACAGTAATTTCCCCCTGGGATCTGCTGCCATTTCTCTGTCCACTTTCTTCAGCCCAGTGAGAGGCTTGTATTTCAGGTCTGGCTCTTCAGGGCACTGCCATAGTGATTCTTTCAGGAATGGCATGTGATCCAATCAGAGCCAATGAGAGACAAGGCTATATTTGCATCAGTTCCGTTCAGTCACTCAGTCATGTCCAACTCTTTGCAACCCCGTAGACTGCAGCACACCAGGCCTCCCTGTCCATCACCAACTGCTGGAGTTTACTCAAACTCATGTCCATTGAGTCAGTGATGCCATCCGACCATCTCATCATCCATCGTCCCCTTCTCCTGCCCTCAATCTTTACAAGCATCAGTGTCTTTTCAGATGAGTCAGCTCTTCATATCAGGTGGCCAAAGTATTGGAGTTTCAGCTTCAACATCAGTCCTTCCAATAAACACTCAGCACTGATCTCCTTTAGGATGGGCTGGTTGGATCTTCTTGCAGTCCAAGGACTCTCAAGAGTCTTCTCCAACACCACAGTTCAAAAGCATCAATTCTTTGGCACTCAGCTTTCTTTATAGTCCAACTCTCATATCCATACATGACTACTGGAAAAACCATATCCTTGACTAGACAGACCTTTGTTGGCAAAGTAATATCTCCACTTTTTAATATGCTGTCTAGGTTGGTCATAACTTTCCTTCCAAGGAGTAAGCATCTTTTAATTTCATGGCTGCAATCACTATCTGCAGTGATTTTGGAGCCCCCCAAAATAAAGTCAGCCACTGTTTCCACTATTTCCCCATCTATTTGCCATGAAGTGGTGGGACCAGATGCCATGATCTTAATTTTCTGAATGTTGAGCTTTAAGCCAACTTTTTGACTCTCCTCTTTCACTTTCATCAAGAGGCTCTTTAGTTCTTCCCTTTCTGCCATAAGAGTGGTGTCATTTGCATATCTGAGGTTATTGCTGTTTCTCCCAGCTATCTTGATTCCAGCTTGTGCTTCTTCCATATAACTTAAATAAGTTAAATAAGCAGGGTGGCAATATACAGCCTTGATGTACTCCTTTTCCTATTTGGAACCAGTCTGTTGTTCCATGTCCAGTTCTAACTGTTGCTTCCTGACCTGCATATAGGTTTCTCAGGAGGCAGGTCAGGTGGTCTGGTATTCCCATCTCTTTCAGAATTTTCCACAGTTTATTGTGATCCACACAGTCAAAGGCTTTGGCATAGTCAATAAAGCAGAAATAGAAGTTTTTCTGGAACTCTCTTGCTTTTTCCATGATGCAGCGGATGTTGGCCATTTGATCTCTGGTTCCTCTGCCTTTTCTAGAACCATCTTGAACACCTGGAAGTTCATGGTTCACGTATTGCTGAAGCCTGGCTTGGAGAATTTTAAGTATTACTTTACTAGCATGTGAGATGAGTGTAATTGTGTGATAGTTTGAGCATTCTTTGGCATTGCCTTTCTTTGGAAATTGTAATAAAAATGGACCTTTTCCAGCCCTGTGGCCACTGCTGAGTGTTCCAAATTTGCTGGCATATTGAGTGCAGCACTTTCACAGTATCATCTTTAAGGATTTAAAATAGCTCACCTGGAATTCCATCACCTCCACTAGCTTTGTTCTTAGTGATGCTTCCTAAGGCCCACTTGACTTCACATTCCAGGATGTCTGGCTCTAGGTGAGTGATCACACCATCGTGGATATATGGTCATAAAAATCTTTTTTGTATGGTTCCTCTGTGTATTCTTGCCAGCTCTTCTTAATACCTTCTGCTTCTGTTAGGTCCATACCATTTCTGTCCTTTATTGTGCCCATCTTTACGTGAAATGTTCCCTTGGTATCTCTAATTTTCTTGAAGAGATCTCTAGTCTTTCCCATTCTATTATTTTCCTTTATTCCTTTGCATTGATGGCTGAGGAAGGCTTTCTTATCTCTCCTTGCTATTCTTTGGAACTCTGCATTCAAATGGGTATATCTTTACTTTTCTCCTTTGCTTCTCACGTCTCTTCTTTTCACAGCTATTTGTAAGGCCTCCTCAGACAGCCATTTTGCTTTTTTGCATTTCTTTTTCTTGGGGTTGATCCTGATTCCTGTCTCCTGTACAATGTCATGAACCTCCATCCATAGTTCATCAGGCACTCTATCAGATCTAGTCCCTTAAATCTATTTCTCACTTTCACTGTATAATCATAAGGGATTTGATTTAGGTCATACCTGACTGGTCTAGTGGTTTTCCCCACTGTCTTCAATTTTAGTCTAAATTTGGCAATAAGCAGTTCATGATCTGAGCCACAGTCAGCTCCTAGTCTTGTTTTTGCTCACTGTATAGAGCTTCACCATGTTTGGCTGCAAAGAATATAATCAATCTGATTTCAGTGTTGGCCATCAGGTGAATTCCATGTGTAGAGTCTTCTCTTGTGTTTTTGGAAGCAGGTGTTTGCTATGACCAGTGCTTCTCTTGGCAAAACTCTATTAGTCTTTGCCCTGCTTCATTCTGTACTCCAAGGCCAAACAAATGTGCCTGTTACTCCAGGTGTTTCTTGACTTCCTACTTTTGCATTCCAGTCCCCTATAACGAAAAGGTCATGGGGGGGGGGGGCGGTGGTTAGTTCTAAAAGGTCTTGTAGGTCTTCATAGAACCATTCAACTTCAGCTTCTTCAGTGTTACTGGCATTTTGCATAGGCGTTTGATTTAAGATAGTGGAGTGGGGAGACTTGAACTCACGGCAAAGATGCCAAGTTCAGTATTTGGAGTGATTTTCCCTGCAAAGAAACCGAACAACTGGCAGAGCGACCCCATCACATCAGACAAAAGAGAGGAAAGCCTCATGGAACCAGGTAGGAAAGATGCAACTGTGCCATAAATCCGACCCTCATGCTTCCCCACCCCCTGGCACTGGGGCCTGCAGTCAGGAAGGAGCTCAAAACCTGGAGCTTCTCTGTGAGGAGCAATGGGCTCCTACCTCACGTTGGGCACTCCCGCTTTTAAGATATTTGCCTTAGTTGGAACGGGTAACACCCACCATTCCCCATTGGTCTTGGGCAGGGAAGAAGGTGTGCATAGGGGTTTTGGCTGCAGTCTTGCCCCCACGTGGAATGTGGGGATAAACAGAGACAGTGTGAGTGATAGCAGCCAGAAAGTGCCTGGAGGCAGGGTCCTAGTGACAGCATCAGAGCCTGTAGATGAGTCCCATGCCTAAGATACGTTTTATTTACTTGAGCCACTGTATTTCTTTTATTGGGCTTGCCTGGTGCCTCAGGTCGTGCAGAATCTGCCTTTTGTATTATCTGTTACTTTCAACTAAAGTAGCTTGGCTAGTTCAGGTAGTTTCTTACTCTTTCATCCATTAGCCATATGGGAATGCAGGCAGTGCCATTCACAGCACTGGGGACCAACATAAAGGTTGAGTTGCCAAAGACTGAACTTCAGAAATTCCCTCAGCGCCGTTCTATGACTACTCACCAGCCCTCTCAGCAGCCTGTAAGAGCTGGAAAAATTCCTTTTGCCCAGATGCCGGCAGACTAGCCTAACCTACTGGTAATTGTGAGGCAATTGTGTGGTATAAGTAGGCTCGGTAGAGGTTGAGCTGGGCTCTAATTGTGCATGGATACCTGGGTCAGACTGATCCCTGATGGTGAAAGGTTGTCTCTCAGTGGTAATGAAGGCTACATACAGGGGAGTCTTCTCCCCCAGACAGAGGACATAAGCCGTCTCCTTCAGCCTGACTGGACCACCAGAGGTCATGTACTCCCCACTGGATCAATAAAGATTGCCAGGAGCAGGCCATTCATTGGTTGGTTTAAACAACCATAATCTACCCGGGATCCAGAAACGGTCACATTGGTTACCCCTGAGTCACACTTGGGAAAGATAGATGCCAAAACTGGAATTGCGTCTAGAAGAAAGAATTAAGGACTAAACGTTGGGTGAGACCAAGAATGTCACTACTGATCATGACATTACTGCTTGACCATGTGACGCTGGGCTATCCCTCTAACTCTTCTCCATGGTGTCCTTGTCTGCAAATTGAAGACAGAGTGAAGGATATCAACAGTCCCTTTTCTATTCTAATGTGCTCTGACTCTGTTTGACTCCAAACACAAAACACATGCAGTATGATGTGGAAGGGAAAGTTGATGATGTTGGTAATTAATTCAAAATTGCTTCACTTTGGGGGGAGAGTTGTTGATAAGACACAGGTGAGTCCTACCTTAAGAAAACCCCAAATCAGATCCACAAAATACAGAAACTTAGGTGAGACTACACATACTACGTCTGCTTTGCAAAGGGATTTACCACAGTAAATCGTCTTTCCTGATTTCTATTTATTTCTAGATACTATGATGTCTTAAGTTTGAAGAAGTTGCTTTTACAACCTTTTGATGTTTCCTTGATTTTTTTTTTTTTTTTTGAGAAATTCTGCTGTTTCTCCACACTTGAGAGGGTATTCCAGGTGGTCTTGAGTGATGACTATGAGAGGGAGCAAAGACTGTGGGAAAACAAGCTTCAGATGGTGCAGCTTAGTTCGGCATCAGCATTAAATTTTGTTGCGCTTGGGTGTGCTGGGTCTTCGCGGCTGCTCGGGCTTCCCCCTGGCCGTGGTGAGGGGGCTCCTATGTATTTGCGTAGGCGTCTGTTGTGGCAACTTCACTCTAGAGCACGGGCTCAGTTGTGGTGGTGTTGCAAGAAGGGGGTCCTCTTCCAGGGCCCGAGAGTGGGTTCTTGTCTAACAACGGGAAATGACTTGTCTGAGGAGACATACATGCTGACAAAACAAGAGATTTTATGGGGAAGGGGCCCCCCGGGGAAGAGAGCAGTAGGGAGAGGACTTCTCTGCCATATGACTTGCAGTCTCAGGTTTTATGGTGATGGAATTGCTTTCCGAGTTTTCTTTGGCCAATCGCTCTGACTTAGGGTCCTTCCTGGCAGCTCATGCCATTGCTCAGCCAAGCTGGATGCCAACAAGAAGGATTCTGGGGGGTGGTAGGACATATGACATCTCCTTTTGACCTTTCTTGAATTCTTCTAGTTGGTGGTGGCTTATTGATTCCATGTTCTTTACCAGGACCTGCTGTTGTAAAATAACTCATGTGAATGGTAGCTATGGTGCCCGGCCAGGGTGGGCAGTTTCAATCAGTGTGTTTCCTCCTAACAGTGGCGCAGGGGTTCAGTTGCTCCACGGCCTGTGGGATCTTTCCTGACCGGGGATTGAACTCATGTCTCCTACACTGGCAGGCTGATTCCTTACAACTGAGCCACCAGGGAAACATTTCCCCTCTTTTTAAAGATTTTTGTTTGTTTTTGATGTGGACCATTTTTAAAGTCTTTATTTATTACAATAGTGTTTATGTTTTATGTTTTGGTTTTCTGACCACAAGGCATATGAGAATCTTAGCTCCCTTACCAGGTTTGAACCTGGAACCCTTGCATTGGAAGGGGAAGTCTTAACTTCCACATTTGTTTTAAAAATGTCCCTTATTACTCCTGAACTCTATTAAGGATATTTATGTCCAAGCAATGGTTTTCTCCTTTTCCACTGTTCTTTGTTTTTCTTTAGGATGTGCTTCCCTGGTGGCTCAAATGGTAAAGAATCTGCCTGCAATGCAGGAACCCAGGTTTGATCTCTGGGTCAGGAAGATTCCCCTGGAGAATGGAATGGCAACCCACTCCAGTATTCTTGCCTGGAGAATCTCATGGACAGAGGAGCCTCGTGGGCTATAGTCCATGGGGTTGGAAAGGATTGGACAGGGCTGATCAACTAACACTCTCACTTCCTTTCAAAGTCATACGAATGAGGGAGCACCATAGCAAGTATATCAACTGGTTCCACAGGCAAATTTTCATTTCAAAATCTAGCAGCTTCTAAAAGCATGATGACAAATCAGTCTTACTCAAATCTAACTGTCAGCACTTCCTTCTCCCTGTGACAAAATTCAAGTGTCCTCTTGGTGCCCTCCTACCTTTGACCTGAAGTACTCTCTCTCTTGTGCCTTCCCTGATACTATTTGCCAGCGACAAGCAGGGCCATTGTGAGCAGGACCCATGTTCTTCCATAACCCTCCCCTCCTCCCTTCTACCTCGAGACCCATCCTAGGTTTTCCAGACTACTGAAAACCACACAGTACAGCAGGTATGGCTCCTTCCAGCACAGAACTCTTTCCAGACCATCTAGCCACCTAGCATGTCAAATCCTTAAAGCATAGGAAACTGCCAAAGAATAAACAATGTTTTATAGTGCCTCTGAGAAGAGAATGCTTCTCCCCCTGAAAAACAGCCTGTGGAGGAGTTAGTCCACAAAACAATGGGAAGTTGTAGAAATGGAGTGATTTACTAAAAAAACAAACCAACCCTTCCCCCCACAATTTTTAACAGGTTCCCACCTGTAAAGTTTCAGGGTTCGTAAAATGATGATCTAGTCCTCAAATGTGCTTTTTGACATTCAGTGTTCTTAACATTGAGAAATTCTGCATACAGATATTAATGTGTATCTTCCTCCTCCTACCCCGACAAAGTTCTGGCAACATTAAGATTGGATTCATTTGGCAGTAATCAGCCAGAGTTGGGTCAGTGTTACCCCTTAAGATAGGACTCCTGATTCAGCCCAGGACTATGCTCCTGGCTGCCTGGTTTCTTGCCCTTCTCCAGCACTGATCAGTCTGACCAAACCCCACCCCCCTGGCAGATGTGTGAGACTGCAAACCCCAGTTTACAAGGCACTGCCCCCACCACCGCCACTGCTTCATAATCTCTTCTAGGCTTCACAATAGTCCTATGGAACAGGCAAAGTGAAGATACCTCCACCATCCCCCGCCATAATAATTTTAAAAAAATGTTTTCCCAAATTTATTACAAAATCATATTCTATGGCATATAGAAAGCAAATTCTAGGCAATGATAACCTATTTACACAAACACTAGATTTAGCTTCCCCACCCCCCGACCAGGTCCAGGAAAAACAATTGTATCTACATTGTAGATACAGTGTATCTACAACATATTGGAAATACTCGGAAAGGATTTTTTGGTTTTTTGGCTTTAAAAAATTGATTTACAATATGCAATATTAAGAAAAGACCCTAGTGCTGGGAAAGATTGAAGGCAAAAGGAGAAGCAGGTGTCAGAGGATGAGATGGTTAGATGGCATCACTGATGGATTTGAGCAATGTCCAGGAGACCGTGGAGGACAGGGAAGCCTGAGGTGTTGTAGTCCAAGGGGTCGCAAAGAGTCGGACACAATTTAGTGACTCAACAACAACAAGTTCAGCATAGTGATTTAATTTTTAAGATTATACTGCAGTTAAAGCTATTGCTGTACAATATATCCTTGTTGCTTATTTGTTTTATACACAGTAGTTTGTATCTCTTGGAGAAGGCAATGGCACCCCACTCCAGTACTCCTGCCTGGAAAATCCCGTGGATGGAGGAGCCTGGTGGGCTGCAGTCCATGGGGTTGCTAAGAGTCTGACACGACTGAGCGACTTCGCTTTCACTTTTCACTTTCATGCATTGGAGGAGGAAATGGCAACCCACTCCAGTGTTCTTGCCTGGAGAATCCCAGGGATGGGGAAGCCTGGTGGGCTGCCGTCTGTGGGGTCGCACAGAGTCGGACACGACTGAAGCTACTTAGCAGCAGCAGCAGTTTGTATCTCTTAGTCCCCTACCCCAATCTTCTCCTCCCCTCTTCCCTCTACCCACTGGTAACTGCTAGCTCGTTCTCTTTGTGTGTGAGGCTGTTTCTGTTTTGTTATATATATATATTTGTATGTTGTATTTCTTTAGATTCCACATATAAGTGGTGACATAGAATATTTGTCCATATCTGACTTACCTTTCTAACCTTCTAGGTCCATCAATATTGTTGCAAATGGCAGGATTTCATTCTTTCTTATGGCGCAGTAATGTTCCTTTGTATGTATATGTGTATATCCACACTTGTATCCATTTATCAGTCAATAGACAGGTTGCTTCCATATCTTAGCTATTATAAATGATGCTGCCATGAACACTGGGGTGCATCTGTTGATACCTTTCCAAGTGAGTGTTTTCCTTTTCTTTTGATATATACCCAGGAATGAAATTGCTGGGTCATATGGTAGTTCTAGTTCTAGTTTTTTGAGGAACCTCAATACTGTTTTCCATAGTGGCTGCACCAGTTTACATTTCCACCAACGGTGTACAAGGGTTCCCATTTCTGGGCAACCTTTTGATCAGAGCCATTTTGACAGGTGCGAGGTGGTATTTCATAATTTTTATTTGCATTTCTCTGTTGATTAGTGATGTTGAGCATCTTTTCAGGTGCCTACCTGGTAAAAAATTTTAAAATCCTGATGCCAGGATGCATCCCAAACCATGTAATTCAGACTCTGTACGGGTGAACACCAGGAATCGATAGTTTCTTTAAATCCCCAGATGATTCAAATATGCTCTCCAGGCTAAGAACCACTGCCTTCGAGTCAGCCCTGAAACCAGCAGCACAGTGAAAAACGATGAGTTAAACATCTCCCAGTTCCTAACTCACTGCAGATGGTGACTGCAGCCATGAAATTAGAAGACACTTACTCCTTGGAAGAAAAGTTATGACCAACCTAGATAGCATATTCAAAAGCAGAGACATTACTTTGCCAACTAAGGTCCATCTAGTCAAGGCTATGGTTTTTCCTGTGGTCATGTACGGATGTGAGAGTTGGACTGTGAAGAAGGCTGAGTGCCGAAGAATTGATGCTTTTGAACTGTGGTGTTGGAGAAGACTCTTGGGAGTCCCTTGGACTGCAAGGAGATCCAACCAGTCCATTCTGAAGGAGATCAGCCCTGGGATTTCTTTGGAAGGAATGATGCTAAAGCTGAAACTCCAGTACTTTGGCTACCTCATGTGAAGAGTTGACTCATTGGAAAAGACTCTGATGCTGGGAGGGATTGGGGGCAGGAGGAGAAGGGGACGACAGAGGATGAAATGGCTGGATGGCATCACGGACTCGATGGACGTGAGTCTGAGTGAACTCCGGGAGTTGGTGATGGACAGGGAGGCCTGGCGTGCTGCGATTCATGGGGCCGCTAAGAGTCGGACACGACTGAGCAACTGAACTGAACTGAACTATGGCAAAGATACTATTGTTACCAATTTTTTAAGCTAGATATTGTTTTGTTATTTTTACTTTTATTTGGCTATGCTGCGTCTTAGTTGTGGCATGTGGGATCTAGTTGCCTGAGCAGGGGTGCAACCTGGGCCCCCTGCACTGGGAGTTTGGAGCCTTAGCCCCTGACCCATCAAGGAAGTTCCAAATAAATAGTTCCTTATCTTTAAAGGCTTATGATTCCTAGGAAATTTGGAAAAGAGGAGCTGCTCTGTCTTAGAAAAGATTCCAAGCTTTACTAACTAGATGAATGGGCAGTCCTGCATCTGACAGATTCTAATTAAACCATAGTCTCTTGTAAGGTGGCCCATTACCCACGTAGCTCACATGCAGACGAGTGGCCAATCATACCTCTGAAAGTACCTGTAACAGAGGCTGTGAATAAGGCTCCTTAGCAGAAGGTCACTGAAATTATTTTATTATAAAATTATTTTATATTAAATTATTATGATTTTACTGCAGAGGGCTTTCACTAAAAGGGGCCAAAGAGGGCACTCTGAATGTTCCAAGTATTTACCAGGCAGAAGCACTTAAGCAAGAGGGACACCTTCAGCTGGGAACGCTCCAACCTGGGGCTGGACCAAGTATGTGTTCACCTGTGGCCTTGGCCAGAGTCTAAATGCAGGCACTGGAGGTCAGCTCGGACAGCATAGGGGCATTTAAGGTGAGGCAGTGATTTAGTTCAAGGCATAACCTGTTCTGTTTAAAGCATTTTGAAGTGTTCCCCAGGCTCTGACTTTTGAGACTGACAATATTCCAAGAATCAGAGGCTAAATATTGGAGCCAGGGAAACTATTCCTACCACTCACTCAGAAATATTTGATCATTTCTTGCCCCAGGAGTGGAAAGGAGCTCTATGTTGGAACCAAGTTGTTCACTATTTGTTCAGTCATTATTTCTATATGACGTGAAGGTTGCAAAGCACTATTAATCACCAGAAATATTATTAAGCAGCTGCTGGCTTAATGACTGTGCAAGATGACTAAAAGGGTTTGGCCTCTAATCCCAGTTGGTGCCTATTAAATATATACAGCAACTGAGTGACTTACAAAAATGTATCAGGCTTCCCTGATAGCTCAGTTGGTAAAGAACACACCCGCAATGCAGGAGTCCCCAGTTCGATTCCTGGGTTGGAGAAGGGATAGGCTACCCACTCCAGTATTCTTGGGCTTCCCTTGTGGCTCAGCTGGTAAAGACTCTACCCACAATGCGGGAGACCTGGGTTCGATCCCTGGGTTGGGTAGATCTGCTGGAGAAGGGAAAAGCTACCCACTCCAGTATTCTGGCCTAGAGAATTCCATGACAGTACTATGGGGTTGCAAAAAGTCGGACACGACTGAGTGACTTTCACTTCACTTCTGGTAAAAGTGCACTCAATAGCTACCACTGCACTCAATAGCTACCACTCACCCATAGGCTTTACTAAAATGACAAATACTCTTAAGTTTCCTGTCTCTGTTGTCACATTATTACCATCACTTATAGCTTATAAACCCAGTATAGACTTATAAGCATATTACTGTAACTCTTGTTCAATACGAGGATTTCATCTCATTTTGAGATGTGCCTGACATATCAAACCACAGAGGATCATCTCTTATCATGTGCAGTGATGCAAAGCCAACTGTTTGCACCAAGGTGTCAGCATGACCAGCATAGAATCTCCCAGTATATTCTGAGTGGCTGGAGGATATCAGTACCAGGCAAGGCTCTGTGAGAAGGATTTTTTTTTTAATTGAAGTATAATTGCTTTAACAGTGTTATATTAGTTTCAGGTATATAGCATAGTAATTTGGGGGTATTTTTTTTAACAGATTACATGTTGTTATAGGTTATTATAATATATTAAGTATGATTCCCTGTACTATATAGTAAATCCTTGTTATTCATTGATGTTATGTGTAGTAGTTTGTGTCTGTTAATCCCACACACCTAATTTGCCTCTCCCCTCCTCCCTCTCCCATTTGATAACCATAATTTTCTTTTCCCTGTCTGTGAATCTTATTCTGTTTTGCTGTATACATGCATTTGTATTATATTTTAGATTCCATATATAAATGCCATCATATAGTATTTGTCTTTCTCTGCCTGCCTTATTTCACAAAGCATAATTTTCTCTAGGTCTATCCACATTGCTTGCAAATGACAATATTTCACTCTTTATGACTGAGTAATATTCCATTATGTAAATACTACATCCTTTCAATCCAGTTGTTTCTTGATGAGCACTTGGGTTGCATCCATGCTTTTTTGGCTATTGTAAATAGTGCTGCTATGACCATCTGGGTACATCTATCTTTTCAAATCAGTGTTTTCATTTTTTTTTTTTTTTTAGGATATAAACCCAGCAGTGGAATTGCTGGATCATAAGGCAGATCCATTTTTTAGTTTTTTAAGAAACCTTCACTTTTCCAAAGTGGTTGTATGAATTTACATTCCCACCAACAAAGTAGAAGGATTCTCTTTTCTCACACCTTCTCCAGCATTATTTGTGGACTTTCTGATGGTGGCCATTCTGACTGGTGTGAGGTGATACCTCATTGTGCTTTTGATTTGAATTTCTCTAACAGTTATCATTATTGAGCCTCTTTCCATGTGCTTGTTGGCCATCTGCATGTTGTCTTTGGGAAAATGTCTGTTTAAGTCCTGTGCCTATTTATTGATTGGGTTGTTTGTTTTGTTTTGTTTTGATATTGAGTTGTATGAGTTGTCTATAGGCAATAGTTTGGATATTAACCACTTGTCAGTTGCATCATTTGAAAATGTTTTCTCCCATTCCATAGGCTGTTTTTTTTTTTTCATTTTGTTGATGGTTTCCTTTGCTGTGCAGAAGCTTTTACATTTGATTAAGTGGCATTGGCATATTTTTGCTTTTACTTCTTTTGCCTTGGGATGCAGGAAGGATTTATACGGGAAAAAAGGCCATGCTCCTTTATCCCCAGAGTCTTACTAAATCAATAGATTCACTTTGATCTGACCCTCAACCCAACCTGAACTGGAATAAGACTCAGACTAGGCTAATTAGGGAAACTTTTTAGTTGTAGGTTATAGAATCTCAATAGAAACTGACCTAAACAAAGAGATATTTATTACCTTAAGGTACAGTAGTGGCTGGATCTAAGAACCTCAGAGATGTTTATCTAGAACCAGTTGTTTTCTATTTCTCTACTCTGATTTCCTCCATATTTGCTTCATCTGGGCTTCCCTTGTGGCTCAGCTGGTAAAGAATCCACCTGCAATATTGGAGACCTGAGTTCAATCCCTGGGTTGGGAAGATCCCCTGGAGGAAGGAAAGGATACCCACTCCAGTGTTCTGACCTGGAGAATTCCATGGACTGTAATCCATGGCGTCGCAAAGAGTCGGACACGACTGAGCAACTTTCACTTTGCTTATCTTCAAACAGGTGCTCTACAAGAGGGGACAATAATAACAATAATAACCAGAAGTTCCTGGGTCAGATTCAACCAGCTTGGCATCCTCAGATCATTCTTTCAAGAACCTGGGGCTAATTTCCATTGGCCTTGCCAGAGTTACGTACCATCTCTGAACCAGTAACTCTGACCAGGGAAATGCAGTTTCTTACCTGCCTGGACCAGCCTTGGTCTTATGCCCACTCCTCATTCAAGATACGGAGGTCAGCCCTGATCAACCAACATGGACTAATACTTCAGGGGGGCCAAAAGATAATTGGGATATTTTCCTAGAAGGTGAATGGAAGCTGAGTGTCAAGAACAATAGCTCTGGGCTATAGTCTGCTTGCTCTGTTTGTGGATGCTGGATACCTCTTCCTCATTGTCACTGAATTTTTTGTACTAATAGGCAATTTAATAATCAGTAGCTTTAAAATTAATAAATGAATGGATGACAGTATAAATATGAATCATTTAAATACCCTACAGGATTTAGTGCCTAAATGGATGATACAAAAGCAAAGATACAAAGATAAAAGAAGAGATCAGGAGAAGAGGCAAAGTCTGAACTGGGTGTTGAATGATTGATAGGTATAGCGAGGAGCGGGGTGGTGGAGGTGCATTCCAGGCAGGGACACAGCCACTGAGATCAGAAAAGCTCCACACCTCCAGGGACAGAGAGGCAACTTGCCAGGCTGAGCTTCACGTGGGGAAACGGTGGGGCATGGGGAAGGTAAGACGGGGCCGATTACAAGTCTGGAATGACCTTCTGCATAGTAGACACTGGGTGGAGTGAAAAGGGTGAGTTAGCATGGAAGGAAGGGAGGAAACATCCAGTTTGGGATAGGATGAGCTGGCAGTGTCAGCAGGAAGCATGAAGTGGGATGACAGTGCTGCTTTGGAAAGATAAGCCTCGTGGAGATGGGGAGGGTGAAGGGATTGTCAGGGGTGAAGAGGAAAGCAGGGCGTTATCCAGACACTGTCGTTCGGTAAAGGTGATGAGAGTCTGACCACTATCCTTTCAGACAGCTGTTTGCAGCTCAAAAGTCCATTCATCAACCTGCCCCACTCTTCCTCTTGCTCTCTTGCTGCCTCTCCTGCCTCCACTTCCTGAATGCATTATGAGATATTTGACTATATTCAAGAAATGTTTAAAATACATGAAGGCTCCATTGAGAGAGGGAGTAAAGACTACCATGAGAAAAGACCAAGCCTTGCTAAGGGACACACAAAGGACTGACAGGGATGACACAGAGGCCCAGATAGCCCAAAGAAGATATAGCTGATTGTCACCTGCTACTCTGCAAGCTAAGTTTGGATCTCAGCTTCACCATTCACTGGCTGGATGATCAGGGGCATGTTATCTCCCTTAACCTAAATATTTGTCATCTGTAAAATGGAGGTACTTGTACTTTCCTCAGAGATTTATTTTGAGAATTGTGTTAACAATGTTAAGTACAATGCCTGACTCAATAAATGTTATTATCATTATTATTAGCAACAGCTGCAGCGGTGATAGTATATTTGCAGTTGTGAACAAAACAAGCAGTCTTGCTGGTGGAATTCATCTTGACATCCTCCCAAAGCTAAAAATTCCTACCTGAGAGGGAAGCCTTTGGAGATAGTTAAGCTCTTCTCCACCGGTCCTCAGACTGAGCTGAGACTACTGAACTGTTCTCTCCTGAAAGATACCAACCACTAGAGGGAGAGTGGATTTCTAGAAACCACAGCCCCTTAATCTCTCTGTCTTTCACACTGCAGATAGCCACATATTAGCAGTGTTGACACCAATTTACTGCAATCCAATTAGTGTTTTTTTAATAGAATGGAATAAAATTGAAAAGAGCATTAACTGCAGAAGATTCAGGTGGATATTGTTTCATAAAGTCCTTTGTTTTAGTTACATAACTATGTATGTGTAAAACGTATTTCTCATTGTGAGTCATGATCAGCCATCAGTAGCATAAGAAACACTGCCTTAAAGGATATTCAAGAAAAAACTATCTTTCTTCTTTAATTTTCAGACAGACTGTTGTTCAGTTGCTCAGTTGTGCCAGACTCTTTGCAACCTCATGGACTGCAGTATGCCATGCTTCCCTGTCCTCCACAATCTCACAGAATTTTCTCAAATTCATGTCCATTGAATCGGTGATGCCATCCAGCCATCTTGTCCTTTGTCATGTCATCCTCTTTTCCTCCTGCCTTCAGTCTTTCCCAGCATCAGGGTGTTTTCCAGTGAGTCAGTTCTTTGCATCAGGTGGCCAATGTATTGGAGCTTCAGCCTCAGCATCATTCCTTCCAGTGAATATTCAGGGTTGATTTCCTTTAGGGCTAACTGATCAGATATCCTTGCTGTCCAAGGGGCTCTCAAGAGTCTTCTCCAGCACCACAGTTTGAATGCATCAATTCTTTGGCACTCAACATTCTTTACAGTCCAGCTCTCACATCCATACATGACTACTGGAAAAACCATAGCCTTGACCAGATGGACCTTTGTCAGCAAAGTGATGTCTCTGCTCTTCAATATGCTGTCTAGGTTTGTCAGAGCTTTTCTTCCAAGAAGCAAGGGTTTTTTTAATTTCACGGCTGCAGTCACTGTCCACAGTGATTTTGGACGCCAAGAAAAAATTCTGTCACTGTTTCTCTTTTTGCCCCATCTGTTTGCCATGAAATGATGGGACCAGATTTTCACTCTTCTCTTTCACCTTCATCAAGAGTCTCTTTAGTTTCTCCACACTTTTTGAAAGTAGGGTGGCGTCATCTGCATATCTGAGGTTACTGATATTTCTCTCAGCAATCTTCATTCCAGCTTGTGCTTCATCCAGCCCGGCATTTTGCATGATGTACTCTGCATGTAAGTTAAATAAGCAGGGTGACAACATACAGCCTTAACGTACTCCTTTCTCAGTTAGGAACCAGTCTGTTGTCCCATGTCCAGTTCTAACTGTAGCTTCTTGATCTGCAGACAGATTTCTTAGGAGGCATGTAAGGTGGTCTGGTATTCCCATTGCTTTAAGAATTTTCTGCAGATACCAAACAAGTTACATTCATGTGAGCCATTTTTCTGTATTAAAGAAGAATCAGATACAGGAATGCAGAACTAGATTTAACTAATGGTGCCTAATATTGTTAAAAACTTGTGTTATTTCTTGGATGTTCTTCCTCTGGTATAAACATCTCTCAAGGTATAACCAGGCCATCTTTTTTCACACTTGCGTAAATTATTTTCACAGCTCTTTTTCTAGGTGATGGCATCAACTCCCAAGATTTTCAATGATTCCTCTAATGTGGCTGAATCCTAAATTACTTCTCTAGCTCTTAACTCCAGACATGTATTTCCAAATGATGGCTGAAGTTCTCTCCATAACATGTCCCATACAACTCTCAAATCCAACCTATCCAAAAGTCCATGTATCATCTTCCCTTTATTAAAAGAAAAAAAGAAGGTTGCTGTATTCCTTGTCTTAGTCTATTCAGGCTACTATAACAAAATACCACAGATTGGGTAGTTTATAAATAACAGAAATATATTTCTCATAGCTCTGGATGCTGAAAGTTGAGGATCATGGTGTCAGCAGGATTGGGTGATGGCCCAATACTGCTGGGCCCTCCAGGGTCTTCTAGGTCTCAGATTTCATGTTGTATCCTCACATGTATCCTCCTGATTGCCAAACTCAGACTTAAATTGAAGAAAGTGGGGGAAAATACTAGAGCATTCAGGTGTTACCTAAATAAAATCCCTTATGATTATACAGTGGAAGTGACAAATAGATTCAAGGGATTAGATATGATAGACAGAGTGCCTGAACTATGGATGGAGGTTCATGACATTGTACAGGAGACAGTGATCAAGACCATCCTCAAGAAAAAGAAATGCAAAAAGGCAAAATGGTTGTCTGAGGAGGCCTTACAAATAGCTGTGAAAAGAAGAGAAGCAAAAGGCAAAGGAAAAAAGGAAAGATATACCCATTCGAATGCAGAGTTCCAAAGAATAGCAAGGAGAGATAAGAAAGCCTTCCTCAGCCATCAATGCAAAGAAATAGAGGAAAACAATAGAATGGGAAAGACTAGAGATCTCTTCAAGAAAATTAGAGATACCAAGGGAACATTTCTTGCAAAGATGGGCACAATAAAGGACAGAAATTATATGGACCTAACAGAAGCAGAAGATAGTAAGAAGAGGTGGCAAGAATACACAGATGAACCACACAAAAAAGATCTTTATGACCCAGATAACCATAATGGTGTGATCACTCACCTTGAGCCAGACATCCTGGAATGTGTAGTCAATTGGGCCTTAGGAAGCATCACTAAGAACAAAGCTAGTGGAGGTGATGGAATTCCAGTTGAGCTATTTCAAATCCTAAAAGATGATGCTGTGAAAGTGCTGCACTCAATATGTCAGCAAATTTGGAAAACTCAGCAGTGGCCACAGGGCTGGAAAATGTCCATTTTCATTCCAATCCCAAAGAAAGGCAATGTCAAAGAATGTTCAAACTACTGTACATTTGCACTCATCTCACACACTAGCAAAGTAATGCTCCAAATTCTCCAAGACAGGCTTCAACAGTACATGAACCATGAACTTCCAGATGTTCAAGCTGGATTTAGAGAAGGCAGAGGAACCAGAGATTAAATTGCCAACATCCACTGGATCATCATAAAAGCAAGAGTATTCCACAAAAACATCTACGTTTGCTTTATTGACTGTGCCAAAACGTTTGACTGAGTGGGTCACAACAAACTGTGGAAAATTCTGAAAGAGATGGGAATACCAGACCACCTGACCTGCCTCCTGAGAAATCTGTATGCAGGTAAAGAAGCAACAGTTAGAACTGGACATGGAACAGTAGACTGGTTCCAAATCAGGAAAGGCGTACATCAAGGCTGTACATTGTCACCCTGCTTATTTATCTTATATGCAGTGTACATCATGTGAAATGCAAGGCTGGATGAAGCACAAGCTGGAATCAAGATTGCTGGGAGAAATATCAATAACCTCAAATACGCAGATGACACCACCCTTATGGCAGAAAGTGGAGAACTAAAGAGCCTTTTGATGAAGGTGAAAGAGGAGAGTGAAAAAGTGTTCTTAAAACTCTACATTCAGAAAACTAAGATCATGACGTCTGGTCCCATCACTTCATGGCAAATAGATGGGGAAACAATGGAAACAGTGAGAGGCTTTATTTTGGGGAGCTCCAAAATCACTGCAGATGGTGACTGTAGCCATGAAGTTAACAGATGCTTGCTCCTTGGAAGAAAAGCTATGACCAACCTAGACAGCATGTTAAAAAGCAGAGACATTACTTTACCAACAAATGTCTGTCTAGTCAAAGCTATGGTTTTTCCAGTAGTCATTTATGGATGTGAGAGTTGGAATATAAAGTAAGCTGAACATCAAAGAATTGATGCTTTTGAACTGTGGTGTTGAAGAAGACTCTTGAGAGTCCCTTGGACTGCAAGGAGATCCAACCAGTCCATCCTAAAGGACATTAGTCCTGGATATTCAGTGAACGGACTGATGCTGAAGCTGAAACTCCAATATTTTGGCCACCTAATGTGAAGAACTGACTCACTGGAAAAGATCCTGATGCTAGGAAATATTGAAGGTGAGAGGAAAAGGGGACAACAGAGGATGAGATGGTCTGATGGCATCACCGACATGAGCGACATGAGTTTAAGTAGGCTCTGGGAGTTGGAGATGGACAGGGAAGCCTGGCATGCTGCAGTCCATGGGGTCACAAAGAGTCAGACATGACTGAGTGACTGTACTTAACTGAACTGAACTGAAATGACTTAATGAGAATACCAGACCATCTTACCTGTCTCCTGAGAAACCTGTTTGTGGGTCAAGAGGTGACAATCCGAACCCTGAATGGAACAAATGTTTGGTTGACAAAGGAGTATGACACGGCTGTCTGCTGTCACCCTGTTTGTTTATACACTGAGCAAGCTATACATCATGAGAAATGCTGAGCTGGGCTAAATGAGTTACAAGCTGGAATCAAGATAGTTGGGAGAAACATCAACAACCTCAGATAAGCAGATGATACCACTCTACTGGCAGAAGGTGAAGAGGAACTAAAGAGCCTCTTGATGAGGGTGAAGGAAGAGAGTGAGAGTCGGCTTGAAACTAAATATTAAAACACTAAGATCATGGAAGCCAGTCCCATTCCCAGTATTCCCAGTGTTAGTCATACAGTCGTGTCTGACTCTTTGTGACTCCATGGACTGTAGCCGGCTAGGCTCCTCTGTCCATGGAATTCTCTGGGCAAGAATACTGGAGTGGGTTGCCATTCCCTTCTCCAGGAGATCTTCCCAACCTAGGAATCGAACCTGGGTTTCCTGCATTGCAAGCAGATTCTTTACAGCCTGAACCACTAGGGAAGCCCTCCGGCCCCATTACCTCATGGCAAATAGAAGGGGGAAAGGTGGAAGTAGTGACAGATTTCCCCTTCTTGGGCTCTAAAATCACTGCGGATGGTGACTGCAGCCATGAAATCAGAAGACATTTGCTTCTTGGCAGGAAAGCTAATGACAAACCTAGACAATGTGTTGAAAAGCAGAGACATTACTCTGCCAACAAAGGTGCATATAGCCAAGGCTGTGGTCTTCCCAGTGGTCACAAACAATTGTGAGAGCCGAACCGTAAAGACGGCAGAGTGCTGAAGAACTGATGCCTTCGAACTGTGGTGTCAGAGAACACTCTTGAGAGTCCCTTCGACAGCAAGGAGATCAAACTAGTCAATCTTAAGGGAAATCAACTCTGAATACTCGTTGGAAGGACTGGTGCTGAAGCTGAAACTCCGGTATTTTGGTCATCAGATGCGAACAGCTGACTCATTGGAAAAGTCCCTGATGCTGGGAAAGATTGAGGGCAGAAGAAGAGGGCATCAGAGGATGAATGGCTGGATGGCATTCTGATGCAATGGACATGAACTTGGACAAACTTAGGGAGATTACTACCTTCAGGAGGTACAGAGAGGCCTGCTGTGCTGCAGTCCATGGGGTTGCAAAGAGTCGGACATGACTGAGCGACTCAACAACATCTAACCACCTAAAACCCTTATACTGTCAATTTCCTCAGGACATTGAGTAAATTGGGGACCACTGTTGGAAACCTGAAAGAAATCCACACACTGGAGGCCTTTCCTTTCCCTACAGGAAAATGTCTTTTGCTGTATTTTTGTCCCTTGAATGCCTTAGAGGGAAAAAAGAAAGGAAGAAAGAAAGAAATCTAGGAGAGCTGGTGGCAGACTTGTTCCTTTCCAGTGTGGAAGCCGGAGCACTGACTCAGAGAAAGGACATTGCAGGCATTTTGTTCTTCCAAGAATTGTAATGCTTGGGATTTTTAATTTCGAGCAGTGAAAAGCAAATGATCAGGGCCAAAATCAGAAAGAACACAACGATTTCAACAATTTGGGGGTTATCTTCCCTGTTTTTTCCCCTCTGTGTCTGTATGGTTCCTCAAACAAAGTGGGTTGGAAAAGTTCAAGCTTAGTTCACAGTAGAGAACATTCTGTACTCTGCACAACAGGCTGGGCTGCTCTCTGTAAAACAAAATCAACAGCATGATCTCAGCCACCGCGGCGGCAGGCACCACGCCGCCAGCCCACAGCCCCAGCGATTGAATAGACCGGCTGTCAAAGGCGCCCCGTGGACAAGACACGAGGAAGGCCCAGTGGCTTACGCATGCACCACACACACACACACACACACACACACACACACGACTTTCTGCCCAGTTGTTACTTCACACACACACACAACTTTCTGCCCCATTGTTACTTCTCCCCAGAGGGTCAAGGAAGTTGTTTGGATATTTCTTTTTGGAGAGTTATTACAGCTGAAACATTTCCAAGGAAACAGCCCCCGGATGTACACTTCTGCTCTGGCATTGATTGGAGCTTTTTAGCCTGTTAGGATGTTACTGTAATCAAATGACAGCATCAACACATCACTGCCTTCCTACTAAGGGAAAGGGAGATGAGAAAAGAAAAGAGTCAAGTTGGTGTTTTCACCCTTCCTCCACCCCCTCAGCTTTTCAGTTTACTTCTGGATTCACAGCCTTTGCTGCTTTTGTCTAGAATGTAGCATGCATGTAATTCAGTAAATATTTGTCGAGTGCATGTTTGGTGCCAGGTTCATAGTAAAATAATACCTATAGCAGGGTTATTCTTGTGAAGTGAAAACCTGGCCTTGAAGCCAGGCAGTGGAGGAGGAAAAGAGACTGAGGGCTTCCCTGGTGGCTCAGCTGGTAAAGAATCCACTTGTAATGCAGGAGACCTGGCTTCTATTCCTGGGTTGGGAAGATCCCCTGGAGAAGGGAAAAGCTACCCACTCCAGTATTCTGGCCTGGAGAATTCCATGGACTGTATAGTCCATGGGGTCGAAAAGAGCTGGACACGACTGAGCAAATTTCACTTCGCTTCACTTCACCAGTGGAAGGGGAGAGGGAAAGGAAGGGGGTTCTCCAGGAGGGTTGAGAGATTAAGGTACTACAAGGCCCCAGGCACAGGTGAGCGAGCTTCAGGAAGACAAAGCAGACATCTGGAATGGGGCTGATAGACCAGTGCTCCTTCCACGCTGAATTCAAGCTTGTTTGCTCTAAGAAGAAATAACAAGAATACACAACTGCCCGCAGCAGGGAGTGAGTGGAATTGCTGCCCCAGGCCTTCTTAAAAGTCACCCTTTCTGCAGCTGCTGCAGGACCCGGAGACTGGAGATAGGGTGGGGTTGGGTACAGGGCGTGTGGAGACATGGCAAGTGAAGAAGCAGCTTTTTGCCTGGGGGGCTTGGAATCTTGGCTTACTGTGTGGCCTCAGATGAGGTTCTCAGACTCTGTGCCTGTGAGTCTCTCCAGCTGTGCCCTCCCACTGCTGTTAACTGGGTGAGAAACCCCTGTTTCTTAGGACTATTGACTATTGTTATTACTAATATATAGTAAGTTCTGTTCAGAGAGAGCTGTTAACCAGGGCATCAGTTAAGAATCCCCACCAGTGTGTCCTCGCAGATGCTTTCACTCCCACCTGGTTCACAGCTTACTGGCTTCCTGGGTGTCTGCCGTGCACCCTCACTCAGCATCAAGCTCTGTGCAAGGCAAGACGACAGGCGTCGGACCGACAAGACTGTCCTCAGGCAGCTCTCTGCCCTGACCAGGGAGGGGGTTGCACAGGGCAGTGACCACCCTGGGGCTCAATGGATGCTTCCTCACAGCCGATCTTCCTTTGTGCTCAGGCTCATTTTTTCTGGGTCCCAGATCACCTCTTTGGCTGTTCAGCCATCCTACAGAGAAAGCTCCTGCGGGGCGGGGATTGGTTGGGAACAACCCTGACGCAAGACGTCTCGAGACTGCTCTTTCAGAATGTAAACACCCTTCCTCACTTAAGGACCAGAGCTCCTGCCAGGACTTTGAAAAACAAGTTACACAAGCACCTTTGGGGTGGTTGGTCATGCCACATCACAGGTGCTGCTACGTGGGGAGGTGGGGGAAGGGTGACCTCAAGGACTCAGTCAGGGACAGTACACAAACGTGTAAATGCCAGACTCACTGGGCCAGGAGTTCAGGAAAACACAAGCCCTTGGGCACCACAGTAAGACACCACCTGGGGAAGGTGTCAGTCATTTAGATCATCTCAGAGTTGCTTTCTGCCATCACTGAAACAATCCCAGGGCTCAGTAGAAGAATCATCTGCTATTAGAGCCAGGTCCCAGGCCCAGGTGGCCCTTCCTTAGAACTGCTCACTGTGATATCTTGAATTTTCTCTCCCCTACAGAGATCACCTCCCTGGCTATACTGTTTTAAATTTTGGGAGCAGACTGCCTGTCACTAAAACACTTCGCTCTGTTGAACCTCCTTTGCCAGAGGCTACTGCCAATTGCAGCCAGTTGCAGGTAGAACTTCTCAAAAGGACAGAGTGAGCATGGGACAGCAAAAGCAAAGCCCTAAGGATCTGAGGTAGACCAAGCTAACGATCCGGGGCCTAGGCAGGTAACCAGAATCTCAGGGAAGAAATGAAGGGAAGTGGTTCCTAGTTCATACCCCCCAACACATGCTTGATGGGAGGAGAGCCTAAGAGTGATGCAGGTTGGCCATTTATTATATGCCAAGTGCCTTACATACATTCTCTCACTTAATTCCCATGATAATGCTGTGCGGCAAGTAGTGGTGTTATCCCAGTTTCAAAGGGCTTAAATAACTGGCCCAAGGTCATGCATCCAAGTACATGGCAGAACTTGGACTTGAAACCCTGTTTTGTCCAATCTAAAAGACCAGGTTCCTTTCATTATACTAATCTGCCTCCCTGACAAGAATCTTACTAGAATACCATTGGAATCATCTTGTACATTGATTTTGGTTTCTCAGAGATGGATGTCTCAAAGTTGTGACACCAAGTCTCACTGTCCAACCTCAGATATTTTATTATACCTTATCTCAGTAGATACCAGTCAGCAGTAGTTATTGGACATGTACCAGCCATTGTGCTGTGCTCCCCGGGGAATAAAAAACTGTTATGCATGTGTGCTACCTTCAAGGAACTTATAGTCTGATAGGATATTAACATACAATTTTTATTTATGTTATCATTCAAATAACTTCTGACTCTAAATGGCATAACACGACCAAGGTTTACTTCTTACTCATACCACATGCCTATTGTGAATCAGCTGGGTCCTCGCTCTTACTGCTTCTTCCCTTAAGGGGCTCATGTCAGTTCTGCTCACATTTCCTTGGCCAAAGCAAATTAAACAGTCACACATAACTTCAAAGGTTTGATAAATACAAACCTACAATGAGTCTGGAAATGGAGAAAGACCTGAAAACTCTGGTCAGTTCAGTCCAGTCACTCAGTCGTGTCTGACTCTTTGCGACCCCATGGACTGTAGCATGCCAGGCCTCCCTGTCCGTCACCAACTCCTGGAGTTTACCCAAACTCATGTCCATTGAGTCAGTGATGCCATCCAATCATCTCATCCTCTGTCATCCCCTTCTCCTCCTGCCTTCAATCTTTCCCAACATCAGGGTCTTTTCAAATGAGTCAGTTCTTCACATCATGTGGCCAAAGTATTGGAGTTTCAGCTTCAACATGAGTGCCGAAGAATTGATGCTTTTGAACTGTGGTGTTGGAGAAGACTCCTGAGTATTCCTTGGACAGCAAGGAGATCCAACCAGTCCATCCTAAAGGAGATCAGTCCTGAGTTCATCAGAAGGACTGATGTGGAAGCTGAAAACTCTGGTAAATAGACCAATTAATGACCACATTCTTGGAAGAGGAACAGCCTTAATGCCTCATACCCCAGATTACAAACAATGAAAGATGGAAAGATTTAGTGCCATTGAGTGGATGCATTCAAGACAGATGTCCTAAGGACTCAGGAGAGAATCATGCCTGGACCCAAGACCTCAGTGAAGTATCCTGAGAAAGTGAAGACCTGCATTGAGTCTTGAAGAGTGGGATGGACTTAGATGGACCTACAAGACCAGATCAGTTACATCCACCTTGTCCTTCAATAAGGTGATGGTAATATACCACCAGTCACTCTCATGAACTACATAAGTGCTTTCAGGCCTGGAGAGACCACCCAAGTGAGTGCCTGAAGGTGAGAATGTGCGCAGTGGGCTTGAGGGGAAAGGCCCGTCATAGCTGGGCAGAGTATTCAAATCAGGGAGAAATGTTAGTTGGCCAGAGCATTACTTGAGAAGGAATAAAAGATCTTTAAATGAGAAAGTCATGATTACAGTGGCACTTTGGGGATTTTAATCTGTTTTAAAATTAAAACAGATTCTTCTTTCATCTGTTTCTTCTTTGATTTCACAAATGCTTTAAATATTTTGCATAGGAGAAACAAAGGTAGATAAGGCTTGATTCCCACCTGTAACTCTTCAGTGGAAGAAGAAATGTGTTTGGTTTTTTACCATTGCCTTCTAAGAGGGAAGCCACCAGGGAAGCCAAAACACAAAAACCAAAACAAAAAACCAAACACATTTCTTCTTCCACTGAAGAGTTACAGATGGGAATCGGGCTCAAACAGTAAAGCGTCTGTCTACAATGCGGGAGACCCAGGTCCGATCCCTGGGTCGGGAAAGTCCACTGGAGAAGGGAATGGCAATCCACTCCAGCACTCTTGCCTGGAAAATCCCATGGACAGAGGAGCCTGGTAGGCTACAGTCCATGGGGTCACAAAGAGTCGGACACGACTGAGCGACTTTGCTTTTTCGCTTCTAAGAGGAGTTGATCTCAAAGAGATACTTCATTTGCTGAATAAGATCTAAAATTTCAAGAATTTGCGTTTATGGAGCAGAAAGGGCTAAAAGGGCCAGTTGACTAAATGGAATTGGGGTGGTGATAAGGAATCCAGGAGTAGGAGGAGTGTGGAAATGGAGGAGGCAGAGAAGATAAGACAGCTAGCAATGAGAGAAAAGCCTTTGGGTATGATGGAGATTTTTAATGGGGGTTTTATGAAGTTTAGCCATATGCTGTTCAGTGTAAGCCCTCCACTTTTCTCCCTTGTGAGCATTTCAGTAAAATATATGTTACTCAAAATGCTTTGAGAGGTGACTTGAGAGGTCACATGGGGGCAATTGGGTAGCAATAAAGTGTTGATTGTGGCCTCAAACTGTACAGAGTGTGAGCCAGAACTTGAGAGAGCACAGTCATGTTTATGTTAAATAGATATGTGCAATCACACTTCTGCGGGATAAAGTGGCAATTCTAGGCGTGGGAGAGTTTGTCAAGAAACACTTCATAAAGGAGATTAAAGGAGATCCTGAGGCCAGGTGTTGAAATATCAGAAAGTGTCCCAACCCATCTGGGTTAATGAAAAGCATTCCAGTCCGGGCACAGAGAGCAGCATGTAGGAAGGTGGTGGGGTGTGGAACAGCCTGCTTTATTGGGACTACTCCAAGCAAATATTGATGAGTAGGTTTATGAGGGATAGGGTCAAAGGGAGCAAGTCCAGTAGTCTAATCCATTTATCAAGGTCTGTGGCAATAAGGACATGTGTTTACCTTCAAAACTATTTATTCAGCATTTATTTACTCTCATATTCTTTCCAGCTTTTATATTGTTGCAAAACTATTTTGTTTTGATTTGGCAAAAAAACTAGAAAACTAATGATGTCCTATTTTCTTACCTATTGTAAAGACAAAAGATGGATCCAGAGATTAACTTTTCTAAGGATATCCCGACTTATTTATATTCACTGCTTGTGTACAGCATGTCAATATTTACCTGGCTGCTGAGCACCCCCTCCCCACGTGCAGTGAAGAGAAGAGCCAGGATTCTTCAGGTCCTGTGTCCCAGGAAGTGAAGGATTGCCTGAGACAGCAGCAAACAGAAGCAGATAGCTGATAACTATTAAAACACACTTCTTGATTTACAGTCACCTGTCAGGTAGCAGAATTTATCGCCGCTGATCAGAGCAGAAAGTACCCTGCGTGTGAGGTATGTGTGCGTGTGAGTGCCTGAATATATTTTAAGTATCCACCTGGGAACTCTCTAAATCAGCATTTATTTTAATAATCTCATACATTCATATGGCACCTTTCTCCATAAATGCTTCCAAAGCAGTTTGTAAATTTTATTTAGCTGGGGAATCATCACTGCTGGAGTAGAAGGAAAGAGATGCTTATCAGCTTCCTAATGAGAACCGTACTTTTGTTAAGAAGTACAGAGATCCAAGAATGTGTGTGTATTTAAATGACTTTGTATTTCATTAAAATAGTATTCAAATTTCCTCTGAATAATCCATTCAGATTCTACCTAGCTTTCCAGCTCACCTCTAGATTCAACTCTGCAGTTGATGCTAAATTTTGGTCCCCTGGAGCAAAGAACTGTCACTTTGTCCTGGATGTAGCTCTTCCCTTAATACCCAGAAGAACAGAATTGGGCGGGAGACCTCTTGCACTCTCAGGGGTATACATCATGCATTTCTGGCCCATTAGGAGGCTGGGCAGTACCTGAGAGGCCAGTGAGCATCTGGGAGGAAATTAAAGGAACTTCAACTCATTCATTCAGTAAGTAATTATTTATTGGGCTATTACTATCTTCCAGAAACTAGTAGGGTGCTAGAGATACAACTAAGAGCACCAGAGACAGGGCCCCTGTCCTGGAAGCCAGCACTCTGGCAGGGGAGGTGATCATTAGTGAAATAATCACACAGATCATTGTAAGCTAAGAATCAATATAAGCACTACAGAGGATGGTTCTGAGAGTATAAGCAGGGAACTCACCGAGACTGGGGAGTCAGGGAAGGCTGCCTGAGAAAGTGAAGTTCAAGGCTTCAGCTGAAGGATGAGTAGGAGATAACAGAGAGAGAGGAAAACAGAAGAAGGGAGAGGGTGAAGGGAAGAGGGAGGGAGGGAAAGGAAGGAAGGAAAGGAGTCTGTGTGAGGTGTGTGTGTGTGACTGCCTCAGTTTCTTCATTTGTAAAACAATGATAGTAAGTTTTATAGTCTAATTTTGGAGTCCCCAAAAGCAGATCCTGAGATAAGGACTCTTGTGAATGTGATTTATTGGGAAGTGTCCCCAGGGAAAACTGCTAGAGAAGTTGAAGAATGAGAACAGAAAGGGAAGGAGGTCAAGCAGGGTTGAGAAGGAAGCAAAATGCTGTGGAGGGGAGACCTGGAGATAAGACAGGTACCACAAGTAGCTGGTGCTCTTGTCCCCCTGTGGAGTTTCATTACCAGTAAAGTCCTGGGCACTTCTGCTCTCTATGCTGGGGAGCAGAGCGGCTCCAGGAGCTCGAGGACTGTCCACTAACACAGAGTCAGGGCGCTGACTGCTGGGAGCACAGCACGTGGTGGTAAGGGTGCAGCAACATGAGAAAAGGATGTGGAGGGACACAGGCCGAGCACTGGCGGCCTTCACCACACAGGACACAGGGACAGCTTACAGGAAGCAGTGCACATAAGGAACAGACTGCAGTGCCTGGCACGTGTTAGTGCCCAATAAATACTCTCACTGTGATTCTTATTTATTGACTACACATTGATGTGGCCTGGAACAGGCTTCATCTGCTCAGCTATCTGTCTGTTCCGATCCTGCAGGAACCACTGTACCCACTTGCCACTCCCCACCACATCTCCTGAGACAAACACATGTATAAATATAGCAATATATATTTATATTTCTCAGGATTGTCACATTTTGCTGAGCTCATAACAGAACTGAAGAAATAGCCCTGTCATCCCCGTAATAGATCCTATTATTCACTGAGGCCACATCTCTTCCATTCCTTCTGGACTCCTGGAGCTCAGAAATTCACGTGCCTGGCTACTTCTTAAATGTGATCTGTACCAGCCTGGTCAGTTCTCAGGCCTGTGTTTCCCAAACAAGTTGATAGAATTTTTAGACCAGAAGGGCTTCCTCTATCTGCTCATCTTCTTTTTTTTTTTTTTTTTTTTTTTTTGCTCATCTTCTTGAGTGGTATATTGAACAATTATTTGCTCCTTCAAAAAGCATTTTAAATGAAAAGGAATGAGCTGTGGATATACTAACAAAAGTGAATCTCAGAACCATTATCCTGGGTGAAAAAAGTAGACACAAAAGAATGTATATGGTATGATTTCATATATTGGGAATTCTCAAACAGACGAAATTAATGTGTGGTGACAGAAAGCTGGTCAGGGACTGCCTGGGGCTAAGGCTAGGACAACTGTAGAAAAGCGTGAGGAAACTTTCAGGAGTTGAAGATGTTCCATGTCTTGGTTGTGGAGGAGTGTGTACATTTGTCAAAACTCAGAGTGGTATAATTAAAATGGGTGTGTTTTATTACATGTAAATTATACCTTAATAAAGTGTATTCAAAATCAGATAGGCATTTTATTGCCTGACCAGGAGATCAAAAGTAGATCCAAGACTTGTCTCAGGGAGTTCCATCCGGCCAGACACACAAGCCTTTGTATTGTTCTCCATCCCCACCCCTGTTTTTTCCCTTTGGCAAGAAGTTGGTCTTTATTATTTGCACCAATGGAGAGGAACAACGGCCCCGAGACTCTAAAAGGGGAATAATCCACGAATCATTTACATCTGGTGGCTCTGAAATGTGTTTTGTAGCCTGTCTGGTATTTGAATAGAGATGTGCCTGCTTTACATCCTGAGAATTCACTTCAGATGAAATAATGAAGTTAGCTATAGAGACCCAAACTGTTGGCAGCTTGGGAAGCCCTTCCCTTTCCCTGCCTGACCTCGCTTCTCCGTTCTCCTCAGTCCAAGGAGGAAACGCAGTGTTTCACCCAGGCCCAAACCTCCCTTCAGGCAGGTTCTTTCTCGGTTGGTGCCTCTGCCTTGTAAGATTTGGTGCCTCTCTGTTAACATGCAGTGTAACTAGAGGGACTTGAGACACTCAAGCCATTGAAAAAGAGACTTGAAAAAAGCTGTCTTGCAAGCTAAGTGGAATCAGCTACTTGCATACAGATAATTGAGAACAGATTCTATAAAAATTGATTTCTTATATTTAGGATAGACTTTAACTAGCTCTGGCTCTGGGGAGTCTCTGCTGGCACCCCCCCACCACCAGCCCTGCCATTCTCAAGGCTGGGTTCACTGCCCCCACTGTTTGTACCACCTCTAACACCCTGAACTTTGCCCTTCATGGCACTCATCACGTGGAGGGCAAATGCTTGTTTGCTAATCTGTGACCTGGACCTGACTGAAAGCTCTTTGAAAGCAGGGTCTGCTGAGGCCACCAGTGTATCCCTAGCTGCTACAACAGTGCCAGGCTCATAGTAGGTGCTTAATAAATAGTCGTTGAGTTGTTATGATTCTGAACACATCACAACAGAGTTTATTTAAGGTTTTCAAAATCAACTGCACAAACAGGAAAACTCTGGTGCTTCCAAAAAGAACTCCACCCAGACAAGAGCTCCAGCAGGAAATACCAAAAAGTCAGTATCTAGCACCAAAATCACTGTGTGTGTTTCAGGGCAAACTCTCGTGAGCTGATCCCTGAGAGGCTGTGGAACAGTCTGGAAAGTCCAAAGCTTTAGAAACTCTACATAAGAATTCTCCATAGCAAATGACACTCTCCAAGTGGGGGGGAAGGTAGGGGGTGGGAGGGGAGGCTCCAAGGAAAACGCCCTGGGGCTCTGGAGAAACCCTGAACTTGGTGACAGTGCACAGGCTGGGCACCTAGACTCTCAGAACCTCAGGAAATGACATTAATAACACCTCCCACAGAGTCCCGTCTGTCAGTCCATAAGAGTGACAATACATTTTAGCTGCCTATATCATCAGGAAAAACAACAAAATACACCTACGACTTTAAGTTTGATACACAAGAAGAGAAAGAATGAGGAAATTCTAAATGAAAATCATAAGTTACTCCTCATTTTTCACACATTGACTTCCCCAGTTCTTTCTTCCCCATGGCCTCCTGGGTGCTCACATTGGGCTCATTTATTCCGCATGAGTGAAGAGAGAGCACAGAGCGCTTAATTCATTCATTGTCACTATGTATTATCCACATTAGAATTGGGAAAGAGACAGTTTAAATGAGCATATGATCTGAATCCCGGCTTTCCACAAATTCATCCTAGTGGACACCTAGGCCACAATATAAAAAGAACAAAATTAGTTCCTTGATTCATCGTGCCTCTTTCACTAAAATGCTAAGAAGTGACCTCTTGAACTTCACAGACCCATCAGGTAAATTACCTTGAATTTAGATAATGAATCATGCCAGTATTGGGGGAAAAGTAAAAAACTGCAGACTATCAGCAATCAGGTCAACTGCTAGAGAACATGTCACTGGTGCCTTTCATGATATCACCAGTCATCCATTCATTAAACCATTTGTTCAACAAAGGAGATCTTCAAGTCTGGTTTGAATCCTCCTATTAGTGATATTGTTGTTGTTCAGTTACTAAGTCATATCATACTCTTTGCAACCCCATGAACTATACAGCACACCAGGCTTCCCTTCACTATCTCCTGGAGTTTGCTTATATCCATGTCCATTGAGTGGGTGATGCTATTGAACCATCTCATCCTTTACCACCCCTTTCTCCTTCTGCCTTCAGTCTTTCCCAGCACTGGGATCTTTTCCAGTGAGTCAGTTCTTCAAATTAGGTGGCCAAAGTATTTTAGCTCCAATAAATATTCAGGGTTAGTTTCCTTTAGTATTGACTGGTTTGATCTCCTTGCTGTCCAAGGGACTCTCAAGAGTCTTCTCCAGCGCAAGAGTTTGAAAGCCTCAGTTCTTCAACACTCAGTCTTCTTTATGGTCCAACTGTCACATCCATATATGACTACTGGAAAAACCATAGCTTTGACTATACAGAACTTTGTTGGCCAAGTGACATCTCTGCTTTTTAGTATACTGTCTAGGTTTGTCATAGCTTTTCTTCCAAGAAGCAAGGGTCTTTTAATTTCTTGGCTGCAGTCACTGTCCACAGTGATTTTGGAGCCCAAGAAAATAAAATCTCTCACTGCTTCCACTTTTTCTCCTTCTATTTGCCATGAAATGATGGGACTGGATGCCATGATCTTCATTTTTGGAGTGTTGAATTTTAAGCCAGCTTCTTTACTCTCCTCTTTGACCCTCATCAAGAGACTCTTTAGTTCCACTTAACTTTCTTCTACTGGAGTAGTATCATCTACATATCTGAGGTTGTTGATATTTCTCCTGCAATCTTGATTCCAGCTTGTGATACATCCACCCTGGCATTTTGTGTGATGTACTCTGCATAGAAGTTAAGTAATCAGGGTGACAATATACAGCTTTGTCATACTTCTTTTATTAGTGATGCAACTTTCATGAAATTGGGTGTCCCTTCCTTTGTAGATTTCAGGTCATAGTAATTCCTACCTTGGAGATGTGCCATGAATATTAAATGGGCAGCTTTAATTATTAGTAATACTAGCAGCAATAGCTATGACTCAGAGCAGACTACGTGCATGAGGAACTTAGAGTCATTTTGCTTCTCCCACTCTAAGAATGTTCTCCCCAGCCTTGAGGCCTTAAGTGGGTGTCATTGCCCTCATGTTCACATGCCACAGGTAGACATTAAAGAGAATCTTATACAAAGAAAGCTTTGCAAAGTGTTATGTTTCTAGTATGACGATAGTTCCATCAGACTAAGCCACCTGGCTGTTTTGGAGAAAGAAAAAGAGCTTGAATGAGTAGGAACTGGAAAACAGAGAAAACAAAGGATGAAGGTAAATACATAAGAAACCTAGTTTAAGCATCTCAGATCATATCTTTCTAGCACAGAGTTTTGATGTGCACAAAAGGTCCTCTAAATCTGTCCCTGCTAACCACAATTTAAGCACAGTGTTTTGTAAAGAATGTGTGCTGCCAATATATGCAGTAAATATTCTCTTGCCTCCATGGGATAAGCAAGAGTTCAGTTCAGTTGCTCAGTTGTGTCTGATAAGCAAGATGAGAGAACCAAACATGATTTACATGGTACCCTCCCCTAGGGCATCTGTCTGGTAAATGCTTGATGACTTAAAAAGAAAGTTTTCTATTTCAGTTCTAGTTTTCAAATTCCAGAGCACTTTACCTGTCCCCCTCTTAAGAAGCAGTTTCTCCAGAGTCTATAGTTGATCTCCCTTGCCAGAGAAGGCAAGGAATTGGAATGACCCTGTGCCTGGTCCACCTGCTTCACTGGATGGATCACACAGCACTCAGTAGAGTGCCAAACACACAGCATATTTTCCTTCTTCCACCGCTCTACACACATACACACACACAGTACTAACTGTTTAGAACTGTCACACCTATAAAGGCCTTATTTAGAAGGATGCAGAACTGACCGTAGTTATTTATGTCATCCTAGCAGTGATTGATGAGATAGGCAAGGCATTTAGTTGGAACATCTGAACCCCTATCTTTTGCCAATTGTGTAACACCTAGTTCTCCAAAGAATGAGGACTACATTTCCCATCTCTTCAAACCTCATCACAGCCTCCCTCCAGTCATATCTTTCTCTGGCTACCTGTAAATCATTGATTATTTGGAGCTGAAAGAGCCAATACAACACACAGCCTCCACCATACTTATTATGTAGTGAAATTCGGATAGTGAATCAGAAGGGGAATGCTCTACATCATACAGTCAGTTATGTGGTCAGAAAGAGGACCTAGGTCCTTAACTTCTTGTCTTTCACGTGTTCATTTTCCAAGGAATTTAAATCCCAATTTGGAAGCAAGAGTTTATTCGAAGAGATAACCAAGAGGGTAGCAAAAATAAGAAAGTAGTCCCTTCCTTACCTTTCCTGACTTTGAATTTTGAAGGCTATTGGGGAGGAGTTGTTCAATTATATGCAGCAAATGTACATGTACACACACATTTCTTTGTGCACAGCTATTGTTGTTGTTTAGTAGCTAAGTCATGTCCACCTCTTTGCGACCCCATGAACTGCAGCATGCCAGGCTTCCCTGTATTTCACTATCTTCCAGAGTTTGTTCAAACTCATGTCTGTTATGTCAGTGAGGCCATCCAATCATCTCATCCTCTGTCGCCCTTGTCTTTCTTGCCCTCAGTGTTTCCCAATACCAGAGTCTTTTCTAATGAGTTAGCTCTTCACATCAGATGGCCAAAGTATTGGAGTTTCAACTTCAGTCCTTCCAGTGAATGTTCAGGATTGACTGCATAAATATATCCATCTATAGTGTTAAGCCCTAAGATATGTGTGTGTGTATATAGCAGTGTTGTATGTTATTATATATAATATATATAGTATTATAGCATATATATGTTAGATTCAGTTGGCCTGGTCAGCTATTGAGGTTGGCTCCTGAAGAATTTTATTTGCATATAGAACCAGGTGCCTCATGGGAAAAATTTGACATAATGAAATGTGAGTCTCAAAGCTTCTGCTTGGTTGAAGAAGTCAGTTTGCCTTAAAAAAGGATGCCTAGGGGGCTATTCCTTAGAGTACTTCTGCCCTTTCTTCCTGCTGTGTTTTCCTGACTGTTCTCTCCTCTCTTTGTGATGTTATCTTATGGAGGACGCTGGGGAAAATAAGTCTGCAGCAAATGCATCAAATCAACAGCCATGGGCTACACCTCCTGCAGGGGAGGGAGTGGTGACTGTGGGAAAGCACTCTGGCACTCTTCAGTGTGGGCACACAAAGAAAGAAATGGGGTTTGTCCCATGCAAACTGGTTAAAGATTGAACCAAAGAAACCCTTTCTGTTTGTCCCTGGTCTTTTCAATGACATCAGCACCTCTACACCCAAATACTAGAACTCAGCTGTTGTTTCTTGAAGGAATCCTTTCCTCACCCAAGTTTGAAACCAGTTGAGGAAAAGAGGAGTCAGGCAGGTGGAGATGAAGATGCTATCCTTATTGTTTGCTATAGGCTGACTTTGTGCACCACAGATTCACATGTTGAAACTCTAATCCCCAACGTGAAGGTATTTGGAGATGGTGCCTTTGGGAGGTAATTAGGTTATGAGGGTGGGAACCTCAGGGTGGGATTAGTGCCCTTATAAGAAGAGAAATGAGAGAGGTTGCTTCGTCTCTCTGGTCTATGTTATGTGAAGATACAGAGAAAGGACAGCCATCTGCAAACTGCGAAGAGGGCCCTTGCGGCAACCTGACCATGCTGATGTCAGACCTTCCCAGCTTCCAGAAGTGTGAGAAATAAATGTTAGAATAAATGTCATGAGTCTATGATAATTTGTTATAGTAACCCAAAGTGACTAAGACTCAGAAAGGCTGGGTGGGAAGATGTGTGAAGTGTGCAGTAATAATGAGTTTTCTAATACCAAACCCCAGAAGTAGGCAGACAACTCACCCAGTCACAGGCAGCACTGAATGAGTACAAGGCCCCTGCCAAGGCAAAGGCTGCTCTATATAGAGGACACATGAGCAGTAGAGAGCGGGGCTTTTGGCTGGCAGGCCCGTCCCAAGAAGAGGGAGAAACCGAGCCACATAATTCAATTCCTTGTCTCAAAGTCGTCATTCTGTTATGTCACCTAACCTCTCCTGGGAGGGATGAGTAAAAGGTTATGGAAAGGCCAGGAATGTTGCTGTAATAAAAGGCTCTCCACATGGAAGGAACATTATGAGTCAGAAGTAAACATTCGCCAGCATGAGCCAAGACCCAAGCCAAGCTTCAGGTGACAGTGGAGGTCCCCAAGCATGGCTCAAATATGGTGCTCTACTTCCCAAGGCATCGTCTTTCCTAACTTTCTAGTTTCACTTTGTCCACAGTCCCTTGGGCTGCTCCTCTAGATTTTGAGCCATGGCCCTCCATCATGAGGGAAACCCAGGGGCTTGTTGTTTCTGTGTTTCACTTCGATGACTTGGCTGGAGGATAGAGAATGGACAAGGAGGAGCAGGTCAGATTGGTACACAGTACCTCTGCCTGCTAACCTTTTCCCTGTCTTCCCCAAAAGGACAGAACACAAGCAAAAGTACTCTAAAGTCATGGCTTTGCCTTAGCTAGGAGATCAGGAGTCTACCTAAGAGCAGTCTTTTGGATTTACAAAGCCCATTATTTCCTGGTAATTCTCACTCATGTATTCATTCAGCATTTTCATTGAACACCTAAAAGGTAGGAGGCACTAGGTCCTGGGGACACAGGCACAATCCAAGCTCCAGTGAGATTTCTGTTGATCCATTAGACAAGAATTTATGAGCATCTGTTATGCACCCTGTTGTGCCAGACAGTGAACGCCTGAGATTTACCCCCTCTAACCTGCTGAATGTAACTGTGGAAAGCGCAGACTTGGAAGTGTCCAAACTCATGGTTCCCTCTTGGGTGAGATTTCTTCGGATTGCATGAGAGTGGTGGAGGGTTTAGAAAAACAAAGTAAATGACTGATTCAACTAACTAAAATATCTCTCGTGGATGACTGAACAACTTCTGCAGCCCTTAGAATGGCTAGTGAGCATTACTCTTGAGTAGGGAAAGTGAAAGTCGCTCAGTTGTGTCCAACTCTTTGCAACCCCATGGACTATACAGTCCATGGAATTCTCCAGGCCAGAATACTGGAGTGAGTAGCCTTTCCCTTCTCCAGGGGATCTTCCCAACCCAGGGATCGAACCCAGGTCTCCCTATGTGGCGGCTTTAAAAACATTAAAGGCTTGAGAATCTGCATCCCATCCTTGATGGAGGTGTGACTGCTGGCCTGACTGTGGCTCTTAGATGAATATGTACATTTTTAGATACCATAGATTTCTTTCTGTCTGAGCTTCTTCTGAGCATTTTGTACATTTTGATAAAATTTTAAAACAACACAGCAGGTAAAAGAATAAAGGCTTTTCTTTCCTTTAGTCTCAATATATCTGTGCTTGAAGGGAAGAAAGCCAAAAAGTTCATGTCTAAAAACTCAGGTGCTATTTGTAGCTTTCTAATGAGCAAAACTATGGGGGTCACTTACTCATTCATTTTGTTACTACAAAACTTAGCATGAAGATAGACACATAGTAGGTGTTCAGTAAGGGATTGTTGAATGAATAAATCAATGTCCAGAGACGAATCTCCAGTATGTCCTGCTTTCTACAAGCACAGAGTGACTTTGGGACTGGCCAGTAGTAACTATCGTGTTTACACCCCACCTGGAACTAGAAGCAGAGAAGTTCTTATATGCTGACCCTTAAAAGGAAAAAAAATGAAGTAGAGAAAGAGGATGGACTCATTCAGAAGGAATGTTGAACCCTGGAAATAGAGAACTAGAGCACTTGAGAGGTGAGAGGACTGGGAATTTATACACCCAGTCTTGTCCTCCATATCGCTCAAGCGCTATTAGGGGACAAGGGAGTATCCTCTCAGTCCAGATTCCTGATTCCTCAGAAACTGTGAGATAATAAATGTTTGTGGTTTTCATCCACTAAACTTTGGTGAAATTTGTTACATGGCATGGATAACTGATATAGTTATAACAACACTGGAAAGTCGGCAAAAGGTACAGATTATTTTTGAACCTAAGATACTGTTTCTTTCTTCCTTTTTTGGGGGGGATGGCATTTGGCCTAATATGTGGGATCCTTATTATTGATAGTTCCCCAACCAGGGATCAAATCTCTGCCCTCTGCATTAGATGCTCAGAGTCCTAACTATTGGAACTTCCAGAAAGTCCAGATATTGTGTTTCTTTAAAATGAGCTTTATTATACAAACTACAACTACTCTCCTGACCCACATTTGTCTGACTGCCCCATAGCGTAACATTCTGTTGTTTTATCCTATAGTGAATATCCCCATTCCACCCCATTATGAATATCCAGACCAGGCTCCTGACTGTGTAAGCTAAAAACTAACAGCTTTCCAGTGGGAAGTAGTCCCTTCCTTTTCTGCCTCCATCCAGCCTCAGTGTGGGGCCACCACTGATGATTGTTACGACCAGTACATCAGTTGATCACAATCTCACAATCATAATCAGAGAACCATAAGATTAGAAAGAGCCCAGATGAGATTTATTTACTATAAATTTAATAAAGGTAAAAATTGTATGCCCAGTTAGAGAGGAAATCCTTAATAACTCTTCTCTCCCCTTCCAAAGAAAGCTCATAGAGCCAAGAGCCCACTGAGTTCTTTCATTTTTAACTTTATATAATGAAAGTGTTCAACATAGAGAAGTAGAACAATATAATAAGCCCATAACACTTGCATCCATCTCTCATCTTCGACAGTTACCAACTCAAGGCCAATTTTATTGCATCTCCTGCCTTCTTACTTCGCTATTCACTTAACCCTCACCCTGACCCTTTGGGCTATTTTAAAACAGATTTCAGCCATCATATCATTTGTAAATACTTCAGTACATATCTCCAAAAGAGAAGTTGAGAACTTTTTTAATTTAACATAATCATGATACCATTCTTATGCCTAAATTTTTTTAAAGGAATTCCTCGATGTCATCAAATATCCAGTCACTGTCTTATTTCCCACCATTGTCTTATGTTTTGTTTTACAGTTGGTTTGCCCAAACAAGGTCTACACATTGCTTTGGTCTATACGTCTCTTAAATCTGTTTTAACTTAGTTCTCCCTCCGTCACCACTCCCCACCTACTATGCCCTGAACTAGCGGTACATTTTGAGGCAATCTTTCCAACCTCAGTGAACACGCTGTTCTCTGATTTCCGCTAGTGACTCATCTCTCCTGATCAACAAATAACAGCACACTGGACCTCCTTCTTTAAGATATAACTTTAAGAGATGTACTTGAACTTGGGTCCATTTTAAAGTATCAAAATTTATCAAGGAGAGAGAGACTGATTCCACATCATCCTGGAGGAGATAGAAGTCAATTTCACACTACAGTTGATATAACACTTTTTAAAAACGCTCCTATTGGGGGATATTTCATGAAAGTCAATAAATATTTTGGTCCATTGACGCTGCCCTTGTCATAACTTTTAAATAATAAATATGAGATAAGAAAGTGTTTCAGCAGCAGTACACATCACTTACATCAGGTGGCCTTTCTTCTAAACCTCCTTAAGATTTTTCTTATTTTCTCTAAAGTGGGATAAAACTAATAGCTTCACAGGAAAAATCTCACTGAGGCCTCTTTCCAAGTTTTTCCCAAGTGGAGGCGCATCTGTGGTGAGTTGGTGTGAAGTGAAAACACAGGGAGTGACTGATATCTGTGAATTTATTGGGGTCATCATGATGCTATTAACTACAGGGTTTTGACAGGAATGCTGTGAAATCTCCCAGGCCTGGTGTTGCTTAGGACCCAGGAGGAAGCACACTCTCAGGGCCTGTTTACTTTTCAGACCTGTCTCCCTGGGCTTGCACTTCACCTCTGCACTTAATACCTGATCAGTCAGAGCTGGGCACCGCATTCTTGGAGGTGTGAGCCTCATTACGGCTTTTCCTATGGTGTATGCCTGGAATTTGTCCTGCCTTGGAACAGGCAGGAGTTGAAAGCAGATGGCACCTTTTCATGACTTGAGTCAATTAACAAGGGATTCCAATCCGGCCTGGAAGGCCTGGCTGCCAGAAGGGCCCTGGAGCAACAGCTGGAATAAAACTAATAAAAACAACTACAGAGCAATTTGTGAAAATGTCAAGGCCAGCACAAACACACTGACCCTCGTAAACCTTAACGTGAACTTGGAGGGGCTGGCCCAGCCTGCCTTCAGGATGGCAGAGTGGGTGGGGGCGGCTGCCTTCTTGCCAATGCTGGGGTCTTTCCAAGTCCCCTACTGCCTTGCTCCGCTGCCCACCCCTCTCCTGATATGGCTGCTCCAGTGGACCAGTCATCTGGGACATTCACTCTCTCTCAGTAGACCCTCTCCATATTGAACTCCGTCTGCAATGAATGGAAGTGTCAGATGTATCAAAGGGGGCTAGAGCCGGTAATTCTAAGAGCCTGTTAAAAACAAAACAAAACGGCAGTTCCTCAAGCCCATACAGACATTCAGAACTTAAAAAAGTAAATGTTAGAATTCCAAACTTCTTTTCTCTCTCCCTCCCTCCCTCAAAATGGTTTGGGGTGTACTCACCACTGTTTACACAAAAGCAAATGCCTCTCTCAAGATAAATGGACTTTTTGTAAACCTACAGCTGTGTAAGCTACAAACAGTTACAGAGGTGATTAATTGATCAAGACAACAGCTTAGCTTATATAGACACAGGGCAAAAGGCAGCCCAGATCACAATTTCGCAACTACTGTAGGTATTGAACCAAATGACTGTTTCAGGACCCCTAAAGTCAGTTAAACTGAGGTGAGGAAAAATTAACCTATTATTGAGAAAGGGAAAATAATATCTGCTTTTATTTCTTATTAATTTGCAAATGTGGTTTTTAAAAATACTTTCATGAGGATAGTGCTTCTCCCTGGGACAAGAGGACAGTCTCCCAGAGGGAGCATGAAAAGGGCTGCTGGAGGGCTGGCAGTGTTGCCCCTATTTGGCCCAGCAGATGATCACAGCAAAATTTGCTTTGTGATCAGTGACATAGTTGTATATACCTATTTTGTATGCTTTTCAGTGTGTGAGAGTGCTTCACAATTTTATATATGTATATACAATATGTGTGTGTATATATATCTTGTTTTCAAGATTAATAGACAGTCCTAAATAATGCACAGTCCCTAAAATCAGTTTGCAAAAGTTTATTTTCCATAAGCTGCTATGGGAAAACCTGAATGAACTTTTCGGCCAACCCGATACTTTCTTTTTATAGGTGCCTACAAGAACCCCCTGTAACTTAAACTGTGTCCCTCAACTGCCTGTTTCAGAGTTACGTGGGATGATTGTTATAAAAGCAGAAAGTGGGATCCCACCCAGCTCAACTGACACAGACTTGGGAGAGGGGAGGCAGGAGGGAGATAAGTAGTTTCTTCGGAACCCAGTATCCAACCCAGAAAACAGACGATTCGCGCCTCCCTCTGGTGCATCACCCACATCCAGACAGCTGTCTCATCCATTCTGTGACCCAGCCTCTCTGCTCTGCCTTTCCTCCCTGACCTCCTCGTATGTCTTCAGGTTCCATTCTTGCCCTCCACCACTCATCTTCTGTACCATTTCCGGGATATATTTCTAAAACACACACATGACTGTGATACGAGATCCCCTTTGCTAAAGCCCGCCTTCCTCCTCCACACAGCCCAGCTCCTTGGCGGGGTCTACAGCTGTACCTCTCTACCCTCCTCTTCCCCAGGTATACCTGTGGTCCCTCCCACACCTCCGATCTGCTCTGCAGGTTACAGAGGTACCATGTTCTTTTGCACGTTCTTGTCTTGGCTAATTTTGTCTCCTTTGCCTAGAAGTTCTGTTGACTCCCTTCTCCAAGCACAGTCCTACTCAGATGTCTCCTTATCTGCCTTCCTTTCCTGATGCCTGAGACCCTATAAGCCCCTCCCTTGCCATGACAAGACCTCTAGAATGATACATTTTGTCGGTTCTTTCTTACAGAGAACTTGTCTACACAGTTATAAACACCTAAAGAAAGACACTGCCTTGTTTCTTTTTGAATTCCTTAAACTTTGCACAGTTCGAGGCACAGAGTTGGTACTCAAAAATGTTTCCCCCGCTGAATTTAATTGACTCTAACAAAAACCCGGTAAAACCTATCACTTGCCTCCTCAGCCTTGGATCCTCTTACCTAAACTGTTCGCTTTTGGTTCCTTTCCAATCAGGGTGAACATTTGATCATTTCTGGCCTACACTGATGCTTCTCCTAATGCAGGTCTCTCTCCTAAGCCTCCCCTTATTGGCCAAGCTTGGGCTTGAGCAGCCAACACTGGTGCCAACAACTATAACAATTACACACTTTTCCTGCCAAAAGCAGCCATGACCCAGGGTAAAATGAGCATGGTCACTGGAAAGTGTTCAGTCTTTGCCAGCTGATGGAACATTCTCTAATCACCTTCTGAAGCAGCATGCAATAGATAGAATTACCCTCACCTGAGGCAGAGGTGTCTGGGAGGATACTTATCTCCCTCCAAACCAAGCCACCTTTTCTTCCAAATGTCTTTGCAGTCTAGACTTCTGCCTCCTTTCCCTGGAACTTGTATTCTAGGAGGTTGATTTTCCAGCCTAAGATGGCAGAAAGTTATCTTGGAATGCTTTGAGTTCTGGAGGCAGTTGCACTGACTCAGGGGCTAAGTACAGCTTTTATTCACACTGCCTAGAGACACCCAGGACTGGAAACAGTGGGTCAAGCACTGGGTCCATAAAGTGTTATATTAAAATATTTGGATAGTGGACAACATCAAAAAGGACATTGGGTAAATCTCAAAATGTAATAGGAAGAATTTAGAGATCAACAAGTCCACGGTCCCATTTTACACATACGAAGCTGAGGTACACAGAGGGGGAATAGCTTGCCCATACCATATAGCTGATCAGTGCTGAGCCTCACTCCACTTTCCATCATCCTTCTATACTTAAGTCTGAGGACTTTCTGGCAAAAACAAAGTCTAGGGTTTTCTAACACCTCTGCCCAATCCATCTTTCATCTGCTCAGTTGCTTTTATAGGGGTTGCATTTCAGATCCCTGATCTATTTATTTACAGTGCACGTGACCCCCAGCGGCTGCAGAATGTGGCCCCTCTCCTGTGCCCTTGCAGCATTTTCTCTTAAGCCATGGTTTCTAAACATGCACCAGACCACCTGGAGTGATTTTTTAAAATATAGAATTCTGATTCTCATATTAGTATTTTTTGTTTCAGTAGGAGAGGCTCAAGAATCTGGTTTGCCTTTATTTTTAACTCTTTCACTAATTCCCTTGTAAAGTAAAAATTCAGGACCACCCTGACAACTTTCCTTTTTAGGTCCTTTCCAACCTGGAGGTTCTGTGCTTAAATGTCACATGGAATCTCTCACTTCTGATTTACTGGCAATCATCCATCATTCCTAAAAAAAGGAAAGGAAAAGAGAAAAAGGAAAGATACAATTGGAAGTATGGATTTGTTTCCAGACTTTGAGCAATAAAATGAGCATCCAGAAGAGAATGTGAAAGTCGGTCAAGGTCACCCATGGCCTGCCTCTATCCGTAGGAGAGCCCAGGGGTTTTAACTCACTGACCACGAGGTGATGCTGTCCTGTAGAATAAGCAGCAAAAAGGAGACCTGTGACCCTGAATGACTCAACCATTGCCCTGCAAGGTGAAAGTCATAATGTCTGTGCACCATCTCTTCATCCATGACATGAGAGTGATAATGCTTGCCTCCATTTGACAGAGATGCTTATAAAAACACCGAAAGTATAAAAGTGTTAAGAGAAGACAGACTGTCTTTTTAAAATAACTCACACGCTATTCCCTCTTAAGTGGCTGTGTCAAGTAAAATTTCCATTTAGATCCAGCATGGAAATATGAAATATGAGAACACTGACATCTTAAACCACTGTTCATATAACTTGGGCTGCATAGGTGGCCTCTCTTAGTGTGGCTACTCCAGTTTATAATTTATTGAAATCAGTCTAACACCAAGATAAAACTTTATCAGGTCACTCTTTTGGTCTCCAGTCAAATCCAAAAACCCCTTTATAGAGCTTCAATATGGAAGGTACCTCCAAGGCAAAACTCATAAACCCTTCAACCACAAACTCTGGGCTAAGGAGCTAGAAACTAAGAACTGGCTGAAGACCACTGCTTACTGATCCGAAGAAGGTTCTGGATCCCTGGCAGAACCTCTGCATTAACCATCTACTCCATCTTTGTCCCACCTCCCACTAATCTGATGAGGTGATGGGAAACACTTAGGCCTGACCAGTAAGTAGAATGCCTTAGATAGAATCGAAAGCTTAAGAAAGCCTTGAAGGACTTCTCTGGTAGCTCAGTGGTTAAGAATCCATACTTCCACTGCAGGGGGCACAGGTTTGATCCCTGCTTGGGGAACTAAGATCTTGTGTGCCATGTGGTGAGGTGAAAAAAATGAAAGCCTTGAATAAAAATTCCGCTTAAATGTATGGAATTTCAGTGGCTACTGTCATGTGGGATTTAAGCCTCTACAACGCTTAAGTTGTTTTGCAGTGTTCTTCCATCCATGTAATGCTCAAACTCAGAGATTACTATGGTGCTCCCAGTGGTCTGTGGGATGGAAAAATTCTGACCCATCTTCACATACATGTAGTGGGAAACTGCAGAGAGAACAAACGGGCAGAAATACAGAGGAAACAGAGAGATTAAGAAAAATGGAGCACCAGGACAGACCAGAGAGAGCAAAGTGGAGACACAGTGAAATAATAAGGTCATGTGTGAAGCTAGAGAAGCAAATGTGAAAAAAGATAAGAGAGAAAAAGAAAACGCCAAAAGGTGAAAATAAGATATCTGCCTTTCAAGGAATCCACATGCCAGGTAGATAGAGATGAAGACCATTGTCTATTCCAAATTGTTTCGAGCTGAGGCAGTAGTAATAGAGATGGCGGTGATTGCAGTTTTATTGACTGCAAGGAGAGGAAAAGTCATGTCAGCCTGAGTACTGACTGTAGCAACAAACTGACCTTCCTGGGCCAAGGGAGCCACAGGGAGATCAGGTCTTCTGGACTGGTGTACAGAGCAAAGCCTTGGGTTGTAAAATCAGACCACCTGCCCAGGTTCTCCGCAGAGCCTGTATCTCTGATAGAAGTCAGATCTGGGGGAAACAGAGGTTTCCACTTCTCTGATTCAGCTCAGGCTGCCATAACAAAATACCACTGACTGGACTGCTTAAAGAACAGACATTTTTTCCTCACAGTTTTGGAGTCTGGGAAGTCCACTATCAAGGTGCCTTGCTGGCCGGTTTGATTCCTGCCGAAAGTCCTCTTGCTGGTTCACAGGTGCCTGCCCTCTTGCTGTATCCTCACATGACAGAGAAAGCAATCATGCTTGTTGTTTCTCTTCTTATAAGGGCACTGATAACATTTTTGAGGGCTCCACCCATGACCTAATTAATTTACTCCCCAGGAATCTACCTGCAGTGCAGGAGACCTGGGTTCAGTCCCTGGGTTGGGAAGATCCCCTGGAGAAGGGAAAGACTACCCACTCCAATATTCAGGCACGGAAGTTCCATGGACTGTATAGTCCATGGGGTCCCAAAGAGTCGGACACGACTGAGCGACTTTCACCCACTACCCATACTTAAAAATGTTAATACTTTCCTGTATTAGCTTTAAATCTTTAAATCTTTATTCTAAATGTTACATCTATGCTTAGAAACTTATTTGGACCCTTCTCTGATCTTGTTTCCTGAGAAGTAACCACAGTCGGGAAAATTGTATTTACCCGTTTTATCTGTCTTTTCACATATTTTTTACTACATATATGATATGATGATATGATAAGTTGCTTCAGGTGTGTCCAACTCTTTCTGACCCTATGGACCATAGCCAGCCAGGCTCCTCTGTCCATGGGATTTCCCAGGCAATAATACCGGAGTGGGTTGCCATTTCCTTCTTCAGGGGATCTTCCCCACCCAGGGATCAAACCTGGATCTCTTAAGTCTCCTGTTCTGGGAAGCAGGTTCTTTACCACTAGTGCCACCTGGGAAGCCTTACTATATATATATATATATATGCTGCTGCTGCTGCTAAGTCACTTCAGTCGTGTCCGACTCTGTGCGACCCCATAGATGGCAGCCCACCAGGCTCCCCTGTCCCTGGGATTCTCCAGGCAAGAATGCTGGAGTGGGTTGCCATTTCCTTCTCCAATGCATGAAAGTGAAAAGTGAAAGTGAAATCGCTCAGTCGTGTCCGATTCTCCGCGTTCCCATGGACTGCAGCCTACCAGGCTCCTCCGTCCATGGGATTTTCCAGGCAAGAGTACTAGAGTGGGGTGCCATTGCCTTCTCCAATATATATATGCATCCATAAACAATTGTTGGTATTGTTTGAGTGTGTTTTTAAGTTTTGCATAAAAGGTAATACATAGGATCCTAAAACTTGCTTTTAAAAATTTAAACATTATGCTTTTGAAAAGTAAAGAAAGTATTAGTCCCTCAGCTGTGTCAGACTCTTGGCGACCCTCTGGACTTTACCCTTCTAGCCTCCTCTGTTCGTGGAATTCTCCAGGCAAGAATATTGTAGTAAGTTGTCATTCCTTTCTCCAGGAGGTCTTCCTGACCCAGGATCAAACCTGAGTCTCCTGCAATGCAGGCAGATTCTTTACCATTTGAGCCACCAGGGAAGACCTGATGCTTTTGAGAGTCATTCATATTGTTACTTATGCTGCTGCTGCTAAGTCGCTTCAGTCTCGTCTGACTCTGTGCGACGGCAGGCTCTGCCTGGCTCCCACCAGGCTCCGCCGTCCCTGGGATTCTCCAGGCAAGAATACTGGAGTGGGTTGCCATTACCTTCTCCAATGCATGAAAGTAAAAACTGAAAGTGACGTCACTCAGTCACGTCCGACTCTTAGCCACCGCATGGACTGCAGCCTACCAGGCTCCTCCGTCCGTGGATTTGCCGGGTAAGAGTGCTGGAGTGGGGTGAATTTATTCTTGTAGTTGTTGTATACTATTCCCTTATCTGAATAGCCCTCAACTTATTTATTCATTCTCCTTTTGATAGACTTTTGGTTTTCTTTTTTTGCTGTTATAACACTGCTTTAAAAATCTTGTGAGAGCTTCTCTTGGATATATGCTTGGTGGTAGGGTACGTATATATATACAGCTTTCATAGACATTACCAAGTTATTCCTATAGCAGTCCTCCCAGTTTATGTTCACCAACAGTGTTTGAGGTTTCCTTTTCCTCCACACCCTCACTATCGTTGTTAACTTCTAATTTTCACTAATCTGATGGGTTTGAGATAATATCTCATTTTAATTTTAATTTGCATTTCTGTGATGACTAGTGAGAGTGAGCATCTGCCCCTTCAGGTCAGCCTCTTCTGTGAATTTCCTGTCTTTTCTTGTTTTTTTTTTTTTTCCTTTTCTTTGGTTAGTTGTTTTTTTTCCTGAAGTATTTAGGGAAGTTCTTTGTGTGTTGTCTCTAATGCAAAGTCTTTTCCCAAGATGTAATTTATATTTTAACTCTGTTTTTTTTTTTTTTTTTGGTTCTTTTATTACTTAGACTAGGTTTCTTTTTCTTAATATAGTTTCTTAATTTTTCATTTATGGTTGCTGTTTTTGTTTTGTTTAGGAAATTCTTCTTTATCCTAAATTGTAGTCTGCCATAATTTTTTTTTAAGTCTTGCTTTTTTTATTTAGAGGTTTAATTATGGATAATACATATATTTTAAGTATGATGGAATGTAGAGATATATTTTTGGCTTCCTAGGTGGCAGTAGTGGTAAAGAACCTGCCAGCCAATGCAGATTAAGAGACACAGGTTTGATCCGTGGGCCGGGAAGATCCCCTGGAGGAGGAAATGGCAAACCACTCCAGTATTCTTGCCTGGAGAATCCCTATGGACAGAGGAGCCTGGCGGGCTACAATCCATAGGGTTGCAAAGAGTTGGACATGACTGCAGCAACTTAGCATCAGCAGTAGGGATATATTTTCATATTTCTCATATAAGATATCCAAATACCACAACACCATTGAATAGTTTATCATTTCCCTTATTGATTTGTAATGTGCCTTTATCTTATGTTTTCTTGTGTGTTTGTCTTTATGGGCTCTCCATTCTTTTCTATTAATCTCTGCTTTATTACTTCACCAGTATCATACTGTTTTCATTAAATAGCTGTAGTAGATCTGCTAAAGCAAGTCTCCCCCATCCACCTTCTTTATTTTTTCAAAATTCTCTTGGCTTATTCTTGACTTCTTCATCATCCAAATTAATTTTCAGATCAGCTTGTTAATTTCTATGAAATTTCTTTGGGATTGCGTTAGTAAAGAATTGCATTAGTTAGGAGTTGATCAGAAACACGCAACCACTGTGAATGACATAGAAGAGGGATTTATTATAGGGCTGCATCTGGTGTTGGACCTGTAGTCAACAAGGATAGCAATAGGGAAGGAAGAAAGGTGGGGCAGAGCAGAGGCAATTAGGAAACCACAAGGGCAAACCTGTGTCTTTCTCTCACTGTCCCCAACCTCTGTGATGTAGTTGACCTTTCAGATAAGCTGCCATAGAACTGTCACACAGACCTGTCCAGCTGCTACTTCATGAGTTGCAACAGGGCCTAGCCCTCAACAGAACTTCAGAGCATAATAAATTACTGCTGCTTTATCTCCACCCTCCAATTCTCATGCTTATTCTAATCGAGGACCATTCAGTGAAGGGAAGCCAGGTGACAAAGTTCCCATCTAGCTGAACAGATACTGTTCAAAACTACCTCAGGAACATTACTTGGAATGGCTTGAAGTTATAGAATAATTTAGATTAATTGTCATCCTTAAAACATTTAGTCATTCCATGAAACCAATTTCTCTTTTATTCAGATCTTCCTTTATGTCCCTTGAACATTTTATGAATTTCTCCAGAAGAATCTTGCACATATTTTGAACCTTAAGTACCTTACAATTTTGTTTAATATTTTGAATGGAATCTTTTAGTGTTAAATATCTTAGCTGATTACTAATGGTTTATAAGTTTTGATTCCTGTAAATCTACCTGCTACTGTTCTGAACTATTATTAGTTTTAATCATTTGTGTATTTAGATTTTTCTGTTTAGACAGTCCTATCAACTGTAAGTGTTGAAAATTGTGCCTCTTCCTTCCCAAACTGATGCTTCCCCTCCCCCCAAAAAATGTTTTTGTTTCTTTTTGTCTTACTGAATTAACTAGAACTTCCGACATTCTTGTCTTGTTTCTGGCTTTAATGAGAAAACCTGTAGAATTTCACCACTGAGTATCATATTTCTTATAGATTTTTGGAATGTACTTTATATTAATGTAAAACCTTTTCCTTCTATTTCTAATTTAAGTCTTTTATCATGAAGAAATTTTTAACTATTTTCTTTTTATTTATTAAAACAATTATGTACATTTTCTCCTATGTTTTGATTGTGATAGCCAGCCTCCAAGATGGCCCTAGTAATCCTCATCTCCTGGTATTCCCAACTCTGTGTAATGCCCTTCCATTAGTGTGGGCTGGACCTAGTGATGTACATACTTCTTTTTTCTAAAATTACTGTTTATTTTTTTAACTTCTTATTTTATGTTGAATTATAGATGATGAACAATATTATGATGGTTTCAGGCGGACAGCAAAGGGACTCATCCATGCATATACATGACTCCATTCTCCTCCAGACTCCCCTCCCATCCAGGTTGCCATATAACATTTAGCAGAGTTGCATGTGCTGTACAGTAGGGAGTGATGTACATACTTCTAATGATAATGTGATTTCTAAAATTGGTTTAAAGTTTTTTTGTGTGTGATTTTAATAAATGGAGTAGTTTTCTGTCTTTTGCTGTTCTATAAAACATTGATACAGGAGAAATTTTCTGTTTCTTAAAGATTTAGTAAAAGCTGTTTGTAAAATTACCTGGGTTTAGTGTCATTTAACTGAAGATTTTTAAATTTCCAAGCCAATATCTTAAATAGTTACTGATAATTCTTCCTGATTTACTTTATGGTGCATTATGTTTTTCTAACACACTGTCCATTCCATTTAAGTTTTTAAACGTTGTCTTAACCTTGTTCATATTCGTTATCTGTGAAGTTTTAAATCTCTAGCATCCATTGCTGTGGTCACAATATTGTTTTACATTACTCTCTTATCCCTTGATTAATCTTTGCAGTCATTTGACTGTTTTATTAAACTCTTCAGGAAATCAGTTTGGGGCTTTGTTGAGAACCTCTGTTGTTCCTTGGTTTTCTATTTCACTTAATTTCAGGGTTATGATTATCGTTTTCTTGACTCTGTTATTTGCTATTTTCTCTTTACCTTCTCAAATATGATACTTAATTTGGGTCTTTCTTCATATCTAGTAAATGTGTTGAATGCCCCACTTCAAGCAAAAACCTGTCTCTTCACTGCTTCCGCCTGATTGTGGACCCAGAGCCTGCTGCTTCAGGGCTACTCCTTATTTGTTTCTGCTCCTTTGCTGATCAACAAATGTTTACCTTGTCTTTGAGCATGGCTGTGTAGTTTTATTTTCTCATTTTATTTTTTAATCTCTCAACGGTATCATTGGAGCAAAGATGCTGATTGAAGCATAAACTTAAAATACAGTCTTGACAGAAGCCTCAAGCTAATTCTTGTATGGAGCCTCAAAACACAAAAGCCTTTGTCTACATGGAAAAGTTTAACCCTCATGGAAGGCACAGGGATGTCATTCCAAATGTTGATTCAAAATCTGTGTTTGGAAACCTGAAGCTTTTTTTTTTTTTTCCCCCCATCCCATATGCTCATTTAAAGAATTTTTTTTTTAATGAAGTATACTTGATTTACAATGTTGTGCTAATTTCTGCTATACAGCAAAGTGATTCAGTTATACATTTATATATATTCTTTTTTTTCCATTGTGATTTATCATAGGATATTGATATAGTTCTTTGTGCTGTACAATAGGACTTTGCTGTTTATCCATCCTGTATATAATAGTTTGTATCTGCTAACCTCAATCTCCCTATTCCAACCCTCCCTCAGCCCCCTCCCCACTCGGCAACCAGAAGCCTGTTCCCTCTGACTGTGAGTCTGTTTCTACTCTGTAGATAGGTTCATTTGTGTCATATTTTAGAGTCCACATTTAAATGGTATCATATGGTATTTGTCTTTCTCTTTCTGATTTACTTCACTTAGTATGATAATCTCTAGGATCACCCACTTTGGTGTGAATGGCAGTATTTCATTTTTGATGGCTGAGTAGTATTCCATTGTATATATATACATCTTCTTTGTCCATTCATCTATTGATGGACATTTAGGTTGTTTCCATGTCTTGGCTCTTGTGAACAGTGCTACTATGGACATGGGCAAACATCTATCTTTTTGAATTAGAGTTTTGTCTGGATATGTGCCCTGAAGTGGGATTGCTAGATTGTACAGTGATTCTATGTTTAGTTTTCTGAGGAACCTCCATACTGTTATCTTGTGGCTGTACCCATTTGCATTCCTACCAAAAGTATAAAAGGATTTCCTTTTCTCCAAATCCTCTCCAGGATGTTTTATTTGTAGAGTTGTTAATGATTGGAGGCCCGCAGCTTTGAGTGCTGTCCCACATATTCTCCCTAAATTTGGGTGTAGGGGTATGCATTTGCTTAGCCTGGCAGTAATTGTGTTCCTGACCAACAGTGGAAGTGATAGCCATCACAGGGTTTACCCCAGTTGCCCCACTGTTTACTGATCCCTTTGTTTGGTAGAAAAATCCTCCCTTGAAATTCCCAGTCAAAGAGAGTTTACACACTGTTGGTAAGTCAACACATGTTTAAATTATTAAAACCCCAAAGATCAATTTACCCCTGAACTCATAAGGATATGCATCCTAGTTAGGAGTATGTGGTCATACGGCAGTGATGGAGGTGTGAACTATACATAAAGCCATTGAATAAATAACTCTACACCCAGTCTTCCTAGGGGGAAAATTTTACCATGACAATTTGGGTAAGAAAAAACTTACATTTTTATAGTAAAATACACATAGATATGTAGCATCAATACAAAGTTCCTATGAGTCATTATAATACAACCAGTCTTCAAAGAAATGACAAGAAATGGCTTTTCCTTTGAGCCAAGCTCTTAGGATCTCAGAAGTTCACTCTTCTGGTCGGCTGGGATGTTTCAGTAGAAAAGTTGGAGAAGAGTCATCGTAAGTGAATAAAGTAAAATATAAGGTGGAATGAACTGTCCATTCCTGACTCATTCATTCACTTCAGATTCTTATTTCCCTAACTTTTTAACCAAGGAGACCAGGACTTGAGGTAAGAGGAAGTGGTTAGGATGTTGTTTAAAGCCCAAGAGTTTAGTCTTCTTTACTTTAAACATTTCTAGTTAAATCTAAAACAGAAACAAAACCTATGTGCAAAGCAGTAAGGATACCGCAGAGTTAAATACTCTGCTCAAAAGTATGTCAGGGAGCAGTTGTTCCCTTTCTTTCTTTCATTCACCAAAAAATTACTTGCTCTGTCCTAGGTCTGTAAGTCTCCCTTTGAGTGCCATAGTTCCCACAGTCTGAAACATATGACCTGACAATGAACCAGAATATCTGAAATTAATACTGTCCTAGAAAATATTTGATTCATTGGAATTGTACTACCAAAAAAAGCCAATGATTGAACAGTATACAGCCTTCCACAACATGGCAAGACATGAGAATGAAATCTCAAATGAGATCATTTTGTCACTGCACCTAACATGTACTAGACGGCCGATAAATGGTGGCTAGAATTCTCCATATTCTGTTCTCTGCACCAGGTTCCTCTGGGAATTCCTCACTTCTTCCACCATTGTCTGCTCCCCAGTATTCTCAGGCTTATCTCATACAACAAGGGTTTCTACTGAAAGAGGGCCTGACCATTATTCATTTATTCATTCAGTTGTTCGGAGAAGGCACTGGCACCCCACTCTAGTACTCTTGCCTGGAAAATCCCATGGGCGGAGGAGCCTGGTGGGCTGCAGTCCATGGGGTCGCTAAGAGTCAGACATGACTGAGCGACTTCACTTTCACTTGTCACTTTCATGCATTGAAGAAGGAAATGGCAACCCACTCCAGCGTTCTTGCCTGGAGAATCCTAGGGACGGGGGAGCCTGGTGGAGTCTATGGGGTCGCACAGAATCGGACACAACTGAAGCGACTTAGCAGCAGCAGCATTCAGTTTTTATGTTTTCCTTTCCATGTTAGCAACTTTTCACCATCCCAGCCTTTGAAGAATTATACCACTTAATTTTTGATATAACTTTTCACTCAAAAACTCGCAAATAATGAACAAGAACTAATATTTCTTCATTGGGGTTTCAAGCAAAAAACCTAATCACCAATTTTCTTGACATTGGTTTATTGTAGGAAATATCATTTGGAACCAATTTACATTGTGAGCCATGTTTATATAAACCCCAGACATTTGATTTTGCGTACATGAGCTCAATGAAGGGACCAAAGAGGTCGCAGCATATATGACCATTTGACCTGTTGAGTGCATTCACTATTTCCATTTATTTTGAAGCAATCTCAGGTTTAACCTTGATTCTGCCATGGAGGTATTTTTCTGTGTTGTAATTTTATTTTTAATCCCACATAACTGAAAAAGTCACCAAAGTGTTGAAAAATTGAACAAGAAAGAAAGAAAAAGAATGATAATAATAAGCTTTTAATATATTCTCTTTTGTATAAATGGTATTGATTTAATTTTTGACTTGCTGCTTATTACTTATCTAAATTTGTTCTTATTGTTCAACTGACATGTTATTCTTTACCTGTAGAGTCATTTGGTATTTTGGGATGGGATACAACACAATTTTTCCAGTTAAAATGAATAGTTGTTTTTTTTTTCACATAATCACTTTTCACACAGCAGAATTTTCAGTAAAAATAAAAGTCATTGAGTAAAAGATGGGTATACTCTGTTCAGGGCACCCCACAAGGCATTGGAAATCCAGAGATGAATTGAACACAGACTGTGATTACAGCCATGAAATTAAAAAACGCTTACTCCTTGGAAGGAAAGTTATGACCAACCCAGACAGCATATTAAAAAGCAGAGACATCACTTTGCCAACAAAGGTCCGTCTAGTCAAGGCTATGGTTTTTCCAGTGGTCATGTATGGATGTGAGAGCTGGACTGTGAAGAAAGCTGAGCACCGAAGAATTGATGCTTTTGAATTGTGGTGTTGAAGAAGACTCTTGAGAGTCCCTTGGACTGCAAGGAGATCCAACCAGTCCATTCTAAAGGAGTTGAGTCCTGGGTGTTCTTTGGAAGGAATGCTGCTAAAGCTGAAACTCCAGTACTTTGGCCACCTCATGTGAAGAGTTGACTCATTGGAAAAGACTCCGATGCTCGGGGGGATTGGGGGCAGGAGGAGAAGGGGACAACAGAGGATGAGATGGCTGGATGGCATCACCAACTCGATGGACGTGAGTTTGGGTGAACTCCGGGAGTTGCTGATGGACAGGGAGGCCTGGCGTGCTGTGATTCATGGGGTCGCAAAGAGTTGGACATGACTGAACGACTGAACTGAACTGTGCCTAAAATTCATAATCTGTTAAAAGACACTGATGAATCAACATACAACTTAGAAAGCAACAAGACGAATACTACAGTAAAAATGCAGGGAGAAAAGTTTTGGTCAGCCAGAGGTTTGAGGATGAACTTAAGAGAGCATATGAATTTGAGGTAGGAGATAGTTCAGGACTTTTACTTAGGCCTCCCTCCTTCAGCAAAACAAAAGTATCTTATTCCTTTAGAACTTTACAAATTAACTAGATTGTTAATCTGTAATAAAGTAATTTAAGGTGAGGAGTTAGTGGCTAATAATTACTCAGCTGTCTACTAGGCAATTCCTCTGGACTGTCCCGCAGACACTGTGAACTGTAAAATATATTTTAAAAATATTTATTTGGCTGCTCCAGGACTTAGTTGTATGAGGGATCTTTAGTTGCAGCATGAGGCATCTAGTTCCCTGACCAGGAATCAAACCTGGGCCCCCTACATTGTAAGTGTGGAGTTTTAGCCCTGGACCAAGGAAGTACCCTCAAACCTGATTCTGTATTCTCACCTACAAATCTGTGTTTGCCACAGCTGTTGAACTCAGAAACCTAGGAGACATCCTTAGCCCCTCTGCCCTTCTCCACCAAATCTGATCCCCAACCCTTGTTGGTTTTTCATCCGAACTGTATCTCGGCATACTTCTCTCTATTCTTTTGCCACCATCCTATTCCAAGCTACTTTCATCTGTTCCCTGGATTCTCATTTCCCTTCCTCTAATCTCGGTTCTTTTGATTCATTCTTTAGACTGCAGACAGAGTTGCGTTTCTAAAATGTAAGTCTGTATCCCTTTGTTGGATAGAGCCCTGAATGACTTGCTATTGCACTTAGGATAAAGCCATATGGGTATTCACAGCCATTTAAGATCTGCTGCATGCTTGCCTTCCCAGGCTCAGCTCTCTCCGCTTCTGCCTTTCCAGGCTACGCTTCTTTCAGTTCCTTATATGTAGCCTGATCTCTTACCTCAGGACCTTTGTACTGCTATTGCTTCTTCCTCAAACATTCTTCCACCCATTTCCCCTCCTTGCTTGCCTAACTCCTACTTAGCTCTCAGTCCTTCCCTGATGCTCTTATAAGGCAAGAGGACCCCTATTATGTTTTCTTTGTAGCACTGTCTAATTCTCTTGTCACAGCATTAATTATATTGTATTACATTTGATTATCCCTCCCCCCAACCTCACTTCTAGTATATAGGATTGGGAAGACTGCAGTCATGCGTCTTCTGTTCACCATTATATCCACTGTGCCATTCTGAGTGAAAGCGAAAGTCACTCAGTCGTGTCCAACTCTTTGCGACCCCATGGGCTATACAGTCCATGGAATTCTCCAGGCCAGAATACTGGAGTGGGTAGCCTTCCCCTTCTCCAGGGGATCTTCCCAACCCAGGTCTCCTGCATTGCAGGCAAATTCTTTACCAGCTGAGCCACAAAAGAAGCCCAAGAACACTGGAGAGGGTAGCCTATCCCTTCTCTAACAGATCTTCCGGACCCAGGAATCGAACCAGGGTCTCCTGCATTGCAGGCAGATTTTTTACCAACTGAGTTTCAGGGAAGCCTTTCTGAGTAGCATGATGAAATCTTGTGCTGTCCTGCTCCATCCCACCTGGGTCATGAATTGTGCCTTTGTCCAGAGCATCCTGCCGTCTTGGTTATTACGTGCGGTATCTCAGTGCATGTGTCCTTGTCACCCTTATTTTACTTAATAAGGGCCCCAAAGTACAAGTTATGCTGGCCATTCGGATATGCCAGAGAAGCCATAAAGTACTTCCTTTAAGTGAAAAGGTGAAAGTTAGAAATTTAATAAGGAAAGAAAAAAGTCGTATGCTGACGTTGCTAAGAGCTGCGGGTGAGAACGAATCTTCTATTCGTGAAATTGTGAAGGAGGAAAGAGAAGTTTGTACTAGTTCTGCTGTCACACTTCAAACTGCAAAAGTCACAGCCACAGTGCATGATATATGCTTACTTAAGATGGAGAAAGCATTGAGTTTGTATAATAAGATAGTTTGAGAGAAAGAGGCCACTTTCACTTGTGTTTTATTGGAGTATATTGTTATCGTTGTTATATTTTAGTTATTGTTAATCTCTTAGTGTGCCTAATTTATAAATTAAACTTTATCATAGGTATATATGTACAGGAAAATACATATAGGGTCTAGTACTATCCATGGTTTCAGATATCTACTGCGGTCTTGGAATGTATCCCCTGCAGACAAAGGGGTGAGGACTGTATAGAGGATGTGTATCTGAAAGACTCTTTTCCCAGAGTGACCTCTTCTTGGTCCCTGAAGGGCTGTAATATTGATTCTAGGTTCCTGTGAGGCCCCTCTAATTCTCTCCACATCACCTGCCCACCTCCTTCAATGACATGGCACACTCTGTCCTTGCTATAATGTAGCCACCATACCAAAATCTGAGACCCTTCTCTAAACAGCTTCCCCATTCCCAAACTTTTGCTGGGTTATTCAGGGCCTGTGTGCAGACTGGTATCTGCCTCTTGGAGCATGTCCAGTAGCCCTGCATCTGGAAATTGGCCTACCAAGCCTCACAAAACTCCCAAGTGCTGTTGAATATCTGACTCACCATTTTTTCTGCACCAACAAGGCATAGAAAGGAGAGTGATAAAAGATAAATATAATGATAGACCAGATATGCAAACACAAAAGTGATTATGTAATAAACTCTATGACAGCTAACACATTCCCTAGTCAGATCTGTTTCCTCCTTGAAGGGGTGAGGCAGGGAAATTACATATCAAATCTCATACGGGCTAAGGTGACTCTCTGAGTTGAGAGCCAGAGAACTAGTTGGACAACTTTTCTGCTTTTGCTTTTGGAACTGTTAGAGACTGCTTGGGGGAAACCTTAGAAACTTGCTTATCAGTGCTGTAAGCAGTTTACGGTTGGGTTCCCAGGCAACTCTTCACTAAGTTCAAACTGATATAAATTTTGTGGAGAGCAATTTGGCAACACAGAGCAGTCCTGGCATTTTCCTCTTTACTCTAAGCTCTGTTTTTGCCCTTCCATGCTCTGCTCTGCAGAACCAAATCCATATTTGCTGGGTCAGTGCAAAACAAAAATGCTAGACTGCTCAAAAAAATTTTCAAAAGAGTGACAGCATGGGGCCCTTCTAAGGGTGGGGCCCTCGGAACTTGTGCAGATGGAATGGCCGTGAAGCTGGCCTTGCTTCTCTGTATCACACGGAGCTGGATTCTGCACATTTTTTCCAGACTTCTTTGCCATTTTGATTCAGATTAGGATCAGTCAATTGTGGGTATTGGTGGGGTGGGAGGGACAACCTGAAGGCAGGAAGGAAGAAAGCTTTTGTATCCCTCTCTGCTTCTGGACATAGTCAAGGCTATGGTTTTTCCTGTGGTCATGTATGGATGTGAGAGTTGGACTGTGAAGAAGGCTGAGAGCCGAAGAATTGATGCTTTTGAACTGTGGTGAGTCCCTTGGACTGCAAGGAGATCCAACCAGTCCATTCTAAAGGAGATCAACCCTGGGATTTCTTTGGAAGGAATGATGCCAAAGCTGAAACTCCAGTACTTTGGCCACCTCATGTGAAGAGTTGACTCATTGGAAAAGACTCTGATGCTGGGGGGGATTGGGGGCAGGAGGAGAAGGCGACGACAGAGGATGAGATGGCTGGATGGCATCACGGACTCGATGGACGTGAGTCTGAGTGAACTCCAGGTGTTTGTGATGGACAGGGAGGCCTGGCGTGCTGCGATTCATGGGGTCGCAAAGAGCTGGACACGACTGAGTGACTGAACTGAACTGAAGAGGGGGAAAAAAAAGAGGCACAAAGCTCATAAGAAAAAGGAAGAAAAACTGTCTTTATTTAGTGGTGACATGATTGTATCTTTAAAAAAATAAAATCAACACATAGGATTAAAATAACTAAATATCATCTGGAAAAAATTTTAATTGGGTACACACTTCACAAATTATGAAGTACAAAGTAAAGTCGCTCAGTTGTGTCTGACTCTTTGTGATCCCATGGACTGTAGCCTACCAGGCTCCTCCGTCCATGGAATTTTCCAGGCAAGAGTACTGGAGTGGGTTGCCATTTCCTTCTCCATCAGAAATTACACCCCCCAAAAATTTTAAATAGATTGCTAAATCACAAGAGGACTAGAAGCCATGGGACAATTATAATATGAATGGAGAAAGACTTTCAAATTACAAAATATCTAGAAGTACAAAAAACTGATAAATATAACAATAACAAAAACACTTGTGCATGACAAAAACTCTAAGCAAAGATAAAAGGCAAATGACAAATTGGGAAAAAATATTTGTGATTCATATCACAAAGGTCTAATATGGAAAGACTCCAGAGGGGAAGAAAATTGATAATAGCTATGGGTTAAAAAACTAAATATCCAGAGCTCTCAAACATATCGGAGAAGGCAATGGCACCCCACTCCAGTACTCTTGCCTGGAAAATCCCATGGACGGAAGAGCCTGGAAGGCTAAAGTCCATGGGGTCTCTGAGGGTCAGACAGTACTGAGCGACTTCACTTTCACTTTTCCGTTTCTTGCATTGGAGAAGGAAATGGCAACCCACTCCAGTGTTCTTGCCTGGAGAATCTCATGGACGGGGGAGCCTGGTGGGCTGCTGTCTATGGGGTCGCATATGAAAAGGTTCTTAACCTCATCTCTAATGAGAGAATGAAAATTTAAAGCACCCTGAAATACCATTTTTATCAATCAAGTTGGCAAAGATCAAACACCTTTTTAACCACCTCACTGATGAAGACATAGAGAAACAGGCACTTTGTTTTTTTATTTTTAAATTTTTTATTTTGTACTTGGGTAGAGCTGATTAACAATGTGATGGTTTCAGGTGAAGAGCGAAGGGACTCAGCAATGCATACATATGGATCCATTCTCCCTCAAACTTGTCCAGGCTGCCACGTAACACTGAGCAGAGTTCCATAGGGCCTTGTCGGTTATCCATTTTAAATATAGCAGTGTGTACAAGTCCATCCCAAACTCCCTAACTATCCATTCTTCCCATCCTTCCCTTGGCGATCATTCTCTAAGTCTGTGAATCTGAGAAACAGGCACTTTTATACGTTGCTAGTTTATACTTTTATTCATTGCTGTTTGGAGTTTGTACACATGCATGATACATGGTACAAACTCTAGGGAAAGCAGTTTGACATCCATCAAGATTACAATGGCACGTAGCTTTTAACCCAGCATTACACTTTTAAGCACTTTGTCCTTGAAGTATATTGCTCCAGAGTAAAAGAAGTTTATTTAAAGTAGTCTTTTTCGAAATCCTAAAAGATCCAAAGTAATGTAAATGCTGAGCAGCAGGGGACTCGTTAAATAAATTAAGGTACATTGGTATTAGAATTCTATGGCAGCCCTTAGACAGGAGGAAACAGGAGGAAAAGACCCTGATGCTGGGAAATTTTGAGCGCAAGAGGAGAAGGGGACGACAGAGGATGAGATGGTTGGATGGCATCATCGACTCAATGGACATGAGTTTGAGCAAACTCTAGAAGATAGTGAAGGACAGGGAAGCCTGGCATGCTACAGTCCATGGTGTTGCAAAGAGTCGGACATGACTGAGTGAACAACAAAAAAAGACAGGAGGAAACTATATGTATTCATCTGTAATAGTGATCACGAAGAAATATATATATATATATATATATGTATCTTCAGAGAAGGCAATGGCACCCCATTCCAGTACTCTTGCCTGGAAAATCCATGGATGGAGGAGCCTGGTAGGCTGCGGTCCATGGGGTCGCTAAGAGTCGGACACGACTGAGGGACTTCACTTTCGCTTTTTACTTTCATGCATTGGAGAAGGAAATGGCAACCCACTCCAGTGTTCTTGCCTGGAGAATCCCAGGGACGGCGGAGCCTGGTGGGCTGCTGTCTATGGGGTCGCACAGAGTCAGACACGACTGAAGCGACTCAGCAGCAGCAGCAGCATGTATGTATCTTAATTTATTTATTTTAAAAAGTGTATTTGGCTGCACACGCAGCATGCAGGATCTAAATTCTACAACCAGGGATTGAATTCAGGCTATGTCCTAACCACTGGAACCACCAGGGAGCTCCCCAAGATATGTTATTAACTTGGTAAAGCAAGATGCGTAACAGGAGCTTCCCTGACGACTCAGTGGTAAAGAATCTGCCTGCCAATGCAGGAGACACAGGTTTGATCCCTGATCTGGGAATATCCTATATGCCATGAAGCAGCTAAGCCCATGTGCCACGGCTATTGAGCCTAAGCTCCAGTGCCCATGCTCTGCAACAAGAGAAGACACCTCAGTGAGAAACCCACACACAGCAACTACAGAGTAGCCCCTTGCTCTCTGTAACTAGAGGAAAGCCCACACAGCAATGAAGACCCAGCACAGCCAAACATAAATAAAATAAAATTACTTTTTTAAAAAAGATGCATAACATTGCTATGATACTAACCATTTATATAAAAATGTGGGCAGTGTTTTTGTATTTCTTGGATATATATAAAATATCTTGGGAAGGATTTACAAAAACATCTTAGTTGCTTCTGGAAAGCATAATTAGGTATCTGAAGGTAGGGTTGGGGAAGAGATTTTTCATTATATATCCCTTTAAACTTTTAAAATTGAACCATGTGAATGTTTATTATTCAGAAGATAATTATTTTAAATAACAAGGTAGAATATAAAATAATTTCAGCTAGAATTTTTAGCTGAAATTATTCAGCTGACTTGTTAACACTGAAAAAAATTATAAAAACATATATATGGCCTAATCTCACTTTTTTAAATGTATAGTTGTTCATAAAAAAGGATAAGACCAATATATACTGAAATATTAACCATGTGTTTGTGGTATATGATTGATTTTTATTTCTTTTCTTTGGGCTTATCTGTATTTTTAAGCTCTTTTACAATGAAAACATATTCATTTTGTAACAAGAAATAAAAGTTATTAAGAAAGCCCCACAAATACATGGTTTACCATCTCAGCTGGGCAGCTGTTGCTATTTAATGATCCTGTTACTCATACCGAGTCAATTCATTCTTCCAACAGATAGAAACTGCCATGTGCTAGGCCCAGTGCAAGAAGATATAAATAAGGTGGCTTATTTCAAGGACAGGCGTTCCAAACCCTTGCCATGTTCCCCACGGCCTCTGCCACATTCCCCATCATCTCCTTTGCAGACTACCTTGTCTCTGCTCCACAAAGAAATCTGGCATGAACTCCCCAGGGCTTTCCTCTTTTCTGCCTCCAAACTTCTCCATGTTTCAGCCAGATTCACATTGTTCTTTCTGCCTCAAAGGAAGACAGAGCTTTCCATTTTCCTTCTAGGCTCTTGAGACCATGTTGCCCTCTGTACCTTGTTTTATCAGTGATGTCCTCCTTCATATATTGTAAATTTCTGCCTAACCTCTAACTTCTCCTCAATGAAACATATTAAAATATTTGCAATCTAGAATGTTGAGCATCTTTCCTTCCCTCTATATATCCCTACATCCTCTTTTCCCCTTAACCTCCCAAATTCTTGCAAAACTACCCCATAGTGTCTGATGTGTGTTTGCCTGTAGTTCATAGCTCAGCTGATTTGAGTTTGATTAATGTGCCTCTAATCTACTGAAATATTTCTTCCTAAATGTTTCTGTTAGGCTGCAAATAACAGAGCATCCAACTTTCAGTGGTCTATACTTTTAAAAGAGCTCTTCAGAAAAGAAACCAGGGCAGGACTGGAAGCAGGAAGACCAGCTGAAGACCACTAGTTATCCATTTGAGAGATGAAGGTGGTGGCAGTACAGGAGACTAGAAGTGCCAGATTCTGGCTGTATTTGGAAAATACAGCTAACAGGAGTTCCTGATGGAAAAGCTGTGGGGTATAAATTAAAGAGAGGTATCAAGAATAACTCCTCAGTTTGGGGCCTGAGCAATCAGAGTCACAGGAATACGGTTCACCTAAGATGGGAAGGACTTCGAATTAAGGAAATAATTAATAGTTCAACTTTATTTTTATTGATGTATAGTTAATTTACAATTACTAACTATAACTAACTATAGTTAAAGTACACAGCAAAGTGATTCAGTTATACATATATATGTATTCTTTTTTGGATTATTTTCTAATATAGGTTATTATAAGATACTGAGTATAGTTCCCTATGTTATACTCAGGAGTTCAATTTTAATATGTTAACTTTGAGATTCCTGTTATAACTTCCAAGTGCAGATGAGGAATGGATAGTCAGGTGTGACATTCAAGACTGAGGTCTGGACTGAAGATAAAACTTGGGAGTTGGAACTTCCTTGGTGGTCCAGTGGTTAAGACTCTGCCAGTGCCACAGTGTGGGTTTGATCCCTGGTTGAGGAACTAAGATCCTACATGCTAAGGCAACCAAAATATTTTTTTTTAAATATCCTGCAGGTCACAGTGAAGATCAAAGATCCCATGTGCCACACTAAGACCAGGTGAAGCCAAATCAATAAATATATATTTTAAAAAATTAAGTTTGGGTGAAAAGAAAAGACAGAAGGGAGTACCACATATTTTTGTGCTGAAGTGAATTACTTAGGAGAGAAGGACAATTGATTAGCAGGAGATGAGATAATTTCAGGAACAATCATTAAATAGTCAACAGGGGAGGAGACCATGGTGCCTAGGTCTTACTTTAGATAAGAGCAGAGACACTACATACGTGAGACAGGAGGAAAGGCAGAGTCCAGGCAGAGAGGCAGGTAGGACGGAAGACATGGTGGGCAGAAAAGGAGGAGTTCTTGCGAAACTTTTATTTTTCTCAGTGAAATGAGAAGTAAAGCTTTCAGCTCAGAGTGAGGAAGGGGAGAGGTGTTGGATATTTGGGAAACGAGGTGCAATGTAGTCATTTCAGAGTGTGGGAAAGTAAACCAACGAGGGAAATGCAGAGGGCAGTGTTGAGAGCCCACTGGAGATTCAGGCCCATAAATTGAGTGACAACAGCTAGCACCGTTATTTTTGTCTGGTGTGTCAAGCTGGACAGAACCAGGGTTTTGCCAGGCAGGTGGTCCCAGGTACAAGGAAGTGAGGAGTCTATACAAAGGGGTGATATAGTGATAGACTAGGAAATCTAACATAGGTAGGAAAGATGTGAGAATATAAGGGCTGTGATGAAGAGTGGGAAAGTAGATTGGAGGTTAAGAGCAGGGGCAAAGAAATGTTCAGATGGGGTTATTGGGGTTATTATTAAAGAAGCTGGAAGGGAAAGTGGTGTTGATCAGGGAACAGCATGTTTGAAATGAAAAGTTCAGCAGTGCTGCTGTTATTTGGTGATGCAAAGGTCCAGGGTACCCATATGACAGGGTGGAGAGGGATGTGGTTGGAGGGGTTAAACAAGGATACGGAATTGACTGAAAATGTTAGCAGGAATGCGGCGGGGGTAGAGGACTGTGTGTCAGGTGCTAGAATCTCCAGGGAATGGGGGCTGGGGTGGCTAAGACGAGAGATGTGGCAGAACACGGTAACCAGCCAGCCGTGGTACAGTCTGATGGCAGGTACTTCAGAGGAGCTGGGGGCAGATGGGAGAAAGTCTTACTTGGGTAGTGATTCTCCAGGTGTGGGGAGACCTGCTGTGTTATGAAGTCTACTCCTTAGGGCCTCAATAAGCTCCCTTCTCTCCTTCGCCTCTGAGAGGCCATCCACAGTGGGATTTATTCAGGGTGATGGAGTCAGAGGGAAACCAGGGAACTGTTGGGACTTTCACTCCCTCTTCTCTGCTATCAAAATACCAAGACAGCATCTGCGCAACATGTGTGCTGCTGAGGGACAGGAAGCCGGTAACAGTGGCCGGCCCCGCAGTGGAGAAGAGGCGGTTTTTAAATGGGGTGAACTTCGGGCAGGTGGCACCCAGAGCTCAACTCTCATGGCCTCCTCAGAACTCTGTTCATTCAGCTTCCTTAGGGGGAGAGGCAGAAGGCAATGGCACCCCACTCCAGTACTCTTGCCTGGAAAATCCCATGGACGGAGGAGCCTGGTGGGCTGCCGTCCATGGGGTCGCACAGAGTCGGACACGACTGAAGCCTGGCAGCAGCAGCAGGGGAGAGGTTGAATTCTTCCTCTGCTGGGAAGCAGGCTTAGGAAGGGAAGGTTTTGCCAGATTCCCTATGGAGAGGGTGTGTCCCTGCGAAAACAGGAATCTGCCTGAAAACCTCTGTCAGCAGGGAACTTTGGGCACCCTGTCCAGAAAGGGACAGCCTGTGATGGCAAATAAGCCAGCTCTGCGGCATACTGGATGCTGAATTCTTACACACTGTTAGTGCTCTCACTACCTGTCCCTGGACAGGTGGCCACTCATGGGGGTGGCCCAGAGCCCTGGCCAAAAAGGCAGCCAGGCAGGGCCCCCACAGGATGACATCTGGTGCCAAGTGGGGAGAGGAGGAAGGGAGGGAGGCAGGCCTCTTACACATTCCTGGGTGGGGAGCCCCAAGGGCCTTTCCAGGACACAGAAGTGCCCCAAGTGGACACAGGGCAGGGCAGGGCAACCGGAGCCACAGCCCGCGTCCAGGGAAGTCTCATGACTGCAGTGTTTTGCTGCAGGTTTCCCAGCTGCTCTGGGCGGGAGGCAGCGTGGGGTGGTGGGGGCGAGGAGGAGGAGGGTGGAGAGGAGGCGGGAAGTAAACACAAGACCACAGAGAGAGCCAGTTCCCTGCGTTCAGAGAACACCAGCCGCCTCCGGTCTCCGGTGGGTGGCTGTATGTGTGGAAATGAAACTGGGAGGGGACGGGAGAGAGGGAAGAGTAAGCAAGCGGTTCTCGGCTGTTATCCACCCATCTCGCCTTTCCTGACCCACCAGCCCACTCCTCTCTGGGGTGAGAGGGTGGGAAGGAGACGGTTCACGAAGCGCCCACCCCCAAGTACTCGTAGCTAGTTCAGCTGTCGGTGAATCAGACAGTCTGAGCAGCTGTCACCTGCGCTCAGGAGAGGAGCAGGGGGCGGCCTTGGGAAGGGGGAGGATGGGTGAGTGGCAGATGCTGTACTGGCCCAGGCGTGGGTGCCGCCTGGGGCTGGGAAGAAGGGGGGTCTACCTTTCAACACCTACCCGCTGCTGACCCGGTCCCAAGGACACTGGGATATCTGGGGTGGGACGAGGGCATGGGGGCACAACTTAAGCGGGAACTGGAAGCGAAGGAGGGGGTGGAAGGAGGGGAGAGTCTGTCTACTGCGGCGGGAAGCGCTGGGGAGCAGGGCTGGCCGGGGCCGCGGGGCAGGCTGCTGCCCGCCGCCTGCCCGCGCGGGGTTATGCGAGGTAACGGCGAACCGGGAGGAGGAGGGAGGCTGCGGGGGCCGCGGGCCGGGGTGTCTGGCGCTCGTTGGACAAAGAGATGATGAAACGTGAGCGCTATATTTACCAAGGGGGTGGAGATCGGGCGGGGGGCGGGGAGTAAAAAGGACAAACTGTTCCACAACAACCGCAGGAAACACAGCCCATCTGACTCACCGGGAGGGCCGCGCCGACCCCCTCTCAGGCTTAGCCTGGAGGCAGGCACGGGGCTAGAGGGCGCGGAGGGTCCCCGAACTGACCTAACTGGGCGCTACAGCTATGGCTGGAGGATGGGTTGATTTATATAAATAAAGGCACTTTAGAGCCTGGGGCTGCGCACATACGTGTGTGTGGCTTTTGTGGGGCAGGGGAGAGCGCGGAATGGCACGAATGTTTCCTAACCCTGTGGCCCGACCATTGCAGGAGAGGTTTGCCTGCAAACTCTTCAAGCTTGATTCCTGCAAAGTCATCTCCTCCCGCACAGCCGGGCCAGCCGGCCTGGCCTGCCCCGCCCCGCCCGCGGCCAGCAGCACGCGCTTCCCCCGCTCTCCCGCCCGAGTCCAGCACTCGGCGCTCAGAGTTGGGGTGCGGTGCCGGCTATGTTTAGAAGCTGATGTCATCCGACACCCTACTCTGCAGTGTTCCCAGGGGGACCACAGGGCAGGTTTTCCTCTTCCTCACAGGCGTGGGTGATGGAGAAGGTACCTCCTCCTCCCAACCCCTCCCCCCAACACCTATCTTACCCCGGGGATTTTTTTTTTTTTTAATGCAATCCCGCCAGAGTTACGAAACAGGGTGGTGGGGGCCGTACGCCCAAGCAGAGGGCACAAACCCTAGAGCTTGGGCCACGAAGGGCCAACCGGCGGCCCCCGCCCACTCCCACCTTCTCCCGACCGGGTGAAGGGGCTAATTTCAAGGTTAGTTCACGTGGGCGCGGGCGCCCGGAGCTTCTTGCACGAGTTTGGGGCGGGTTCCTCATCCCCCAATCTAGGGCAGTTTGTTCAACTGCAGTAAAGGGAGCTTGATGTTCCAGCAGGGAAGGGATTTCTGAGAACTAGGACTGTCCTCAGATGAACTCGCCTCCTCCGGCTGCTGCTGCGGCGGACGCCTGCGGAAGACTTTTTAAAAGGGCGATGCCAGGCCGGGGCGCGCGGCCCGCGAGTGGCTGTGCCGCCCGCCAGTCTGCGGCCCCAGCGGAGCACCCGCCCCCGAGCTCGGGTGATTCAGCGTGCACGGCGCAGGGCTCCTTAGAGCGCAGGGGGCTGTGAGCTAAACTTATCCTCCTGCATATGCATGAACGGGTGGCCTTTCTGCTTGGCAAAAGAGAGGCCTGGAGTTTTGCGGAAGGCTGCTAAGTGGAGCGAGAGCAAAGTAGGGCATCGTGCAATTTTTCGCTGGGCCGGATCCCCCCACCCCCTTACGTGTTAACTGTCATTATGGCCGCGGGCGTTTCACCAGATAGGGGTTTACCTGATTGCATTTCAAATCCGGGCACACCGCCATTGTTGGAAGCCCGATTCCTTCAGCTTCTCCTCCGTCTTCCCCAAACTCCCACCTTCCCCTAATTCCTCAGCTCTTACTAAAAGGAAGACTGTGCTTCTCCCACCGCACCTCCCCGCCCCCCGCCCGCCCCCAAGATACCCTCTGTGCTTTGATGGGATCGCTGAAGTCCAAGGGCCTGGGTCCTGAAAGAAGTTTTGGATCCAGCCCAGAGTGAGGTCCGACACGTGATCCCCTACCCCCAGTGGGCCATCTGTTCTTCCTTCCCGCCTGGAGGCTGGCAGCTCTGCCCAGCACCGTCCACGCCTCCCAGCAGGAAAGAAGGAAAGAGCGAGAAAAGCCAGCGTTGGCGGAACCCACTACCTACAGAGTGCAATTTTAACCTAAACCTCTCTGAGCCTTGGGCATGGGTGAGACTGGGCAATATGTATATTAGACTAAACTCCAGGTGATTAGCTCCCGGGAATTGCTTTGGGCTCCTTTGCTTTGGATTAAAACCAACAGGGAATGCGCCTGGGAATGGGCTGAATTTGCCTGGAAATAACTCACTTGGAGCTAGGGTGGGGAACTTGCCTAGGAAAAGGGGTGAGATTCTGTGACACCTCTCTGACCCCAGGCCACTTCCCACAAACTAGTTTGAAGAGAGAAAAAGAACACGAAATTAAGGAATAAAGGATTTAGGGGATCTTGGACGAATTTATATTTGTGCCTGCTCTCCAGTTAAATATTGATTTAAGGTATTCTGACCTTTACTGCCCTAAAGAACTGTATTTGTAAATGCACAGCAGATGAGATGGTGTTTAAAAAACCCAAGTATTAAGCTTTTTTGGTTGGGGAACGAGGGGGGCCCAGAGACTATGTAGATGTATTAGTCTAGTCTAAGAGGTTGCTTAAGGTCACACAGCCCCTCTCAGGCCCAGGAGGCCAGTTCCGTACCCCATGGTGACTTAAACACCTGCTGAAAATCAGCTCACTGTAGGTACTGCCTCTGAGGAGGGGTGATAATGATAATTACTTTAGGATGCACAGAAAATCAGACTTCTTGCTACAGGCATTGTTCTTGAGAACTCAGAAAATAAAGCCAAGACTTAGATAGGAATTAGGGAGGAAAATGCATACTTTAAAACGGTAAGCACAGCTCTAGTCTCTGAATGCTTGTGCTCCTCTCAGTTGGCTTGTGTAATTTTGAAATGTATGTTTACAAAGATTAACTTGGGGGAAAACAGAGTTCTTATATTTATGCGGCATAATGTATAGTTTACTAGTAAATTATTCATTGTAATTAGGGATGATTCACATTAATCTGGGATAATGTATTTTGCCAGAATTTTAATTGGGACAATTGCATACTGGCAAAAAAGCGTAAATTAGTTTTAATCATAAAACTATTATAATACACACCCTAGCACAGAAAGGAAACCCTATTGTTGAAAATACAAGAAAAAATCCTGATGTAGGAATTACTACTTGTTGTGAGACATCTGTAACTATATCTGTATTTGTTTTTAACATGCCTCATTGAGGATAGATTCTTTTTTCATTTCTCTATTTACCCTTGCCTGACTCATTAGCGGCCCCAGTCTATGGGGTCACACAGAGTAGGACACGACTGAAGCGACTTAGCAGTAGCAGCAACTCATTAGCAGAAACAAATATCTGCAGAGGGAGTAAGTGGAAAAGGAGAAAAAAGAGAAATCATTCTACAATTGTAGAATTATTGGGTTTAAAAAGATTGTAAATCAAGTAGCAGTTACGTTTGTAAATGTGTGCAAGAAATTCATGTGAATGAAATCTCGGTTGTATTTTATTACCTCTTGTATAATTCTGAAATGAATGGGTTGGAAGAGTTTACGGTTTATGTCCAGTCCAAACAAAATTAAAGGGAGGTGAAGAGAGCAAGAAGTAAATGTATACTTAAAAAAACCTATGATGATCGACTTATTCAAGTTCCTGGATACAGTCTTCAAGAAAAGATACAGACTTTGTTTTTTGGAATAACCCCACGCTAACTCTAGAACTGTCTGCTATGAAGGTACCTGGTGCAATGACAGTTACAGTGCAAATCTGAGAGAGGAACAGGCCTTGATCATAGCAGTCCTAGAGAGATCCTGCTGCTATTTGTGCTGGACCTTAAAGGGGCAAGCAAATATGGAATTTCTAAGTGGTTATGTAGCCTTGGGGACAGAGTCTGCTCCAGAAAAATCATGAAGTAGGCAAATTCCTTAGGGCTTCAGTGAATGCTTTTCTAAAATTAAGGGGATTGGAATACAAGAACTCTAAGATGACTTCACTTTACATGTACCGACCTTATGATGATGATGGTGGTGGTGATGATATTCTTCATTGACCAGCACCCCCTTTCTAAACTTCCCTTTTCTGTGTAGTCACCTACCGCAATATCTTTCTGTACCCTTTTAAAAGCAAAGTCAAAGGAAACTACACTAGCCTTCAAACTAGAAGAGTAAATTTGAGACTCCTCCTTTAGAGACCAGAACCTTTCCCAAACCTTAAAGGCTAATAGCCAGTGGGGGTTATGGTTGGACCTCATTGCATCTGCATTAGATAGAGGCAGGTACCTCTCACACCCACTTACGAAAGTAAGTGTATTTTTAATCAATTCTGTGGACAGTACACCTCCTGCAAGAAACATTGGCCTTAGATTCCTTTTTCAGCTATCAAGATGGATAACAACCCCATCATTCTTTCAGAGAGAGGCGCAAACCTAAGATGCAGACTCTTAAGAGCCATACTAATGGTTGATCAAGTAATGCCAAAATATTCAATGGCTTTGGCTGGTTCCAGTTCTTAAGAATCTGTTAAGCAAAGTTAATATTTCACAAAACCAAAGAGTTCAGTTCTGAAGCCCAAAGAGCAAGGAATCAGATTTATGTTTTCCATGGAGTTCTCTACCTGATAAGGTAGACAAGTCACTTCTTTGCATCTTAGTGTTCATATCTGTTAAGTGAGGGAAGGGATACATACACACCCTAACGTCCCTCAGGGGCTGTGGAAAGAAAATGAATTAAAAATGTTTTTGAAGTTTTAAAAGTTATACAGGGATTTTTGGCTTCATTTATTTGAGGAAGATTAAAATAGCATCAAAACAAAACGAAAACAGCTTACTTAGAATAACCTGCAGGAGGGAAGAAGAGAAATTAGAGACGCATCACAAAAGCAAAGATGAAGTGGTCAAAGTAAGTGCAGTCAGAACAAAAACAAGCTTTAAAACAGAACTTTTGTCAGCTCTGCATTTTCAAGATGAATTAGTCATAATTATTGCATTGGGTGGAAGAATTATTAAAAATCTACCTAAAAGTATGCTGCTTCCCAAAACGGAAAAAAACGAATTGATGCTTTCTCATTTGTGTTATTCTTGGGCAACTTGGCCTGATAATATTTAGTTCTTTTCTTTAATTATAGACTCACTTTGCATTTATTCATCACCCCTGCCCTCCCATACATATCTCTATTTTACTATCAGCAACACAAAGTGCAAGGATATATTCAGTTTCACTATAGCTCTTCCCGTTTACAAGTGTGGAGCGCTTGACTTCGGTACGCCCTTCTGATTGGCTAAGCCAATGTCAGTGACATCAACCAACTTACTTTTGATTGGAAGGCTGGTTGCTGGGACTGTAGCGTTTGCGGGAAGTCACTTAACTGTTTGCGAGCTGGAAAACCGAAACGGACGTTATCTTTTTGTCATAAGAAAGAACGCAGCTGAGTAGGGAAGGTGTATCCTACAACTCCGCCAGCTGGAACGTGAGCCAGGAGGCCTGGACCGGCTAAGGGATTGAGGGGCACTCCCAAAGACGTCCGGCTGCTCCTTTCCAGCCTCCCGGCTGTTACCCTTTTAAATGTCAGCGTTCGAGGCTGTAGGGGTAGCACGAGGCATCGAAACGGAACAGTCGGATTGGCCGCGCGCCTCAGTTCTAGACGCACCTCTCCACCGAAAGGCCGTTCTGACTGGCAGCGGGAGAAAGTAAACAGAGTTGAATCACCCTCCCCACTGGCCAATTGGAGGGGGTTCGGATTGTGACGTGATGGGATTCTGCGAAATTGTTACTGTGCGAGAGAATGCCGGCACGGTGCGGACCGGCAAGAGCAGGGGCTCAGAAGCTGTCAGTGGACTGGGGGAAAAGTGTCTCTTAGACCTGGCGCTTCGTCCGGCGCTTGCCACCCGCGTCCAGGTGGTTGGGTGAATGTCCTGGGGCTTTGGCTCGACGGAGAGGCAGCCGAGGGCGTGTACCTCTCTTGCAGTTTCCTCTGCCAGCGCCTCGGGGGCGTTTTCGGTCGAATAAACTTGCGACCGCCACGTGTGGCATCTTTCCAAGGGAGCGAGCTCGGAGTGGCGGGCGCGCCCGTCGGTGGGGATCGCGCCCGGCTCTGGGCATCGGCGGCGGCGAGAGGCGGCAGCGCGGCGGAGCCCGGGGCCGTGGATGCTGCGTGCGGAGGCGCTGCCGGTTACGTAAAGATGAGGGGCTGAGGTCGCCTCGCGCTCTGCGAGTCGGAAGCGCCCCGCGCCCCCGCCCCCTTGGCCACCGCGCGGCGCAGCGCTCGTAGTCCGAGGCCAGGGCACGGCGAGCCGAACCTCCGCAGCCACCGCCAAGTTTGGCCGCGCCGCCGGGGCTGCTGTCGCCCGCACCATGTCCGCAGCCGCCTACATGGACTTCGTGGCTGCCCAGTGTCTGGTTTCCATTTCCAACCGCGCTGCGGTGCCGGAGCATGGGGGCGCTCCGGACGCCGAGCGGCTGCGACTACCTGAGCGCGAGGTGACCAAGGAACATGGTGACCCGGGGGATACCTGGAAGGATTACTGCACGCTGGTCACCATCGCCAAGAGCTTGCTGGACCTGAACAAGTACCGACCCATCCAGACCCCCTCGGTGTGCAGCGACAGCCTGGAGAGTCCGGATGAGGATATGGGATCCGACAGCGACGTGACCACCGAATCTGGGTCGAGTCCTTCCCACAGCCCGGAGGAGAGACAGGATCCTGGCAGCGCGCCCAGCCCGCTCTCCCTCCTCCACCCTGGAGTGGCTGCGAAGGGGAAACACGCCTCCGAAAAGAGGCACAAGTGCCCCTACAGTGGCTGTGGGAAAGTCTATGGAAAATCCTCCCATCTCAAAGCCCATTACAGAGTGCATACAGGTTAGCGGCGTCTCCCTCTCCAGCCCAACTCTGGGGTTAGTTAACCTTTGGCCAGGCAGTCTTCCTGGGTGTGGAGTATTCCATGCGTGGCCGAAAGGGTGCAAAATTTTGGATGAGTTGCTGTTTAATTCTTTAAAATGATTGAACCTGGTAGAAACGGAGAGCTCACTCTCTTTAATCGTCCCCAGCCTCTAAAAGCCATGGAGAGCCTTAACTTGGGGGACAGAGCGAGTGCCGAGGGCCAGCCCCTGTGCGTGGCTTCGTGGGGAGTGGTGCGGCCCCTCCCCTGTCCCGCCCCGCCCCCCTCCCCAGGACTCCCGCACCGGGCGACTATGGGGCCACCCAACCTGGGCAGACGCTAACGGGGGCTTGGGGGGACAGAGTCAAATGGTGTATGTTTTTATTCTCTTGTGGGATTGCAGCGAAGTGGCCGAAAGCTGGGGAGAAGCGGCGCACTTTACATGGAACCTTTTAGGGATGACTAAGGGCTCGGTTAGCTGTATGCTTGCTACTTTTCAGGGCTTGCCAAGGTGGTTTTAAATATGGCCAGAGTCCTCAGAGAGGTTTAAAATAACACTGCTTCAGGCAGCAGAGGAGTTTGATCAAGTGATGGTTAACTTTACAACTAGTTAGCCTTTTTAAGGAGATTTCAGAGCGGATTTTTTTCCCACGTAATTTAGATCGCACCCTCCACCTTGAATAGAGCACTTAGCAAGGAGGTGTGGTCCTTGCCGGAGGTCAAGGCTGATAATGAAGGTTGGGGTGTTTTGGAGGCCCCGTGGAAGGGGGTCTCCCAGGGAGAGCAAAAGGCAGGTCTGATCATCGATGCCTGTGGCTGGTAAGACATCTGCAGTATAAAATAGGCTTTGGAGACTTGCAGGAACGTTGGTCAGTCAATTCTGTTGGTTCTGTTTAACATATTCAGAAAAAGCTGGGAAGCTTTCATGGTTGACCATGCCCTCTCACCATGTTTAGTGTCAGGGTCCTTTATCACTGCTGTTCTGATAAGGAAGCACTGTGCTTAGTCCTCGTGAAACTCCTTTTCCATCTGTCCTATGACACCATGTTTAAGAGGAGGTTGTTGGAGTTCCTTGGAAAGTATTGCCGGTTTTTGGTGTAATTGTTAGTGCTTTTAAGATGAGGCCCTGGGCCTGTGGTTTCAAAATGATCATTGGTTGGTTTGATTTGGTTTTGCTTTTTTAAAAACGCTACGTAATTGCATCTCATATTTTATTTCCTTTGGAAAGTGCTTCTTGTGGAGGTGGCTGCTGGCACAGGAGTAAAGCTGAATTTCCTCCACCGTTAATGTAAAATCAGGTTCTGTTTGGGGTTGCCATCTAGGTTGCCAAAAAATAGCACATTTTACAGTTTGTATCTTGTGCTTGACTTGGGGGATGTGACCTTTAGCATGGCTCCCAGGGTGAAGTAGGGGTATACTAACCAGAGGGTGTTACTCACCAACAGCTGTTGGGCGGGCCTGGCTGTGTCAGCCATGTTCCCGGAGTTCAGCTCCCAGGGACACCCACTGCCACCTTGAGCAAAGGCACTTTCTCCTTCAGGGAGCTGCCCAGTGGTGCAGTTGAGAAGGCCTGCAAAGCTTCTTTGTGAGCTCCCTGAGTCTGCCCAACTCAGAAAGGCCTTCTGGACCATTCAGTTGAGTGATTTTTCTCAGGCATTTACAGAAATGGCTGCTTATGCGTGGGTGCATGCGTGCTGCTCTTTAATACTCCATAAGGCAGGTCAGCTCAGAAGAACCTTTTACACAGCCCAGAGTGGAAAACGAAGTGAAATATTAATCCCATTTTAAATGCTACAGTAAGTCTTTTGAAACTAGTGATATGGTGGTTGCAGTTGTCTTATTTAAGTTTGGGGGCTCTGTGATAATACTAGGACATGGTCAGACAAAAACCACTGCCTCTGTAAAGACTGTCAGAAGTGTATTCCTGCTGGAGAAAATACTCTTTCTCCTGTGCAAAGGCTACTCTAAATGAAAGACTTGTAAAAGGTCTCATGCATTTGGAAGTTTCTGATTCAGCTTCCAGTGAGATCATTTTTGGTGTGGGGTAGCAGCTTCTTGATTTTTTAAACTACTGGCTGGTATTAAACCCAGAAGATGGCTAAGAAATAGCAATTGGAGTGTCTGTATTTTGTGGAGACTTTAAAAACTAAAATTCCAGCCACACCCCCCTGCTCTGTGTGGCCCAACCAGAATCCCTCTTGCTGCTGGCTCTCCTCCCCCTGAGCCCCATACAACTGCCACTTGTATCGAACCAGTGGCTTTAAAAGCTGAGCCACTTAAGCAAAATTGTGGTTTAGTTCAGTGCAGTTCCTTCTAGAGTAGCCTAAGAGAGAAGATCCTTTTGAGGTGGACTGAGCTGCATTCTGATTTGTCTTACTGTTTCTGAGTTGTGAGACCTTAACCTAGTTCCTTAAATTCAGAGTTTGTAAACTAGAGGTCTTCTGCTTAATTTGCTTTGCAAAGTTTTTGGTTTGGTCAGCACAGGGTTTATAAACATTTCGTTACTAACTTGGAAAAGTAAGGATTTCCACACAAATCCAGATTTCTGGCTTCTCTGAAAAAATCGAACAATCTGGCAATATGGGGCCTAAATTCCTGCCCAGCAGCAATTGGCTTGAACTGACCATTCTTTGTAAGGGGCATGTCCTTTATTTTAATCATTTACATGGTCTCTGTTGGCATTTAAGTTTGCAATCTCTTTTTCTGTTTGAGCCTCAGTTTCTTAATCCACAAGATAGGGTACTATCTCTGAACTTCGGTTTTTGTGTAAAGATAATAGTTTGTGTGTGATAGGCAGAGCTTAAAATCAGCAAACATAGGAGAAACTTACTTTTAAGTAGTACTGTACTTGGTTTTCTAATACTATGTTCAGTTTGTTTTTCTTTACCCTCTAGATCAGATATCTTCTTATCTGATATACTTCTAAAGTTGAAGCAGTGAATCCATGTTAATCTGAAAAAAAGTAAAACAAATATGAGCTTTTCTATCTCCAGGCTCTTTGGAGAGTATTATTGTTTTGAATAAGTATTAGGCCCACTGGAGTATGTACTTTGCCTGAAAACATACTGAGCTTATTGAAAATGCAACCAACTTTTATCTTGGCACACCCCACATCCACACCAACATGCTCCCCGCACCTCGGAGCATACACCCCAAATTGGGCCTCCACAAACCCCCACCCAAACCCACTGATTCCCCAAGACTCTCCCACGTGCCCTCAATCTCTCTACAAGCACACATGAAAAAAGATTATCCCGAGTTCCCTGACTTTGTGGTCACCCAGCACACACACACACCCACACACATGGGAGTAGCTTTTGGAGAAGTAAACAACTACATCCAAATTCCAGCTCAGAAGTCATCAGAACCAGCTGATGCAGAGTTATCCTAGGGTTGACATCCCAAGGATAGACACTCTAAGCCTATTTCCATGCCAGTTGCAATTTCACTATCCTTTTGGAGGGACTTAAATCAACTGTCCCTGAGTGGTGACAATGGGTTGAGCCTAAGGGCACTGGTTACTGGATTCTGAAAACCAGAAAGCCCTAAATCCCAATTATCACACCCCACTTCTGCAGAAAAATAATTTTAGTAATTTTTTCAATAGGGTAGAAGGGACGTTCATGAAAAACAAAGAGAGATAAGAGATGCAAAGGGCCCAACAGTGGCTGCTTCTGTTTCTCTTTATCCTGTTTGAACGTTTCCCTGGGCTACTTAGAATATGTGGTGGAGGGGACGTGGGGGGTTCCCATCATGGAAGTTATCATCCAAACAGGAAATAATAGCTAAGACTTGCTTAACATTTTAAATCCAATTTTTGCCCTATGGGGGCAATTTTTTGGCCTCCCTAGGAATGTCCATCACTGGCTAGCTTTCACTCAGGTCTATTTCCTTCCCTAAGACCAAAGTTTTAAAATTTTGGTCATATAAAATGAGCCAGGCCTGCTCTGTGCCTCGTGAACTCTTCTTCCTTAATTGCTCCAAAAAGCTTTGGAGTCAACTTTTTGGTTCAGGAGACTCTAGTACCATCAGAGGTATGAGATTGACCCACTTCTGTCACCCAGACGGCAGGGGTTCTGGGACAGGGCAGGGCCTTGAAGTGGCCTCTAGGCAGCCCATAAAGTAACCCCTGCTCAGTCTTTCCCACTTACTCTTCTCTAGTAGAAGGGAGGCCTTGTTCCTTGATCCTTAAGGAAACATTCTCTCTCCCCTGTTCTTCTGTTCATAAGGCTCCCCGAAGTGATGTAGAATAGTATTTCATAGCCTGACATGCTTCATTAAGTGTAAATATACTTAATATGGTAGTGGTTTAGTTGCTTAGTCGTGTCTGACTCTTGTGACCCCCCATATCCTGCCAGGCTCCTCTGTCTATGGGATTCTCCAAGCAAGAATACTGGAGTTGGCTGCCATTTCGTTCTCCAGGGGATCTTCCTGACCCAGGAATCAAACCTAGGTCTCCTGCATTGCAGGCAGATTCGTACTTAATATATGTCAGTGTAAATATACACTTAAGTCTGAGTGGGATCTGCATAGATAAATGTTTCCCTACCCTTTATTCCCACTTTTTCTCCCCTAAGGAGATTAGCCCTTTTTTCCCCCATAACTGCTCTCTCCCATGACATTTTGATACCACAGATATACTGTAGAGCTGTTTATGTACTGTGCCCCTTTTAAAGGCCACAAACATTGGAAGAGCTAAGACTTTTTCCACCTGCCTAAGATCCAATTTTTGCCCTATGGGGGCAGTTTTAGCCCCATCTCCACCCACAGTGAGACTGTCTAGGCACAAGCTTATGTATCCTGTCAGGAGAAAATGAGAGCAAAGGACTGCAGATGGGCTGTAGCTGTGGAGGATGATAGGATTTTAACGACTGCAAGGATGTCCTGTTGGGTTTGCTGAGTTTCAGGCAAACTAGAAACTCCCCTGATTCCAAGGGAAGATGGCCCATAGCTGCTTGAGTCCCAGCTCACTGCTGGAATCTCACCCTGGGGGCTGAAACCTGTGAGGGGACCTGAGAGCTCTTTATTCCTGGTCTCCGAGAGAGGAAGGACCAATTGCTTCTTCCTCACTGCCCTCCACCCCGTGCCCATCCTTCATCACCCTCCATATAGCTGACCTAGCAAGACAGAGTGGAGTTGCCTTAGAAGAGCTGCTGTTACTGGCAGGATTACTGTATTACATCAGAAAATACAAGAGGAGTAGCATTACAGAGTAAAACCATTGTCTCCTGTGATTGTCCTCTCAAATCTTCTGTGAGTCGTGAGGAGAGGGGACGCACGTGGGGCCTCGGTCAGCGAGGGAGGTACCAGGGTACATTTCGCTCTGTTTTGATGGTAACACCTCATTACCTTCAGCAAAGATATAACCTGAGGAAAATGAGTTCTTGGGCCTCTGAACGTAAGGGTCAGATTTACATTCCTGGCCCAGTTGTTGATGTTTATCCCAAGAACTAGTCATTCTGCAACGTCTGTGGGAAATTCCCAGATTGAACTTCCCAGGGAGAAACATCATATGACATATTGGGAAAGTGGCTGACAATGGTCTTCCTTAATAAGCTCATTGAGAAAAAAAGTGGGCGGGTGATTTCCCAGTATTCAATCATTCAGGAGCCCCTAAAACAACCTGATGTTGTACCCTGGTTAAAGTCGGGTTTCTTGACCATCATTTTGATTTCTGCATGCCTTATGATCATGGGCATTCTTGATTCGTTTTTTTTTTTTTTTTTTTTAAAGCTAGCTTTGTCATTTTTGTTAGTCTCGACTACCAAAAATTTTTTCTGTATTTTTTTTTTCCTTTCCTCCCCTTGGCTGCTCTCAGGCTTGCAGAAAAAGCTTGCAGCATTCCAGGCCTCTGCTGCTTGAATCCTCCCCCACATCCGACCCTCCCACCTTTTCCTAATGTTTCTCCAGCAAGCCCAGCGCCCACTGAAGAACGTAAATTAGTGCCTAGTAATTGGTACAAAGGCACTTTCTGTTTCCATGCAACAGATGCAAAAAGGAGGGGCAAAGGGAAGGAAAAAACCTCACAGATGGTTAAAAAGGGAAAGAAATGGGATCCTCTGCAGTGGTCTTTGAGCAAACCTGTCTCTCACTCCGCCCTGCTTTTTGTTGGGAAGTTAGTAACAGGCCTAAGCCCAACTCAGAGCACTTGGTGGCAGTTGTTAGTATCAAAAGAATAGAATTTGGAGGTTGGAAGTGACCTTGAGAGGTCATCGCATCCATCATTTTGTCTGTAAAATGTGAACACTTTTTACCCTTTCAGATAGACGGGGATCGTTCCGTAGAAGCACTGGGGGCTGTGGAGGGTTTGGAAAAATAGCACCAAGGATCAAAGGCTGGCTCTCTGCCTTAGCAGGCTCCTGGAGTCTCAGCTTGCTTAGCAACACAGTGAGGGCACCAGACCCTCTGAAGGTGAAGTTCTCCAAACCAGAGCTTAGCCAAAAGGAGATCTTCCTTCACTGAATTCTTGGCAGTTCTTAGACTTGAATTCCTTTCCCCCAAGGTCTCCTGAAGATTTCAATCTGCTTGGAGAAGGCAATGGCACCCCACTCCAGTACTCTTGCCTGAAAAATCCCATGGACAAAGGAGCCTGGTAGGCTGCAGTCCCTGGGGTCGCTAAGAGTTGGACACACTGAGCGACTTCACTTTCACTTTTCACTTTCATGCATTGGAGAAGGAAATAGCAACCCATTCCAGTGTTCTTGCCTGGAGAATCCCAGGGACAGGGGAGCCTCGTGGGAGGCCATCTATGAGGTCCGCACAGAATCGGACACGACTGAAGCAACTTAGCAGCAGCAGCAGCAATTCTGGTAAACTTAAAAAAAAAAAAAAGCACACGAAACACAAAAAAAAACCCTGGATTTAAAGAGCTGCTTTGCATTAACCAGATTAACAATGGAGTGAAAGGGCAGAGGTGGAGTCAGCCCTTGGGACCTCTCCCCTTTTATTATGGGAGCAGCACTCTGAAACAGCCCAAGGCCAGTGCCTGTGAGATTTCCTACTCCTCCCTTCCTGGAGTCCTTCTGAAACGTTAATTCCTTTTTGGTGCATTAAGGCCAAGAGTAAACATTTGTCTTATCCCAGCCTCTAGCAGTACCCCCAGCAAATAACAGAACTAACATTATCATTCCTTGAGAATGCCTTGCCCACTAAGGGAGTGAGATGCATCCATTTTTTATGCGTGGAATCTTCCGTGGCATCTTTTCCATTTGTGCTTAAAACCCATGTTTATGATGGTGCGCCTTCAGGCTTCCCTTGTAATATCAGCCTTTGGAGTTCGGAAGTGAGAACTGAACATCTGTATCTGAAATCTAGAGGTTCTGGAGCTGCAGAAACTAGTAAGTTCACCATCCTAAATCCAGGACCACTGGGTATTTGAATTTTTTTTTTTAACTGAAATTGATCAAAAATTCAAACAGCAGAACGGAATTCATCCCTGATTGAGTCCCCCTCTTGTTTTTTTTTAAATTGAGGACTATATTTTAATAGATTTAAAGAGATGGGCGCTTAAGCCATACAAAATTAATGACAAGGATTTGAAAAGCAGGCAGCAGTATTTTGTATTAAACGAAGTATGAACATTTTTCTAAGGCGAGTCTCCGTTGTTTTAGAAGTGAGTCCCTGCCAGAGGAACTGACTTGAACCAAAGTGGGGACCAGTGAGGTAGGCAATAGACAGAAGCCCAGAAATTCTGCTTGAGAATTACAGATATTTCAGAACTGGAAGGAATCCTTTAGATCCTCTCTTTTCAAAGAGCTGGAGATGGGGTGAGGTTTCACCCTCTCTCCCTTCCATGGAGCCAGCTTTGATGGGACAGTGGCAATCAGAAAAGCAGAATAAGGCCTGTGAAGAGGAAACCAGCCCACCCTTAGGAACTTGAACATGAGGGGTCTCCAAAGAGGTCTTTACCTTCAGCAAAAAGGCAGTAGGCAGAGCCAATAGAACATGGGCTTTGGGGGTCCCTCACACACCTGTGTTTGAATCGTGCCTCTGCCACTTTCTAAGTGTGAGAACTCTCTGAGCCTCAGTTTTCCCATCTGCAAAATGGAGTTCAGTAATTACATACTGAAGGAGTTTTTATAAGACTTAACTCAGTTGAGGTATTTAAAGCACTTAGGACAGTGTCTCCATATAGGAAGTATTACACTTAAAAATAACTTACATGTGTTGCCCAGAAGTCTTTACAGTTCCCAGAATTTTTGTTTACAGTTCCACATTAATCCAGCAGCTTATTCATTTAAATAACACTTACTATTGAGTACGCTTACATGGAAAGAACTGTGCTAGATGTCAATAGCAGGCACCGTGAATGTTGTGAATAATAATAATGATAGTAATAATTGTAAATTATTATAGTAATGCTATTAATAGTAATAATGATAACATCCAGCATATATTACACGCCAAGTTCCAAGCCAAATGGTTTACACACACGGTCACATTTCTACTCCCAGAAGTCCTGTGAGATAGGGTGGTACCCACTCTGGTATTCTTGCCTGGAGAATTCCATGGATGGAGGAGCCTGGTAGGCTACAGTCCATGGGGTCACAAAGAGTTGGACACAACTGAGCGACTAACACCTTTGTCATCTTACAGGAGGACACTGGAGTTAGTAAACTTGGCCCAAGGTTACTCTTAAGTTTTCCTTGGCTGTTTCTAGGTGTTTGGAATTGTGCCATGATGGTTGTTGGCGAGGACCCCTTGGGATTTTGCCAGTGGGAAGAGACCCCGTGTTTTGTTCTCTTGGATTTGGCTGCAAAGCACCATTGTCTCTACTCTTGGGTTCTAGCTCTGGCTTGTGGTTGGTTTTTATGAAGCTTGGTGAGGGATACCTGCAGAAATCATGGAGCTGGCCAAACCTATCCTGTATTTTCCAATAGTATCCAGAACCTGCCTCCTTCCAATTGAAAAAGACCCCATTTCTGGGCCCACAGCTGATTTAATCAAGCCTCTTGGTTGGAAGGGAAAGAACCCAAACGTGGACTGGCTTAGTAAAAGTGAGAACTTTATTGGCTGCCATTACCAACTCCTTTAGGGGTAGCCCTAGTGTCAGCGTCCCTGGATACAGAGTCAGCGTCTGCCTCTCTCCCTGGCCCAGCCTTGCTCTCCTCTGCTTTGGGTTGCTTACACGTAGGCGGTCTCTGAATGGTGGTAAGATGGCTGCCAGCAGTTCAGTCTCCCTTCCTGCCGATTCAGCAAGCCCAGTGGCAAGACAGTTCCCCTTTGCTAATGATTCCAGCAAAAGTCCCCGGCTTCAAGCTGCATAACCGAGTTAGAACTTTGTGTCTGTCCCTGAACTTAGTCACTGTGGCACAGCTGGGTCACATCCAGCCTCTGGGCTGGGGCGTGGGGTTGCCTACCTGGAATTATGTAAACTCAGAGTGAGGAAGGGGTGGTTTCCAAAAGGAAATGCTAGGTGTGCTGTTCATTACCCCAAAGAGGCAATCGGTGCCAGAGAGGCAGCACCAACAACTCTCCACTCTGTCCACCGTTTATAACTACAGACAGGTATCCAAAAAGCAGGGTCTCACAAAACGGGAGACTGAGTCATGTGACAACGTTTTTCCCCCGTATTTTTCTCTCCTTTGAAGAGGAAGAGCTCTGAACTCTTTCTGGAGTTCAACCTGTACGATATCTACCAGAGCATATACTAAGTGGTCTTTGTAGAAGACAGATTATCTCAACATGCGTTTCTTGTGGTCAGGCTCAGCCCCATAGGCCCTCCTCAGTGGATGTTCTAGAAGCCAGAACCCAAAGGCTCACGTGGAATACGGGTAGCCGCAGCAATGTGATCAGCAGCACCGTTCACTTGGTCTCAATTCCAGTCGTCTATTTCAGTGCCCAGAGGAATGAATTATGTTTGCCTGAATGTTTGTCACCTTGCGTGCTATTAGGTAGAGACCTTGTCTATACAAAGATGAGCTATTTGTATGGTGGTTCCCACTGGGATTCAGAAGTCTATTCAGTGTATGTAATGCCCAATAAGAACACCATAATAAATCATAAGAGGCAAAAATTAGACCTTAAAAATAACTTACAAAAACACATAAAAATGACTTAAACCCCTACGCTGCCATAATTCTACAGTACTTTTGTACCATTGCTGTTTTAATGAAAATAGGCAGAATGACAAACAGCTGTTCTCTCTCTTTGGTGTTGCAAATCACCCATGGCCAGCCACAAGATGCTTGTCTGCTGAGCATCACCCACTGAAGCAGGGGTTCCCAGTGTGAAAGAAACCACCAGCTGCTCCTCTGACCTGAGTCATTTCTTTCTCAACGCCCTGCTTGCTCTCAAACTTCAAAGCCCTGTCCAGGAATGCCTGCCCCAGGAGGGCTGGGGGAGTCAGAAGGGAGCTATTTGGTAAGAGCTGGACAGCTCAACCCTGTCGTTCTTCGTGGTCTCTGGTGACAAACACCAGACTGTATGAATTAGTGGCTCACTCTGTTAAAGCTGGAAAAGCTGTTTGATGGTGGCACACGTGGCATGCATGAGTAGGATCCGTGGTCATTACAGCCTTACTCTCTTGCCAGCAGGATACAGAGGTTGAACCCAGAGAGAAACAGCTGGAAATCTGGTGCTGTAGCAGCATCACCGATAGTCACTCTGCGTCACTACGAGTGCCGTGACCTGGGAGGCCGGAGGAGGAAGCATTCGCTTAACCAGACAGCAGTCTCCTGTGTTTCCTGGTGTTACCCATTGTCTTTTGAGCCAACGGCTCCAGCTCTCTGGGTAGCACTTGCCCCCAGACTGGAAGCTGTAGGTGCTACATAAAATGTTACCTAAAGGCACACATGGAGACGTTTTCCCTGCGTTTCCACCAAGATTTCTGGCTCTCAAAAAGCAGCTATGTCCTTGGGTAAGAATTTCCCAGTCATGAGCCTGGGAAGCATCAAAAAGGGAACTATTCATAACCAGAACTGAGTTCTCTTGCGCCCCCCTCCGCTTCACCACTGTTTCTGCTGTTGGGTGGGCAAACTGTATTTTGGCAATTTGGAGTCTCTCACTCTCCTCTTAAATTTTATTCTCTTTTGGGTACGTGCTCACAAAATCAGAGTTCTCTCTCCGTTTCCTTCTGCCTTTCTTTCTCTTGGGAGTGATTTCTTTGCTAGGCAAGAGCCTGGTCTCTTCTGGCGTCGCAGGAGGGCTGTCCACATTGCGTGGCCTCCTCTGGCCTTGCTGGCCTCCCCCAGGGTGCCATGCCCCGGCGTGAGTCCCGTTCCTTACATGTGGGTGTCCTCTGCTGAGGTGGGCCTCTACGCAGTGTCTCTCTGCTCTCCGTGCCTTGTCCTCCCCTAGCGTCCTCCCCAGTGCTTGGACTTAGACTTGGGAACAGTCTCTTCCCCCACCCGACATTTGAAGGGGTGGAAACTCAGGCAGGCCCTTGAGACCCTTTTCTCAGCGTGGCTGCCCAACTCGTTAGGTGCCCCGATGTGTGTAGGGGGCTTTCCTTGAGGGGCTCAGACAGGCTCCGGGCATGCAGTGGGCCAGGCTGCACGGGCCACTACCCTCAGACCACCGCAGCCTGTTTCTAATAGGAGAGTCCAGAAGGCCTGCCCTCCTCAGAGACCTCTGCATCTGTTCCTTAAACACAGCCCCTCTGATTTCCCTCTCTCTCTGCAGCTCAGGTCTTGCTAGGAAGCTTTGGAAAATTAAGAGAATTTAAGGGTTTCAGCGTCTGCTTTACATTTTTAAAACTCTATTTTGAAACCTCAAGCTCAGCAGCAGCTTACTTGTTTTAACTGTCTCTCCCTCCCTGAGGCAGTGCGTCTTGAAAGGAGGGCCTGGGAGTAAGGGAATTAGACAAACACGGAAGAGGAGCGCTCTACATTTAGTTAAGGCCTGTGTTCTTCTTTCACCTCTAATCTTATTCTGTGCTCAGAACAGAAAAAGGGATTTGGGTGTCCTTGGTCGAGTCACTGGCCCTCTGAGTTGGCTTCACCTGAAACAGGTTTGAATTACATGGTCATAAAAATGAATCAAAATGCAAAGATACAAAGAATCTCCGTTCTCAGCGTAGTTTTGCCATCAAGCTTACATATCCTTTTAAGTGTTTAGTTCCTGACGGGTAATTTTTATTTATTTATTTATTTATTTTTCCCCCACAAAAACTGCACAAAGGCAGCACACCACAGTCTGGGATGTGAGGAAGAATGCACTCATGGGAACTGATGAATCTGGGCCTAGACCTAGCTGTGTGAACGAGGGACAATCACTGCACCTCTCTGCCATTTCAGAGTTGCTGAGCCAGGACCAGGTAGTGGAGACATGAAGACGTAATGACATGTCTCTTGCTGGGTTGAGCACCTAAAGAGTCAAGACCCTAGTCTATCGTCTTCATTTCTTAGGTCCTGGCACACGCGCCCTCTCGTGAGTCAGCTGAGGTTAGGGATATGCAAGCAGTGTTCAGACAGGCTGACTTGCTTCCGTACACCTAGACACCAGCTCCCAGTGAGGAAGCATGTGTGACAGATAGATGTCACAGACACCCACTTCCCAGTTCAGAACCCCAGATCTGGGGACAGGCTGCTTTCCACGGATAAACACAGGGACCAGGAAGTGAGAGCTCACATCCAGACTCTATCATGACTCTTTTGTATCAACAAATGAAATGTAAAAGGAAACCAAATCACAAGAAGGATTCAGACAGAGAGAGGCCAGGAGCCACCCTTAATGTGATGGGATGGCATTCAGGCAGGATTATCCTACTAGTGCTATGAAGAATTTTTATTTTTCAGGACATCTACCTGTGTAGATAGTAGCAATATTTTTGGCAAACATGAGTCTCTTAATTTCTTGATTTTTGACTTTGGTACTAATTGGAATGATTTATGCAGGACACTGTAGAATTGGCTATATCCAGACCATGTACACCTCTTCTTAAGTGTATAGGTGCGTCTGCGCTTGGGTAATAGAAATGAAAAGCAGTAAAGCATCGCTCACATTGTGTACCTGCAAGTTAGCATGACTTTCCTGTGGGGAATGAGGGTTGATGATAGTGGACAGTGAGGTGTCAATGGCCTGCGGTCAGTGCAGGAACCCAGCCTGGGCTCTGGGCTTCGGGCTGCCTATCTTTGCCCTTCTCTCTCCCCCTGCTTCCTAAGGAGCCTGTTCCTCGGTGGGGCAGTCCTACCATCACTGCCTGTGTCACTCAGGGTCTGAAGGGAGAGTCCTGTCTCTTCTTGCAGGGGCCATCTTCCTTTCACATATGGGAAAAGTAGGTGAGGAGGAGGTGGGGGAGGGGTGAGAAAACAGAATACAACAGTTTTTTCTGAAAGTTCCTCACTTTCTAACAATTGGAGAAGGAAGCAGAGCAATTCTTTACCTTTCTTCAGTTTTGGACACTTGAATCTGTTTCTCAATAGAGTGTAAATTCTCCCCTGCCCCTGGAATCTTGATCAACCCGTTGGTGGAAAAATTTGAACTCATCATCATTATGTAAGACTCTTCTGACTTCTCAAATAGTACTTACTCTTAAAAAAATCAGAAAACATAGGGGGAAATTACCCCCCAAAAAAGTAGAGGTTATCCCCTCACCTCTAGATGACTGTTTTTCATATTTTGTGTATATTCTTCCAAGATGTTTCCTCTCCGTAAATGTTTACACACGCACACAGCAGATCATGCACTGCTCTCTTTGTTTAGCTATGAATTGCTAACACCTTCTGTACAGAACCATCAAGGACCTTTGTAACAGGCACGTATTATTCCTTTGTGTGGAACACTGAAGTGTTCGACCAGGTCTTCTTTGGTTGACATTTAGGTTGTTACCAAGTGTTACCTTTTATGAACAATGCTGGTATCCCTGTATGTTTTCATATTCCTCTCTTATTGTTACCACAAATAATTCCTGGACAAATGTATTACCAGAAGGTCCTGGAACAATTATAAGCTTCTCCCATGCCTATTTTCTCATGCCACTGTCAATGATTGGTATATGAATGTACTTTGTAACATTTTTACCATCCTGATGTATATTTCACTGGTGTTCTTGATTGGCATGTTTTGATTACTTATGAGATTGAATATATTTTCATGTATTTATTAATTGGTTGTTAGTATTTCTTTTTTTCCTTAGATTATTTTGTTTGCATCCTTGCCCAGTTCCCTGGTGGCTCAGACGTTAAAGAATCTGCCTGCAATCCAGGAGACCTGGATTTAATCCCTAGGTCAGAAAGATCCCCTGGAGAAAGGGAATGGCTACCCACTTCAGTATTCTTGCCTGGGAAATCCCGTGGACAGAGGAGCCTGCCAGGCTACAAATCCATGGGGTTGCGAAGAGTCAGACGCAACTGAGCAACTAACAAGAAGTCTTATTAAGTTGGGCTGTGTCAGTTTGCTAGTGCCCTTTTTGTGCCATAGATTTTAACCTTTTGACTTATGCTGCATTTTCCTTTAGTTCACTGTTCACTGTTTTGGTTCTTTTATATATATATATATATTAAATTCTTAAATTCTCTTTCCTCTATATGTATGATTTCCTCATTCCATCCTTTCTGAGGTTCAAAGCATGTGTCTTTTTTCAGATACTTTAATATGTGTCTATCATTAACTAGCATGCGGAAGTGCATCCCATAGTAGGTATGCAAACTCTCCACCAGGTTCAAGAGGTAGATGATTTCAAAGAGCTGCAAATTGCAAACATTTTAACATTTTTACGTATTTCAGAACTGTCTTTCAAATAGGATACTGCCTTTGGTTTCATGTTTAGAAAATCTCCCCCTACTCCAGGATTCTAACAATATTCACCTGTATTTTCTTTTACCTTTGTGGTTTATGTTTTACATTTATGGGTATAGTCCATTTGGAACTTGAATGAAATGTGTAAGGGTAGGGATTCAGGTTTAATTTTTTTTTAACCAAATATCTATGCCATTTATTGAATTAAGTATTCTTTTCTTCAGTGATTTGAAATGACCCATCCCTATAGTCTTGGGTTTATTTTCAGACTTGACTCTGCTCCACTGACTTGTCTTTTCCTGTGCTGGTATTACAGTATCTTAATTATTACAGCTTTAATCATCCATTTTAACAACTGGTATTGCAAGTGCTCATTTGTTACTGTTCTATTAAAAAATTTTCTTGGCAAGTTGAGTGTATTTATTCTTCCCAGTGAACTTTAAAATAATTTTGTCAAGTTCAAGAAGAATTTCTTTAGTGTGTGTTAGTTTTATAGATTAATTTGTACAGAATAGCCATACTCACACCATCGGGTCTTACCATCCAAGATCATGGGAAATGTCCCATTTGTTCATTCCTGTCATATCATAGTTTTATGATTTTCTTTGTGCAGGGCCTGAAATTTATTTTAGGCTTATTCTGACTGACTATGGTTAGCATATAAGAAAACCATTGCTCTTTGGTATATTTATACCTATGAATGCATTTTTTTCTTCAAATTTTTTTATTGAACTATAGTTGATTTCGGGCTTTCTTGGCTCAGTGGTAAAAAAATCCACCTGCCAATGCAGGAGATGTGGGCTGGATCCCTGGGTTGGGAAGATCCCCTGGATAAGGAAACAGCAACCCACTTCAGTATTCTTGCCTGGGAAATCCCATGGACAGAGGAGCCTTTTAATTTGTTCAAAAAGGAAGTTATATCAGTTGCAAGTAATTCTTATTTCACCTCCTCCTTCCCACAATTTACTTCTCAATTTGTTATCTAATTGCATTCAGTAGCATTTCCTGAATAACATTTGAATAACTGTTATTCAATGTTTGGGGCAGGAATCTATTCCTGCCTTGAGCTTGACTTTAGTGGGAATGCTACCTTCTTTTACTATTGACCTTGCTGGGGAAAGGTTTGTATCTATATTTTTTATCCTTTAAGGAGCGATTTTGTTTTCCTAAAAAAAAAAGGATAGATGTTGAATTTTATCAAATACCGCTCTACATTTTTGAAGGCAAGGCAAGATGTGTGTGTGTGGGTAAGGGTAAGTGGGGGTGAATTTAGCCTGTTAAAATGAGGAATAATATCATTATGATTTTCCAATATCAAATTATCTTTTTATCTCTGGAATCCTAGTTGCTTTTTTGTAATTATGAAAAACACTATTTTTCCTCAAGAAACAGCCTTGATTTTGTACATCTGTGTGATGATGCGATTATTAATTGGCATTTTTAGAATTCTGTTTCGAAAAAGAGGCCTGATTCCATTAGATTTGTTTTACTAGACTGAGTTACTTTTGCTCAAAGCAGTGCAAGTATCAGGGTGTTTTTAACCCTGTGTGTCAATGAAGTTTAGCCCATTTTTGGCTCTTCCATGGAATTGTGGAAGGAAAGCCAGAGAGGGGAGGGTTGAGAATCCAGGCTGGGACCTCAATGGCTGCCCATCTGAGCTCAGGGGAGCCTGAACAGGGTTAGATGTGTCCAGTTAGCAATCTCCAAGCTTGTCCTCTTTCACCTTCTATGCAGAACACTCAGCACTGTTCATTTCACAACTTTACACAGAAGAATAAGCCTCACTTGGCATTGTCAGCCAATCACCAGGTAGGGCAGAAGTTCTTTCTTAAAAGCAATGAGCCATCAAGTTGGCAAGTGCATAGCCAGCAGGCCCTACTCCACTTCTCTTGAACCTACTGGAGGCCCAGAAGACTTCTAGAGGCCTGACCTGTCTCTGGAAAGAAAATCTTTTACTCGTTTGGTGCAGTGTTCAGTAGCCACTTCGATCCAGGTTATTTTATACTCAGAGCTGAGTCTGTCAGTGGTAAGCACTTAGCTTGTTGCTGAAAGGGGAGGGGAGGGGAGTGGTGTATAAATAATGAGAACACACAGAAACTTGTGCTGTTAACAGCTCTGCTTCAGTAAAGCAGACTTTATTGTGTCGCTGCCTCTGGGTGTGTTTTCCTGTGAAGGCCAGAAATAAAGCACTAGTCTTGTACATGTCTTTTTTTTATTTCCTGCCCCTCAGGAGGATGGTGATTCTCTCATTAATATGAAAGATAAGTTTAAATATTGTTTAATTAATTGTTGCTTTGCCATATGATTTTTTTCTATACAAAGAAGGCTACCCTTTCTTCTGGCATCTTAGACTTGAGCTGAAAGGAAGGGCCTGACTTGATTTACCCCCAGCTGCAGGAGGCAGGCAAATCACAGCCCCTCTGAGGCCCATCCTTCCCGCTCTGCACATCATCTCCGGTCTCATTCAGCCTTAAATTCTCTTTCCTCTTGTTTGATTTCCTCATTCCATACTTTCCTCGGTTCAAAACGTGTATTTTTCCAGATACCTTAACGTGTATCTATCATTAACTAACATGCGGAAATGCATCCCATAGTAGGTTGTATGCAGACTCTCCACCAGGTTGAAGAGGTGGATGATTTCCAAGGGCTGCAAATTGCAAATCATCAAGAAGAATTCAAGTCCCCTGCCTGCTTACTGCTTGGCTGGCACAGTGTGTTATCAGATGTGGAGTTTGAATGCCTTTCTGTGTGGAAAGCATTCCCCAGTTGGCTCCAGGTTCCTCTACAGTCTATGATACAGTCTAATATACTGGGCATTTCACCCACTTTTATTTTGTGTTTGATTCCTGAAGACATTTACATTTACAAATTCTGGTGTGTACCAGATAGAGAATCAGGGCTGCAGGTTGAAATCAGGGGTCAGCCAACTTTTTATAAAGTACCAGATAGTAAATATCTTAGGTTTTGTGGTCCATACAGTCTCTGTCACAACCACTCAGCACTGCATAGTCAGGCTTCTCTGTCCATGGGGTTTCTCCAGGCAAGGATACCAGAGTGAGTTGCCATACCCTCATCCAGAGGATCTTTGCAACCCAGGAATCAAACCCAGGTCTCCTGCATTGCAGGTGGATTCTTCACCAGCTGAGCCACCAGGGAAGCCCAAGTAAACAGGCAGCCATAGATAATACATAAACAATAAGCATAATTTTGGTCCAGTGAAACTTTGTATGGGGACATGAAAACTTGAATTTCATATGACTTTTTCCTGTCACAAAATATTTGTTTGATTCTTTTTTTTTCAACCATTGGTAAAAGCTAAGTATAAGGATGGTGTTTATTCCAGCAGGTCAAACTTGACCTAAGGGTTGAAGTTTGCTAACTCCTGGTTTAGATCATCGACCAAAAGCCCCTAATGCTTTTCCAAAGGATCCAAGAAAAATCAAAACAATCCTAGAGCTTTTAGACTAGCAACTCACTTCCAAGTAGATCTATTTTTAAATGCTTGGAAACTGTAAGCTTGAATTATACACATTACATGAATCTAACAAAGGCTACTATTGGCTCTGATTTGCTCTGGGCCCTGTGGGTGGCTTTCTCCTCTCCTAAGCACTCAGGTAGAAAGAGGTTAGGGCAAGGACAGTACCTGGGTTAGAAGCAACGAGAACAATCACTTGACTACTGTGAGGGGCAGTAAAGAGAGGACAGCCAGAAGCCAGAACGAAAGTGAAGGCAGTGGAAACAGACCCTGATTATACTCGGAATGTTTGTGAAGCAATAAACATATATACTTAGTAGTTCTCCAGTACACATAGCCGATTCAGGCTTCATGACAATTTTCCACTGACTATCACTTCCATCTTGCTGAAACAGGGAATGCCTTCTTTCTTTTCCAGTCTTAGCACATGCTGGAGTGGTCTTCTGACCCATTTTTCCCACAATGGACACAGATTCATTCAAATAAATTAATCCCTCCTCATGATGCACTTGAAAGAAACACGTGCCAGTGAATAACTAAACCACATTACCACACCCTCAAGGAAACTGCCTCTGATGCGCATTTGTCCTGACAAGCATAGAGAAAACATGGAGCTTTTCCTTGTCATCACTTCCCTCCCACCAGATCATCAAGCAGTGGAGAGAGGGCTCCAGTGTAGGGAGAACAGAAAGAGGGGTTTCTGTTCTGTTGTTCTTTTTTTTTTACAGCTTTTCATGCTGTAAATTCCAAGTATTCATTATATTTTTTAATGTAACATGTTTAAAAGAACACTTCTCCATAGAGTCTTCATTGAGGTTAGAGAGGACTTTGCTGCTGTCTGATTCTGAAAAAGCCCAGAAATCTTTCCGTGCTCTGGGAAATTCTGAGCAGGATTTGGTCTTATGAGAGACCTGGAGGATGAGAAGACTCAGTGCACAGTTGAGGCGTTTACTAAAAGCTTGGCAGCACAGGTAGCACGAAAGTCAGACATGACATTGTCCTTGCCCCAGGAGGCTCAGACTTTTTGGGTTTTGATAAAACCTGCATTTTGCCTTTTGCTCAAAAGTTCTGGGTACAAATTCTTTTTAATCCAACAGAAGTTACAAAACTGTCCTTTTCAACTCCATGTCTTTGGTGTTTCAGAGGATTCGGCTTGAAGCCCCTTGCACATCATCCGCCTTGGGTAGAGCTGGGAATGCACAGGCTTGCTATATGGCCTTCGGCTGCTGTGGCTTTTCAGCTTAGAGCTCAGGGAGGACATGTTTATATTTCGACCTTTGTATGGTGAATCTGTGTATAAAAATTCATTTTGCCCACATCGAGTTTCCCGTAAGAGCAGGTAGGTTGTACATGGCGTGGTCACTATTGCTCTGCTTAGAGAGCAGCAAATAAAATCTTAGTCATGTATAGATTGTCACAGAGGTGATAGTGGTATTTTGTTGTTATTCTCATTATTTTCTCATCTCTGGCACAGGTTAGGAGAAGCTGGGGGAAGGAATCATTTTTGGATGACTCAGCTGCGCCACACTGGGCAGCTCCCAGCCCTTTGAGCCTCTCTCTGGGTTCCAAGAAGGTGGGGACAGGAGTGAGACAATATTCACTCCTCACACCTACCTAAGGAGTGTCTGGAGACTTTTGTGGAAACCAGAGTTTGTGCCCTGAGTCTGTGAAGTAGCTGCTTTGGGCTTGCTTGGAAAGGCGTGAGGAGCAGGGATGCAGGTACCCAGAGCTGGTGGGGGTAACAGTCACAAGAAGAGCAAGTGATTCTCATCCGAAGCAGCTCCTTCTGCCTTTCTGCTTGTGTGTGTCCCTCACAAACGTGGACACAGACTCTCCCCTGCCAGTCTAGGGGGCAGGAGGCCCCCAGTGCTGGCCTGATCATGTCTGGAGGGCGAGGCTTAGCTGCCTTTTAAGTGGGACAAGGAAACAGGAGCATGAATCTGAGGAGAGCAACCATAATGGGAGGGATGTGGAAACACTGACGAGTGTCAAGCCTGTTCCCTCATTTGTAAAATGGGCCACCTTCATGGGGTGGCACGCAAGAATTCAGTGAGGTAATCCACGTGAAACCGTTAGTCTGTACACGCACTTTTGTCATTCAGTTCAGTTCAGTCGCTCAGTCGCTCGACTCTTTGCGACCCTGTGAACCGCAACACACCAGGCCTCCCTGTCCATCACCAACTCCCAGAGTCCACCCAAACCCATATCCACTGAGTTGGTGACATCATCCAACCATCTCATCTGCATCGTCCCCTTCTCCTCCTGCCCTCAATCTTTCCCAGCATCAGGGTCTTTTCAAATGAGTCAGCTTTTTGCATCAGGTGGCCAAGGACTGGAGTTTCAGCTTCAACATGAGTCCTTCCAATGAACACCCAGGACTGATCTCCTTTAGGATAGACTGGTTGGATCTCCTTGCAGTCCAAGGGACTCTCAAGAGTCTTCTCCAGCACCACAGTTCAAAAGCATCAACTCTTCGGTGCTCAGCTTTCTTTATAGTCCAACTCTCACATCCATACATGACCACTGGAAAAACCATAGCCTTGACTAGACGGACCTTTGTTGACATAGTAATGTCTCTGCTTTTTAGTATGCTGTCTATGTTGGTCATAATTTTTCTTCCAAGAAGTAAACGTCTTTTAATTTCATGGCTGCAGTCACCATCTGCAGTGATTTTGGAGCCCAGAAAAATAAAGTCAGCCACTGTTTCCACTGTTTCCCCATCTATTTGCCATGAAGTGATGGGACCAGATGCCATGATCTTTGTTTTCTGAATGTTGAGCTTTAAGCCAACTTTTTCACTCTCCTCTTTTACTTTCATCAAGAGGCTTTTTAGTTCCTCTTCAGTTTCTGCCATAGGGTGGTGTCACCTGCATATCTGAGGTTATTGATATTTCTCCTGGCAATCTTGATTCCAGCTTGTGCTTCTTCCAGCCCAGTGTTTCTCATGATGTACTCTGCATATAAGTTAAATAAGCAGGGTGATAATACACAGCCTTGACATACTCCTTTTCCTATTTGGAACCAGTTTGTTGTTCCATGTCCAGTTCTAACTGTTGCTTCCTGACCTGCATACAGGTTTCTCAAGAGGCAGGTCAGGTGGTCTGGTATTCCCATCTCTTTCAGAATTTTCCACAGTTTATGGTGAGCCACACAGTCAAAGGCTTTGGCATAGTCAATAAAGCAGAAATAGATGTTTCTCTGGAACTCTCTTGCTTTTTCGATGACCCAGCAGATGTTGGCCATTCGATCTCTGGTTCCTCTGCCTTTTCTAAAACCAGCTTGAACATCTGGAAGTTCATGGTTCACGTGTTGCTTGAAGCCTGGTTTGGAGAATTTTTGAGCATTACTTTACTAGCATGTGAGATGAGTGCAATTGTGCGGTTGTTTGAGCATTCTTTGGCATTGTCTTTCTTTTGAATTGAAATGAAAACGGACTGTTTTCAGTCCTGTGGCCACTGCTGAGTTTTCCAAATTTGCTGCCATATTGAGTGCAGCACTTTCACAGCATCATCTTTTAGAATTTGAAATAGCTCAACTGGAATTTCATCACCTCCACTAGCTTTGTTCGTAGTAATACTTTTGTCATTATTTTAGTTTATTTTAAAATTTTTATTTATTTATTTTTGACTGGGCATTTCCTCAATTCTAGGGGCTGTTAATGAACTGGATCTTCATTGTGGTGCATGGGCTTCTTGTTGCAATGGTTTGTGGAGCACAAGCTCTTCAGCATGTCGGCTTCATTACTTGTGGGCTTATTAACCTCGTGGCATGTGGGATCTTCTCAGACCAGGGATTGAACCTGTGTCTTCTGCATTGGCAGGTGGATTCTCAACTATGGCACCACCAGGCAATCCCTGCCATTGTTTTAGAATAATGTGAGTTCTTCTTTTATGAGAAATATAGAAGAACCTGGGATTATTTCATCCAGATAAGAAAAGAGAAAGGCATGATGGCAGTCTTCAGATAGTTAAGGGACTGTTATGTGGCAGAGGGAACAAACTAATTCTTAGGGTTGAAATACTGCTTTCACAGGGAGGCAGGTTCACATCAGTAAGCGGTTTATTACAGGGATGCTCAGAAACAAGCAGCCTTCCTTGGCATATATGGGGCTCTGCCACCAGACTTGTTCAGGCAGAAGCTGGATGGCCAGGCCCTCAGGAACTTGAGGGGAGATGCCAGCCCCTGGCAGAAGGTTGGTTGGATTAGAGATGCTCTGTTCTCTTCCATCTCTACAATGCTAGGAAACTTAGCAAGGGCTAAGGTTTGACTCCTCAGAGAGAACTCATGAAACCAGCAACAGCACAGAAAAAAACTGGAAAATGTAGTCTCCGAGGCTCTTTGGGGATCCACTGGGTATAAACTCATACCTAACAGAGATGAGTCTCAGCAGTTTCTTCATGGTATTACTTTTTAGGGCTGCAATGACAAAGTTCCACAGACTGAGCGCCCTACTAGCGGTCCCCAACCTTTTCCGCACCAGGGACTGGTTTCATGAAGGATGAGATGGTTCCTGTGGATGCGATGGTGGGGATGGTTTCAGGATGATTTAAGTGCATTACATTTATTGCACCTTTTAATGCCACCACTGATCTGACAGGAGGTGTTGGTCCATGGCTGGTAGATGGCCACCTTCTCCCAGCATCTTCACGTAGCCTTTCCTGTGTGAGGCGGTGACCTAATCTCCGCTTCTCATAAGGACACCAGTCATTGGATTCGGGCCCAACCTGATGACCTCATGTAACCTCAGTTAACTCTTTAAAGACCCTGTCTCCAAATACAGCTACATTCTGACTGAGGTACTGGGTGTTAGGACTTTGATCTCTGAATAGGGGCAGACAGTTCAGCCCAGAACATAGAGGCGTTATCCCTTGAGTCATGGTGATAGGGTAGTCCACCAGGACCAGCCTGGAGAGTTTTGGTGACAGGTCCTTTAACCTCTGTCCCTGATTCCCTTCTCTTAGGTGAACGGCCCTTTCCCTGCACATGGCCAGACTGCCTTAAAAAGTTCTCCCGCTCCGACGAGCTGACTCGCCACTACCGAACCCACACAGGGGAGAAGCAGTTCCGCTGTCCGCTGTGCGAGAAGCGCTTCATGAGGAGCGACCACCTGACCAAGCACGCCCGGCGGCACACAGAGTTCCACCCCAGCATGATCAAGCGATCCAAAAAGGCGCTGGCCAGCCCTTTGTGAGGTGCTGCCCACCTCAGCCAGGGAGGGACAGACCTGGAAGGACAGACTACTCCCAGCGGACAGACAGACACGTGGGAACCACGGCCCCCAGGAGGCGTGCCGCCAGCATAGGAAGCTGCTGTTCTCTGGTCTCCAGTCTAATTTCCCTCTCTCTGTGTTGTTTGTAAAAGCACACTGTAGCCTGAGATCAAAGTTGACACTTGGTCCCCTTGCAGAGGCAGCTCTGAACTGTCTCTGACTGTGGGAGGGAAGGCAAATGCTTTTTTTTTTTTCCCCCCTCTCCTTAATTTTTTTGGGGGGTGGTGGTGGGTGGGGGGAGGGAGTAAGGCCAAGACTGGGGTAGAATTTTAAAGATACAACACTGGTGTACATATGTCTGACTGGGTGAGTTGACCTGTGACATCACACAGTGATTCTGGGCCCTTTCTGCTTGCTGTCTTTCAGAATTGTTTTCTTACCTTTTAATGTAATGACGAGTGTGCTTCGGTTTCTTTAGCAAAACCACTCTCTTGAATCACGTTACCTTTTGAGATACAAAACGCCATAGCACAGCTGTCTTTATGCAAGCAAGAGCACATCTACTCCAGCATGATCTGTCATCTAAAGACTTGAAAACAAAACAAGTTACTTATAGTCAATGGGTAAGCAGTCTGAATTTATACTAATCAAGACAAACCTTTGAAAGGTTACACTAAGTACAGAACTTTCAAACCTTGCTTTGTATGAATTGTACTTTTTGAACATAAGCTGCACTTTTATTTTCTAATGCAGAGGATGAATAAGTTAAGTACATGCTTTAAGGATAGAAGCAGACATTCTGTTTGGAAACGCATTATAATCTGCTTATTTTACAGTACATGTTTCCCTGTGAAATGGCAAAGATGTGAGGGCAGAATATATACAACAGATGCTGAAGGAGAAGGAGGGTAGTAGTTTTTTTTTAATTAAAGAAAAACCCAGAATTTTAGCTCTATTAACTTTTCCAAAATTTCCAATCCTTTTAATTAACCTCATCTTATTGTACCATAATGCCATGAACAGGAGGGCTTTGACTCTGTTGGGTTTTATTTGAATGAGTGCATGACGGTAACTAGCTCTGGGAACGTCTGCTTTCTGGGGAAAAGCCTTGTTGGTTACCATCTCATATTCCTACAAAACTCCCACTAACAGGTGCAAGAGTTATGTAAAAAGAAAAGGGGAGGTGAAATGTGAAAAGAAAAATAATACATCCCTGTAAGTAGTGAGTGCTAAGGGAAAATACCACAATGATTTCAGAGGAGACTGCAGGGTCGTCTCTCTTAGAAAAGGAAGGCACATGGAACATGCAGGGATGAAAACACATCACTGTATCTTTTACATTTTGCATCAGTAGCCTCACCACTATAGATCTTGTATCCAGGTGTCTAAAATGGCCTCAACCACTACATCCATAATATGCCATTGATCTGATAACATAATTTTGGCCTTTATGTGGTCAGAAAAACGAACTGAGTTTTCATCATTAAGAAGAAACCTCAAATAGGGGAGTCAGCAGTGATGGTGGGGGAAATGTTTACATTTCTTTTTTTCATCAGAAACATTTTCTGACACTTTTATCTGATATTTAAAACAGGGAGCTATGGTGCACTCTAGTTTATACGTGTGCTATGAGACGTGTTGTGTAAACCTGGGGTGCCCACCTATTGGTGAACTCAGCATTTCACCTGATACATGCTTGTTTCCAGTTCAGAACCAGTGTGGGCTCCTGCAGCAAGCATGGGTCACAGCTGATTCCAACTTCCAGTACAGTAGCCATCACCTGCACGGCGTTTTTCCTTGATTTGTTTAACCAATGTAGTTGCATTAGTAGTTCTATAAAAAGAACTGCTTTTAACATTAGGGACTGGGATCAGTCCATGGGATAAAAAGGAAAGTGTTTTCTCACGGGAAAACATGTCAGGAAAAATAAAGAACACTTTCTACCTCTGTTTCAGATTTTTGAAACGCTTATTTTAAACCAAATTTTAATTTCTGTGTCCAAAATAAGTTTTAAGGACATCTGTTCTTCCATACGAAATAGGTTAGGCTGCCTGTTTCTTACTGAACTCATGGAATGGTTCTGCTTGTGATCCTCTGCACGCTGCCTTTTAATGAGTGAGGAGTTTGGGGTTGCCTAGCAACCTACTAACTTGTACAAACTCATCTTTCCCTCACAGAACGAAATGAAGGAAAACCAAGCAAAGTCAGTGAAAGACAATCTTTATAGTTTCAGGAGTAAATCTATATATGGCTTTTGTCCAGCACTTAGATGGATGTAAATGCAGCAACTTGTTTAAAAAAAAAATGCACAATTTACTTCCCAAAAAAAAGTTGTACTTGCCTTTTCAAGTCGTTGAAGAACTCACATTTGATATTCTCTTATATGTTATAATAATATAACGTATAAACTCAAGGCTTTTTATTCTTTGTGATAACTCCTGTTTTAACACGTCACAAAACAGGAACCAGCATTCTAATTAGATTTACTCTATCAAGATATGGTTCAAATAGGACTACTAGAGTTCATTGAACACTAAAACTATGAAACAGTTACTTTTTATATTAAAAAGACCATGGATTTAACTTTAAAAAATCCAAATGCAGGATAGTAATTTTTGTTTACTTTTTTAACCAAACTGAATTTTTTGAAAGACTCTTGCAGGTGTTTAAAAAGAAAGAGAAATTGTTTTCTCTAATACTGTAAGTAGTTGTCATATTCTGGAAAATTTACTAGTTTTAGAGTTAAGAGAACTCCTCTCCTTGGTTAGGGAAGAAGAAAGCCCTTCACCACTGTGGAACGATGCCCTGGCTTTAAGGTGTAGCCCTACATCATGCTTCTTTTGAGAATTATATTTGGTAGTTATAATTACAGAAACTGACTAGTTGTCAGTTTGCAGGTAGATTTAGCACAGCACTCATCACTCTGGATAGACTGAGATGTTCTTTCACAACAGATAAATGATCTGTAACACTGTAAGATACTGATCTTTACAACTGTTTAATCAGCTTTATTTTTGTACAGTATTAGTGACCTAAGTTATTTTGCTGTCCCATTTTTGTAAATCAAATGAAATTATAAGAGGGTTCTGACAGTAGGTATTTTGTACATATGTATATAAGTTGTCCAAATAAAAATAATAAATGATAAAGATCAAATTGTTCCAGCCATTTGTGTTCTGAAAGGGGTGTGTTTTTGTCGTACTGGAGGTTACCTCTTTAACCAGTGCTCACAGGGTTTTATGATGAGTACAAAGATGATTTACTTAGGCCTTTCAACGTGAGATATTTGTGTAGACCTGTCTGTATTTACTATTCACAGACCTCTGAGGAAGGAGACGGAATGGAGGCTGCGTTAAACTACTGTATTATACTGGAGGGGAGTATTTATATTTTCAGGTAAATCACTTAAAGAGGTCTATAAAGCTTATAACTATTCTGGGGTACTAGGAACTAGTCAGAGAACATTACTCAGATTATTCTCTTGAGATATGGTATTGATAAGAACTCACAAGTTGGAGTCTCAAAGGCAAAACAGTAAAACCATAAAACCAAGTGAAGATGAACACCAAAGTGTGTGTGTGTGTGTGTGTGTGTGTATAATTTCATCTAGATAATCTATAACCTATAATCACAGTATAATCTAGTATAAGTAGATACTAGCTAGCTAGTATTTATTAAGCTTTCATTGTGTGTCACAGTGCCAAGTGTTCAGTACTTTTTTCTCATTTTATCTTTACAGCAGCTCTGTACAGCTCCTTACAGAAGATACCACTGTTATCCACATATTTCAGATGGGGGAAATGACTAACTTGCTAACACATTCTAGTAAGTGGTGTAGACCATATTTAAATCTGGATCTGCTGAACTGAAGCCTCCATCTCTCTATGCCTACTACATCAGGTTATTTGCACTTGACCCATGTTATTGAGCAACGGTTAGTGCCACGCATTGTTGTCACTGAGGACACAAAGGTGACAAAAGCACACAGACTCTTCATTCAAGGAGTTTATATGTTAGGGGATGAAAACCCATAAACAAGTGAACAAAGTAGCCATGTAATTTCAGACGGTGATAAGCAGTGTGATGAAAGTAGAGGCGGGTGACTTGGGTGTTGAGGAAAGCCTACTTTAGGTTGAGTCTCCCTGAGGGGACTTACACGTATGAGCTGGGAGCTGGGTGACACGGAGGAGCCAGGCCTGCAGATATGGAAGAAGTGAGATGAGCCAGTGCGAGGAGTTTGGCAGGAGGGTGATCAGGATTTTGGAGGAACTCAAGGAAGGGGTGGCTGGAGTATAAGCAAGGAAGATGAGAGTGGATGGGGTGGTTGGCACAGGCCAGATCATGAGGCCTGTATTGCAGGTTACAGTGTAATGTTTGATTTTGATTCTCAGAGGGGGCAATCTCATGGAAGGTTGCAAGCAGAAGAAGGTTATGATCAGATACACATTTTTCAAGAAGCTCTTTCTGGGTGTGGGTAGAAAATGGATTTTAGAGGGGCAAGAATGGAAGCGGGGAGACTGGTATTAATCCAGGCGAGAGATGATGATTAGTTGGATCAGTGGAGGTAGGAAGAAGTGAATAGTTCCAAAAATGCCTCGGGGCAGAATCATTTAGACTTGAAGATGTTAGGATGTCAGGGGTGAGTGATAAAAAGCTCCAGTCATGACCCTCAGGTTATTATGGCCTGAGCAACAGATTAATGCAATTGGATGAGATGGAAGAAAGGAGATGGCTGGTGTGAAGGAAAGTTGTAGACTTGTCTGTGGACATATTGCCCGTCAGACATCACAGGGACATGTTGAGAGAACAACAGTTACACGTACTAGTTTAGAACTCGTAGAAGTATGGACTAGAGATTTGGAAGTCACAGGCAAGTTTGAGGTAACTGAAGCCACAGGAATGGGTGGGATCACCTGTGGTAGAGAAAGAGAGAGTCTAGAACAGAGGAGGAGGGAGGGGGACAGAAAGGTAGCTGAAGAAGTAACAAAACTTAGAAAACTGTAGGGTCCTAGAATAAAGCACTGGGGTTCCCAGGTGGCTCAGTGGTAAAGAACCCACCTGCCAAATAGGAGATGCGGGTTCGATCCCTAGGTCAGGAAGATCCCTAGGTCGGAAAGATCCCTTGGAGAAGAAAATGGCAAGCCACTCCAGTATTCTTGCCTGGGAAATCCCATTGACAGAGGAGCTTGGTGGGCAACAGTCCATGGGGTCACAAGAGTCAGACAAGACTTAGTGACTAAACAACAGAATAAGGGATGGGGTGGGGGTGGGGGGAGATTAATCAGTTATGTTGAATGTCACTGGGAGCTGTAGTAAGACTAGTGCTAAAATGTGTCCAAAGTATTGAGATGAGGTATTTGAGGTAACTGGTGAAACTTACTAGCGCTGCATTAGAATAGTGGAAATAGACATCTGGTTGGGGAGGGGGAAGAATAATTAGAAGGTAGAAAATCATAAAATAGTTATTCCTTGCACAATTTGCAGAAAATTTTAAAAGCAGAAAGAGCCTTGATCAACAGATAGCACAAGATAGGAAAAAGAAAGGAGACACAGAAACAGCCCCAAATAAGGAAAATAGAATCTACATGGCACCTAAATTTCCTTATTTAAAGTTAGATTTTCAGTTGAATCAAAATATGAAATTGTGTATGTGCATATTTCACAAGAGCTTCACTTAAAATGAAATAACAAGGATTATCTTTATCCAGTAAAAATAAATTTTTTTTTGTTGGCCTCTGCCTTAAGAGTTGTCATATTAAAATCAAAAAAGAATAGAATTTAATGAAAAAAATGGATGAAAGAAGGGATTACTTTATATGGGCACATTCTATATTGAAGATGTAACAGTGGCTAGTAACATTCCATCAAAATACATGAAACAGAAAAAGCCAGGAGAATTTCATGAAAACTACAGAATTGCAATCTTACCTAAATAAGAGACGACTTTGGTAATATGCATCTTTTCAAATATTTATGAAACGTGTTCAAAAATATAAGATACAAGACAATAAGAAACAAAGATTACACTTTCTGACTAGCAAGCAGTAAAGGAAACAATTCATAACAAGTTGTCACTCACCTAGAGCCAGAGATCTGGAGTGTGAAGTCAAGTGATCATTACTATGATCAAAGCTAAGAGGCAGTGATGCTATTCCAGTTGAGTTATTTCAAATCCTAAAAGATGATGCTGTTTAAATGCTGCAGTCAATATGCCATCTTATTTGGAAAACTCAGCAGTGGCCACAGGATTAGGAAAAGGTCAGTTTTCATTCCGATCCCAAAGAAAGGCAATGCCAAAGAGCATTCAAATTACAGTTGCAGTCATTTCAAATGCTAGCAAGATTATGCTCAAAATCCTTCGAGCTAGGCTTCAACAGTGCGTGAACCAAGAACTTCCAGATGTACAAGCTGTATTTAGAAAAGGCAGAAGAACCAGAGATCAAATTACCAATGTCCACTGGATCATAGAAAAAGCAAGGGAATTCAAAAACATCTTCTGCTTCATTGAGTACACTAAAGCCTTTGCTGTGTGGATCACAACAAACTGGAAAATTCTGAAAGAGATGAGATGGGAATACCAGACCATCTTATGTGCCTCCTGAGAAAACTGTATGCAGAATAAGAAGCAACAGTTAGAACTGGACATAGAACAAGTGACTGATTCAGGATTGGGAAAGGAGTACCTCAAATCTGTATATTGTCACCCTGCTTATCTAACTTATATGCAGAGTACATCATGCCGAAATGCTGGGATGGATGACTCACAAGCTGAAATCAAGATTGCTGGGAGAAATGTCAACAACCTCAGAAATGTAGATGATACCACTTTAATGGCAGAAAGCAAAGAGGAACTAAAGAGCCTCTTGATAAAGGTGAAAGAGGAAAGAAAAAACTGGCCTAAAACTGAAAATTCAAAAAATGAAGAACATAGCATCCAGTCCCATCATTTCATGGGGAATAGATGGGGAAATAGTGAAAATAGTGACGGATTTTATTTTCTTGGGCTCCAAAATGACTATGGACAGTGACTGCAGCCATGAAATTAAAAGATGCTTGTTCATAGGAAGAAAAGCCTTGACAAACCTAGACAGCATATTAAAAGGTATAAAATAGCTTTGTCAACAAAGGTTCATATAGCCAAAGCTATGGTTTTTCCAGTAGTCATGTATGAATGTGAGAGGTGGACCATAAAGAAGGCTGAGCGCCAAAAGAATTGTTGCTTTCAAACTTGTGCTGGAGAAGACTCTTGAGAGTCCATTGGATCTCTCTGGGAGATCAAACCAGTCAATTCTAAAGGAAATCAACTCTGAATATGTATTGGAAGGACTGATGTTGAAGCTGAAGTTCCAATACTTTGGCCACCTGATGTGAAGAGCCAGCTCATTGGAAAAGACCCTGATGCTGGGAAAGAATGAGGGCAGGAAGAGCAGGGGGCAACAGGATGAGATGGTTGGATAGTGTCACCGACTCAGTGGACATGAGTTTGAGCGAACTCAGGGAGATACTGAAGGACAGGGAAGCCAGGCGTGGTGCAGGTCATGGGATTGCAAGGATTAGGACACGACTTAGCATCTGAACAACAGCAACATCTCAATTCTTAATGAAAGAGAAAATACAAATTATAATCAGTTTAAGTCAATAAGAGAAAAAACTATATATCCAAAATATACCCGAAAGCTTTCCTTAGAAGAAAAATTCAGAGGCTTTGTTGTTCTTTAGTCACTCAGCCATGTCTGACTCTTTGTGACCCCATGGACTGTAGCACACCAGGCTTTCCTGTCCTTCACCATTTCATGGAGTTTTATTATATGTTTTTATTATTATCCATTAAAAATAAACCAAACAATCAGTTCAAGAAGCAAGGAAGTGAATAAAATCTGGGAAAAGCATGAAGGAAGAATAGATTAAACCTAAGAGGTAGATCTGTGGAAAGACCAAAAAACGTCCCTTTTGACAAAGCCAAATGGCAAAAATAGAAAATCTAAATACATGCATGATACTACAAATGAAAATAGATTAGCTGTAGATATTATAAAATAATAATTTGGGGTATTTTGATTAAATCACTTTCTTAGGAAAAGAACAATTTTGATGAATAGTACAGTATAGACCAAAAAGTATAAACAAAGTTAACAAACGTCAGAGAATTTCAGCACCTAGATAATTTTATAGGCAAAATCTTTAGGAACTAATATCTTCTTTAGAATTTAAACTGTTAGAACATAAAGCATAGGAAATGATGGGAAATATTTCAGTTCATTTAGGAAGCTAGTTTAACCCTGACTTCTTAAAAGAATCAAGAATATTTTGTAAAAGAAAAATAATATAGGAGAATTTGCTCTACCAGGAATTACAGCTCATTTTAAACACATAAGAATTTAATATATAAGAGTGACCCTCCAAGTCAATGGGGAAAGCATGAATTAGCCACTGTGTTTAGCAAGTTAATTATCTAAAAACTATATACCAAATTAACTCCTATATTAATTAAATATTTAAATAGAATTATTAAAGCACTTGAAAATATAGGTGAAGATCTATATTCCTCAAATCATCCTTTGAGAAAGAACTCAAATATGCAAATCTAAGAGTAGAAGTCAATAACAGAAAATTAGTAGATTTAACTAATGCTATGAAGCTATTTCTTAAAAATTAGCCTATACAAAATTGAAAGGTACAGATATGGAAAAGTGCACCTCAAAAGGGTTAGTATCTTTAATATATATCTTCTTACAGGTCAGTATAAAAACATTTAGAAAAATTCAAATAATATGAATTGACACTTTAAAAATGATAAAAATAGTCAAACATTTAAAAATGTTCACTATGCTTTCAGTCAAAACCACAATATTAAAAAAATGAGTTACATTTTGGAGAAGGAAATGGCAAACCACTCCATTATTCTTGCCTGAAAAATCCATGGGCAGAGGAGTCATGGGATTGCAAAGAGTTGGACATGACTGAGTGACTGAGCAAACAGTTGTATTTGCCAGGACAATTAGTGAAGATTTAAAAAATAAAGCACCCATTTTGTCAGAAATTAGGAGAGATGGGCACATTGTTAGCGGGAATCCAGACTGGCACATGTTTTCTAGGAGACAATTGGGCCATATAATGAAAAACTATAAAAATGTTCTGCAGACTTAAAGAAGCAGTGTCTGGAAGGGAGGTTGATACGGGGCATCCACGCTCCTTATATTGTCCCTGTTCCCCTTCACTCCAGCTCACTCAGGCTCTCATCATGTCCCATGTATATTCCTCGAATAGCCTCCTAACTAGTACAGTTTCCTCCGCATTTTCTTTTAACATGATCATCTGCTTTGCCATGTTGGTGTTCTAAATATAAACCATCTATGTTCTTTTGTTTTGCCAGTACCTCTCATGTTCCCATCACTTAAAGGATTAAGGTCAATATTCTTAATATGGCTTGCAAGGTTCTCCATGTCCTGACCCCTGTCAAATTCTCTAGGCATACCTTTTACCCCCACTGTTTTGCCCCATTCATAATACCCATCTGCTGATAATTTTTACAGATGTGTTACTTCTATTCATATTCTTTCAGTTAGTTCAGTCCTGTCCTCCCCATCCCCATCACTCACTCTATTTCTTTGCAAAGAAGGCTCTGCGTGCATGCTTGCTAAGTTGCTTCAGTCACGTCTGACTCTGCAGTCCTATGGACTGTAGCCTGCCAGGCTTCTCTGTCCATAGGATTCTCCAGGCAAGAATACTGGAGTGGGTTGCCTTTGCCTCCTCCAGGGGATCTTCCTGACCCAGGGATCAAACCTGCATCCCTTAGTTCACCTGCATTGGCAGGCAGGTTCTTTACCACTAGTGCCACCTGGAAAGCCCTAGTGAAGGCTGTGCCTTCCTTTAGAAAGCTTTCTATGACTTCCTGGGCTGGATTAAGTACCCCTCCATTTGTTCCCACAAAACACATTATCTACTCCCCCACGCTATTTTTGTGAAATTCGTTCATGTCACTGTAAGTAGTTGTAGTTTGTTCACTCTCATTTCTCTCTTCAATCATCAAAATATTTCACAATTGTTATTGCATAATTACTCCAGATACTGGTTACTAGGTGTAGTGCTTCTGTTAGCGTTCTGTGCGTGTGTTTAGGTAAACATGCCCTCATTTCTGTTGGGTGTATATCTAGGACTGTAACTGCTCAATCATAGGAGGAGGTAGGCAGAATAATAAAAGCAGACTTTTAGAATCCTTGCCCTAATGATCGGCTTTCCAGGTGGGCTTTGTAATAGGGAGATAACCAGGTAGACCTAATATAATCACAACTGCTTTGAAAGCAAGTGCTTTCTTCATCTGGGAGCAGACAAGGGAGTCAGACATGAAGCTCAAGGAATACTTGCTGCGTTTTGGGGGGCTTTAGGATACAGGGGTCCACCTTGCAAGGACTGGAAAGTGGCCTCTAGAAGCAGAGGATGGCCTCAACTGGTCCCCAGCAAGGAAACAGGGCATTGGCCCTACAACATCAGAGTCCTGAACTTTGCCAACAGTAAGTTAGGGATGTGGGGTTCTCCCTAAAGCCTCTTGATGAGGACTCATCCTCCCCAACGCCTTGATTTCAGCCTTGTGATATTCTGAGCAGATCACCCAGCCACGCTGTGGTGGACTTCTGATCTACAGAACTGTAAGCTAAAAATAATTTTGCTCTTAAGTTTGTGGTAATTTTTTATATAGCAGTAGAATACTAATACGTAGAATTTCCATGTATTCGTTTTAGAAGATGCTGCCAACAGACATTTATGAGAGTTTCTGTCCTCTATAAAATCAATACATGTTGCTTTTAGCATAGTCACAAAATACAAAGCATCTAGTAAAAATCTGCCTGATTATTGAACCTAAGTATTAATTATTAGCAAAACGAAATTAAAAGTGAAATATAGCATTCAGTTTCTCACATAAAATATTATATAAATTATAACATCCATTTCTTAAAAACTTTAAAAATATTTATATCCTTGACCAAGCAATTGCATGTTCAAGGAATTATCATGAATGTCTGTGAAGGCTGAGTTGCAAAAATGTACCTGATGGTATATGTTGTTTATAATCATGAAAAGTTGAAAACAATCTCCATATTTAGTTCTAATGAACCCTCTAACAATGGAATATGGTACATCCATTACAAATGATATAGAACAGCTTTACACCAAAGATATTCTGTAGAACATTAATTTTCCAAATGTTCTAGAAAGATTCCATGATTAAATAGATTAAATAAGAGATACTCCAGGCAAAGTGACCCAGGTTTCGCTACTGGAGCTCTTTGCCAGCGTTTGCTCTAATCAAACAGCCATTGTTAACGTCTGAGGCTGGGACAGTACAGCATTGCACAAATCTATTTGATTATGGTCAGTTTGCTTTGTTTTCTGGGACATTTTGCAAATTAGATTTTGGGAAATGACACAAAAATATGTTCATGATATATATAATTTGGTGCAAAAAGTGGTACGAATAGCATAGTCCTACTTTAACATATAAGAATGTAAAGGATATTATACAAAAATGTCAATGTGATTATGTTGATGGAGTTTTTATATCCCTTATCTGTATTTTTCTAAATTTTCTATAAAATTAATATAGGCTACAATTGTAAAAGCAGAGAAGAGGAAAAAGCAGAAGTCAATCTAACTACCGTTTCTTGGAACAGCAGTGTTAAAGCCGTAGCCCTTGCACTGGGCTTTACCTGCTATATGGTCTGGCTGAATGAGATTAATGATCTACTGCTGGGCTGCCTGTCTTTGCAGGCCAATCTGGGGGTCAAACACTCCAGTCAGTTTGGGTTGATTTGGGGTGGCCTCTGGGACTGCTGCACCGGGAGAGCAGTGAATTCTCACATTCCCTCCTCTCTGCTCTAATTCAGGCATGCCCGGTTGCCCTGGCACCGAAGGTCTGTCTTCCTGAGTTTCATCTCTTCCGAGTACAGCTTCTACTCCTCCATTCTTCACTGTCAACTCAGGTCTTCCCAGGTTGTAATACCACCCTGAAGGATTACTGAAAAGACCAACCCATGTTCAAACCCTACCTGAGGACCAGGTGGAGGCACTTAATCTTTGAGTCTCGCTTTTCCTCAACTATGAAAAGTGTACATGTATATGTAATGCCATAGTAACACGTTATTACTTATACACATTGTAATAGTACTGTTGTGAGGAGTAAATCAAGATTTAAACACAATACTAGGTTTTCAAGAAATATTTGTTCTTTCCATCTCTCAGTCCTAGAGTTAACATGGCCGTCCATTTAGTAGTAAGAGCTACCACCTGGTTGCTTTCTCGTGGGTGGGGCCTGTTTTCTTTGCCTTTGTTTATGAAAGAGCTTGAAGTAGGGTGAGCAGGTGTTGTTGATATTGGTGTCAGCAAACTATGGCCCCTGATCAAATCTGGTCCATAGATCGTTTTTATAGTCCGCAAGTTAAGAATAGCTGTTGCAGTTTTAAGTGGTTGAAGAAACCAAAGAGAATTTTATATCAGACACTTTTAAAAGTGAAGTCACTCAGTCGTGTCCGACTCTTTGTGACCCCGTGGACTGTAGCCTACCAAGCTCCTCTGTCCATGGGATTCTCCAGGCAAGAATACTGGAGTGGGTTGCCATTTCCTTCTCCAGGGGATCTTCCCGACCCAAGGATCGAACCCGGGTTTCCTGCATTGGAGGCAGACACTTTAACCTCTGAGCCACCAGGGAAGCCCCTTGAAAATGATATAAAATTCAAATTTCAGTGTTTGTAAATTTTCATTGGAACACAAGCACTCACTTATTTGCATGTTGTCTATGACTGCTGGCATCCAATGTCTGTTGAGTGTGCATAACAGGGATTCTACAGCCTACAAAGCCATGTTTACCATCTGATTCTTTGCAGAAAAAAAAAAATCTACTGACCTCTACCCTAGGCTCTTTCTTTCTTTCATTCTTTTTTTAAAAAGTAATGTTTCCTTATTTTGGCTGCGCTGGGTCTTAGCTGCAGCTAGGCTTTCCTCTAGTTGTGGTGCTCGGACTTCTCATCGCAGCGGCTTCTCTTCTTGCAGAGGCTCTAGGGTTCATGGGCACAGTAGTCGTGGCTCCTGAGCTCTAGAGCACAGGCTCAGAAGTTGTGGCTCACAGGCTTAGTGCTCTACAGCATGTGGGGTCTTCCCAGATCAGGGACCAAACCCATGTCTCCTCCATCGGCAGGCAGTTTCTTTACCACTGAGCTAATGGGTCCTTAGGCTGCTTCTTATCTTAAGTATTTCTTAGATAAGCTTTAAGAGACATGGTGCTCATTCAGTTCAGTTCAGTCGTGTCTGACTCTTTGTGACCCCATGGACTGCAGCACACCAGGCCTCCCTGTCCATCACCAACTCTCGGAGCTGGCTCAGACTCATGTCCATTGAGTTGGTGATACCATCCAACCATCTCATCCTCTGTCGTCCCCTTCTCTTCCCACCTTCAATCTTTCCCAGCATCAGGGTCTTTTGAAATGAGTCAGCTCTTCGCATCAGGTGGCCAAAGTATTGGAGTTTCAGCTTCAGCATCAGTCCTTCCAATGAATATTCAGGACCGATCTCCTTTAGGATTGACTGGTTGGATCTACTTGCAGTTCAAGGGACTCTCAAGAGTCTTCTCCAATACCGCAGTTCAAAAGCATCAATTCTTTGGTGTTCAGCTTTCTTTATAGTCCAACTCTCACATCCATACATGACTACTAGATTGGATTGCATTTATTAATTAAAAGAAATGTCTCTTGAAGGCTTGAGTTTTGAAGTTTCCATGTCCACCCCTTTTCTTGAACTTCCATGCAGTATGTGATAAGTTTGGGTTTGCAGGCCTGGCACAGATAAGAATGCATGTCTGTTTCTAGATACTCTGCCCATCTGTTGGCTAAGAGTCACCAGTTTAGTGATAAAGACTAGCTTTTAAGGTGTATGTATATAGGTTCAGTTCAGTCGCTCACTCGTGTCCAACTCTGTGCTACCCCATGGACTGCAACATGCCAGGCCTCCGTGTCCATCACCAACTCCCGGAGTTTACCCAAACTCATGTCCATTGAGTCAGTGATGCCATCCAACCATCTCATCCTCTGTCATCCCCTTCTCTTCCCACCTTCAATCTTTCCCAGCAACAGGCTCTTTTCCAGTGAGTCAGCTCTTTGCATCAGGTGGCCAAAGTATTGGGATTTCAGCTTCAGCATCAGTCCTTCCAATGAACACCCAGGACTGATCTCCTTTAGGATGGACTGATTGGATCTCCTTGTAGTCCAAGGTGCTCTCAAGAGTCTTCTCCAACACCACAGTTCAAAAGCATCAATTATTTGGTGCTCAGCTTTCTTCACAGTCCAACTCTCACATCCATACGTGACTACTGGAAAAACCATAGCCTTGTCCAGACAGACCTTTGTTGACAAAGTAATGTCTCTGCTTTTTAATATGCTATCTAGGTTGGTCATAACTTTTCTTCCAAGGAGTAAGGGTCTTTTTATTTCATGGCTGCAGTCACCATCTGCAGTGATTTTGGAGCCCAAGAAAATTAAGTCTGCCACTGTTTCCACTGTTTCCCCATCTATTTGCCATGAAGTGATGGGACCAGATGCCATGATCTTTCTTTTCTGAATGTTGACCTTTAAGTCAACTTTTTGACTCTCCTCTTTCACTTTCACCAAGAGGCTCTTTAGTTCTTCTTTACTTTCTGCCATAAGGGTGGTATCATCTGCATATCTGAGGTTATTGATATTTCTCCCTGCAATCTTGATTCCAGCTTGTGCTTCCTCCAGTCCAGCGTTTCTCATGATGTACTCTGCGTATAAGTTAAATAAACAGGGTGACAATATACAGCCTTGACCTACTCCTTTTCCTATTTGGAACCGGTCTGTTGTTTCATGTCCAGTTCTAACTGTTGCTTCCTGACCTGCATACAGGTTTCTCAAGAGGCAGGTCAGGTGGTCTGGTATTTCCATCTCTTTCAGAATTTTCCACAGTTTATGGTGATCCACACAGTCAAAGGCTTTGGCATAGTCAATAAAGCAGAAATAGATATTTTTCTGGAACTCTTGCTTTTTTGATGATCCAGTGGATGTTGGCCATTTGATCTCTGGTTCCTCTGCCTTTTCTAAAACCAGCTTGAACATCTGGAAGTTCACAGTTCACGTATTGCTGAAGCCTGGCTTGGAGAATTTTCAGTATTACTTTACTAGCATGTGAGATGAGTGCAATTGTGCAGTAGTTTTAGCATTCTTTGGCATTGTTTTTCTTTGGGATTGGAATGAAAACAGACCTTTTCCAGTCCTGTGGCCACTGCTGAGTGTTTCAAATTTGCTGCCATATTGAGTGCAGCACTTTCACAGCATCATCTTTCAGGATTTGAAATAGCTCAACTCGAATTCCATTCCATTAGCTCCACTAGATTTGTTCATAGTGATGCTTCCTAAGGCCCACTTGACTTCACATTCCAGGATGTCTGGCTCTAGGTGAGTGATCACACCATCGTGATTATCTGGGTCATGAAGATCTTTTTTGTACAGTTCTTCTGTGTATTCTTGCCACCTCTTCTTAATATCTTCTGGTTCTGTTACGTCCATACTATTTCTGTCCTTTATTGAGCCCATCTTTTCATAAAATGTTCCCCTAGTATCTCTGATTTTCTTGAAGAGATCTCTAGTCTTTCTCGTTCTATTGTTTTCCTCTATTTCTTTGCACTGATCACTGAAGAAGCCTTTCTTATCTCTCCTTACTATTCTTTGAACTCTGCATTCAGATGCTTATATCTTTCCTTTTCTCCTTTGCTTTTTGCTTCTCTTCTCTTCACAGCTATTTGTAAGGCCTCCTCAGACAGCCCTTTAGCCTTTTTTCATTTCTTTTTCTTGGGGATGGTCTTGATCACTGTCTCCTGTATGAAGTGAAGTGAAGTGAAGTCACTCAGTCGTGTCTGACTCTTTGTGACCCCATGGACGGTAACCTACCAGGCTCCGCAGTCCATGGGATTTTCCAGGCAAGAATACTGGAGTGGGGTGCCATTTCCTTCTCCAGGGGATCTTCCCAACCCAGGGATCGAACCCAGGTCTGCTGCATTGCAGACAGACGCTTTACCGTCTGAGCCACTAGGGAAGCCCCTGTCTCCTGTATAATGTCATGAACCTCCATCCACAGTTCATCAGGCAATCTGTCTATCAAATCTAGTCCCTTAAATCTATTTCTCACTTCCACTGTATAGTCATAAGAGATTTGACTTAGGTCATACCTGAGTAGTCTAGTGGTTTTTCCTACTTCTTCAATTTAAGTCTGAATTTGGTAATAAGGAGTTCATGATCTGAGCCACAGTCAGCTCCTGGTCTTGTTTTTGCTGACTGTATAGAGCTTCTCCATCTTTGGCTGCAAAGAATATAATCAATCTGATTTTGGTGTTGGCCATCTAGTAATGTCCATGTGTAGAGTCTTCTCTTGTGTTGTTGGAAGAGGGTGTTTGCTATGACTAGTGCAGTCTCTTAGCAGAACTCTATTAGCCTTTGCCCTCCTCCATTCTGTACTCCAAGGCCAAATTTGCCTGTTAGTCCAGGTGTTTCTTGACTTCCTACTTTTGCATTCCAGTCCCCTATAATGAAAAGGACATCTCTTTTGGGGTGTTAATTCTAGAAGGTCTTGTAGTTCTTTGTAGAACTGGTCAACTTCAGCTTCTTCAGCATTACTGGTGGGGGCATAGACTTGGATTACTGTGATATTGAATAGTTTGCCTTGGAAACGAACAGAGATCATTCTGTCATTTTTGAGTCTGCATCCAAGTATTGCATTTTGGACTCTTTTGTTGACCATGATGGCTACTCCATTTCTTCGAAGGGATTCTTGCCCATGGTCATCTGAGTTAAATTCACCCATTCCAGTCCATTTAGGTTCGCCAATTCCTAACATGTTGACGTTTACTCTTGCCATCTCCTGTTTGATCACTTCCAATTTGCCTTGATTCATGGACCTGACATTCCAGGTTCCTATCCAGTATTGCTCTTTATAGCATCAGACCTTGTTTCCATCACCAGTCACATCCACCACTGGATGTTGTTTTTGCTTTGGCTCCTTCTCTTCATTCTTTCTGGAGTTATTTCTCCACTAATCTCCAGTAGCATATTGGGCACCTACCCACCTGGGGAGTTCATCTTTCAGTGTCCTATCTTTTTGCCTTTTCGTACTGTTCATGGGGTCCTCAAGGCAGGAATACTAAAGTGGTTTGCCATTCCCTTCTCCAGTGGACCACATTTTGTCAGAACTCTTTACCATGACCTGTCCGTCTTGGGTGGCTCTACATGGCACGGCTCATAGATTCATTGAGTTATGTATATATATACACCCTTTTATTTATATATATATATATATATATAATACATATATGTATATAATGTTTCTAGCTAAATACTACGGATTTGTTTATCATTGGTTTTAATTGGTAGTTAACATGCAGTGCCTTAGAAGACTGTCTTTGTCATTGCCCTCCCCCCATTATTTAATTTATAAACAAGCATCTGAGAAGATGCTGCTTCAAAAAGACCCTGTGATCCATTTGTCATTTGAGGGTTCCTGTGCAGTACAGCCCCTGTCACCTCCATGTTTCTCTGTAGGAGAGATGTTCAGATGCTAATGGTGAGTATTCTGTTGCATAGTGCAAAGGGCAGTCTCCTAACAGGGACAGTAGAGTATTTTAGGTAGAGCCTTTGCAGATTTTTTTTTTTTTCTCTTTCTCTGAGAATGGGTATTTTGGTAGAGATTCTGCAACCAATGCAGAAGACGTGGGTTTGATCCCTTGCTTGGGAAGATCCCCTGGAGAAGGAAATGGCAACCCACTCCAATATTCTTGCCTGGAAAACTCCATAGGCAGAGGAGCCTGGCGGGCTACAGTCCGTGGGGTCACAAGGAGTTGGACATGACTTAGCAACTGAACAAAAACAACAAATCTGCAACCTGGGCAGCTCTGGCTGCATAAATTATAGCTGTACTGGGCCTAAGTAATAGGAGGGTGAGTCCAGCATATTGTCCATTCTGTTTGTAGTTCTATGAAAGTAAAAATCTGTTAAATGCAACTCAAAGCAAAACAGTATACATATGAGCAGGATTGAAATGGCCATTGCCTATTTTTGAGTGATAATAAAGCCAAACTGAATTCGATTTGCTTATTCTAAAAGAGACCTTTCTGTTGTTTTCAGACAGAAAAAACCACACGCAGAGCATGCAGGTTTTCTTCTGATGCTAGCTCTCAACAACCATATTTTCCCAGCTTTAGAATATGTTTGCTTTCTGTTAGCATTTTCCGTTTCTCTAGTTGCAGTGAATGGGGGCTATTCTTTGTGCTGTGCCGGGGCTTCCTGTTGTGGTGGCCTCTCTTGCTGTGGAGCAGGGGCTCTAGGCGCATCGGCTTCAGTAGTTGCGGCTTGTGGGTCCTGGAGCATGCTGGCTGCAGTATTGTGGCTCACAGACTTAGTGGCTTTGCAGTGTGTGGGATCTTCCCAGACCAGGGATGGAACCCGTGTCTTCTGCATTACCAGGCAGATTTTTTTTTTTTTTTTTAACCACTGAGCCACCATGGAAACCCCCTTATTTGCATTTTTACCAGCTGCAAACCATCAGTGTTATGCAGAATTTCCTCATCTTCCTAAAACATCAGGATACCAGTCCTTCCTGACTCCCTTCAGCTGCTTGATTTCAGTGTTTGTCTCTCCTGGTCTGTTCCCTTAGTATCCCCCTGCCTAGGTCAGACTTTGCATAAAAGTTCTAAATAGACAGGCATCTCCCACAGAGGAAGTGCTGAGTTGTCTGTAGCTTCTCCAAGCTTTCATTATTTTCTAGGATCAGTTCAGTCGCTCAGTCGTGTCCGACTCTGTGGCTCCACGGACTGTGGCATGCCAGGCTTCCCTGTCCATCACCAACTCCCAGAGCTTGCTCAAACTCATGTCCATTGAGTCAGTAATGCCATCAACTCTAGGATACATTCAGTAATTTTTCTAGGATACATTCATTATATAGCATTAATGGTGCCCAAGATTCCAGCTAACTTTCCAACTAACTTTAAGGGAGCCATGGATAAAGGCATTGTAAATGGCTTGTTTATCTTTCTGGGTCGAGATCAGCATCATGCAATGTATTGTTCCTAAGCACCTCTGGCAATGTCTAAAAATGTTTTCTTTTTCTATGGAAATCAAAGTCACTTTTTAAAAGCCTACCATCACTTTCTAAGTTTCTCTCCTGGTCTTAGGAAATCAGCTTTGGGCATCCTAAAAACTAATTTTGTTATCATCACCCATGGAAATGCCAGTTGGGCTCTGAGGAATTTACCTAAATGAGTCAGCCTTTATGCATGCTTCAGTTCTGCTTATTTTTATTATCAAGTTTTATCATTTATATTTTGTTTTCTGTTCAGAATCCTATGAAGAAATGTCTCAACATTTAAATATTGACTTTTTACGTGTCCTTCAATTTAAATATCTGAGACTTTACATGTATTCCAAAAGGCATTTCCGAATGAGGCTGCCTGAAGTTTACTTTTTTGTTCAGTTGCTGGGTCATGTCTGACTTTCTGCAACCCCATGGACTGCAGCACACCAGGCTTCTCTGACCTCCACCTCCCGGAGTTTGCTGAAATTCATGTCCATTGAGCTATCTAACCATCTCATCCTCTGCCTCCCCCTTCTCCTTTTTCCTTCAGTCTTTTCCAAGCATTAGGGTCTTTTCCAGTGAGTCAGTTCTTTGCATCAAGTAGCCAAAGTATTGGACCTTCAGCCTCAGCATCAGTCCTTCCAACAAATATTCAGGGTTGGTTTCCTTTAGGGTTCACTGGTTTGATCTCCTTGCAGTCCAAGGGATTCTCAAGAGTCTTTTCCAGCATCATAATTTGAAAGCATCAATTACTTTCACCACTAGACACATCCACAACTGAGTGCCGTTTCTGTGTTGGCCCAACTGTTTCATTCTTTCTGGAGCTATTAGTAATTGCCGTCCATTCTTCCCTGGTAGCATATTAGACACCTTCCAATCTGGGAGGGGCTATCTCCCAGGGTTATATTTTTATTTTATTTTATTTTTTGCTTTTCATACTGTTCATGTGGTTCTCCAGGCAAGAATACTGAAGTAGGTTGCCTTTTCCTTCTCCAGTGGACCACATTTTATCAGAACTCTTCACTATGACCCATCTGTCCTGAGTGGCCCTACAGAGCAATGCTCACAGCTTCATGGAGTTACACAAGCCCCTTTGCCACAACAAGGTTATGATCCATGAAAGGGGAAGTTTACTTTAGAAACTGGCATTTATTTAATTTTTCTCACGCTTCTGTGCTCCCTTGTTCCCCCTCCCCCCCAAATACTATTTGAAATCTTAATGGATGATAATGTATACAGAAACACCTGAAAAAAATAAGCTTGACATATCTGGGGAAATAGACTAGAAAACATTGTTCATTTGAAAGTCAGAATAAGCTTCTTTTATCTTCTTGAGATTAGGGGCGTGGTGGATGGGAGGAAGGTAGGGGAGGAGGGTTGAGTAAGCTACAATACAGTTTTGCATGAGAAAATGTTGTACTTAAGAGAAATGAAGTATAAAGGTCAAGTACTATGCATGTACTCAGATGAGGCAACGTAGATATTAACCATGGAAGTTGGATCCATTTTTAAAAACAAAGATTTGGGTGCTCACTCTTCTGGTCTTCCAAGCACACAGTGTCACAAAACTACAGTTTTCTGTTTACTCTTGTCTTTATTGTGTAACTTCAGTTCAGTCGCTCAGTCGTGTCTAACTCTTTGTGACCCCATGAACAGCAGCATGCCAGGCCTCCCTGTCCATCACCAAACTTAGCTTTATATATATATCATCCCTCCAACCCCATCCTTTGGGGGCTCCCATACCCTGTGTCTCTGAAATACTCTGGCCCAACCAAAACTGAGAAGGAGAAGTAATTTTATCTGCTGCATTTGCTAAGTTGGACTATATGAATCTGGTCCTACAAAGGGCCATCTTTCCTGGCTGCATGAAAAAACTGTGCAGGGAAAAAGAGATAACATATCAAGGCAGGAGAGCTCAGAAGTCAAACCGGAGTGAGCCCCGAGGACACATGAAACCTTGAATACAGCTGAGCCAGTTTCACACTGTACTTCCTAGCTGTGTGTGAGTGAATTTCCTGATTTGTCTCAGCTGGTTTAAATTTGGCAACTGTAACTTTGTTAACGGAGGTAAACTAAGGCAAGCATGAATTATCAGAAATTGAGTCAGGAATAGCAGAGGAACAGTGATTTGGAAAACAAGTGCTCAGCAAGCTGCAGGCCAATCTACTGAGGGCTGTTTTTATTGGCAGGGAGTGCAAAGAGGGGGATGGCCAACCACCATCCAAGCAGTGAGTTCATTGCCTTGAGGATGGAGAGAAATTCTTGGCAGATATTTATTGGTTAGGAGATAAATCTCAGTACTGTGAATCAAGTATTTATGGGAAACCAATCTCCCAGTTCTTCGGAGGGCACATTCATGAGATTCTCTGTTCTCTATTTTTCCAGGTATATTTCACATTTTCTTAGACTGTGATATTTAGCTATCTTTTATAAATCAAATAACAATTCAGTGTTCAATTGACCAGTGGTTCTTTGGGGACTGTTTTTTTCAGAATGAGAGGAGGTGTGGGACCCAGGTGATAATTTTAATTATTCTTCCCAGATGTTTTTGCTCCTCTCAATCTGAAATATTTGAGTTGTTTTAAATTGTTTAAACTTATTCTGCTATGTAAGCAATACTTTCATTGTTTAAAAATTTTCATCTTTTAATTCCTAGTAAATTGTCCAAGAGCAAATGGTAAACAAGCACAGCTTCCTACAGTCAATTCAGATAACATCTGTTCATTCCTGGGAGATGTGACAAATTAAAAAAAATTTAAGTGACCACTTTGTTCTAAAATACTTATTTTTTTTTTCCAGTCAGGGATGCCACTTTGGCTGTTTGTCAACGAGTGCCACACTTTTTACTGGTTATTTCATGTTTAAACAACTTTAATAGGTTTTCTTCAAAATAGAAAACCCCAAACCTGTAATAGGGTGATCAATTGTTATGGCATATTCCTTAAAAAAATAAATTGCAAACATCAGAGTGTAAAAGCAACATGTGAGAAGCATTGTGTTATTCTCATTAATTTAGTCTGCTAAGAGAAAAGGTCAGAAAGAACCTAAATATTCATCACACAGCCTCAATTAAATACATTATGACAAATTTAGAAAATGGAGTAAAATTTGCTGTTAAAAAGAATGAGGTAGAACGTATATGTGATATGGGACACTTCTCAGGATAGATGTTGTGAAATAGCATTTTTCATTCATTCAAAAACTATTGAGCACTTTCTAAATGCCAGATAGTGTCTGAGCACTAGGGACACAGAATTTAAGATAGACAAGGTCTCTGACATTCTCATGTCCACATTAGGATCACATATTTCTATTTGTGAAGTTTATAAAAGTGTTTCTCTAAGTATATATAAAAGTATAATTTTAAAATATGCTTGGGCTTCCCCGGTGGCTCAGCAGTTAAGAATTTGCCTGCCAAGGAGGGAGACACAGGTTCGATATTTGAGGAACAGCTAAGCCTGAGTGCCACAGTTATTGAACCCGTGCTCTAAAGAGGCCGGGGACCAAAACTACTGAGCCCATGAGCTGTAACTGCTGCAGCCCACGCCTCAAGCCTATGCTTCACTGTAAGAGAAGGAAGCCACCGCAGTGAGAAGCCCGCCCACTGCAACTAGAGAGTAGCCCCTGCTCTCTCTCAAACTAGAGAAAAGCCCGCGCAGCGAGAAGACCCAACACAGCCAAAAATAAAGCCTTAATTTAAAAAAATTTAATGCTTATGTATGTATATGTACATATTACACGTATATATACACATTTATAAACACTCATTTATATGTGTATATATAAAATGTTTGCTTTACACTCTTCTTGAAGTATACCTAATAAAGCGTTATAGTGATTGCCTCTGGGGAAGGGGAGGGGAGTCTGAAGTAAGACGGAGCCTTCCTTGTCTACCATTTGTGTACCATACATATATATTATCTTTTCTTCCAAAATAAATTAGTTTTCACTAAAAATAAGTTACTTTAAAAATAACTTTCCAATAATTACAGCCAGTATTTGTAACTGTCACTAAATATATAATCACTGTTAAGGTAGAAGAATCATCGCTGGTTGCAGAATTGTGGAACCATGACTAGAAATACTCATTGCTCAATAAATCTGCTTTCTTCTGTATGATCATATCTGGCATTTGATAATACTCAAAGTGAATAATTGTGCGGTAGTTTGAGCATTCTTTGGCATTGCCTTTCTTTGGGATTGGAATGAAAACAGACCTTTTCCAGTCCTGTGGCCACTGCTGAGTTTTCCAAATTTGCTGGCATAATGAGTGCAGCACTTTCACAGCATCGTCTTTCAGGATTTGAAATAGCTCAGCTGGAATTCCATCACCTCCACTAGCTTTGTAGTGATGCTTTCTAAGGCCCACTTGACTTCACATTCCAGGATGTCTGGCTCTGGGTGAGTGTGAGTGATCACACCATCATGATTATCTTGGTCATGAAGATCTTGTTTGTACAGTTCTGTGTACTCTTGCCACCTCTTCTTAATATCTTCTGCTTCTGTTAGGTCCATACCATTTCTGTCCGAGCACATCTTTGCATGAAATGTTCCCTTGGTGTCTCTAATTTTCTTGAAGAGATCTCTAGTCTTTCCCATTCTGTTGTTTTCCTCTATTTCTTTGCATTGATGGCTGAGGAAGGCTTTCTTATCTCTCCTTGCTATTCTTTGGAACTCTGCATTCAGATGCTTGTATCTTTCCTTTTCTCCTTTGCTTTTCACTTCTCTTCTTTTCACAGCTATTTGTAAGGCCTCCCCAGACAGCCATTTTGCTTTTTTGCATTTCTTTTCCATGGGGATGGTCTTGATCCCTGTCTCCTGTACAATGTCATCAACCTCAGTCCATAGTTCATCAGGCACTCTATCTATCAGGTCTGGTCCCTTAAATCTATTTCTCACTTCCACTGTATAATCATCAGGGATTTGATTTAGGTCGTACCTGAATGGTCTATTGGTTTTCCTTATTTTCTTCAGTTTAAGTCTGAATTTGACAATATATCATGATCTGAGCCACAGTCAGCTCCTGGTCTTGTTTTTGTTGACTGTATAGAGCTTCTCCATCTTTGGCTGCAAAGACTATAACCAATCTGATTTTGGTGTTGGCCATCTGGTGACGTCCATGTGTAGAGTCTTCTCTTGTGTTGTTGGAAGAGGATGTTTGCTATGACCAGTGCATTCAAGCTGGTTTTAGAAAAGGCAGAGGAACCAGAGATCAAATGGCCAACATCTGCTGGATCATGGAAAAAGCAAGAGAGTTCCAGAAAAACATCTATTTCTGCTTTATTGACTATGCCAAAGCCTTTGACTGTGTGGCTCACCATAAACTGTGGAAAATTCTGAAAGAGATGGGAATACCAGACCACCTGACCTGCCTCTTGAGAAACCTGTATACAGGTCAGGAATCAACTGTTAGAACTGGACATGGAACAACAGACTGGTTCCAAATAGGAAAAGGGGTACGTCAAGGCTGCATATTGTCACCCTGCTTATTTAACTTATATGCATCATGAGAAACGCTGGGCTGGAAGAAACACAAGCTGGAATCAAGATTGCTGGGAGAAATATCAATAACCTCAGATATGCAGATGACACTATCTTTATGGCAGAAAATGAAGAGGAACTAAAAAGGCTCTTGATGAAAGTGAAAGAGGAGAGTCAAAAAGTTGGCTTAAAGCTCAACATTCAGAAAATGAAGATCATGGCATCTGGTCCCATCACTTCAATGCAAATAGATGGGGAAACAGTGGAAACAGTGGCAGACTTAATTTTCTTGGGCTCCAAAATCACTGCAGATGGTGACTGCAGCCATAAAATTAAAAGACACTTACTCCTTGGAAGGAAAGTTATGACCAACCTAGATAGCATATTCAAAAGCAGAGACATTACTTTGCCAACAAAGGTCCATCTAGTTAAGGCTATGGTTTTGCTAGTGGTCATGTATGGATGTGAGAGTTGGACTGTGAAGAAAGCTGAGCACCAAAGAATTGATGCTTTTGAACTGTGGTGTTGGAGAAGACTCTTGAGAGTCCCATGGACTGCAAGGAGATCCAACCAGTCCATTCTGAAGGAGATGAGTCCTGGGTGTTCTTTGGAAGGAATGATGCTGAAGCTGAAACTGCAGTGCTTTGCCCACCTCATGTGAAGAGTTGACTCATCGGAAAAGACTCTGATGCTGGGAGGGATTGGGGGCAGGAGGAGAAGGGGACGACAGAGGATGAGATGGCTGGATGGCATCACCCACTCAATGGACGTGAGTCTGAGTGAACTCCGGGAGTTGGTTTTGGACAGGGAGGCCTGGGGTGCTGCGATTCATAGGGTCGCAAAGAGTCGGACACGACTGAGCGACTGAACTGAACTGAAAGTGAATAAAGAATGCACTGTAGAATCTGGAGAAAGAAGCAACCCAAATTAAAATCATAAACACAGAAGAAAGGCAAATGTTAGTAATATTAAAGAAGTACAAATAAAGAATAGGTGGGTGAGAAGTTTCGGTCCACACCAATAAAGCACCCCCCGCCCCTATCCCCCCAAAAAAACGAGATACAGGGAGTTCAAGGGAGATTTAGGAGTCAGCATTAGAACAGTGGTCAGGTAGTCGAGCAATTTCTGGTAACAAACATTATAAGATCACAAACTCAGAAGGCAATTTATGAGAGGGAGAAGAACAAGGCTTCCTTTAGTACAAGGTGCTATGGAGCCTCTGCAGGAACAGAATGGACCCTCCACCCCAAATTTAGTTCTGATGTCAAGATTAATGCTGCCTCCATGACACCAAAAGGTATGAAAGGTTTATTATTCTTCTAACAAGACTTTCTGGAGAGAGCAGAGGAGGCTCCTGAGTCGATTCAAAATGGCTTGAGAATGAGGAGAGGAGTGGTGTGGGTTTTATCATGGTTAGGGGTAAGGTCAGGGTGAAGCTTCTTGCAGTGAGATTTGAACTACCTGCTGGCACCAAGGAGGGAACGCCTGAGCTGCCCATCAGCTTGCCCAAGTGTGGGACACAGGAGTAGGCTTACAAGCCTCAGAAGTCAAACATCATCAACCGAGTCAGGCTACTGCACAAGGTCCAAAGAATTTAGCATCATTTTCCATTATTCCATTTTCATGTGGCAAAGATGGAATGGGACAGAAAATTCTGAATTTCTACTGCCTTATGTTTTAAGATTGGTAAAAAGGAAGTATGGTGCTGGAGAGAAAAAAGATACCTAATGGACAGTGTGAAAAAGGCATGGGAAAAAATGAGACAATTTGAAATGCCAGGCACTCTCAAACATGACGTAAGGGGTCTATGAATATGCAAGCAAGGTTACTACTATGTCAAAAAGTGGCTACAGAATTTGAAGTTTGAGACAAAGATGGAAACTCATGGAAAAGGTTTTATACCAAAAAATAAAGCACCCTGTTCATTTCAGTATTAAATTTGTTAATTTATATCCATTTGGCTTGCTAAATATTTGAGACAATAAAACCATTTTAAAATCAAAGCTAGAAAATGTGTCTTGAACAAGATGGAAAACATGCTCTCTCCAGAAGAAGAGTAGGGAGGTCAGTGGTCAGTCAGATACAGAAATTCAGCAAGAAGGCAGTCAGTACACCAGGGCTCAGGCTCTGAAACAAGACAAGGCACGTGTGGATCTCGTCTTGCCTCTTATCCCCTGAGTAACTTTGAGTCAACAAGTAACTTGATTTTTTTTTTTTTTTCTTTTTTAAGTCTTAGTTACCTCCTCTGCAAACTGGACACAATACTAGGACTTATACAGTGGTTGTAAGGATTAAATAAGATAGTATATATAACCTACTGAGCACAGGGTGTGGAGTTCAACCAGTGCTGGTATTAACGTTAATATAAAAAGATTTTGAAAGTACTTGGCAAAAAGTGGAGAGTGAGGGTGGTTCTGTTTTGGAACATACATCATCTCATTTAATCCCCAAGACAACACTACAAGGTGGATACCATTACTATCTCCACTTTACAGATGCTGAAAGAGAAACAAAAGTGTTCTATCACTGCTCCAAGATAGGTACCGGTGCCAGCATCCAAGTACAGGTCTTCATGGCTCCAAAGCCCCCAGGCTGTCCCATTCTAAGATGCTTTTCTTTGCTACTCATTAATGGATATGTTTCAAGTGAGACAGAAGAAGAAGAACAATGGCCCTTCAAAAGAATAGAAACGTGAAAGTTTACAAATGTGTATGAGTCAGAAGAATGGAACCAGAATATAAAATACATTCAAGAATTTTTTTTAAAATAAAAAGGATGGGAAAATAATGGCCATATGTATATTGTGTTTTTTAAAAAAAAACTGCAATGCTTTTGGAAAATTTCTTGGCTAGGTGATGGAGGAAACTGTATGTAAATGTGTAAAATGTTAAGGACAGCTTTTATAATTAAAACCTGTGAGAAAGAGATACGAAATGGCTTTAATAAAATTAAAGGTACTTTACCAATAAGGTAGCATTAGAAATGAAGTATCCTTTAAGTGCTTCTTGATAAAGTTCTAACTAAAGCAGGTTATAATGGCTGTAATCTTTTTAACTTTTTTTTTTTTAAAAGGAGAGGTTGGTACACAATAAATGGAAAGAAGGCATTTACACAAACAACTCCACTTACCTCATTTCCACATTCTTGTTTTTGTTGATTTGGTTGGTGGAGGAGGGGGTGGTCTCTTCAAATGACTTTTCCAAGACAATCTCAAAGGACATCATTGTTATTTGAATATACATACAAAATTTATACCAATAGCAACTAATCTGGGTCCTAGTTTTTAATATTCCATGCATCTCACAGCTTGCTCCTCATTTTAATTCCTCAACATTTAGTTTCTAAAGAGCCGCCATATTTGGAATTGAGCTGCAGAAAGAATGTGATGAGAATACAACAAGATGAAAACAGTAATTGTGTACTACAATTCCAGAATATTATAAAGGCTGGTCAAATAGCAAAGTCCAAGCAAGAGAGCGAGTCTTGGTGTCCTGTCCTGGGGTCCACCTGCTTTTCATGATGCTCCCTGAGCCATAACCCAGCCCTCTCTCCATATTCCACCCCTGTGTTCTTAGACTCAAATCCAACAGAGAACTGTATTCATGGTAATGGAGGCTCTCTGTGTTGGGCAGGAGGATAGGTAAAGAAGAGAATTTTTCCACCTGACCTCCGTGGATGCTGGAGGCTTCCTGCTTATTTCTGTAAAATGAATCCAGACTTATACAGAGTAGTTTTATATTGGGTTGGCCAAAAGGTTTGTTTGGGTTTTTCCATAACATCTTACAGAAAAACACAAATGAACCTTTTGGCCAATCTAGTATTTCCACATTAGAATATAAAAGTAGAATAGACTTAATCTCCTCAGAGACACAATGCAATCAACTTATCAAGCTGGGTATCCTGCTTGTTTATGTACTATTCAGTTTGGCCGCTCAGTTGTGTCTGACTCTTTGCAACCCCAAGGACTGCAGCATGCCCAGGCTTCCCTGTCCATCACCAACTCCTGGAGCCTTCTCTAACTCCTGTCCATCGCGTCAGTGATGCCATCCAACCATCTCATCCCCTGTCATCCCCTTCTCCTCCTGCCCTCAATCTTTCCCAGCATCAGGGTCTTTTCAAATGAGTCAGCTCTTCACATCAGGTGGCCAGAGTATTGGAGTTTCAGCTTCAGCATCAGTCCTTCCAATGAACATCCAGGACTGATTTCCTTTAGGATGGACTCCAATACTGAAACTCCGATACTCTGGTCACCTGATGCAAAGAGCTAACTCATTTGAAAAGACCTTGATGCTGTGAAATGTTGACGGCAGGAGGAGAAGGGGATGAGAAAGGATAAGATGTTTGGATGGCATCACTGATGTGATAGACATGAGTTTGAGTAGACTCCATGAGTTGGTGATGGACAGGGAAGCCTGGCGTGCTGTAGTCCATGGGATTGCAAAGAGTCAGACACAACTGAGTGACTGAACTGAACACAGTCAAAGGCTTTTGCATAGTCAATGAAGCATAAGTAGATTATTTTTGGAATTCCCTTGCTTTTTGTGTGATCCAGCGGATGTTGGCAATTTGATTTCTGGTTCTTCTGCCTTTTCTAAATCCAGCTTGTACATCTGGAAGTTCTGGGTTCACGTACTGCTGAAGCCTAGCTTGAAGGATTTTGAGCATAATCTTGCTAGCATGTGAAATGAATGCAATTGTATGGTCATTTGGACATTCTTTGGCATTGCCTTTTTTTGGGATTGGAATGAAAATTGACCTTTTCCAGTCCTGTGGCCACTGCTGAGTTCTCCAAATTTGCTGGCATATCAAGTGCAGCACTTTAATAGCATCATTGGAAGGACTGATGCTGAAGCTCCAATACTTTGGCCACCTGATGCGAAAAGCCAGCCCACTGCAAAAGACCCTGATGCCAGGAAAAGTTGAGGGCAGGAGGAGAAAGGGGTGACAGAGGATGAGATGGTTGAATTGCATCGCTGACTCAATGGACATGTGTTTGAGCAAACTCTGGGAGATAGTGAAGGACATGGAAGCCTGCCACGCTGCAGTTCATGGGGTTGCAGAGTCAGAAAGGACTTGGTGACTGAACAACAAAAACAGCCATGTTGATTTTAACCATTTCAGTGAGTGTGTAGTTGTATCCAGTTATAGTTTAATTCATTTCCCTAATGACTAATGATGTTGAGCACTTTGTAATATGTTCATTTGTTTGCATATCTTCTTTAATGAGTTTTCTGTTAACTTAATTTTTTAAATAAGCAAAAAGCTTTATTTTCTAAGACACATATGTACCCCAGTGTTCACTGCGGCACTGTTTACAATAGCTGGGACATGGGAGCAACCTAGATGTCCATTGACAGATGAATTGATAAATAAGCTATAGTACATATATACAATGGAATATTATTCAGCCAGAAAAAGAAACACACTTGAGTCAGTGCTATGGAATGAGGTGGATGAACCTAGAGCCTATTATGCAGAGTGAAGAAAGTCAGAAAGAGAAAGATAAATATCGTATTCTAATACCTATATATAGAATCTAGAAAAATGGTACTAATAACCTATTTGCAGGGCAGCAGTGGGGATGCAGACATAGAGAACAGATTTGTGGACACTAGGGGGAAGGAGAGGGTGGGGAAAATGGGGACAGTAGCATGAAAACATACATACTTATGTAAAATAGCTGGTGGGAATTTGCTACATGACTCAGGGAACACAAGCCAGGGCTCTGTGATAACCTAGAGGGGTGGGATGGGATGGGAGGTGGGAAGGAGGTTCGGAAGGGGAGGGTACATAAGTATGCCTATGTCTGATTCGTGTTGTTGTGTTGCAGAAACCAACATAATATTGTAAAGCAATTATCTGTCAATTATAAATATATATTTTAAAAATTAGATTAAAAAAAAATTGAAAGTACTTTATATACTCTGGATATAAGCCCTGTATCAGATGTAAGCCCTGTATCAGATGTAGGCCCTGAAATTGTTTTGTAGCAGTTTGTGGCTTTTTTTTTTTTCTTTTTTGCAAATGTCAGATAGTTGTTTTTTTAATTCAAATACAGTTGACTTACATTGTTGTGTTAATTTCTGCTGTAAAGCAAAGTGATTCAGCCACATATATATACACATTCTTTATATGATATTCCATTGTGAATTATCACAGATATTAAATACATCAGTTTCCTGTGCTATACAGTAGAACCTTGTTTATCCATTCTATATATTAATATAATAGTTTGCATTTGCTAAGCCCAAATTTGCGTACCATCCCTCTCCTACCCCCTCGCCTTGGCAACCATAAGTCTGCTTTCTATGTCTGTGGGTCTGTTTCTGTTTTGCAGATAGGTTCATTTGGGCCATATTTTAGTCCATATATAAGTGATATCATGTGGTATTTGTCTTTTTTTATTTACCTCGCTTAGTATGATAATATCTAGTTCCATCCATGTTGCTACCAATGGCATGATTTCATTCTTTTTTGTGGCTTAGGTAGTATTCCATTGTACACACGTGCCACATCTTCACACGTTCATCTGCTGATGAATGTTTAGACCATGTCCATGTGTTGGCTCTTGTGAATAGTGCTGCTATGAACAGAGGGGTGCATGTGTATGTTCATATTATAGTGTTGTCTGGATATATGTCCAGGAGTGGGGTTACTAGATCATGTGGTAATTCTATTTTTAGTTTTCTGAGGGACCTCCATACTGTTTTCTGTAGTGGCTGTACCAGTTGACATTCCCACCAACAGTGTAAGAGGATACCCTTTTCTCCAATATTCATCACTTGCAGACTTTTTTTCAGTGCTGTCCATTCTGACTGATATAAGGTGGTAGCTCACTATAGCTTTGGTTTGCATTTCTCTAATAATTAGTGAAGTCGAACATCTTTTCATGCTATGGCCATCTGTATTTCTTTTTTGGAAAAATGCCGGCTTAGGTCTTAAGTCCATTTTTTGATTGGGCTGTCTCTTTTCTTGTTGTTGAATTGCATGCGCTGTTTGTATATTTTGGAAAGTAAGTCCTTGTCAATTAGATCATTTGCAAATATTTTCTCCCCTGTCTTGTAGGTTGTCTTTTTGTTTTTGATTTCCTTTGATGTATAAAACTTGTAAATTTGATTAGGTCCTATTTGTTTATTTTTGCTTTTATTTCTATTGCCTTGGGAGACTGACCTAAAGAAAATATTGCTACAATTGATGTCAGAGATATTTCGCCTATGTTCTCTTCTAGGAGTTTTATGGTGTCATGTGTTATGTTTAAGTCTTTAAGCCATTTTCAGTTTATTTTTGTGTATGGGGTGAGGGTATTCTAATTTCACTGATGTACATGTAGCTGTCCAGCTTTCCCAACACCGCTTGCTGCAGAGACTTCATTCATTGTATATTCTTGCCTCCTTTGTCAATGATTAAGTACCTTTAGGTGTGTGGGTTTATTTCCCTGCTCTCTGTTTTGTTCCATTGATCCAATTTTGTGCCAATGCTACATTGTTTTGATTACTGTAACTTTGTGGTATTGTCTGAAATCTGACACAGGGTTATGCCTCCTGCTCTGTTCTTTTTTTTTTTTTTTTTTTTTTCAGTTTTGCTTTGGCAATTCTGGGTGCTTTATAGTTCCATAGAAAGTTTAGGATTATTTTATTTGTGTGAAAAATGTCATGGGTAATTTGACAGGGATGCTTTGGGTAGTATGACCATCTTCACAATATTGACTCTTCCCATCCAAGAGTATGGACTCTCTCCATTTTTTTTGAATCCTCTTCAATTTCCTTAGGGTTTCCCTGGTGGCTCAGATGGTAAAGCATCTGCCTGCAATGCAGGAGACCTGGGATCCATCCCTGGGTCCAGAAGATCCCCTGGAGGAGGTAATGGCAACCCACTCCAGTACTCTTGCCTGGAAAATTCCATGGACAGAGGACCTGGTAGGCTACGGTCCATGGGGTTGCAAAGAGTCAGACAAGACTGAGCGACTTCACTTTCAATTTCCTTTATTAATGTTTTATAGTTGTCAGCATATAAGCCTTCTACCTCCTTGACTACATTCTTCAACCCAGTGTATCTCGGGTCTGGCTCTTCAGGGCACTGCCATAGCAACCCCCAGTGGTTCCACGGCCAGACTTTGGGCCTAACCATGGTTTTCATTGTTTCTTGTCTGAACAACACAAGAGAAGACTCTACACACGGACATCACAAGATGACCGACACCAAAATCAGATTAATTATATTCTTTGCAGCTAAAGATGGAGAAGCTCTATACAGTCAGCAAAAACAAGACCAGGAGCTGACTGTGGCTCAGATCAACTCCTTATTGCCAAATTCAGACTTCATTGAAGAAAGTGGGGAAAACCACTATACCATTCAGATATGACCTAAATGAAATCCCTTATGATTATACAGTGGAAGTGAGAAATAGATTTAAGGGACTAGATCTGATAGATGGATTGCCTGATGAACTGTGAGTGGAGGTTCATGACATTGTACAGGAGACAGAAATCAAGATCATCCCCAAGAAAAAGAAATGGAAAAAGGCAAAATGACTGTCTGAGGAGGCCTTACAAATAGCTGTGAAAAGAAGAGAAGCAAAGGAGAAAAGGAAAGATATAAGCATCTGAATGCAGACTTGCAAAGAATATCAAGGAGAAATAAGAAAGCCTTCCTCAGCAATCAATGCAAAGAAATAGAGGAAGATAATAGAATTGGAAAGACTAGAGATCTCTTCAAGAAAATTAGAGCTACCAAGGGAACATTTCATGCAAAGATGGGCTCAAAAAGGACAGAAATAGTATGGATATAACAGAAGCAGAAGATATTAAGAAGAGGTGGCAAGAATACACAGAAGAACTGTACAAAAAGATCTTCACGACCAAGATAATCACGATGGTGTGGTCACTTACCTAGAGCCAGACGTCCTGGAACGTGAAGTCAAGTGGGCCTTAGGAAGCATCACTATGAGCAAAGCTAGTGGAGGTGATGGAATTCCAGTTGAGCTATTTCAAATCCTAAGAACTGATGCTGTGAAAGTGCTGCGCTCAATATGCCAGCAAATTTGGAACACTCAGCAGTGGCCACAGGACTGGAAAAGGTCCATTTTCATTCCAATCCCAAAGAAAAGCAATTCCAAAGGATGTTCAAACTACCACACAATTGCACTCATATCACACACTAGTAAAGTAATGCTCAAAATTCTCCAAGCCAGGCTTCAGCAATATGTGAACCGTGAACTTCCAGGTGTTCAAGCTGGTTTTAGAAAAGGCAGAGGAACCAGAGATCAAATTGCCAGCAACCGCTGGGTCATCAAAAAAGCAAGAGAGTTCCAGAAAAACATCTATTTCTGCTTTATTGACTATGCCAAAGCCTTTGACTATATGGATCACCATAAAATGTGGAAAATTCTGAAAGGGATGGGAATACCAGACCACCTGACCTGCCTCTTGAGAAACCTGTATGCAGGTCAGGAATACTGTTAGAACTGGACATGGAACAACAGACTGGTTCCAAATAGGAAAAGGGGTACGTCAAGGCTGTGTATTGTCACCCTGCTTATTTAACTTATATGCAGAGTATATCATGAGAAACACTGGGCTGGAAGAAACACAAGCTGGAATCGAGATAGCTGGGAGAAATATAAATAGCCTCAGATATGCAGGTGACACCACCCTTATGGCAGAAAGTGAAGAAGAACTAAAGAGCCTCTTGATGACAGTGAAAGAGGAGAGTGAAAAAGTTGGCTTAAAGCTCAACATTCAGAAAACTAAGATCATGGCATCCGGTCCCACCACTTCATGGCAAATAGATGGGGAAACAGTGGCAGACTTTATTTTGGGGGGGCTCCAAAATCACTGCAGATGGTGATTGCAGCCATGAAATTAAAAGATGCTTACTCTTTGGAAGAAAAGTTATGACCAACCTAGATAGCATATTAAAAAGCAGAGACATTTCTTTGCCAACAAAGGTCCATCTAGACAAGGCTATGGTTTTTCCAGTAGTCACGTATGGATGTGAGAGTTGGACTGTGAAGAAAGCTGAGCACTGAAGAATTGATACTTTTGAACTGTGGTGTTGGAGAAGACTCTTGAGAGTCCCTTGGTCTGCAAGGAGGTCCAACCAGTCCATCCTAAAGGAGGTCAGGCCTGGGTGTTCGTTGGAAGGACTGATGTTGAAGCTGAAACCCCAATACTTTGGCCACCTGACGCAAAGAGCTGACTCATTTGAAAAGACCCTGATGCTGGGAAAGATTGAGGGCAGGAGGAGAAGGGGACGACAGAGGATGAGATGGCTGGATGGCATTACTGACTCGATGGATGTGAGTCTGAGTGAACTCCGGGAGTTGGTGATGGACAGGGAGGCCTGGCGTGCTGCAGTTCATGGGGTTGCAAAGAGTCAGACACGACTGAGTGTCTGAACCGAACTGTCTGTTTAAAGGAATATTATCACATCTATTAGTCAACCTGTCATAGAGAGTGTGATCAAATCACTCATACTGGTAATGGACTAGGACTTTATCAGGCTGATAAAACAAGTTGTATGGACAGTTTTGTGCTTGCTTATAATAACACATTTCTTTTTTTTTTTTTCCCCTGGAAAGATGTATTGTGCACAGAGGGGAAGGGCTCGATCCTTCTGGCTGCCCCTTTCCTCATGGCTACCAGGATGTTGCTCAGCTCCTCTCTCTTCCTCTTGGCGCGGATGTGTGTCCCCACCCTTTACTTGATGAACTTGAGTGCCCGCTTGTCCTTGGAGACCTTGAGCAGCTCCTTGTCCTGTTGCACAAGTGCATGTGCACCAAGTCCCACATGCACTTGGTGTGTTCGGTGAGGTGCCCACCAGCAACAGCTGTGCCTCGGCTTGCTCACGTTCTCGGTCACAGAGGCCCTTGTTGAGGCCCACAGCCATTTGGTAGCACAGAGCCATGGCTGCTGGTCTTCAGTGGCTGCCGCAGCAGAAGTTGTAATAATGCTTAACGAATATATGTGCTAGGCAGAATTTGATCTAAGACTTACTTTCATTGTATCCTTTTAAACAAGGTTATGGGGAAATAGCTAACTCTCATCCATGCTAAACTTAGTTTTCTTGCCAGTAGAATCACCAAGAGCTGTACATGAAATCATTGTCTTGAATCAGCTGGAAATAATTGGATGTATATTTTTAACAGCATGAACATCTTTCCATTTCCTGTAAAACACCTTAAAACACATGTTCTTCTTCCACTTTTTGAAAGGTCCACAGTGATTATCCAGATTCTTTGTCTTCCTGAAGCTTTCCCAGTCCTCTAGCAGATCCTATCTCCTCTCAGTTCTGATACTATTAAATCTGCATATCACTGCATTTCAAAATTTGTCTTTGTGGTTCACTTCATGCCACTTGATAGACTAAGTTTCTTATAAGAAATTGTTTTTAAAATTCTTTACCTTTTTTGCCCTTTCCCCTATTTATGTCACCTCCTCCACTCTACCACCACTGGAACCATCAATTCAGTCTCTATGAGGTCATTTTTTTTGGTTTTTAGTTGTTGTTTTGTTAGATTCATGATTTAAGAGAGACCATACAGTATTTGTCTGGCATATCTCACTTGGCATAATGCCCTCAAGGTCCATCATGTTATCACAAATGGCAAGATTTCAATCTTTTTTTATAACTGGATAATATTCCATTATATATATATGTATATATAGTTTCATCTTTTCTTCATCTATACAACTGTTGCTGGACACTTAGGCTACTTCTGTATTTTAGATATTGGAAATAATGCTGCAGTGCATTTGGGGATACATGTATCTGTTTGAGCTAGTGTTTTTATTTTCTTCAGATAAATAAATACCCAAAAGTGGAATTGCTATATCATATAGTAGTTCTATTGTTAGTTTTTTGAGAAACCTCAACACTGCTTTTAATAGTGGCTGCACGAATTGACATTCCCACCAACAGTGTACAAGTGTTCCCTGTAACCCACATCCTTGCTAATAACACTTGCTTTTTTTTTGGATTTTTGCCAACAGCCTTTTTGACATGTTTGAGATAATAACTTTGTGGTTTTGACTTGAATTTCCCAGATCATTAGTGATGTTGACATTCTTTTTTAAACAAGTTATTTATTTTTAATTTAAATTTATTTTAATTGGAGGCTAATTACTTTACAATGTTGTATTGGTTTTGCCATACATCAACATGAATCTACCACGGGTGTACATATGTTCCCCATCCTGAACCCCCCTCCCTCCTCCCTCCCTGTACCATCCCTCTGGGTCATCCCAGTGCACCAGCCCCAAGCATCCTGTATCCTGCATCGAACCTGGACTGGCGATTCATTTCTTATATGATATTATATATGTTTCAATGCCATTCTCCCAAATCATCCCACCCTCTCCATCTCCCACAGAGTCCAAAAGACTGTTCTATACATCTGTGTCTCTTTTGCTGTCTCGCATACAGGGTTATCATTACCATCTTTCTAAATTCCATATATACACGTTTGTATACTGTATTGGTGTTTTTCTTTCTGGCTTACTTCACTCTGTATAATCGGCTCCAGTTTCATCCACCTCATTAGAACTGATTCAAATGTATTCTATTTAATGGCTGAGTAATACTCTATTGTGTATACATACCACAGCTTTCTTATCCATTCGTCTGCTGATGGACATCTAGGTTGCTTCCATGTCCTGGCTGCTATTAACAGTGCTCTGATGAGCATTGGGATACATGTGTCTCTTTCAATTCTGATTTCCTCAGTGTGTATGTCCAGCAGTGGGATTGCTGGGTCATAAGGCAGTTCTATTTCCAGTTTTTAAAGGAATCTCCACACTGTTCTCCATAGTGGCTGTACTAGTTTGCATTCCCACTAACAGTGTAAGAGGGTTCCCTTTTCTCCACACCCTCTCCAGCATTTATTGCTTGTAGACTTTTGGATTGCAGCCATTCTGACTGGCGTGAAATGGTACCTCATTGTGGTTTTGATTTGCATTTCTCTGATTATGAGTGATGTTGAGCATCTTTTCATGTGTTTGTTAGCCATCTGTATGTCTTCTTTGGAGAAATGTCTATTTAGTTCTTTGGCCCATTTTTTGATTGGGTTGTTTATTTTTCTGGAATTGAGCTGCAGGAGTTGCTTGTATATTTTTGAGATTAGTTGTTTAAACAATTTTTTAAACTGAAATGTTGATTTATGATGATGTGCTAGTTTGAGGTGTATAGCAAAGTAATACATATATGTGTGTGTATTTCTTTTTTTTTCCCCATTCTCTTCAATTGTAAGTTATTACAGATATTGAGTATAATTCTCTTTGCTATACAGTAGGTCCCTTTAGGTTATCTATTTTATATATAGTAGTGTGTATATTTTAATCCAAACTTAATTTATCCCTCCCCTTGCTTTTGGTAACCATAGTTTGTTTTCTAGGTCTGTGAGTCTATTTCTGTTTTGTAAGTAAGTTCATTTTGTGTGATATTTTATAGCCCACATATAAGTGATATTATATGGTATTTGTTTTCCTGACTTTCCACTTAGTATAATAATCTCTAGGTCCATGCAGGTTGCTGCAAATGGCATTATTTCATTTTTTTATGACTAACACTCTATCATGTATATATACCATATATTCCTTATCCACTAATCTGTTCATGGACACCTGTTTCCATGTCTTGGCTATTGTAAATAGTGCTGCAATGAATAATGGGGCACATGTATCTTTTCGAATTATGATTTTCTCCAGATATATGCCCAGGAGTGGGATAGCAGGTTATATGGTAACTCTCTTTTCTAAATTAATTAATTTTAAAAAAACATACACACACTGCATGGCATGCAGGATCCCAGCTCCCCAAAAAAGAGTCAAACCTGTGCCCGCTGCAGTGGACTGCCAGGGAAGTCCCAGTAGCTGTATTTTTAGTTTTTAAGGGAACTTCCATTTTGTTTTTCGTAGTGGCTGTATCAATTTACATTCCTACTGATAGTGTAGGAGGGTTCCCTTTTCTCCACACCCTCTCCAGCATTTATTGTAGATGTTTTGATGATGGCCATACTGACCCATGTGAGGTGATAGTTCACTGCAGTTTCGATTTGTACTTCTCTAATAACTAGAGAATTATTCTAGTTCTATGTTCTAGAACTAGAAATATGAGCAAATATGAGCATATTTTCATGTACTTTTTGGCCATCTGTACATCTTTGGAGAAATGTCTATTACATTGTTTGCCTGTTTAATGATTTGGTCATTTGGTTTTTGTATATTAAATTGTATGAGCTGTGTGTATTGTATATTTGGGAGATTAATCTCTTATTGGTCACATCATTTGCAAATATTTTCTCCCAAGCTCTAGGTTCTTTTTTCATTTTTTAAAAAATGATTTCTTTTGCTATGTTGTTGTTCTTCAGTCACTAAGTCATGTCCACCTCTTTGTGACCCCATGGACTGCAGCACACCAGGCTTCCCTGTCCTTCACTATCTCCCAGAGGTTGCTCAAACTCATGTCCATTGAGTTGCTGATGCTATCCAAGCATCTCATCTTCTGCCATCCCCTTCTCCTCCTGTCTTCAATGTTTTCCAAGATCAAAGTCTTTCCCAATGATTGGCTCTTTGCATCCAATACTTTGGCCAAAGTATTGGAGCTTCAATTTCAGGATCAGTCCTTCCATTGAATATTCAGGGTTGATTTCTTTTAGGATTAACTGGTTTGATGTCCCTGCACTCCAAGGGACTCTCAAGAGTCTTCTCCTACACCACAATTTGAAAGCATCAGTTCTTTGGCACTCAGCCTTCTTGATGGTTGAACTTTAACATTCATACAGGACTACTGGAAAAACCATAGCTTTGATTATTCAGACCTTTGTCAGCAAAAGCTTTTAGGCTGAATTAGGTCCCACTTTTTTATTTTTGTTTTTACCTTCATTACTCTGAGAGATGGATCCAAAAAGATATTTCTGTGATTTATTTCAAGGAGTAATCTGCCTATGTTTTCGTCTAGGAGCTTTATAGTATCTGGTTTTACATTTAGGTCTTTAAACCATTTTGACTTTATTTTTTTATGTGTGCTACAGTGTTCTAATTTCATTTTTTTTTTACATGTAACTGTCCAGTTTTCCCAGCATCACTTATTGAAGAGACTGTCTTTCCTCCATTGTATATTCCTGCCTCTCTTGTCTTAGATTAAGTGGCCATAGGTGTGTGGGTTTATTTCTGGGCTTTCTCTTCCATTCTATTGATCTACATTTCTGTTTTTGCACCAGTACCATACTGTTTTCATGACTAAAGCTTTGTAATATCATCTGAAGCCAGGGAACCTGATTCCTCCGGCTCCGTTTTTCTTTTTCAAGATTGCTTTGGCTATTCAGGGGCTTTTGAGTTTCCATATAGCTTAAGGGGAAAAAAAATTGTTCTAGTTCTGCCAAAAATGCCATTGATAATTTGCTAGGAATTTCATTAAATCTGTGGATTGCCCTTGATAGTATACTAATTTCTAATACTGATTATTTCAATCCAGTAACATAGCATATCTTTCCATTGGTTTGTGTCATCCTCAGTATTCTCATCAACAACTTACAGGTTTTGGAGTACAGGTCTTTTGCCTCATTCAGTTCAGTTCAGTTGCTCAGTCGTGTCTGACTCTTTGCGACCCCATGAATCGCAGCATGCCAGGCCTCCTTGTGCATCACCAACTCCCAGAGTTCACTCAGACTTATGTCCATCGAGTCAGTGATGCCATCCAGCCATCTCATCTTCGGTCATCCTCTTCTCTTCCTGCCCCCAATCCCTCCAAGCATCAGAGTCTTTTCCAATGAGTCAACTCTTCACATGAGGTGGCCAAAGTACTGGAGTTTCAGCTTGAGCATCATTCCTTCCAAAGAAATCCCAGGGCTGATCTCCTTCAGAATGGACTGGTTGGATCTCCTTGCAAGCCCAAGGGACTCTCAAGAGTCTTCTCCAACACCACAGTTCAAAAGCATCAATTCTTCAGCACTCAGCCTTCTTCACAGTCCAACTCTCACATCCATACATGACTACTGGAAAAACCACAGCCTTGACTAGACGGACCTTAGTCAGCAAAGTAATGTCTCTGCTTTTGAATATGCTATCTAAGTTGGTCATAACTTTTCTTCCAAGGAGTAAGCGTCTTTTAATTTCATGGCTGCAGTCACCATCTGCAGTGATTTTGGAGCCCCCCAAAAATAAAGTCTGACACTGTTTCTACTGTTTCCCCATCTATTTCCCATGAAGTGATGGGACCGGATGCCATGATCTTCGTTTTCTGAATGTTGAGCTTTAAGCCAACTTTTTCGCTCTCCTCTTTCACTTTCATCAAGAGGCTTTTTAGCTCCTCTTCACTTTCTGCCATAAGAGTGGTGTCATCTGCATATCTGAGGCTATTGATATTTCTCCCGGCAATCTTGATTCCAGCTTGTGTATCTTCCAGTCCATTAGGTGGGTTTATTCCTAGGTATTTTATTCTTCTGATGTAGCAGTAAATGTGATTGTTTTCTTAATTAATATTTCTGATCTTTTGTTGTTAATATATAGGATGCAAGAGATTTTTGTAGTATTGATTCTGTATCCTGCAGCTTTACTGAGTTCACTGATGAGTTCTGGTAGTTTTCTGCGAGAATATTTAGGATTTTCTGTGCATAGTATCATGTCATCTGCAAATAATAGCAGTTTTGCTTCTTTTTCAATTTGTATTCCTTTTATTGCTTTTCCTTCTCTGATTGGTAGGAATTCCAAAATTATGTTTAATGTGGCAAGAGTAGGGCAACCTTGTCTTGTTCCTGATCTCAGAGGAAATACTTTTATCTTTTCACTGTTGAGAATGATGTTATCTATGGATTTGTCATGTATCTTCTGGTCAGTTCAGTAGCTCAGTGGTGTCCGACTCTTTGTGACCCTATGAACCACAGCACACCAGGCCTCCCTGTCCATCATCAACTCCTGGAATTCACCCAAACTCATGTCCATTGAGTCAGTGATGCCATCCAACCATCTCATCCTCTGTCATCCCCTTCTTCTCCTGCCCTCAATCTTTCCCAGCATCAGGGTCTTTTCAGATGAGTCAGCTCTTTGTGTCAGGTGGCCAAAATATTGGAGTTTCAGCTTCAGCATCAGTCCTTCCAGTGAACAACCAGGACTGATCTCCTTTAGGATGGACTGATTGGATCTCCTTGCAAGCCCAAGGGACTCTCAAGAATCTTCTCCAACACCATAGTTTAAAAGCATCAATTCTTCAGCACTCAGTTTTCTTCACAGTCCAACTCTCACATCCATACATGACCACTGGAAAAACCATAGTCTTGACTAGGTAGACCTTTGTTGACAAAGTAATGTCTCTGCTTTTTAATATGCTGTCTGGGTTGGTCATAACTTTTCTTCCAAGAAGTAAGTGTCTTTTAATTTCATGGCTGCAGTCACCATCTGCAGTGATTTTGGAGCCCCCAAAATAAAGTCTGCCACCATTTCCACTGTTTCCCCATCTATTTGCCATGAAGTGGTGGGACCGGATGCCATGATCTTAGTTTTCTGAATGTTGAGCTTTAAGCCAACTTTTTCACTCTCCTCTTTCACTTTCATCAAGAGGCTCTTTAGTTCTTCACTTTCTGCCATAGGGTGGTGTCATCTGCATATCTGAGGTTATTGATCTTTCTCCCGGCAATCTAGGTTCCAGTTTGTGTTTCTTCCAGTCCAGTGTTTCTCATGATGTACTCTGCATATAAGTTAAATAAGCAGGGTGACAATACACAGCCTTGACATACTCCTTTTCCTATTTGGAACCAGTCTGTTGTTCCATGTCCAGTTCTAACAGTTGATTCCTGACCTGCATACAGATTTCTCAGGAGGCAGGTCAGGTGGTCTGGTATTCCCATCTCTTTCAGAATTTTCCCACAGTTTATGGTGATCCGCACTGTCACAAAGACTTTGGCACAGTCAATGAAGCAGAAATAGATGTTTTTCTGGAACTCTCTTGCTTTTTCGATGACCCAGCAGATGTTGGCAATTTGACCTCTGGTTTCTCTGCCTTTTCTAAAACCAACTTGAACACCAGGAAATTCACAGTTCACATATTGCTGAAGCCTGGCTTGGAGAATTTACTTTGAGCATTACTTTACTAGCATGTGAGATGAGTGCAATTGTGTGCTAGTTTGAACATTCTTTGGCATTGCCTTTCTTTGGGATTGGAATGAAAACAGACCTTTTCCAGCCTTGTGGCCACTGCTAAGTGTTCCAAATTTGCTGCCATATTGAGTGCAGCACTTTCACAGCATCATCTTTTAGGATTTGAAATAGCTAAGCTGGAATTCCATCACTTCCACTAGCTTTGTTCATAGTGATGTTTCCTAAGGCCCACTTGACTTCACATTCCAGGATGTCTGGCTCTAGGTCAGTGTGAGTGATCACATCATCGTGATTATCTGGGGGTTATGAAGATCTTTTTTGTACGGTTCTTCTGTGTATTCTTGCCATCTCTTCTTCATATCTTCTGCTTCTGTTAGGTCCATACCATTTCTGTCCTTTATTGAGCCCATCTTTGCATGAAATATTCCCTTGGCATCTCCAATGTTCTTGAAGAGATCTCTAGTTTTTCCCATTCTATTGTTTTCCTCCATTTCTTTGCACTGATGACCTTTATTATATTGAGGTAGGTTCCCTGTATTCCTACTTTGTAGAGTTTTTTTTTTTTTTAATTATAAATGGATGCAAGGAGATCCAACTAGTCCATCCTAAAGGAGATCAGTTCTGGTGTTCACTGGAAGGACTGATGTTGAAGCTGAAACTCCAATATTTTGGCCACCTGATGCAAAGAGCTGATTCATTTGAAAAGATCCTGATTCTGGGAAAGATTGAGGGCAGGAGAAGGGGATGACAGAGGATGAGATGGTTGGATGGCATCACTGACTCAATGGACATGAGTGTGAGTAAACTCCGGGAGTTGGTGATGGACAGGGAGGCCTGGCATGCTGCAGTCCATGGGGTCGCAAAGAGTCAGACATGACTGAGCAACTGAACTTAAATTGATGTTGAATTTTATCAGAAATTTTTTCTGCATTTCTTGAGATGATCATATAGTTTTTATTCTTTAGTTACTATGGTGATTGATTTTTTGACACTGAAGAATCCTTGCATTCCTGGGATAAATCCCACTTGATCATGGTTTAGCCACTAAGTAGTGCCTAACTTTTTACAATCCCATGACTACAGCTTGCCAGGCTCCTCTGTCGTCCACTATCTCACAGAGTTTGCTCAAACTCATGTCCATTGAGTCAGTGATGCTATCTAACCATTGTATCCTCTGCTGCCCCCTTCTCCTTTTGCCTGCAATCTTCCGGCACCAGGGTCTTTTCCAGTGAGTTGACTTTTCACATCAGGTGGCCAAAGTATTACTGCTTCAGCTTCAGTATCAGTGCTTCCAATGAAATGAATATTCAGGATTGAGTGCCTTTAGGATTGATTGGTTTGGTATCCTTGAAGTCCAAGGGACTCTCAAGAGGATTCTTCAGCACCACAATTGGAAAGCATCAATTCTTGTACGCTCAGCCTTCTTGATGGTCTGACTCTCACATCCATACATGACTACCGGAAAAATTATAGCTTTGACTACACAGACCTTTGTCAGCGAAGTGATATCTCTGCTTTTAAATATGCTGTCTAGTTTTGTCACAACTTTCCTTCCAAGGAGCCAGCATCTTTTAATTTAATGGCTGTAGTCACTGTCCACAGTGATTCTGGAGCCCAAGAAAATCTGTCACTGCTTCCATGTTTTCCCCTTCTCTTTGCCATGAAGTGATGGAGCAGATACCATGATCTTAGTCTTTTGAATGTTGAGTTTTAAGCCAGCTTTTTCACTCTTCTTTTTCACTGTCATCAAGAGGCTCTTTAATTCCTCTTCACTTTCTGCCGTTAGTATGGTATCATCTGCATAACTGAGGTTGATTTATCTCTCAGCCGTCTTGATTCCCGCCTGTGATTCATCCAGTTCAGCATTTTGCATGTTGTACTCTACGTTTAAGTTACATAAGCAGAGTGACAATATACAGCCTTATCTTACTCCTTTCCCAATTTTGAATCAGTCCATTGTTTCATGTAAGGTTCTAGCTGTTGCTTCTTGACCTGCATGCAGGTTTCTCAGAGGACAGGTAAGGTGGTCTGGTATTCCCATCTCTTTCAGAATTTTCCACAGTTTGTTGTAACCACACAGTCAAAGGCTTTCACATAGTCAATGAAGCAGAAGTAGATGTTTTTCTGGAATTCCCTGGCTTTTTCTATGATCCACTGGATGTTGGCAGTTTGATCTCTGGTTCCTCTACCTTTTTTAAACCCAGATTATACATCTGGAAGTTCTCAGTTCACATACCACTGAAGCCTAGCTGGAAGGATTTTGACCCTAACCTAGCCTGTGAAATGACTGCAATTGTGTGGTAGTTTGAATATTCTTTGGCATTGCCCTTCTTTAGGATTAGAATGAAAACTGACCTTTTCCAGTTCTGTGGCCACTGCTGAGTTTTCTAAATTTGCTGACAAACTGAGCACAGCACTTCAACAGCATCATCTTTTAGGATTTTAAACTGCTCAACTGGAATTTCATCACCTTCATTAGCCTTATTTGTAGTAAAGCTTCCTTAGGCCCACTTGACTTCAGAATCCAGGATATCTGGCTCTAGGTGAGTGACCACACCATCATGGTTATCTGGATTTTTAAGACCTTTCTTGTATAGTTCTGTGTATTCTTGCTATGTCTTAATCTTTTCTGCTTCTTTTATGTCCTTATCATTTTTTGTCCTTTATCATGCCCTTCCTTGCATGAAATGTTTCTGTGATATTTCCAATCTTTGAAGAGATCTCTAGTCTTTCCCATTCTATTGTTTTCCTGAATTTCTTTGCATTGTTTATTTAAGGAGACCTTTTCATCTCTCCTTGCTATTCTCTGAAACTCTTCATTCAGTTAGTTATATCTTTCCCTTTCTCTCTTGCCTTTCGCTTCTCTTCTTTCCTCTGCTATTTTTAAAGCCTCTTCAAACAACCACTTTGCCTTCTTGCATTTCTTTTTCTTTGAAATGGTTTTGGTCACTGACTTCTGTACGATGTTCTAAACCTCTGTCCATAGTTCTTCAGGCAATCTGTCAGATCTATTCCCTTGAATCTGTTCACCACCTTCACTGTATAATCATAAGGGATTTGATTTAGGTCATACCTGAATGGCCTAGTGGTTTTCCCTGCTTGCTTTGATTTAAGCCTGAGTTTTACAATAAAGAGCTCATGATCTGAGCTACAGTCAGCTCCAGGTCTTGTTTTTGCTAACTATATAGAGCTTCTCCATCTTTGGCTGCAAAAATAATATTCGATCTGATTTTGGTATTGACCATCTGGTGATGTCCATGTGTTGAGTTGTTGCTTATGTTGTTGGGAAAGAGTGTTTGCTATGACCAGTGTGTTCTCTTGGCAAAACCCTTCTTAGTTTTTGCCCTGCTTCATTTTATACTCCAAGGCCAAATTTTCCTGTTATTCTGCGTATCTCTTGACATCCTACTTTTGCTTTCAAATCCCCTATGATGAAAAGGACATTTTTAGGGGTTGTTAGTTCTAGAAGGTGTTCTAGAAAGTGCTGTAGGTCTTCATAGAACTGGTCAACTTCAGCTTCTTCAGGATCAGTGGTTAGGGCACATGGATTTGGGTTGGATTACCATGATATTGAATGGTTTGCTTTGGAGATAGAACTGAGATCATTCTGTCATTTTTGGATTGCACCCAATTACTGCATTTTGGACTCTTGTTGACTGTGAGGGCTACTCCATTCCTTCTAAGGGATTCTTGCCTGCAGTAGTAGATATAATAGTCATCTGAATTAAATTTGTCCATTCCTCTCCACTTTAGTTCACTGATTTCAAAGCGATGATATTTTCAATGCCATCTCTTGCTTGACCACATCCAATTTCTCTTGATTGATGGACCTAACATTCCAGGTCCTAATATTGTTCTTTAAAGCACTGGACTTTACTTTCACCAACAGACTCATCCACAATGGAGCCTCGTTTCCACTTTGGCCCAGTTTCTTCATTTTTTCTGGCACTATTAGTAATTGTCCTCCACACTTCTCCAATAGCATATTGGACACCTTCCAACCTCGAGGGCTCATCTTCTGGTGTCATGTCTTTTTTGCCTTTTCATATTGTCCATGGGGTTCGTCAGTCAAGAATACTGGAGTAGTTTGCCATTCCCTCCTCCAGTGGACCACGTTTTGTCAGAACTCTTCACTGTGACTCATCTGTCTTTGGGTGGTCCTGCACTACATGACTCATAGCTTCACTGAGGTATGCAAGCCCCTTCACCGTGTGAAGGCTGTGTCCTTCTAATGTATTGTTGAATATGGTTTGCTCGTCCTTTGTTGAGAATTTTTGTGTCTATATTCAGAAGTGGTATTGGCCTGTAATTTTCTTTTTCTTTTTGTTGTATCTTTGTCCAGTTTTGGTGGCCTCATAGAATAAGTTTGGGAGTATTCCTTCCTCTGTAATTCTGGGCAATAATTTCAGAGGATAGATGTTACATCTTCTCTATGTTTGATGTAATTCACCTGTGACGACATCTGCTCTTGAACATTGTTGGGGGTTTTCAAATCACGGTTTCAATGTAAGTACTTGTGATTGGTCTGTTCATATTTTCTGTTTATTACTGGTTCAGTCTTGGGAGACTACCTTTCTAAGAATTTTTGCATTTCTGCTAGGTTGTCTTTTTATTGGTGTATAGTTGCTTTTATTGTTGTTCAGTTGCTATGTCATGTCTGACTCTTTGTGACCCCATGAACTGCAGCACCCTAGTGTTCCCTGTCTTTCACTATCTCCCTGAGTTTGCCGAAACTCATGTCCATTGAGTCAGTCATGCCATCCAACCATCTCATGCTCTGTCACCCTTCTCTTCTTGCCCTCAAACCTCCCCAGCATCAGTCTTTTACAGTGAGTTGGCTGTTTCTATAAGGTGGCCAAGGATTTGGAGCTTCAGCTTTAGCATCAATCTTTCCAATGAATAGTCAGGGTTGATTTCCTTTAGGAGTGACTGGTTTGATCTTGCAGTCCAGAGGACTCTCAAGAGTCTTCTCCAGCACCACAATTGGAAAACATCGATTCTTCAGTGCTCAGCTTTCTTTATGGTCCACCTCTCACATTCGTATGTGACTACCTGAAAAACCATAGTTTTGACTATACAAACCTTTGTTGGCTAAGTGTATCTCAACTTTTTAATACTCTCTCTAGGTGTGTCACAACTTTTCTTCCAAGGAGCAAAAGTCTGCAGTGATTTTGGAGCCCAAGAAAATAAAATCTGTCACTGTTTCCACTTTTCCCCCATCTATTTGTCATGAAATGATGGGACTGAATGCCATGATCTTTGTTTTTTGAATTTTGAGTGGTTTTTTTTTTGAAACAAAGATGAATATTTTTAATGATAAAAGATAAAATTCACAAAGAAGATAGACATCATAAACCATTAGACACCTAACAACAAAGAAACAAAGATACAGAAAGCAAAAATTGGAAGAAATAGAAAAGAAAAAAATACATAATCATATTGAGACATATTAACATTTCTCTGAGAATATATTTCTCTGAGTACAGAAAAAATAAGAACAGGAGCATCTTGAATGATGCCATTAATAATTTAAATATTTATATTTAATTATATTTAATTTAATCATATCTCACAGAAACATATTTAAAATTTTTATCTCATATGTTGTTATTAGATGTCCATAGGGTTTGCCCTGGTAGCTCAGATGGTGAAGCGTCTGCCTACAATGCAGGAGACCCAGGTTCAATCCCTGGGTCGGGAAGATCCCCTGGAGAAGGGAATGGCAACCCACTCCAGTACTCCTCAATGGAAAATCCCATGGACTGAGGAGCCTGGTAGGCTACAGTCCATGGGGTCGCAAAGAGTCGGACACAACTGAGCGACTTCACTTCACTTCATAGGATATTTAGAAAAACTGGCATAAAGATAAGTAATACTAAATTTCAAAAAGTAGAATTCTTTGTGTGTGATTCAGTTATATCTATATACATATAATACTTTTGAAATTATTTTCCATAATAGATTATTATAAGATATTGACTACAGTTCCCTTTTTTAGACAGTAAACCTTTGTTGTTTGTTGCATATCTATTTTTCTTAAATTAGAGATCTAGCATTCTATTCATACTAAGTCAAAAAGTAAAATCAAAATGTCATAAATTTTTTAGTTAGGCAAAAATTCATATTCTATACATATTATACATATTATTTATATATATGTATAGAAAAGCCCCTCTAGTACTCTTAACAAAGGCTTGAGAAAGAATGTAAAAAGAGATGGAGAGATTGGAAAACATAAATGAAATGGGAGCATTGAATATGAAATAGAAAAAGTGAAAGTAGATAAAAGTAAAAGATCCTCATATAGTCCAGTTGTTTTTAAACATGGCTGCTGATTAGAAACATATCTGGCATTCTGGCAAAAAAGAAGCAAGCAATACCTGGGCATTTGTATAATTCAGAAAATTCCAAGATAATTCTGCTATCTGGATTTTAAAACTTGATTACAGGCTTTTCTATTAAATGGTAGTTTTGGTGACATAGAATTCTATTATTTTTCTGTTGACCAATCATGATACAATGGTATTGAGTAATACATAATCACAATAGTACAAGATGTTTATCAGTTTTCACAATTTATAGCCAGACAAAAAATTAAAGATAATTAACCATTGCAAGCCATAATGGGAGCATGAGTAAACTAACAATATAAAATAATTACATACAATCTGGGGGGTCAAGCAGAGTGATGTGGTAAGTGAAAGTCATACATGCACACGTTCTCATCTGCTCAGCCAGTCTGTCTTTTGGTTGGTGCATTTAATCCATTTACATTTAAGGTAATTATCAATATGTGTGATCCTATTACCATCTTCTTAATTGTTTGGGGTTTATTTTCTGTAGGTAGGTCTTTCTTTCTCTTGTTTCTTGCCTAGAGATGTTCCTTTAGCATTTGTTGTAAAGTTGGTTTGGTGGTGCTGTATTCTCAATTTTTGCTTGTCTGGAAAGCTTTATTTCTCCATTAAATCTAAAGGAGAATTTTTCTGGGTAGAGTATTCTTAGTTGTAGGTTCTTCCGTTTCATTACTTTAAATATATCATGCCATTCCCTTGTGGTCTGTCAAGTTTCTGTTGAGAAATCAGCTGATAGCCTGATGGGACTTCCCTTGTATGTTGTCATTTTTCCCTTGTTGCTTTTAATAATTTATCTCTAATTTTTGTCACTTTGAATGCTATGTGTCTTGGTGTGTTCTTCCTTGAGTTTATCCTGCCTGGGACTCTGTGCCTGCTGGACTTGGTTGATTACTTCCTTTTCCATGTTAGGGAAGTTTTCAGCTAGTATGTCCTCAAATATTTTCTCAGGTCCCCTTTCTCTCTCCTCATGCTGGGACCTCTGTAATATGAAAGCTTGTGCATTTATTGTTGTCCCAGGGGTCTTTTAGGCTGTTTTCATTTCTTTTCATTCCTTTTCCTATGTTCTGTTCTGTGGCAGTGATTTCTACCATTCTGTCCTCCAGGTCATTTACCCATTGTTCTGCCTCAGTTATTCTGGTATTGATTCCTTCTAGTGATTCATCTCTGTTTGTTCTTTAGTTCTTCTAGGTCTTTGGTAAACATTTCTTGCATCTTCTCAGGCTTTGTCTCCATTCTTTTTCTGATATCCTGAATTATCTTCACTATCATTCTGAATTCTTTTTCTGAAAGGTTGCCTATCTCTAATTTAATTGTTTCTCTGGGGTTCTATCTTGTCCCTTCAACTGGAACATAACTTTCTGCTTTTTCATGCTGATTAACTTTCTGTAATTTTGTTTGTCACTGTGGGGTTGTGGTTGTTCTTGATTCTTCTGTCTGACATCTGATGGAGGAGGCTAAGAGGTTTGTGTGGGTTTCCCTGGTGGCTCAGCTGGTAAAGAATCCACCTGCAATGCACAAGACCCCAGTTCAATTCCGGGGTCAGGAAGATCCCCTGGAGAAGGGATAGGCTACCCACTCCAGTATTCTTGGGCTTCCCTGGTGGCTGAGACAGTAAAGAATCCACCTGCAAGGAGGGAGACTTGGGTTTGATCCCTGGGTTGGGAAAATCCTCTTGAGAAGGGAAAGGTTACCAACTCCAGTATTCTGGCCTGGAGAATTCCATGGCTTACATAGTCCATGGGGTAGCAAAGAGTTGGACATGACTGAGTGACTTAAAATATAATGTAAGCTTCCTGATGGAAGGGAGTGGTGATGAGAAACACTGGGTCTTGCTCTGGTGGGCAGGGCCTTGCTCAGTAAAGCTTTAATCCAGTTGAGGAGGGTTGTGCTTTCTCCCTGGTAGTTTTTTGGCCTGAGGCGACCCAGCCCTCTGGTCTTCCGGGGCAATGGTTGGATTACTGGAGACCTCCAAGAGGGTTTACACCAAAGGGGACCTTCCCAGACTGCTGTTGTCAGTCCCTCCTCCATCCGTGTGGTGAGCCCCTAGTGACCCCAGCCTCTACAGGGACCCTCCAACACTAGGAAACTAGTAGTTTTGGTTCAGTCTCTTGTAGAGTCACTGCTCCTTTCCTCTGAGCCTTGGTGTACACAAGGTTTTGTTTGTGTCCTCTAAGACTGGAGTCTCTGTTTCTCCCAGTTCTGTGGAAGCCTTGTAATCAAATCCGCTGGCCTTCAAGGTCAGATTCACTGTCACTTTGTTGCGTCCCCAAGCTGGGAAGCCTGATATGGGGTTCTGAACCTTCACAACAGTGGGAGAACTTCTTTGCTATTATTGTTCTCCACTTTGGTATTATTTGTTCTCCATTTGGTGGGTATTGGATTTGATTTTATTGTGATTGTGCCCTTCCTGCTGTCTTGCTGTGGCTTCTACTTTGTCTTTGGACATGAGGTATCTGTTTTTCATCAGTTCCAGCATCATCCTGTCGATGATTATTCAACAGCTAGTTGTGATTTTGGTGCTCTTGCAGGAGGAAAGGAGCCCATGTCCTTTTACTCTGCCATCTTTGAAGGTTGAGTTTTAAGCCAGCTTTTTCACTCTCCTCTTTCTCCTTCATCAAGAGGCTCTTTTAATTCCTCTTTGTTTTCTGCCAATAGAGTGATATCATCTGCATATCTGAGATTATTAATATTTCTCCCAGCAATCTTGATTCCAGTTTGTGTTTCATCTAGCCTGGCATTTTGCATGTCTTCTGCATATAAATTAAATAAACAGGGTGACATTATACAGCCTTGATGTACTCTTTCCCCAGTTTTGAACCAGTCCCTTATTCCATGTCTGGTTCTAACTGTTGCTTCTTGACCTACATACAGGTTTCTCAGTGGGCAGGTAAGGTAATCTAGTATTCCCATCTCTTTCAGAATTTTCCACAGTTTGTTGTGATGCACACAGTCAGAGGTTTTAGCATAGTCAATGAAGCAGAGTAGATGTTTTTTCTGGAATTCCCTTTTTCTATGATCCAGCAGATGTTGGCAATTTGATCTCTGGTTTCTCTGCCTTTTCTAAATGCTATTTGTACATCTGGAAATTCTTGATTCATGTACTGCTAAATCCTAGCTTTTGAAGGATTTTAAGCAAAACCTTGCTAGCACGTGAAACAAGTGCAATTGTGTGGTAGTTTGAACATTCTTTGGCATTGCTCTTCTTTGGGATTAGAATGGAAACTGACCTTTTCCGGTCCAGTGGCCACTGCTGAGTTTTCCAAATTCACTTACATGAGTGCAGCACTTTCACAGTATCATTTTTTAGGATTAGAAATAGCTCAGCTGGAATTCCGTCACCTCTGCTAGCTTTTTTTGTACTAATGCTTCCTAAGGCCCACTCAACTTCACATTCCAGGATGTCTGGCTCTTGGTGAGTGACCACACCATCATTGTTGTCCTGGTCATTAAGATCTTTTTTGTGTAATTCTTCTGTTCTTGCCACCTCTTCTTAATGTCTTCTGTGTCTGTTAGTTCTTTACCATTTGCGTCCTTTATTGTGCTCATCTTTGCATGAAATGTTCCCTTGGTATCTCTAATTTTCTCGAAGAGATCCCTCTGGTCTTTCCCATTGTATTGTTTTCCTCTATTTCTTTGGATTGTTCACTTATGGCTTTCTTATCTCTCCTTGCTATTCAGTTGGGTAGATCTTTTTCTTTCTCCTTTGCCTTTTGCTTCCCTTCTTTTTCTCAGGTATTTGTAAGGCTTCCTCAGACAACCATTTTCCTTCTTGCATTTCTTTGTCTTGGGGACGGTTTCCATCACCACTTCCTGTAGAATGATATGAACCTCCGTCCATAGTTCTTCAGGCACTGTCTACCAGATATAGTCTCTTGAACCTTATTCGTCACCTCCACTATATAATTATATGGGATTTGATTTAGGTCATATCTGAATGGCCTAGTGGTTTTTCCCTACTATCTTCAATTTAAGCCCGAAGTTTGCAGTAAGGAGCTGATGATCTGAGCCAGTCAGCTCCAGGTCTTGTTTTTGCTGATTATATAGAGCTTCTCCATCATAATCCATCTGATTTCTGTATTGACCATCTGGTGATGTCCACATGAAAAGTTATCTCGTGTTGTTGGAAAACAGTGTTTGCTATCACCAGTGCATTTTCTTGGCAAAACTGTGTTAGTCTTTTCCCTGTTTCATTTTGCACTCCACGGCCAAACTTGCCTGTTACTCCAGGTATCTCTTGACTTCCTACTTTTGCATTCCAGTCCCCTATGTTGAAAAAGACATCTTTTTTTTGGTGTTAATTTTAGGAGGTCTTTTACGTCTTCAGAGAATCATTTGACTCCAGCTTCTTCAGCATTAGCTGTTGGGGCACAGATTTGGATAATCATAGTGTTGAATGGTTTGCCTTAGAAACAAACCAAGATCATTCTGTCATTTTTGAGACTGCACCCAAGTACTACATTTTGGACTCTTTGGTTGACTGTGAGGGCTACTCCATTCCTTCTAAGGGATTCTTGCCCACAGTAGTAGATATAATGGTCATCTAAATTAAATTTGCTCATTCCCATCCATTTTAGTTCACTGATTCCTAAAACACTGTCTTGCTGTCTCTTGCTTGACCACATCCAATTTCCCTTGATTGATGAACCTAACATTCCAGGTTCCTATGCAATACTGTTTTTTACAGCATCAGAGTTTACTTTCACCACCAGATACCCACAACTGGGCATTGTTTCTGCTTTGGCACAATCTCTTCATTCTTTCTAGAGCTGTTTCTCCGCTCTTTCCCAGTAGCATATTGGACACCTACCAACCTAGGGAGCTCATCTTTCAGTGTTGTATCTTTTTGCCTTTTCATACTGTTCGTGGAGTTCTCAAGGCAAGAATACTGGTTTGCCATTCTCTTCTCCAGTGGACCACATCTTGTCAAGCCCTGACTAGCAGGGATATCTGCTTCAGCTTCCACATAGCTGGATGACATGCCCGGTGCCCTAGTTGTCCCACTGCTAGTCCTCATTAAGTGTGTAAACCTTTACCAGCCATTCATTGGATGTTGGTCATTGTGCTGTCCTGGTGCTGAGGCAGAAGCCCTGCAGGGGTCATTGGGAAGGGGGTCTGGGTAAGGCTGGAGTTGATGGTGGATGATGCCCAGGAGCAGAGGGTGCCCCAGCTTTTCCACTGCCGTTGCCCACCCTGAGGTCAATCTGCTTGCCCAGGAGCGGAGGGCAGCCTGCGGTTATCCAGGTCATTAACAACTTCTTTGTACAGTTAGTTCCAGAAAAACATCTATTTCTGCTTTATTGACTATGCCAAAGCCTTTGACTGTGTGGATCACAATGAACTGTGGAAAATTCTGAAAGAGATGGGAATACCAGACCACCTGACCTGCCTCGTAAGAAACCTGTATGCAGCTCAGGAAGCAACAGTTAGAACTGGACATGGAACAACAGACTGGTTCCAAATAGGAAGAGGAGTACGTCAAGGCTGTATATTGTCACCCTGCTTATTTAACTTCTATGCAGAGTACATCATGAGAAATGCTGGACTGGAAGAAACACAAGCTGGAATCAAGATTGCCGGGAGAAATAACAATAACCTCAGATATGCAAATGACACCACCCTTATGGCAGAAAGTGAAGAGGAACTAAAAAGCCTCTTGATGAAAGTGAAAGAGGAAAGCAAAAAAGTTGGCTTAAATCTCAACATTCAGAAAACTAAGATCATGGCATCTGGTCCCATCACTTCATGGGAAATAGATGGGGAAACAGTAGAAACAGTGTCAGACTTTATTTTTTGGGGCTCCAAAATCACTGCAGATGGTGACTGCAGCCATGAAATTAAAAGATGCTTACTCCTTGGAAGAAAAGTTCTGACCAACCTAGATAGTATATTCAAAAGCAGAGACATTACTTTGCCGACTAAGGTCCATCTAGTCAAGGCTATGGTTTTGCTAGTGGTCATGTATGGATGTGAGAGTTGGACTGTGAAGAAGGCTGAGCACCGAAGAATTGATGCTTTTGAACTGTGGTGTTGGAGAAGACTCTTGAGAGTCCCTTGGACTGCAGAGATCCAACCAGTCCATTCTGAAGGAGATCAACCCTGGGATTTCTTTGGAAGGACTGATGCTAAAGCTGAAGCTCCAGTACTTTGGACATCTCGTGTGAAGAGTTGACTCATTGGAAAAGACTCTGATGCTGGGAGGGATTGGGGGCAGGAGGAGAAGGGGACGACAGAGGATGAGATGGCTGGATGGCATCACGGACTCGATGGACGTGAGTCTGAGTGAACTCTGGGAGATGGTGATGGACAGGGAGGCCTGGGGTGCTACGATTCATGGGTTCGCAAAGAGTCGGACACGACTGAGCGACTGAACTCTGTGCATTCTTGCCACCGCCTGTTAATCTCTTCTGCTTCTGTTAGGTCCTTGCTGTCTTTTTCTTTATTGTGCCCATCTTTTCATGAAATGTTCCCTGGGTATCTCTAGTGTTTTTGAAGAGATCTCTAGTTTTGCCCATTCTATTGTTTTCCTCTATTTCTTTGCATTGATCACTGAGGAAGGCTTTCTTATCTCTCCTTGCTATTCTTTGGAACTCTGCATTCAGATGGGTATATCTTTCCCTTTCTCCTTTGCCTTTCACTTCTCTTCTTTTCTTGGGTATTTGTAAGGACTCCTCAATCACTTTGCCTTGTATTTCTTTTCTTTGGGATAATTTTGGTCAGCACTTCCTGAATATTATGAATCTCTATCTATAGTTCTTTAGGCACTCTATCAGATTTAATCCCTTGAATCTATCACTTCCACTGTATAAACTTAAGGGATTTGACTTAGGTCATACCCGAATGGCCTAGTGGTTTTCCCTACTTTAATTTGAGCCTGAAATTTTCAATAAGGAGCTGATGATCTGAGCCACCCACAGCCAGCTCCAGGTCTTGTTTTTTGCTGACTGTATAGAGCTACTCCATCTTTGGGTGCAAAGAATAGAAACAGCCTGATTTCGGTATTGACCGTCTGGTGATGTCCATGTGTAGAGTCGTCTCTTTGCGTTGTTGGAAGAGGGTGTTATCTATGACCGGTGTGTTCTCTTAGCAAAACTGTTAGCCTTTGCCCTGCTTTACTTTGTACTCCATGGCCAAACTTGCCTGTTAATCCAGGTATCTCTTGACTTATTACTTTTGCACTCCTGTCCCCTATGATGAAAAGGACATCTTTTATTTTTTTTGGGGGGGGGGGTGGATTCTATTTAGATGCTTTTAGTAGTCTCTTAATGTCTTTTGTATTACTGCGATGTTGGTAATAACCTTTTTTAATTTCAGAATTCTACTGATTTGGACCCTTTTCTGTTTATTCTTGATAAGTCTGGCTAAAACTGTATCTTCTTTGGAAAAATGTCTATTCAGATCCTTCATCCACTTTTAAATAGGCAGACTTATTTTTTCATATTAAGCTATATGAGTTCTTTATATACTTTGGATGTTAATCCTTTATCAGATATATTATTTGCAGATATTTTCTCCTATTCAGTAGGTTGCCTTTTCATTTTGTTACTGGTTTCCTTTCCTGTGCAGAAGCTTTTTAGTTTGTTGTCCAATCTGTTTACTTTTCCAATGTCATTTCTTAAAGAGATTGCCCCTTCCCTGCTGTATATTCTTAACTCTTTTGTCATAAATTAACTGATCACATACGTGTAGGTTTATTTCTGGGCTCTCATTTCTGTTCCATTGACCTGTGTAATTGTTTCTATGCCGACAAAGTTATATATATATATACACACACACAATAATTTTGTAATGTTAAGTGGACCCTTACAACATCGGTTTGATCTGCATGGATTTACTTACACCTGAAATTTTCACTGAATACATACTACAGTACTACACAATCATTGAATCCTTGGGTATGGTACTGCAAATATGGAGGGCTGGCTGTTACATTATACACACAGATGACTGAGGAAGACTGGTCCCCTTCAGTTCAGTTCAGTTGCTCAGTGTCCGACTCTTTGTGAGCCCATGAATCGCAGCACGCCAGGCCTCCCTGTCCATCACCATCTCCTGGAGTTCACTCAGACTCATGTCCATCGAGTCCGTGATGCCATCCAGCCATCTCATCCTCGGTCGTCCCCTTCTCCTCCTGCCCCCAATCCCTCCCAGCAATAGAGTCTTTTCCAATGAGTCAACTCTTTGCATGAGGTGTCCAAAGTACTGGAGCTTCAGCTTTAGCATCATTTCTTCCAAGGAAACCCCAGGGTTGATCTCCTTTAGAATGGACTGGTTGGATCTCCTTGCAGTCAAAGGGACCCTCAAGTCTTCTCCAACATCACAGTTCAAAAGCATCAATTCTTCGGTGCTCAGCCTTCTTCACAGTCCAACTCTCACATCCACACATGACCACTGGAAAAACCATAGCCTTGACTAGACGGACCTTAGTCGGCAGGGTAATGTCTCTGCTCTTGTTGAAGGGCCACCTGTAGTTTGAAATGAGGGTGTGTGATGCCTCCAGCTTTCTCAAGAATGCTTTGGCTATTCAGTGTCTCTTTTGGTTCTGTATGAATTTTAGAATAGTTGCTTCTACTTTTGTGAAAAATGCCATTGGAATTTTGTTAGGAATTGCACTGAATTAGATTGCTTTGGGTAGTTTGGACATTTTAACAAAATCTTCCCATTAACAGAGAGTTATCTTTTTATTCAATTTCTTTCACTAATATCTTGTACTTTTCAATATACAGGCCTTTCACCTCCTTGGTTAATTCATTTCTAAGTATTTTATTCTTTTTTATATAACTGCAAAAGATTTTATTATTATTAGCATATAAAAATGCAACATTTTTTGCATTGATCCTGTATCCTGAAACATTACTGAATTCATTTATTGTAAGTTTTTTTCTAGAGTCTTAAGGGCTTTCTGTATCATATCTTTTATAACTAGTGACAGTTTTAGTTTTTTCTTGCCAATTTGGATGTGCCTTTTATTCGTTTTTCTTGGTTAATTCCTCATTAGGGCTTTCAGTACTCTGTTGAATGTAAGTGGTGAAAGTAGGCATCCTTGTCTTGTTCCTGCTGTTCAGAGGAAAAGCTTTCAGCATTATACTGTTAAATATGATGTTAGTTCTGGGACTGTCATATATGGCCTTTGTTATGTTGAGGTATGTTACTTCTGTCCCTACTTTTGAGTGTTTTATTATGAATTGATGTTGAAGTCTAGATATCAGATATTTTCTTGCATCTAATGAGATGCATATGATTTATATTCTTCATTTTGTTAATTCTTGCATCCCTGGAATAAATCCCACTTGATCTTGGTGTATGTGTGGCCCGCTTCTTAGTATATTGTTGAATCTGGATTGCTAATATTTAGGTGAGGATTTTTACATTTGTGTTCACTAGGGATATTGGCCTGAAGATTTCTTGTGGCATCTTTGTCTGGTTTTGGTATCAGGATAATGCTGGCCCTGTAGACTGAGTTTGGAAGAGTTTCCTCTTTTTTTTTCTTTCTAATTTTGGAAGAGTTTGAAAAGGTTGGGTGTTAATTCTCCTTAAAATGTTTGGTTGAATTCACCAATGAAGCCACTTAATTCTGAACTTTGTCTGTTGGGGAGTTTCTGATTACCAAATACAGTCTCATTACCAGTAATGTCTGTTCAGATTTTTCACAACTGACTTGATAGGCTGTTACGTCTCTAGGAATTTGTCCATTTCTTCTAGATCATCTAATCTCTTGGCATATTATTCATATTGGTCTTTTATGATCCTTAGTATTTCTGTGGTACCAATTATAAAATATCTTCTTTCATTTCTGATTTTATTTATGAGTCCTCCTTTTTTTTCTTGCCTTAGGATGCTGTTTCCTTACCTAGTTTAGGCAAGCTTTGAGCCATTTATCTTCAAATAATTTCTCTGCCCATTTCTGTCTTCTTTCTGGGAGCCCTAAAATGTGAATGTTAGCCTTATTTGATAGTTTCCCATAAAACCCTTACCCTATCTTTTTTTCATTTTTTTCCCCTCTTGCTGCTCTGATTGGGTGAATTTCACTGCCTTGTCTTCGACTTGGTGATTAATTCTATTTAGTCTCCTGCTGAACTTTTCAATTTCATAGTGTACTTTTCATATTCAGTTCAATTATTTTCTTTCAGCTCTGTGACTTATATTTGATACTTTGTCTTCCAACTCTTCATTGAAAGTTTCACTGTATTCATTTATTCTACTCGTTTGGTGAGCATCTTCATAATCATTTCTTTGAACATAAATTACTTATCTCCATTTTATTAAGTTTGCCTCTGCCCCAACCCCTGGAGCTTTTATCTTATTGTTTATTTATCTTATTGTTTATTCCTCTCTCTCTCCATTTCTTGACTCCCTGTGTTGGTTTCTTGCAGTAGATAAAACAATGACCTCTCTGTCTAAAAAGAATGGCTTTTTGTGGATGAAACTTGTTCAACTCTGCCCTAGCCTCTTGTTCTCTCAAACTTTTGTGATTGTCCACACAGCCTATCATATTGTTAACAGCTCCTAGTAGTTGAGGGTGTGCCTAGGGAGGTTCTCATTACCTAGATTCAGGCTGATTAGAAGTCAGATCCTCAGGCAGCAACTTTTAAAAGTATGGACATGTATGCAGTCCTATGGGACTGCAAACGTAAACCTTGTTGGCCACCAGAATCAGGAAATTTGGAGGTGTGCCTGGGTGGCAGTCAAAAAAGTTGTGCCTCCAGACACATGTATAAGCTCTTTTCTGGGAAATACCAGCCATCTGGAGCAAGGCAGGAGTGCCAGGATGGCATCTGTAGCCTATATGCCCTGAGAATAACTTTGGAGGCCTCAAACTGTATGCCAGACCTGAAGTCTGCTTCTCAGGTCATAGCTCCAGGACAGATAGAAGCTACATCACAGAAAGACTAGGGTGAGAGGTTACTTCAGTCTGCTCTCTGTGGCCATGCTCTGCCTAGAACCATCTCTATGATAATCACAGTCCTGTGGGACCCAGGAATGTAAGCCCCCCCGGCTATCACAGCCAGGCAATCAAGGGGCATCCCCCGCTAGGCAGAAGCTGCAAAGAGTAAGGACTGGGTGGGAAAATGAGGATACCAAACGTGTAAAGCTCCCCTCTGGGAGGCACTGGCACTCTAGAGCATGGCAAAGGGAGAGCCTGAAGATAGTACCTCTCTCCCAGACTTCTGCAAAATATTCAGACAGCCCCAGATGAGTGATTAATCAGAAGACTGTCCCTCAGGCTGCAGACATGATTTTTAATAGGCCCTCATTCTTTCATAAAGACTGAGCTCCTGGGTCCAGTGCCTCTTGCTGTGCTCTGCAGATGGCAGCTATTTAAGAACTTTTTCTCCATTCACTACTGTTCCATGGGACCCGTTGTCATAAGCCCCATGGTTACCAGGACCAGGGAGTGTGGAGGTGCCCACTGGCAGCAGCCACAAAAATCAGAACACAGATTTTTCTGGTGACACTGATTGTTATAGTCCCAAGGGTCCAGGAATATATGCTCTCCTGGCCTCCAGAACTAGGTGGTCCAGAGGTGTCCTCTGGGCAGTAGCCAGCAAAACCAGGGCATCAGATGTGAACCCTCTTGTCCAGGAGATACTTGTACTCTGGGGCATGGGCATGAAAACAGCACTTGCCTGTTCTCTGTCCCCACCAACTAACTCCTACACGTGTATGTCAGAGTAGATGCCTTTTCTCAGGCAGACTGATGCTTCAGTTTAAGCAGGTGAGCCTCCTTCACTTTATGTCTGGGTGTGATCTGTTGCTTCTGAGCTGGGCCCTGGGCAGGAGAGAGTCTGAGCAGACTAGCCTCTGAAGAATCACTTCTCAGATCACTACAGTTTGGGTCTCAGGACACAAGCCTCAATGGTTATCAAAATCAGATGGGGGCTTCTCTTCCAGGTGCAAGTCTTAAAAGTTGGAGCGCCTGATGTGGGGTTCAAACTCCTCATTTCTCATCAAGAAGCTCTGGGTTTTCAGTTCTCTTCCAATTTGGGACCCACTGGGGGTGGGGGTTATGGTGAGTTTGTTCCAGCCTCTCCTACCTGCTTGCTTGATGTGTGATTGTCACTCAGCCAGTGATGAGGAATTTTCTATTGTATAACTGTAGACACAGTGTGTCTGTGATAAAAGGTAAGTTCAGGATCTTCAGGATGGGGTTTGACATCTTGAACTGGAATCACCACCCTGAACTAAGTTTCTTGACAGTGTAGGCTGTATTTTTTATTCTTCAAAATATACATCATTGTGTTTTGCCAGTGATATATATTAGTGGCTTAAAGATGATACTTTAGATGAGGGCAGCGGGGGGAGATACATAGAAGTCTTGAAGGCTGTGACAACTGGATTTTTATGACTGTGATGAAAGCCTACCAAGTCTTTTCTCTGAAAACACTGTCAGCAAACCACAGGGTGACTCTCTGGATCATGGCAGAGATGCCTCCTTATCTCCACTATTCACCCTCTCCCTTTTGAGTAACACAGTGGCTGAAATTGAACTAAGTACACAGCCATATAGCTAAAGATGCCATATTCAAGGCTCTCTTCAGGCCATCTAAGGTTTCAACCTAAAAATATTTATACTTACCTTGTAATTGGTTTCTTTAGATGATTTAAATACCTTTTTTTCCTGGAATTTATGGCTTTATTTAGACTAAGATCGCCTTGCAGCGAGACAAGGGACTAAATTTTCTAACCTTTTGAACATAGACTTCCAAACAGTATTCTGTAAATGGTAGGCATTCAATAGACTTTTTAGCAAATCTGAAAACCAAAATGACTCTTACAAAGATTCAAAGTATATAAAAAACAGTGCTCATTTAAAAAGACATACGCTAAAAGAACATGAAAATACAGCATTTATTACCAACAAAGTAGCATTTCCCACAAAGTTTTTTTCCAGTTACACCTGCAGATACATAGTAGCAGGACAAAATTACACCTTTTTTTTTTTTTTTTGGCCATGCTGCACAGCTTGCAGGATCTTAGTTCCCCGACCAGGGACTGAACCTGGGCCCTTGGCAGTGAAAGCACAAAGTCCTAACCACTGGACCACCAGGAATTCCCCCAAATTACATTTTTTTAGACACTAAAGATTCATACTCCAAAGAAAATGAACACACGTCCAAAAGACAATTAGAAAGCAGCAAGAAATCTTTCCTTTTAATGCAAAAACCTTAGGCAAATCAATTAAGATTTTGTCATTACAAATAATTGCTTGTCACCTTTTAGGGTTTTAAATATTTTATTCATCAAATAAGACTATTATATGAAGTTTTTACAATTTTTAATTAAAATCAACTTTTTCAGAAAATATGTGAAGTTTCAAGTGGCTGAGTTATTGTGCAGAACTTACTATTTTATTAATGTTAAAATACATAATTTATTCTTCGAAGCTCAACTTTCAGTGTAAAACCAAGTATTTGTCCACTAGAGATACAAATGCTTATAAACAAGGTTTGGAATAATTACTGGCATATGTAAACTGAAAAAAATCTTCAAACTTTTCTCACATTGATGATCATTTTGTAGAAATAAGATGACTGGCACTTAGACAATAAATGAACTACACCAAGCACATATTAGTAAAGGTACTTTGATGGAAAACAAAGTATTAACAACAAAACATTTGGTAACAACATTCATTTACTAACATGTTACCAACATTTTCAATGTTTACATGAGTTGTTTGCACTAGTAAAAATGTTATTTTAAAATATTTTCATAGTACATGCATTAGACTTAATTTAAGAGGGGAAGGTTCTTTTAAAATTTTTATAAAGAAAAAAATAGCTTTTTAAAGAGAAAATGTCCAAATAAGAGGATGAAGACTTTCATTACTTTTTGACTTAACAAGAATATAAATTTCAGTAGCTATTTAAGAACATATAAAACCCAAACTGAATGCAATTTTTCAATTTAGTCAAGCTACCAAGTCAAAAAAATAATTGTCATTACCTCTACAGATCCAATCCACCGTTTAAAGATATGTCCTTGCTCCAGTTCTTTATTTTACAAGATTTTAAAGAATAGAATGTTTTGGCACTGTTAATTAGTATAACTCAGAGATAAACAAATGATTTTCTAATCTGATTCTTCCATGCTCCAAGAACAGTTTAAATTAGATTTTCTAAGATACTGGGGTAGGATCAACACTGTAAATTAAAAGGACCTACATAAGCTTAAGGTCTAAAAATATTATGGTTTTAAACAAATCAATGCTTTTGCTCACTCTACGTAACACTGAGAAATTTTAAATATAAACTGTAGAAACCAGTATAAGAAATGTTAAGAAAAATTTTACTAAAAATAATTATAAAAATGCTGTAGAAATTTAAGATGTAAAAATTGACTTTAAATTAAAAAAAGAAAAAAATGATTAACCCTAAAAAGACCCACCCACATTTTACAGGGTTATTCTTTAAAAATTCTTGCCACTTTATTCTCTGTCAATCTTTTGGTTGGATTTTGCATCATCTAGTGGCCATCTTGTGGCATTTCAAAGAAGTCCTGCTCCCAGTACTTTTCCCTCCTTTGAGATACCAATACAATTACAGTATCAAGTTTCATAAAACTGTTTTTTTTAAAGGTCCCTAAAATCCCATTTCCTAGTGGAGATAAGGTAATCTTTTTAATAGGAAGAAATGAATAGATTTGTCATAAATTATTACTATACATTAGACATTTCCATACCAAATTTTAAAAATTATAACACTGGGAGAAACTAGGACTTAAGCTGTAGAGTCATCTTTAGACTCTAAAAGTAGTTAAAATTACTCTGCAAGTAAAGCTCAGGGTTCCCCCATATCAACTAAACTTCTTGTAACTGATAATCCCTTCCACTGTAGTTCTGATTTGAGTAGCAAATACTGTAAAAGTGGGGACCCAGTCACTTATTGTCAGAGTGCTAAGGACACAATATTTAAATTTTACTACCAGATGATGTTCCACAGAAAGAAGTTATTATGGTCTCTCTTCATCAACCCATTTGTATCTAATAGCAGGTTTCAAAAGTAACTGATCCTTTAGTCTTAATGAATCTGACTTTTATTCAGTTGAGCCACACTTACATATAGGATTTAACAGAAAAGTCCCAAAGTTCCTGCCCTTCACTTTCATTGAGAAGGCTGAGTGAATGTAATACGGCGCCGCCGCCTTTGGAAAGCCTTTAAATTCCATCTGTTTGGTTCCAGCATATGAGGACCATTGTAGACAAACAATACTGTCATCTTTTCAGAATAAGGAAGATTTTGAAGGAGCTGTGAAGTGTTAAAACAAACTGTCACAGAATGCTATATATTAAGCACAACTTTCTGAACTTGCATGTGTAGAGTCAAATATTTTATTTGTAAAATTAATGAAACTCTTAATGAAGTTCTCAACTCAACATACACCCTGCCAGATGGTGATTTTTATTTGAATTACCATATCTGAAACCTGGCCTAAGGATTCGTCAACATATCTTCGGAGCCCTCTATATTCACAGGCCAATGGGATCACACTGCTTCCTAGGCTGACCCTGGAAAAGTATATCCTCCAGAACTTTCCTAGGATAATTTCACTCTTTTATCCACAAAACACCTTTCAAGCAACTTCTATAGTCCAGGTACTGTAATAGATTGGTAGCCTGAAAAGTGTATTAACAGGGTGGTTTGATTTATAGGCCAACTAACAGATCTAGCTATTCCACACAGTATCTGTTGGAATAAGAAAAGATTATACTATTTGATAAAAACTGAATTTAAGATAGGATCTCCAATGAAATTTCTTTTAAAAAATCTGATTATATTAATAAAAACATCTTTGATTGCTATACAGCAGTTTCATAATTGACCCATAGCACAAGAGGTAACAAAAGAAAATTTCCCATTGTAATGGTTCTGTAAAGGTTAAGTCTGTTTTTTATGTGAACAGAAGATTTTGAGGATACTTAGGATTTCCTCTGAGCCAGGACAGAGCAAAACAGGCCTTTCTGAGGAAATGAGGAGGACCAGTGCTTTCTGGCATTTTTCAGTGCTAGGAGAGGAAATTCCCTAGAGGAAGAATAAATGCCAAAAAAGCAGAGGAACTCTCAGCTCTAGAACATAATGCTATGCCTACTACTTTCTTCCTCTAATGATAAGGTTTCTGATTAAGTACGTTATTGGAACTTGTCCCCCTTTACTATAATCTATTTTGGGACTGTTCCTGCTCTTATTTACACATACTGGGCCAAAATCTGCTACATGTTTTAGCCATAAGGGACTTCCAAGTAACGTGAGTATTTTTAGATTCCTTATTACCTACCTTTGGTGTAATAAAGAAATACTGAGATGTGTTTTCTTTACAAGCAGTATTTACAACCATTTCAAACACTCTTCGTTCATTAATTGGGTCCATTCCCTAAAGACAGACAATAATAATGATTAGATTTAAATCTATTACAAGATACAGTGAAACCCAATAAAAGAATAACCAATACCTGATTGATTTCATCAACTACTCGAAATGGACATCTATTGAGCTCCTGAAGTGCCATCAAGTATAACATAGTAGAAACACTTCTTTCACCTCCACTTTGATGATGAGGAGTTAATTCATGCAACTGAGTACTACTGCGAAATTTAACTCTAATTCGAATTCCATATTTATCATAGTCTTCCTACAAAACATTTAAAAAGTTGATGAAAGGTGAGTTTTCTCTGGCAATTTTATACTGTTTTTTGAAAATAAATTGAAGTTCTTTACTCTTATAGTTGACTTATTCATGATATCAGTTTTATCTAAATAGATCTTTGGAGACCTCTAGAGCTTGTAGAGAGCAAGTGGTTCTAATATTGTTTCAGTTTATTTATAACATAGTCAATAAAAAGTACGTGCTTTATAGAATGGTTCTGAAGATTAAAGAAGATAAACCTAGAAATGCTTGGCACAGTTTCTGGCACAAAGGAAATATATTATAAATTACAAGTTATTACAATACATTTCTTCCTTCTAGCAAGCCCAGAATATGTAGATGACAATTCTCTTGGCAGGTCTAATATTTTACTAAAACTTACAGTTACATGATGTTTGCAATCCTTATGTTTCATAATAAACAGATAAAGGAGTAATGCTTTATTAGGGAAAATTTTCAACATTTACAAAATTAGAACTCCCAAATAAGCTCAATCAACTGGTCTCAACTGTGATCCATACATGACCAATCTTGCTTCATCTATAGCTCCACCCACTCCTCTTTCCCAATTATTTTGAAGGACATCCTTGTTCATCTCTTCATATAGTTCTTAATGGAAATCTTATTTTACCCACAATTGCAATGCATGAAACGTATATAGTTCAAGAAATCAGTACCAAATTTTTAAAGTATTTTTGTTCTTATGAACTCAAATTCTTGATCAAAAGGAAACCACTGATACTATTCTATATTTCAGTTATGTTTGCCAATTTGTATATGACTCTTCAAACTTGAGGAGTAGTGATTTCAAAAAGCAATGCATTTGTTCATCACAACTGAATAACCATTACTTAGACTGGATATGGAAAGAGTCTGTAAGGTATTAGTGGCTAATCTCAGATGTCACCAAGAAGAACATCCTCAAAACAACAAGTGACCCTGATGGAATCCTATATACGGTCTCTTCTTTCGTTTGGACATTTCTTTTTTTATAAGAACAATTTTCAGATATAACTTTAGAGTAAATAAACAATTTAAATATACTTTTAGTGTATAATTAAAATTCTTGTCAGGAAACATATCAAATGCAATTTTACCTCATTTTCTGTATGGAGGTCAACTTCACCAGCACACTGCATAGAACTAAAAAAATAGCTAAATTTTTCATTAATTTTTTCTACCAGCTCTTTTAAAGGATTAAGCCACCTTTCTTTTACCTGTAAGTAAAAGCAATATAAAAATACAAAGTAAAAGAAGTGTTATTACATTGATACAAAACTTTTTATAAAAAATTATATCAATCTAGTCCTGAGAACATACATTTTCTTAGAAATGTTATCATTTCATTTTGCATTATTCTACATTCCCATATTATTAATGCACATGAGAAAAAGTTGAATAATTACCTGTGAAATGTTTTCCCTATATTTTTCCAGTTCAACTTTCTTTATCTTTAGTTCCTCAGTTAATTGCTCTATTTCTTCTTCTCTTTTCGTGTATTCCTCAACAACCTGGCAGAAAAAAAATCTTTAAGAATAATCTACCAAAGGATAAAGGTACAAAAAATTTTGCATCAATTAAAACATTAATTGAAAATGCTACTGTTTGTATGCAGTTAATTTATGTTCTTGCAACATACTAAAAATGTCATTTTTTTATTTAAAAAAAAAAAAAAGACATCTCAGTATTTCAGGTTAGCCCAAGTATTCTTTTTATAAAGAAAAGGAACAGAACACTGTGTTCCTTAGGAAGAATCTATTTAAAATTCTAATAGATTCAGAATCTGGCATTTAAAAGTACATTGTACTAGAGTTCTTGGTAATAATAAGCTAGACAGCAGGAACAGAGTGGGAGGCAAGTACTGGAGGGAACTGTGTGTGTGGGGGGTGGGGGCAGTTGTGCTGGTGGTGGCGACTGCCGGAGGCATTAGGGAAAGAAGCATACTGTAGGATTGAGTCCTGTGAAGCAAGATGCTCTTGATCTTTCCTCAGTTAATAAAGCATCAATTTCATCCAAGGTGTTCGGAAGATCTTGGAAAGCCTAAAGAATGAAAACACTGTCCATTATTATACGTGGTACAGTGAAAACAGTTCAATTCAAATAATTAAAATGAAAATATTCTGTTGAGTGTCTGCTATATGTTGAACAGCATGCTAGCACAACACAGTAAGGAATCAAAGGAATTACAAACATGGCTTTTTGCTTTCAAAAAGGGGTTTATACTTTAGAAGAAAACAAAATGTATATACTTAATAACATGAGCTAACACCTTAAGGCAATGTATTGATGTTGAGTATTAAAATAAGCAGTACACATCATACTGGTTATGGAATTTGGAGAAAGGAATTATCAGTTCATGCTACAGGAGCTACAAGAAACAGAATTCAGAGGCCTAGAATTCATCTCTGGGCCTTAAAGCAAACAGCTACGGAAAAGTAAGGCAGAGGAGAGATAGGAGCTTGGAGAAAAAGAAAGAGCGCTGCATACCATGGGGGGTGAGGAGTTGTGTCCATTTGGAATGGTGGGTACTTGCTGAATTGGTAGAATGGGTCCAGAATATGTGGGGCATTGAAAGAGAGCAAGAAGTTAGAACTTTATACTGTACTTGTGAAGAACTATAAAAGCATCCTAAGAATCCAATTACTTTGACAGTAGAATTTCACCATAGTACTATCTTCTGAGACTATACAATAGCGACAAATTAGAGCAGTGTGGGGGCAGGCAAGCAGTACAATGTTTTGTCGGCACAACTTGCAGAAGTTTATGTACTACAATGTACAAAATGAATCTTAAAACTCTGAAAAAGATCCTAACATGCTACATTAATTCTTAACCTGTCTTTTTTCCCTCTAACCATCTGGAAAGCAGTTCAGCTTCTATAAGCTTTCAGATATTTATAGTTTATTTTGTTGAACCTAACTTGTCCTTTGAGCTTTGAACTCATGTGCCACACACTTATTTCATATCTTCATTTGATTCTAATAGACAAATTTAAGATGGTGAAACAAATCTGCAACTTACCCACCTTCCCCACCAATTTGAGCAGACCTATTTGTCCTTCGATCTTTCCCATCTCAGTAATTCGCAAAATTTAGGGATTCTCTCTCTACCCTTCAATTCAAAACCATTAGTAAGTCATGCTGGTTCTGTCATTAAAAGATACCTCAAGTCTGTAAACTGCTCTGTCTTTTGTGCTTCCACTCTAATCCACACCACAAGAGTCTCTTGCCTGGTCCAAAGCAATAATCCCCTAAATGGTCATCTTCCATTCTTGTATCCCTACTTTATTCTCCAGATTGCAGCTGGAGTGCTCTACAAACGGCTGTCCTACCTCTATCGATCTTCTGTTTAAAGCTCTCCAGTGGACTTCATCTCAAAGTAAAGCCCAAATTCCTTCTATGGTCTATAAGGCCCTACAGGATCTGACTTCTGCCCTCCTTGGATAATAAATTTTAGCCTAAGATTCTTTCTATTCTGAAACAAGCCAAACATACTTCTGCCTCAAGAGCTTTGAATGAGCTGTCTTCTCTACCTGGAATGCTTTTCCTTCAAACCTTCACTTGACTGATTTCTTCTGTTCATCCAGGACTCATCTAAAATAGTATCTTCTCAAAGGGGCCTTCTCTGACACTGGCCTCTTACCGTGTATTCTTCTTCTTCTTAGCACCTCCTGCTATTCCCAACATAATCTATTTGCTTTTTGATTTGTTCTCCCCACCCTCCAGACTAGAATATAAATTTCAAGACAGAACAAAGTATGTGTTTTGTTCAATGTGTGATAGAAGGTAATCAAGGCATTACCCCTACCTATCAGATAAAGCTTCAGGTCAAGGGGCTACCTACTCAGTGTAGAACTGGCAGGAAAGGGCAGTATCTTCTCATTTTACTAACTAAATGATATGTCAGTATATAAAGTACACATAATGAGAAGAAGGAAAGGCTCTTTTCTTTACCAACAGATGTTAGTCATAAAGAATCCACTCCCAAAGAACCCTAAATAAACACCCTGATTTCCAGGAAAAGATTTTCATTTTGTCTTTGTTGTTCTATAACCTCTATGTACTGTTTCTTATATATCAATTACTAGTACTACATTTCCAGGAAAAATTATGTCCCATCTCCCAAACCTCTCCTAAAAAGGTGCTTGGAGAAAAAAGCTTTTTATTGGATGAATGTTTTGGTAGAAATAGTTTTGCAAAATGATACGCATATCTGAATAACTTTAGTACTAAGCAATAAGACTAAATGGTGTCCATTTGAATATCATGAAGAAAAAATTTGTTGAGCAAAATTACATGCATACTCAGTTAAAAAATGGCGGCGGGGGGAACTCTCACTTTTTATGGCAGATCATGTTTTACATGGCCCTGTACAATGCCTAACACACTTTAAGCTTAAAAATACTGTGTTAAATATGTTAACTTATAGCATTATATATTTTTATACTTACTGTCTGATATTCTTGAGGAACAGTCTGCTCTGCACCCAGGTTACATACTTGCCTAGCTCTCTTCATAAGTTCCTTGCATTTCTGCAATAATCTCTGTCTATTTTCATCCAACTCAATGAAATGTTGCTATTTTAAGAAAAAGAAGTATTTTGAAAATTTGTAAGTTACTGTTAAATCAGAGGGTTCTTTTATGAATAAATATCACCACACTGTATCACATGTATTACTGAATTTTGATAATAGTAAGCAAATCATCCAAAAACCGTATCTCAAATTATGACTGATTTTATTGCTAAAATTTGAACTTAAACTTCAAAATATATTAGGACATTAATAATATGGCATTCTTGAATCCCTAACAGCTTTGAAATTTAAACAATTGCCTTTTTATGAATGTTTAACCTATGTATAATTATACTCTAGTAAAACAATACATACAATACATAGGCTTCCTATCAGAAAACTCAGCAGAACCTTTCAATGTTTTCCAAGTGCCTTTCATGTAGATCATTTATTCATGGACCCATTCATTCCTTCACCAAATAATTACTGAGAACCTATTAAATATCAGTATTTTATCATGTATTAAGCATAGAAAGTTGAATAATAAGATGCACAGTCATTTTCATAAAGACACAGCACAGCAACATCATCCTTTGTATTTTTGGAGATTAAATAAAAAAGGAACTAAACTTGTGTAATCTTATTCACATCCATCACACAGTGTGTGTCTGGTCCTTCCTCCCTCCATTCCTTGTCAAATTTGGAGTTCAGACATCAGTGATCTTCACAACGTTTAATATACAAGCTTGCAAATTCTACTTCAATCAATCAAATAGTAAACAATGGTAGTGGAAATATACTGTTTACTTGATAAAGGTCCCCCCACCCCACACCGCGAAATACATATATATCATCTAAATCGAAAAAAAAGTCTTTCCTAAAGTTCAGTTTTTGTGGGAGAGTAGCAAGCAGGCAGGTAAAGAACATTAGATGAAAACACAGTTTCTAAATTTGATAGTAGGATAAAAAAATTTAACAACTTCCAATTTTTATAACATGAATCTTGATGTAAATCCATACATGTTTCATGCTAGGGAGCGCATTAAGCACCTTGATGTATTATTAAACTTACTATCACAATAGCCCTGCAAGTTAGGTATTGTAATATCTGTGGCTGAAAACAACAGGCTTGGAGTGGTCAGGAAACCTGTTCAAAGTTAAAAACTAAGTAACATGTTCATCCATCTGTCTACCTCCATATCTGGATTTATGTGTAGTCAGTTTATTAACTTGTAAAAATAATCCAGATGATAGTGACATACCTCTGGAAATGTTTAATGGGTTTGGATCCCTTTCCCACTATTCGCCCTCCAATAATTTGAGGAAGTTATTAAACTCAATGGTGTTTTGTTACCCCTAAGTTCCTTCATGAACACAACTCTACTGAAATTCTGTGTCAATCTTTTTTGTGTGTGCATTTGTTTTTCATGATCAGGGTAAAAGACAAATCCCAAAGTGGGGTGAGGGGAAGAAAAGAAGGAAGGAAATAATCTCCCTTTGTTTCAAATGAAGACCAGCAAGAGAATAGCTAAGAGCAAGCGTGGGTAAGTGACAGAAAACATGAGAAGGAAAAAGAGCAAATGAAAGACAAAATGAACTACTATAGACTTACTCTTCTCTGTATCTCTCACTCGTCATTCTTGACTATTTAAAATGCATAGTTGGTGACTATGATCAGTTAGTAACAAGCACTTACCAAAACACAGTACAAGGAAGAAAAGAGCCCTACAAAAGGGTTGGTAAGACAATTATAACTAAAAAGTGTTTAATAACTTTCAGATTAACATATAAAAAAAAGAGAAACAATGATATAAAATATTGCCAAGGAAATAGAAAATAAAGGCAAGAAGATCAGTAATGGAAAAACCTGTCAGGGAGTTTGTGTATATGTCCAGGTAAGAAAATCTAGTGTGACAAGTAGCTAATGAGATGATTTCCCTGGAGAGTATAATTAAGAACCTTTCTACTCTCCAGAGTAATCAGCTCAACTCAAAAATATTACTGCTTCTGCTGCTACTAACAATATGGACAGGAGATTCCCCTGTCAGGTTAGGGAAGGCAGCAGGTGTAGAAGTCTTTATTCTGATTATATATGTATGCTAAACATCCTGCCATTTTTATTTGAAAGATTACTTATGCACAAGTATCTTATATCCTTGTGGCCTGAGTATCTTTGACATACTCAGTTCAGTTCTACTATAAACAATATTGAAATTCTCCCTCATTTCCCTCTCCCAAAGCATCTAACCTGAGGTAGTATCCTTTTATTTCCTAATAGTACCTACAGGACAGTCAGCAAATATATTGTTTTACTTACTTGTCTCCCTTCTTCTGTGTTTAAGTGTGGTGCCTTTAGCTACCGTGTCAGCCTTCTGACCACATAACACATGCTTGCTGTCTCCTTAGCCTGCCCAGCAGTTCTAGTTCTCCTCAGTAAGCAACTTTGTTCTGCAAGGCAGTTTCACGTGAGTTGCTAGTTCACAGGACCTGCATCACCCCAGCACCACCTGACCTTTCTGCAATCTAAAAGTCACCTTCCAGTTTCAGCTGCTCTGAAGTTGGTCTGCTGAGCTTTCTACACCAAATGGGGCCTCTTTTCTTAAAAGATGAGAACCTCCTGGTGACTTAGTTTTTGGGTTCTTTGAGCCTTCCCTCTGTTTCTTACCACATACTTTCTAATACCATACCAGTCTTGCTGCTGCTGCTGATTATCTCACCTACCGATATTCTGGGGTTCATGGCTGTCGTAAAACACAGAACTTGACTGATGTTTGTCCCTGGTTCTTGGGAGGAAGACTAAAATCCTAGGAAGTTTCTGAGTGACAGAGTGTCTGAGTTTATGCTAAGGAGTGACTCAGGATGGGGGAAGTCAATGCCAGAAAGACAAATCATGTGACTAAAGGGTTGGGGCTTTGAGTCTTATTATTATCCCCATCCAGTCTCTTAAACTGCAGAGAGAAGGGCTAGAGACCGAGTTTAACCATATGGCCAATGATCCAATCAGTCATGCCTAGGTAATGCAACCCGGTAAAAATTCTAAACACTGATGTGCTAGGACAGCAACAAATTATTTCACCAGAAAAGGGCATAGAAACTGTGTGCAGGACCCTCCCCGCCCTATAAGCCTTTTGACCAGTAGGGATTTGTATTGTTTATATAATAAAACTGCAATTGTTGAGAACAGCCTTTTCTTCAGTTCTGTGAGCCATTCCAGTAAATTAATGAACTTGGGGGAGCCATGAGAACCCTTGAATCAGTCACCAGTTGGTCAGAAGTGCAGGTGGCATCTGAAGGGCAGTTTTATTAAGGACTAAGCCCTTAACCTAGCCTCATGCTAATCCTGGGCGATGAATGTGAGAATATTCTGCAGTGCACCTACAGGGACAACTTTAAGCTGAGTCTGTTGTATACATTGTCTGCGGGCTTGCTGTTACGTCATCATAGTATCCCAGTTGCTCTTCTATTTTGGGGAACGGATTTGAAAGACTCAAAAACTATGTCACTCTTACGACCTCATTTTGTTGCTTGTTCTTCTTTGGAATTTATGTTAACTTAGTACATCACCCCCTGTCCTCCCCCATTTCAATATTTATCATTAACAGAAGATTAAATCACTGGGATCACACACTAAGGCCATTCTTAGTGTTGACTAGAACTCATCTGTAGTTTAGGGGACACAAACTGCAATAAAAGCTACTAGTTGCTTCTTGGCAATAGTACTATAATTTGTATCAGCTAAGATAGCAGACATGGTAAGATTTTGGTTTTCAAATGACTAAATCAGGTACTCTTTTTGTTATTTAATTGGGGGAGGGTGGTAATCATCAAAAGTGTACACAAAGGGTTTCAAATATTACTTCTTAATCAGCAGAGTACATGAAATCTGTAAACAGCATACCCAAAACTGCACACTGCAAGGCATGATATATACATACATGTGTATATATAGTATTCAAACTGAAGTCCTGAAATAAAAAATAAAAGCAATAATTTTACCTCTGTGATACGTAGCTGTGATGAGGTTGCTATATAATCTGATTCCAATTTGTTCTTCTCAGAGATCACTGTAGTATTTTGAAGAATTAAATCTACTTTTTGTATATGTAAAGCAGTACAATTCTAGGAATAAAAACCTCTATGAGTTTTATTTTACAACAATATAGTTTCTTAACATTTTTCTAATGCGATTGATACTTCTCTCCAATCTTAAATAGTTCTCCTTTGAGTCATTTTGAATAAACCAATTTAGCTTAATGAGCACTTTTAATCAATTTACTGATCTGTAAATAGAAATGTCAAACAGAGAAAGTTGAAATTACCTATAAAAATCTCTTGCTAAGATTTTACTATCGACTTGCAACCACAAAAACATGACTAAAATGAAAATGTCTTATTTACCTTTATCAAGTTTGTTAATTCAGTAACAAGTTTTGCTTTTTGAACATTTATTTCTTTGATTTTGGTACTTGCTTTTCGTTCTTCCTCTTCAAGATTGCAAGTATCCTGTTCCATCAGCTTTAAACTGTATGAAAAGCATAATGATGTAGAAATCAGAGAAAACACAAGGATTGAGCCCAAATTCTCAGGTTTCTTGCTGCTTTATGGTCTATGTAGCAATACTATTCAGATGTTAACTGATAGCTTCCTGATTAAGCATTTTATGCAATCACTCAGGATCAAAAACTATTTTTTGAGATGTATTAAGTGCCACAGGATCTAGAGTCAGAAACTTGGGTTTAAAATTCCTCTTTGCCACCAATGAGCAGTATAACTGAACAAGCTACTCTTCTAAGCTGTGATTTCCTCATCTATAAACTGTAAGTAATAATAGTACTTCTGCAGGGCTTTGGTGAAGACTAAAAGAAGGCAAATTATGCAACACACTTAGTATAGTGTCTGGTCTGTAAGTGATAAGCACTGTTTATAAAAACAGTCCCTTCCCTTAAGGAGCTTAACTGTGGCAATCTAATAGGTAAAATAATGATGATGAAAAGACAATACAACAATTCTAAAAGTTAATACTTTGCTTTTTAATATGGAGACACTAAGGCTGTAGAAGTTTACTTAAGTTACCTAACATTACATATACTAAGTTGTAAGGTGTGTTTGACATCAAGGGCCAAGTTCTTTCCACGACAGGGAAAAATCAAAGATGGAAGCAATGAAAACAAGAATAAACAAGTTCAGTGGATATTGTAGAGAGTGGACTGAATGGTGAGTGAAGAGTGTGTCAGGGCAGAGAGGGAGGAAATTAGAATGTGTGGAGTGCAAGAAGATTTTGAAAAACGTGAAGGACAATCTAAAGGAAAGCAGTATTTAAATTTCATACAGCAAAGGTAGGAAGCCACCACAGATATCTTGAAGGGGGCAGGAACATGAAAAGATGATAAACTTGATGACAGTATTCTGTATGCCCTGAATGGAGGAGATGAGTCATGGAGAGACCACCAACCATGTCACCACTGCAGTATTCCAGAGTAACTGTAGATATGAGACAGCCAGGATGACAATGGATATGAAAGGATATTTCACTACAAAATTCAACATTACCAGGAAAAAGTTTAGTTTCAGACAATGAGTTCAATACAGCAGTCCAACAGTAAAAGGTTGACTTGTGGATGACTGAAGTTAAAAGTGAAGGGTTTATATAGAAAAGAATTCTAAGCAGTTAAGACTCAGCAGATATGTCTTCTTTTAAGCAACTAAGGTACATACGCTACTGACTTGTAAAAGTTAACAGGCAATTTGCTTTATTAAAAAAAAACAATTTTTTACAAAGCATTTAAAATATTCAACTTATGTGTTTGGAAACACTATTAAATCAAGGTAAATTTATACTGTACTCAAGGCAATGAGCTGTCATTTATTGTCTTTAATACCTATATCTTTGTTCTTTTATGCTTCTTTCCTATAGAATAATCACCAAAAAGGTCTGCATTGTGTCCTGAAATGGGCATGGAAAAACTCTGAAACTGGAACTCACTTTCCTCTCCCCTAGACTGAACACCCTAACAGCTTTTATCTGATCTTATATATCAGATATATAAGTTTCTACAAAACATCTAAGTTCAAAATAAAACTTACAATCAGTTCTGAGAACAATTGCCTGGGATTTCACAGTAAGCTAGCATAATGTAACACAGTCATTCATGGGTAAAAGATGCACTTATGGTAATGTAAGAGTATATTCCTTCACTAATGATTTCAGATTCCATGTTGCATTTAAACGTTAACAAACCACACTTTGGCAAGTTTTGATGTGACATTAAAGAATACATATGCTGACAAGTCTATTAAAGCAGTCTTCCCTTTTCCAGTTACATATATATGTGGGGCCAGGTTTTCTTCACATACTTCTCACAACCAAGTGAATGCAGAAGCACTTATGAAAAAACAACTAACTTCATCTAAAGAGATTTACAAATGTAAAAATAATGTCCCTCTTCTTGCTAAATGCATTTTGTTTGGAAAATTGTTTCTCATAAATATTTTTTGTTAACATATAATGAACTTATCATTTTAATGTACTATTTAATTTCTAATTTGGTAAATATCAATAGATATAATCCATATAAACAAAACTTCCTCAAGGTCCTCAATAATTTTTAAGAATAGAATGGGTTCCAGGGATGAAAACAGCTGATCAAGGAACAGAAAAATTCATAACTGTTAAGACTCCCCCTGCTTTGTCCTGTGTTTTGGGTAGAAGGGTTTGAGTTTGAGAGAGAAACTCTACACAGCATGCTGGTGGGAACTGTGTGGTCATGACAAGGTACATATAACTAATAATATCCTTATAGTACATTTGTATCGCCCTCCCAACCCCCCAGCCCAGAATGGGCTGAAAGTTACCTTCCTAGTTTAGAACTAATTTTTTGTTCCAGTTGTCTTTTCTTGGTTTTCCTTTCAAGAAGCTCCTTCTTCTTTTGTCTAAGTTCATTATCTTTATGTTCCAGATGCTTGTTTGTCTCACGTAAGGCAATCAATCCTGATTCTACTGCTTGCAATTTTCTATTAATTTCCTATGGAATATGCAACATTGTTAGTATATTTTAAAGACTAAAGTATTATAAACTGAGTTAATATTCTTTTTAAATACTCAAATCAAAATATCGAATCTTTAACTTCAATAGAAGACGTAACACTGTAATTCTCTGACATGAATCACACCAATGTTTTCTTAAGTCAATCTCCCAAGACAACAGAAATAAAAGCAAAAAAACTACAAACGGACTTAACCAAACTTGTAAGTTTTACACAGTAAAGGAAACCATAAAAAGACAACCTATGGACTGGGAAAAAATATTTGCAAAGGATATGATGGACAAGGACTTAATTTCCAAAATATACAAAACAGCTCAGTAACATAAACACAAACAATCCAAACACTAAATGAGCAGAAGACTTAAACAGATATTTCTCCAAAGAAGAGAAACAAATGGCCAATAGGCACATGAAAAGATGCTCCACATTGCTAATAATATTAGAGAAATGCAAATCGAAACCACAACAGAGTACCACCTCATACCACTCAGAATGGCCATCATTTTAAAAAGTAAACAAATAATAAATGCTGGAGAGGGTGTACAGAAAAGAGAACTCTCCTACACTGTTGGTGAGAATGTAAATTGGTTCAGCCATCACGGAAAATAGTATGGAGGTTCCTCAAAAAACTAAAAATAGTTACCATATGGTCCAGCAATCCCACTCCTGGGCATATATCCAGACAAAACTATAATTTGAAAAGATACATGTACCCCAATGTTCACAGCAGCACTATTTACAACAGCCAAGACATGGATACAATCTAAATGCCCATCAACAGGTGAATGGATAAAGAACAGTACATTCAGTGTACCTTTGGTATATTCAATGAATGGTATATTCAATGAAATAATACTTAGCCATAAAAGAATGAAGTAATGCTATCTACAACAATACACTAGGTTAAGTAAGTCAGAAAAACAAATACCATATCACTTATATGTACAATCTAAAATGTGACACAAATTTCTTAATAAAACAGACTTGGATGCAGAGAATAGATTTGTAGTTGCCAAGGGAAAGGGTGAGGTGGGGTCGGATGGATTAGGGTTTGGGATTAACAGATGCAAACTATTATATACAAAATAGATATACAACAAGGTCATACTATATAGCACAGGGAACTATATTCAATATCCTGGACCAAACCACAATGAAAAAGAATATAACTGACTCAGTTTGCTGTATACCAGAAACTAATACAACACTGCAGATCAACTGTAAAATAAAAAATGACCAACCTTCAGCTGTTCTTCTAAGTGTCGTCTTTGCTCTAGATCCACGGTGACTGTGAGAAACTGAGCTACTTTTAGGGATGTGTTACTTGAAATGACTTTGTTTGAATAAAAAGAAGTTTTCACCACATACTTTTCTTCTGCTGTATAAATTTGTTTTAATCGGGTTTCCTGTATTACCTATAATGTAAAATAAACATTTAGTAGACATTTAAGAATTATCGGATGGGGCTTCCCCAGTGGCTCAGATGTAAAGAATCTGCTTGCAGTGCGGGAGACCTGGGTTTGATCCCTGCGTTGGGAAGATCTCCTGGAGGAGGGCATGGCAACCCACTCCAGTATTCTTGCCTGGAGAATCCCCATGAGAAGCCTAGTGAGTTACAGTATGTGGAGTCGCAAAGAGTCAGACATGACTGAGGGACTAAGCACAAGAATAATTACAACATTTAAAAAAAAGGACTAAAGAATTAAAAATACTGATCAAGCGAAATATAGATCAAAATATATTAGATTTATTTTCATTCTTTAAATGTAACCCAACATCTCTAAAAAGGTGAGTGATAAATTTCAGGTTATTATTTTGGAAAACAACACTAAGGAAGAGAACTGGGAGAAAACCGAAACAACTACCAAAGGTGGCTATACTTCTACTTCACTATACAATCTCTCCCAAGTAGGTGTACTTTTGGGGAGTCAGTTGCCCAGAAGAATGAAGTCTGTTATCTCAACTAATACATTTACTCTCCCTTCCCCTTAGTTATATTGTTCAAAGATACATAATCTTATATTTAATTCCTATATATTTGGGGAATACTTAATGCACATACTTTTTCAAGGATTTCAAAGACTTCTTTTTGCATTTTGGGGGAGAGTTGTTCTCTCAAGAATTTATTAAGGAGTTTCATAAACTAAGCACATTCTAAACACCACAACATTGTTGGATCTGTTTCTGCATAAAGAATAGGCTGCTGTAATGTATTTTTTTCCAGTCTCTACAGGTTTATTACCAGTATTCTTGTGGCTTGTTTCTCTGCAGAAGTTTACCGTCTAAGTGATGAGATATGACATATTTAAGTATACTTAGCTTAACAGGGTATAAACTGGCATCCACAAATGCTCAGTAATTTGAAATGAAAGGAGAGCCCACATGACGTTAGCCTACCCACCACGTGTCATGAAAATAATCATTTACAGAGTCTAAAATGTCAGAATTGGATAATAAAGCAAAACTTACACTAAAGAATGTTATTTTTTTCTAAGGGAGAAAATATGACCATTGTTGTCAGGAGGTAGACATGAAATGTTTAGATAGTAAATTTCCTCACTGCAGGTTTGTATTTTCTGAAAGATGGCCAAGACTACGTTAAGGGTTTTACTAGGTGTCTGATGTTGCTTTTCTATGTACCATGTTCTTTTTTCTAGTAGAGACAGTAGAGTTAAAGCTCTCTAGGTGACCTAAACAGAATGTTAAAAAGTAAAGCACATAAAAATATTTCAACTTGAAGAACTGTTCAAAAAGTGAAAGGATTTTCCAAGTGCATTACTATCCCTTTTTGCACCAGAGTAAAGCTATGAAAGCCCTTAGCAAATTTTCTAGCCTTTCTGCAATAGTAAAGAATGCCTACTGTCCTAACCTTAAGAGGTAGCACCCTACCTACCCCTGAAGTTATGACAGAAATTGGAAGATCTGTGCATATTGTCTTCTTTTTTTAAACTCCATCAATGAGTATTAAAGAGAGGCACACACACATGGAGAGGTCTATTTTTTTGGTTTCCCCAAATGATCACCATAATATGATATGCAACTTAATAATTTGCTTATCTTCACAAAATGGGTTAGTAATGAGGCCCCATTTCTATCTTCTGTTAATGAGGTATACAAAAGCGCCAGACTACAAATGAATATCCTACGATACTTGTAGACTGGCTGTTAAAAACTTAAAACACATTCTCTAATAAATTCAGTATTATCAATAGCAGTTAGGTCTGTAAATGCATACCAACAGCATTAACATGGTAACTTAGTATTATGGAAAAATCTGTTCTAGAAAGACTTCTTCGCTGTTTCTGCCTATGATGAAAGCACTGAAGGTGGTTTGGAGTCTTGGAGACTACTGGTAAGGAGAAGAAAACTCGACGCAGCATCAGCAGAACACAGGAACCTACAAGTTCATGGGGCTCTGCTGGATAAGAAAGGGGATCCTCCTAAGAGTGGCCATTCGCTTAAGAGATAACCTTACGTGGAACTTTAAGGGGAGGGCTTACCAGAATAGTTCTATATCCTAGCCTACCATCCTAAAGTATAATCCGTCTGAAAAATAATCTAGAATACAAGAATTTAAATGAATAAACCATTAATGTTTGAACAAATGTTTGTTAAGCAAAGCAGAATTCAGTAAGAGAGTCAGGTGTCTCTTTTCAGGCTTTAATTTAGTTACCCTACAAGTATTAAGTATTTATTTAGGTAACTCCACATCCTTACTGTCATAAAGTATTAGTCAGCGTTCACTGTCCTATGTAATATTAGAAATGTAAAATATCAAGGTAATTCCTGTTTAGTTAAAAACAATGACACGTTTCTTTAAATTTCTCACAAGTTTTCCTTGCCGTTAAGAAGTTTTAACAAAACTACATTTTTGGTACTGATTGATTCAGTGTTTTCTTACCCGTTCAATTTTTTCTCTGGTTCTTTCAGTTCCTACAGGAACTTCATGAATGTGATACTGGCAGCAAAGATAACTCATGACAGGGTCAGGGGCATCAAACAATTCTCGCAAATAAGAGAAAAATCCATATTGTCTGAAATGAAAAGCACCTTTTAGGATTTTCTTCTTAAAACAGCATTAAAAAAAAAAAATCTCATAGTTGACAAGTGAATAAACAATAAATAAAATATAAATGAATGATGGTACAGGTAGTCACTTAAGTGATTTTATTTCCTGATCAGAAAAGTTTAATATTTATAATTACAAACTATTAATCTCTTCTTTTGTGGTTTCTACCATTGCTTTTATACAGAGTTAAGACTTTATTTACTTGTAGTAGTTTTATAATTGTAGGATTTCCATTTGATCCTTCTGGAAATTACTTTTACATTATGAAGTGATTTATCCTATTTCCCCAATAACTAACCAACTATTTCAGGAGCTCACTAAATAGTCCAATATTATTCCAATGATTCGAAAAATCACTATCGTATACTAAGAATGCCACAGTCTGTTCCTGGGCCTAGATTTTGCCTTTTTAGACTTAAGAAGAGATCCTAAAAGAGAATAATACAGCCTATAACAAATATATTTGTGTGACAAAGAGATAATTTAAATATATTTAAGAGATAAATGATGATTCAATAGTCAAAAAACAGCTTAGTTCTAATACTATTTTCAAGACTTACTTCAGGTCATTCAAAGATCTTGAAGGCGCTTTTTCTGCATATGAATTCTTAGGAGCAATAACAGCATTTACTCTTAATTTTTTATTGTCACGAACCTTAATATAAGGAAAATAAAATACTACTTTAATTACCATATACTTTCAATGAAGATTTTTAAAATTATGATATTATTCTTACTGGCATTCATGGGACGATCAAAAAATTGAACAATGACTAGATATTTAACGGTACTCATAAAAGAAACTTTTTAGTGTGATGATATTAATAGCTATGTGTTTTCACAGAAAGTACATTTCTTTTATTGTTTTCACTGATAAAGTCTATCAAACAGATAAGGAAACAGTAACACCAAGACTCCTTTTCAGAACACAGAAGGACGGGACACTTCCCAAGTCATTTTATGATTCCAGTATAATCGTAACAAAAACATTACAATATCCCTCCTGAACACATATACAAAAATCCTTAACAAAGTATTAGTAAACAGAACCTAGCAATATATAAATACTACACATGACCCAGTCAAGTTTATCCCAGGAATGTGAGATTGGTTGACTTGGAATGCTACGTGAGTCTAACTTACTGTATTGTCAGAATAAAGTACAAAAGCCATAAGATTATCTAAGAATTTTCAGCTAACTAGGAACAGAAGAAAACTTCCTCAATGTGATAAAGGGCATCTATGATAAGCATAGAGCAGACACAGTACTTAATTGTGGATTATTAAGTGCTTCCCCCCTAGGCTTGGGAACAAGTAGAGATATCAAACCTTAGCACTTTTTTTCAGCATTGTCCTAGAAGAGCTAGACAATGTAGTGAAGCACAATAAAGAGGTAAAAGATTGAAAAAGAACAAGTAAAAAGATCTGTCAACTGTTCTTCTGTTTGTAATTATGTATGTGGAGAGACTTTAAAAATATTCTGTTGTTCATGGAACTACCTAATAGGTTTAAGAACCATTAATGATTCTAATTGTTCTTTCTGTATTTATTAGTTGGTAATCTACTATATGAGGAAGTGCCTTTTCTTCATTTATCTGGACTTCACTGGTAGTTCATATGGCAAAGAATCTGCCTGCAATTCAGAAGACCTAGGTTCAATCTCTCGGTCAGGAAGATCCCCTGGAGAAAGGAATGGCAACCCACTCCAGTATCCTTACCTGGAGAATTCCGTGGACAGACCATGGCATTACAAAGAGTCAGACACGACTGAGCAACTGACACTATATAGGTCATGACTGGTGGGGCTATGTTCCCTCCCTGTATTGCGGCCTGAGGCCAAACTATGGTAGGGATAACGGCAGTTAATGGCAACCTCCTTCAAAAGGACTTATGCCAGCATGCCCTGCCTCCCAGGACTGTTGCCGTCAGAGCCCCCAACCCGGCAGTAGGCCACCACTGACCCACGTACGTCTGCCTCAGTCTCTTGTGGCGTCACCACTCCTTTTTCCTGGGTCCTGGTATGCACAAGATTTTGCTTGTCCTCCAAGTGTCTCTGTTTCCCAGTCCTATGGAAGTCTGTAATCAAATCCCACCGTCCTTCAAAGTCAAATTCTCTGGGGATTCTCAGTCCCTCTTTGCTGGATCCCCAGGTTGGGAAGTCTGTTGTGGGGCCTAGAACTTTTGCAGCAGTGACTCAGAACTTCTTTGGAATAGTTGTTCTCCAGTTTGGAGAAGAGGAGAGAAATAGCTTCAGAAGGTATGAAGAAGCTGACCCAACGTGGAAACAATACCCAGTTGTGGATGTGTCTAGTGGTGAAAGCAAAGTCCACTGCTCTAAAGAACAGTATAACATAGAAACCTGGAATGTTAGTTCCATGAATCAAGGTAAATTGGAAGTGGTCAAACAGAAGATGGCAAGAATGAACATTGACATTTTAGAAATCTAAACTAAAACGGACAGGAATGGGCAAATTTAATTCAGATGACCATTATATCTACTACTGTGTGCAAGAATCCCTTAGAAAGAACGGAGTGGCCCTCACAGTCAAAAAAAAGAGACTGAAATGCAGTACTTGGGTGCAGTCTCAAAAATGACAAAATGATCTGTTTTTCTGCAAGGCAAACCATGCAATACCACAGTAATGCCAAGTCTATGCCCCAACCACTAATGCCGAAGAAGCCTAAGTTGAAGATCTACAAGACCTTCTAGAACTAACACCAAAAAAAAAAAAAAAAAAGATGACCTTTTCATCATAGGGGACTGGAATGCAAAAGTAGGAAGTTGAGAGATACCTGGAGTAACAGGCAAGTTTGGTCCTGGAGTACAACATGAAGCAGGGCAAAAGCTAACAGTTTTACCAAGAGAACACACTGGTCATAGCAAACACCCTCTTCCAACAACACAAGAGAAGACCCTATACATGGACATCACCAGATGGTCAATATAGAAATCAGACTGTTTATATTCTTTGTGGCTGAAGATGGAGAAGCTCTATATCGTCAGCAAAAACAAAACAAGGAGCTAACTGTGGGTCACATCATGAACTCCTTATTGCAAAATTCAGACTTAAACTGAAGAACATAGGGAAACCACTAGGCTACTCAGGTATTTCCTAAATCAAATTCCTTATGATTATAGAGTAGAAGTGACAAACAGATTGAAGGGATTAGATCTTCAGGCAGGCAGTCTCCTGCCTGAAGAACTATAGATGGAGGTTCGTCACACTGTACAGAGGTGGTGACCAAAACCATCCCCAAGAAAAAGAAATGCAAGAAGGCAAATGGTTGTCTGAGGAGGCCTTACAAACAGCTGAGTAAAGGAGGGAAGTGAAAGGCAAAGGAGAAAGGGAAAGATATACCCATCTGAATGCAGAGTTCCAAAGAATAGTAGAGAGAGATAAGAAAGCCTTTTAAATGAACAATGCAAAGAAACAGAGGAAAACAATAGAATGGGGAAGATTAGAGATCTCTTCAAGAAAATCAGAGATACCAAGGGAACATTTCATGCAAAGATGGGCTCAATAAAGGACAGAAACAGTACAGACCTAACAGAAGCAGAAGATATTAAGAAGAGGTGGCAAGAACACGGGCTTCCCTTGTGGTTCAGCTGGTAAAGAATCTACTTGCAATGCGGGTAACCTGGGAAGATCCCTTGGAGAAGGGAATGGCTACTCACTCCAGTATTCTGGATTGGAGAATTCCATGGACTCTATAGTCCATGAGGTTGCAGAGTCAGACATACAGACAACAGTACAAACAAAAACTACAAAAAAGATCTTCATGACCCAGATAACCACGATGGTGTGATCATTCACCTAGAGCTAGACATCCTAGAGTGCGAAGTCAAATGTGCTTTAGGAAGCATCATTATGAACAAAGCTAGTGGAGGTGATGGAATTCCAGCTGCTGCTGCTGCTGCTGCTAAGTCGCTTCAGTCGTGTCCGACTCTGTGCGACCCCAGAGACGGCAGTCCACCAGGCTCCGCCATCCCTGGGATTCTCCAGGCAAGAACACTGGAGTGGGTTGCTATTTTCTTCTCCAATGCGTGAAAGTGAAGTCGCTCAGTCGTGCCTGACTTTTGGCGACCCCATGGGCCAGGCTCCTTCGTCCATGGGATTTTCCAGGCAAGAGTACTAGAATGGGGTGCCATTGCCTTCTCCGGGAATTCCAGCTAAGCTATTTCAAATCCTAAAGGATGATGCTGTTAAAGTGATGCACTAATATGCCAGCAAATCTGGAAAACTCAGCAGTGGCCACAGGACTGGAAAAGGTCAGTTTTCATTCCTATCCCAAAAAAAGGCAAGGCCAAACAATGTTTAAACTACTGCACAATTGCACTCATTTCACATGCTTGCAAGATAATGCTCAAAATCCTTCAAGCTAGGCTTCAACAGTATGTGAACCAAGAACTTCCAGATGTACAACAAGCTGGATTTAGAAAAAGAGAAACCAGAGATCAAACTACCAGCATCCACTAGATCACAGACATAGCAAGAGAGTTCCAGAAAAATATCTACTGCTTCACCAACTTTGACTGTGTGGATCACAACAAACTGGAAAATTTTTCAAGAGATGGGAATACCAGACCGTCTTGCCTGACTCCTGTGAAACCTGTATGCAGGTCAAGCAATAGTGAGAACCAGATATGGAACAACAGAATGGTTCAAAATTGGGGAAGGAATACATCAAGGCTGTATACCGTCACCCCACTTATATAACTCCTATGCAGAGTACATGATGTAAAACGTCAGACTGCATGAAACATAACCTGAAATCAAGATTGCTGGGAGAAATATCAATAAAGATATGAAGATGACACTACCTTAATGGCAGAAAGTGAAGAGGAATTAAAGAGCCTCTTGATGAAGGTGAAAGAGGAGAATGAAAAAGCTGGCTTAAAATTCAACATTCAAAAAGCTAAGATCACGGCATCCAGTACCATGGCAAACAGATGGGGAAACAACAAAAACAGAGACAGACTTTATTTTCTTGGGCTCCAAAATCACTGAAAATGGTTGACTGCAGCCATGAAATTAAAAGACGCTTGCTCCTTGGTAGAAAAGCTATGACAAAGCTAGACAGTATACTGAAAAGCAAAGACATTACTTTGATGACAAAGGCCCATATAGTCAAAGCTCTGGTTTTTCCAGTAGCTATGTACGGATGTGAGAGCTGGACAATAAAAAAGGCTGAGTGCCAAAGAACTGATGCGTTTGAACTGTGGTGTTGGAGAAGACTCTTCAGAGTCCCTTGGACTGCAAGATCAAACCAGACAATCCTAAAGGAAATCGGTCCTGAACATTCATTGGAAGGATTGATGCTGAAGCTGAAACTCCAATACTCTGGCCACCTGATAGAAGAGCTGACTCACTGGAAAAACCCTGATGCTGGGAAAGATTGAAAGCAGTAGGAGAAAGGGACCACAGAGGATGACATGGCTGGATGGCATCACTGACTCAATGGACACGGGTTTAAGCGAACTCTGGGAAATAGTGAAGGACATGGAAGCCTGGCATACTGCAGTTCATGGGGTCACAAACAGTCTGACACAACTGAGTGACTGAACAACAACACAGTTGAGCAACTGGTTTGTAAGTTACCGAAGGATGGGAAATGGTATTCCAGAAGACATAATTACAGGAGGAGATTACATATAATAAACTTCATAATTTAAAATATACACACACAAAAATCACACATGCAAGCAGTTCTAGTCCTAATGAGATGCAATGGATAGTTCTCATAATACAAGAAAAATAAAAGGTCAAATTTCCTGGAACCTATGTCATATTACTGGGGCTTCCCTGGTGGTTCAGTGGTAAAAGAATCTGCCTGCCAATGCAGGAGATGCAGGAGACACAGGTTTGATCCCTTGGTTGGGAAGATCCCCTAGAGAAGGGAATGGCAACCCACTCCAGTATTCTTGCCTGGGAAATCCCATGAACAGAGAAGCCTGGTAGCTACAGTCATGGGGTCACAAAAGAGGTGGACATGACCTAGTGACTAAATAACAAACGTCTTCTTATATGGTTCAAATTCTTAGCACAGACGAAGCATGAGTTTTTGAGGCAAATCCAGTTGCTCAGTGTAGGCTAAGCTGGTCATTTACAAAACAGAAATCATCTAATTACACCTGACTCTAGGCCCTTCACACTGTGCCATGTCTCACAGACTTGTAAACCAAGTAAACTACCTTTTCAGTGACATCAGGTCAAGAACCCAACTGCTTAGACTTAAATAGCTCTTAACTACACAGATGCCTAACTTTTTGGAGTCCATTTTATATGTCTGTAGATTCAGCCTTTTTATCTGGTCATCATATATTCATATTCCCTGCCAACTCCCGAACCAGAAGGAGGTCAATATAGTGAAAGTCAAAGAAAGTAAAGATTTGTTCCAGTAATTTGTGTACCAGAGAAACAGAGGACCACTTAAGCTGATTCAGGGTCCTGTCCTTACTTAGACTTACTAGAAAAAGTTAAACCAAAACAAAATCTAAACTTTATCTTTCCAGGGTTTTTTAAAAAATAGAAGGCACATTGCAAAAGGAAAAGATAGTAACATACATAGCTCACAATACATATTATTATACAGTGAAAACTACAGTACCTAACACTGCTCTTAACTTTTTCATTTAATATTTAATCATCATGACCATATTTTGAAGTAGATATTATCTCCATTTTATAGTGAAGAAATTAAGATACAAAACACTGAGTTTTTTAAAACAGCAGTAAAGCCAGAATTCAAAGTCTGGTAGCCTGTCTGTTCAGTCTATGCTCTTAACTAAGTCATGCTGGTTTCTAGTGGCTTAGATTCTTGGTCAGTGGTGTTTTTCTAGTCAGACATAGGATTCTCACTCTTTTTAAAGTTTTATTTATTTGGCTGCACCATGCAGCCCATAGGACCTCAATTCGCCAACCAGGGACTGAACCTGTACTCCCCGCACTGGAAGTGCAGTCTTATCCACTGGACCATCAGGGAAGTGCAGATGTTTTATTTATAATAAGAAGCAATATTATACTATTTCCCTCTCCAAAGAAAAACTGAGTTCATTCCAATACATTTCCAAAAAGGATGTCCAAGACCAAAGCCTCATCATCAAGATGTTTCTCTTTCTTAATGTGACAGACTACTTCATGTTAATTCCAAATCATAATTTCAAAATATGTTACAGATGGAATTATGGGCTGTTTGTCCTCTTGTAAAACAAATTCAATCCTCAATAATGGCACAAAAAAGAAATTAGTGAATTTGAATGATTTTACACAAGAGTTATTGCTGGTATAATAGGTCATTATCATTTTTTGCTCCAGATTGAAGTTAAAAACTCAAGCACTGGAAAATAAGTATGAAGTAAGTTAAAGTATTATGCTGGTTAGTACTTGCCTCTTTGAGGAAAACCTCCATATCTTCTTGATTTTCAAACACAAAAGCCCTCAGGTCATTTGATGGAATATGATTTTCAATGTATTTGGCATTTTTATTATCTTTCATATTTATCTAAACAAAACAAAAAGAAAAGCTGATTTTCATGAAACCCAAACTGATCACTAGAATGTAACTATATCTAACTTAGAATTATTTAATTAGGTTAAATTCAATCCTTGAGAAAAAGTAGATTAAAAAAAGAACAGTTTGGTATTGAAGAGTCAACATCTGGAAATATCTGTTTAATTTACTGTCCATACATAGTAAAGCAAAAGCTAAGACTTTAACAGCACCTAATGCATACTGTCTTAAAGAGAAATTCATACTATCCATTGCAAACACTAATTAGTATAAAAACACAAAGGCCTAAATAAAATTTTGAGACTAATGAAAAAGAACTGGCTATGGATGAATTATAACTCTGCCTACAATGCGGGAGACCTGGGTTCAATCCCTGGGTCGGGAAGATCTTCTGGAGAAGGAAATGGCAACCCACTCCAGTATTCTTGCCTGGAAAATCCCATGGACGGAGGAGCCTGGCAGGCTACAGTCCATAGGGTTGCAAAGAGCTGGACACAATTGAGTGACTTCATTCACTCACTCGTTAGTGCTTTCAAGAGAAACCTTAGGTTTATACTACAAGTGCATAAACTTAATCACTTATTTCAAAAATATTGACTAATAGACATTTCTGCATGTGAGGCTCAGTGCTATGGAAAATACTAAGATATCAATAGTTCAAGAGCCAGGGCTCTAGGATCCAACAGATGTCACTTCAATTCCTATCCTGATCTTGATCAAGTACCACCTAAATCTCTGAAAGCTTTAGTTACTTCATCTGTAAAATGGGTAGAGTAAAACAGTTTATACTTCATGGGACCAAAAGTGGATTGAAAGAAATAATATAAAAAAAATTAGTACAGTGTTTGTCACATAAATTGTTGGTCAGTATTACTTGAAATGACAGAATATCAGTCAGTATAGAAACATGGCGAAACTGATACACAAGCAAACAGAAAAAAAAAAAAATCACAGCCATATAAAATATTGTTACACAGACATAAATGCTATAGACATTAGATGTCTAATGTTCCACAAATTTTTTGGTATCAAACTACTTTGCTGGAAGAATAAAGTGGATAAAGTAACTCCAATATCACCAAAGGAAAATTTTTTTTTAAATAGATAAGCCAACCTAGGACTTAGCTCTCATTATCATTCTCCCCCAGGATACACTTATCAGAGATTTTCTGCCATATGAGACTCTGGGGCCCACACATTCTGTAAAGTTGGTTACATGGACATCTAACTCTTAGATGAACTTCACCTGCTTGTTTAGGTAATGAATCTCAAAGAAGCCACATAAGTAGGGGTCATTTTTGTCACTGGTCAGTTTCTGCATTTCCTGTAGTAATTGACAATTTTTTCCAAGTGTATATACACTCCATTGCTGATATCCTGAAGGAAGATTTGGCAACCATGTTGGTTTTGCACCTTGATCAGCTTTTTAGTGAGCTCTTATTCCTTATGAGATTAGTGAAGAAAATATTTGGCAAAGTTTTTCAAAGCAACATCTTCACAAAGTACTAAGACATAAACAGGTACCCAAAGAAGGTGTAGCACTCCAAGATGTTCTGGTAGTTAATGGGCAGACTCCTGTTTCGCTATTTTAAAAAATGAAACCTTTCTAATATCTATCCTGTAATCTGTTTTAAAATTCATGAACGTATCATAAATGCACCCTTATGTTAGTAAACAGAGACCTGTGGCAACACTTTAAGCCCTTTGAAGGTACAGTTAAGTGTGGGCAGGATACTGCTGGAAGGAGGTGGTAGGAAAGGTAAAAGGTTGTTCCAGGAAAGGATAAAATAACAAGAGTATCTCCCTTTATCTCAGACTCAAATGTAACTTAAGAAGTAAATACATGCCAGCTAGTAATCTAACTTGGTGACTGACTACTATCAGGAAATCAAGTGACAAGAAGATGACAGTATTTTGAGGTTGGCATTTTAATAAAAAATCTGTTGAAAATAACTTGCATTATAATTTATTATACTAAGAGTCACGTATTTTTTCTTGTGTTTTCTTTCAATCCTTACTAGATTAATAAAAACAATAATGCCTGCATCCAAAAGAGGTATTCCCTTCCTGATCTGGCAAAAATATTCTAATATACATATTTGAGCAAAAAGAGAACACAGTATTACACCTACTAATTTTGCTAATACAATGCATGCTCTAATAAAAGACAAATAACTATATTAAATGATTTTGAATAAAGTGTATTATAAACAGGAGTTACAGAAAACAGAACTTGTCATGTAATCGTGCAAGGATCTACAATGAATTCTTTCCCAAAGTTAAGAAAGAATCATCTAGTAAAAATGATCCTTTTATCGTTTTGGGGTAAGTTTTAATGTCTGACATATCATTAGCAAAGAATGGTTTAAATTTTTTCATTCCTTCTCATAGCCCAACTTACTATTTTAAATATTTTAGATGGAAATCTTCCTATTAAATCCACACCCACACTTGATTAAATAATTTACCAAATACAGCTTGCCCCATTCTTGATGACCCATGGTCACCAATAAGACCTATCAAATGTTTATGAGGTCAATAAATTGTTGGTTTTGACTCTCAGAATCCTCAGAATGCTTCATTTTTGTAGCAGATGATTTTCTTGTTTGTCCTGTCAGGTATCCCCTTATGAGTAGCCTGTATTTACAGAAGTTTTCTACCCCTTTGGCAGAATTTACTATATTGCTTATTATAACCGAAAAATAGCAATTGCCAAAGGAACCAGATAACCAAGTCTATACATGATTCTTGGTCAATAAGCTGCCAGTTTCATACTTCTATCAAGAAACAGTTCATAGGTTTATTATCAAAGACCCTTTAAAAAGGGTACAGATTCAGCAGCATACCAGATCTCATGTGCAGATTCAGCAGCATACCAGATGCCACAAGTCTAATAGAAAACTAGGGTGTTAATAAGACTAAGAATTCTTAAAACAACAAAATCTACAATAATTATAATAATAAAACTAACAGATATTACTAAGGTGAACAAATTTCTTACCGTGAGCATTATGGGCTCACAGACTCTTTGCTTAAATTTGTCTCTGTTATTTCTTAGCCACAGAACAGCATCATAGGTATCACGATATCTCTGTCTCAGTTTATCTTCTTTTTGATTCATAAGATTGTCAAAACGTATAATGTGATCATCTACACCTAAAATTAGGGGAAAAAAACAAAGGCATTATTTCTCTGAAAACTTTTAATTAGTAAAATAACCTATTAATAATACAAAAGAATATCTTAGATCTAAAAGCTATAAATACCACTCAGCAAGTATCCAGCCCAGTGAAAAAGACCCACCGTGGACAAAACATTCTCAAATTTCCAAACATCTGGGATAAAAGATGATCTTCAAGCTATCAAAAATAAACAGATCATGTACAAAATAATGAGAAAACACTAGATTCTATCAAAAAACAATCACAATAGGTGTTTAACATTCTGAGAAAAAATTGTTTTCAAGCCAGATTTTTATATACAACAAAAAAGGGAGGGAACAAAGTAAAGATTTTTCAGGGATGCAAAGACTCAATTCTCAAGTATCTCTTCCTAGGAGGTTACCTGAAGATGTACTCTTAGAAAATAAGGAATTAAGAAAAAAATATGAAGACACAGAATTCAGCAATAGCTATTTATCCAACACAGAAAAAGTGTGAGACAAGTCCTAGGTATCATTCATGTAACAGACCTTGAGAACAATCAGTTTAGATGGGAGGGGGAGGATTCAAGTTTTCAGAACTTGAAGTTAATTTTTTTCCCAATTAAGGAAATGCCAAAGTAAATGGCATTTCTAAAAAATGGTAAATTAAAATCTTAAAAAAAAAATTATCAATGAATGGAAATAAGGTCATAATATACTACTTGGCTCTGTTGTGAACAAGTTTTACTGTTGTAATAACATAAATAATACTTAATATTTCTAGCTGTTTGAATTAACCCATAAACAGAACATATAACATTTAATTATGGTTCTCAATAAAGTATATTTCAGCCTTTAAACTATAAAAACCAGAGTACACATTACAGAGTTAGATTATGAGAAAGGAGGAAAGTAAAAAGAAAGGCTAGGAGTACCAATATTTTTAGCTTATAAATATGCATTCAAGCATTATCAACAAATGCTAAATGACAAAAAAAGAATAAGAATATTTATAGTAAGTCACATTAATATATGTTATGATTACTAATATTAAAAATAATCCCACTTGAGAATTACAACAATAGGTAAGGGAGGTGTCATAAGTTGAAATCCACATCTAAAGTAACAAACTATTAAAAGATGATATCTAAAGTTGATTAACCAAGACATGGAGAAAGAAAAATATTAAGATATATGAAAAACCATTAGAAAAAAATTTGCTGAAATAGTTGAAGAGTGCTTACTCTTGACAGTGGATCAGGAAGCTGTCTCATCTAGTTTTGTCTTCTCTTAAAACCATACACCTAGGATTTTGCTAAATACTTTTTAAAATGTTTTTTAACTGAGCTTAGTCATATATACTGAGAAGACAGACTGTAAGATCTCCTCTGTCTGAATAATGATCTAGCCATATGATCTATAGGAAAAAAATAATTATGAAGCTGGAGAGGCTTCTAGGAATAAAACTAGTAGAAGGTTATGAAAGCTAGAATAAAGAGCTTAAATTTGACCTGAGAAGTAACAGAAAACTGAGTGACTGTACAGAAAACAAAGTATTTTTAGGGAATTTAATCAACTTAATCTGACCTAAGACAATGGTCTGCTAGAGGCAAATCATTACACAACAGATACAGGTATTAAATGAGCTTCCTCAACAAGCAGAGCTGAACATTTAGACATGATCAGGGAAAGAAGAAAGTCCATCAACAGAGACATATCTCCCATTTTACAAACATGTCTTCACCCTAAGTTTAATAAAACTTACTCCTCTTCTCCTTCTCTAGAGTTTCCCTCTCTCTTCGCTTATCAATCATCTCGCTTTCGCAGAGTGCCTTCTCATCTTGGACTCGTCTCAGATCATTTGTAACAGCATCAATTTGGGGTTGGAGGTTCTCACAGCTTTCTGTGGTCTTCAGCTCATTTTGCAAATCTTCTATCATTTTGCGGGTGTTACTTATTCTCCTCTGTCGGTCATGCTCTTCATTTTGTTTTACTGTTAAAGCCTGCTGAAGCTCTTCAATCTAATAAAACAAAAGCAGATTAGTATTAGAGATCATTTTTTCCTCCTGGTTTATAAGGTTTTTATAGTGATAATAGTTTTAACAATGCAAACAGTCTAAGAATATGGGTTTTTTTCTCACTAAAAGGTATCCTGCTAGAATTAGACTGCTACTCCTACCAGAATCTAGGGCAGTGCGTAGTATATAGTAGCATTCATTATATATTTGCTGAATAAGCAAAATATTTATAAAGCCAATCTGCAGATCTCTAAATATTTACAGGAAGATTTCACATACATCATAATGCTGAAAATAGTTATATGGTACAACAGACATTCAATAAAGCAGTAATAATAGAAACGAGGATGAAGATTATATCCTACTAATTTTAAACCAAAATGAACCATTTTCTTTCAGTTACTTTCTACTAGCAATTCAAATTAGTATTTTAAGATTTCAATCCTCAACCTATACGCTTATGTTCAGGGTACATGCGTGCTAAGTTGCTTCAGTTGTGTCCTACTCTTTGCAACCTTATGGATTGCAACCTGTCAGGCTCCTCTGTCCATGGGATTCTCCAGGCAAGAATACTGGAGTGGGTTGTTGTGAACTTCTCCAGGGGATCTTTGGAAATTTGGGTTGGTTTCAGTTTTCCTTTTTAAAAGTTTAGCTTTGACAGTATCAGACAATGAACTGAATATATGCCAAAATTCCCTCCCCTACAACAAACACACAGAAGTGAAGAAAAAATATTTGAAAAAAAAAAGATATATGTATGTGTGTGTCTATGTGACTGAAAATAATTAACAATGTTCAACAGGCCTGAAAGAAGGAAGCAGACAAGAAGCCATAGTGTTCAGCCAGGAAACCCATGTTTTAGGAGACTAAACTGGCAGGTCATGGGAGACAAGGATGGAATTAAGAATATACCAAACACATGAGGAATTCCAAGTCAATCAAAAAGGGACAAGAAATTTAACAAATATAACTTTTGCAATCCCAGCCAAAGAGACCACCAAGCTACCAAAAATCACTGAGCTACTGAAACAATTTTACACCAAGAAGTCTCTTGACACTGACCTGAGAAACTGAAAAGCAACCGGATGGTACCCTGTCCTTCTAGCTCAGTTCTGACTTCTGTCTTGAACTCATTCAACACCTTCATCCAACAAACTCCTGTAACTGACTAACTCTGTACACCCAAGTTCAGCTCAGGCACAGGAAGTCCAAGCCTCTTAGATAATCCATGTTTGCTAGGATACTATCCACATACTGCTCTGAATGTCCTCTCTTCTTGTTCTAAGTAAAACTTGGTGATTGCTGGAAGACACTTCTCCCTGGAGCCCTTTCAAATGGGGACCTTTTCCTGCCATAATCCTTCAGGACACTTCAGGACTCAGGTGGGGAAGGTGTCCTCATTAATCTCCACTGTACTACTTTCTCTGTCAACTGAGCCCCACTTCAGATCCTTTGAAGACCATGCGATCAGACATTACCACCCATTATCTTTGTGATGTTAACTGCCTCCCTCAAAATCTTTCCTCACACCCTTCATTCAATCATGACTTTAGCATCTGACTACGACTACCTTTTCTCTCCATCATTATGCTGGCCATCATGGTATTTCAACATACATACAGAAAACCAGTTTAAGTCTTTGGCCTCTGTGTTCCTTGACATCTTCAACTTCAACCATCTTTTCCTAAACACCACCTTGGTCAACCTCTCCTATGGTTATATTTAAGGATATCTATTCACCAAAAAAAATCATACCACGTCCAAAAACTGTATTTCCACAATCCTGCTCTTTGATCACCCCCCTTCTTCCCTTCCATTTTACTTCCATGGTATTACAACTGTTGTTTGACTACAGAGTCCTGCAAACCACAGAGCCTACTATCTTTTCACCATCAACCATCCCCCTTCTCATTTCTTTCCTTCACCCGCTGAGGTTCCACAACTCAGCATGAGAATCACTCCCATGCAAAGACCTCCTGACCCCGCACCATTCCTAATTTACATTAGCAAGGGAAAAGGTGAGTCCTTATCAAACCTAAATATATACCTGCTATTTATCTGGATCTAAACAACTGAACTAATTGGAGAAATTTTTGAAAACAGGTCTTACTTCAAATTTATGGCCACATAACTTCAACAGGCACTCAGAACTCCCCCCAAAAACTACTACGTTTGTCTAGTAAATGTATGCTCTCATTCTGAGATGAATTCACATCTTCTCCTCCTTCCTCAATCCAATATTGCTAAAGGCCATCTACTCACTCAGTTAATATGAGACTCTGTCTCAGATCTCATTAACAGCAGTGTTAAAAGCAGACTACTCTGATCAGAGTACTTTCCTCCTTTTAAAACCAACATCCTGCCTCCAAGTGTAATCACTCTGCTTTATCTTATACAATATAAGAAGAGTTCTTATAGCTACCTGAATCTAACCCTCCAAGGCTACTCCAAGCAATGTTTCTCAAGTTATTCATGGTGAAAGAACAGTAAAAAAAATTCTTGGCAACCACAAGTCACTTTTATCAATTGTTGTTCAGACGCTAAATTATGTCTAACTCTTTGTGACCCCATGGATAGCACTCCAGGCTTCCTTGTCCTTCACCATATCCTAGAGTTTGCTCAAACTCACATCCACTGAGTCCGCGATGCCATCCAATCATCTCATCCTCTATCGTCCCCTTCTCCTCCTGCCTTCAATCTTTCCCAGCATCAGGGTCTTTTCCAATGAGTCAGTTCTTTACATCAGGTGGCCAAAATATTGGAACTTCAGCTTCAGCATCAGTCATTACAATGAATACTCAGGATTGATTTCCTTTAGGATTGACTGGTTTAATTTCCTTGTTGTCCACGGGATTCTCAAGAGTCTTCTCCAATACCACAGTTAGAAAGCAATAACTTTTAGATGATCAGCCTTCTTTATGGTCCAACTCTCACATCTGTACATAACTACTGGAAAAACCATAGCTTTAACTATACAGACCTTTGACAGCAAAGTAATGTCTCTGCTCTTTTGTACGCTGTCTAGGTCTGTCACAGCTTTTCCTCCAAGGAGCAAGCCATCTTTTAATTTCACAGCTGCAGTTACCATCCACAGTGATTTTGGACTGCCAAAAAATAAAGCCACTGTTTCCATTGTTTCCCCTTCTATTTGCCATGAAGTGGTGGGACTAGATGACACGATCTTAGTTTTTTGAATGTTGATTTTCAACCCAGCATTTTCACTCTCCTCTTTCACCTTCATCATGAGGCTCTTTAGTTCCTCTTTCACTTTCTGCCATAAGAGTGGTATCATCTGAATATCTCAGGTTATCAATATTTCTTGTGGCAATCGGGATTCCAGCTTCTGTTTCATCGAGCCTAGAGTTTCACATGATGTACTCTGCATATAAGTTAAATAAGCAGGGTGACAAAATACAGCCTTGACGTACTCCTTTCCCTTCTGAAACAAGTCCGTTGTTCCATGTACAGTTCTAATTATTGCTTCTTGACCTGCATACAGGTTTCTAGGGAAGCAGGTAAGATGGTCTGGTACTCCCATCTCTTTAACAAGTTTCCACAGTTTGTTATGATCCATACAGTCAAAGGCTTTAGCATAGTCAATCAAGCAGAAGTAGATGTTTTTCTGGAATTTTCTTCCTTTCTCTATGATCCACTGGATGTCAGCAATTTGATTTCTGATTCTTACGTCTTTTCTAAATCCAGCTTATACATCTGGAAGTTTTCGGTTCACATACTGCTGAAGTCTAGCTTGAAGGATTTTGACGATTACTTTGCTAGCATGTGAAATATAAGAAACTGTGCATTAGTGTGAACATTCTTTGGCATTGCCCTTCTTTAGGATGGGAATGAAAACTGACTTTTTCTAGGTCAAAACCCTGTGGCACCAGGTCCCAGGATAAACAAGCAGTGACCCCACAAGAGACTAAGCCTGACTTGCCTGTGAGTCTTCAGAAGTCTCTGGTGGAGGCGTGGTCAACAGTGGCCTGCAGCAGGGTCAGGGGCAGTGACTGCAGCAGTCCTGGGAGGTGTGGCAAGGTGGCATAAGTCCTTTTGGGAAGGCTGCCATTACCCCTACCATAGTTTGCCCTTTGGTCAAACTACAGGGAGGGAACATAGCTCCATCAGTTAGCAGAAAATTGGATTAAAGATTTACTGAGAACAGCCTTGCCCAGTTCAGTTCAGTTCAGTCACTCAGTCATATCCGAACCCTCTGCAACCCCATAGACTGCAGCACGCCCAGGCCTCCCAGTCCATCACCAACTCCTGGAGCTTGCTCAAACTCATGTCCATTGAGTCGGTGATGCCATCCAACTATCTCATCCTCCGTCGTCCCCTTCTCCCCGCCCTCAATCTTCCCCAGCAACAGGGTCTTTTCCAATGAGTCAGTTCTTCACATCAGGTGGCCAAAGTATTGGAGCTTCAGCACCAGTCTTTCCAATGAATATGCAGGATTGATTTCCTTTAGGATGGACTGTTTGGATTTCCTTGCAATCCAAGGGACTCTCAAGAGTCTTCTCCAACACCACAGTTCAAAAGCATCAATTCTTCGGCATTCAGCTTTCTTTATAGTCCAACTCTCATATCCATACATGACTACTAGAAAAATGATAGCTTTGACTAGACGGACCTTTGTTGGCAAAGTAATGTCTCTGCTTTTTAATAAGCTGTCTAGGTTGGTTATAGCTTTTATTCCAAGGAGCAAAAAAAAAAAAGCAAAAAACAAAAAACAAAAAACCAACAACTCACTGCCCACCAGAGTAAGATGCAGTTTTCCCCACAGCCAGTCCCTCCTATCAGGAAGCTTCCACAAGCCTCTTATCCTCACTCATCAGAGGACAGATAGAATGAAAACCACAATCACATAAAACTAACCAAATTGATCACATGGATTACAGCCTTGTCTAACTCTATGAAACTATGAGCCACGTGATGTAGGGCCAGCCAAGAAAGATCATCTGCATGTCTGAGGTTGTTGGTTTTTCTCCCAACAATATTGATTCAAGCTAGTGATTCATCCAGCCTGGCATTTTGCATGACATATTCTGCATGTAATTTAAATGAGCAGGGTGACGGTATATCGCCTTGATGTACTCCTTTCCCAATCTGGAACCAGTCAGCTGTTCCACGTCTGTTTCTAACTACTGCTTCTTGACCCACATACAGGTTTCTCAGGAAACAGGTGCAGTGGTCTGGTACTTGCATGTTGTTAAGAATTTTCCACAGTTTGGAGAGACAGAAAAAGATGGCAGAGGAGTAAGACGGTGAGATCACCAGCCTCCCCACAAATACATCAAAATCTCATCAAGATACAGAACAATTCCTACAAAGAACCTCTAGGTGACAGGCATTACTATGGCTCAGAGGAAAAAGCGTCTGCCTGCAATGCAGGAGACCCAGGTTCGATCCCTGGGTTGGGAAGATTCCCTGGAGAAGGAAATGGCAACCCACTCCAGTATTCTTGACTGGAGAATCCCACGGACAGAGGAGACTGGCAGGCTATAGTCCACGGGGTCACAAAGAGTCAGACATAACTGAGTGACTACACACACACACATACACACACACTTCAGAATGAGATAAGAGAGAGTACAAGGCCTCAAAAAGGGAAGAGACAGAGAACTTCTGGATCAGAGGGAGGGAGGGGAACAGTGAAGGAGGAACAGTTCCCAAGCACAGGAACTCACAGGTGAGCCCAAGGGGAGCTGCAGAATCTTGGAAAGCCGGGCAAAGCCGGGACCTAGAGGCAGAAAACAGAGAAAGCTGCTGCACTTCTCAGCTCATAAACAGCTCATGGACTGTGTTCCCGACTAGACAGTGTGCCTGGGGAACCCAGAGAAGCCCACAGAAGCCCTGCAGGGAAGAGGGTGCTGAGAGAGGCGCAGCATACAAACCTCAGAAGTACAGACAAACCTTGCGGTGTAGAGGGTGAGGGGGGCATGGTGTGAGAGGCACAGGGCACATACAAACCTCTGTAGGGCACACAAACCTTGTGGCACAGAGGGTGGGCCCTGGGGGCTGAAAGAGGGGCACACAAAATCCCTTGCAGGGCACACAAACCATGTGGTACAGAGGGTGAGCTCAGAGGGCTGAGGAAAGCCCACACAACTCTCCACGATGCAGAGGGCAGGGGTGGGGAGCCAAAATATGATCCACACAAGTCCCTACCTAGAGAACAGGTAGGGGGCTGGTGGCAGTGAAGATATGCTGAGAGGGCCACTTCGAGGTGGCTGAAGAAAGAGATGTATCTAACACTGCCAAGCCAGAAGGGCTGCCCAAAGACATACTGAACCCATAGACACCGGAAACCTACTACTGGACACGCGCTGCCCTTCAGAGACAAGACCCAGTTTGATCAACCAGAACACAGGCACAAGCTCCCCAACCATGAAAATATTACAGGACACTAACCCAACCCCATCCATGGGGGCAGACTCCACAACCAAGAACTATGATCTTGAGAACTTTTTCTTCTTTTTTAAATCATACTGTTTATTCCCCCTACATATTTCTACCTTTACATTAGACTTGTGGTGCTAGGGAGTTTTCCTCTTTGATTTTCTTGTTAAAAAAAAGAAATAAAATTTTTTTCACCCTTGAGTGATTTTTCTGATTTAATTTTTATATATTTGTTTATATATATAATATATATGTTTTATGTATATATTAAAATATATTAAAAGTGTTTATATATTTTTATATATTTGATTGCTTTCTTATAGTTCTTTACCAGCTGTAGCTATTCCTGAATATATATAAATCTTTTTCACATATGTCTATTTATTTTTGTTTTTCTATTTTTCTCTCCCTTCTCCTTTTTCTTTTTCTTAGCCTTCACTCTTTCTTTTCACCAATTAAACTGTTGTGCTCTCCTGGCTGTATTCCTCAGTTGGCACTCTGCTCAGCCTCAGTTTTCCAGATTGAGCATTAGTTAGCTCTGCTTTTAATTGGTTGATACCTTAGAATACTTTGGTTATAACTGTGCATGGAAGTGTGTGTATATGTCCTCTTATTTCTGTAATCTTGATTTTGTATTTACCATCCATCTGGGTTCATCTTTTATTTCATGTCATGTTTTACTTTTTGTCTTGGTGTGTTTGCTGTAGCTCCCTTTAATCCCATAACAAGTGATTTATGGAGGCCCAATCCACTGACCAAGGATCACACCTGAACTGTGAGGCGGGAGCATTGAGTCCAAAATCCCAGACTGCCAGAGAACTCCTAACCCCAGGGGGTATTAACTACTGAGAACTTTGACACCTGTACACAAAGCCTAGTATCATCCAGCTGTTGACAGCATCCACCCAGGACACTTTATCAAAACAACAAGCAAGAAAAAAACCACAAAAACAATCATCAACAGACAGGAGTCCCACAGGCACCCCAAAATATACCACCCTTCCCACTGGGGGTAGGGGGGGCGAACCTCCCCTCTTTCCACTAGAATGCAGGCACAAGTTACTTCTTATTAGAAGTCAACACACACCACTAAACCAACCTCTCCTCCAAGGACAAAAACCAAAAGCAAAAAGGTATACATCCCTAAAGGCTGGAAAAGGAGACCTCAATCAGAGCACATTAGAAAAAAATAAAAGGACAGAGAAATACAGTACAAATGAAAGAACAAAGGAGAAACTCACAACACCAAATAAAGAGGAAATAAGCAATCTGTCTGAAAGAGAATTCGGAATGATGGTAGTAAAGATGTTCCAAAGACTTGAAAATAGAATGGAGAAAACACAAGAAACAATTGATACAGTTGCCAAGGACATAGAAGAAATAAAGAATTAGCAAACTGAGATGAATAACACAATTACGGAAATTAAAAATACTCTAGAAGGAACCAACAGCACAATAACTGAGGCAGAAGAACGGTTAAGTGAGCTGGAAGGTAGAATGGTGGAAATAACTGCTGAAGAGCACAATAAAGGAAAAGAATGAGAAGAACTGAGGATAGCCTCAGAGACCTCTGGGACAATATTAAACACACCAACATTCGAGTTACAGGGGTCCCAGAGGAAGAGGGAAAAAGAAAGGCACTGAGAACATTTTAAAGAAATTATAGTTGAAAACTTCCCCAACATGGAAAGAAAACAGTCCATCAAGTCCAAGAAGCACAGAGAATCCCTTACAGGATAAAACCAAGGAGAAACACATCAAGACTCATATCAAACAAGCTAGCAAAGATTAAACAGAAAGAAAGAATATTAAAAGCAGCAAGGGAAAAGCAACAAGTACCATAAAAGGGAAAACCCATATGAGTAACAACAGATCTTTCAGCAAAAACTCTGTAGGCCAGAAGGGAATGGCAGGATATATTTAAAGCACTGAAAGAAAAAAATCTACAACCAAGATTACTATACATGGCAAAGATCTCATTCAAAATTGATGGAGAAAACCAAATGCTTTATAGACAAATAAAAGTTAAGAGAATTTAGCACCACTAAACCAGCCTTACAACAAATATTAAGGGACTTACTTACATAGCCAGTAAACACAAGAGAAAGGAAAGATTACAAAAACAAACCCAAAACAATTTAAAAAAAGCCAATAGGAACATATATATCAATCATTTCTTTAAATGCAAATGGATTAACTGAACCATGTTGCCTACAAGAAATCCAAGAGACCTAGAGACACATACAGACTGAAAGTAAAAGGGTGGACAAAGATATTCCATGCAAATGCAACCCAAGAGAAGCCAGAGAGGCAATCTTTATTGCAGACAAAATAGGTTTTACAATAAATAATGTTACAAGAGATAAAGAAGGGCACTACATAATGATCACGGGTCAGTCAAAGAAGACACAGCAATTGTAAATATTTATGCACCCAACACAGGAACATCTCATACTGTTAGTGTTTGTACAAGGCAAACACTAACAAGCATAAAAGGGAAAATCACAGTAACACAATAATAGTAGGGCACTTTAAAACTGCACTTGCACCAAGGGACAGATCATCAAAACAGAGAATCAGTATGGAAACACAAGCCTTAAATGAAACATAAGATCAAATGGATCTAACTGTTATATTCAGGACTTTCCATACAAATGCAGAAGAACACAACTTCTTTTCAAGTGCACGTGGAACATTCTCCAGGAGCGACTACATCTTGGGCCACAAGCCAAGCCTCAGTAAATTTAAGAAAACTGAAATAGTATCAAGTATCTTCTCTGACCACAAAGCTATGAGACTACAGGAAAAAAAAAATGCAAAAAACACAAACCCGTGGAGATTAAACAATACATTACTAAATAACAAAGAGGTTACTTAAATAAGAAGGGAAATAAAAAAATTCCTTGAAACAAATAACAATGAAAACATAACAACCCAAGACCTATGGGATTCAGCAAAAGCAGTTCTAAGAGGGAATTTTATATAGCAATACAATCCTACCTCAAGAAACAAGAAAAACATCAAATAGATAACCTAACTCCACATCTAAAGCAGCTGGAAAAATAAGAACAAAAATCCCCAGAGTCAGCAGAAGGAAATAAATCATAAAGATCAAAGCAGAAATAAATGAAAAAAGAAATGAAGGAAACAATAGCAAAGATTAATAAAACCAAGAAAGCTGGTTCTTTGAGAAGATAAACAAAACTGACAAACCACTAGCCAGACCATCAAGAAAAAAAAGGGGAAGAAAAATCAACAAAATTAGAAATTAAAAAGGAAAGGTTACAGCAAACACAGAAATACAAACGACCATAAGAGAAGTAAACTATATGCTAATAAAATGGATAACCTAGAGGAAATGGACAGATTCTTAGAAAAGCTCAACCTCCCATGACTGAACCAGGAAGAAAGAGAAATTATGAACAAGACAATTGCAAACACTGAAACTGTGATCAAAAATCTCCCAAAAAACAAAAGCCCAGGGTCAGAGAGCATCACAGGGCAATTCTATCAAACATTTAGAGAAGAGTTAATGCCTACTTTTCTGAAACTCTTCCAAAAAACTGCAGAAGGCGGCACACCTCTAAACTCATTCTAAGAGGCCACAATCACCCTGATAGGAAAACCAGGCAAAGACAACACAAGAATAGAAAATAACAGGTCAATATCACTGATGAACATAGATGCAAAAATCCTCAACAAAATTCAAGCAAACAGAATTCAACAACACATTAAAAAGCTCACACACCAGTGACAGCTTATGGTGAACAGTGTTGGATTTGAGATTTCCAAAGGAGAGAACTTTGCTTTGGGACCAAAGACACGGCTGTAGTTACTTAAGACCTTCGTGAGGCATAAGTTTCATTAAAGTGGAAATGGACAGAGACAGCTTCTGACAAAGACACCAGAAGGGGCTGAGAGGTGCCACTCACTAGATTCATCAAGATCTTACACACTTTTTCAACTGGTTATTACCAACAGAAAGGTCTTACCAGACCCACTCCCACAACATACATCTTTAGATAACAGGATTAGTCAGAAGTTCCTTAAGGAGAAAATGTCCTTCAGCAAGATACATTGTTGTTACATAATCATTAGTACAGAGTTTAAGGAAAAACATACACTTGAGCAACATGAGTTGCTTTGCTGACCATTAGCTCTGGGCTTAAAGAAAGTTAAGTCTTAGAAGAAACAGATTGTTGCCATAACAACTCAAGCTTCCCTGGTGGCTCAGACAGTAAAGCATAAAGTGTATCTGCCCACAGAGCAGGAGACCCAGGTTAGATCTCTGGGTTGGGAAGATCCCCTGGAGAAGGAAATGGCAACCCCCTCCAGTACTCTTGCCTGGAAAATTCCATGGACTGAGAGGCTCCTCAGAGCCTGGTAGGGTACAGTCCATGGGGTCGCGAAGAGTTGGACACAACTGAGTGACTTCGCTTTACTTTAACAACTCAGAGCTTAAGAAAAAAACGTCTTAGGTGACTAAGACAAAGGAATGTAGGGAAAAAAAGTCTGTCTCTTTCTCCTCCTCCAGGGTCGAGGACCCCTTTCTCCTTGAGGGCCCCAGACTCCTTATCAACCTACCTAAGAATTAACTCCCTCACCACGACCAAGTCAGGTTTATTTCAGGGATGCAAGGATTCCTCAATATACGCAAATCAATCAATGCGAAACACCATATTAACAAATCGAAAGATAAAAAACATATGATCATCTTAATACACACAGAAAAAGCCTCTGACAAAACTCAGCACCCCTTTATGATAGAAACACTTCAAAAAATGGGCATAGAAGGAAACTACCACAACACAGTAAAGGCCATATATGATAAGCTCACAGCAAACATTATTCTCAATGGTGAAAAACTGAAAGCATTCCCTCTAATATGAGGAACAAGACAAGGGTGTCTACTTTCACCACAATTATTCAACATAGTTTTGGAAGTCTTCGCTATGGCAAGTAGAGAAGAAAAAGAAATAAAAGGAATCCAGATAGGAAAAGAAGAAGTAAAACTCTCACTGCAGATGACATGATACTATACACAGAAAACCAAAAAGAAACTATCAGAAAATTACTATAGCTAATGAGTGAATTTAGCATAGAGGCAAGATATAAAGTCAATACACAGAAATCACTTGCAGTCCTATGTACTAACAATGAAAAATCAGGAAGAGAAATTAAGGAAACAATCTCACTCACCACTGCAACAAAAAGAATAAAATATCTAGAAATAAACCTACCTAAGGAACAAACCTACCTCAGGAGACAAAAGAACTGTATATGAAAAATTATAAGACACTGATGAAAGAAATCAAAAATGATATAAACAGATGGAGAGATATTCCATGTTCCTGGGTAGGAAGAATCAATATTGAGAAAATGAGTATACTAGCAAATGCAATCTGCAGATTCAATGTGATCCCTATCAAATTACCAATGGCATTTTTCACAGAACTAGAACAAAAAATTTCACAATTCATATGGAGACACAAAGACCCCTGAATAGCCAAAGCAGTCTTGAGAAAGAAGAATGGAGCTGGAGGAATTTTTGGACTACAAAATACTACAAAAGCTACAGTCATCAAAACAGTATGGTACTGGCACAAAAAAACAGACCAATGGAACAAGATAGAGAGCCCAGAGATAAAACTCATGCACCTATGGATGTCTTATTTTTGACAAAGGCAAGAAGACACAATGGGGCAAAGATAGCCTCTCTAATGGACAGCTCCGTGTAAAAAAGGAAATTAGAACACTTCCTAAAGCCATACACAAAATAAGCTCAAAATGGTTAAAGACCTAAGTGTAAGATAAGAGACTATAAAACTCTTGGAGGAAAACACAGACAAAACACTGGATGAAATAAATCAAACCAACATCCTCTAAGACCCACTTTCTAGAGTAAAGGAAATAAAGCCAAAAATAAACCAGTGGGGCCTAATTAAACTTAAAAGCTTTTACACAGCAATGTGATGTGATGTGAAGTTGCTCAGTCGTGTCTGACTCTTTGCAACCCCATGGACTGTAGCCTACCAGGCTCCTCCACTCATGGGATTTTCCAGGCAAGAATACTGGAGTGGGTTGCCATTTCCTTCTTTACACAGCAAAGGAAACTACAAACAAGTTGAAAAGATTACCCTCAGAATAGGAGAAAATAATCACAAAGGAAATAAATAATAAAGAATTAATTTCCAAAATCTGCAAGCAGCTCAAGATCAGAAAAATAAACAACCCAATCAAAAAGTGAGGAAAAAGACCTAAACAGACATTTCTCCAAAGACATACAGATGGCTTACAAAAACATGAAAAGATGCTCAACATCACTGATTATTAGAGAAATGCTAATCAAAACTACAATGAGATACCACCTCACACCAGTCAGAATGGGCATCATCAAACAGTCTACAAACATTAAATGCTGCAGAGAGTGTGGAGAAAAGGGACCCCTCCTGCACTGCTGGTTAGAATGTAAACTGTCACAGCCACAATGGAAGATGGTACGGAGATTCCTAAAAAAACTAGAAATAAAAGCCACCGTATGACCCAGCAATCCCACTCTTAGGCATATAACCTGAGGAAACCAAAATTGAAAAAGACACATGTACACTGTTCTTTGTACACTGTACCCCAATGTTCACTGTAGCACTATTTACAACAGCTAGAACAGGGAAGCAACCAAGATGTCGATCGAAAGATGAATGGATAAAGAAGCTGTGGTACATATATGATGGAATATTACTCAGCCAGAAGAAGGAACACATTTGAGTCAGTTCTAAAGAGGTGGACAAACCCTAGAGTCTATCGTACAGAGTGAAGCAAGTCAGAAATATGGAAATCTAGAAAGATAGTACTGATGATAGGGCAGCAAAGGAGAAACAGACATACAAAACAGACTATGGACATGGAGGGAGAGGAGGAGGGAGAAGGTAAGATGTATGGAGAGAATAACATAGAAACTTACAATACCATATGTAAAATAGACAGCCAATGGGAATTTGCTGTATGACTCAGGAAACTCAAACAGGGGCTCTGTAACAATCTAGAGTGGTGGGATGGGGAGGAAGATGGGAAGAAGGTTTAAGAGGGAGGGGACATATGTATACCTATGACTGATTCTTGTTGATGTTTGACAGAAAACAACAAAATTCTGTAAAGCAATTATCCTTCAATTAAAAAAATAAATTTTTAAAAAAACTTTTCAGTTTGCTGTGATCCACACAGTCAAAGGCTTTAGCATAGTCAAACACAACAACAAAAAATTGTTAATAATCATTTTGGAATACAGTTTGGCAAATCCTTCAAAAGTTACATGTATACCTATGATAGCTTACTTATAGGAAATTATCCAAAAGAAATGAAAGCACATCTTGTATTACATAAGAACTTCACAACAGTTTTAGTACTAGCACCAAACCAGAAACAAACTAAACATCTGTGAACAGATAAATGGATAAAGAAATTGTGATCTCAAGAAAAGCGGAAAATAAAACCTGAACAAAAATAATACAACATATCAAAATCTGTGGGACACAGGTACAGCAGTGATGAGAAGAAAACATGGCATTAAGTGCATATACACAAGAAAAGGAGAAAATTCTCAAATCAATAATCTGAGCATCAACCTCAGGAACCTAGAAAAAGAGCAAAACAAATCAACATCAAGCAGAAGAAAGGAAGTGATAAAAATATGAACAAACTTCAATGAAATCAGAAAAATAACAGAGAAAAGTCAGTGAAACAAAGAGCTAGGTCATTGCAAAAAACAATAAAATTAACATACCTCTACCAAGACTGACCCCATCTTCACAATCCACCAAAAGAAAAAAAAAAGTAAGACACAAATTACCAATATCAGGAATCAAACAGGGATATCAATTATCACTACAGAACCCATTGAAATTGAAAGAATAGTAAGAAAATTTATGAATAGATAAATTTAACAACTTAGATAAAATGGACCAATGGGGGAGGGAATCACTAGCACAAGTAAACCAACTGAAAGATTTGAACTGCCCTGTAACTTTACTAAATTCATAATTTTAAAACTCTAAAAACAAATCACCAGGCCCAGGTAAGTGTTATTTGAGAACTATTAAGAATATTTAAAGAAGAATTAACTCAAATTCTACAGTCTCTTCCAAAACTGGGGAAGAGGAGAGAACACTTCTGAATTAATTTAAAAAAACTAGTTATTATCCTGTTATCAAAAGCAGACAAGCATGAAAAGAAAACCAGAGTATGTGCCTCATGAATATAGATACAAAAATCCTTTAAATGTTATTTAACAGAATTTAACAGCGTGTAAAAGGAATTATAAATTTATATACCATAACCAAGCAGGGTTTACTTCAGAAATGTAAGATTGATTTGATATTCAATAATCAATGAAATTCATAAATTTCAATTCATCAAGCTAAAATTGAACATGTGCATGACCGTATCAATAGATATGCAGGAAAAGCATCTGACAAAATCCAACACTCACTCATGATATTCTCAGAAACACAGAAATAGAGAACTTCCTGATCTATAAAAAATCTTTATCTAGCGTTATACTCCTCAGTGAAAAAATGAATCCTTTCCTCCTAAGACCAGGAATAAGGCAGGATGTCCACTCTTACCATCTTTAGTCAACACAGTGCTGGAATTTCTAGCCAGTGAAGTAAGGCAAGAAAGGAAATAAAGAGCATAAAAATCAGAAAGGAAGAAATAAAGTTGTCTCCATTTGTAGATGACAAGCTTGCCTCTGAAAAAAATTCCAAGTAAATTATTTCAAAAAAAGAGAAAAAAGAAAAATCAAAGGGAAAATTTAGGTGTAATCTAACAAACACAGAGAACTTATATGCTGAAAATGATGTAATGCTGATGGGAAAAAAATCAAAGATCTAAATAAATGGTGACACGCTGTGTTTGTAGATTAGAAGATTCAACATGGTATTTTCTGTTCTCCCCCAAACTGATATATATGTTTAATGCAGGTCCTATTAAAATCCTAGCAATGTTTTTCTGTAGATACAGAAAAGATTTGGATGTCAACAAGATGACAAAGTAAGGAACTCTGGAAATCCTTTCCTCCAAAAGAGTAATGAAAACATTAGTAAAAACTGTCAAAAAATCAACTCTTTCAGAACTCTGGAATTACTCTGCATGTAAGTTAAATAAGCAGGGTGACAATATAGAGCCTTGACACACTCTCCCAATTTGGAACCAGTCCATTGTCCGGTTTTAACTGTTGCTTCTTGACCTGCACACGATTTCTCAGGATATAAGTAAGGTGGTCTGGTGTTCCCATCTCTTCAAGAACTTTCCAGTTTGTTGTGATCCACATAGTCAAAGGCTTTAGTGTAGTCGATGAAGCAGAAGTAGATGTTTTTCTTTTCTGGAATTCTCCCGCTTTTTCGATAATCCAATGGATGTTGGCAATTTGATCTCTGGTTCCTATGCCTTTTCTAAATCTAGTGTGAATATCTGGAAGTTCTCAGTTCCTGTAATGTTGAAGGCTAGCTTGGAGAATTTAGAGTATTACTTTGCTAGCATGTGAAATGAGTGCAACTGTACAGTAGTTTTGAACATTCTTTGGCATCACCTTTCTTTGGGATTGGAATAAAAACTGACCTTTTCCAGTCCTGTGGCCACTGCTGAGTGTTCCAAATTTGCTGGCATATTGAGTGCAGCACTTTCACAGCATCATCTTTTAGGATTTGATACAGCTCAGCTGGAATTCCATCACCTCCACTAGCTTTGTTCATAGTGATGATTGTTTCATTTCCATTTCCAACTGTTGCTTCTTGACCTGCACACAGGTTTCTCAGGAGGCAGGTAAGGTGGTCCATTACTCCCATCTCTTTAAGAACTTTCCAGTTTATTATGATCCATACAGTGAAAAGGTAACTTGTCAGGGACTTTATACAGCTTCAGGATAGAGACTGATTGCCCAAAGAAACAACCACATGATTAAAAGCTGGATTACAATTTTCAGTCCAACTCCATGCCCTCCAGGAGGTGAAAGAGGCTGGAGATTGACTTCAATCACCAACAGCCAATAATTTAATCAATTACACCCAGTTAATGAAATTTCAATAAAATCTCTTGAACAACATGGCTATTGAGCTTCTGGGTTAGTGAGCGCGTCCATATGCCGGGAAGGTGATGCACCCAGAAAGGGAATAGAAACTTTGCACCATGCTACCTTGTCCTACGCACCTTTCATTTGGCTGTTCCTGAGTTGTATCCTTTATAGTAAACCCATAATTGTTATGTATAATGTTTTCCTGAGTTCTGTGAGTCGTTCTAGCACATACTGAACCTGAAGGCAGGGGTAGTTGTATGAACCTCTGAATTTGTACCCAAGTCAGAGAGAAGAGTAGGAAAACTGAGATCTGGGGACTTGAGACTGGCATGAAGCCAGGGCTGTCTTGCGGGACTAAACCACGAATCTGTGGAATCTACTTAAACTCTACACAGTATCAGAACTGAATTGAATTGTATAGAACAGAGTTGGTGTCAAAGAATCAATAACTGCCACATAAAATGAAACTTCATAAAGAAATAATTATAAAACTATTTTGACAGGCTTATAATGCTTAAAAATGTAACTGGTATGACAATAACAGCACAAAGGAAGGAGAAGGGAATAGAGCTACACAGGAGGAAAGTTTTCTATACTACTCAAGTACATATTTATATAAACTAGACTATTATAAATTAAGATGTTATTTATATTTCTAAAGGCAGCCACTAAGAAAATAGTTCAAAAATATACAAAAAAAAAAAAAGACATGGGGATTTAAACAGTACATTAAAAAACAACACAAAAGAAGGCAATATTGGAGAAAGACAGGAGCAACAAAGTCCTAAGACATGAAAACAAATCACAAAATGACTTACTAGTAATCACATCAAATGCAAATGGTTTAAACACTCCAATTAAAAGGTAGTATAGGCAAAAAGGATTAAAAAACCATCACGACCAACTAAATACAGTTTTTAAGAAACACATTTTAGATTTGAGGATAGAAACAGGTATAAAGTAAAAAGATGGAACTCTTCTACACAGCCAAATAGAATTCTTTATTTTTCCTCTCCTGGCGGTGGTTCAGTCACTAAGTCAAGTCTGACTCTTTGGGATCCCATGGACTATGTAGCCTGCCAGGCTCCTCTGTCCATGGAACTCTCCAGGCAAGAATACTGGAGTGGGTTGCCATTTCCTTCTCCATTTCCCTCTCCTAGCAAATTTCACTTCAGTAAAAGGCACCACTATTAAAGGTCAAAAGGTTAGATCTGATCCTTGATTCTTTCACAATGTATTCTTATATCCACCTCCTGAGCAAATACTGTTGGTTCAGTTTTCTAAATTATCAACTGCTACCACCTTAGATGAAACCACTATTATCTCTTGCCTTTATTACTGCAATGGCCTCCTAAATGAAACTCCCACGTGCGGGGCAAAAATGGACTATAGTCCATCTTCCATAACACAGTCCAAAGTATTTTAACATGTATGATACACTGTTTCTCTATGGCTTAAAAACTTTCAAACCAAAGCTTTCTTACAGTTTCTCACTGTAAGAAAGATTGTATAGTTCATTTACAATCGAGTTCAATTCACTTTTTCTTCAGGGGTCTACCTAATAGGGTCTCTGTCTGCCTCTCATATCTGCTACTTCTTAGGAACAATACATTTGTCTCCTGGCATCCTTGGGGGATTTGCTCCAGCACCTCGCTATCCCTCCCCACCTGCTACAGCTACCAATATCCATAGATGCTTAAGTCCCTTATATAAAATGACATAGTATTTGCATATAACCTACACACATCATTATTATGGGGTGCAAAAGTACATCATTATTGTCATTTAAATGTTGTCCACAAGACACACCTTGACTTTACTTTATGCTTTTACTAAATGATCTATTGCCTATCCCAAAGCAAACATGGATAAAATGAAATGTTAAATATATATATCATCTGTAGTACAAACTAAATGCTATGAATAGTTTCTGGTATATAACAAATTCAAGTTTTGCTTTTTGGAATTTTCTGGAATATTTTTTCCCAAATATTTTTGCTCCATCTTTGGTTGAATCCACAAATACAGAATCCACAGACATGGCAGGTCAACCATATTAAACCCAGGAAGACACTGAGACAGACTGCCAAAGTCCTAAAGAAAAACAATTTGTAATTTAGAATTCAACATCCAGCCATTTTAATATTCCATAGTGACTGCAAAAAAGATATTTCCTAACATACAAGGACTCAAAAAATCTATCACCCAAAGAAGCTCTCTAAAACACCTACAGAAGAGACAGTATGAAAAAAAACCTAAATTTCTATCTCTTCAAACGAAGGAATTACAAAAAATGTGATGTAAGCAGTAACATGATAAAATAAGCCAATAAAATATATTAAAACATCTAAATATATTGAAACATTAATATGTAGTAAATATTAGTAAGTATTAATAAATATTAATATATTAAAATATCTAAAATACAGACAGTAGAAAATAATACCTTAAATATCAGACAAGTGAAATTTCTAATGACACTGGCACAGAGTGGAGGAAGAGGAAATAAAAGTTTGCTAAGATTCTGATCTTTCTCAAATAGAAGAATAAAAATACAAATTAACTTTTTCTACTAAGAAAAATATGTTATTTAAACTTTTTAAGGGTAAGTAGAAAGCAGTGGTAAATGTGGACTGGTTAAACTCCTTTACTGTATGAGAAAGTGCGTCATACCAAATTTTAAAAATTACAAAGCAAAACCCAGTGTATGTTAGTTATAGCAGATAAAGAACAAACAATAAAGCCTTAATATCTAGAAAGCAAAAATACAATTACAAGAAAAACAGAAAAGTCTACATTCAAAGGAAAAGGAATTGGCACTTTAAAGTGGATAAATCAGGGTAGTAAAAAAAAAAAAAAAAAAGAGTAGAACGTTTGTATAATATAATTACAGTAAAAGCCCAAAAGAGGTTTCCAAAAATTTTAATATAAAGTCATAAAGGTCACATCTATTACCTGTAAAGCAATATAACTGGGACTAAACTTTTTTTTATACAGATTAAAAATTCCATGTCCAAGTAACTAAAATAGTAAGAACTCCTATATAAACTTAAATGAAAACGTGAATGAGAATTATAAAATCTTGAACCAAAACAATACAAGCACATACCACACATGTTAAGATGTAACCAAATGATAATCAGAAAAAATTTATATGCTATAATGAATTATATTAAAAATTAAGAAAATCTAAAAATTCAAGAACTTACAGAAGTGATAAACTGACACAGGAAAAAAAAAGAAAACATTGGTTCTACGAGAACTACTTAAATGTTGGCTTAACACTGAAATAAACCAGTTAAGGATGGAACAAAAGAAAATTTTAGGTCAATCTTAGATGGTACAAAAAATGGTAAAGATTTTCTATTTGAATCCACCAATGTATTAAAATATTAAGTGAGATTTATGTCAGAATGTAAGCTGTTCAGCTGCTCAGTCGGGTCCAACTATCTGCAACCCCATAGACTGCAGCACGCCAGGTTTCCCTGTCCTTCACCATCTTCCTGAGCTTGCTCAAACTCATGCCCATTAGTTAGTGATGCCATCCAACCATCTCATCCTCTGCTGAACCCTTCTGCTTTTGCCTCAATCTTTCCCTGCATCAGGGTCTTTTCCAATGAGATGGCTCTTCCCATCAGGTAGCCAAAGTATTGGAATTTCAGCTTTAGCATCAGTTCTTCCGATGGACATTCAGAATTGATTTCCTTTGGGATTGACTGGTTTGATTTCCTTGATGTCCCAGGTATGCTCAAGAGTCTTCTCCAACACCACAGTTAGAAAGCATTAATTCTTCGACAACCAGCTTTCTTTATGATCCAAATTTCACATCCACACATGACTACTGGAAAAACCATAGCTTTGACTAGATGGACCTTTATTGGCAAAGTAATGTCTCTGCTTTTTTATATGTTGTCTAGGTTGGTCATAGCTTTTCTTCCAAGGAGCAAGCGCCTTTTAATCTCAAGGCTGCAGTCAATATCTGCAATGATTCTGGAACCCAAAATAATAAAGTCTCACGGTTCCATTGTTTCCCCATCTATTTGCCATGAAGTGATGGGACTGGATGCCATGATCTTAGCTTTTTGAATGTCGAGTTTTAAGCCAGCTTTTTCACTCTCCTCTTTCACTTTCATCAAGAGGCTCTTTATTTCTTCGCTTTCTGCCATAAGGGTGGTGTAACCTGTGTTATCTGAGGTTACTGATATTTCTCCCAGCAATCTTGACTCCTGGGCTTCATCCAGTCAGGCGTTTTTCATGATGTACTCCTCATATAAGTTAAATAAGCCGGATGACAATATACAGCCTTGACCTACTCCTTTCCCAATTTGGAACCAATCCGTTGTTCCTTATCCAGTTCTAACTCTTGCTTCTTGACCTGCATACAGATTTCTCAGGAGGCAGTAAGGTGGCCTGGTATTCCCATCTCTTTCAGAATTTTTCAGTTTGTTGTGATCCACACAGTCAAAGACCTTAGGCACAGTCAATCAAACAGAAGTAGATCTTTTTCAGGAATTCTCTTGCTTTGCTATGACAAGGAATATTGGCAATTTGATCTCTGGTTCCTCTGACTTTTTAAAATCCAGCTAAATGTTAGACAACCTATCAACCTAGCAGTTCCTGTTTGGGGTTTTAAAGATGAATCTTTACGCCTTTTCCCTTCTAAACTCTAAATAAATAACACAAATGGAGCTAAAAGGGCTCGGTCCCACAAGGACAAAAGGAATAAAGGAACAACTGGAGAATTCAATAAATATTCAGAAGAGTAAAAGTAGTAGAAGGACAATTAATTTAGCACCCTATTATAGGAACCACAGTATAAGGAGTGAATGAAAGAGAAAAAAACAAGAACTGACTCTTCCTAAAAAAAAAAAAAATCCTAGAAGATTCTTATAGCTAGGAAATGTCAAATATAAAGACCTCATATATTAAGTAATATTTTTGTGGAAATTTTTATTTTATACTGTGGAAAATAAAGTGCAGCACTCGGAGCCACTTCTGAGTTCTCTAAGTCATTTAATTTTGTTGAGCCACTATTTCTCCACCAGGTATTTGGATACAATAGTGATTGCCCTGTGCATGCTTTACAGAGATTTACAGTAAGGAAATGATTGCTGAGCCTTCCAAAATGTAAACAAAAAAAACACACAGAGAGACATCACATAGAAGAGAATGATTCCTACCTACCCCACCTGGCTTCCCAGGTGGCACAGTGGTAAAGAATTTGCTTCCCAGTACAGGAGACAGAGGGGACATGGGTTCAATCCCTGGGTCAGGAAGATCCCCTGGAGAAGGAAATGGCAACCCATCCAGTCTTCTTGCCTGGAAAATTCCATGGACAGAGGAGCCTGGCAGACTACAGTCCATGGCGTTGCAAAGAGTCGGACACAACTGAGCAACTGTACATGCACACCACCCTACCTTTCTACTACAATGCATCCACACCCCCCATGCACACACCTTGAGCACTACTGCTATCAAGCAAGCTTCTGTCAAGAAAATGTAAGGTTTATCCTCTGGAGAAGTTAAATGAGAGAGGATTGGAATTTGAAGATAAAGATATAGGAAAAGGGATGAGGTTGAAAATGGACAGATTTAACATAATGCTTTAAACACCAGAAATGCTTCAAGATGGGCATCCCTCTCTAAGAAAGGTAATTCAAGCTTTAGTTTCTGAATGGTTCTGGAGAACAGAACCCCCAAAATATCTGGGGATCTCTCTGAGCCATCAGAGCTACAGCATCTAAAAAGCCCACTTTCTTGCACAATTATCCTAAAATAATTTTGCTATCAAGCTCCATCCATGCACAATGAATTTATAATCAGCTCTGAAATATCCAACTCTTTAATATAAAGAAACAACAGAATCAATCCTTTGCAATTTAATTGCTGCTATGGAGACAACTAAATCCCATTTTACTATCACCCTACTGAATGCATATCTATGAGTACTTTTGAGCCATTCTCCCCAATTATCCTCTGCGCAACTGCTATACTTCCAAATTTTAGTTCTCCTCACAATTTAAGACAAGAAATAGAGAACAAGGAGGATCTCAGGAAATTCAAAAACAAGAAACTCTCTCATAACCCACACCTGAACACAAAAGTTAGGGTAGATTAACATAAAAATTTCAAATTCAATGTAAGATCTTACTTGTTTATCTTTTCTTTCTATAACATCTTGCTTATGTTTGCATTTTTGAGATGTCTCCTTAATAGCTGATGCCTGCAAGATTGAATCAGAAGGGAAGTTAGTTTAAAAAAAAGCAAGGCAATTATGTGACCCTGCTCATCCAAACATAAAACTGCTCTGTAAGTTTACCCACAATGCTCTTCTATGACTTCTTTCAAAGTAAATTCATTATCACCCAAAACACAAACAATTAAAGGTTATTTCTACAGATATTAAAAGTAGTTGCAGCTATATGCATACATATGTTTCTACATTTCTTCACATTTATTTCCTCATGTTATTTTATCCTAACAGCAATCATATACAATAGCAGGGTCCATAGTTTAAAACACTCTCAAAACAATTACGTGACTCCAAAATCTTCCCTAAAGGTTAAAAGCTATGATTGCAAAATTTTTTAGTTACGTTTTCAAGGTATAGAGAATATTCCATATGCCATTATATTATTTATTCTAAAAAACATGAGGTTTTTTACATTATGTTCTACAAAGGGGAATGTAATTATATAACATGCATAAGAAATTCATAAAAGGAGATCAATGTTTCTGGGAATATTGCTCTGAATCCTCCTGTAATTAGAACAATCACATTTCATTTTTTCTCTTTATATATCTTGGAATTTCTATAGAGTAGCAAGTTTCTATAAAGTAGCAAGTGATGATTAGGATCTTGAAAGATCTGTGGTAGTAGAATTCCTAATAAAAGAACTTAAAGAACTAAAGTTACAAGTAAATCCACAAATTTAAAAACCTACAAAATATTTTTTGTATTTGCTAAAATAAATGACAAGAAACCCAAAACTGAGCCAGAAATATAACCTTCTCTTTGATTCGAGCCTCCAAAATGTGACGCTGCCTTTCCATTTCTTCAATGCGTTCTGTTATAGGAATCTGACTTTCTTTAAGTTTTCTGACCTCTTCCTTTGCTTGGTCCCGAGCTAGTTTTACTTCTTCATATTCCTGACGAACATTTTCATATTCCTTACAATGAATTCAAGAAAGAAAAGTTAATATACTCTTCACTTAAAGTAACACATATACTAAAATCAAGCTACAGGCAGAAACCAAACCTATGAAAAAGACAAGTTTGAATCCCTTTAGGAGGTCTATTAATAAAAAAAATTTGCCCTCTGAAACAACTTCAGAAATTGAAAATATCAAATAATGATGAACTTAGTGATACTATACACTTATATCACTAGGCCAGATTCTGTCTTCCATCCCTTCCTGTTTCTGAGACATATATCCTAATGATTACTAAAGGGAGGATCTCGTTTAATCTCTGAATAATGAAGGGATTCAAAAATATATAAAGAACCAAAAGAAACTCACTCATGAAAAATTTTTAAAAACTAAAAAAGAAAATGGTCCAACAGAAAAACAAAATGAATCATCCAGGTGAAAATGAGGCTTGTCACATCACAGGAATAAATGAATATTTGCTAAAAAAAGAAAAAGTGCTAAGAAAGCATATAGTAAGAATGAGTGGGATGAAGAAAGCTTAAAAAAAAAAAGAATACAAATAAACATTACAAATAACTGAGAAAACAAGAGCAGTAACAGGCAAAGGAAAAAAGGAAAGATATACCCATCTGAATGCAGAGTTCCAAAGAATAGCAAGAAGTAAGAAAGCTTTCTTAAGTGAACAATGCAAAGAAATACAGGAAAACAACAAAATGGGAAAAACTAGAGATTTCGTCAAGAAAATTAGAAATACCAAGTGAACATTTCATGCAAAGATGGGCACAATAAAATGGCAGAAAAAGTATGGACCTAACAGAAGTAGAAATATTAAGAGGTAGCAAGAATACAAAAAACTATACAAAAAAGGTCTTAATGACCCAGACAACCAAGACAGTGTGATCACTCACCTAGCGTCAGAAATCTTGAAACATGAAGTCAAATGGGCCTTAGGAAGCATTACTAGGAACAAAGTTAGTGGAGGTGATGCAATTTCAATGAGCTATTTCAAATCCTAAAAGATGATGCTGTTAAAGAGCTAAATTCAATATGTTAGCAAATGTGGAAAACTCAGCAGTGGCCATAGGACTGGAAAAGATCAGTTTTCATTCCAATCCCTAAGAAGGACAAGCCAAAGAATGTTCAAACTACCACACAATTGCACTCATTTCACATGCTAGCAAGGTAATGATCAAAATCCTTCAAACTAGGCTTCAACAATACGTGAACTGAGAACTTTCAGATGTACAAGCTGGATTTAGAAAAGGCAAAAGAACCAACATCAAATCGCCAACATCTGCTGGATCACAGAAAAAGCAAGGGAATTTCAGAAAGACATCTATTTCTGCTTCATTGACCATGCTAAAGCCTTTGACTGTGTGGATCACAACTGGAAAATTCTAAGAGAGAAGGGAATACCAGACCACCTTACTTATATCCTGAGAAATCTGTATGCAGGTCAAAAAGCAACAGTTAGAAACGGACATGGACAACGGATTGGTTCCAAATTGGGAGTACATCAAAGTTGTATATTGTCACCCTGCTTATTTAACTTATATGCAGAGTACATCATGTGAAATGTCAGGCTGGATGAAGCACAAGCTGGAATCAAGATTGCCAGGAGAAATATCAATAACCTCAGATATGCAGGTGATACAAGCCTTATGGCAGAAAGTAAAGAGGAACTAAAAAGCCCCTTGATGAAGGTTAAAGAGGAAAGTGATAAAGCTGTCTTAAAACTCACTGTTCAGAAAACTAAGATCATGGCATCCGGTCTTCATGGCAAATAGATGAGGAAAAAATGGAAACAGTGACAGAGTTTATTTTCTTGGGCTCCAAAATCACTGTGGACAGTGACTGTAGCCATGAAATTAAAAGATGCTTGCTCCTTTGAAGAAAAGCTATGACAAACCTAGAAAGTGTATTAAAGAGCAGACGTACCACTTTGCCAACAAAGGTTCATAAAGTCATAGCTATGATTTTTCCACTAGGCATCTGGATGTAAGAGTTGGACTTAATGCTGAAGCTTCAATACTTTGGCCACCTGAGGCAAAGAGTCAACTCACTGGAAAAGACCCGGATGCTATGAAAGAGCAAAGACAGTAGAAGGGGACAACAGAGGATGAGATGGTTGAATGGCATTACTGATTCAATGGAGATGAGCAAACTCTGGGAGACAGTGATAGACAGGGAAGCCTGGCATGCTGCAGTCCATGGGATCACAAAGAGTCGAACATAATTAAGCGACTGAACAACAATAAACATTATAGGAAGTAAAAAAAGGAAATACTGAAAAATCATTAAACTCAATCTTTAAAGAGAAAAATCAAAAGACTTCAAGATACAAAGATAAAGCAGGTGTCAGAATAATAATAAACATAGGAAAAAATTATGAAATTAAGCTGAAAAAAAAAAGAAAAAGTTTAAGAAAAATAGAATTACGGAAAAGGATAGGGTGAAACGGGTGGGACAGGCTGAATAAAGTCACAAATACAGCCACACATTTTTCCAATCTAATAATTATTTCCATCCTGGCATTAAAAATATTATTAAATTTCCTTATTTTGTTCCACCCACTGAAAAATAATGTACTGAGGGAAATGAATTTTTGACCCAAACTGTGGTTCCAAATCATATACATCACAGTGATTAAAACAGTAAACTCAGTAAACTTATGAACCATAATGAGTAGAAGATTACAGTTAATATCCTTCAGCTCTGTCTGTAGCTGAAGTTGATACTAGTAGCCCACTCCAAGTAAATATTCAGTGACCCAAGGACATTTCATTCTTACATATGTAAATATTTTTAGCTCATTAATATTTTATAAAACAAAACTATCTGTTGACTCAATTCTGGAAGAATTAAGGACACAGACTAAATCAACTGTTACCTGTTATGCAATAACAATAACATAGCACACAGTTGCAAAATAACACAGAGACAGATAAATATTACTATGCAAGATACACAAAGCAAAAATGAACAGTACCTAATTTGAGTATTTAGTGTCTCCTTTATAATTTTCCTGATACTTAATCACTATTTTACTTTAGTAACTCAGACTTACCACCCATGGCCTTTTTGCTTCAAGCATCTCAATCAAATCTAAATGTCGCTTACGTTCATAGAACCTGTCCACATCTTGTTTATATCTTTCATTCCTCTGAATCATTTTCTCTAGATATTCAGTTTTCTGTTTGCATGAGGTCTAAAACAAATATTCATTTAACAATTAGCTTAATCAAAGACAGACAAAAGGTCAAATCTTTTTATAATGAAAAATGTATCATGCTAGCAAAATTTCACAATAGGAGTTCTTATGAACTGTGTAAAACTAAAGTGCACACCTGACTTCTGGTCTAGGATCTACTATTTATCAATTATGGGACCATGAGGAAGCCCTGCCACATCTCTAAGCTTGGACTCTTGTTGCCTAAAGAGAAGAGAGATATCTGCCCCATTCACTTCACTGGAAGAAGGTGTTCAACTACTACAGGTGAAAGCTCAAAAGCTGTAACATGACATACAGAAAAGTGGTATTATTAGTAGTATGTTATGAACACCCATGCCTGAAGGATTTAGAAATGAGATAAAGGAAAGCTAAAATCTAGCCTTTACCCTGTGAATTAACAAACACGTAAATTGTCCTTAGAACCCAGAAGAATATGTGCTTGTTTTCTTTCAGAAGTTGGTAGGTAGGTAGTCTTTCAGAGGGGAGTATTAGATGATTTGATGTGCGGAAAAATAAAAGGACTAATAGCGGTATCTAAAGTAGGATTAAAATAATTACAACTTATTTTGCCATTCACTCTGAGTAAGTATAACAATAACAATAGCATTAAATCAGAACCTATCATGTTATCAAGTACAGATAGTTCCAGTTTGTATGTGCTTAGTCACTTCAGTTGTGTACAACTCTCTGCAATCCATGGACTGCAGCCCACCAGTCCCCTCTGTCCATAGCATTTTTCAGGCAAGAATACTGGGGTGGGTTGCCATGCCCTCCTCCAGGGGCTCTTTCCAACCCAGGGATCAAACCTGCACCTCTGGCACTGCAGGCAGATTCCTTACTACTGAGCCACTGGGAAGTGCCAGTTACAGTTTAAAAGAAAGCATTAGTTTACTAGATTTCTCATTACAAAAATTTACTGAATTGTAGCTGCTGAATTATGAAAAATGATTCATTAAACATCTTTTAATGTAATATACTATAAAAGGACATTTAAATTTATTAAGAGTGAAGATAAAAATCAAACACTGCAACTAAATGTACAGTTCTTTTATAAAGTCTATCCTCACACAACTGAATAAAACATAAGAATGGGCTTAAAAGAGACACTAACTAAATGCTATATATATGCTGTATTACCCAAAACCCTATACAGCGCCTGAAATATCACAGGTGTTTAGAAAATACTCAATGAATAAAAGAATAACACTGAAACTTCCTGAGAGAAAAAAGTACTTTGTAATACTATTAATTGGCTCTTTAGAAATTCAATTAATAACACATATTTGATGACATGATAGTCAAAACTTTGTATCAAACCCATTCTTACTTTTTAGTAACCTAATTTAATTACTGAAAATCCTTGCTGAAAAAAAATCACAAATATATGAATTTACTCAATGAACTTATTCACTGAAAGACATTATCCAATGTCTTTCATTATCCAATGAAAGACAATAAAATGAGTTGACTATAAATTACCTCTAGTTGTTTTTCTTTCTCCCTGAAGTTTTTCAGTTCACAGTGGTATTTGTGCATTTCTGGAGGACCAATTGACTTCTCGGTAGCTTCAAGGAGTTCAATTTTACTGAGTTTAGCAAACTCTCCAACTTTATCCTAGAACACAAAACTTAAATATTAACTAATATTATCATTTACAAATATCTTCAAAACATTTTTCACTCGATACTTGTCAAGAAGAAACTCATTCAAAAGAAAAAAAAAAAACCTTTGAGATATGAATCTTAAAATAAATCCTGTCCTTTGATATTATTCTTTATATTAATAAACTTAGGGTATAAACTACCACATTTTTGAGAACTTTAAAAAAATTTCAATGTCAATATTTCCAGGCTGAAACTTTTATATACATTTAACACAGTTTGGAAATAAAAAATACTGCCCTGGATTGCAATGATCATTACCACATGTCAATTGGAATGAAATTATTAGAACCTTAAAAAGAAAACAAGGATGGCAATTTCAAACAACTATTAATATTCCTGGAGACAGCTTTAAATCAGCTGATAAATGCTTTCAAATTTTAACTTTTACTTAACTTGGACACAGTAATCAAATCACCATTGTTTCTGAAGAAATAAACTAATTCAGTCACTAGAATAACATCCAAAGACAAGTCTAAAAGATATTTGATTTTAATATTTAACATGGAATATCAAGAGGTTTTATCTTTTTTGAACAAACTTAAAATATAAAACAGTTCTAGAAGGCATACACATAGATTTAAGAGTCCTGGTATATAAAGCATTTTATACAAATACACTGATTAAGAAGTTGTTTATTAACACAATTTTAAAAGCCTATAAATTGAAGCACAGAACTATTCAAGCTACTTTCTGTACTTATAAATAATACCTTTATTATTTACAAGGAAATAAATAAAGGAGATAATACCTTCACTTCCTTATTTATTAACTGAGTATTTCTAAATTACTAAAAAGTAGTAAGATTTTACTATAAGAGATGAGATATTACCTTTTACAATACAAAGAACTGTTAACTATTAAGACCACTATGCTCCTTTTAAATAGTAACAATAGCTCTCAAAAAGTATTTATATTCTTATATAACTTAAAGAGGAAACATTATATAGAAATGTTTCCCACTTTTACATTTAATTCTCTCATACCTGAGGTAGAAACTGGCAAAGATTGCCCACTTGAATATTTAAGGCTGCAACTTGCTCTTCTACTATTTTTTGGTTTGCAGATTTTTTGTTGATGAACCAAAGGGACTGATTTTTTGCCACATCAATCTCGCGAGTGATTACAAGGTTTCCAGAAGTCCTGAACCTATTTAAAAATTAAAAATCTTTATACTCAAAATACATACATTATTTTAAAAATTAAATTTCTAAAATTCTCTTGCACCAAAGGTTTCCACATAGGATTATTATTATACTTTTTATTTAACATTATAGCCCTTCCAAAGAAGGAAAGCCTGGCATTTTATTAGTGGTAATACATAACTGACCACAAATAAGTTACTTCTTTCAACATCTGAAATTTAAACCATTAAAATAAAATTAAAACACACTGATATTAACTCCCAAACATTGCCTGAGGATTCACATATCTGGAGTTATTTATCCTTTAATCATTATGCTATTCTCTAATCACATGTGCTCACTGCAATTCAAACTGGGTTGATATATTACAGCATGAAGAGCTCAACGTTGAAACTCTCTCTGCTTGGAAAATGTACAAATGCAAACCAACTACTGTGTATGTATTTCCAGATATCAAGTAGAAATGCATACAGGTGGCCCATGGCTTCCTCATCGTATACTCCACCACTCTGAATTCAGAAGAAACTGTATCACATGACTATAAAAGAACACTGAACAAAAGAAAACTCATCTGAAAGAAGGGTGTTTACTTTTTGCTTTTAGAAGCACTACTGTGCCACACCTACCTATTCACCCATCTTCACTGAAAATCAGCAGCATGTGGCTTAAATATAACTTATTGATATCCAATGGCAAAATGACAATGTAAATACTGTATATATCTAGATTATACTGTAATCAAAACACTCCAAACCGTAAGATTTTAGGATGTTAAACAAGGTATTCTAAACTTTCATTTCCAGGAGCATAACTAACAAAGTATTTTCTGATTCTCTTACTGAACAACTACTAAAAAAAACTGGTCAAGTATCTTTATAAATGTATTTATAGGTTAGCATGAAAGTAAGGAATTCTGGCCAAAACACCAGTGCAGATGGGAAACCAGCAGTGGAAAAAAGAAACTGCCTTTCATTCGGAGGGCATTTGGCCAGCCAGGTAACCTGGTGTATTTATTTTAATGATCCCCTGAGAGAGGGGTGTTGAAGACAAAGCCCAGAGTTCTCTAAGGTAGAGTCTAACAGAAACCATCCCAAGGATCGGATCAAGAAGGCAGAGGAGAAGGACAAGGGGAACACCTTCTCAGACAAATACATCAAAAATACATCTACATGCAGAATTATTTACATAGAATATCTACTGAACATTGGAAGAAGACTTCAGACTTTCTAAAGGGCAAGAAAATCTTCATGTAACTAAGTAGGACAAAAGAAGAAAGGGAAAGAGAGAGAGAGGAACTGGGATGGAATCTGAGTCCCTGGGAGCAAGCTGTGAAAGAGGAAAGGTTTCTGCACATTGTGAAGTTCCCTCATTGGTGGTGAGATCAACTGGAACAAAGGGGTAGCTTTGGAGCCTCAGAGGAGAGTGCAGCAACTGCTTTGCGAGGGCAAAGTGGAAAGACACCTTCAGACAGTAGGTGCCACCTGGCAGACCCCAGCCTGAGACACTCATCTGCTGGGGCAGGTGGAGTGAGGCTTGGGTTTTGGAGGTTAGACCCCAGGAGAGGACCAGGGTTGGCTGTGTAGAGACAGTCTGAGGTGGGTAGGGTGTGGTGTGCCACTACAAAGCGAGTATGGGAAGAAGCCTGGGACTGATAAGAGAGGCAAGGCACCACTGTGGGTGGCACATGAAATGAGCAGCAAGACCATCAGAAAAACTTCCTTCTCTGAGTTCATGCTCTTAGGCAGCAGAGCACTGCCTACATGGGGTTCAAGGATGGGCATGGGCTACCACTGTCATCTTGGACTCCAGAGATGGGCATGGGCTGCTGTTGCTGAGGGTCCTGTGAGAAGCAGCTGCTCGTGGCCCCCACTTCCTGGGAGCATGTGTGGGCAGCACACCTGCACACTGCCTACCAATATCCAGTATACACTGAGGGAAGATATGACAAGCATCTAAACCAAAAGCAGCCCTCACACCAAAAAATATTAAAGCCACACAAGCTATGCAAGGACGCTCCCACATATTAGCAGCCCTCCGAGAGAGGAGAATGAAAAAGTTAGCTTAAAACACAACATTCAAAAAACTAAAATCATGGCATCTAGTCCCACCACTTCATGGCAAAATAGATGGGGAAACAGTAGAAACAGTGTCAGACTTTATTTTTGGGGGGCTCCAAAAGCACTGCAGATGGTGACTGCAGCCATGAAATTAAAAGACGCTTACTCCTTGGAAAGAAAGTTATGACCAACCTAGATAGCATATTCAAAAGCAGAGATATTACTTTGCCAACAAAGGTCCGTCTAGTCAAGGCTATGGTTTTTCCAGTGGTCATGTATGGATGTGAGAGTTGAACTGTGAAGAAGGCTGGGCACCAAAAAATTGATGCTTTTGAACTGTGGTGTTGGAGAAGATTCTTGAGGGTCCCTTGGACTGCAAGGAAATCCAAACAGTCCATCCTAAAGGAAATCAATGAAGGAGATCAGCCCTGGGATTTCTTTGGAAGGAATGATGCTAAAGCTGAAACTCCAGTACTTTGGACACCTCATGCGAAGACTTGACTCGTTGGAAAAGACTGATGCTGGGAGGGATTGGGGGCAGGAGGAGAAGGGGATGACAGAGGATGAGATGGCTGGATGGCATCACGGACTCAATGGACGTGAGTCTGAGTGAACTCCGGGAGTTGGTGATGGACAGGGAGGCCTGGCGTGCTGTGATTCATGGGGTCGCAAAGAGTTGGACACGACTGAACGACTGAACTGAACTGATGGCTAAAATCTTCCCAAACTTAAAAAGCGGAAACAGATATCCAGATATAGGAAACACACAGGGTTCTAAACAAGATGAACCCAAACAGACCTACACCAAGATACATTATTTCTAAAAATGACAGAAGTTAAAGACAGTATTCTTAAGGCAGCAAGAGAAAAACAAAGAGTTAATGACAAGGGAACTCCCATAAGACTATCAGCTGATTTCTATATAGAAATGTTACAGCCCAGAAGGAAGTGGCAAAACATTCAAAGTCTCAAAAGGAAAACTCTGCAACCTAGAATACTCTACCCAGTTAAGATAACCATTTGGAATAGGAGTAGAGAGAAAAAATTTCTTGGACAAGCACAAACTAAAAGAATACAGCAATACTAAACCTATCCTAAAAGAAATATTGAAAGGTCTTCTCTAAATAGAAAAGAAGCAAACAGATATAGGTAGGAAGAAATCACAACTGAAAAGGAAATCACTTAAGCCAGTGTACATACAGATTAAAAAAAACCTATTTGTGAAAGCAATCATAAACATAATAAACAGCAAAAGGATAAACATGAAGATATAAAAAATATAAAATCATAAAATGTGTGGAAGAAGAATGTTTACCTATGTGACTATTAAAGCAAGCAGATATAGGAAAGGGTTAACATACTTGAAAAATAGAGCAACTACAAATTAAAAAACATACAAAAATTCACAAAAACCAAAAAGAGAACATAAGCATAAAATTTTCATCAAACCAGACAGAGGAAAAAAGAAGAAATATAGTCAACTGGAAAACAAAGTTTAAAATGGCAGTAAATACTTATGTATCAATAATTACCTTAAATGACAGTGGACTGAATACTCCAATCAAAAGACAGAGTAAAAGATAGGATAAAAGAAAAATAGAGCCTCCCACATTAGGACAAAGGACACACAGACTGAAAGTAAGGGGATGGACAAAGTTATTTCATGCAAACAGAAACTCACAATACTCATATCAAACAAAATAGACTTTAACAAAGGCCACAAAAAAAGATGAAAAAGGATACCGTATGATGATAAAAGGAACAATGCAAGCAGAGGATTTTACACTCGTTAACATATATACCCCCAATATAGGAGCACCCAAATATATAAGACAAATACTAACACGACACAAATGCAGAAACTGATAGGGACACAAGAGGAAGAGACTTTAATACCTCATTCACATCAGGGGACATATCCTCTATAAAGAAAACCAATAAGGCAATAAGATCTCATATGATGCAATAAAACAGATTTAAGTGCTATTTTCAAGATACTGTATGCAAAAAAACCCAGGATACACATTCTTTTCAACTGCACATGGAACATTCCAGTTCAGTTCAGTCACTCAGTCATGTCCAACTCTTTGCGACCCTGTGAACCGCAACATGCCAGGCCTTCCTGTCCATCACCAACTCCCAGAGTTTACCCAAACTCATGTCCATTGACAGAGAAGGCAATGGCAACCCACTCCAGTACTCTTGCCTGGAAAATCCCATGGACGGAGGAGCCTGGTAGGCTGCAGTCCATGGGGTCACTAAGAGTTGGACACGACTGAGCGACTTCAATTTCACTTTTCACTTTCATGCATTGGAGAAGGAAATGGCAACCCACTCCAGTGTTCTTGCCTGGAGAATCCCAAGTTAGGCGGAGCCTGGTGGGCTGCCGTCTATGGGGTTGCACAGCATCAGACGTGACTGAAGTGACTTAGCAGCAGCAGCAGCAGCATATTCATTGAGTCAGTGATGCCATCTAACTATCTCATCTTCTGTTGTCCCCTTCTCCTCCTGCCTTCAATCTTTCCCAACATCAGGGTCTTTTCAAATGAGTTAGCTCTTCACATCAGGTGGCCAAAATATTGGAGTTTCAGGTTCAACATCAGTCCTTTCAATGAACACCCAGGCCTGATCTCCTTTAGGATGGACTGGTTAGGACTAACCAAATACTAGGGCACAAAATTAACCCCAACAAATTTAAGAGTATAGAAATTATTTCAAGGATCTTCTCTAACCACAAAGGCATGAAACTAGAAATTAACCACAGGAAAAGAAATGAGAAAAAAACAATTACATGGAGACTAAACAACATGTTACTAAAAAACCAATGGATCAAAGTGAAAGTCGCCTCAGACTCTTTGCAACCCCACAGACTATTCCGTCCACGGAATTCTCCAGGCCAGAATACTGGAGTGTGTAGCCTTTCCCCTCTCCAGGGAATTTTCCCAACCCAGGGATTGAACCCAGGTCTTCCACATTGCAGGTGGATTCTTTACCAGCTGAGCCACAAGGGAAGCCCAAGAATACTGGAGTGGGTAGCTTATCCCTTCTCCAGCGGATCTTCCCAACTCAAGAATTGAACCAGGGTCTCCTGCACTGCAGCCAGATTCTTTACCAACTGAGCTATGAGGGAATGAGGAAATCAAAAAGGAAACAGAAAGTAAACAAAACTGACAAGCTGTTGGCCACACTCACCTAGAAAGGATAGAGAACCCAAGCAAATAAATTAAGAAACAAAAAAGAAGTCTCAACTGATACCCCAGAAATACAAAACACTGTAAGAGAATACTATGAACGTTTATATGCCAACAAATTCAACAGCCCAGAAAAAAGGGATAAGTTTTTAGAAACATACAGTCCACCAAAATTCAATCAAGAAGAAACTGATAATTTGGACAATCATTATAAGTGAAATAGAATCTGCAAATAAATAGAAGAAAAACACTCCCTACAAACAAAAGGGCAAGACCTGATGGCTTCACCGGTTAATTCTACCAAACATACAAAGAAGAACTTAAACCCATCCTTCTCAAATTCTTCCATAAGATATGAAGAGGAAGGAACACTCCCAAATACATTCTATGAAGCCACCATCACTGTGATACCAAAGCCAGACAAAGGCACCACCAAAAAAGAAAATTACAAGCCTGTATCTTTGATGAATACGGATGTAAAAATTCTCAACAAGGAATTAATAAACCAAATACAACAACACATAAAATAAAAAATCATACACCACAAACAAGCTGGATTCATCCTAGGGTCACAAGAAGGGGTCAACATATGCAAACCAATTAATGTGATATAACGCATTAACAAAAGACAAAAACCATATTATCATCTCAATAGATGTAGAAAAAGCATTTGACAAAATTCAGTATCGATTCATGATAAAACTCTTACCAAAGCGGTATAGAGGGAACATGTGTGTTAGTTGCTGTCATGTCCAACTCTGCAACTCCATAGACTGTTGTCCACTAGGCTCCTCTGTCCATGGAATTCTCCAAGCAAGAATACTGGAGTGGGTTGCCATTGCCTTCTCCAGGGGGCCTTCCCGACCACAGGGTGGACCCAGGTCTACTGCACCGCAGGCAAAATCTTTATCATCTGAATCACCTGGGAAGCCCAGAGGGAACATATCTCAACATAATAAAAGCCATTTATGACAAACTCACACCCAATATAACACTCAAAGGCAAAAAACTGAAAGTGTTGTTAACATCTGAAACAAGACAAGACGCCCCACTCTTAGAAGTCCTAGCCAACAAACAAAATGAAAAACTCTACTCAGCTTATCCTTGCTTAAATGGGATAAAAAAGATATTAAAAAAATGAAATAATTTTTTTAAAAAAAGGAAAATATTTAAAGAGAAAGCTGCTAACTATATTCATTAATGACAAATTAAACAGATTTTAAGGCAGAAAGCCTCAAAAGATGAAGAATTCAGTACATAACAATAAAGAGTTCAATACTGTCCTATAAATATATAAAGGAAAGACGGGCAGAACAAAGGTAATTAATAAATCTACATAAAGAAAGGGATAGTGTAATACGCTTTTCTCAGTAATAGTCAAAATAACTAGTAATCTTGCACTAATGGACAAATAAACAGTGCACACACAACAGCAGAATACTCATTCTTTCAACCAAACAGGTTAATAATCACAAGAGCTCAGTATGTAAGCCTCAACAAATTTCAAAGGATTGGGAACATAAACATCACCTTATCTATTTTTTACCACACTACTATCAAGGTGATGATCTATACTAAAATATAATAGGAAGATCACTACATTAGAATTTGAAACAGCTCTTAATTTGAGCTCAAAAACAAAATGAAGAAAACATTCACAACTGAAAAGTAGAAAAATACTACACCAAAATTTGGGAGATGGAACTAAAGCAGTACTGATAGGCAGGTTTTTACCCTTCACTATTTACATTAGGAAAAAATAAGACTGAAAATGAGTAAAATATCTATTTCAGGAAATGAGAAGAACAAAAGAAACCAAAAGTTTAAAGAAGAATTAGTAAAGGGAAGAGTAAACATGAATGAAATACAAAACCATGACATAAGACAGAAACAACAATGCAAAAAGTTAAACTCATTTAAAAAAAGATGAATAAAACTGACAAATCAATTTTTTCCAAATCATGAAAAAAAATGAATGAAAGAGGGGAATACAACTACAGGAGATACTTAAACAATATATTTTATATATGAGAAGACATAATACAAACATAATAAAGTTACATAAGAACATAGTATTTAGCCAAATAAAATTAGAAGCTATGATGAAGATATTTTTTAGAAAACTATAAATTACCATGATGATTCAAGAATAGAAAAACTAAATAATTCATTACCATTAATTAAATCAATAGGCCCAGATGATTTTATCAGTAACTTTAATCAAATATCCAATCAACTAATATTTCACAAGCAAAATACAGATGTTAGAGAAGCAAGTCAACCAATGCAAAAACTATGACTGTTGAATTTATTCTAAGAATGCAAAATAGAGTGAACATTAGGAAATTAACTGAATTTAAATAATATGATTTTAAATTAAATAATTTAAATTAAAATAAAAATTTAATTTAATTATTTAAATTTAATTTAAATTAAATTAAAATAATATAATCAATTTAATACATGCTGATAAAATTCACTTGCTAGTTATAATTAAAAGAACATGAAATCAGGAACAACAAGGAATACCTCTAAACAAGTAAATCATATCTTTCAAAGTCCTACAACAAGTATCTCATTTCACTCCAGCCTCACTATCATTTTTCTGTTCCTCAGCAACAACAAATTTAATTTTGCCGGAGATCCTCAGCACAAACTATTCCATCTGCCTGGAATACTCTACTCCCAGTTATTATGGTTCTCATTCAGTTCTCACTTCCCAACAGGCCTTTCCTGAACATACAATAGGAATAAATAAAACACCACTTCCCCCAAACCCTACAATGAACTAAATCTGATGAAAGTTCTTTGTCTTTATTTTGCTCCACCTGTCAGAAGTACTGGACAGGTCAACAGCATTGGACTCCTCCTTAAGTGCTTTCCAGGTACTGCATTCTTCTCACTCACTAGCATTCTTCCCAGTTTCCTTTCCCCATGTTCAGCCTCTAAATGCAGCAGTACAACAGAATCTACTTCTTACAGACTTCCTTCCTACATCTGCATCTTCTCCCTTGGAGATTTCAACCACCCTACCAACAACTCCCTATGGCCCTTTGGCCCAGACTTCTCCTCTAATAAGAAGGGGGCGGCGGGGGGGGGGGGGGGACTAACTGCCCATTCAACATTTCAATTTACGTAAAATGAAGACACAAAACTGAATGAGATTTAGCTCATCACAGGCCTTGGCAACATTTTTACCTGAATGTCTATATAAGCATTTCAAACTTTACTCTGTATTTTACTGACTCTTAAAAGCATCTATTTTTGTTGCTGTTCTTTTCCATCTTAACAGTTCCGAAACTAAGTTGCATATTTCAAACTGTTTCATAGTTTAACTGGAAGTTGCATTTTACAATGGTGGCATCTTAATTTGATGAAATATGGTTTACTTCAAAATGACCTTCTGATCTTACCCTAAAACCTCCAGATGCAGGTTTCGTTACCTCAGTTAAGAGAAACTCCACTCTTAAGGATGCCAGATACCCTATATTGGTATACTTCCTCTTCAATGCCCCTCTCTCTTTCATATTCTATATTCAATTTGTGAGCAAATTTTAGACTATTTTACTTTCTCTTAGAATTATTACATTACAAGCTTCATTGATTTCCTTGCTTTTGCCTGTTTTCTTACAGTCTATTTTTCACAGAGCAACCTAAATGATCTGATTAAAATTTAAGCCATTAAATGATGTCACCTCTCTGCTCAAATTCTGATGGCTTCACAGCTTATTCAAAACAATTCCTTACATTAGTCTACAAAGCCTAATGAGCTGGCTCCCTTATATTTTCAGAACTTATCTTTTACTCCTCCTATTTAACAAAATCCAGTGACACTACGTACCACTTCGGGGGTCTTAGCATTTACAGATTCCTCTACCTGAAATGCAGTACTTGGGTGCCATCTCAAAAATGACACAATGATCTCTGTTCGTTTACAAGGCAAACCATTCAACATCACAGTACCAAGTCTATGTCCCAGCCACTAATGCCAAAAAAGCTGAATGGTTCTAGGAAGACATACAAGACCTTCTAGTAGTTAACACTAAAAGAAAACAAATGTCCTTTTCATCATAGGGGTCTGGAATCCAAAAGTAGGAAGTCAAGAGATAACTGGAGTAAATGTATGGCAAAAACCACTACAATGTTGTAAAGTATTTAGCCTCCAATTAAAATAAATAAATTAATTTTTTGAAAAAGAGAGAGAGATACCTGGAGTAACAGGCAAGATTGGCATTAAGACTACAAAATGAAGCAGGGCAAAGGCTAACAGAGATTTGCCAAGAGAATGCACTGGTCATAGCAAACACCTCCTTCCAACAACACAAGAGATGACGCTACACGTGGACATCACCAGATGGTCAATACTGAAATCAGACTAATTACACTCTTTGCAACCAAAGATGGAGAAATTCTATACAGTCAGCAAAAACAAGACTGGGAGCTTGACTGTGGCTCAGATCATGAGCTCCTTATTGCAAAATTCAGACTTAAATTGAAGAAAGTAGGGAAAACGACTAGGCCATTCAGGTACAACCGACATCAAATCCCTTATGATTATACAGTGGAGGTGATGAATGGATTCGTGGGACTAGATCTGACAAAGTGCCTGAAGAACTATAGACATATATTCGTAATATTATACAGGAGGTAGTGACCAAAACCATCCCCAAGAAAAAGAAATGAAATAGGCAAAATGGTTGTCTGAGGAGGGCTTACAAATAGCTGAGAAAAGAAGAAAAGCAAAAAGTAAAGGAGAAAAGGAAAGATATACCCATCTGAATGCAGAGTTCCAAAGAATAGCAGAGAGATAAGAAAGCCTTCCTTAGTGATCAAAGCAAAGAAATAAAAGATAACAATAGAAGGGGAAAGACCAGAGATCTCTTCAAGAAAATTACAGATACACCAAGGCAACATTTCATGCAAAGATGAGCACAATAAAGGACCAAAATGGTATTGATCTAACAGAAGCAGAAGATATTAAGAAGAGGTGACAAGAAAACACAGAAGAACTAAAGGTCTCAATGACACACATAACCATGACAGTGCGATCACTCGTGTAGACAGAGCCAGACATACTGGAGTGTGAAGTCAAGTGGGCCTTTGGAAGCATTACTAAGAAAAGGCTAGTAAAGTCATGGAATTCCAGCTGAGCTATTCAAATTCTAAAAGATGATGCTGTTGAAGTGCTGCACTCAATATGCCATCAAATTTGGAAAACTCAGCAGTGGCCCCAGGACTGGAAAAGGTCAGTTTTCATTCCAATCCCAATGAAGGGCAATTCCAAAGAATGTTCAAACTACCATACAGCTGCACTCATTTCATATGCTAGTAAGGTAATGCTCAAAATCCTTCAAGCTAGGCTTCAACAGTATGTGAACCTAGAACTTTCAGATGTAAAACCTGGATTTAGAAAAGGCAGAAGAAAAAGAGATCAAATTGCTAATATCTGCTGGATCATACAAAAAACAAGGGAATTCCAGAAAAACATCTACTTCTGCTTCATTGACTACACTACAGCCTTTGACTGTGTGGATCACAACAAACTGGAAAATTCTTAAAGAGATGGGAATACCAGACCACTTTACCTGCCTCCTGAGAAATCTGTATGCCGGTCAAGAAGCAACAGTCAGAACCGGATACGGAACAATGGACTGGTTGTTCAAAACTGGGAAAGGAGTAGGTTAAGGCTGTATATTTTCACCTTGCTTATTTAACTTACATACAGAGTATATCAAGCAAAATGCCGGGCTAGATGAAGCACAAGCTGGAATTAAGAAGGCTGGGAGAAATATCAATAACCTCAGATATGCAGATGACACCACCCTTATGGCGGAAAGCAAGGAGGAACTAAAGAGCCTCTTGATGAAAGTGAAAGAAGACAGTGAAAAAGCTGTCTTAAAACTCAACATTCAAAAAACTAAGATCACCGCATCCAGTCCATTACTTCATGGCAAACAGATAGGGAAACAATGGAAACAGTGACAGACTTTATTTTCTTGGGCTAAAAAAAAAAAAAATCACTGCAAATGGTGACTGCAGCCATGAAACTAAAAGATGCTTGCTCCTTGGAAGAAAAGCTATGGCCAACCTAGACAGTATTAAAAAGCAGAGACATCACTTTGCCAACAAAGATACACAGAGTCAAAACTATGGTTTTTCTGGTAGTCATGTATGGATATGAGAGTTAGACAATAAAGAAGGCTGATTGCTAAAGAATTGATGCTATGGTCTGTGGTGTTGGAGAAGACTCTTGAGAGTCTCTTGGACAGCGAGGAGATCCAACCAGTCCATCCTAAAGGAAATCAGTCCTGAATATTCACTGGAAGGACTGATCCTGAAGCTGAAGCTCCAATACTTTGGTCACCAGATGTGAAGAGCCAACCCATTACAAAAGACCCTGATGCTGGGAAAAACTGAAGTCAGGAGGAGAAGGGGATGACAGAGGACGAGATGTTTGGATGGCATCACTGACTCAATTGAGCAAGCTCCAGGAGATGGTGAAGGACAGGGAAGCCTGGTGTGCTGCAGTCCACAGGATCACAAAGAGTTGGACATGACTAATGACTGAACAACAACAACAATATATTCCAGGATGGCAGAATGCTATTCCTCCCAAATAAGAATGCTGTATCCCTCAATGTACTAAAACATATTTGAAAAATGACTGCATAAATGCATTTCAGAGACCATTTATTCTACCCACCATTCCCTTCAATGAATATATGATCAGTTATTGCCTCCATTCAACAGCAATGACAGTTTTGACGACTGATAGCAGCCATTTTGGGCTTGGTATTCTCAAAGCCACAAGGACCCTAACTGAACAAAAGAACACAACATAATCATGTTGAGTATGTGGAAAGGAAATCTTCCCTTGTGTTAGACCTGGTAACAGAACTCTGGTTAACAGTCACTGGTTAGATTATTAGAGCAAGTAGCTACTGAACACCAGAATAGTTAACCTCTTTAGATAACAAGAAGATAGCAGGGCTTTGATGACTCAAGAGTAAAAAGTCAGGAGTGTTTAAGACCTACAGCCCTCCTTAATGGACTTCTGAAACTTAAATGTTAATACTCCCTCTGTGTTTTATAAATATACTTGGTTTAGTATACTTTTACAGTTTCGGTATCTAGGAAACCATCATGATCAGTGCTAACCTAGCAGTATCTTTGCAATTACAGTCATATCTCAGATACATTGCAGGTTTGGTTCCAAACACTGCAATAAAGTAAACATTGCAATAAAGTATACTGTATCAGTTTTTTGGTTTCCCCTTACAAATGAAAGTTATGTTTATACTATACTATAGTCTACTAAGTGTGAAAAGCATTACGTCTAAAAAAAATAACCTACCTTAGTGAAAATATTTTATTTCTAAAAAACGCTAACCATCATTTGACAATGCAGGGTTGCCTCAAAACTTTAATTTGTATAAACACATCTGTAAAGCACAATGAAACAAGGTATGCTTGTGTTTTTTAAACTGAGATATAATTCACAAATCATAGAATCCATTATTTTAATGTGTACAATTAATGTTCTTTTTTTTAAAAGATGATAAAATTTACTATTTTAGCCATTTTTAGGTGTCAGTTAAGGGTGTGTATCAACAGGGGTTAAGTACATTCACAAAGTTATACAACCATCACCATCATCTAATTTCAGAATATTTTTATCACTCAAAAGAAAAGCCCATACCTATTAAAACCAGTCACTCCTCATTCTTTCCTCCACTCAAACCCCAGCAACCACTAATCTATTTTCTGTCTCATGAATTTACTTATCCTGGACATTTCATAGAAATGGAATCATGCAATATGCAATCTTTTGTGTCTAGTTTCTTCACCAAGCATAATCTTTGCAAGGTTTACCCATGTTACAGGATCTATCAGTACTTCAGTCCTTTGTATGGCTCAATAATGTGTTATGGTATGGATATATCATAATTTGTTTAGCCATTTTTCAGGCAATGGACATCTGAGTTATTCATAATTTTCATCATTATAATCAGGAAAAACCTACATTATGCCAGTGAGCAATCTTTTTCTAGAACAGTGACTGAACCAAAGAATACTTGTTATTTAAAATTTAACAGATACTGCAGAATAGGATATAGTGCCTATACTCCCATGATAGTGCATGACAGGATTCTCTTTTCTGTAACTTCATATGATTGAACTTTATTTTAAATTTTTCTGAGAGGAAAACAATCTTCATCTTGATTTCCTTTGTAACTAGTAAGATGTAGTCTTTTTTTTAAAATACTTGTCATTTGTATTACTTTGTATTAAATTTCTTTGCTTATTTCCTATTAAGTTGCATATAATTTTTACTGACTTAATGAGATACTAAAATCTTAGTCATTTTAAGACGTGTACATATGATCTGTGCTGAAAATGTTTCCTCCCATCGATCACTCATTTTTAACTATGGTGCCATTATTTTGGGCTGAATTTTTATGGAGCCTAAATTTCCTATCTTTTTTTCTTTTCCAGGCAAGGTTTTACAGAGCTCTTGCTGCAGCATGAAGCAGTGAAAACATGAGTCTGGTACCCATGCTCACTCCAAAAGAGGAGCTGTTTGGGTCCAGGTAACAACAGGGGCAGATTACGTGGGTTGGGCAGGCGGTATAGCTTAGACAATCTGCTCGCCACCCTGCCCACCACCTTGGTGGTGCTGTGTGCAAGAATCACACACAGTGCCCTGCTTTTGCTACTGGTACTTCTGTTGATTTATGGCTTTTTCTGTATCTTACTGTTCATGATTGTACCAACTTCCATGTGTGCAATTATTTTCAGTCCCTTACAGTTTCTCTGTATTCTGTTGCTTCAGGGGATATCTGTCCATGTTCAAGTATTCTGAGAAACGGTCCCAGGTCCCAGGCTATCTTAAGTGAAGACCAGCTATCCTCAACCTACCTTTCCACATGGTTGGGCAGAGGCCAAGCAGTTCCAGGCATCAAAACAGCCTTCTCTTCCTTCGAGTTCCTTCCATTTTCCTTTATATGGTTATTGGCTATCCTGTTTTACTGAGTAAGGTCTTTCCCTCTACTGAGATTTAAAAAATATTCTACACCATTTTTCTGTTCTTTTTAAACCTACATATTTTTTCACTCAGTCTAAAGACTTTTAAAATCAAAATTTTACTTATGTACAGGACTACCTGATAAAGTTATAAATTTATCTGTTTTAAACAACTAACAGCCAATTATTTCAACTCAGTTTGAGTAATTTATTTGCTAAGCCATGTCCAACAGACTCTTTGCGAACCCATGGACTGCAGCCTGCCAGGCTCCTCTGTCCATGGAATTTTCCAGGCAAGAATACTGGAGTGGTTTGCCATTTCCTTCCTCAGGGGATCTTCCTAACTGAAGAATTGAACCCACATCTCTTTCATCTCCTGCCCTAGCAGGTGGATTCTTTACTACTCTGCCACTTGGGAAAGGAACCTGAAATGTTAGGTCCAGATATCAAGGTAAATTAGAAGTGGTCAAACAGGAAATGGCAAGAGTGAACATCAACATTTTAGGAATCAGTGAACTAAAGTGGACTGGAATGGGTGAATTTAACTGACATGACCATTATATCTAGTACTGTGCATAAGAATCCCTTAGAATACATGGAGTAGCCATCATAGTCAACAAGAGTCCAAAATGCAGTACTTGGATGTGATCTCAAAAACGGCAGAATGAGCTCTGTTCATTTCCAAGGCAAACCATTCAATATAGTAATCCAAGTCTATGCCCCAACCAGTAATGCTGAAGAAGCTGAAGTTGAATGGTTCTATGAAGACCTACAAGACCTTCTAGAACTAACACTCAAAAAAGATTCCTTTTCATTTTAGGGGACTGGAATGCAAGGAGCCTGGTAGGCTGCAGTCCATGGGGTCGTGAAGAGTCGGACACGACTGAGCAACTTCACTTTCACTTCTCACTTTCATGCATTGGAGAAGGAACTGGCAACCCACTCCAGTGTTCTTGCCTGGAGAATCCCAAGGATGAGGGAGCCTGGTGGGCTGCCGTCCATGGGGTCGCACAGATTTGGACACGAATGAAGCGACTTAGCAGCAGCAGCAAGATGTACCTGGAGTAACAGGCAAATTCAGTCTTGCAGTACAAAATGTAGCAAGGTAAAGGCAACAGTTTTGTCAAGAGAACGCACTGGTCACAGAAAATGCCCTCTTCCAACAGCACGAGAGAAGACTCTACACATAGACATCACCAGATGGTCAATACCAAAATCAGACTGCTTATATTCTTTGCAGCCAAAATTGGAGAAGCACTGTACACTCAGCAAAAATAAGACTGGGAGCTGATTGTGGCTCAGATCATGAACTCCTTATTGCCAAATTCAGACCTAAATTGAAGAAAGTAGGGAAAACCACTACATCATTCAGGTTATGACCTAAATGAAATTCCTTACGATTATACAGTGGAAGCAACAAGTAATTTCAAGATTAGATCTAATAGACAAAAGGCCTGAAGAACTATGGATGGAGGTTTGTGACATTGTACAGGAGGCAGTGATCAAGACCATCCCAAAGAAAAAGAAATGCAAAAAGGCAAAATGGTTGTCTGAGGAGGCTGAGAAAAGAAGAGATGCTAAAGGCAAAGGAGAAAAGGAAAGAAAATTCCATTTGAATGCAGAGTTCCAAAGAACAGCATGGAGAGATAAGAAAGCCTTCCTCAGTGAGCAATGCAAAGAAACAGGAAAAAAACAGAATAGGAAAACTAGAGATTTCTTCAAGAAAATTGGAGATACCAAGGGAACATTTCATGCAAAGAGGGGCACAATAAAGGACAGAAATGGTATGGACCTAACAGAAGCAGAAGATATTTAGAAGAGGTGGCAAGAAAACTCAGAAGAACTGTACAAAAATACTCTTTATGACCCAGATAACCATGATGGTGTGATCACAAACCTAGAGCCACACATCCTGGAATGCGAAGTCAAGTGGGCCTTAGAAAGCATCACTACGAACAAAACTATCGGAGGAGATGGAATTCCACTTGAACTATTTCAAATCCTAAAAGACAGTTCTGTTAAAAGTACTGTATTCAACCTGCCAGCAAATTTGGAAAACTAAGCAGTGGCCACAGGACTGCAAAAGGTCAGTTTTCATTCCAATCCCAAAGAAAGGCAATGCCAAAGAACATTCAAACTACTGCACAATTGTACTCATCTCACATGCTAACAAAGTAATGCTCAAAATTCTCCAAGCCAGGCTTCAACAATACGTAAACCGTGAACTTGCAGATGTTCCAGCTGGATTTAGAAAAGGCAGAGGAACCAGAGTTCAAATTGCCAACATCCACTGGATCATCAAAAAAGAACGAGAATTCCAGAACATCTACTTCTGCTTTATTGCTTACGCCAAAGTCTTTGACTGCGTAGATCACAACAAATTGTGGAAAATTCTTGACTAGATGGGAATACTAAACCACCTTACGTGCCTCCTGAGAAATCTGTATGCAGGTCAAGAACCAACAATAGACTTGGTTCAAAATTGGGAAAGGAGTACGTCAAGGCTCTATATTGTCACACTGCTGATTCAACTTACATGCAGAGTTTATCATGTGAAATGTCAGGCTGGATGAAGCACAAGCTGGAATTAAGATTTCCAGTAGAAGTATCAATAACCTCAAATACGTGGATGACACTATGGCAGAAAGCGAAGAACTAAAAAGCCTCTTGATGAAAGTGAAAAAGGAGAGTGAAAAAGCTGTCTTAAAACTCAGCATTCAAAAGACTAAGATCATGGCATCTGGTCCCATCACTTCACGCCAAATAGATGAGGAAACAATGGAAACAGTGACATACTTTATTTTATTGGGCTCCAAAATCACTGCAGATTGTAACTGCAGCCATGAAATTAAAAGATGCTTACTCCTTGGAAGAAAAGCTATGACCAACCTAGACAGCGTATTAAAAAGCAGAGACATACTTTGATGACAAAGGTCCATCTAGTCAAAGCTATGGTTTTTCCAGTAGTCATGTATGGATGTAAGAGCTGGACAACAAAAAAGGCTGAGTGCCAAAGAACTGATGCCTTTAAACTGTGGTGCTGGAGGAGACTCCTGAGAGTCCCCTGCACTGCAAGGAGATCCAACCAGTGAATCCTAAAGGGAATCAATCCTGAATATTCATTGGAAGGACGATGCTGAAGCTGAAACTCCAATCCTTTGGCCACCTGATGTGAAGAAGTGACTCACTGGAAAAGACCCTGATGCTGGGGAAGATTGAAGGCAAGAAGAGAAGGGGACAACAGAGGATGAGATGGTTGGATGGCATCACCAACTCAACTAACGTGAGTTGAGCAAGCTCCAGGAGTTGCTGATGGACAGAGAAGCCTGGTGTACTGCGTTCCATGGGGCTGCAAGAGTCAGACGTGACTGAGCAACTGAACTTAACTAAAACCTGGGAGAGTGAAAGTCACTCAGTTGTGTCCTACTCTTTGTGATCCCATGGAGTATACAGTCTATAGAATTCTCCAGGCCAGGATACTGGAATAGGGAGCCATTCCCTTCTCCAGGGGATCTTCCCAACCCAAGGGTCGAACCCAGGTCTCCCGCACTGCAGGTGGATTCTTTACCAGCTGAGCCACCAGGGAAGCCTGCATAAATTTATACCCCATACTTATATAGCCACCTTTATATACCTTTACATAGCCACCTTACATACCACCTCTCATAAATTAAACTCTTACATGCATTTAGAACTGTTATTATTTTCTTCATTCTGTTCCTCTAATTTTTCTGTACTTAATACCATACTATTAACAGCGTTATTAACTTGACAGCTACATGTAAAAAAAAATGAAATCAGAACATTCTCTACCACCACTCACAAAAAGAAACTCAAAATGGATTAAAGACCTGAATGTAAGGCTGAATACTATAAAATAAAACTCTTAGAGGAAAGGAAAACGTAGGCAGAACACTCTTTGACATAAACCACACCATTATCTTTTTGAACTGATCTACAGTAATAAAAATAAACAAATGGGACCTACTTAACTTGAAGGCTTTTGCACAGCAAAGGAAACTATAAACAAGACAAAAAGACAATCCTCAGAATGAGAGAAACTATTTGCAAATGAAGCAGCTGACAAGGAATTAACTTCCAAAACATACAAACGTTCACGCAGCTCAATATAAAAAACAAACAGCCCAATCAAACAGGCAGAAGACTTAAACATTTCCCTAAAGAAGGCATATAGGTGATCTCAACAAACACATTTGAAAAGATGCTCATCACCACTTATTATTAGAGAAATGCAAATCAAAACTATAATGAAGTATCATTTCACACTACTCAGAATAGCCATCATCAAAAAACTCTACAAACAATAAATGCTAGAGAGGTGTGGAGAAAAGGAAACACTCCTATACTGTTGGTGGGAATGAAAATTGGTACAGCCACTACAAAAAACTGTATGGAGATTCCCTAAGAAACTAAACACAGAATTACCATATGGTTTACACTATTTAAAAGAGCCAAGAAATGGAAGCAACCTAAATGTCCATCAACAGAGAAATGGATAAAGAAGGTGTGATACATATACACAATGGAATATTACTCAGCCATTATAAAGAATGAAATAATGTCATCTGCAGCAACATGAATGGACCTAGAAATGATCATACTAAGTGAAGTAACTCAGAGAAAAATAAATATCATATGGTAACACATATGTGTGGAATCTTAAAAAAAAAAAAAAAAGTGATACAAACGAACTTATTTGCATAACAGAAACAGACTCAGATTTCCAAAGCAGATTTTGTGGTCACCAGGTGAGGGCATGTGGGGGAAAGGGACAAATTAGGAGTTTAGGATTAACATATACACACTACTATATATAAAATAGATAATCAACAGAGATCTCCTATTTGCACAGGAAACTCTACTCAATATTCTGCAATAACCTATACAGGAAAAGAATCTGAAAATGAATAGATATATGTATAACTGAATCACTCAGCTGTACAGTGATGGAACTAACCCAACACTGTAAATCAACTATACTCCTATGTAAAATAAAAATTAAATTTAAAAAAAGCTTTACTGTTCAGTTTAACATCTGTTACACAAATGTCTTATTCATGATTGTGCTTTTTCAAAACCTCTTGGGTTTCTGGCACATTTATTCTTCCAGATGAACTTTATAATCAACTTATAAACTGTTGAGACTCTCACTGGAATTTTATCAGATTTATGCATTAGTGTGGAAATGACTGACATGCTGATGATAATTGCAATTTTATATTTTTAGAACATAATAAGCGTCCCCATTTATTCAGGCCTTAGTTTTATATCCTTCAGTAAAATACCATTATATTTTAGTAAGTTGAACATAATCTCTTAACTGTTTCCTTCTATGTGGGCCTCTTTCTCATCTCTACATAAGTTTTAAAAATTTCCAACAATTTTTGAACAAAAAGACCATTTCTTTATATCCCATAAAATGACAGGGCTATTAGGCATTTTTTAAGAGCTATTTCAGCTATGAAAATTCAATAACTCTCTATAAACATTCCAAAAAATGATCCAAAAATCATCTAAAGAATGCACATATTGTACACATGTTTTTTATGTATAAAAAACAAAGTATATACATGAAGGATATACTGCTTTCATCTTGGAGAGGAACTCTCATCCATCAGAAATTGCTGCCAAGAGCGGTAGACTTGGAATATCTAGTTAAGGGAAGAGAATACTATAATGAATTATTGATTTCTGCCATAAGGGAGGGAACAGAAAATGGTGATATAAATGCCAAGTTTTTGCCATACATGAAATTGACCAAACTACTAACAAAGATTGTTTCTAGAATACAACCCTAGATTAAGTTTGTTTTTTTTTTTCTAACAATCAAGTATTTTGCTTTCAAAAATCAGAAAAAAAAAAAAAAAATTTCCCTGCTGGTCCAGTGGTTAAAAATTTGCCTTCCAATGCAGGGGATACAGGTTTGATCCCTGGTCAGGGGACTAAGAACCCATATGTTGCAGAGCAACTAAGCCAGTGCACAACTAGGGAGCTGAAGCCACAAATAGAGAGACTGTGTATCACAGTCTCTGAGTCTGCATGCTCTAGAGACTGCATGCCACAACTATAAAGAAGCCTGCACACCTTAACAATGATCCTGTGCATGCGACTGAGATGCAGCCAAATAAATAAATATTTCTGAAAGATTAAAAAAATGCTTAAGTTTGTAAAAATACTGCAACTTCTTAATGAATAATGAATATTTAATAGTGGTATGGAGATCATACCACTAGGGTAGGGTGGTATGAAATAATACTCCCATATCTCCCATAAATTTCATCATTTCATTATCTCCCATAAATTTCTAATTTCTTATGAATTTTTCCAGAAAAAAGTCCTTACAATTCAGGTTTTAAAAGCTGCATTAAAGAAAAAAGAAACTTTTCTGGATGAAGTATTCCTTAAATATTATTTCTAATATTAATGTCATAATATAGTATTATACCACTGATGCTGAAGAAGCTGAAGTTGAACAATTCTATTAAGACCTCTAAGACTTTCTAGAACTAACCAAAAAAAGATGCCCTTTTCATCGTAGGGTACTAGAATGCAAGAGTAGGAAGTCAAGAGATACCTAGAGTAACAGGCAAGTCTGGCCCTGGAGTACAAAATGAAGCAGGGCAAAGGCTAACAGAGTTTTCTCAAGAGAACACACTGGACATAGCAAACAACCTCTTACAACAACACAAGAGATGACCCTACACACACACATCACCAAATGGTCAATACCAAAATACGACCGATTATATTCTTTGCAGTCAAAGATGGTGAAACTCTAATAGTCAGCAAAACCAAGACCTGGAGCTGTGGCTCAGATAGTCACCTCCTCATGCAAAACTCAGGCTTAACTTGAAGAAAGTAGGGAAAACCACTAGGCCATTCAGGTATGACCTAATTCAAATCCCTTAAAATCATACAGTAGAGGTGATGAATAGATTCAAGAGATTAGATCTGGTAGCCAGAGTTATGAACAACTATGGACAGAGGTGCATAACCTTGTACAGGAGGCAGTGACCAAAACCACCCCAAAGGAAAAGAAATGCAAGAAGGCAAAATTGTTGTGTAAGGAGGCTTTATACATAGCTGAGAAAAGAAAAAGAGCAAAAAGCAAGGGCAAAAGGGAAAGATATACCCAACTGAATGCAGAGTTCCAGAAAACAGAAGGGATAAGAACAGTGAACAGTGCAAAGAAGTAGAGGAAAACTTTTCAAGAAAACTGGAGATATCAAGGGAACATTTCACACAAGAATGAGCATGATAAAGGACAGAAACAGTAAGGACCTAACAGAAGCAGAAGAGACTAAAAAGAGGTAGAAAGAATACACAGAAGAATTATAAAAAAAGGTCTCAATGAACCAGATAACCAAGATGGTGTGGTCACTGACCTAGAGCTTGACATCCTAGAGTGAAGTCAAGTAGGCCTCAGGAAGCTTTACTACAAACAAGGTTAGTGAAGGTGATGGGAATTCCAGCTGAGCTATTTAAAATCCTAAAAGATGATGCTGTAGAAGTGCTGCACTCAGTATGTCAGCAAATTTGGAAAATCCAGCAGTGGTCAGAGGACTGGAAAAGGTCAGTTTTCATTCCAATCCCTGAGAAGGGCAGTGTCAAACAATCTACAAACTACTGTATAATTATGCACATTTTGCATGCTAGTAAGGTTACACTGAAAATTCTTCAAGCTTGGTTTCAACAGTATATGAAGTAAGAACTTCCAGATGGGTTTAGAGAAGGCAGAAGAAACAGAGTTCAAATCGCCAACATTCATTGGATCATAGAGAAACCAAAGCAAGTCCAGAAAAACATTTACTTCTGTTTCATTGACTACGGTAAAGCCTTTGAATATGTGTATTACAACAAACTGAAAAAAATCTTAAAGAGAAGGGAATACCAGACAACCTTACCTGCCTCCTAAGAAACCTGCATGCTGGTCAAGAAGCAACCTTTAGAACCAGTTAGAACCTTTCATGGACTGGTTAAAACTTGTAAAATGAGTACCACAAGGCTGTATACTGTCAGAGATCAAATTGCCAACATCCACTGGATCATCAAAAAAGCAAGAGAGTTCAAAAAAAAAATCTATTTCTGCTTTATTGCCTTTGCCAAAGCCTTTGACTGTGTGGATCACAATAAACTGTGGAAAATTCTGAGAGAGATGGGAATACCAGACCACCTGACCTGCCTCTTGAGAAACCTATATGCAGGTCAGGAAGCAACAGTTAGAACTGGACATGGAACAACAGACTGGCTCCAAATAGGAAAAGGAGTACGTCAAGGCTGTATATTGTCACCCTGCTTATTTAACTTATAAGCAGAGTACATCATGAGAAACACTGGGCTGGAAGAAACACAAGCTGGAATCAAGATTGCCAGGAGAAATATTAACCTCAGATACGCAGATAACACCACCCTTATGGCAGAAAGTGAAGAGGAACTAAAAAGCCTCTTGATGAAAGTGAGAGAAGAGTGAAAAAGTTGGTGTAAAGCTCAACATTTAGAAAACGAAGGTCATGGCATCCGGTCCCATCACTTCATGGGAAATAGATGAGGAAACAGTGGAATCAGCGGCAGACTATTTTTTTGGGCTCCAAAATCACTGCAGATGGTTGACTGCAGCCATGAAATTAAAAGACGCTTACTCCTTGGAAGGAAAGTTATGACCAACCTAGAGAGCATATTAAAAAGCAGAGACATTACTTTGCCAACAAAGGTCCGTCTGGTCAAGGCTATGGTTTTTCCTGTGGTCATGTATGGATGTGAGAGTTGGACTGTGAAGAAAGCTGAGTGCTGAAGAATTGATGCTTTTGAACTGTGGTGCTGGAGAAGACTCTTGAGAGTCCCTTGGACTCCAAGGAGATCCAACCAGTCCATTCTAAAGGAGTTGAGTCCTGGGTGTTCTTTGGAAGGAATGCTGCTAAAGCTGAAACTCCAGTACTTTGGCCACCTCATGCGAAGAGTTGACTCATTGGAAAAGACTCTGATGCTGGGAGGGATTGGGGGCAGGAGAAGGGGATGACAGAGGATGAGATGGCTAGATGGCATCACTGACTTGATGGACATAAGTTTGAGTAAACTTTAGGAGTTGGTGATGGACAGGGAGGCCTGGCGTGCTGCAATTCATAGGGTCGCAAAGAGATGGACGAGACTGAGTGACTGAATTTAACTGATACAGAGTACATTATGAAAAGTGCTGGGCTGGATCAATCACAAGCTGGAATCAAGATTGACAGGAGAAATATCAACGATCTCAGACATGCAGATGATATCACTCTAATGGCAGAAAGTGAAGAGAAACTAAAGCGCCTCTTGATGAGGATGAAAGACTGAAAAAATTGGCTTAAAACTCAACATTCAAAAAACTTAAGATCATGGCACCCAGTCACATCCCTTCATGGCAAATAGAGAGGAGAAAAGTGGAAGCAGACTTTATTTTCTTGGGCTTCAAAATTACTGCAGACAGTGACTGCAGCCACAAAATTAAAAGACACTTGCTCCTTAGAAGGAAAGCTATGACAAACCTAGATAGCATATTAAGAAGCAAAGATATCACTTTGCCAACAAAAGTCCATATAGTCAAAGCTACGGTTTCTCCAGTAGTCATGTATGAATGTGGGAGTTGGAAAATAAAGAAGGCTGAGCACTGAAGAACCGATGCCACAGAACTGTGGTGCTGGAGATGACTCTTGACATTCCCTTGGACAGCAAGGACATCAAACTAGTCAATCTTAAAAGGGAATCAACCCTGAATGTTCACTGGAAGAACTAATGCTGAAGCTCCCATATTTTGGCATCTGACATGAACAGCCAACTCACTGAAAAATACCCTGATGCTAGGAAAGAATAAAGGCAAAAGGAGAAGGCAGTGTCAGGGGATGAGATGGTTAGATAGCATCATCAACTAATTAAACGTGAATCTGAGTGAACTCCAGGAGATAGTGAAGGACACGGAAGCCTGGAGTGCTGCAGTCCATGGGGCTGCAAACAGTCAGACACGACTTAGCGACTGAACAACAACAATAAATACTGTATTATTACTCTTGACTAAAGTTATCAGGAATGCATGAACATAAACTCAGAAATTATGCAGAAAAAAGTGGTTTCAGTACTTTTAACACTTACAATTCAATTTCAACCATGCCTTTGGAACATCCTCTCTTCACAAAAAAGCCAACCTAAGATATAAAAAAAGACAAAGTGAGCTGTATGGTGACATTTCCAGGTGAGATGTAGCAAAGTCGTTATTATTTGTCAGATCAAGATTCTTTCAATAACTATTCTGTAATTCACTCCCTTCACTTTCTAACTGTACCCTTTTCAGATTTAGGCTCCTCCACTGATTCCACTCACAGATGATAATATTCTAAGCTACCAGTATTTTAATATTCTAAGAGTTATTGATCTTTCTGTGTGTCTAAGAGCCTCTTATAAAGTTCATGACAAAGCTATTAACAGTACGTAGTGCAGAGCAAAAATCTGAGCCCAAGTTATCAAGCTCCAGACCCAGTACTTCTATGGAACTGCACAGATTAAATATTATTAGTAATCACTCTAATAGTACCCATCTTGCTATTAATTAGTATACACCTATCACCAAGCACTTTCTAAATAGTCCAATAAATATAGTAAATACGATTTAAGCGAGCACAATTTATATCATAAAATAGATGTATTTAAGCTGCTTTCTATATGTATGTGAGTGTAAAGTATGAAAAAAGACCCTGGACCTAAAAAAATCAGATTGGATCTTAAACAGGCTATAATTAAGTAAAACTCAAAAAAGGTAGGAAATACACCTTGCAAATAATTGTTTTTTAATAGTGGTAATGACAATGATGATGACAATTATAACCACAACAATTAACATTTATTAAGCATTACTATGTTTATGTTCTAAGCACTTGATATACAATTTTCTCATTAATACTCATGAGCAAATTTATGAGATATGTATTATATCCATTTTACAGATGATGAAACTGAGAATCAGAAAGATGAAAAAGAAAGTCTGTTCCTGTAACAAGAAAGTACAGTTTAATGATCAAGAGTACAGGCTTCAACACAGACCATGCCCAGCTCAAATCTCAGCTCTGCCATATACAAACTGTTTCACCTTGACCAGATTACTTAACATTTCTGTTTCAGTTTGTTCATAAATAAGGAAAACAATGGCATTTTTTTAAGAGTGGGGCATCTGCTCATTAGGTTGCAATAATTAAAATACTTGGTACCAAATGGAAGAAATGAAAAAATCAGAAGGCAGTTCTTATTATAAAGTATTTGTACCAGTGGTGCAGAACATGCTTACGCTAAATTTTTATATTGCATTTAAACAGAAATAGAACATTAAAAATTTTTTGCTAAGAATTTGGACATCCCCTGAACACATCTGTGGATACACAAATGTCTGCAAGCTGTCATCTAAGAAAACTGCACTTCACAGCCTCCTTTAAAAAGCCTACTACTCAAGGGTGAGGACAGATGTATCTTCACGACAAAAATAAATAAGAAGGTTGGTGAAAATTGTTACAGCCCAATCCATTCTGACTATGGCAGCCCTTGGAATACAATCCAGCAGACCATTACAGAGAGATAACGATTTAATAAACAATTTCAGACAATTTAAAAAACTACAGTTTAAAAAACTCCCTGGCAGTCCAGCAGTTAGAATTGGCACTTTCACTGCCAAAGGCCTGAGTTAGATTCCTGGTTGGGGAACCAAAATCCAACAAGCTGTGCAGTATGGCAAAAAAAACAAACAAAACACAATATTAATAAAAATCTGAGTATGTCCTTGGAAATTATCTACTCCAACCCCTGTTCTCTGAAATAAAAACTGAATTCCAGATGACTCAGGTTACAAAATTAATCATTAATAAAGCAGTTTCTTTTCTATCTCATAAATGCCTCCTTTATGGCATTAAAAATTTTGTTTTGAATAGGTTACTTATAATGTTAAGGGGTATACAAATCAATCTTGTAACCTACATTAAATTTTGCTGTTGTTTATTCGCTAAGTTGTGTCTGACTCTTTTGCAACGCCATGGACTATAGCCAGCCCAGCTCCTTCTGTTCATGAGATTCTCCAGGCAAGCATACTGGATTGGGTTGTCATTTTCTTCTACAGAAGATTTTTCTGACCCAGGGATTGAACCTGCATCCCCTGTGTTGGCAGGTAGATTCCTTCTCATGGAGACACCACATAAGCCAGCACATTAAATATTAAGTCTTGCTTAAAAACCTGTAATATCACTTTGATTATATTATATTTACAATAGTTACTGAAAAATAAAAGAATCATTTCAAGTTTTAAAAGTATTTTACAGTGAAGTAACCCAACTTTTAGACTTTCTTTTTAAAACATGTTTTCAGGTGAAATATATACCAACAGTATATACAAACTTCATGAACTGTTTAGAAATAATAAAACAACTATATATCTACCAGTTTAAGGAACTGATTACTACCGGTGTATCTGACATTCCTTAATTCATGCTAATTGCATCCTTTTTCTCTCAGCTAATGGGGAAGAAAGAGGGAAAGGAATAGTTAGGAGTTTGGGATCAACATGTACACACTGTTACATATTTTAAATAGACAACCAATAAGGTCCTACTGTATAGGACAGGGAACTCTACTCAATGTTATTTGGCAGCCTGGACGGGAGGGGAGTTTGGGGGAGAATGGATACATGTATATGCATGGCTGAGTACCTTTGCTGTCCAGCTGAAACGTGATCACAATGTTGTTAATCGGCTATACTCCAATATAAAATTAAAAGTTTAAAAAATGAAACAACAAATGTAATCGCTAAACTGATTTTATTATCTCTAAACTGATTAATTCCTTTGCTTTTGTTTTTTACTGTATGAGACTCCAAATGTTTTTGACTGTTCTAGAAACAAACTCACATTACGTGTATTTTTCCAAGATGGCATTTTTCCTTAAAATTATGTTTTTTATATTTAACCAATGAGCCAAAGTTTGTTTTTATTGTCATATAATATTCAATTGTATTTGACTATTTCAGAATTCACTGCAAACAATACTTCTATAAGTATTTCCATGATTTCACCTAGTATAAATGCACAAAAGCTGACTAGGGTACCTAGAAAGCAGAATTTTTGAGGCACTGGATGTAAGCATTTACAGATTTACTAGGTAATACCATAGCACTTTCCAACGGGGTTGTACAAATTCATATTCCCACCAAGAATGCATCAGAGTTTCCACTGCTTTATATCCTCATAAGCACATGGCACCAATAGAATTCTGGTGGGTCTGACAGATATACCTTGCCAGGGCTAATGTGCGTTTCTCTAATAATTAATGAAGTTGAGCATCTTTTCTTATCTGTAGGAATGTACTGGTAGGCTGGGTTGCTTCTTGACTGTGAGATATTTAAGCGGATCTTTTACTCACATGTCTTATGAGTTGTCATTATTTTGCTTATTATATAGTCTGTATATCAATCTTGTTATATGTTCTATATATACATGCTCCCAATTTGTGACTAGTCTTTTCTCTACAAGGTGTCTTTTAGATGAAGAGAAGTTCCTTAGTTTTATTATAGTTGAAATTATCAACTTTTCCTTTTGGGTCTATACTTTAAGACATTTTCTTAACCTGAAGTCACAAAATTATTCTCTTCTACTACTACCGATCTCTTCTAAAAACTTCCTGGTCAATCACATTTAGATATTTAATCCACCAGGAACTAATTTTTGTTAAAGTATGAGGAAAGGACTCAATTTCATCTTTTCCTATACCAATAACCAGCTGTCTCAGTACCATTTATCCATCTCTTCCTCACTCACCTACAATGTCAGTTCTGTCATAAACCAAGTTCTTACTAAGCTTTGTATCTTGGCTCTTTATTCGGTCATATCACACTAGTCTACCCTACATCAACACCACAATTCTTAATTTACCATGATTTTGTATCATCTTGATATCCGGTAGACAAGTTTTTCCACTTTATCCTATTTCTTTAGAAGGAGGTTGGCTATTTTTGGCCCTGTTTTTTCATCTAAATTTTAGAACCAGCTTGTAATTTTTATAGACGGTAACAGAATTCTGACTGGAATGACACTTAACATGACATGCATCAAACGTTAACATTTTTAAATAAAAACTATAATCTCTTCATACATATCTTTTATTTGCAGCTATGTAACTTATACCTTTGTTGCTATAATATCCATTTTAATTGCATTCAATTGCATTTACTGTTCACTGTTAGTGAACACAGAAATGCAACTGATTTTTGTTAATCAACTATTTTAGGGGGTTCTCAGTTCTTATTTCTAAACTGCTAATTATTTCTAAGTTTATTATTAATTCTAATCAATAGATATAACTCACAGAAAAGGTTTTGGAATCCTTAGTAAGAATGAAAAAGGTCCTTGCCTTAGTCTGGGATTTTGTAACAAAAGTCCCACAGAGTGGGTGGCTTAAACATACATTTCTCAGATATCTGAAGGTGAGGATATGCAAGATCAATGCATTCACAGATTCAATGTCAGTGTCACACTATCTTACACCTCAGTTCAGTTCAGTCGCTCAGTCGTGTCTGACTCTGTGACACCATGCACTACAGCACACCAGGCATCCCTGTCCATCACCAACTCCCGGAGTTTACTCACACTCATGCACATTGAGTCGGCGGAGCCATCCAACCATCTCCCCCTCTGTCGTCCCCTTTTCCTCCAGCCTTCAATCTTTCCTACCATCAGGGTCTTTTCAAATGAGTCAGTTCTTCACATCAGGTAGTCGAAGTACTGAAGTTTCAGCTACAACATTAGTCCTTCCAATGAATATTCAGGACTGCTGTTCCTTAGGATGGACTGGTTGGATCTCCTTGAAGTCCAAGGGACCCTCAAGACTCTTCTCCAACACCACAATTCAAAGGCATCAATATTTGGGCACCTAGCTTTCTTTATATTCCAACTCTCACATCCATACTTGCCTACTGGAAAAACCACAGTTTTGACTATGACTAGATCAACCTTTGTCATCTAAGTAATCTCTCTGCTTTTTAATATGCTGACTAGGTTGGTCATAGCTTTTCTTTCAAAGAGCAAGTGTCTTTCAATTGCATGGCTACAGGAATGTAAAGTCAAGTAGGCCCGAGGAAGCATCACTATGAACAAAGCCAGCAGAGGTGACGGAATTCCAGTTGAGTTATTTCAAATTCTAAAAGATGATGCTGTGAGAGTGCTGCACTAATTATGTCAGCAAATTTGGAAAACTCAGCCACAGGACTGGAAAATGGAAAAGGTCACTTTTCATTCCACTCCCAAAGAAAGGCAATGCCAAGGAATGCTCAAATTACTGCACAACTGCACTCATTTCACATGCTAGTAAAGAAATGCTCAAAATTCTCCAAGCCAGGCTTCAGCAATACATCAACCGTGAAATTCCTGATGTTCAAGCTGGTTTTAGAAAAGGCAGAGGAACCAGAGATCAAATTGCCAACATCTCCTGGATGATCGAAAAAGCAAGAGAGTTCCAGAAAAACATCTATTTCTGCTTCATTGACTATGCCAAAGCCTTTGACTGTGTGGAGCACAGTAAACTATGGAAAATTCTGAAAGAGATGGGAATACCAGACCACCTGACCTGCCTCTTGAGAAACCTACATACAGGTCAGGAAGCAAAGTTAGAACTGGACATGGAACAACAGACTGGTTCCAAATAGGAAAAGGAGTACATCAAGGCTATATATTGTCACCCTGCTTATTTAACTTATGGGCAGAGTACATCATGAGAAACGCTGGGCTGGAGGAAGCACAAGCTGGAATCAAGATTGCTGGGAGAAATATCAATAACCTCAGATATGCAGATGACACCACCCTTATGGCAGAAAGTGAAGAGGAACTAAAGAGCCTCTTGATGAAAGTGAAAGAGGAGAGTGAAAAAGTGGGCTTAAAACTCAACATTCAGAAAACGAAGATCATGATATCCGGTGCCAGCACTTCATGGCAAATAGATGGGGAAACAGTGGAAACAGTGGCTGACTTTATTTTTTGGTGCTCCAAAATCACTGCAGATGGTGACTGCAGCCATGAAATTAAAAGACACTTACTCCTTGGACAGAAAGTTATGACCAACCTAGATAGCATATTAAAAAGCAGAGACAATACTTTGCCAACAAAGGTCCATCTGGTCAAGGATGTAGTTTTTCCAGTAGTCATGTATGAATGTGAGAGCTGGACTATAAAGAAAGCTGAGAGCCAAAGAATTGATGCTTTTAAACTGTGGTGTTGGAGAAGACTCTTGAGAGCCTCTAGGATCACAAAGAGATCCAAGCAGTCCATCCTAAAGGAGATCAGTCCTGGGTGTTCATCGAAAGGACTGATGTTGAAGCTGAAGCTCCAATACTTTGGCCACCTGATGTGAAGAGCTGACTCATTTGAAAAGACCCTGATGCTGGGAAAGACTGAGGGCAGGAAGAGAAGGGGACAACAAGGATGAGATAGTGGGATGGCATCACCAACTCAATGGACATGGGTTTGGGTAGACTCTGGCAGTTGGTTATGGACAGGGAGGCCTGGCGTGCTGCAGTTCATGGGGTAGCCAAGAGTCAGACACGACTGAGCGACTGAACTGAACTGACTCACCATCTGCACTGATTTTGGAGCCCCTCAAAATAAAGTCTCTCACTATTTCCATTGTTTCCCCATCTATCGGCCATGAAGTGACCAAACCAGATGTCATGATGTTAGTTTCCCGACTGTTGAGTTTTAAGTCAAGTTTTTCACTTTCTTCTTCCACTTTCATCAGGAGGCTCTTTAGTTCTTCACTTTCTGCCGTAAGGGTGGTGTCATCTGCATATATGAGGTTACTGATATTTCTCCTAGCAACCTTGATTCCAGTTTGTGCTTCATCCAGCCCAGCATTTCACATGATGAACTCTGCATATAAGTTAAGTAAGTGGGGTGACAATATACAGCCTTGACATACTTCTTTCCCGATTTAGCACCAGTCTGTTGTTCTGTGTCCAGTTCTCACTGTTGCTTCTTGACTTGCACACAGGTTTCTCAGGAGGCAGGTAAGGTGGTCTGGTATTCCCATCTCTTGAATTTTCCAGTTTGTTGCGATCCACACAGTCAAAGGCTTTGGCATAGTCAATAAAGCAGAAATAGATGTTTTTCTGAAACTCTCTTGCTTTTCTGATGATCCAGCAGATGTTGGCAATTTGATCTCTGGTTCCTCTGCCTTTTCTAAATCCAGTTTGTACATATGAAAGTTCACAATTCATGTACTATTGAAGCCTGGCTTGGAGAATTTTGAGCATTACTTTGCTAGCATCTGAGATGAGTGCAATTGTGTGGTAGTTTGAGCATTCTTTGGCATTGCCTTTCTTTGGGACTGGAATGAAAACTGACCTTTTGTAGTCCTGTGGCCACTGCTGAGTTTTCCAAATTTGCTCACATAATGAGTGCAGCACTTTCACAGCATCATCTTTTAGGATCTGAAATAGCTCAACTGAAGCTCCATTACCTCCACTAGCTTTGTTCGTAGTGACGCTTCCCCTAAGGCCCACTTGACTTCGCATTCTAAGATGTCTGGCTTTAGGGGAGTGAGCATACCATCATGATTATCTGGGTCATGAAGATCTTTTTTGTACAGTTCTTCTGTGTATTCTTGCCACCTCTTACTAATATCTTCTACTTCTGTTAGGTCCATACCATTTCTGTCCTTTATTGTGCCCATCTTTCCATGAAATGTTCCCTTGGTATGTCTAATTTTCTTGAAGAGGTCTCTAGTCTTTCCCATTCTATTGTTTTCCTCTATTTCATTACACTGATCATTGAGGAAGGCTTTCTTCTCTCTCCTTGCTGTTCTTTGGAACTCTGCATTCAAATGGAATTATGTTCCTTTTCTCCTTTGTCTTTCAGTTCTCTTCTCAGCTATTTGTAAGGCCTCCTCAAACAATCATTTTGCCTTCTTGCATTTCTTTTTCTTTGGGATGATCTTGATCACTGCCTCCTGTACAGTGTCACAAACCTCCGTCCATAGTTCTTCAGGCACTCTGTCTATCAGATCTAGTCCCTTAAATCTATTTCTCACTCCCACTGTATAGTAGTAGGGATTTGATTTAGGCCATAACCTGAGTGGTCTAGTGGTTTTGCCTACTTTCTTCAATTTAAGTCTGAACTTGGCAATATTTATTTTCATGATCTGAGCCACAGTCAGCTCCCGGTCTTGTTTTTGCTGACTGTATAGAGCTTCTCCATCTTTGCTTGCAAAGAATATAAGCAGTCTGATTTTGGTACTGACCATCTGGTGACGTCCATGTGTAGAGTCTTCTCTTGTGTCACTGGAAGAGCGCATTTGCTATGACCAGTGCATTATATGACCAGTGCATTCTCTTGGCAAAATTGTTAGCCTTTGCCTCGCTACATTCTATACTTCAAGGCCAAATCTGCCTGCTACTCCAGCTATTTCTTGACTTCCTACTTTTGCTTTCCAGTCCCCTAAAATGAAAAGGATTCTTTTTTGGGTGTTAGTTCTAGGTTTTAGAGGTCTTCATAGAATCATTCAGCTTCAGCTTCTTCAGTATTACCAGTCAGGGCACAGACTTGGATTACTGTGATATTGAATGGTTTGCCTTAGAAAGAAACAGAGATCATTTGTCGTTTCTGAGACTGCATCCAAGTTCTGCATTTCACACTCTTTCGTTGACTATGATGGCTACTCAATATATTCTAAGGGATTCTTGCCCACCGTACTAGTAGATATAATGGTCATCTGAGTTAAATTCACCCATTCCAGTCCTTTTTAGTTTGCTGATTCCTAAAATGTTGATGTTCACTCTTGCCATCTCTTGTTTGGTCACTTCCAATTTGCCTTGATTCACAGACCTAACATTCCAGGTTCCTCTGCAATACTGCTCTTTATAGCATCAGATTTTACTTCCATTACCAGTCACATCCACAACTGAGTGTTGTTGTTGCTTTGGCTACATCTCTTCATTCTTTCTGGACTTATTTCTCCACTGATCTCCCATAGCATATTGGGCACCTACCGACCTGGGGAGTTCTCCTATGTTTTTGTCTTTTCATACTGTTCATGGGGTTCTCAAGGAAAGAATACTGAAGTGGTTTGCCATTCCCTTCTCCAGTGGACCACGTTTTGTCAGAACTCTCCACCATGACCCGTCTGTCTTGGGTGGCCCTACGTGGCATGGCTCATAGTTTCACTGAGTTAGACAAGGCTATGGTCCATGTGAGCAGATTGGTTAGTTTTTTGTGATTGTGGTTTTCAGTCTGTCTGCCCCATCATGGAGAAGGATAAGAGGCTTATGGAAGCTTCCTGATGGGAGACTGACTGAGGGAGAAACTGGGTCTTGTTTTCGGGCCATGCTCAGTAAATCTTTAATCCAATTTTCTGTTGATAGGTGATTTAACCCTATTAAATTTGTATATTAATCCATCAGGAGGCTCAGCCAGAATTTCTTTATGGTTTTTAAGCAGACATTCCTACAACCTGTGATTGAGAGTTTTCTTTCTTTTTAACACATATCTTTTCTCTTCTATCTAGAACTTCCGATACAATGTTTAACAGTAATGATAGTAGGTAACTTTGACATGTACATTTTCACAGATATATCCTGAAATTAAGAAAGGTCCATTCTATTCCTAGTTTACTAAAAGTTTTTAATCATAAATTACTGTGGAATTTAACTGAATGCTTTTTATTTGTTGAGAAATTATTGAGTTCTACTTCTTTAAAATATGGTTTATTACATTACTTTTTTTACTAATAATCTCTCATTTCTTGAATAACTTCGATTTGGTCACAATACATTATATATTATTAAATTCAACATGCTAAAGTTCCTTTTTTGTGTGTGATTTTTGCCTCCAGATTCATGAGTGAAAGGAGCTTGTTATTTTCTCATGCTATCCTTGATTGATTTGGGTACCTAAAGTCACATTTCCGTGTAAACCGCAACTTTTGCTATTAGGACTAATCCACATTTTTTTTTTGTATGGTGTTCTCTATGAAAAAAAACTTACCAGCTAATTTATCGTCTCTACTTAAGAGTTAGTTTTGATAATTTAAATAGCTGTAGAAATATATACAGTCACAACTTTTAAAATATTTACGCTTTAGTGGAATGAGTCTCATAATATTCTTATATTATGAATATATAAACCTCTGCTGCATTCTTGTAATGCCCTGATGGCAGTCATAATTATTGTGAAATGTATTGTGCATGGATTTCCACTCTTTTTATGTTTTCTAATGATGTCCTTTTTCACATTTCTGTTTCTTTTTTCTTTCTCCTTTCTCAAGACTCCTTCTGGATTGTTTGGGCAGTGGTTATTTTTCCTCTACTTTGCTCTTCCTACTTTAATCTTTCCTGTTTGGAAGTTACATATTTTGACTTCTTTTTTTTTTTTTTTAAACTGGTTTACTCTACAAACTTAAAAATGCATATTTAACTTAATATACTCTTAAGCTAACCAATTATCTTAACTTTCTCCCAACAATACAGAGAATACTTTAACTCTGATCACAGCTTTGACAACATTTAGTTCTATCTTCTTTGATTTAAAAAATTGACAAATGAGACATCAGTATTATTTTATACAGTTTACACATAACTTTACTACATGTTTAGTAGGCTTCACTGGTGAGATGGTGAAGAATCTGCCTGCAATGTGCGAGACCCGGGTTCGATCCCTGGGTTGGGAAGATCCCCCAGAGAAGGGAATGGCAACTCCAGTATTCTTGACTGCAGAATTCTATAGACATAGGAGCCTGGTGGGCTACAGTCCACAGGATTGCAAATAGTTGGACACAATTAAGCAACTAATACTTACTACATGTTTACCATTTCATTGATCACATCTTTTTACCTCTCAGACTTTCCTCTGAGATAATTTTCCTTCTTCCTAAATTAAACACTTTTAAAGTTTCTTTATGAGGATCTCAGACCATTCTTTCAATCCCTTCATATTCTGAGACCATATGACTACCATGTTTGGTATTCTAAAATTTACTACAATGTGTCTATTTGTGTATTTTTTACACCATCTGGAATATATTTAGGTGCAATGGATCTGAGGATTCAAGTTTTTCAACATTTCTGGAAAATTCTTAGTCATTCTTTCATTGAATATTGCCTCTTCCTTAGTCCATTATTTTCCTTCAACTATCAGGGCTCAATCTTGATTTCATACTTTTAATTTTTTTGCTTTAGCTCTATATTTCATGTTTAGAAAAACTGTCAAGTATTTTGGTTCACATATTCTCAAATATGTCTGCTTTGTTGTTTTACCTGTCCATCAAGTTTCTCTCCCATGTATTTTTATTTATATTCTCACCGATTCTTTTTCAAATTTACCTTATCTTTTTGTTACTTACTCCAGATAAACCAAATATTCCTAGTTTACATTCTATATATACAAGCTCTATAGGTCAGCCTGTTGTTTTTATTAGCTCTCATTTTTGGTGTTTCATTTCCTCCTATGCTTTGTGATTTTGCGGGGTATGGATTCATGAATTTCTTGGAACTTTACATTAGGTTTCTTTTGAGGACTGTATTGAAAGCATTTTCCTTCAGAGGATTTCATTTGCTTCTGCAAGAGATATTACTAAGTGAGGCCACTTTAAAATTACAATGTATGTGTTGAGGCTTGTTTGAAAGATTTTTTTTCTTTTTCCTTCTACTACTGTATTCAGAGATAATATTGAGATAAGCAGCCCCACTTTGCAATTTTTTGTTTTTCCTGCTACACATAGTACTCATAGTTTCATCTTCTAACTCTTCTATACCCTCAGGACCCCCAATTTTATACAATGAATTCAAAACCAGGTTTCAGGGCACAAGGTAAGCAAATAACTCTGGAAAAACAACTTCAGAGCTTGCAGCAATCTTCGGATCCAAATCACTTTGTTTGTGCCCTTTGGAAACTTACTTCTCCTTTTCACAAGTCCATCCATACATTTAAACAGCTGTATCTTACACTATTTCTAAGGCTGAAGGTGTTACACACTTGGAGAATTCTCTAGGTATATAGCAAACTACTTCTGTAAAATGGAGATCTTCCCTCAGTGTCTCTATCTGCCAACTTCATTATTTATATTCAAGCACAACACATTTGCCATACCCAAGGAATTAAGATGAAGAAATTGATTTGTTACCAAAAGCGATTCATGGTTTTGAATTTTGTTAAAAGTACCTATGTTAACTTACCTTATCTGCCCGTCCCATGAAAGCAGGTTTGCCTGCTAATCCAAGGCAAATGGCACACACAATGCTGGACTTCCCTGTTCCATTAGCTCCAATAATCATATTCAAGTGGGGCCCAGGAGATACTTCACAGACATCATATGTCCTAAATTATAAAGAGGTGAGATTACTAAGTAGAAACAAGAAGTGAAGAATATTTTCCTACTACAGCACTTTTTCTTGCTTTACCCGTATCACTAACTATAGGCTTCCTCAAATTCTTTAAAAACCAACTAACCTTATAAATTTTAATGTAACATTAGTCTATAGGTTGTTAATAATTTACAGGGAAAAAAAAGTCTGTCAGTGACAGAAATTAAAAAGTAACAAAGTATATCTAAAATTAGAACATTCATGGGAAAATAAAACTTCACATAATTTTTCTCAAATATTAAGTCTGCTGAATAGAGTGAAGTTTGATATGATTTATTCTTTAGTAATTCTAATACATGAGAAAGTCCATCAAAGCTACTGTACAAATGGTTTTTAAACAAATTATATGTAAGTAAAGTGACAGCTCATTCTAAATTTGTGTATTTTACATTTATATTTCTCTTGAATTAAAATGCTTACTAGAAACTTATCATAGTCAATCGAATTACTTTTATTATAATTAGAAAACTGAAAATATATCAACTCAATAATTTAATTTATTAACTTTTTAAAATAACATGAATTTCCTTTAATATGCTGCCAGACATTCACCACAGGATCTATTTGTAGTACAAATTAAATTTTATTCCTATGAGAGGAAACAAGAGTGCATCATCACCAAGCACGTCGGTAACTTTCCCTCATACTAGAAAGCAGCATGCTGTCCTGCTCTCTACCTGCAACAGGAGCATCTAACCCATATTAGTCTTCAGGGAGAGCTATGGCAAGATGTGAAGGAAACTGACTCAGTATCTTTGTACCATGTCCTTGAATATCTGGAACTGGACCCCATAAGTAATGTCCCGTGCCCACAGTTTCAGTTGGCTACCAACTAATTCCCCAAGAGTAAAAGCTTAGCCTATTACTAACTTGCTAAGTATTCAAATAATTTAACCAAGCACACTTCAACTTTAATACTCCAAGAAATTAATAATTCTGAAATTCCAAGTTGTAATAAAATAAATACAGGTGGTAAATTAAAGTATTTTCTGGCAGGTTTCCAACCCCACTTCTCCGCAGAGCACCCACCTGTCTTTTCAGAAGCTTTATTCTAGTAACAGCAGAGTCTTGAAACAACCCTTTACAACACTGAAAATAAAACTAGTTTGGGAATTTCAGACATCTGGAAAATTATCTGACTTGGAGCTTCTTAATCAACACATGCAGCTCCATTCTTTTAATATTTGATTTTCCTGCTGTGAACTGTCTTACTAAAATAGTGATGTAACTGGTATTTAAGCAAACAAATACAGCAGAAAAAAGCATGAAAACTTCTGACCTATATCGTTACACACAAACACTATAAACACGAAAAGCTGCCAAAAACTAAATAAAGCCTCTGCAAAAAAAAAACCCATTCTGACTCTACAATATGTTTATTGGAAATTCCCTTTTGTGAGTTCCCTTTTCTCTGACCTCCCCCTGAAAAAGCTAATTTCAGAGGCTGAGTTTACATACTTTATCTACTACCTCATATATTCTCCATGGCCTCAGGTAACATCGATATACTGAAAGTCAGTTCAGATGACCTACAGATGCAATTCCCACCTCAAGAACTCTATTTGGATGTCCTACAACGGTCACTTCAAACTTAACATATTCAAAACTATTACACTGGTGCAAAAGTAACTGTGGTTTTGCATTGTTGAACTTTGCTGTTTGATATTGGAATAGATTTTCAAATAAATGTGGTTATGTTATACATCATTTTAATGCACATTTTTTTTTTTTTGCTAATGACTTATTACTCGCTGTTTATTTTATATTTATTTTAGACTAGGGAAATGATGTTAAACAAAATGCAAATTCGAGCAATTTTCTTATTCAAGTTCAAAATGGGTTCAAAATTGGTTGTAAGGCAGCAGAGATAACTCACAACATCAACCACGCATTTGGCCCAGGAACTGCTAATGAAACTGCATTGGCTCAAGAAGTTTTGCAAAGGAGATGAGAGCCTTGAGGATGAGCAGCACAGTGGCCGGCAACTGGAAGTTGACAACAACCAATTGAGAAGATTATCAATGCTGAACCTCTTACAACTACACCAGAAGTTGCCCAAGAACTCAATGTCAATCCTTCTGTGGTCATTCGGCATTTGAAGCAAATTGGAAAGGTGGAAAAGCTCGTTAAGTGGGTACCTCATGAATAGACCAAGAAAAAAAAACCCGTTGTTTTGAAGTGTCTTCTCTTATTGTATGCAACAACAAACCATGTGATGAAAAGTGGATTTTATATGACAACCGGTGATAACCTGCTCAGCGGTTGGACCACGAAGAAACTCCAAAGCACTTTCCAAAGCACTTTCCAAAGCCAAAATTGCACCAAAAAAAGGTTATGGTCACTCTCTTGGTGGTCTGCTGCCCATCTGATATACTACAGCTTTCTGAATCCTGGTGCAAAGAAACCATTACATCTGAGAAGTATGCTCAGCAAATCAATGAGATGCACAGAAATTGCAATGCCTGCAGCCAGCACTGGCCAACAGAATGGGCCCAATTCATCTCCATAACGCCTGACCATACATCACAAAACCAACTCTTCAAAAGTTGAAAGAATTGGGCTAAGAAGTTTTGCCTCAACAGCCATATAACCTATCACCAACCAATTACCACTTTTTCAAGCATCTCAACAACGTTTTGCAGGCAAATCACTTCCACAACCAGCATGAGACAGAAAACGCTTTCCACGAGTTCGTCGAATCCTGAAGGACAGATTTTTATGCTACAAGAATAAACAAACTTATTTCTTATTGGCAAAAATGTGTTGACTGTAATGGTTGCTATTTTGATCATTAAAGATGTGTTTGAGCCTAGCTATAATAATTTAAAATTCACAGTCCAAAACCGGAATTACTTTTTCATAAGCCTTTAAAAAAAACATCTAAAACCACTCTTGTAGTCTCTCAGTAAAGGATATACTTATTCATTCCTCTGCCCACAGCAGAAACCTAGGCATCATCTTTGATTCTTTTTGTCTCCTCACCTCTGTTCACACTACCCACCCATTCATCATTCCATTTATCACCAAATAATGTTGGTAAACAAGAAAATCTGACATATCTTGCTTTTAAAAAAAGAAACAAATAGGACCCTTCATGATTTAGGTCTAGATCATCTTTTTCTACTTTCTGTCTCCTTCCCCTATTCTCTAATTAGACCTCTAAAGTTTACCTATAAGGAATTTCTTTCAATTTCTTGACTATCTTATGCTTCCTTCTTTCTCAAAGCCTTTGCATATGCTATTACTTCTGCCTAGAAATCTCCTCCCTCTACTCTCAATCCCAATGGACTTGGTTAACTCACAGGAATCTTTCCCTTGACTACTCTCTTCCAGGCCCTTTTAGTTCTCTAGGCCTAGTCTTCCTACTGCGTTCCTAAAACTCAAAGTCCTCTCATAGAAATAAACAAAATCTTACTTAGTTCTGCGCTTTCCAGCTACCTTTTCTTTCTCCTCTTCACATCCAAGCGTTACTTCCTCACACTCACTCATTCTTCTATGACTGCAAAGTTTTCCACTTCCCCTACCTCAAAGCGCCAAAGATTTCCTGACTGCTAAATGCAGCAGGTTCTTTTCTGTACTGTTATCTGACTTCACTGTATCATATGATATTTTTTGAAGTACTCTTTTTCCTTGGGTTCTCTAATACTCTCCCACAGTTCTCCCCTTACTTCCCTGAACAGTTCCTTCTCAAATCTGTGAGTTCTTCTGTTTACCCTTAAATGTTGGCATTCCTCTGGAACTCTGTACTTGGACTTCTATTTATATTCCCTTCGAGGCAATTTCAACCATTTCTGCAATTTCAACAATTACCTATATGCATGATTCTTAAGTCTCTCATCTGTTAACATTTTCCTATAAGCTCTGAACCCTTATAAATACTGCCCATAGAAGACCTTTTAGATGTCCCACAGGAAACTTCAATACACAAGATACAAAAGGCATTTATTATTACCCTCCCAGAATTACCTCTTCTTTGGCACAGCTCTATACCAATTAGCCAAGAGAGAGACTTGAGAAAAAATACTCCACTTCTCCTTTACCCCGATGCCTTGCAATTAATCTGCAGACAAAATCCTGTCAAATCTATTTCTTTCTGCTCCTACTTCCCACTGCGAGACTCAAATCCCGATCATCTCTGCCTTCATACTGTAAAAGCCTTCTTGCCTCCAATCTTGCACCCTTTCTAAATCATCCTTCACACTGCTTCCAAAGTAATATAAACCACATGAAGGTGCACGCGTGTGCGCTATTTCAGTTGTGTCCAACTCTTTGTGACCCTATGGATGTAGCCCGCCAGGCTACTCTGTCCATGGGATTCTCCAGGCAAGAATACTGGAGTGAGTTGCCATGCCGCCCTCCAGGAAATCCATCCCCTGTCTCCTAACCCTCCTGCGCTGGCAAGCAGGTTATTTACCACTAGCACCACCTGAGAAGCCCAAGCCACATATGATGCCCTACTCAAAATGCATCCTGGCTACCTACAGGATAAAGTTGCAATTTCTCAGCACAGAAAACACAGAGCCTCAATAATGCTATATATCGTCAGTATCACTCTATCCATACACTCACTCACATCCTATGTCCTAATCATACTAGGATACTGGAAACTTACTAAATACAGCAAACTGTTTCAGGCAGTTCCATGCTCTTCCCTTAAGACTTTCATATCCTCCAGTACAAGGCCCTTCTCACAACTGTGGAGGAAATTAATCATTTCATCCTTTGCGCCCCGAGGGCATCCTGATACACACACATATATAATATAATTATGGTAGGTACTTCATTTGATATTTATCTTTCCTGATTTGAATTAAAACAACAATACAGCTACTTATCAGCTGAGTAAACCTGGGCAAATCAACCTCTCTGAGCTTAACAGTGGAGATGCTATGAAGAGTTATGAGGAATGAATGAGGGTACTGTGTAAATAAAGTACCTATTTCTATACCTGGCACAGGACAGATGCTTTAAAAAAAATGTCGTTATTGTTACTGTAATTGCTTTCCTTAGGCCACTGTGCAAGCTTAAAATATAACAGACAAATGAACTGCAAGGTGCTAGACGGATACACGGTAGTTGTGTTACAACATCCTCACTAAATTCTGAAGTGAATACTATGATCAGCTGTCTGAAGGGTGAGAAAGCAACCAGGAAGAAAGTCAGATTTGAAGAAGTCAAGGCTCTGCTGGGTAGCGCAACAACTGAGAGCAGGGCTTAATTTTCTGGTACATTTCAGGAAATGTCTCCATCCATGACAACCATCACCATCTTTGTCCACCTGGCAACTGCCATCTCTTCACGAAATGTGCCACAGCGTCCCTGTCGCACTGATTTAACCGTTGCTTTTTGACTTCCCAGGACCATAGTTTTGTGAATTACAGATTATGTCTACAGGCCGTGACTCCCAGCGGGAGGACATGTAATTCCTACTACGTCCACTGCCCGCCATTTGACGCCTTCAAACAACTTTGGCATTAGGAATTAAAGAACTGCAACACACAAGGCACACACCTACCACACCAACAAACACGTCAATCTCCACGGCCCACAAGTAAATATCCTCAAAGCAATCCCCGGACGAATTTACCAAAAGCTAGGCACACCTCGACCGACCCGCCCCCCGCATGCACGCCGCTTGCGGCCCTCGTGTGCCGGCCGCTGGCCTCCCACGCCGCGGCTCGGCCTCCGGTCACTCACAGGAAGTTCTCCATCGCGATGCGGACTATAGAGCCTTCCACGAAAGGCCCGGACGACGGCAGTGGCGGTGGCGCAGCCGGCGGGACCGAACTCTTTTTCTTGCTCGGGACTTCCGACGAGGGATCACTCATGAGAGCTCTCTTGGAGGCCAGGGGGCTTTGAGTGGACGTTTTCCTGCTCGGTGTCGCCATCCTGGCGGTCTCTCTTCCTGGCTGTGGCTTCCGTTCCCACCTACCTACAGCCCCAGCGCGCCGCCGTCCCACTCCCGCGCGAATAGCGCGGCGCGCGACTGCGCGAGAGCCCGCCCTGGCGCCTGCGCAGTCCCTGCCTGGTAGCGTCACAGGGTATGCCCCACCCCTCCACCCCTCCGCCCCTTGCGGGTCCTGGGAGACGCGAGCTGGCGGGCATCGGACGGGGTGGCACACTGGACTGGTCTGTACGTTTCTGCATTTTGCCGATTTTTTTTTTTAACTCAGAAAAAAATGTCAGCTGCATTTAATGGTTTGAAAGCCTTTTCAGCGCTCCAGGAAACATCCACGAGGGGAGGGAGCGCGGGACCTCTTCATCTTCTGACTGTGCTTTTAATCAGGTCCCCGTGTCAAAACAAAAATCCCAACAATGCAAGCTTTCAAATGACTCTATGCCAGCTCTTCCCTTAAAACATAGCGCTCGTGTCTGTTGCGCTCTCCAACAGGTGTAAAGATTGCACCGCACAGGTTTTCTTCACTACCCCCACCACCACCCCCTCTCCCTAGTTCCCTAGTAAGAATTCCTCCTTCGAACTTTCTAGAAATGCCCCAGAGAGCACGCTGGCATCGTTGAGAGGATGCTTCCACTTAAACCTAGTCACGTTCATCTAGTTAAATCCCTTATCAAAGGTGAGGTTCACTGAGGCCTCTGCAGGTCTTTACTCACTCTAATAATGTCAAATCTACAGTAGGCTAGGCTGAGGCAGTGAGGGAGCCAGGCAAGCAGGTCTCAGAGCTTACGTTCTGGTGTGGAAGACAGGAAAAGAACAAGATAACCTACATAGGATCAAGGTAATTCCAGGCGGTGATAGGTGTCATGAAGGGAAAAACAGAATGAATGTAAGAAGCAGGGAAGGCCTGTCAGAGAAAGTGATACTTGAGCTAAATCCTGGAGAAGGAGCTAGCGGAGGAAATGAGAAAAAAGCATTCCAGGCAAGGACAGAGGCTCTGAGGTGGAAACCAGCAGAATGAGGAACAAAGGGAAGGCCGGCTAGGCTGTACTGAAGTGAGCAAGCTTGCTTAGGGGGGCCTTGCCCATCATGCATTTTATTTTAAAAGCAATGGGAAGCCATTGGATGGTTTTAAGCAGGAGAGAGACAAGATCTGATTCAAGTTTTTAAATGGGGCACTCTGGTTTCTGATTCCTCAGAGTCAAGCATGGAAGTTGGGAGGGCATTTAGAAAGCTATTGCAGAAAACCCTGATTCCCCACTTCAGGATAAATGCTCCTTTCCCAAGCCCCTGCTTCTTCTCACACAACTGAAATCTGTACTCTTTAAAAGTTGTAACCGAAGAAAGAATAAAATTTTTTTTTTAAATGTGAACATGTCTTGGTGGTTAGAAAATTTTTAGTTTTTCAGCAAATTAAATAATACCTTTAAAACTGTTCAAAAGGCAGGAAATAATCTTTTTAAAAATAGGGCTTAGGAGGGTACTATACCCTCATTTGCTACATTGCTAGTACAAACTTTTTGAGAAGTGACTTGGTAACCTGCTTCAAGAGCCTTAGAAGAGTCAAATTCTTTGAAGAAATCATTACATTTAGGGAAACCTAATGGTAAAATGGCACCCCACTCCAGTACTCTTGCCTGGAAAATCCCATGGATGGAGGAGCCTGGTAGGCTGCAGTCCATGCTAAGGGTCCGACACGACTGAGCGACTTCCCTTTCACTTTTCACTTTCATGCATTGGAGAAGGAAATGGCAACCCACTCCAGTGTTCTTGCCTGGAGAATCCCAGGGACAGGGCAGCCTGGTGGGCTGCTGTCTGTCGGGCTGCACAGAGTCGGACACGACTGAAGCGACTTAGCAGCAATGGTAAAATAATACATGCAGTGATACTGAGGGTTGAGAGCAGGAAACCAACCTAATCATTTTATACTATCATTAGATCTCAGTGAACCACTCAAATTGTGCTTATAAAGTTGAGTTGGGAAATGTGTATGTGTGTGTTTGTGTTTATGCTCAGTCATGTCCAACTGTTTGTGACCCCATGGACTGTAGGCCACCAGGCTCCTCTGTCCCTGGGATTTTTCAGGCGAGAGTACTGGAGTGGGGTGCCATTTCCTCCTCCAGGGGATCTTCCCGACCCAAGAATCTAATGCGTATCTCCTGTGTCTCTTGCCTTGCAGGTGGAATCTAACCACTGAGCTATCGGGAAATGACACCACATATTATGCATACAGATTGTGAGTTCTTGCCTAGATTGTCAGTCAGTCATGCTCTACCGTCATCCTTTGAAAAGGAAAATGTTACTGGTTTTACTTCCAACCACAAGCACAACATGTGTTAAATGCAGAAATTTAGGAAACACAGAGAAAAACAAACATACACAAGGGGGAAATTACTCATAATTCCTCTACCCAGACTGATCACTGTTAAGATTTTGGTGTATGTTTTAATATCTTTTTTCTTTGTGTATATATGTTATGGTCCTTTTGTTGAAAAAGGTAGAATTATGCTGCACAACTTATATATACTGTTATTTAACCCTCTTTTTCTCACTTAATATATTTCAATTCAGTTCAGTTGCTCAGTCGTATCCGACTCTTTGTGACCCCATGGACCACAGCATGCCAGGCCTCCCTGTCCATCACCAACTTACGGAGTCCACCCAAACTCATGTCCATTGAGTCGGTGATGCCATCCAACCATCTCATCCTCTGTCGTTCCCTTCTCCTCCTGCCTTCGATCTTTCCCAGCATCATGGTCTTTTCCAATGAATCAACTCTTTGCATCAGGTGGCCAAAGTATTGGAGTTTCAGCTTCAACATCAGTCCTTCCAATGAACACTCAGGACTGATCTCCTTTAGGATGGACTGGTTGGATCTCCTAGCAGTCCAAGGGACTCTCAAGAGTCTTCTCCAACACCACAGTTCAAAAGCATCAATTCTTCAGCACTCAGCTTTCTTCACAGTCCAACTCTCACATCCATACATGACCACAGGAAAAACCACAGCCTTGACTAGACGGACCTTTGCTGGCAATGTAATGTCTCTGCTTTTTAATATGCTGTCTAGGTTGGTCATAACTTTCCTTCCAAGGAGTAAGCGTCTTTTAATTTCATGGCTGCAATCACTATCTGCAGTGGTTTTGGAGCCCCAAAAAACAAAGTCTGTCACTGTTTCCGCTGTATTCCCATCTATTTCCCATCAAGTGATGGGACCGGATGCCATGATCTTCGTTTTCTGAATGTTGAGCTTTAAGCCAACTTTTTCACTCTCCTCTTTCACTTGCATCAAGAGGCTCTTTAGTTCTTCTTCACTTTCTGCCATAAGGGTGGTGTCATCTGCATATCTGAGGTTATTGATAATTTCTCCTGGCAATCTTGATTCCGGCTTGTGCTTCCGCCAGCCCAGCATTTCTCATGATGTACTCTGCATATAAGTTAAATAAGCAGGGTGACAATATACAGCCTTGATGTACTCCTTTTCCTATTTGGAACCAGTCTGTTGTTCCATGTCTTGTTCTAACTGTTGCTTCCTGACCTGCATACAGATTTCTCAAGAGGCAGGTCAGGTGGTCTGGTATTCCCATCTCTTTCAGAATTTTCCAGTTTACTGTGCTCCACACAGTCAAAGGATTTGGCATAGTCAATAAAGCAGAAATAGATGAATATTTTTTTATGCCATGAAGTATTTTTCTAGGTGAGAAGGAGGTTCAAGAGGGAGAGCATATATATATACACTTAATGGCTAATTCACACTGATGTATAGCAGAAACTAACACAACATTGTAAAGCAATTATCCTCTAATTAAAAATAAATAATAATAAATGTTTTTCTGTAACATGGTTTTAAGTAACTACATAGCATTCCATCAAACAGATGTAGTATAATTTATCTAAATACTTCTCTTTTGTTGGGCTCTGTATGACTGGAAGTTAGCGTGAACCAGACAGATGCTGGCAGGTTATACGAGCTTGTGCATGCTCAGTCTCTAAGACCTATTTGACTCCTTGCAGCACCATTGACCGTAGCCTGCCAGACTTCTCTGTCCATGGGATTTCCCAGGCAAGCCTACTGGAGTGAGTTGACATTTCCTCCTTTAAAGGATCTTCCCAACCCGGGAGATCGAACCGTCTCTTAAAGTGGCAGGCGGATTCTTTACCACTGCACTACCTGGGAAGCCCAGTGCTTCCTAGTAGTCTTCAAAAATTTCATACACTCATAAAGGTATAGACATGTATTTATTAACCAACCACATATGGTTTCTTTAGGTGCACTGGTGAAAACTGTTGAAAAGGGTAGTGTTAAAAAGTAGAAGGAGCTCTTTAGAAATGGAATATCAATTAACCAGAATCACATCCACGATTTAAAGTGCAGTCATCAGTTAAATTCCTTGTGCCATCCTTGCTAGCTAATAGACATGACAAAGCAATTGTATTTAACTTTCTATTGACCAAGGAATAAGTGAGCAGGGGGAATTTTAGTGATGGCTTTCCAATTCTGCAGAAGCTTTAAAACTGACGCAAACAAAAAGCTGGCAGACAGGGTAGGGTCAAGGATTATAAATATATTTCACCTCACTATCAGAAGGCCATCTTTGTTTCTTGGCTTCACTCCAAGCCCTGGATAATGATGCCACAGTAGCAGGAAGGTAGGGGCAAGAGCCATGGACTAGGACTCCACTGAGCCATCTCTGACTGAGATAGTTTTCTCTTCCAGTTCTAACAAGAACCCTCACAGGTTAACAGGAATATTCTCCTCTGGTTTAAAGATAATGATCACCTTTCTCACAGAGAGCTAAAACCCCAGACAAATTCTGCTAGAGGTAAAAATATCTTATCTCTGCAGTTCTTGATTTTTAAAAATTGGTTTCTAACATCATACTAAAGTTGAAAACAATCAAAATATCTGCTGCTTCTTGGTGTAGCTACATTAGTATTGGAATGGACTGTAGTAATCTCTAACACTAACAGCATTTATCATATACAAGTTGCTGCTCTAAGCACTTTTTCATAACTCATTTTTATATTCTGGATCAATGTCTCAACAGATTTGTGTCTTTCTCAAATTTTCATTTCTTGAATACAAAATCCAACTGAAAGATTCAAGAAATTGTTAGGAATTAATGTAAGGTTTCAAGTGTTCTTTGTGATATGTCATGATAGGAAGCCTAGATCTAAATGGGCCTTCATTTCTTTGGAGGATATCAACTGGGAAAACAATATTAAATTACTCCAGAAGGAATTTACCCTCAATTTCAAATCTAGGGGGAGAGTAAGCGTTCTCCCTCACACCCAGTTACTTCCTATAGAAAAGAAAGTTGGTAATTGTCAGCACTGTTCTAAATCTGTTGATATCAGCTTCATAAATTATAAGTGAATTTTTTGATTTCAGGAACTGAGAGTGACATTTCATCTCATTATCTCTACAAGCTGGGATGCTGAACTCTCCCATAAGCTTGTTGGTTTTAAGGTCAATTATTTTTAAATTAAAAAACAAACTCACAGGAAAAAAAATCAGATTTCTGGTTACCAGAGGCAGAGGGTGGGAAGAGGGGAAAATTAGATGAAGATGATCACAAGGTATAAACTTCTGGTTGTAAGAATAATAAGTACTAGGGATGTAACATAAAACTTGATAAATATAAGTAAAACTGCTGTGTGTTACATATGAAAGTTTTAAGAGAAAATTTTCGCTCTTTTAAATTTTATATTTATATGAGATGATGGGCTCCAAAATCACTGCAGATGGTGACTGCAGCCATGAAATTAAAAGATGCATACTCCTTGGAAGGAAAGTTATGACCAACCTAGATAGCATATTCAAAAGCAGAGACATTACTTTGCCGACTAAGGTCCATCTAGTCAAGGCTATGGTTTTTCCTGTGGGCATGTATGGATGTGAGAGTTGGACTGTGAAGAAGGCTGAGCGCCGGAAGAATTGATGCTTTTGAACTGTGATGTTGGAGAAGACTCTTGAGAATCCCTTGGACTGCAAGGAGATCCAACCAGTCCATTCTGAAGGAGATCAGTCCTGGGATTTCTTTGGAAGGAATGATGCTAAAGCTGAAACTCCAGTACTTTGGCCACCTGATGTGAAGAGTTGACTCATTGGAAAAGACTCTGATGCTGGGAAGGATTGGGGGCAGGAGAAGAAGGGGACAACAGAGGATGAGATGGCTGGATGGCATCACTGACTCGATGGACGTGAGTCTGAGTGAAGTCCAGGAGTTGGTGATGGACAGGGAATCCTGGCATGCTGCGATTAATGGGGTTGCAAAGAGTCGGACACGACTGAGCGACTGATTTGAACTGAACTGAGGTGATGGATGTTCACTAAACTTATTGTGATGATCATTTCATGATGTATATAGGTTAATCATTATGCTCTACACCTTAAGCTTAGTGCTATGTGTTAATTATATCTTAATAAAACTGGAAAGAAAAAAAGGTATTAACCCTGAAACAACTGGCATAATGTAACTGTCTTTTTAAATCTATTTTAAAAGTTACATGTGAGATAACATGAATATATTCTACTCTTAAAAATTAGAATACAGATAAAATTGTGTGCATTCAACATTTTTTTCTTCAATCTTGTTGCTGCACTCCTTATCTTCCAGAATTAACTATCTTACACTTGTTCAGTGTGTAATGTAATGTCTTTTAAGGCTGTTTCAATATTTATATGCATTTTATCTATATAAAATATGTAATCATATTTTGAGTGTGAAGCATTATGTAAATGCATTATTATATAAACAATGTATTACATGCATACATATCTAAATGTATTAACATAAAAATATGGTATGAATAGTTATGCAACTTCTTTTTCTGTTCAAAAATATATTTTTGTGATGTAGCCATGTTGACAGATATATTGATAAGTCTGGCTCCCTTTTACCTGCTATAGAGGTTTTGTATGAAAATATCACACTTTATCCACTACTCAAATGATTTGACAAGTAGATTGCTTCCAATTTTTCATTTTTACAAGCACTACTCAGGGAATATCCTCAGACCTGTCTTCATGTATATGTAGTAACATTCCTCTAGGATAGGTATCAAGAATTAAAACTGCTAGATCATGTACCACAGTAATTACTTTGCTTCAGTTTCTTGAAATTGTTGCTTATGTCTAATTTCTTAGTAACTGTGATTATTTGAAAATTATGTCTAAAAACAAAATTTCTCTCTTCCACCCACGCCCTTTTCTAGCATTGGTTTTGACTCAATGATTTCTCTCTCCCCCTCCCCTACGTACACACACACAAACCCCTGCCCTCTATATAGTGCCCTCTTTTTCTCCCACGACATCCAGGTTCTATGGGGCCTGAAACTTATATAAGTTTTTAAGCCTTCTCTGAAAAAAAATTTTTAAAAAAAAAGTATTTCAAGTACAAAATGAGAAGAGTGATTATTACTTCAGAATGCAAAAATAGATCACAGCCTCAGCACCACTGACCATTGACAATTTGGGTAAGGCAAAGTTGTTTGCTGGCGGAAAAGGAGGCAGCTGTCCTGTGTATTGCAGGATAGTCAGCACCATTGTCGGCCTCTACTCACTAGATGCAAGTTACGCCTCCCCAATTTTGATAACCGAAAAGTTCTCCAGACTTTGACAAATGTCTCCTAAAGGATAAAAGTGCCCAAGTTGAGAGCCACTGCTCTAATCCTACCTACTTTTTCAGAGAATAGAAAAAGGGAAGAAAGATTTTTTCATTCAGCTCTGCTTATGAGTCTAACCTTGTCTAAATCCCCTAATTTCTAAAGAAATTAAAGATAATTCTCTGTCAGTCTTACTCATGAACATATTTGCACACATGTAGCAGTGTTTAAAAAAGTAAATATGTCATTACCTAAATGGGCTTATTACAGAATTTGAGGGTGATTAACTATTGTCAAATCAAATCAATTAGTATGATTCGTCATATTAAAAGACTGCAGGAGAGAGACTGAAGCAGGAAAAATCATTTAATTATTTTCAACACACATTGATGGTTAAAGTTTCTAGGAAACTATGAGTAGGAAAAAACTTCATTTAATGAATAAAAGGCAATACCAGAAACCTTCAGCTAATTCATATTCAATGATGAAATGTTTAGAAATATTCTCAAGTTCTGGAAAGATGATACTATCACTACTTCTTTTGAGCACTATATTGGATGTCTTAGCCTGCCAGATAAGTTATGAAAATAAAGCAAATGGAGTTGAAAAGGAAAAACCAAAATTGGCCTTTTAAAGAGATCTGATAAAATAGCAAACAAAAATTGTGGTAGGCAGAGCAATGGCTCCCCAAATATGCCCACATCCTAATCCCTGAAGTCTGTGAATATAATACCTCCCATGGTAAAAGGGAATTTGCAGATGTGATTAAAGATCTTGAAATGGGGTGATTATATTGAACCATCCAGGTAGGACCAATATAATCACAAAGGTCCTTATAAGAGGGAGGGAGGCAGAGGAGATATGATAATGAAAGCAGATGTTAGAGTGATGACAAGCTGGAAGGGGACCATGACATCTTGGGGATCTCATTCTGCTGTTTGTTGACATCTGATTTGTGCTTCTAGTGAATTGTTTCACTAAATGTTTTGTGCTTTTGTATTGTGAGCCCTTCCATGTGGTTTAATATGTAGGAAACTTGTACAGCCTGGGCTGAGTGTGTAGCCTTCCAAAGAGTCTTTATATTTGTTTCTACAAGGTGCCCCAACTGGCCAGTGACATATTTTTAAGTTAAACTTTTAGTGCATCAATTTCCAGACCATAAAATTTTGATAAGCCAAAGAGAATCCTTATATCCTTCATGAATCAACATATGTATTTGTACTAAACTAAATGCCTTTATTGAGAATTTGTTTATTTACTTCAGCAATATTTGTCGAATATGATAGGCAGAGTGGGTACATAACTGAATATGCAACCAGCCTGAGATGGATGTAAAAGCAAGAATTTAGGTTTAGCATGATAAATCTTGTGAGGGGTATGAATACAGGTAAGCAGCACAATGGCTGGAGGAGGAAGAGCAAAGTGGAAGGCATTGCCCACATGCTGATTAAAATGAGCCTTGAATAGCAAATAATTTAAAAAAAGATGAAAAATGACAAGAGCATATGGTTGCTTTATCCTTAAGATGGCACTATAAACTCACAATTCCTTTGTAGAGAAATGCTATATAAAAACAACTGTGATATATCCAAAAATCTCAGTCGACCCTTATAAACTAGAAATGCTTTTGTGTGTCAGATACTAAGGACTCATATGTATCACCTTCATTTAAGTTAATCTTTACAGCACCCTTACGAAGTAGAGATGAGTATTTTGCTGCCCTGTTTTGCAGACTAGGAATAGGAGTCAGAGGTGGTAGGAGTGACTTGCTTTCAGTCACAAATCCTGTAAGTAGCAAAGCCAGGATTTAAACTGAGACAGCCTGAATCTAGAAACCATGCACTTAAATCATTGTATTTCATCTCTTTATAGTAATCCGCGTGTTGAAAATACAATAATATTAGAATGGTCAGTTACAAAAATTCTCCCCACTCCCCTGTTCTGGTTAAATCACACTGGAGAACACGTCCCTTGCATGAGAAGTCAAAGAGCCCATGCCTTAGCCCCCAGAGTGACAGAAGACATCCAGACACCAGAACACTCTGTTAGTGTTGGTTCTCTCTGCTCTGCCCAGACAAGCTGGAGGCTTGGCCTGCCCTGCCTCTCAGATGCCCTTTCTAAGCACTCCCTGGGAATATGGTTTCTCCAATTTGGCACTCTGCTTATGATAACAGGTTTAGATCTCTATTTTCCTTGCTGACATGTGAGGACTTTTGTGATCTCCACGCTTAGTATAATACCTGGAGCATAGATTTCTTAATAAATCTTTGTTAAACATTTTCTTCTTCCTCATTTAACCAGACCTTGCATCAGAGCCCTATTTTCCTTAGACTTTCCTTTGCTCCCTTCTAAATAATTTCCAACACAAACAGCAAATTATAGGAGAAAAGGCAATCTGTGTGAAAAAGTAGTTTCCATCTGAAGCACTTGTGTGTTTAGGTGAGAACTGGAATAAATGCTAACACTGGGTTTAAATGGTTAAGCAGTAATTATTAGCTAGTATGCCTTTCTCGGTGGCATTTCTAAACCTGAGAAAACTATACTGTGCTTACAATACTTTGCAAATTTTCATCCAGGTGAAATATAGTTAAAATAAAGGCCAAGGACAACCTGGAAAAGGAAGAGTGGCATCCAATCAGTGAAACATGCAAAAGGGGCATAAGCGAGAGAGGATAAGTAAATCCGCTCACCTTCCATCTCCTCTCTTCTATGAACTTCTATGAACTTCACGTTGTATTTCAGCAACAAATGGTAATAGTTACTTCCTTTTTTTCTGCCCTAAGTCAATAATTAGCCCCCAACCCCTACCCCGTCTACTTCCCACCCCTGCTGTTAGGGGAAGCACACTGATTGAAACCGCCCCACCCTGGCCAGGCGCCATAGTAACTATTTGCATGAGTTGTTTTATGACAGGAGGTCCTGGTAAGGAACAGGGGACTAACAAGCCTCCACCAACCAGAAGAGTTCGGGAAAGGTCAAAAGGAGACACCACCTGTCTGACCACCTCCCAGAATCCTTCTCTCTGGCATCCATTTTGACTGAACAAGGTGTGCACCACCAGGAAGGACTCTGAGTCAGAATGATTGGCTAAAGACAACCCAGAAACTAATCCCATCACCATAAAACCCGAGACTGCAAGCCATGTGACAAAACTGTTCTCCTGGATTCCCTTACCCTACTGCTCTCCACCCGGGTGCCCTTTCCCAATAAAATCTCTTGCTTTGTCAGCAGATGTGTCTCCTTGGACGATTCATTTCCGAGTGTTAGACAAGAGCCCAGTTTCGGGCCCTGGAAGGGGTCCCCTTTCCTGCAACACTACCACCATCAACCCCACCCCCTCCCCTACCCCCCACTTTCCAAAGCTGCTATCCCAAGTAGTATTTCTGGTTTGGCAACCTCCAGGGTAGCCAATAAATCCTACCTGTGGGAAACTGGGAACCTTAGGTATTAGGAATGGAGTTGGTAGGGGAGCTGGGAGGTTCAGGAGTCAGTCTTGTGCGGATTAGATCACAGGTTTGGCAATGTTGAGTAAAAATTCAACCAAGTCGACTGTAATGATATAAAGGCTTTACTGAACAATTCATGAATTGGGCAGCATCCCAACTAGTGAGCAGAGAAGAGTTCCAAGGATTTCTACAAAATGGAAGGTTTTTATAGACAGGAGGGGAAAGGGAAAAGGAGAGAATGGACTACTTCATCTTCCTTTTAGGGATGGGAAGGGCCTATGTGGCTGATTACCTCACTGCTGCTGACCAGAAAATTCCAGACTGATCTGTTAAGACTGCAATCCTAGGGAAGGTTATAACTGCAGTTAGGTTAGCTATTAAGAATTGGTCTGCTGATGTGGGACTTAGTACAAGTAACTACATTTTGGGCCTGCCATTTCTTTTTTAAAGAACAGTGAAACCAAGGTTCAAAGCCAAGCCCTACACTAGTTGCTAAACTTGAACAGATTTAGTTTCCTACTTACAACATGTAACCACCATCACTAGCTCTACCTTATGGATTGTTATAGGATTAAATGAGCAAATTCATGTAAAGCTCTTTGGACAATGTCTGATGATAATAAATATTCAATACATATTAGCGATGATTATTACCACGTGTGCCTGTGCAGTTGCTCAGTTGTGTCCGACTTTTTGCAACGCCATGGACTGTAGTCTACCGGGCTCCTCTGTCCATGGAATTTCCCAGGCAAGAAAATTGGAGTGGGTTGCCATTTCCTTCTCCGGGGATCTTCCCGACCCAGGAATCAAACCCTCATCTCCTGCGTCTCCTGTGCTAGCAAGCAGATTCTTTACCACTGCTTCACCTGGGAAGCTGATTATTACCATGGGTTTATGTAATCTGTAAGCAGAGTCTGGTGAATGACTTCATTCATTTATGGAATCATTGTATTCACAGAGTTTACATTCTAATAAGATACAATTTTGGAGAAAATTGAGATCACTTATGTGAAATGAAACACTTTTTAAAAATTAATTATGGTATCTATGTTTGCAGTGCTTATGCCACTAACAAAAGGGATTAAGAAGCATTTAATTGTAGCAGAGTAGAGATTCAAATTAGAATCAGCAGTTATACAGTGAAGATATTCATTCAAAAAAATATATTGGGACTTCCTGGCAGTCTGGTGGTTAATACTTTGTGCTGATCCCTCATCAGGGAACCACCCATGTGTTACTTAGCCAAAGAATAAAAATAGAAATTTTTTAAAAACAGAAAAAGATGTTGAAGAAGGTTAATTGCTAGTGAGAGATTTTCAAATTATTTTTTATTAGGTAATCATAATTTCATAATAGCTGTTTGAATATATAAACATGTCTATATAATTTTCTAAACATGTAAAATAAAAGATAGTAGTTTACTACATCTGTTTGAATTCATGTAACTCAAAACATTACCAAAACATACATTTTAAAAATCAGTAAAATTGTTTAACACACTAGAAAAATTTAGGGGGGTGTGTACATAAACATTTTCAAGCTTACTTTACAAAAAAAAAAGAGTGCAATTTCTATCCAAGTGTTCAGAATGACTTTCAAAAATAAAAAAAAGAAGGTAGCACTGCTTTGCAATACAGCATTAATTAATACTTATCCCGGAACACTGATAAAAGATCCTTTGTTATCACATATGGTAAACATATTTAAAAATTAATACTCCATTTCTGTGAATAAAACATAGAAAAAAACCTTTATTTTCTTAGAATAACTTGTTACCGTGAAAAACTGCATTCATTCTGCAGATATTACTGACATCACACATTATTACTTTAAAAATATTTATGATACTTGAACTTCAAAAGGAAACCCACAAGACCTATTCTCTTCCCAGTACATTCACTGAATGCAGATTTAAGTGAGCACATCTCATTTGATTGTGCCCTTTATTTGTATACTTTAAAATGACTACAATATAGTACATTTGTATTTTTAACTGGTACCAAAGTTAAGATGTATGATCTAGATAAAACCAGCAGCCTGTACTTGTAGTAACAGTTGTCATACGCAAAAAGGAAAAAAAAAAAAAAAAAAAAAGCCCTGAGTCAGTATTTTTTGCAAAAGTAATGAAAAAGAGTGCTCTGAAGTCATTTTATAACTTATGAAATGGTTAAGACTGTCCAGTATTATTTTGTTTTCATTTTGATTGAAGAGAGGTATGGCTTTTGTTTAGTTAATCCGATTCAGATCATTGCTTAATACTCAATTTCATTTAAGTCCTCAGAATATCCTGATGATTGCTGACTTTTATCTTCCATTTCTGTCAGGAAAGACAAATAGACAATAATAGTTTTCTCTATTTTTAATGTAGAAAATACTGAATTTGCATTCTTATGATTTGAAACTACTGCAAATTCTCTTTTCAGTCAAACTTAAATAATTTGGAAAACTATTGTTACCTGCACAGGATCCTGCTTGAAATTTAATATCATCAATGGCAATATCACTTCTTACTGACACTCCCCGAATGGCTTCAAAAATTATCTGAAAAATAATGAAATAGGAATTTAGAAATAGAGTCATCCTGCTAAAACAATGCTTGTCAGAGGCAGATCTAGGCTGTGTGGGTTTGGAAGCTTAGATTATTCTCCGGGGCCCACTTTCAGGAAAAGAATACAAAATCACCAATTCAAATTTAGGTACAAAAGGGAATTCTTATTTGGAATGTAAAGAAATTCACAACAAATTACTGGAGGCTTGGAAATTCAAGTTCCTTTCTTCTGAGACCTCTTTAGGCAATTTCCCAGGAATGTCCACCAAGAAATGCCTCTAGGTGGTGACCTGTTTTCCCTTGCTACCTAGAATGCTACTCCTGTCACTCACAGGCCCTGTGAAAGTGAAGGGCCCTGAAGCTTCAGCTTCCATAGTCTGTCCCTAAATCTACCTCTGTACTAGTTCTAGGTGGGAGAATTAAAACAACAGATGAGACCCAAGTATGAACAGCACTGTATAATAGTTAAATTTACCAAAAAGACAATGGTTCACTGATCACGTTAAATACCATAACATCCAAGACGCAGCCCAAGAAAAAGAGGAAACCAGTTTCATGACTTTAGATCCTAGAAGAAAATAACTGATCAAATATTCAGGTTCTAGGGAAAATATATTATCAGCTCTAAAAACACTTTAATAACAGCTAATAAACCATGGAATACTCCAGGGAGGCTTGTGGATAATGAAAATTGTCTAGAAGACACATTTGCTCTACTAATTTTATGAGCAAATTACTCCCATTGGACTAGTTCATGATTTAAGTTAAATAAACAATATAAAGTGGATAATTAATAAGCATATGAAACTATCTTGAATTTCATGACTCAGAGAAGCTTTAACAACAGAAACGTGGCAAGATAACATTAATAGAAATTCTAAAGATATAACCCTAAACAAGAATTCAGATAAATGGTAAGAAGAGGAAAAAGTGTCCTAATACATCTAGATAGGAGGATATATGAATGTAGTTAATAACTGTTTTGGTTTTCTGGACAGCAGTGAAATCTGTTTTTTGACCTCCAACTCTGCAATGGAAGTACAACAGAAAAATCACCTGATGGAATTATATTCTGAATAGTCTATTGTTGGGCCAAAACCTTGATTTCATACAACCCTCTCCTTTGAATTTCCTAAATATTTGAGTGATAACCATTTTATAGCATTACGATTTCCCCTTTGTATTATTCCCCTATTTGTATTTGTAAAAATCCTATTAAATAATTGTGGTTATTTTAGAATTAGATAAAAATGCAACTTTTTCTTTCAGTTTAAGTGTATTTTATTTTCAAATGGTTACTAAGTCATTATGCATGCATGCTAAGTCGCTTCAGCTGTGTCTGACTCTGTGCAACCCTATAGACTGTAGCCTGCTGGGCTCCTCTGTCCATTGGATTCTCCAGGCAAGAATACTGGAGTGTGTTGCCATGCCTTCTCCAGGGACTCTTCCCAACCCAGGGATCGAACCTGCATCTCTATCTCTTGCATTGGCGCCACCTGGGAAGCTCAAGTCATTAGGACATAAATACTTACAGTTTTGACTCAACTACTTGATAAAGGGAACATTAGCTATCTTTTGGTCCAGGGGCACCAGGAAAAAATTATTGAGATTAAGGGCACTATAAGCAAGAAAATTTGAAGACCTGGTCTTAGTTCAGTACCAGCACATAATAATTCCTACTAAATGTCAGGCAGTATAATGAACAATATGAATGACAGAACTATTTCAGTGAGCTGAGAATTTGTCTAACAGTCTCTTTCAATGACATCAAAAGATAAGAAATCAGGAGGAAAACACCTGAGAGCAGAGGAGGAAAGGTAAGCAAGGAATTCAAAGGAAATAAAATCATTCTGTGTTTTTGATCAACAGTGAGTCAGGTTCTGCTTAGCACTTTAATAAATCCCTTAGGAAAGGACATGATTGAAATTTTGCTACTTCATACATTTTTTTCTACAAAGAAAATCTGATGACTGGAATATCATCCAGAGGCCACCCACATACTTCTCCTATATTGGGGGTCTACAGCCTCCAAGCAGCAGACTAGTACCTCCTGTCTTTTTCTTTAAAATTTATTTAATTGGAGGCTCATTACTTTACAATATTGTAGTTGTTTTTGCCATACATTGATATGAATCAGCCATGGGTGTACATGTGTTCCCCATCCTGAACCCTGCTCCCACCTCCCTCCCCATCCCATCCCTCAGGGTCATCCCAGTGCACCAGCCCTGAGCACCCTGTCTCAGGCATCAAACCTGGACTGGCGATCTGTTTCACATATGATAATATACATGTTTCAATGCTGGCAGATCAGTGGCGGCATTAGATTAGAAATAAAGTGCACAATAAATGTGCTTGAATCATCCAAAATTATCCCCTGCCCCCCTATCTGCGAAAAAATATTTCTTCCTTAAAACTGGTCCCTGGTATCAAAAAGGTTGGGGACTGCTGCCCTACAAGATAAATCACAAATGGCAGCAGTACCACAGTATTCTAAAAATCAATACCTGCCCACTCTTACAGGTTGACTTGACTTCTCTAGTTCTGTGCATTTTCCTGATCGCCTGGCTCACAGCCCACTGTTCATTCGACATACCCACTTTGGATGTCTGCTACTGCTGCTGCTGCTGTTGCTAAGTCGCTTCAATCGTGTCCGACTCTGTGCGACCCCATTGACGGCAGCCCACCAGGCTTCCCCGTGCCTGGGATTCTCCAGGCAAGAACACTGGAGTGGGTTGCCATTTCCTTCTCCAATGCATGAAAGTGAAAAGTGAAAGTGAAGTCGCTCTGTCGTGTCCGACTCTTAGCGACCCCATGGACTGCAGCCCACCAGACTCCTCCGTCCATGGGATTTTCCAGGCAAGAGTACTGGAGTGGGGTGCCACCGGATGTCTAGTAAGATCAAAAACTATGTGTGTTAAAAACAAAAGTAACTGTTAATTTGCCTCTTGCATCAGCTGCCTTCCTTCTTCCAGGTCTGCTCCACCTAAGGTCTTCCTCATCTCGATAAACAGCAACTCCATTCTAGCAGTTGCTCAGGCCAAAACTTTGGAGTCATCCTGGCTCCTCTCTGTCTCTCAAACCCCACTTTCCACAAGGAGGGAAGTCCTGTGGGCTTTCTGACGACATCTCACCTCTGCTGCACAGCCCCGCCCACCATTTCTGTTGCCAGGCCCACTGCTGCTGCTGCTGCTAAGTGTCCGACTCTGTGCGACCCCATAGACTGCAGCCCACCAGGCTCCCCCGTTCCTGGGATTCTCCAGGCAAGAACACTGGAGTGGGTTGCCATTGCCTTCTCCGAAGCCCACTGCGGTAGCTCCCAAAGTCTCCTCACCCACCAGCCCCACCACCATAGTCTATGTAGTAAGTAGCTCCAGGTAGTAGCTAGAATGATCATTTAAAAGTATAAATCAGAACATATTACCTTAAAAGCCTCTAATGGTTTCTTATTGCTCTTGAAATAAATTTCAAACTGTACCATGTCCTCCAAGGCCTTTCATGAGTATTTCCTGATACTTTGACCTCATTACCTGATCAGCTTGACTTACTCTTTTTCATAGCACTTACTATCACTTGATGTTACATTATATATTTTTGTTTCACATTTTCTACCTCTCCCCCACCACTAGAACGCAAACTTAAAAAGTGTAAGAACTATATGCTATGTTCATTGCAGTATCCTCAGCACTTAAAAAGAGTAAATGGTCAATAAATACTTACTGAAAAGAGAGATTTTGGCCTGAGCTCCTATAGTAGCTCAGACTGATAACTGATATAGCTATTGAGAATACCAGGTCTGCCATGGTTATAAAGACCAGAAAGATTTGGGAAAGAATATATTTCTAGAAACAATTAATCTTTTTTATAGTTTGGTACTTTAAAGTTTATAAAACCCTTTCACAAACATAACCTCATTTGACTGTCACTTTAGTGATGTCAGCATGGCAGGCATTATTACCCCATTTTGAAAATGTATTAACAGGCTTCCCTGGTGGCTCAGATGGTAAAGAATCTGCCTGTAAGGCAAGAGACCAGGGTTCAATCCCTGGGATGGGAAGATACCCTGGAGAAGGGAATGCCTACCACTCCAGTATTCTTGCCTGGAGAATTTCATGGACAGAGGAGCCTGGCAGGCTGCAGTCCAAGAGGTTGCAAAGAGTTGGTCATGAATGAGCAACTAACACAAACAGTCTCAGAGAGACTGACGTTTCTCCAAGATCACCCAGTGCTTGTGACATCCAGGGCAATGAGTATATGTTGGGACTTCTATGGCAGGAGAGAGTGTAAAACAGGGACTTAGGGATGCAAACATTGGAACCAGTTAGATCTGGGACTGAGTTCTCACTCCGCCGCTTACCAGCTGGACATTTAGTTTTCCCCATCTTTAAAGAAGAGCTACAAGGTCAACTGGAAGAACTTATGCACAGCTTTTAGCGCTGTGAGTGCTTGGCACACGGAAGATGGCCATTAGCACATGGGTGTCTCTGTGTTTTATTAGACACTAGGATGTTTTGGAGAGACTAGTTCATCCTGGTCTCCAGATAGTTATTTGAGATTCCTGAGGGAATCACAAAATCAAGAAGAACATTCCTCATGGCAGATTCATATCCATTCCATTCTAAGCCTAAAGGAATGATCTGGAATCTTTTTTCCCAAATTGGGAGCCAAAAATCTCTCAGGTCATTTTTCACCCTTTGAGCTTAAATATCCCAAGATGCCACCCAAGGTGCCTCACTACTTTGTGCTCAAAAAAATTTTCAGACAACAAATCACCTGGCAAGTCTAGTATATGCAAGGACCTATACCCAGGGCTCAGATGCTGTGAAGTCACCTGTTCCACAGATCTCAAGTCCTAGAGCTCTTGTGCATCAGCACCATTTGGGCGTTTTAGAAAACATCAAGGCTCAGGCTCTGCCTGAGAAACTCAGATTTGTTCCATCTGTGACACAAATTCTCCATCTTTAGAATGCTCCAGAATCACCACAATTCTTGTTAAGACAGATTGGAGGGCCCTAAGCCCCATAGTTTCTGGTTCAGCAGTTCTGAGGCAGGGCCTGGGAGTGTGCATTGCAGGTGAGTTTCATTTTAGATGAATATACATTTCAGGTGTTGCTGCTGGTGTCAGGACCACACCTTGAGGACCTTTGAATAGTGTGAGTGCCATGATAACCTAAAAAAATTAATCCATCACCTCTGAATGATTATCAGTGATATAAGGAAGTTTATGAGTGATCCATTTTCTTTCTGTAAGCAGGCATTAAATCACTATCAAAATTATTCCTGGGGCTATATGTTTTCCTTTACTAAATGTTTAGATAGTTTTATCCACACCAAGATAATGGGCCATCCTTGAATAATGTGCATCTTCCCTCTGTTATTTGTTCTTAGCAATAGCAACCTAGATGGCACTGCAACCTGGCCGTTCCTATTTAGATCTGTAGAAAATCAATTTTGGTTAAGGGGTGGCATAAAATAATGTCTTTATTTTGGATACTTCTTCCTGGGAAGACTTGCTTAAGCCAAGTAGGCAGTGGTTAACATTAAGGGGTACTCTGGTCCAAAAGCAAGGATGAGGAGGAAGTAGGGCTTTTAGCTAAAGGTCACTCCTGGAATTCTATACAGCAATTTCAGGAACAGTCAAGGGTCTAATGTTATCTGCCCAGAACTTTCTGGAGCTTTGACTCATGGTAGGCAGGTAAAGGCTTCCTTGCTAGTTCAGCGGTAAAGAACCTGTCTGCCAATGCAGGAGACACGGGTTCCACTTCTGAGTTGGGAGAATCCCCTGGAGAATGAATGACAACCCACTCCTGATTCTTGTCTGGAAAATCGCATAGACAGAGGAACCTGGCAGGCTACAGGCCATGGGGGTCACAAGAGAGTCAAACATGACTTGTCACAGGCTTTTAGGAGGCTTCTGCTGATTCCTAGGCTAATTGGCTGCTTGATCTCACCCACCGGAATTGAAAAGGCTCCTTCTTATTGCTGTTCAGATTCCGTTATAATTGGGATCCTGCAGGAAGGAAGTCTCCTACTGCCTGTGAGCAGACTCAAGGGAGGCCCAGGACATAGGATCAAGATTGTTTCTTTTGCATCAGTGCAGACAGAGGCTTAAAATTTTACTCTGGATCATGTACTCTGTTAAATAGAAGCTTACAACAGCAGCCCTTGCATATGGCTAATGATGAATTAAAGAAGCAGCTGCAGCAACTAATTAGGTAATACCAGGTTTAGAAAAAAGAGAAGCTCTGTTTTAGAGGTTTTCAGGACACAGACTATAACTGACACTCAAAATGTACCAAGATGAAAATAGCTACAGTTTCACTATTGAGTTACAAAAATTACTCTATGTATAAATACCCAAAGCTCTCTCTTTCTAATTTCCCTTTCATTGCTTAAGTTCAATCAATACAGACTAATTATGTTTGCTCTTAAACAAGTACTGCCTCTATCTTTGACCCTGAAAAAGAACAAAACATTCTTGATGGTAGCAAGAAAAAGAAAGAGCATCAGAAGAGTATAGGCACATTTCCCATCATTTGATTCTTGTCTCTCTTGGCTTACCTGGTGCTGCCTCTCACAGCTATATTCAATCAGAGCCCGTAGCCAGGAGATGCTCTGTTCACCTCTTCTTCTCCACAAGAGAGACTCTTCACTGTCGCCTTCCTTTTTCAAATAAACATTCAGGAGGCCAGTCCCTGCTCCATACATGTGGTAGAAAAAGGTCAAGCAGTGTTTCCCAGTGACTCCTCGTAGAGGCCTGGACAAGAGTCTTGCTTTTTGTCCATATACCAAGTGGGAAGCCTCGATGTACATGTAGTAGCCTTGAGAGCAATGGAACATCAGGTATTGTTAAAAAGGACACATCATATTCTCTTCTAACATATATATATGCAGATTATTTTCCATTATAGATTGTTACAATATATTAAATACTGTTCCCTGTGTTATACAGTAAATCCCTGTTGCTTATCTATTCTATGTATAGCAGTTTGTATCTGTTAACCCCATGCTGCTGCTGCTGCTAAGTTGCTTCAGTCGTGTCTGATTCTGTGCGACCCCGTAGACGGCAGCCCACCAGGCTTCCCCGTCCCTGGGATTCTCCAGGCAAGAATACTGGAGTGGGTTGCGATTTCCTCCTCCAATGCATGAAAGTGAAAAGTGAAAGTGAAGTTGCTCAGTCGTGTACGACTCTTAGCGACCCCAGGGACTGCAGCCTACCAGGCTCCTCCGTCCATGGGATTTTCCAGGCAAGAGTACTGGAGTGGGATGCCATTGCCTTCTCCAGTTAACCCCATACTCCGAATTTATTCTGCCCCTCATTTCTGTTCTGAGTACTGTTCCTGGAAACAAATTAGAGTCAATGAATGACTTGACTACAGTACTGATAAAGGAGTTCATAATTTTGGAGAATGTGTATAATTCAAGAAAGATAAATATGCTACAATATTTTAACCATCAAAATAAGTGTCTTCATGTAATAATTTATAATTCAGTTTAATATACAGGAAGTAATTAATATACTAGTATTGTGCCACTGAGGTGGTAATTAACATGAGAATTTATCCTACTAATCCGTGGACAATATTTTTAGCTTCCATCATTGGTTTAGGGGAATGGTCAGGTAGATGAGGTTCAAGTCTTGGTTCTAATAGTTATTGTCTGTGTGACTGTGATCTAATGGATTATCCCGTCTGAATCTATGTTCAGTTTAAAAATTTGTTGTTGTTCAGTTGCTAGGTTGCGTCTGACTCTTTGCAACCCCATGAACTGCAGCACTCCAGGCTTCCCTGTTCTTCACTATCTCCCTGAGTTTAAAAATAATGGTTACTAAACCTGTGCTACAGAGTTATGAGAATTAAATAATGTGTGTGACATATGTCCACATGTAACATGTATTCAAATATGTTTTCCACCCTGCTTTCCTGATATTTTTCTGTGATACTTCTTGAAAATATAATTGCACAATATTTCAGTTCAATTCAGTTGCTCTTGCGACCCATGGACTGTAGCACACCAGGCTTCCCTGTCCTTCACCAACTCCCAGAGCTTGCTCAAACTCATGTCTATCAAGTAGGTGATGCCATTCAACCATCTCATCCTCTGTCATTCCCTTCTCCTCCTGCCTTCAATCTTTTTCAGCATCAGGGTCTTTTCCAACGAGTCAGTTATTCGTATCAAGTGGCCAAAGAATTGGAGGTTCAGCTTCAGCATCAGTCCTTCCAATGAATATTCAGGATTGACTGGTTGGATCTCCTTGCAGTCCAAGGGACTCTCAAGAGTCTCCTCCAACACTACGGTTCAAAACCATCAATTCTTCGGCACTCAGCTTTCTTTACAGTCCAACTCTCATTTCCTTACATGACTACTGGAAAAACCAGAGCTTTGACTAAACGGACCTTTGTTGGCAAAGTAATGTCTCTACTTTTCAAGATGTTGTCTAGGTTTGTCATAGCTTTTCTTCCAAGGAGCAAGCATCTTTTAATTTCATGGCTGCAGTCACCATTTGCAGTGATTTTGGAGCCCCCAAAATAAAGTCTGTCACTGTTTCCATTGCTTCCCCATCTACTTGCCATGAAGTGATGGGATCATATGCCATGATCTTCGTTTTCTGAATGTTGAACTTTAAGCCAACTTTTTCACTCTCCTCTTTCACTTTCATCAAGAGGTTCTTTAGCCCTTCTTCACTTTCTGCCATAAGTGTGGTGTCACCTGAGTATCTGAGGTTATTGATATTTTTCCCGGCAATCTTGATTCCAGATTGTGCTTCATCTAGCCTGGTATTTTGCATGATGTACTCTGCATAGAAGTTAAATAAGCAGGGTGACAATATATACCCTTGACGTACCCCTTTCCCGATTTGGAACCAGTATGTTGTTCCATGTCCAGTTCTAACTGTTGCTTCCTGACCTGCATACAGATTACTCAGGAGGCAGGTAAGGTGGTCTGGTAGTCCCATCTCCTTAAGAATTTTCCACAGTTTATTGTGATCCACACAGTCTACCAATATTTAATATAATTATTTGTGACATTTAACATATTTATATCTTATACTTTATACATCATACACTATATACTATATGTTAATTATATAACACTTTACATTTCCATTTTCCGTTCCTAATTTTAGTTTTTTATTTTATTTTTTAATTTGCTTGTTTTAGGCAGAGGCAGGATTAATCTGCACGTAAATAATGCAGTGGTGTGTTGGAACCTGTTTCCACTGGCTCCAACAGTCAATTATGTGAGTTCGGTTGGTAGGTCCAAATGGCTTCACTTTGGTAGTTTGAAAGGGTCTACAATGGAAGTATTCATACTACAGAAATGGGACACAACTACAAGTCAGCCCCCCAACATAAAAAAGAGGTGGTTGGTGTTAAAAAATTACCATGGAGCCACTAAAATAAGCAATATAATAATAGTAATTTCCAGAATAATACACCCATAATATAATTCTAGGTACCTGTGGCTCATTTTTTTAAAAAGCCGTGGACTCTATATAAATAGTTCTTAACCTTTCCTCATTTGATGAAAAGCTTATATCTCTTCAACATGAAAAATATGCACAAATTTTTATATCCAACTGCATCATCTTCTTTGCCAATATTGATTTTTTTACATACATGATGTAAAAATTTTTACATAGTGTTATCTCTCTGTTATTTCACATGGAAATCAATGGCTGCACTGAGGGGAAAAAAAAGTTCCCAAATATTGCATACAAATGAAATGGCTTCTAGAGCATCTTTAAAGTTTCAAGGTTACTCAATGAAGTCTTTTCATTTCTCAAAAGGCAATGCTTGAGACACCCCAACCAGAATTGGGCTCCAATGATCAGAGGCTCCATCCTTGCTCCTTCAAGGCATTCCTCCTTTTCCTTTCCCTCATTTCCACAGATCTGAGAATCCAACGGGCTATTATAAGAGTGGGAGAAAAAGTCCTGCCCCATTTGGTCTTATCAGATCTTGCACACTGTGCAAGCCCTTCCTCAGTGTTTCACTCAGTAAAGTTACCACCCTGCCAAACTGGGCAGTCAGTCATGGGCTTTGTCAACCAGTCACCCGCATGATCTACTCTAAACTGCTGGGATACTCTCATGTGTCTGCTGTGCTCGCCAATGACACCCTCATTACTAAAACCAAGGGTCAGTTTTCAGCTCTTGTCGTTCTTGTCATTAGTAGCACTGGACACAGTAGATCACTCCTGCTTCCTAGAAGGACCTTCTCATTTTGGTTTGCAGGATGCTGACCTCTCCTGGTTTTTCTCCCACTTCACTGGTCACTCCTTTGCTAGCTCACCTTTTCTTCTCTGACCTCTTGATCTTGGAGTGCTCCAAGACCCAGTGTTTGAATCTCTCCGTTCTCGCTCACTTCTTTGGTGATCTCATCTTATTTCATGGCTTGAAATACTATATGTGTTGTTATATCTCAAATTTTAATTTTCAACCTCTTTCCTAAAATCCAGGCTTGTTATTGAAAGTAATCTCCTCTTATTGTCACGTAGATATCTCAAACTGAACATGGTTAAAACTACACTCCTAACAGCCTCACTCTAAAGCTTACCCTACCCTTTTTAGTTGTCCAGGCCCCAAACCTGGCCATTCTTTATATCCTTTCACTCTTCACATCCAGATGGTCAGGGATTTCTGTTGGTCCTACCTTCAGAATATGTCCAGAATCCAATCACTTCTCTCCTTGCCGCCTCCACTGCTACCTCCCAATCTGAGCCAGTATTATTTCTGACTTGGATTAATCCAACACCTCCCAACAAGTCTGCCTGCTTTTACCCTAGTTCTCTGCAATCTAAACATAGCATCCATAGTAAACTTTCTAAAGCAACAGCTAAATTTTACCATTCCCCTGTTCAAAACCCTCCACTAGTTAGCATTTCACTCCGAGTAAGAGCTGAAAGCCTGACAACATATAAGGCTCTACATAACTCCTGCTCATTCTCTTACCTCTCTGATTCCTCCCGCCTTTCTCCTCACTCACTCTGAGTCTTGAGGACACACTTGAGTTCTTTACCTTTCCTGGAGTGTAGTAAGTTTGCTACCACCCCAGGGCCTTTGAATGTGCTGATCTCTGCCTACAGTGGCTTTTCTTTCATATAATCTCACGTCTCACTCTCTCACCTCTAAGTCTTTGCCCAGATATTACCTTTTCTATTAGGCCTATTCTGACTACACTGTTTCAAATAACAATCGCCCCTCCTCTGGTACTCCTTTTTCTCTATACCCTAATTTATTATTTTCCATCTCATTTAATTGCCTCTCGCTGCTGTTGCTAAGTCACTTCAGTTGTGTCCGACTCTGTGCGACCCCATAGATGGCAGCCCACCAGGCTCCCCTATCCCTGGGATTCTCCAGGTAAGAATACTGGAGTGGGTTGCCATTGCCTTCTCTGAAGTGCCCCTTAACATACTATATAACATTCCTATTTTTAAGTTTGTCTGTCTCCTTCCTCTAGAACACTCAAAGGCAGAGGTATTTCCTTGTTTACTTTACTACTATGCCCCCAGGTCCTAGAGCAGTGTCTGGAACATAGCAGATGCTCAATAAATATTTGTTTAATGAACAAAAACCACAGACCAGTCTGACCATTTCCAGAGCACATGGCTCTACGAAGGTTACTCCAGTTGTGTGAAGATCTTGGCAACGAGACATGTACTTGATGAGGATGCTCCAAAGCAAAGTAGGAACAAGTCCAAGTTTTGATAAAGTCACATTTTAAAGAAAATGTTCTCAACCTAGTTACATACCATCTGACTTTTTTTTTTTTTTTTTTAGCCAAACACATATTCTTTAACTTCATTATCTTCATTCTTTCACTGGCAAGAAAACTGCTACACAAGAAGCACTGGGGTTTTCACACTTTCAGCAATGAAAGAAAATCTTATTGTTCTTTTCTTTAATACTTTCTAACTTAAGCTAGGCTGGATGTAAACAAATATTGGTACACAAAACCCTAACAAAAGGATGTATTTAATTTAATCCCATGGAAAATAAAGTCAAAACGTGAACATGGTTTATCACCTACTATGCACAACAGTGTTATGTACTATCCTATACGTAAATTAGTACAGCACAACGAACTGAAACCCTACCTTAATACATGTTTAAACTGAAAAATATTTCCTCCAAAAATAATTCTTAGGGAAAGAAGAAGAAAGTCAAAGAAAAATAACTTTGATACCTGCCTTTGGGACTCTCAAAAGGTCCACTTGAATCCCAAGAAAAGGACCTTAGCTAAAGACAAAACACTTAATGGCAGGGGGAGGATAGGGGACAGGGGGGCTCCTCTGAAGGATGCTGTCACTGGGAAACTGGAAAGAAAAGACTATTGTGGCCCTACAACAGGAAGTCTTTTCAGAATGGAAAGAAAGCAATGGGTCCATTATAAGTGAGAGATGACGCAAGAAGTATCTTCCATCTAGTGATGGTAGTATGTAATCCCAGTGATGACATATGCTGTGTGCTGTGCTTAGTTGCTCAGTCATGTCTGACTCTTTGTGACCGCATGACTGTAGCCCACCAGACTCCTCTGTCCATGGGGATTCTCCAGGCAAGAATACTGGAGTGGGTTGCTATTTCCTTCTCCAGGTGATCTCAACCCAGGGATCGAACCCAGGTCTCCCGCATCACAGGTGGATTCTTTACTATCTAAGCTACCAGGGAAGCCCAAATCCTGGCCAAAATCATCTGAGGTCCTGCTAGAGGGGTAAACCTCCAGGATTATCCAACTGAATTCTTCCTTGTGTGAGTACAGTGCACTAACCAGTCAGCCTCAACTGGGTGAAGCATTACTCTGGTAATGCTTTCCTTTCATGAGTCTCTGAGTCTTGGGTATCAGGCTAAAGCCATTGCCTAAGCTTTCTAGTTCCAGAGATCATTGTGTTTAGTATCATGAAATATGAAAGGAAAGCTCCTGAACTGTTTGACATGTGTAACTGCTGCTTTTGGAAGAGACAGGGAACAGCCCTGTCTCTAATGTAATTATACACTAGTATAATTACACCTTTCTGGGGCACAGGCACTAATCTACTTTTCTTGAGTTTTGACCTTTTTCTTGAGTTTTGACCTTTCTAAAACTCCTTCAGGATATAGTTTCTGTTTTAAGCCCATACATATATATCCCTTCGGAGAAGGCAATGGCACCCCACTCCAGTACTCTTGCCTGGAAAATCCCATGGATGGAGGAGCCTGGTAGGCTGCAGTCCATGGCGTTGCTGGGAGTCGGACACGACTGAGCAACTTCACTTTCACTTTTCACGTTCATGCATTGGAGAAGGAAATGGCAACCCACTCCAGCATTCTTGTCTGGAGAATCCCAGGGACGGCGGAGCCTGGTGGGCTGCCGTCTATGGTGTCGCACAGAGTCAGACACAAATGAAGCTACTTAGCAGTAGTAGTAGTAGTATATATATCCCTTAAGGCAATACTGATTTAGACTAATCTAGACCAACATCTATACCTAAAAATAATTGTCACATATTTGTCAACCGATCAGAATCTGTCTGATACCCAGACCAATTATTCTTCTTGATTCCAAACATGTTTTTCTTCTTGACTTGCACGTGACATTTCCTTTCCCCAGAGAAGATCAGAGCTTCGTGGAGAGACAGTCGGCCTCACATGTGTTTGGAAAGAGAGAAAAGCCTTGTGTGTCGACAAGCTTTGCCACATTCCAACTCCAAATGCTGTCTGTCTCAGCAAACAAAAGCTCTCTGGATGGGAGCCAGGAGCCCCAGCGATGAAAGCTCAGGCTGGCTCATGTGTCCTTGCACATGAAGGATTCCAGTCTGTGGAAGGGATTAGTAACTGGAGAAGACAAATTACTTTCTTTCTGTGGATCACTGTTTAACATTCAAGATAGGGGTTCCAGTGGGTCTACTGGCAGATCAGGGTCCCATCTGTTCTTTGTTCAGCAACTGTGATGTGTTGAGACACAGCATATTTGTAATTGGGAGCAGTGAAGCAGCTGTGCCTCTAGTCTTGCGACCCTCTTGCACCAGGGCTGGGAAGGAGTGGGAGGCCATGTGGAATGAACAGCTAGCTGCTTCATTAAGCTGGAAGATGATTCTTTACAGTCAGGGGGAAAAGATATCAATATTTTGGGAAGAACAACTGCTAAATATGTCTCTCTCTAAAACTATTGTTCTTTATTATATCTTTTAAATGATTTTTAAAGTGTGTCATAAATGAATGGTTATTAACTTACTGGGGACAGAGTTTCAACTTGGGAAAACTTTTAACAGTTCTGGGGTGGCGATGGTTACGAAAAAGGTATATATACTTAATACCACTGAATTATGTACATAAAAATGACTAAAATGGTAAATTTTATGTTATGTATATTTTACCACTATTTTTAAAAAAGCTTGTCATAGAAGTCTTCTCTTGGGTAAGTAGGGTCCAACAATACCAGAAATTAGTGTGATAAGATAAATTATGAAAAAAGTGAGAAGACTGGAGATTTTAATATTCTAGAGCTAATTGCTCTTATAGTTTCAGACTAGCTGAGTAGCACTGTTACATGTCTGGATATCAGCTAGCAAAATTCTTAAAAGACAAGGACTTGAATGAGACTGCTATTAAATTTCAGCAATTAATATATAACCAATACATTAAATATATAGTTTTGATTTTCTTTTGTGTCAACAGCACAATTTATAAGTAAATGTCATTATTTGGTATTTTAATGTATCACTCATATTTCTACTACACAAGAAGGTTCATATAAGACTCCGACCTTTACTTAGTAGTGTGTTGGAGAGAATTTAATTGCCAGAAGTACATAAGATGTATTGAAACACTGAACAGTACCACAGAAGAAATTGATGGTGTCTCTTTATTTGGAAATTATTATTTTTTAAAATGATGAATAGCTACTTTTCTAGGACATAGCTGTGGGAAAGAGGTAGGGAAAACTGAATGACTTTTAATCTATTCACTGGTGGACTCAGTGAGCTAGGAAATGTTACAGTTGAAGGCATTTTCTCACTAAACTGGAGAGTTATCTGTTGATTTATTTATTCTACTATCTCTTGGTCACAAAACCCATGTAAACTCTAGGACAACTAAAACAATTATTTCAGAAGAATTCTGACAGCATGGCATCACATTAATAATATAATATTATTATATAAATATAATTCGGAGAAGGCAATGGCACCCCACTCCAGTACTCTTGCCTGGAAAATCCCATGGACAGAGGAGCCTGGTAGGCTGCAGTCCCTGGGGCCGCTAGGAGTCGGACATGACTGAGTGACTTAACTTTCACTTTTCACTTTTATGCACTGGAGGAGGAAATGGCAACCCACTCCAGTGTTCTTGCCTGGAGAATCCCAGGGACAGGGGAGCCTGGTGGGCTGCCATCTATGGGGTCGCACAGAGTCGGACACGACTGAAGTGACTTAGCAGCAGCAGTAGCAGCATTCATATATTAAAATTGTAATAACCAATAAAACCCTTAGGACTTTGTTAAGATTTGTCTTTACTGTCTTGTGAAAGAAATAGCATCAGTGTCAAGGAACTTTCTGATTCTGCCAGGACAGAGCTATTCAAATAGATGGTGACAAGAAATGGATAAACAGGTCCTGCAGAGTCCATTTCAGCTCAATGCAAGTCAAGACTTATCTGTCACAAGTACTTTTATTATTTTATCAGACAGGGAGCCAAATGGTTGGGCTACAATATTGTCTTTGTTGTTGTTCTAGTAGAATGACATGTTCTATTAGATGACTGACAAACACTGGAAATGTTTCCCCAACTTTGGCCACACAAATACCACTATATGTATATTACTTCTCCACATAGTACCTGTACTATTACTCATTTGATATATTTCTTTCATTTTTTACTCCTTAAATCCATTATTCAAATAGGAAACTGCATATTAGCATGAAAACAGAAAACAAGCTATAGATTTGTGAAATAATGGTGTTGCTGTATTGATTACATATTTTGCTTTTACATGAATAGTACTATCAAATTAAAAATATTCATCCACTTAACCCTTAAATCACCCAGTGGTACTTTGGAAAACACTGGCTTAAGGTCTACCAAATCTTCTGGTTACTACTAAGTCATTTTATTTGTAATCATATGCCATGATTTTCTATGTATAAAAGCACAAATGAAACAAAACACTGAGTCCAAGAAAGTATCCCAGAAATGAACACCAGATGAACATCGGATTTTATGAATGAGTCACTAACTACAAAAATAGTAATATCATTTTCATTTCAGTGGAGCTTGTATAGTATTAGTTCTTTCAGAAATACAACCTTGGTTAATCATCACAGTAGCCCTAAGAGATTAGCAGGGCATCCGCTGTTATGTGATGCATGACGCATAGTAGTTACTTAGAAAATATGGAGTGAATCAAGATCTTAGAAACTCTGCTCTATATAACATTACAATCGCTCCCAGTTCTAAGATGTTTCATCTTATAAACATGTAGCATATGACACTGGTGGCTTTAACAAACATTCGTTTTAAAGGGGTATTTAATTGCTTATACTTTATGAATGGGTGATCCTTGTTATATTGTAATCTGAAAGCCAATGTATCAGCCCACATTAGGCCATTAGAGGCCATTGTGTATCCTAACCCTCAAAGGCGAAGCTACCCTTTGAGGGTTCAGGCTACACAATGGCTGCGGGGACTGTGGTCCTGGAGTTAAACTGCCGATATTGGTTCACAGATCAGAAAAAATTTAGATACTTTCTGACGGGTTACATTTCAGTGGATGTCTAAAAATACCATCAGTTTGAATATATCCTCTCCAAGGGCAGACCCTTTTCTCTGGTATGAAGGGTGACAGGTATGAGATTGCGTGGCTGTGTGAAGACTTGTGTTTTTCACATGTAAGCCGTCACAACTTTGAAGTCGTGTGTGGTCTCCTCCTATCATGTGGGTTGGAAAACTCTGGTGAGACCGTGTGGACAGAATATGGACATTAGAGCCCAACACTCCTGAGACACAGTCCCTATTCCACCAATCATTGCTGTGTGGCCTTGGAAAGGCATTTCTCCAACCTTCAGTTCTTTCATATGAAAAATGGACACTTTCACTTGCAAGTCATGGTAAGGGTGTGTTATTGTTTGAATATTCATTTCCCCTCTTTGCAAATGTATATGTTGAAATCCTAACCCCTACTATGATGGTAATTAGAGGTATGATCTTCGGGAGGGGTTAGGTCCTGAGGGCCAAGCTCTCATAGGTGGGATGCGTGGCCTTATAAGAGTCCTCTGACAGCTCACTTGCCTCGTCTGCTGTGTAAGGACACAGCAAAAAGACTGCTGACTGTGAACTAGGAAGTGAGCCCTCAGCAGACCTCAAATCTGCCAGCACCTTGATCTTGAGCTTCTCAGCCCTCAGAACTGTAAGAAATAAATGTCTGCTATTTAAGCCTCTGAGTCTATGGTATTTTTGTTATAGCAGCTCAAACTGACTAAGGATATAAAGGTCCCAGCACAGTGCCTGCACATGGTAAACACTCCATCAGTGATCAATAGATGTTATTATTTCCCTAGAAGAATAACTGTTAAAGTAATTTAATGAACAAGACAAAGACAGAAAACTCTAACGCCATATTATCTGTAGGTAACCCTGGGCACAGCACAGCAAAATTTGCAGCCTCTGCATTGTTATACTTAGGAATAAAAAGATATAATCTGGAAAAGATTTTATGTGGTTAGAAAATTGAAAGATGTCCTGAGACCCTTTAGAAAGTTTGCATTGAAACAGGTGAAATAAATGATGGAAAAAAGGGAGACCCTAGAAAAATTTACTGAAAAAAATCAGAATGCTCTGTGTTGTTCACCAGAGAATCTGATACTCTGTGGTCAAGTATTTTCTGGGAATAAATATTGAACACACTAAGAAGTTTTTACATTACAATTTTTGTTATGAAGTTTCACCCCAGTCAGCTGAAATATTCTTCCAAGTTTTCAGAGAGACAAAGAAAACACAATCATGCCATTTTCTTTAAACAAAGCCACACCAAGTAAACTAACATGTGCCCCTACATGTAAATAAAGGAGCAAAATCATGAGTAATGGAATATCTACAGGGTGTACTTTTGTCAGATTTTCATAGATTTTGTCTTTAGGCAGGAGGGAGAATGTCATCCACAAGTTGATTAAGTTTAAACTCAACCATCCTTTGAAGTACATAAACAGACAAGTAGCTATAGTTATTCTCATTTTCTAGATGACATCACTGAGACCTAGAGATTTGAAGTAACTTTTTCAAGGTCTCATACCTAGTGAGTGGGGAACCTTGACTCCAAAGTTCATGGGTCTGTTACATCCTGGCTTGGTAACCCTCCCTTGCCCTTTTCAGAGACTCTCTCCCTCCACGGCTCCCTATTTTTGTTTTGTCCTCTCTTCCGTGTCCAAGACATTGCACAGACTGTTACCCAGAAAATTTCCCTGTGCTACTCTACCACGGCACAACCCTCTTCTCAGTTCTGTTGTTACCAGATTTTTTGGTGTCCCTGAAAAATGGAAGAGAAGCTATCAACTCCCTCCCCAGAAAAATGTACATATAGACAACATTGTGATTATAATGGACTCAAACTAAAGCTGATTTATTCTTGATATTTCTCTATTCCTCTCGTAATTTAGCTTCTCCCCATTACTACATTTTCTATGGGTCTTGCTAATTAAGTGGCTATTCTTATATGCATCAGGGAGGGCTTATTGGTTCATTTATTCCTTCCAAGGACTTTTTTGAGCCTCTGTAGTGTATAAGATACAACAATAAGTCCTGTGGGGATTCATGCAGGAATTTGATAGTATTCTGCCCTCATGAGGCTTCCCTCATAGCTCAGTCAGTAAAGAATCTGCCTGCAATGCAGGAGACCCGGGTTTGATTCCTGGGTTGGGAAGATTCTCTGGAGAAGGAAATGGCAACCCACTCCAGTATTCTCACCTGGAGAATCCCATGGACAGAGGAGACTGGCAGGTTACAGTCCATGGTATCACAAGAGTCGGACACGACTTAGTGACTAAACCACCACCTACCCTCATTACCGGAGAAGGCAATGGCACCCCACTCCAGTACTCTTGCCTGGAAAATCCCATGGATGGAGGAGCCTGGTAGGCTGCAGTCCATGGGGTCACTGAGGGTCGGACATGACTGAGCGACTTCACTCTCACTTTTCACTTTCATGCATTGGAGAAGGAAATGGCAACTCACTCCAGTGTTCTTGCCTGGAGAATCCCAGGGACAGGAGAGCCTGGTGGGCTGCTGTCTATGGGGTCGCACAGAGTCGGACACGACTGAAGCGACTTAGCAGTAGCAGCCCTCATTACACTGTTAATGAGGCTCATTTTTCGTTTGCTGATTTATCTCTTTTCACTAGATTCAGTGCTGAAAGGCCATGAAGCTGCCACTGCAGCAGCCTCTTGCTACCATGAGAGGACAGACTGTGATCGGAGCCAACTCAGGAAAACCAGAGCAGAGAGGTGGAGAGGAGGAGGTCCCAGTGACATGGCTTTATCCTCTACATCAAGCTGTGCCTCAAGTCAGCCCTAAAATGGCATTTTTTTCCTGTTACAAAGAGCAATAAACTATCTCCAACCAAAATAGTCTTAACATATACACATCTTTTAATTATCTTTTTAACTTCATTGTCTTTCCAGATATAGCCTCACACTCTCTTAGAATCTTCTACTCAGTGCTGGAAGTAGAAATCTGATCTACCTATGAACAAAGGCTGAATCTCTTCAACAGCTGCCCTAGCTGATGCAACACTGTCCCAGCATCTCTGAAGTAACGGAAAGAAAAGAGGTCAGTGGTGGGACCAAGCTTCACATCATCTTCTTAGACAAGAGTGCGTTTAGGATCCAAGGCCAAATGGATACTCAAATGGATAGTGGCTGGAACCAAGTGTTCTTGAAAAGACCCAAGTCAAAACTGCCAGGAGGGATGCAAGTAGAAAATCTACGTGAGTTCTATCTCTGTAGTACAAGTACTAGGGGAAAAGAGCGTAGCCATAGATCATCAGCCAGAGAGTACAGTGCCCAAAAAGGTGAGATGCAAGAGAGCCACTGCTTAGATATCTGTCATAACAGAAGGTGTCCAAGAAAGCATTCGAAGAAACACTAAACATTTTAGAAGTTATTTTCTTTTAATCCATCCTCCACTCACTCTGGCTAAAGGATCCTGACGATGCTGGGCAGAAGAGGAAGTAAAACAAAGAAAGTTCAAGCACAGACAGTCTTCTCTTTCATCATCTCCAAACTATGAATCAGGCCCATGCTGAGGGGGAAAGATGATTCGATGGAATGAGAAACTGAAGTTGTCATTTGAATTGGACATCTTAACACATCTGAATGTGTGACTGCTCCACTACCTCAACAGGACTGGGGAACTGTGGGATCTGCCAGGGGTGGGAAAGGGAGAATTCTCTCGGGTATGTTTGAAGAGAGTGTTGGAAAGAAAATACAAAGCTGTTGCTGATTGCACCCTGCCAAGTTTAGCCAATACAGCCAATATTTTTTTGTGGTATTGCTGCTGTGTGGTGTTATTCCCTAGGCTTATTTTTGAGGTAGACCATAAGAAACAACACTATGCCACTCTCTGTTTAAGGACCCTTCAGGAAATATCTCTTTCATATTAATATCAGGGATAGTTCTGAGTTGCTGGACCAAATGATGTACTTTTCTCCAACTGGTATTCCTAGAGAAATTGAGAGCCTCAGTGGAAGAGGTCTATTCTTCAAGGAGTATTTTATCTTGGACATTGTTTGCAATCACTGACACATGGTGATAATAAGAAGCAGAACAACTTTTAGTCTGGTTTAGTGTAGTTTACACATTTCCTACAGAAAAATGTACCCCTTTATTGCCTCCATCCCTTGGTGGACTGCTTCATCTGTTTCTATCCTAAGAACACAGTAAATCATGTTTTACAGATGACTTTTCCATCTTTCTCAGCTTCTGGAAAGTGAGGACTCACACTGATACATCTTCCCTGTCTGCCAGATATTTCTATACTAGGCCTCAGTCCTGGGCTTCATTTTAGACCACTATTTTATTATTTTCATTTTTGCCCACCTCCCTTTTATTTTGAAACCTTACTTCTACACATCTTTGTAAGCTCATTTAAATCCTTTTTGCATCTAGATAATGAGCAATATAATAAACAGAAAGAATGATTTTAAATGCACATACTGAATTACCTATCCCATGTGTGTAATATCCCACATGCAGTTCACTCTAGACACCTTAGTTTTCACATATCACAATGCAGTAAACAACCCCTAGAAAGCTATTTCGGGTTTCCTTAGGAAACAGCACCATGTGGCATAACTCACCTACCCCAGTAGTGTGATCTCCCTTTGGTCCAGTGTAGGAGGTGGGAGTTTCTCCCCTCCTCCTCTGCCAACTGCTCCGGTTTCTTCTCTCCTGAGTAAATACACATTCATCTTGTTCGAACGTACACTCTCCTGGTAGAGGTAGGAGCTTCTCTGCAAGGAAATAGCAGGTGTTGTGACTGCTGAGGCTCTTTCAATGAATATATATGCCAAGGCTCACTGGAAACCCACACTAATGTGTGGTTATCATCTGGCCACATGTGCCACATAGAGAGGCAACCCAACTACCAGCACTCCCTCTAAGCCAAGCTCTTGCCTGTGGCTAGAGTCTGGACTTCACCCTGGTTCTGCCATAGAGGCAGAGAACAATCAGAATACTAGATCCAAAAGTACTGGAACACTTTGAGAAAGCAACTTTCTCTGACTTGTGAATTTATTTGTATGAATGAGATTATAAAACTCTCTGACAGTTGGAGGTATATTGCCTTTATGGAAACATAAAAATAATAAAATTGCAAGCAGGAGGTTTCTTCAGAAATCCAGAATGAGCGAAGGAAATCCTCAGAGCAAAGCTATCTATAGTCGCTTTGGAAAAGGGAGAGAATGTGAAAGAATTAAATGTGATTTTGGAGACAGATTAATACATGTGCAGCAGGTTACTGAATTTTTCTGTGCCTCGGCATTCTTATTTGTAATGTGGGAATATTAATGGCATCCACCTCAGGGGGTTGTGAGGATTAAATGAGATGATGTATGTAAAACATTTAGATGTAAAACTCAATAAATATTAGCTAAGTAAATATTAGAACTTGGTGTTTTTCTACCTGGAGGCTTATTTTCCATTTTCAAAAATAAATGTCTTTGGGTGCTATCTTCAATAACTCTAATAATGATTATATTAGAGTGGTGCCACCTCCCAACTTCCTGGGAACTTCTTTGGCTGAACTTGGTTGTACCTTCCTACATCTAGATTCTCCAATAAACAACCCATCTTTTCCTTCTCTAGCATGATCATTATTTTACTTCATTTTATTTTACATACACTATAAGCTAATGAAGGTTCATTCTCTTTTCTATGCCTTGAGTGTAGAGATTTTTATCTTGTTTTATGTTGTCCTTGCAGTGCCACACAAATCAAGGGACTACAAATTGTCTTTTAATTAAATAAACATGGAGATTATTCTCCAGTGCCAAATAGATACCACAATATGCCTGCTTGTTAAAGAAATGGATACCTTGCGACTTAGGATGCAGTGGTAATTAATAGATAGATACCAATGATCTGGGTTGAGGTACGTATAAATTTCTCATTAGACATAATGTCCAACACATAGCCATAATATTTGTCACTATCATCAATGCTTGGTCCATTGTTTCATTGCCATTTAATCCACTTAGAAAATATTTATTTTATTATGATTTAGAAATGATGTGCTTAGCCTAGTATAGTATAACAATTTCATCAATATAGCTTGAAAATCTGCATTCAAGTAAGGGAAAAACAGTAATCATAACAAGATTAATTATCAAAGAAGGTATCTGTTTTTAAAGCACTGCTTTGTGCCAGGTCCAAAGCTAGGGTGTTTATATGTGTTATCCTCACTACTCAAGTTGGTATTACCACCTCTCTTATAGATGAGAACATAGGGGTCAAGTCATGTGCAAAGTCATACATTGCATTTAATTCATCACTTCTAAATGAGAGAGGCACTTCTGGCAAGAAAAGCAAAGGACAGGCTAGCAGAGATTAAACCCATGTGGTATATTATTAGAGAAACAGGACATGCCATGAATTGGCCAGGGAAACAAAGAAAGCTGAAACGACAGTCATCTTACCTGGAGACCAGCAGCTTCCCAATTCTATTGTAATGTCATCCAAGGCTACTAGACCACAGTCCCATAAACTTTTGCATAGGCTCATGAAAACCACCTGCAATGAAGAAAAATAAAACTATGAGTTCAGTTAACTGAAAACTGGAAACTCTTACATCCTGGGATGTACATAGCACAACAGGAGCATAGAAGCAAACTACAGGCATGTCTTCACTGTCTGTGAACCACAGATACAGTGGCATGAGTAATGGTTAGCCATTTATATATGACCCGGGAATCACCTATTTTTTTCAGCAGAGTCAAGCTCACAATGATATAGTGTACATACTAATGCTGAAACTAGTTTGCATTCTTTAAAGAACTGAGAGAGGAAGGCAAGAGGTTAACTGGGTGACAGAGGAAAATCTGTCAGCTTTTAAATATTTTCCCCCAAATAGTCCACAAAGTGTATACAGGATTGATGGCAGTCCAAGCAGTTTTACAAACATTTCCAGTGCAGACAGTACTGATTTTTTGGAAGTGACTTTCTTACAACATGGTTCATTCATCTGGTGAATGAAGTCTCAGTGATTTGCCACCTGAAGACTCAAGTTCCATTTCCAAATAAAGATCTACATCCCTGAGTGTTATCACTAATAAAAGCACTAAATGCAGTTATTTTATCAAGTCAAACATTTTGCATGTGAAGGAAAAGTAAATCTCTACAACAAATTATTAAGTTCATTGTGCCAATAAGAGAGAAATGTTTTGGATTTCTTAAATCAATTTAAAAGTCTCCTTTTCATATATAGGATGAGCAAAGAGCACTTTTCAAAACATTTTTGTTAGATTTTCACCGCACATTGCAGTGTACAAAGTTGCTTCACATGTATAACCTAATGTTTAATGAGCACAAAGTCTCTAGTCCATGTTCAGTCCCTCAAATACAAATCTTAATTCAAAAACAAAGAGATACAACGAAAGAACAACCCAAATTATGAGCAATGAGAACATTTGATTTTTATAGGTTCTTAAACCTAAAAAGCCTAAAAAATTTTTTTAGGTTCTTAAACCTTTTTTAGGTTCAGGATGCAATGTCTTCAATTTACTTGTGCTATTAGTAGGATCCCTTTGGTCTTTGATGATCAGAGCCACCAGAATATAGAATTTATTTAAAAAGAAGCTGAAAAAATCACATGACAGTTTATCACTATGCAAAATATAAAATGTCTTAGGCCAATATCTTCAGAATAACTAATTATAAGATGTGTAAAAGTTTACTGAACTGGATTCATATTACAATAAATTATAAGAAAAAGACAGTTTAGAGATATAATAATACATAGCTATGTGTGTGTGTGTTAGTAGCTCAGTCATGTCTGACTCTTTGCAACGCCATGAATGGTAGCCTGCCACACTCCTCTGTCCATGAAATTCTCCAGGCAAGAATACTGGAGTTGGTTGTTATTCCTTTCCAGGAGATCTTCCTGACCCAGGGATTGAAGCTGGGTCTCCTGCATTGCAGGCAGACTTTTGACCCTCTGAGTGACCAAGGGAGCCCTAATATATAACTGTATGCATCAATGTTTACAAGGAATGAACTAAAAGGGGTGTTTCATTTTTTTCATTTAACTTTTGTTAATTTTCTTATCTTTATAGATTCTAGGGATGATCTGACTATGCAAAATATATTATTTGCAGGATTTATACCTAGGAACTTATTCTCCATTTACAAAGCAGAGATCTATGTCATCAGCCCTGAGTGCAATTCCATTTTTATCAGCAATTTTTCTTGTTCTATGGGAGGAATAGTAATCTGCCTTGTAATTTACTGAATTAATTGTGCTGCAGAGAAAAATCTTGGCTTTCTTTTCCTTTGGCAGCTTTAAAGTCTATTTTTGACATGAATAGTGAAAAAGCACTTTTTCAAAAAGATTCTGTGGTACTGAAATGATTCACCATATAAATTATTACCTAAATAAGACTCAAACATATGGCATGTAAACATATCCTAAAGAGGAGAAATGTTATCATGCTTTCACATGTTTACTACACCATTATTTCATAATGACCATAAAGCCAAGGAAGCAAGAAAACAAACAGCCCAAGATTTCAAAAACAGAAGAAATACACAAATCATGGTGCTGCAATCTAAAAAACAGGCCATTATTAACTCTGATGATTTGCAAATATTATTTAGTAGTAGAGAATATATTCCTCTCATAATGTTAAGTGATGAAAGCTGCTGATAATAGTATTAAAATGAGATAAATTACATCTAACTCATCTAAAAATACATAGGAAAAAACCTTGAAAATTTACTAAATACATAACACTTTTATTAGGTTTGAGAAATTATGGGTATTGAATAGAATTTCCTTTTAGTTTCTAAACATTCTTTAATTTTGTTATATTTATAATTGAGAAAAAAGAAGGAATCAAGATATCTATAATTAAGTTGTGAAATAATGGGCTACTGTTTTTCAGATTGGCATTGTTTATTGTAGTAGCTATGAGGACACATCGCTATTGAAATTAAAATTAAGTTAAAATTTTTCTTTCCTTAAGTGTACTAACCACATTTCAAGTACCCTATAGCCATATATAACCAGTGATCAAGTGAGTTGGTCATAGCAGATTTGTAACATTTCCTCACTGCAGAAAGTTCCACCAGATAGAGCTTCATTTCAGACATTCCAAACAAATTTGTGAACTGTCATAGTGGGTTAAGTGAAACATTAAAGATATTCTGGACAACAGCAGGCCACTAGGTTATTACTGTCTTAGAACTCTTTCCACACTTAGAGTACTGGCCAGACCGCTTGTTGTTCTGTCTGATGTCTGAAGAAAGATTCACAGTCTGCTACGTACTATATTCAAACTATGGCCTCAAAGCGCAGATCTGTTTGGCAGCTGTCTATCAGCATTCCAACATACAAAAGAAACCTGACAAGATCCTTTGTTTGCTCTAACACATTGGATTTCCACCCTGCTATTAGTAGCGATGATAATGTCAGTTCCTATTCTTGTGCTGCCATCTTTCATTTTGAGGGCTACTTGAGGCGGAGAGGTTATTTTAGGGTAGTTGATGACTGGGTAAGCTTATGGCTGGGCCTGGCTGCAATAGACAAAGAGAAAGCAAACATTTTGGTCTGTTCTTAAGAACTCTGTCCTGGGTCCTGTTAAGAATGTGACAAGAAAAAAATCCTCCATAGTCTAAATTCTTAAGGGGACTGACCTCTTGTTTAACTACAGATCTTTAAAAAAAAAGCAACAACAGTGTTTATTTCATTTTAGGCAGTATTTCAAAGCAGACAATACCTCTAAAGACTGGGAAAAAGATCTCAGGCAACTCAAATGTATACTAGTATCTATTTGAAAGAGGAGAAGAGGGACAAAGCAAACTGCTGTCCCTTAGACAGATCTTCTTGATTTTATGCAAACCTCTTAAAAGTTAGGAGCAAATTAGATTTGTGTAAATCAGTTTGTTTTAGTGTACTAAAGGTTCCACTCCTTTGGGACTAGTGATACATTAAAATTTTTGTTTTGATAGAGATTAATTGTTGAAAAAACTTAGCTAGACTAATTTTGGAAGGCAAATAGGCAGTGAATGGAGAGCTATAAACACACATTTGCAAACAAATCATTTAAAATATAGTCAAGTAAGGTTAAAAAACATGATTTAACTTACTTTTTATCATACTAAAAATAGACTTTATACATGCTCGCTTATCTACAGTAAGGTGTTCCAGTCTTAGCACTACTGATGTTTTGGGTCAGATAATTTTTTGTTGTGAGAGATGGCCCTGTGCATTGCAGGATGTTAAGCGTTCCTGGTCTCTACTCACTGGATACCAATATCACTCCCAAAATCATAACAATAAAAAAATGTTTCCAGATGCCCAGACATACCCCCTGGGGAATGGGGGGGGGCAGGGAAAATTTTTGTCTGGCTGAGAACCACTGGTTAAGGGTAGCAGATAACTGTATGGATTATCAAACCCCATTTGCTAAATTCCTATTATGTGTATTCCTATTGCCTCCCTATGTGAGGCACTTTCAGATCTGTTACCCCCTTGGATTCTCAGTTTTAACCTGTTCATTCTCCCCGGTCAGTTGTTTATATTTTAAAAGCAGACTAGATTGAATTAGTTTGCTCTTCCTCACACCATCAGGTGGTAGCTCTAATGAGCATGAAATATCCTTAAGCCCTGGAAACAAAAGGCAAAGGAACAAAACAGCAAGGGAGATGAACTAACTCTCCAGCTGAATAATCATCACCAAGTCAATCAGGGCTTCGCTGTTTCAATTTCCTATTTCAAAAAAATTCGAATTGTCAAAGGGGAATAGAATCTCTTCTTTGTTTTCACTCGTCTCCCTTTCAAAAAAGAAAGATCTACTCCCTCAAAATAAAATAATGACAGGGAGCAGATCTGAAGCGTTAGGGTAACTGAGCAAACATTCCTCATAGTATACAAATTATAATTCTCTCTTAAAGTTATCTTTTTTTTTTTTTCCCAAGGAGTGGGAACAGTGGGGTGGAGGGAGAGTCTGTACAGACATCCAGCTACAAGGCTGCCTTAAGTCAGATGGTCTAGACTGCTGCTAAACCAGTAAAAGTCCAGAGAAGTTCCTGGTTAAAGTATGAGGGAGAGGAAAAGCAGAGAAACAGTAAAGTCAGGAACTTATTTTCTCAAACCAGATCAAGCTGGATTTTTAAAAAATAATTAGGATTACTAATTTTAACTTTATTAAGTGTCATATTTTAAGTGGTACCCAACACAATAAATAGGATTTTGCTGAGGGAGGGAAGATATGAAGCTTTGCAGGTAACTGTGGAATATATAACAACAAACTTTTGTTGTGTAGTTAAAAACATATGGTTAGTATTAAACAGCTCAACATTAGCTGAACTGACTGGTTTTTCACTGTCTTTTAAAGTACTGGGTTGGCCAACAAGTTTGTTTGGGATTTTCCATTGGAAAATCCTCAATGAACTTGTTGGCCAACCCAATAGTTTCACGGCCTTCTGAAGACACATGGTTGGCCAGATTGCTGGATTAATCCACCACCTACTTTACCAACTGAAGAGCCCAATGTGGGCCTATAATTAGAATGTAAATGATAGTTTCCAGAAATGGCCTCCTATCTTCACATAGAAACATTTCAATCCTATGCCAGCAATACCATAAAATACTCAAGTTCACAAAACAAACTTAGGTTGTTATAAGTGGTAGGCCTCAATAATTTACCAGAGGGTTTGATTCTAGGTTAAATTTAACTTCTCTTCTGATGAAGTTTCAAGTCTTTTGGAATCACTTGCACAGATAAATGTGGAAATGGTGACTACAGAGCTGGTAGAATAATTATTCACTAAATTACTATAATCCAGTCAGTGAAGTTCCAGAGCCCTTCATTAAGATGGTATTGGCACAACTGCAGGATATACGATACTGTATAATGCAACAGCATTCATTTAACAATTTGACAATAAATTGTAAGAGAATTAAAACAAACAAAAAAAAAACAAAGCAAAACAAAAATTCTGACATTAGAAACTTGGCTAAAAAGATGGAATTTTCACAGATCTCTAAGGACAGACGGAGTGGAGCTTTATCTAGAAAAATGAGTGTAAGACTTTAATATTTTTAGAATCCCAGCCATGTTTGGGGAAATAGTTGCTGAACTGTAATAGCATGCCTCTTGTAGATACTATATTTGGTCTTCAGATCCCACAAAAGGCAGAATGACCATGTGTTTTTAAATAAGTCTTTAGCTGACCAACCCTTTTTCTTAAAAGATCCATCTGGTTTGGTTTTGTCTTTTTTAAAAGTCCCATCTGATTTAATTCTGCTCTTGGGTTTCACAAGCAACAAAGGTTGAGCAGCTTCCAGCTTTACCCAGCATGAGTCCTTCTGCTCATAGAAGTCTTCTGTTTTAGGGTAGAGGGTGCCCTGTGGTAGATTTGCAGCCCTGCAGCCAAAGATTTTCATGGCTGTTTGGGTGGTAAACACCCACATAACTCAGTTCACTGATTTTAGAAATTGACACTATTTTCAAATCATTTGGTCACAGAAAAGGGAAAGGAGACCTCAGAAGAGATCTCAGAATCAGATATTTTTTAGAATGAGGAAAAGAGCGACCCTATGATAGGAACTCAAGGTCATACAATAGCCAGCTGTAGACCTAAGCATGAAATATCATACTCTGAATGTCTGATAGAGCATATTTCATTATACCAATCAGCTCATTTTCTCCTTTTCACTTTAGGTATTTCAAAATATGATTATGAAAGGCTCAAAACTCCCCAGTTAACAGCATAATTAATAGCAGTGGACAAGTATGTCTCTGAGCAGCATTTAGAACTAGCTTCCAGTCATTTTGCCTTATGTATGTTATAAACAGTTTTTGGTCACCTGATGCCAGAACCTGAATCTTACATCAGTTGGGACTAAATTTCATGGCTGGTGATTGGTGAAACCTCTCCTCTCCACAGGAGATGCTCCCTCACCTCAGTGATATCCTTCTCTCTCTTAGCTGATGACCTTATATTTGCTCCACGTGGAAAATTTACTTCACACAGAAAAAAATGAGGAAAAAATGCCCTCAACTCCCTACATCTACACCTTCAATCTTATCTTCATTTGCACTCATTTTCACTTCCTTTCCTTTGTTTTGGAAGCAAGGTCTATCTGACTCCAAAGTTCATGTTCCTCTTTTTTCTGGGACATAGATCCTGTACAACCCTGACAACTAGTATTGGGGGTCTAAATGGAAAATAAACATGAAAAGCCTCTGAAAAAATGAACATCAGACAAAAGCAAGATGGTATCATTTTTAGTGTTTTAAGGTCTAATTTCACACCAAAGTAATGAGGACATAATTACATATAATATTCCTATAAACCTTTCATCATCAGTAAAGGAAATAGGTGTGAATGCCTTCCTCAACATACAATGTGGTTTATCTCTGGTCAACCTTCCTTAGGGAGGACCTCTAGTTAAACACTTTCCTGACCAACATAATGTAAGGACCAATTTATTTATTATGGATGGAGATCAAAATACAGACCTATTGTGACTACTTGGATGGAGATATAAAATGTCGGTCTTTCCAGACGACTCAGAGAATACAATCAACTACAAAAAAGGTGGAATCTATGTTTTTGCCTTGACTCTCAAGGGCTCACCCTTGCTCTGTATGAATTTTTCTGGGTCAGGAGAAGACAGTGACTTAAACTAATACCCAAATAATGACTTCACTCTGCTTGTGTATGAACCATAGAGACAGTTGTGGGTCTAATTTTCATTGATTCCCAGGGAAAAGTGGAGATCCTTGATGCAGAGCTGTGACTAAAAACTCATATAATGTTAAGCCCCTTTTAGCTGTGTCACGAATTACTTAACCAACATCTACAATTACGCTGATTTCACGAGCTAGCAAGGGAATGCCCCAAATCCTTCAAGCTAGGCTTCAACAGTATGTGAACAGAGAACTTCCAGATATACAAGCTAAATTTAGAAAAGACAGAAGAACCAGATATCAAATTGCCAAAATCCATTTGATTACAGAAAAAGCAAGAAAATTTCAGAAAAGTATCTCCTTTTGCTTCATTGACTACACTAAAGCCTTTGACTGTGTGGATCACAGCAAACTGGAAAATTCTTAAAGAGATGGGAATGCCAGGCCACCTTACCTGCCTCCTGAAAAACCTGTATGCAGGTCAAGAGGCAACAATTAGGACCAGACAAGGAACAATGGACTGGCTCCAAATTGGGAAAGGAGTACGTCAAGGCTGTATATTGTCACCTTGCTTATTTAACTTATATGCAAAGTACATCAAGCAAAATGCCAGGCTGGATGAATCACAAGCTGGAATCAAGATTGCTAGGAGAAACAGCAACAACCTCAGATATGCAGATGACATTTCTACCCTAATGGCAGAAAGCAAAGAGAAACTAAAGAGCCTCTTGATGAAGGTGAAAGAGGAGAGTGAAAAATCTGGCTTAAAATTCAGCATTCTAAAAACTAAGATCATGGTATCTGGTCCCATCACTTCATGGCAGATAGATGGGGACAAAATTAAAACAGTGGCAGGTTTTCTTTTCCTGGACTCTAAAATCATTGCAGACAGAGACTTCAGCTATGAAATTAAAACATGCTTGCTCCTTGGAAGAAAGCTTTGACAAATCTAGATAGCATATTAAAAAGCAGAGACATAATTTGCCAACAAAGGTCCATCTAGTCAAAGCTATGGTTTTTCCAATAGTCATGTAGGAATGTGAGAGGTTGACCATAAAGAAGGCTGTGCTGTGCTGTGCTGTGCTTAGCTGCTCAGTCAAGTCTGACTCTTTGTGACCCAATGGACTGTAGCCCCCCAGGATCCTCTGTCCATGGGGATTCTCCAGGCAAGAATACTGGAATGAGTTGCCATACACTCCTCCAGGGGATCTTCCCAACTCAGGGACCAAACCCAGGTCTCCCACATTGCAGGCAGATTCTTTACCAGCTGAGCCACCAAAGAAACCCAAGAAAAGCAGAATGGGTAGCCTATCCCTTCTCCAGTGGATCTTCCTGACCCAGGAATCAAACTGGGGTCTCCTGCATTGCAGGCGGATTCTTTATTAGCTGAGCTACAGGGAAGCCCAAAGAAGGCTGAGCACCAAAGAATTGTTTTTGAACTATGATGAAGACTTTTTTTAAAAGTCCCTTGGACAGCAAAGAGATCAAGCCAATCACTTCTAAAGGAAATCAATCCTGAATATTCATTAGAAGGACTGATGCTGAAACTGAAGCTCCAATAATTTGGCCACCTGATGTGATGAGCCAACTCACTGGAAAAGACTCTGATGCTGGGAAAGATTGAGGGCAGGAAGAGAAGGGAGTGACAGAGGATGAGATGGTTGAACAGCATCACTGACTCAATGGACATGAGTTTGAGCAAACTCCAGAAGATAGTGAAGGACAGAGAATCCTGGTGTACTGCAGTCCATGGGATCACAAGGAATCACACATGATTCAGTGACTGTACAGAAACAGATAGATGGGCTTCCCTGGTAGCTCAGTTGGTAAAGAATCCACCTGCAATGCAGGAGACCTAAGTTTGATCACTGGGCTGGGAAGATCCTTTGGAGAAGGAAATGGCAACCCACTCCAGTACTCTTGCCTGGAAATCCCATGGACAGAGCAATCTGGAGGGCTACAGTCCATGGAGTTGCAAGCACAACAGCTGGACGTGACTGAGCAACTAAACCACCACCACCATACACTACATAGCAGCTTCCAGTTTCTCAGTATTACTAACAGTGCTTGATAAATGTGGTAGGTAGATCTTTGTACATAACTATGATCATTTCCTTATGATAAATTCCTAGTAGAATGGTTATCTCTAAAAATTTGCATAATTGGGTCTTTCTTTTTGGTACATATAATTTAATTGTCATCTAGTAAGATTATATTGAGCTTCCCAGGTGGCTCAGTGGTAAAGAATTGACCTACCAGTGCAGGAGTCGTAGGTTTGATTCCTGGATCAGAAGATCCCCTGGAGGAGGAAATGGCAACCCATTCCAGTATTCTTGCCTGGAAAGTTCCATGGACAGAAGAGCCTAGTGGGTTACTGTCCATGAGGTCACAAAGAATGGGACATGTCTTAGTGACTCAACAATATTACATCAGTTTACTATCACACTAGAGCTTATGAGAATTTTTATTTCCTTGAATTCTCACCTCTCTATGGCAATACTTTATATATCATATACTTAAATTTGTGGGATCCCCTGGTGGCTCAGACGGTAAATAATCTGTCTGCAATGTGGGAGACATGGGTTCAATCCCTGAGTTATGTAGCTAAATACATAAATATTTAATAAATGTCTATAACTCATATATATATATATTTTGGGGCCTAAATGAAAGATCAATTTTTAAATTGATAAATTGAACAATATGAATATGAATGCAGCTATTAATACCAATACACTTCTTCAAAGTATTATATTTTTAAAATATCTTTATCCATTTGATGGACAAATGGACTGTTTCGCTATTTTTCAGATTTCTTTGGTTATAAATGAAGTTGGACATGTTTGCATATTTATTTTCTAGTAATGGCCCTTTTCTTCTGATTTGCCTGTATATATTCATTGTCCACTTTCCTATTGCTTAGTTCATCTTTTGTTTATTGATTTATTAGAGAAAATTTAAATCTTAAACATATTAGGAGTTTGTCATATATGTTGCAAACTTTTTTTTCTGGCTTGATATTTGCCTTTCAGACATGTTTATTAGGCAATCCTTACTTGGAGAAAGAAATTAAGGGAGAACTAAATGTCTTGGCTTGGAGACTGAGATGAACTAGGCAGGCCACAAACAGTAATGATGCATCCTTGACCATTGCATACATTCCCATGTAAGTTGATGTTGAATAGAAAATAGGACTTCATGACCCTTCAGGGTGTGGTGGCAGATGCCATTAGGAAGAGGCTTATAGACTGCCTGGAGAGAGACTTCCACTGGAGTTATGCACTGCAAAGAGAGACCACAAAGCTCCCAGAGAACAAGAGAGGGAAAAAAGATGGAAATATCTATGCAGAAGGAAATAAGGTGTTCTTCCATGCAGGAAAGCAGAGTCTTCACTAATGTGTGAATTGTCAATTTCCAAGTAAGTGAATTGAGCTTATACCTAAAGTGTACAGGAAATACCTAAATGCTCTGTGAGTTCAGAAAATCAGAGGATCTCCAGAGAATCTCAGTGTGAGCATTAAAATCAATATTGTCTCATCCAAAATACTTGCAAAAAGGTAAAATGGTTGTCTGAGGAGGCCTTACAAATAGCTGTGAATAGAAGAGAAGCAAAAGGCAAAGGAGGAAAGGAAAGATATACCCATTTGAATGCAGTTTCAAAGAATAGCAAGGAGAGAAAGAAAGCCTTCCTCAGTGATCAATGCAAAGAAATAGAGGAAAACAATAGAATGGCAGTTGCCAACATCTGCTGGATTATCGGAAAAGCAAGAGAGTTCCCGAAAAACATCTATTTCTGCTTTATTGACTATGCCAAAGCCTTTGACTGTGTGGATCACAATCAACTGTGGAAAATTCTGAAAGAGATGGGCATACCAGACCACCTGACCTGCCTCTTGAGAAACCTGTATGCAGGTCAGGAAGTAAAGTTAGAACTGGACATGGAACAACAGACTGGTTCCAAAGAGGAAAAGGAGTATGTCAAGGCTGTATATTGTCACCCTGCTGATTTAACTTCTATGCAGGGTACATCATGAGAAATGCTGGGCTGGAAGAAACACAAGCTACAATCAAGATTGCCAGGAGAAATATCATTAACCTCAGATATGCAGATGACACCACCCTTATGGCAGAAAGTGAAGAGGAACTAAAAAGCCTCTTGATGAAAGTAAAAGAGGAGGGTGAAAGAGTTGGCTTAAAGATCAACATTCAGAGAAAATGAAGATCATGGCATCCGGTCTCATCACTTCATGGCAGATAAATGGGGAAACAGTGGAAACAGTGTCAGACTTTATTTTTGGGGGCTCCAAAATCACTGCAGATGGTGAATGCAGCCATGAAATTAAAAGATGCTTACTCCTTGGAAGGAAAGTTATGACCAACCTAGATAGCATATTCAAAAGCAGAGACATTACTTTGCCAACAAAGGTCTGTCTAGTCAAGGCTATGGTTTTTCCAGTAGTCATGTATGGATGTGAGAGTTGGACTGTGAAGAAAGCCAAGTGCTGAAGAATTTTGAATTGTGGTGTTGGAGAAGTCTCTTGAGAGTCCCTTGGACTGCAAGGAGATCCAACCAGTCCATCCTAAAGGAAATCAGTCCTGAAAATTCACTGGAAAGACTGATGCTGAAGCTGAAACTCCAATACTTTGGCTACATGATGTGAAGAGCTGACTCATTGCAAAAGACCCTGATTCTGGGAAAGATTGAAGGCAGGAGCAGAAGGGGACAACAGAGGATGATGATTGGATGGCATCACCAACTCACTGGATATGAGTTTGAGCAAATTCCAGGAGTTGGCGATGGACAGGGAGGCCTGGCATGCTACTGTCCATGGGGTCGCAGAGTTGGACACAACTGAGCAACTGAACTGAAGTGACTGAAAATACTTGAGAAAAGATTCCCTAAAAATCCACCCATTATGAAATACCAGATTAGGAATTTGGAAGTGTGGAGGGAGCTGGTGTTCATAGGCTCATAAACAACCTTTGGAATAAATATTTGCCTAAATTAAGCTTATTTATAAGACTATGGGGAAAGAATATCTCAGATATTTCCATGTTGCTGCAAGGATGAATGTGGTAATCCAGCAATATTCCATGAAATTAATTCCTTGGGAAAGTCAAGTAAGAATGCACTGGCATGAACATCACCCTCATGTAAGCTGTGTTAGCAACGACCAGTTGTGCTAGTCAGCCTTTCCAGTCATTCCCCTATAAACTGATGTGAAACACAGAAGCCCAACAACGAATATCTGAAAGGAAATGAAAGAGAAGGAAAACCAGAGTAGATTAACTCTGCCTTACTCATATTTAAAATAATTTATAATTCCTGTACTGACAACTGACACTGAGTTTTGCTTGGAAAAACTCAACAGTAGGCTCCTTTCCCATACTTAGCTCCTCTATCCAATTTCACATTAAAACTTATTCCACTTGACAGTATAATTTTCCTGGCTCTGTATATGGAACTATCTTAATCTATTCTAAAATGTGTTGATTATCTTGTCAGAAATTAACGATCCTGCTATTTCTACTTTGCACTCAGCTGTCCTGCTTTAATTATGCTGGAACATTAATATCCTGGAGCAGCCATTTCCCAGACGTCATGAAATATGATAGGAAATTTATCTTTTCTCATATATCTTGTCTACACATTGACTTTCTTGTTCCTTAGTCCCTTTATAGCAGGGTGTCTTGTTATTAAATAGGCATCTAAATCTATCCAGAAATTTACTAGACCTGCTCTTCTATCTGAGTGAACTGCTAAGTGTCATCTTTAAAAATTTCAGAACCCTAGATATTTTATATCTAGTGGCATTTCCATTATTAAAAGGCAAAGTGAAAAGGAAGATTTTAAAAGCAGAAATCCAAAACACAGACTTAAATTTCATTGATGTTTTGCTAAAACAAAAAGATTGTGAGAGAAAATAAACAGAGAAAGCTATGCACAAGGACAGTGCTGCATGATATTAAAAAACATTCTTTGACACTAAGATGCTTAAAAATATCTTAAAGAAGGTAGAAGAGACTTAGCAGACATAAGGAAACATGTTTTCATTTCATAGAGAGGTGACATGGCATTCTGATTTGCCAAGTGTGTATATGCATGCTCAGTTGCTCAGTCATGTTCAACTCTTTTGTGACCCCCAAGGACCAGAGTCAGCCAGCCTCCTCTGTCCAGGGGATTTTTCAGGCAAGAATACTGTAGTGGGTTGCCATTTCCTCCCCTAGGGGATCTTCCCAACCCAGGGATGGAAATCACCTCTCCTGCACATCTCCAGCCTTGGCAGATTCTTTACCATCTGAGCCACCTGGGAAGCCTCCTGATTTATCGTGACTTGAAGCCAAGTCTTCCTATTCCTGACTGGGATCTGTTATTTGTATAATCTCAATCTAACAAAACACAAATTAATGACTTGTACAAGACTCAAAGAGGAAGGGACTCTTGAGATGGACTTTGAGAGAAAGGTGATTTTCTCAGGTTGGTTCCTGCAGCATGATCAATGAAAAATATTTGCTGTTGATGAATCAAAATTCTCCAAGCTAGGCTTCACCAGTACGTGAACTGAGAACTTCCAGATGTTTCAGTTCAGTTCAGTCACTCAGTCATGTCCGACTCTTTGCGACCCCATGAATTGCAGCATGCCAGGCCTCCCTGTCCATCACCAACTCAAACTCATGTCCATCGAGTCAGTGATACCATCCAGCCATCTCATCCTCTGTTGTTCCCTTCTCCTCCTGCCCCCAATCCCTCCCAGCATCAGAGTCTTTTCCAATGAGTCAACTCTTTGCATGAGGTGGCCAAAGTATTGGAGTTTCAGCCTCAACATCAGTCCTTCCAAAGAACACTGAGGACTGATCTCCTTTAGAATGGACTGGTTGGATCTCCTTGCAGTCCAAGGGACTCTCAAGAGTCTTCTCCAACACCACAGTCCAAAAGCATCAATTCTTTGGCACTCAGCTTTCTTCACAGTCCAACTCTCACATCCATACATGACTACTGGAAAAACCATAGCCTTGACCAGATGGACCTTTGTTGGCAAAGTAATGGTTCTGCTTTTTAATATGCTATCTAGGTTGGTCATAACTTTCCTTCCAAGGAGTAAGCGTCTTTTAATTTCATGACTGCAGTCACCATCTGCAGTGATTTGGAGCCCCCCAAAATAAAGTCTGACACTGTTTCCACTGTTTCCCCATCTATTTCCATTGAAGTGATGGGACCAGATGCCATGATCTTCGTTTTCTGAATGTTGAGCTTTAAGCCAACTTTTTCACTCTCCTCTTTCACTTGCATCAAGAGGCTTTCTAGTTCCTCTTCACTTTCTGCCATAAGGGTGGTGTCATCTGCATAGCTGAGGTTATTGATATTTCTCCTGGCAATCTTGATTCCACCTTGTGCTTCTTCCAGCCCAGCGTTTCTCATGATATACTCTGCATATAAGTTAAATAAGCAAGGTTACAATATACAGCCTTGACATACTCCTTTTCCTCTTTGGAACCAGTCTGTTGTTCCATGTCCAGTTCTAACTTTGCTTCCTGACCCACATACAGATTTCTCAAGAGGCAGGTCAGGTGGTCTGGTATTCCCATCTCTTTAAGAATCTTCCACAGTTTATTGTGATCCACACAGTCAGAGGATTTGGCATAGTCAACAAAGCAGAAGTAGATGTTTTCCTGGAACTCTCTTGCTTTTTTGATGATCCAGTGGATGTTGGCAATTTGATCTCTGGTTCCTCTGCCTTTTCTAAAACCAGCTTGAACATCAGGAAGTTCACGGTTCACGTATTGCTGAAGCCTGGCTTGGGGAATTTTGATCATTACTAGCATGTGAGATGAGTAAAATTGTGTGATAGTTTGAGCATTCTTTTAAGCTGCATTTAGAAAAGGCAGAAGAATCAGAAATCAAATTGCCAACATCCATTAGATCATAGAAAAAGCACGCGAATTACAGAAAAACATCTACTTCTGCTTCATTGACTATGCTAAAGCCTTTGACTGTGTGGATCACAACAAACTGGAAAATTCTTAAAGGGATGAGAGTATCAGACCACCTTACCTGCCTCCTGAGAAATCTGTATGCAGGTCACGAAGCAATAGCTAGAACCAGACATGGAACAACAGACTGGTTACAAATTGGGAAAGGAGTACATCAAGGCTGTATATTGGTCAACTCACTTATTTAACTTGTATGCAGAACACATCATGTGAAATGATGGGCTGGATGAAGCACAAGCTGGAATCAAGATTGCTAGGGGAAATATCAATAATCTCAGATATGCCGATGACACCACACTTATGGCAGACCTTGAAGCAGAATTAAAGAGCCCACTGATGAAAGTGAAAGAAGAGAGTGAAAAAGTGGGCTTAAAACTCAACATTCAAAAAACAAAGATCATGGCATCCAGTTCCATCACTTTGAGGCAAATAGATGGGGAAACAATGGAAACAGTGACAGAATTTATTTTGGGGGGCTCCAAAATCACTGCAGATAGTGACTGCAGCCATGAAATTAAAAGATGCTTGCTCCTTGGAAGAAAAGTTATGACCAACCTAGATAGCATATTAAAAAGCAGAGACATTACTTTGCCAACAAAGGCCCATCTAGTCAAGGCTATGGTTTTTCCAGTAGTCACGCATGGATGTGAGAGTTGGATCATTAAGAAAGCTGAGCACCAAAGAATTGATGCTTTTGAACTGTGGTGTTTGAGGATGCTCTTGAGAGTCTCTTGTACTGCAAGGAGATCAAACCAGTCCATCCTAAAGGAGATCAGTCCTGGGTGTTCATTGGAAGGACTGATGCTGAAACTGAAGCTCCAATACTTTGGCCACCTGATGCAAAGAACTGACTCATTGGAAAAGACCCTGATGCTGGGAAAGATTGAAGGCAGGAGGAGAAGGAGGTGACAGAGGATGAGATGGTTGATGGCATCTCTAACTTGATGGACATGAGTTTGAGCAAGCTCCAGGAGTTGGTGATGGACAGGAAGGCCTGGCATGCTGCAGTTCATGGGGTCACAAAGTATTGGACGTGACTGAGCAACTGAATTGAAATCCTTTGAGGAAGCAGTGGGGGAGTAAGGCAAGGATTTGAAGGATGAGAAACTGCACTGGATCCTAGACAGTAATTGAAAACATTTTCCAAAGAGTTTGAAGACTAAAGGAATAGGATCAGTTGACAACTTAAATGGATAAAAAGGTAAAAAGAAGGTTTGCTGTTCATTTGTATGATCAATATTTGCTGGCAGTATGCAAAGAACTAACAAAAATTAAAAATTTATGAGAAAGAGAACACTTTATGAAATCAGGGTGGCAAGATGGTGAAATCAAATAAACAACTGGTTGATTTTGAATGAGAAACCAACTGTCAGAGTCAAAGAGACACAGGTGAGGATTTGGAGAGAAGCAAAATTGAAGGGGCTTGTTCTCAATGCCTTCATTCTTTTGGGAGATGAACCCATGAGGTCACATCCTAAGAATGAGGCAGAGAAAATCAAGTTGGAGACTTGTGACTGAAACGGATCTGAATATCTGGGGTAAGGAATGGGAAAGGAAGTCAGTGAGAGATGATCTGAGTAAAAGACTTTCCCAGCAGCTTGGATCCAGTAACATGGAGGGGACAGTGGAAACTAATCTTATTTTCTCCAGTTGTGCTGAAAAGCTCAGGGCAAAGAAGATGAAAATAATTGCTTAGGTTCCCAGGGGTTCAGAGGACCAAGGAGGAAGAAGCCAGAGGACGTGTGGAAAGGAAGACTGATGTGGAGGTGAGTGCTCCATAGACCACAGCACAGAATGGAGGCTTGAGAAACATGGAGGCTGTATTGGGAGATAGGAAAAGGATCAGGAAAATCAAGAGGGCTGGGAAAAACCTCATATCAGTCTTTGGGAATAGGGAAATGGAGTGATGTAAGTTGTTCCAAAGAAAAGGGTTACAGCTTTTGGTCTTAATAAAAATCATCATAAGAAGCCTCAAACCAGACTCAGCATATATGTGTCTGTGTGAATCCTTATATCTACTCCAGCAGGTTATTCCTGCTTTTAATTGTTCATATTCAAATTCTTTGCAGGACCCATGGCTCAACAGTACTGAAGTGGGTACCCTATCCCTTCTCCAGTGGGTCTTCCTGACCCAGGAATTGAACTGGAGTCTCCTGCATTGCAGGTGGATTCTTTACCAACTGAGCTATCAGGGAAGCACGCTGACATAAGGTTCTTGCCTGGTTATATGATTCAAAAGCAGAAACAGTTAATCTTCCTTCTTCCTGTGATTGATTTACATTGTTCTTCCTTGCCATCAACACATTTTCCTTGAAAGCTCAGTACCCTTTGACTACTCACTCTGTTCTAGAAATTGTGTTACATTAGAAATAAAAAATAAATAAGATATAGGTCTCTGTTCTCCAGAAGCTTACAGTCTGATGTAAGCTAACAAAGATAGGTATGTAAGGAGATAATTTCAGTACAATGTATGATGCTAGGATAGTTCAGTTCAGTTCAGTTGCTCAGTTGTGTCTGACTCTTTGTGACACCATGAACTGCAGCATGCCAGGCCTCCCTGTCCATCTCCAATTCCCAGAGTTTACTCAAACTCATGTCCATTGAGTCAGTGATGCCATCCAACCATCTCATCCTCTATCGTCCCCTTCTCCTCCTGCCTTCAATCTTTCCCAGCATCAGGGTCTTTTCCAATGAATCACTTCTTTACATCAGGTAGCCAAAGTATTGGAGTTTCAGCTTCAGCATCAGTCCTTCCTATGAATATTTAGGACCGATTTCCTTTAGGATGGACTGGTTGGATCTCCCTTGCAGTACAAGGGACTCTCAAGAGTCTTCTCCAACACCACAGTTCAAAAGCTAGGATAGTAGTATTTCATTAAAAGGTGCTACACAAGGGGTCCATGTCACATACTCTGAGAAAACTGCCACCTTACACAAGGTTAAACAGGATTCTTTAATGTAGAACTTATCAGAGTTTCTAACATGTTACTGTGCAGGGCAAACCTTCCTATGTGTATGTGGAAGAGTAGAGATCTAGCATGCAAAATTTCTCCAACTCATTTGACCACGTAACCGGTTTTCAATAGAACAATTCAAGGGATTTGTACTCCATTGGACATACTCTGATAAGTGTTGACATATGGAAGCACTTTGAGACCCCAAAGTGACTCTTTGTGACCCCATGGACTATACAGTCCATGGAATTCTTCAGGCCAGAATACTGGAGTGGGTAGCCTTTTCTTTCTTCAGGGCATCTTCCCAACCCAGGGATCAAGCCCAGATCTCCTGCATTGCAGGTGGATTCTTTACCAGCTGAGCCACAAGGGAATTCCAACAGTACTGAAGTGGGTACGCTATCCCTTCTCCAGTGGGTCTTTCTGACCCAGGAACTGAACTGGAGTCTCCTGCATTGCAGGTGGATTCTTTACCAACTGAGCTATCAGGGAAGCACGCTGACATAAGGTTCTTGCCTGGTTAAAGTAGGAAGTCAAGAAACACCTGGAGTGAAAGGCAAATTTGGCCTTGGAGTACAGAATGAAGCAGGGCAGAGGCTAATAGAGTTCTGGCAAGAGAATGCACTGGTCATAGCAAACACCCTCTTCCAACATCACAAGAGAAGACTCTACACATGGACATCACCAGATGGTCGACACCAAAATCAAATTGATTATATTCTTTGCAGCCAAAGATGGAGAAGCTCTATACAGTCAGCAAAAACAAGACCAGGAGCTGACTGTGGCTCGGATCATGAACTCTTTATTGCCAAATTCAGACTGAAATTGAAGAAAGTGGAGAAAACCACTAGATCATTCATATATAACCTAAATCAAATCCCTTATGACTATACAGTGGAAGTTAGAAATAGATTTAAAGGACTAGATCTGATAGACAAAGTGCCTGATGAACTATGGATGGAGGTTCGTGCGTGACATTGTACAGGAGACAGGAATCAAGACCATCCCCAAGAAAAAGAAATGCAAAAAAGCAAAATGGCTGTCTGAGGAGGCCTTACAAATAGCTGTGAAAGATGGGAAGTGAAAAGCAAAGGAGAAAAGGAAAGATATACCCATTTGAACGCAGAGTTCCAAAGAATAGCAAGGAAAGATAAGAAAGCCTTCCTCAGTGATCAATACAAAGAAATAGAGGAAAGCAATGGAAAGATTAGAAAGATTAGAGATCTCTTGAAGAAAATTAGACATACCAAGGGAACATTTCATGCAAAGATGGGCTCGATAAAGGACAGAAAAAGTATAGACCTAACAGAAGCAGAAGATATTAAGAAGAGGTGGCAAGAATACACAGAACTGTACAAAAAAGATCTTCATGACCCAGATAATCATGATGGTGTGATCACTCATCTAGAGACAGACATCCTGGAATGTGAAGTCAAGTGGGCCTTAGGAACCATCACTATGAACAAAGCTAGTGGAGGTGATGGAATTCCAGTTGAGCTATTTCAAATCCTGAAAGATGATGCTTTGAAAGTGCTGCACTCAATATGCCAGCAAATATGGAAACTCAGCAGTGCCCACAGGACTGGAAAAGGTCAGTTTTCATTCCAGTCCCAAAGAAAGGCAATGCCAAAGAATGCTCAAACTACTGCACAATTGCACTCATCTCACACGCTAGTAAAGTAATGCTCAAAATTCTCCAAGCCAGGCTTCATCAATACTTGAACCATGAAATTCCAGATGTTCAAGCTGGTTTTAGAAAAGGCAGAGGAACCAGAGATCATATTGCCAACATCTGCTGGATCATCAAAAAGGCAAGAAAGTTCCAGAAAAACATCTACCTCTGCTTCATTGACTATGCCAAAGCCTTTGACTGTGTGAATCACAATAAACTGTGGAAAATTCTGAAAGAGATGGGAATACCAGACCACCTGACCTGCCTCTTGAGAAACCTGTATGCAGATCAGGAAGCAAAGTTAGAACTGGACATGGAACAACAGACTGGTTTCAAAGAGGAAAAGGAGTATGTCAAGGCTGTGTATTGTCACCCTGCTTATTTAACTTATATGCAGAGTACATCATGAGAAATGCTGGGCCAGAGGAAGCACAAGCTGGAATCAAGATTGCCAGGAGAAATATCAATAACCTTAGATATGCAGATGACACCAGCCCTATGGCAGAAAGTGAAGAAGAACTAAAAAGCCTCTTGATGCAAGTGAAAGAGGAGAGTGAAAACGTTGGCTTAAAGCTCAACATTCAGAAAACGAAGATCATGGCATCCAGTCCCATCACTTCATGGCAGATAGATGGGGAAACAGTGAAAACAGTGGCTGACTATTTTTCTGGCTCCAATATCACTGCAGACGGTTATTGCAGCCATGAAATTAAAAGATGCTTACTCCTCAGAAGGAATGTTATGACCTGCCAGGAGCCAGCGTGAGGAATCCCGCCCATGACAAGGTCATGAGGAAGGAAGCCTGACAAAACGCAAGGAAGTGATTAGGCTTCAGGGGTTCCCCCTGGAATTTCCTGAGCATCCACCCCCCAAAAAATAAGAATCTGCCTGCTTTTCCACTCTTCTGATATTCTCTGGAAACAGTCAAATCAGGGCTTTAGTCTTCTGCATTTGAAAGGGATGTTTCAGTTAAACCCCCTCTGATAACTCTCTAACTTGCCTAACAGGTTCCCCTGGACCTCTTACAGCTTATGAATTGCTTACAGCCCCCCAACCATGAGAGGCATAAAGCTTAAAGCATCTTAAAGATACAGAGCCTTTTCTAAAGAGTTAAAAATCATATTGGTAGAGGGTTTTCACTGTTGACTCAATGACTACTGCCAGGCCTCCATATTCTTTATCTTTTAGGCACCTGGGAGGATGTTAATCAATGTAAATGGGATATGGAAAAAGATATAGGGTAGTTTTGATGTTAGCAACACTAGACTTTTGAGTTAATTACTTTTCTTTTGTTATAAATCACTGTACTCCTTTTACTTGTTATAAGTTGCTGTATATTTGCTATGTAAGAATGTAACTTTATTTAGTGCTTTCTGAGAGTGGCACCAGACTTTGGGAAGATCAACACAAATAAGTCTTCTGGTTGACAAACCCTTATCAGAAAAAAAGGCTGTAAAATGTTAATTGGCCCTTTTGGCCGGAAGATGATGTAAATTACCTAAGACTTGTGTATACAACTAGGTATGCAGAGAGAAAAGCCTGGTTTTGATAAGAGTCTGGGCTGCTAACACTGCATAATTTTGTATTACCCAGTGATCTCTATGTACAATCAAAAAGGTATAAAAGGCCTTTCTAGACAATAGAGGCCAGGGCCAGTCGCTGGACTGGTTTTCCCTGTGTCTCCTCTCTAATTTCTGGCTGAATTCCCATCTGGGGCGTGGAAGCTCACCATGTATACTTACTTGTCCCGGCTTTTAAGATTCACGCGAGGGGGAGCCCAAGGCGGGGCACCCCCCCCCCGATATTCAAGAGGACGCTGGTGGCCTAACATCGATGGTGCAAACTCCTTGTCTGGAACTTTATTGGTTTCCCACGTAAACCAAGTTATTCAGCCTTCTGTCTCCACTTAATTTTCCTACTACACTATTTCTCCCTAATCTAATCTTATATTAATAAATAAATAAGTCTTTCCTCGCCAACGCCGTCCTCACTTCGAATTCCCTGGATCCACCAGGGCTGGACCCTGGCAATGACCAAGCTAGACAGCATATTAAAAAGCAGAGACATTACTTCGCCAACAAAGGTCTGTCTAGTCAAGGCCATGGTTTTTCCAGTAGTCGTGTATGGATGTGAGAGTTGGACTGTGAAGAAAGCTGAGCACCGAAGAATTGATGCTTTTGAACTGTGGTGTTGGAGAAGACTCTTGAGAGTCCCTTGGACTGCAAGGAGAGCCAACCAGTCCATTCTAAAGGACATGAGTCCTGGGTGTTCATTGGAAGGATTGATGTTGAAGCTGAAACTCCAATACTTTGGCCACCTGATGTGAAGAGCTGACTCATTGGAAAAGACCCTGATGCTGGGAGGGATTAAGGGCAGGAGGAGAAGGGGACGACAGAGGATGAGATGGTTGGATGGCATCATGAACTTGATGGACATGGGTTTGGGTCAACTCCGGTGGTTGGTGATGGACACAGAGACCTGGCCTGCTGCGGCTCATGGGGTCGCAAAGAGTCGGACATGACTGAGCGACCGAACTGAACTGGTTAAAAAAAATGTATATTTGTTCAAACTGGCTATATGAAGGTTTTCTCTATATTCTTAAGTGACTTTTGAAGTTTGTTCTTTAATCTTACAACAGAATAAAGATGTAGATTTTGAAGGGTTTACCATGCAGATGTTAATGACTATTGAGCTGATCATTAAGCCTGACCCAGATGAAAGAGTATATCTGGTCATGCTCTCATTTATGGGCCATTTAACATTTTTTTCAAAAGAAATATTTAATGAGCATGATACTGAGTTCCTTCCAGTGCCTCTAATTAATAGACTACTTAATGATTTTTGTTAAAAGGAAAATCCTTTTTTTTTTTAAAAGGAAAATTCTTTTCCAGTCAAAAGATATTGCAGGACCTAACATAGGTTCTTTAGTGACCAAGCACAATGTCACCCCAAGGATTTGAATATAAAGGCTAATGTTTGTGCTTCATCATTACAGACTTTCTGACAATGACTCTAGTCTCTCCTGACTTTTGGCTTTCAGGAAAAGCATTCTGGAGTGAATTGTTCGCTCTCCTCATGACTATTTCTGGTGTGTGAAAGTTTCAGTGTAAGTCTTGATTACTGCTCTATATTTAGTAATGTGCTAAGGACAATCAGATCAAGAAAACCCATTTCATAGGACTTCTCTGGTGGTCTAGTGGTTAAGAATCTGCCTTGCAATGCAGGGGACTTGGGTTAGATCCCTGGTCTGAGACTAAGATCCCACATGCTGTACAGTAACTATGCCCAAGTACTACAACGAAAGTTCCTGCATGACAGAACGAAGATCCCACAAAGGCCCAAAGCAGCCAAATAAATACATTTTTTTAAAAGGAAAAAGAAGGAACGCATGTAAGAATTAAAGATTTTAAAATTTAAAAAAAATAAAAAAAAATTAAAAAAAAAAAAAGGAAAAAGAAAACCATTTCATGATTCATGGTTTTTCAAAATGTTTCTAAAACATTAACAAATATATTAGTTAATGATTATGTAAGCATAGCAGTCTGGTACTATCAAAATGAATGTTTAACTCAGACCTGATTTTTAATTTAAAGAAAAGTTAAGGTACAGAATTAGTCACATACTAAAGAGATGATACTTCGGCCACCTCATGCGAAGAGGTGACTCATTGGAAAAGACTCTGATGCTGGAAGGGATTGGGGGCAGGAGGAGAAGGGGACGACAGAGGATGAGATGGCTGGATGGCATCACCAAACGGTGGACATGAGTTTGGGTGAACTCTGGGAGTTGGTGATGGACAGGGAGGCCTGGAGTGCTGCAATTCATGGGGTCGCAAAGAGTCGGACACGACAGCAACTGAACTGAACTGAACTGAAAGATATGATGCTTATGAATCCTTATGAGGATCAGGACCTAGAAAAAAAAATCCTGTAGTCTCTTTGTTCAAAAGAGACTAAAGAATTCTCTTTTCTCTCTCACTCTTGCTCTCTCTACGGCTACATTTAATCAATGGCAATTACGTGCCAGGTGCTAAGCTGAGGGCTTTACATGCACCATAAGCCTATGAGGTAGGTACTGCTAATACACCCATTTTGTATAAGAAGAAGAGCAAGGCTCAGAGAGACTCACATACCTAGCCCCAAGTATAAAGACATAAAAGCCAGAGAATCCACAGCCAAGTCTCAGGCATGATGCCATTCTTCCTTCTACCCCACAGATCTCCTTTGTCTATGTTGAAGCACCTTGAATTTTGACCTTTGGAGCCAAAGTTTTGACCTTGGAGCCTTGAATTTTGGCTCCTTGGAGCCAAAGTGATTTCTAAAATAGAACAACTGAGAGTCAATAATAAAGTCCCGGAAATCTTTGGAAGTCTTGAGTTAGGGCTGGTTTCTCCTCACCTGATCCTATAGTTTTGACATAAGCCAGAAGAGAGCTAGGGGCATAAAGCATAGTACAAAAGGCGTGGCTTCTGGATTGAAAAAGACTTGGATTTACCTCTCTGCTCTGCCTCTTAGTAACTGTGTGATGTTGAACAAGGTCCTTAATTTCCCTCATCTGTTAAATGCAGCTATACAGCCTTCCTTCCTAAGGTGTTGTGGAACCAAATGAAGTAATGCATGTCGAATATTTAGCATTGCTCCTGGCACATGGAAAGCAGTCAATGAAAGTCCCTAGTCCTGTTGGCAGCTATGACATTATACATAATCCATCCATATGGCTGTTTGGCTAGAATGATCTCAGGAACATTCTTATCATTGCTACTATTCCTTAAATAGAAATATTAATATATATGATAGTTTCCATCAAACATTAGACTTGGGAGCTAGCAGGGACTTGTTAATCAAATCAACCCATTGTCCTTAAAATGGTCTGGTTAAGAGCAAATGTTGAAATAAAGGTAAAGAAGCATTCAGAGTGGAAGCTACCTGGGAAGGCACAGATGAGGTAACATGTAGGGACAAACAAAAGGAAAGAGGGAAAAAAGTCCTGACTTTTTTACAGTTCTGTGCAGGCTGCCCTCACTCAGCTCATTTCTAGTCTCACAAGCCAACTCACTGAGAGGTGAAGATAATGTTCATGAAAGCAGGTCACACTCAGGAGCAATGTGAAAGTAAGAGATTATTGTTGTTATTATTTTGACTATGCAGCACAGATACTCACACATATGTACCAAACATCTCTACCAGTGAAAAGTAGGCTGCTGATGGTGCTGCTGCTAAGCTGTGTCAGTCGTGTCCGACTCTGTGCGACCTGACAGACGGCAGCCCACCAGGCTCCCCCGTCCCTGGGATTCTCCAGGCAAGAACACTGGAGCGGGTTGCCATTTCCTTCTCCAATGCATGAAAGTGAAAAGTGAAAGTGAAGTCGCTCAGTCATGTCCGACTGTTAGTGACCCCATGGACTGCAGCCTTCCAGGCTCCTCCGTCCGTGAGATTTTCCAGGCAAGAGTACTGGAGTGGGGTGCCATCGCCTTCTCCAGAAAATTAGGCTAGGTGTATTCAAAATTCACATACAAGGCTTTCAGCCAGGGAACAGGTATGAAAAGGCAGCCACTCACTCTCGATGAGTTGGTCCCTGACCACTGGCCCTTGATTGGCTTAAGGAATGGGGCAGTGAGGACTTGAAGCAGAGGCAGGGAAGGGTTTTCCTCACAACAGTGACATATGTACAGCGAACTCTGAGCTTAGGCATCCATTTCTAGTAGGATGTGACCCGGAGTTGGTATAACTTTGACTTCTAGAAGGCCAAGGGCACTAAAAGGAGATACTTCACTTCCCTTACAGGAATGTTGTGAGAATTAAATAAAATAAAAGATGGTGCCCATGCCCCAAGGCACATTTGGGAGCCTCACATTCTCCAACTACAGAAGAACAGGCCTTCCCCAAAACTGGGTGGAAGTCCTGAGCACCCAGGATTGCCATACCAGAGGCAAAGGGCAGGCTTCTGACAGTCTATAGACCATGGATCAAACCCCAGCTCTGTCACTTACCAGCCTTAGAAAGTCCACTCTCATTCTTTTACTTACTCATTTTTCAGTGTCATATTTTTATGGGAAAAGAGATGGACAATGAACAAGTGGACAAACAAATGAGAAAATTTCAGATCAGGGTAAATGCTATGCACAAAATAAACTTGGTGATATCTTGTAGAATAATCTGGGGATGGAAAAAGCAGTTGCAGACCAGGTGGTCAGGCAGTTCCTGTCTAAAAGGAGACACCTGACCAGGACAGAAGAACAAGAACCATCTTGACATAGGATAGGTGGGTGAGGAGACTGCAAACATGATGTCCCCAGTGAAGGAAAGGCCTTGGGACTCAGGAGACCGAGAGAAGGCCAGCGGGACCATGGGGACTGTGTGACCATGTGATCATGGGCAGAGCAAAGGAAGGTGAATTTCACGAAGGATGCAGGGGCCAGATGGTACAGGGCCTGATGAGCCACAGGAGGGAATGCGGCTTTATTCTAAAGACCATAGGACAGTTCCTGGCAGGAGAGTGGCCTGATCCTATTTCCATTTCAAGATGATGATTCTGGTGGCTGCATGCGAGTGTCGAGAGCAAGGTGGAAGCAGAAAAACCAGATAGAAAGATATGGAGCAATCTAGGTAAGAAATGATGGTGGCCTAGACTAGGGTGGTGGTTGGGGACACAGAAGTAAACATATCTGAGATGTATTTTAAAGGCACAACTGTAAAGGATTTTGTCTGGGGTACAGCGGCAAGGTAACAGCAAGAATAGCACTATATTAACTTTTGGAAACTTCAGTTTCTTCACTTTTAAATTTATAGAGCAGCAAGGTGAGTATATTTAGCAAACTGTATTGTATATTTGAAAGTCGCTAAGTGAATAAATCTTAGAAGTTCTTATCACAAGAAAAAATACTCATGAACTATGTGAGGTGATGGATGTTAACTAGATGCACTGTGGTGATCATTTCACAATATATACACCAAACCATTACACTGTGCCCCTCAAACGCATGTCAATCATATCTCAATTAAGGGAAAAAACTAAGATTGCAAAGTCATTTAAGTGATAGAATGGAGATTTGAAAACAGACTCCTCAATCATTTCTTTTAATTGCTGTGCTATCCTGTCTCCAGAATGATGGAGAAGAGGCCTAGGAGGCCCAGGGAACACTAATCTATTCTGAGGAATGAGCCAGAAAAGGAGTTTCTGCAGAAGGGAAGTTCAAGCCAGTGACTGAATTAACAAGAGTGTAGGCAGAGGAAACTGGGTGTGCAACGGCCCAAGGTGGAAGAGAGCAGTGTGTTCCAGGAACTGATTGCAATGTTATTAGAATGGGGGGAGTAAGAGGCGAGGCTGGGGAGAGGCTGATGCCAGAGCAGGCGAGCCTTTTCCCAGAAGAGCAACAGGAAGCCAGAGGGTCATTGAAGGGGAGGCTCCCTCATTACCACTATGCTGCTCCGCAGAGCACGGATCCAAGCAGGCAAAGATGGATTGTAGGTGGGGCTAGATCTTAATTTCAATTTTCAGAATCAACTTACAAAGCCACAGTTCTCATCCAAGGATGGCCTGGAACCTCTGGGGCCATATGGAAACATGTGGAAATAACTTGGGTGGTTGCTGTCATTGCAGATGACAAAATCCCAATCATGGGAGGTATGGCCGCCTACAGAGGCAGCACTGTCCCTTCCAAATTGCCAAGGGGGCCCATACGGGGAAATCCTGCTACTGGCAAAGCTCAAAGTCTTCACTGGAGGAATAGAAATGTTTTAAGCCATTTCTATGTACAAGCAAATGTATTGCTGAGAAAACTGAGAGGTGGAGAGGGTAAGTGAGGGGAGGGGGGACAGAGGGGTGAAAATGTATTCGCCATACATATTGGAGTGTCATAGGATACGACCTGAAGTCGATGGGAGCAGAAACAGGTGATTAGGTGTATCAGAGTCACAAGGGAACCAAGAGAAGTTAAAAATAAAAATACAACTAAAAAATTGTAAGGAGGATAGAGAAAATGAAAGGAAATGGTATAAATAAGCCAAATTTCTTTTTATAGAAGGGAGTCAGCAAATACTGCTAAGGTTAATGAATCAAGAAATGAGGCAGAAATAGAATATCTGGAATTATAGAGAAAAACATCAGAAAATCAGGGGTAAAAACGTTTAGAAAAAGAAGTAGAATTGGAGTTTGAGTACAGGGGTGGTAAGGGAAACTCTGACTTTTCATTTTACTTCTTCTCTGAAATACCATATGTACGTTTGTTTCTACCTGTATATGTTACAGATTAGTTTCCTCCCTTACTCAGTGCAGTCTGTACGAATGCCAAATGGTTCTCTCACTCTCTGAGAAACTGGTTCTGTTTAGCAAGGACCTTCCAAAAACTATTCACCTCTTTCAGACACGTGTCCAGAGTTTGCTTGTGTTGAACTGTCCCGTCTCCTCATCAGCTCTGGGACTGAATCCATACTAGCTCCTTCTGAGGCTATAAGAACTTCTCTGCCCACACTGGGTCTAGATCAATTTTTCCTGAAGTAGGTGGGTAGGATTTGTGTGGTTGTTGGGAGGGTTGGAAGTCAGTCAAAGAAGAAAAGCGCAAATTCTCTGGGGCATCTTTAGTTGCTGGGTGGCTTCCTTCCATTCCATGGGAGTCAAATAAGAGCAGGGACTGACACCTAGGAGTAGATAAGTTACTAACACCCCATGTTTTGTGAGTAAAGATGAGGGGCTGGGGGCAGGCAGAAGAGAGGAGTCAGGTGGGTAGTGCATGAAAGGAGTTAGAATCCGGCATGGCCTGAACATTTACCCTCCAAACACGCTGGTCCTCTATTCATCTTTATTTTTATGTGTCCAGTTGGTAGAACTACTCCTCTATTTTTCTATATAACCTTTCTGTGAGGCAGTGAGATTGCACTGTTGTTAGTTGTTTACATATTTGTATCTTCATATTCTATCATCTGTGATCTCATTCTCAAAAGTAGAATCTGAGCCTCATTGATCTTTATATCCCTTACACTGAACTTATACCTAATAACGTATGGTTGAATAAAAGAATAAATGAATAAATAAATGAAAGTCAAATAAGTGAATGAAAGGCTTGTTATACTTTCCCTCTTTAAAAACATTAGCAACAGAGGGTGTGAAGTACAGTAAAAATTTTATTACGTGCATCCCTGATTGTATGGATTAGGTACATGTTTGGTGTGTGTGTTACCATAACTACTTGAGAGAGTCAAATAATTGGCAATGGGGACTACCTATTTAGTTAGCATGAAAACAATAAAAGCAGTGCCTATGAGAATGTGTTAAAACTTCTGTGCTTATATTCTACTACAGGTATCATAAATTGGTTTGACTCTTTTAGAAATCAGTAAGTTAAGGAGGCTGTCATGTCATTATAATCATCATTTTTTCTTGCCTAGCAATGGGGAAACATTTTTTTGGTAAATATTTTCAAAGATCTTTGATTAATCATTGTAAAGATTTAATCATGCCCTGGTGTGTATTCTAATGGACTAAGAGTAACCAAGCAACATCATGATGGAAAAAGTGTGCAAAATTTCTTTGCCAGGAAGTTATAGACAAAGCGATGTTTCTGTCCAAATGGTATAACTAAGAGAAATTTGGAACCATTAATGTGTGTGAAGAAAGTTCTACTGCTCTGCTGTGTATATCTTTTCTTTGGGAGCCTAGTTACGAACATGATCAACTGAACAGCCACTCTTCAATGATATATCTATTGAGCTTCCATTGTGAGGCATCTGCTTGAAGGAAGGGACCTTCTTTCTTGCACAGAGGGTGCATGAGAGAGATCTTCTCACCAACTGGCAGGTGAAACAAAACAGGTTTTCCCCTTCCAGTTGTAATCTGGGTTGTATTAATAGTTAACAGAATTTATTGTATCTGTTAAGCTTCCTTAAGTTTATGAGCTGTAAAATTCAAGAGATCACAATTTTGTTTTGCATTTCCTTTGCGATAAAGATCTCTGTTTTCTTACTTCTATCAATAAGCTTCTGATGGTTCCCTTATGTGAATTCTTTCTGTCTGAGTTGGCTCTCCTATTTTACTGAGCTTCCCCATCCTGTGTTCAGCTAGAGGTTTAGGGTGTTGACCTTAAAGCCTCAGTGTAGAACTTTATTCACATATTCTCTCTCTTTGGACTATTCTCAGGGAGTCTAAGAATTAAGCAACAAGCAAACTCCCTATGTAGCCATGATTCCGAGAGAGAGAACACTGAAAAGAAGTGAAGGATATAACTCACACATGCCGGGGAACAGGATGTGAGGGTGGGACTTTCAGCTTGAACAGAAGAAAAACAATGCATCATCAGTTGAAAATAATTAAACAGAAACTCACTAACCCAGTCCAGTGACTGGAAATTGCAGAAAGATTCCACTGTACCTTGGTGGGCATGGGCTTCCTAAAGGTGATTTCAGCTTGCATCCAAACGCCCCTTGGGGACTCCAGCACAGACCAGATCTTGTCTTGAACCACATGGTTCTCTTCAAAGATATAAACTGCTAGGGTGTCACTCATTTTTAAAAATCCAGAGATGGCATAATAAAAACGCAAACAATACTGCAGGTTTCCCGGCAGGGATGGACCGTAGAGCCTTCCAATGTAGCCAGGCTGTGATGTAAGCTTTGTGTTGGCCAGCAAGAAATACCCTGTGAATAGGACAAAGCTTTCAGTGCATCAGCAATGAAAAACCTAAATAATTCAGCCCAGATCATCAAGTGGAAAAATTTGGTTAAAGTAGTGGAATTTGCCAAAAGAGACTATTCTATAGGCTTTAAGTGATAGCATTTAACAATGTCTGTGGCCTGGGTGATAGAAAATATCTGTGTGACTCTTTTGCTAATAAACCTCCAATTTTAAGTTAACTTCATAAACCAGCATAGATTTCCAACTGCATATGCTCAGGTTTTAGCCATCAATTAGGATGTACACTTTTTTTTTTTGCCATGCCATGTGGCTTACAGGATCTTAGTTCCCTGATCAGGGATTGAACCCTAGCCCTCAGCAGTTAAAAAAAAAGTAGCGTCCTAACCACTAGACTGCCAGGGAATTCCATAACCTTTCATGAAACAAAAAGGATGAAATCATCTTGTGGTTCTCTACTTTTTAGACACAGAGCTGACAACTAGACTGAGTAGTACTGGGTTGCAGAGAACACAAGGCCCAGAGCGGATTTTCCTATTATCTCTGCAATTGTTGCAGGAAGGGGGACCCCTTCCAGGGCCCGAAACCGGGCTCTTGTCTAACACTCGGAAATGAATTGTCTGAGGAGACACATGTGGTGACAAAGCAAGAGATTTTATTGGGAAAGGGCACCCAGGTGGAGAGCAATAGGGTAAGGGAACCCAGGAGAAATGCTCTGTTTCAAAACACGCGGTGTTTCCTTTCTACCTTTCACGAACTCTTCCGGTTGGTGGTGGCTTATTAGTTCTGTATTTTTACCAGGATCTCCTGTCATAAAACAACTCATGCATATGGTTACCATGGTGCCTGGCCAGGGTGGGCGGTTTTAGTCACCGTGCTTCCCCTAACAACTCCCCGCTGAGAGACTTCATACTCATACGGAACTAATAAGCCGCCACTAACAGGAAGAGTTCAGGAAAGGTCCAAAGGAGACACCGCGTGTTCATCCACTTCCCAGAATCCCTCTCACTAACATCCATCTTGGCTGAGCGATGCACGCACCACCAGGAAAGACTCTGAATTAAAATGATTGGTCAAAGACCACCTGGAAACTAATCCCATCACCATAAAAATGGAGACTGCCATGCAGCAGAGCTGTCCTCCTGGGTTTCCTTACCCTACTGCTCTCCACCCGGGTGCCCTTCCCAATACAATCTCTTGCTTTGTCAGCAGATGTGTCTCCTCAGACAATTCTTTTCCGAGTGTTAGACAAGAGCCCAGTGTCGGGCCCTGGAAGGGGTACCCCTTCCTGCAACACAATGACCAGTGGAGTGGGAGAGGTTGCACGGTCTGGCAGTCCTTGAGGGGTGAAGGGTAGGGGTGGTTTATGTATCCAGGCAGAGCTTACTCTCTTGGTCATATGTTAAACTGGATCCTAAAAAGCAGGTTTTTAATCAGATAGACCCTCTCAGGTGCTGAATATCTGATTTTCCCCTACTTCTTTTAAATAACATGAAAAAATAGGATCAAGAACCTCCCCTACCACCTGCTCTACCACCCCCATGGTAAACTTAAAACAGGTCCTTCTGTCTTACAAAGATGGGGCAGAAAGAAAAAGCCTAATACCTTACTTTTTTTCCCCCTTTCCTTTTTCTGAGCCTCCTCCATCAGTTCTCTTTTGGGAGCAGTCTTTGGTATACAGTTTAGTTTCATTTAACCTGGCAAAAGCTTCTTTGGTAATTTCATGAGTGTTGTTATGGACTGAATTATGTCCCCTCCCCAACCCTAATTCATATGCTGAAGTTTTAACCCCCAGTGTGACCATATTTGGTGATGGGGCATTTAAGGAGGCAATTTAAGGTTAAATGAGTTACAAAGTCGAGGCTTTAACACCTATGCAACTGGTGTCCTTGTAAGAAGAGGAAGAAACAACATCTCTCTCTTTCTCCTCTCCCAACCCCTCCGCCCCCGCCCCCGCCCCCATCTCCCCCTGTGCACACACAGAGGAAAGGCCATATGAAGACACAGTGAGAAGGTGCCTTGTCCAAGTCTGGAAGAGATATCTCACCAGAAACCAACCCCAGTGGTGCCTTGATTGTGGACTCCCCAGCCTCCATAACTGTGAGAAAACAAACTGTTGTTTAAGTCACCTAGTCTGTGATATTTTGTTATGGAAGCCTGAGCAGACTAACACAGGTAGCCATACACCGGCCAGAGCAATCTTTTTAAGTCTAAATTTAATCCTTCACTGCTCTACTTAAAACCTATCAATAGCTTCTCATTTCCTTTATAGTAAAATCCCAGTTGCTTACTCTGGCCTGCCACATCTATGGTCTACCTCCCTTTCTAACTTCATTTTACTTTACTTTCCTCTCAATGGTGCAGCCACACTAACCTAATTCCTGGCAGTGTCTGGCTCTTTCGAAACTCCAGGCCCTCAGAGATGCTGTTCCTTCTGCCTGGGTTGCTCCCATTCTTCCAGCTAAAACCCACTTCTCTGAATCTTCGACCAAAAGGAGATTCTTTATTCTCTCTCAGCTAACTCTTTATTTCTTTCACAGCACACACCACAATTTGTAATCACGCGTCTATCTGTATATATGTTTGTCATGTTTTTCTTGCCCACTGAAATAATGGTCAGCCAGTGAGGGTGGGATACATACCTGATTTGTTCACTATCATATCCCCCCAGGGGTTAGGCTGGCCAAGGTCAGAATAGGTGTTTATTCTGTAATTCTTTAAGTTTTGCAACCTCTCAGCAAAGAATATAAAATTACAAGTATAAAATTGCAAGCACCTGGTGAAAGTGAGGGGCCCTGAAACCAGCTTCATCAGCTTTCTGGTAAGTCACCCCCATACCCAGTATATAAATATTAATTAGACAGTAACCCTTTGAGAACAAGCCCTTTCCCTTAGTCTCTACTGGAGTGGACTTCACAAGGGCTGTCTTTATGGTGATAGATAATCCTTCCACTGGGGGAGCTCGCACTGATTTCTAAGAGCTTCGTGTAGGCCCATCCATCAAGTGCCCACCCAATACTTCCCAACAGCTGTGATAGCTTTTATGTCCCACCATGTATTATTTACTGCAATAAAACACATATAACACAAAATTTAGCATTTTAACCATTTTAAAGAGTGCAATTCAGTGGCATTCAGTACTTTCACAATGACTGTGCAACCACTATTACCCACTTCCAGAATATTTTCATTACCTCAAAAGAAAATTCTATACCCATTGAATAGTCACTCCCCACCCCCTCTCCCTAGCCCCTGGCAACCGTTAATCTGCTCTCTGTTTCTATGGATTTGCCTTTTCTGGATATCTCATGTAATTGGAATCTAATAGGTTTTTAAAGGTACTTCTCTATCTAAAGTGAAGAGCAATTTCCAAAGGCTTAACTACTTAATTAACCGGTAAATACATTTGCTAGAACAGCAACTTGAATTCCAGTTTTGAAAAATGGTCAAACCCAAGATTACCTATTGTCTTTGCTTCTTCGCAGCTGTCCCCCCACCCACCCCCCTCTTTCAAGCTGGTGTCTTGGTGAGAACAACTGGAAAATGGAGCATGAATACTAACCCCCACCGCCACCCCCACCACAACATCCCACACAACAGACTCTGATTTACCTAGGCCTGACGTGTGGTCTCCTGCCCGGTACATGTTTGGTTTTACTTTCACTCGGGTCCAGCCTGAACCTTCTTTGTCTTGGTAAAAGTTGCAGAGGTCTTCCTCAAAATTGCAGCTTGCTTCAAGGGCACTAAAAGGACGCTCTGAGCAAAGGAAAATCAAAGTTAAAGTAGGCCAAACCCAAGGATCTCAAAGGATGACAACTGATTGACAAATATGTACACATTTGTACTAGGGGAGCTTGGAGAAGCAACACACAACAAAAATATTTTTACCCTAATGGCATGCTGACAGGTTAGCATCAAACCCACGTTTCAGCATGACAGGAAAATTGTTCTTTTCCTCCCTTAAGGGGTAGAAAGAAGGAGCTCTGTTCACACTCTCTACAAAAAACCCAAAGGACCAGACTTCAAAAGAAATTCCCTTTCCTGATGTAAAGACTGAGAGCATTTATTCACATACTTCTTCACAAATCAAATTTCACTCATACAAAATTAAAAAGAAAGAGAAAAAGTATGGATTTTATAGAATTCTTAATTTCTTTCTGACAGATATATAGAAATAATATTTTCCAGAAATAATTTTCCTTTGTTGATCAATCTCTATGTCAGAAGCACAGCCACTGTCTGTTTATAATTGACGTTAGTAGCAGGAGCTGATTTGCTGGAAGAGAATCATTATTCAGTATAAATTACACTGTTCAAACACCGATTCTGTCACTGGTTCTGCTTTTATTTTGGCTTTTGATGAATTCTGGTGTCATTTACTCTGGTCTATAAACATCACCTCATCCCAGATTACCTGGAGGAAATGGAACATAAAAGGTTCCTGCTCTTTCAAAAATAATGCGGTCCTGGCAACAGGTAACTCTAAACCTCACTGTTCATATTGCCCACTGAGTCCAGAGGGGATGAGACTGCTGCGGTCTGGGACACACTCACTGTAGCCAAGTATAATCTTATTCTGCATGCTGACATATACTGGCTTAACCTTTTAGAGCCAGAGACGGCACTGTTTTGAATAAGCAGAAAATTATCTTTAGACTCAGTGGTAAAGAATTCGCCTGCAATGCAGGAAATGCAGGAGGCAAGGGTTTGATCCCTGGTCCAGAAAGATCCCCTGAAGGAGGAAATGGCAACCTAATCTAGTATTCTTGCCAGGGAAATTTCATAGATGGAGGAGCCTGACAGGCTACAGTCCATTGGGTCACAAAAGTGTTGGACATGACTGAGTGACTAAGCACACACAACCTTTTAGGGCCAGAGGTAGCACTGTTCTGAATAAGTGGAAAATTATCTCTGGAGAAACACTTGAGTTCTAGGCATTGGAATCTGATGAAACAGAGAGCTGTTTAGGGACAAAGACTCACTATTCTCTCAATTTGTCAATATTCAAAGTAAGAAAACATTCCAGTGGTCTGAGGAGCTGGCCCAACTAAGTGGATGAAAGACACATGACAACCAAATGCTACAAGGGATCCAAGACTCTATCTTGGTCTAGGAAAACAAACAGCTATAGAAGACTTTATTGGGGCAATTGGTGAAATTAGCATATGGACTATAGATTAATTGATAATATTGTATCAGTGTTAAATTTCTTGAATTTTATAATTATCCCATAGCATGTTGGAGAATGTCTCTGGTTTTAGAAAATACCTAATGAAGTATTTAATGGTAAAGTGAAGTGAGGTTGCTCAGTCATGTCTGACTCTTTGCGACCCCATGGACTGTAGCCTACCAGGCTTGAGGAGCCTCTCAGTCCATGGAATTTTCCAGGCAAGAGTACTGGAGTGGGTTGCCATTTCCTTCTCCAGGGCATCTTCCCAACCCAGGGATCGAACCCGGGTCTCCTGCACTGCAGGCAGACGCTTTACCATCTGAGCCACCACGGAAGCCTTTTAATGGTAAAAGGACATAATATCTATAACCTATTCTTAAATGGTTGATAAAGCAAATATAGATTTGGCAAAATCTACATTTGTAGATCTGGGTGAAGAGTATATGGGAGTTCCTTATCATAATCTTGGAAATTGTGTCAGAGTTTAAAATGATACAAAAGTAAAGAGTTTTAAAAATGCTAAATTAGAAAGAAAAGTAAGTAACTAACCACAATACAAAAAAAGAATAGGAAGAAAATGCTCCTACATAACTGGAATCTGATCATATCTGAGACAATATGCCTTAGCAACTATACAAGGAGAGGCCCCTGAAGAACTAGACAGAAGGAAAGAAAGAGAATTTTCAGTGCTCCAAGACTGGTGGTAACCCACTGCTCTGCCTGACTCTGTCAGCGTCAAGTTGAATCTTGAAGCTGTGCAGATAAAGTCATGAAGATATACATTTGAAAATGATTATGACAACATGCAAACAAAGATCCTTCGACATCCCCCCACAGAGATCTGAGCCCATGGGAAACCCCATAATGGTCTTCAGTCTTAGTCACCCCTCTTCAACCTGGTAATGAAAAAGCAGATGGAAATTCAGACCTACAGATAGCCACTCAGATAAGAAAATAGGGCAGCACTCCCAAAAGCCATGGATAAAGAGAGTGGAAGGTCAGTGACATTATGCATCAGGAATATATCCCAAGGATAATCTTCTTGGTCATCCAAAAGAGATCCATAACCCATTTCCTAGGTGTGTGGGAGGAGGTGAGAGCTGATAGTAAAACTTGTAAGTAAGCAAGGCTCTGTTGTCTCCATAGTGACAAACTGAGTCACACAGAGAAGATTTTTCTGAGGACACAGTTATATTCTTTTGCTAAACACTTAGTCCTAGCAGTGGATTTGTCAGGGGTCCTGAGACAGTTTTCTGATAAAAAGAAAACCTCAAAAGCATAACTTAAAACCTAAATCTTTTTTAACTAGAATGCTTATTCTAGCATAAGACACTATCTAATTTCTGAAGATGGGGGCCAGAGGGCTTATTATATATGACCTAAAGTGAGATCCCCAAACACATGAGGTGAATGAAAAGCCTTTGCTTCAGGCTTGTTTCAGAAGTATGTGTCAAGTGGCGATTGAATTTGAGGAGTGTTAATAACATATTTGAAGCATAGGAAGGAATCAGAGGAAATTGGAAGCTCCTGAGCATTAGTTGATCACCCTGTCCCATCAAAAAGAAAAAGAAAAAGTTCTCTTTGAGCCTCACAATGTACCATTTAGTTAATTACTTGATTTCCAATGTTTGAACTTTTTAGAATCAGGAGGCTCTGAAGATAAACTAAACTGATAGAGGGAGAAGATAAACTAGTCTTCATTGGAGAAGAATGGTTGGGAATATTTTTCATCTTTTCCTCTGCTTCATGGAGTTCATAGAGATGAACTCAGTATCAGTCCTTGAGATCTAAGAGGCTTATCAGCCCCTGTAGTGCTAGAGAGACTTTGGGTGTGGTGCTCTTTAGACTGTTAGACTTGCGCAGTAGCTCTTATTTTAGCACAGGCCAGCCTAAAAGCAACCTACTCCAGTACTCTTGCCTGGGAAATCCCATGGACGGAGGAGCCTGGTGGGCTGCAGTCCATGGGGTCGCTAAGAGTCGGACATGACTGAGCGTCTTCACTTTCACTTTTCACTTTCATGCACTGGAGAAGGAAATGGCAACCCACTCCAGTGTTCTTGCCTGGAGAATCCCAGGGATGGGCGGAGCCTGGTGGGCTGCTGTCTACAGGGTCACACAGAGTCGGACAGGATTGATGTGACTCAGCGGCAGTAGCAGCCTGAAAGCAGGCTGGGACAGCTCAAAGCTGGCAAGGGAATACAGCGAGTGGGACCTAGCACCAGACTGAGGAATCACGACGGAGCAGGGCTGGGTCACTGATCAGGCTGTGGAGATGCTTGAAGGCCTCTGAGTTAAGGAAGACTGTGACACCTGCAGCTGTAGCCTAGGCAACAACTGGAGCCACATTTCCAAACCAGACAAGAGGTCTAGGCAGTGTGTTGTTGGTGAATGGTCAATTTTGGGACTTAGGCCTACACAGACATCCTTTTAGAGGTATATCTGTGAGTGTTAGTACTCTCCCAGAGCCTGGCCTGGGTGTGGGGTGAATCCAAGGCCAGAGAGGAAGCTAGGTCTGCATATGGCAGAGACTGGAGCTCTCTGTTTGGCAGCTGGGCATTAAGGCAGTATTTCTAGAAGTGAGAAGTGAGTGGAATCACCTGTTAGGTATTCAAGGACTTACAGATTAAAAGGAGAGCTTATTCCTATGGTCTAGGTTCTGGGTCAAATGTGGTGGATGGTGAGTTTTCAGATGGGAAAGGCCTGGAAAGGGAAGGATGGGGTAAGGTTTCACTATACTCTGTAAGCATCCTCGGGAAATATCTGGGGGGATGACAAGCAGCTGGTGCTTAATACCTGTGACTCTGAGATAGGTCTCAGGTCTGGGAAACTAGATTAATCTAAGAGCAACCAGATGGTGGGAACAAGATGCTTCATATGTTGAAGTAATTCCTGTCTCAACCTACTAGGGAGATGAGGGAAGAAAATCTCAGATCCAGCTGGGAAAAGCAGAGACGATAAGTCTGGAGGTAACCAAGATGAAGAAAAGAATGTTGGTACCTATTATGAAACAGAAGGACATAAACTATTTGTGAAATGTAAAAGGAAGTAGGAAAACTAGAGGGCTCAGCCTCTAAGACTCAGAATCTGGCCAACAGGTGCTTAATGAAGGGCACAAAACAGGCTCCAGCTTACACATTCATCAAGGCAGTGCCCTTTGCTGGTTCTCTTTAGTTTCTATCTGACTCCCTGTTTTCTAGGGAATGAATGGTAGTATTTTGAAAATTATGTAAATAATATTAGGTCTCATGACCAAGCATTTTCTGTGTGCCATACTGTTCCAAGTCTATCACAGACATTATTAAATCATCAATCTTCCTGACAATTCTATGAAACAGATTCTTCCATCCTTGTCCCATAAACGTGAAAACAGTCTCAGAGACATTAGGTAACAAGCTGAAGGTCACACAGCTTGTAAATGGCAGAGTAGGGATGTGAGTCCAAAGTCCTGGTTCTTAAGCACAATACTTTGATTATGCAGTTAAACCATTTAAAGGAAAGCTGGTATACTAGGAGATTCTGAAGACCAATAGGGAACCTTGGTTAACTATATAAAAATGTGAATCCCTCGTAGTCCCTATGGAGGAAGGGTCTTTATCTGGGCTGGATTTCACAGACTAAGGGGTCACCATCTCTCTTAACAAATGGTCCTTATTTTGCTGGAATCTTTCTTTTCTTTTCATCAGTCAGTCGAAAAGAGTTCACATATATTCTGTATCTTGGTGGTTCAGTAGATTCTATCACCTTCCAGCTGCAGCTTTACTCCACTTCCTATCCAGTATAGATGCTAAATAAACACCTCTTCTTCTATATGCATAACTTGGAAATATTTTTAAAAGTTCAATGTAAATGTCCAGTGACTGAGAAGAGAAAATTTCTAAAAACAATGTTAAAGAGGTTGTAAAATTATTATTAACATCACTGAAACATTAACTGATGGAATTAGGGAGCAATCATATTTAAAGAAGTAAAACCACTTTGGTTTCTGTGTTCTGCCAAACTTAGAGACTCTTAATTTTTGATTACTGTTAGGATTAAATCACTTTAATTAGAGCATATAAATATGTAAATCAAGTCTGTTCTGTTTCACTAGTTTTGTTTTTTTTTAAGTAGAATTAGTTAAAACTAATATTTGATTTCAGCTAATTAGCAAGTTTCTCTGTAATTTGGAGGTAACAATTTAGCTTGAGTGAAAAATATTCTAAGCTCCTCTGCTTATAGAATATATTCAAAATTGGGGGCACTCTCTGTCCCCCTTCTGATGTCTATGTCAGAAGCTTTCTCTGTCCCTTTTTATCCTCTAATAAAACTCTGCTTCACAAAAGCTCTTGAGTGATAAAGCCTGGTCCCTGGTCCCGAAGATAAATCTTCTTTGGAGATCAAGAATCCAATACCATTCACCATAAGATATCATCTTGGGGGCTTGTCTGGGATCTTCAGGACAAGCTTTCAGCTTTTCAACCTCCTCATCAATTGAAGGCTTCCCATGGTGGGTTTCTCTACTTCAAGGAAAGGACTTTCTTCAACTCTGTAAATATCTTCACCAACAGCAATCGTATGTGACACCTCTTCTTGATCTGATGCCATCTAACAATCCTAAGATGGACTGATGCAACGATGGACATAATATGAATTTGTGACTGTTTTGCCCCATAAAATCCAGAGGAAGTGATGGTATGCAACCTTTGAGGCTGGGTCATAAAAGGTGCTACAGCTTCCTCCTGGTTCTCTTGGAACATGGCTTCGCCGGAAGTCAGCCAGCAATGAAGTCTGACAGCCCTGAGACCACCTTCCTGGAGAGATCATGTGTAAGTGGTTCAGGAGACAGGCCTAACTGAGCTCCCAGACAACTGCCAGCAGCAACTGCCAGTCACGTTTATGAGTCGGCACCAAAACACTCTTTTCATGGTTTTTCAATCTTTCCTGAAGGAAAGACCTTTTGCTTAAGAAGGAAAAGGGAAATTTTATGGAAACCTGTGAGGATGTAATAGAAGAGGTCGAGAAGGCTGAACAGGAAGGAGGCTGGCAATTCCAGAATGCCTTGGTAGAAGGAACTGCTCAACTATCTCCCCCTAGAATTTCTTCCATCTCTGGGTCACTCCAGATAAGATTAAAAGTCCTGAAGAGAGTTTGGTTGGCCCCAACTTGAGGCATCTGACAGCTCTTTGGTTGATCCAGTGTGATCAGATTTGCAAAGATGTAAAATTTACCAAGACCCGTGGTTGGTATAGGTGTGTAGAAACAGGCATTCTCACATGTGACTGTTGCAAGTAAGTAGTCTTGGCTTTTTCTGGAGGCTGATAGTACCCTAAGATACACACACACACCAAACACACACAACATATTCTTAAGGACATACTCTTCAATCAAGATGTTTCACAATGTAAAATTTTTCTAAGAGAAAAAAAATTTAGTTAATTGAGTGATGATATACATAATTGGTTATTTTATTATTGCTTGGAATAGCAACATTTGTTATTGTTGTTCAGTAGGGAAGCTAAGTCATGGCCGACTCTTTGCAACCCATGGACTGCAGCATGCTGGGTTACTCTGTCCCCAGCTATCTCCTGGAGTTTGTTCAAATTCATGTTCATTGAGTCAGTAATTCTATCCAACCATATCATCCTCTGTCTTCCCCTTCTCCTCCTGCCTCCAATCTTTCCCAGCATCACGGACTTTTCCAATGAGTCTACACTTTGCATCAAGTGGCCTAAGTTTTGGAGCTTCAGCTTCAGCATCAGTCCTTCCAATGAATATTCAGGGTTGATCTCCTTTAGGACTGACTATTCTGGTCTCCTTGCAGCCCAAGGGACCCTCGAGAGTCTCCTCCAGCACCACAGTTCAACAGCACCAAGTCTTTGGCTCTCAGCCTTCTTTATGGTCCAACTCTCACATCCATACACAAGGACTGGGGAAAAACCACAGCTCTGACTCTACAGACCTTTGCTGGCAAAGAGATATCTCTGCTTTTTAATATGCTGTCTGGGTTTGTCAATGCTTTTCTTCCTAGGAGCAAGCATCTTTTAATTTCATGGCTGCGATCACTGTCTGCAGTGATTTTGGAGCCCAAGAAAACAAAATCTGTCTCTGCTTCCACTTTTTCCCCTCTGTTTCCCTGAAATGATGGGACTGGTTGTCACGATCTTAGCTTTTTTAATGTTGAGTTTCAACCTACCTTTTTCACTCTCCTCTTTTACTCACATCAAGAAGTTCTTTAGTTCCTCCTCAATTTCTGCCATTAGAGTGCTATCACCTGCATATCTGAGGTTGTAAAATTAGAATGTCCTAATTGTCCAACAGTAGGAAACTGTTTAAATAAATGATGATAAAGCCATATGCTAGAGTGCTTTATAGCCATTAGAAATTACGATGTAGTCCCATAATTGTTTACATAGATACATATCCATTATGTACTATTATATGAAAAAAAGCAAGTTATATATAATATGTATAGTATGACCTTATTTTTGTAAAAATAGATACATACATATATGCACATTACAAAAAGAATATATTCAAAACTATATTAAATTAGAGACCAACTCTATCTTAAGCAAAAGTTACACTACCAAAACCAAATTCAAAAATTTACTTCCCACACTCCAAAACCCAGAACAGTCTCCTTAATAAGATGGATGACCACTGTGTCTCCCTGGGGCCTCTCAAGGAAACAAATTCATTAAAAGGTAAGGTTGACTGCATTTATTTGTGCATGTGTGCATGCTAAGTCACTTCAGTTGTTTCCAACTTTGCGACTCTATGGGCTATAGCCCACCAGTGCTCTGTCCATGGGATTCTTCAGGCAAGAATACTGGAGTGAGTTGCCATGCCCTCCTCCAGGGGATCTTCCCGACTCAGGGATCAAACCCACGTCTCTTATGTCGCCTGCATTGGCAGGAAGGCATTTATCTGGGTTATCAATTATAGTGTCACCCTTCTAATTCTAAAGTATTTGTTTTCTAATTCACTTTGAATTGATTTGCTTACCTATTTCCCAGAAAGTAAAAATTCCCCCTCTTTTCACAAACACAAAATTTACGGAAATTACAAAATTGGTCATGATAAAATTCAATAGAAAGAGAAATTGAATACGTACTCTGAAGTCAAAACCATCATACAGATGTATGCTCCTGCTGCTAAGTCGCTCAGTCATGCCCGACTCTGTGCGACCCCATAGACGGCAGCCCGCCAGGCTCCCCCGTCCCTGGGATTCTCCAGGCAAGAACACTGGAGTGGGTTGCCATGTCCTTCTCCAATGCATGAAAGTGAAAAGCGAAAGTGAAGCTGCTCAGTGGTGTCCGACTCTTAGCGACCCCGTGGACTGCAGCCCACCAGGCTCCTCCATCCATGGGATTTTCCAGGCAAGAGTACAGGAGTGGGGTGCCATTACCTTCTCTGATACAGATATATGCCAAATACTAACATCTTTAAACAGGAGGACATTTAAAAATTAGGTTCATAAAATTAGAAAGAGTTCTTATAATTCTACTCAGTAGTTTTTGAGAGTTTTTTCTGTCTACTCTACACACATGTCTATGGACCCAAGATTTAGTTTAAAGAGAAAGATGGAATGGGTGGGGGGAGTTATTTAATTTTAATTTCTTAGTACGTAGAGAAGATAAAATCTCCTTAACTCAGGAAAACTGACCTCTGGTGTCAGGAAAATCAGTTTCATTCTGTGAGAGGAAAAAAAAAGAGTAAAATAACAGAGAAATGACTATTTGGCTAAATAATTTTTTAAGGATGAGATAAAAAAGGAAAAGAGGAGGAAATTAGAAGGAATTAAAGCAAGTCCTGACCAGGCATCTGTTGAGAAAGGAAAATCCCAAATGGGAGGAAGAAGAAAAAGAGAATGCTTACCTGTCTGATTTTGGCAGTGAACAGGAGAGAAAGAAATATCATCCAGGGCCACATACCCTCCTTTAGGACCATTGAAGGCAACTTCAAAAATAACCTGCAGAGGAGAAAGACATGTTACTTGTTTACATATTTTCTTTTAGGCTTAAATGCTTGTAACTATGACTTAAAATGGTGTGTTGGTTGAGCCAGGTATATAGGTATTTGAGCAGCTTCCCTCCCTCACAGTTTCTTCGGGGGAGAGTGACTACTAAGCCTTAAGTTGCATTTTATTGGTGGAATTTTTCGCCTCCCTTGCGCGTCAAAGTACCTATATCACTTGCTGATAGAACTGCAGACTCAATAATCTGTTTTATGAACTTCAATTAAAGAGGCAGCATGCTGCTTGCAGAAGGCGATCCTGCCCTTCACAGAGCCCTAAGCCCTTCCCAGGTTCTCTTTTTCATGCATAAAATTCTATGTCCATCTGGACAAAGATGCAGCAATCAGAGATGATTACCTGATGCCTAAGGCAGAATCAGGCCCAGAACTCCAGTGTACAAATGCTAGGATTTTGGCATATCCTGACATGCTCAAATAGAGAGAAGATGGGATTATTAATGAGTTCAGGCCCCTTTAGTTATACTGTCTTCTCTGCCACCAGTTTTGAGTTCAATGGATGACTTTCTGCTTTCCATGGGGATCAAGTATGGTGAGCACAACACTCACCTGTGTTGGGAAAACCACCGAAATATGCAGACTATCCTGCTGGATTGATAACATAAGATACGCTGTTGAGCAGGGGTTGAAATCCGAGTGCCCACCCAGGCCAGTTACATAATGTAAATACGTGATATGGGTTTCATCTGATGCAGCAGGAAATGGTGTGAAATGGAGAGCCAGGCTCATCTACTGGGGGCAGCTGCTACTTAGCCTTGTCAGTTGCTGGCAGGTGCAAATTTAGGCCTAACATGCCTGGACTCACCAAATTGTCAAGAGGACTTGATCACTAGATTTTTATTTGAAATCTTCAGATTTTTCAATGTTGACAATTCATTCAAAAACTAAAACAAATATGTGTGCAAAATAAAACCAAACAAATACCACTATAGCAGCTAGACAAATCACTATAGGCTAGATCTGATCCATGGGCCTCTAGTCTTCACCCTCTGCTAAGGAGAATGGTGTCTTAGAGGCAGACAGACCAGAGTTCAAATCCTGTTGTGGTCATTTTACTAGGTGACCTTGGGGACATAGCTAACCCTTTCAGAGAAACACTTTTCTTGTTATAAAATAGACATTTTAACATCTTCCTTGTAGGACTGTAGATGTGATTAAATGAGATACTGTATATATAGATCCTATGGAGTCAGATGCATAACAAGCTCTGAACTAAATCCATGCCTTTTTCTCCAGGGTGACCCCCTCCTGAACTGGTATTCATATTTGAGTCTAGTTGGCCACTAATTAACTCTAGTTTGTCCTTTTTATCCTCTAGGTCTCAACTTCTTAATTTTTGAGAAAAGAGTTTGGATAAGATTGTCCGTTTCAGTTTGACAACAATGGTCCTTAGACACTTGGCCTCTCCAAAATCTAAGACAACCCTGGAAGTTTGTCTCTGGCAATGGAGGAAGGGCTGAGAACCAAGGGGACAGATTTGGGTGAATGAGGAGGAGCAAATTCAGTTTACAAGCTCAACATAGGCCTATGACATTTCATTTTCAAGGTGATAAAGCCAACAACAGATTGATCTTACTGACTGATCTAAATACCCTTACTGAATAAGGATATTTCCAATCATAATTAGCAAATCACAGCCTCTGTGTCATTGTGTTCTCTATTGTTCAGATATTTGTCTTCCTTTAAAAAATTCATTTGAGAATATGGGGACATTAAATTCGCTGATTTCCTTCCGCAGGGTAAGTTTCTTTTCTCGGAAATTACCAGGAGCCAATAATCCTGATGTAATGAGTCCCAACTGCCAGGGCAAATTCATGCATGTGTGACTCAAAAGGATATGTACTTAAGTTTAGTAGTAAACTTAAGCAGTAAACAGAAATGGTAACTTTTCAAGCACTGATTAAAAAGAAAATTCAGCAAAGTCTCACTCGTATAAATGTTGCCCCAGGAGTTTACGGTTGGATGAAAAGAATTTGCAAGGACAACGCCTTCACTGTGCATGTGACTTGTGACTCTAATAGAAGGAAAACTTTCTCAAGCAGCATGTGCATTTCTTTTTCTCCTTGTAACCCACACTCACAGAAACTTTTCCACTGGGCTGCAAGAGCAAATCAAGGCCTGGCTAGACTTTGGAATAGGAAATAGCACACATACTACAAAAGTCCCCTCTCTGGGGCTGTCTGGGGTAGGGGGAATTGGAAGAAGGAAAGGGAGTGGCAGGCACACAGTCCATGGACAGAACACTTCTGAAACCGAGACCCCACCCCAACACTCACTGAAACACCACATCAGGTGAGCAGATGGCACTACTGAAAAGCATCCAGAGGATCATCGGCCTCTTTTGCACTCTAAACGGAACTAGGCAGGATACTGCAAAAAGTGCAAAGTGAAAGCAGGGGATGTTCACAACCTGTGGGGACTAAGACTCTCTTTAGAGCCCCAGATCTGCAACCACAGAGCTCCCCTCTTCCTTCAAATTTAAGTCAGATTTAGTGCAGGAAACTTTCTTAGCACCCTGGCACTCCCCAGTGGTGTGACCTAGAACAAAACAGCAAACATCTTGTGCTTTGCATTTCCTCCTCTTTCATCTGGAATACGGGGATAATTTTATCTACTTTGTTGGATTGTTGTCAGTACAGAAATACATGTGTGCGTGTGCGTGTGTGTGTGTGTGTGTGTGTGTGCTCAGTTGTGTCTGACTCTTTGCAACCCCATGGACTGTAGTCTGCCAGGCTCCTCTGCCCATGGGATTTCCCAGGCACGAATACTGGAGTGGGTTGCCATTTCCTTCTCCAGGGGGTCTTCTCAAATCAGGGACTGAACCCGAGTCTCTTGCGTCTCCTGCGCTGGCAGGCAGAATCTTTACCACTGTGTCACCTAGGAAGCCCAGAATACATGCATAGATATGTATTAACATATGTGCTTACAAAAAGGTCTTCAAGGATGAATACCAAGATGTTAGTTCTTTTCTTTGCAGGGCTGGTGTAGGGCGTTTTAGTTTGTTTTGCTTCTCTGAATTTTCTAATTCTTTTGCACTCAACATTTACCACTCATGTAAATGAATAGTTTTAAACCATAAAAAGTTTAGAGGCCCCAAGGCTTGCTTCAAATTAGGGGCAAAATCATGTTTATTTCTGATTTTTATGACATTATTTATACTGTAAAGGAGAAAAGAAAAAATCAGTCATTAAAAAAAAAAAATTTAGAAGGAGTGTTCCCTCAGGTAAGGGGAACCTTCACAGCTGCTGTCAGGAGCTGAAGTTTGAGAGTGAGATTCACGTAGGAGTTTCACTAATCTCATCTGAACTCACACGACCACAGTGCAAGTTCAGAGGGAGAGTGTGGCCAAGAAATCTAGTTGGTTGACTGGCTTTCCCATATTTGTCTTTATTAAGAAACACTCTTCTAGAAAATGAAGTGATAGAGGAGGAAGGCAGAGAGAATACAGAGGAAGGGAGAAAAGTGGGAAAGGCCCAGGAAGGGAAAAGGGAGATTGAGACTGAGACACAAAGGAGAAGGAGGAATGAGTGTGAGACTGCAGTGTCTCCTGCTCCACGTCTGGGTGCGGTGGCATCTCTGCAGAGTGGCCAGGCCAGGGCACACCAGGCACACGTACCTCCTTGGGGTATGGGGCACTGAACTCCACCTCAGCAAGGTTCCAGACAGCATTCCCTGGGTCGCCCACTTTCCAGATCTCCTCATAGAGGCCAGCTGCATCCCTCGTGTACACAGAGAAGATGTTGCCATTCCTCTGCTGGAGTTGGTAATAAAATGACAGGCAGCCAGACATGGGGGCCGTGGTCATCGGGGAGATGAGCTGGGCCACCTCCTGGAAGTGCTTGATGTAGACAGAGTCCACGTACATGTAATGGCCTGAAATCGCACAGAGAAAACAACCTAAGACAGGGAGACACATTCTCAGACGCAACTACACAATTTGGCGTTTACTTCAAAATAACCCGGTGGGGAGAGGAAGAGAGTGAGCTGTAGATGAAAGAAGTTTGGCAATAGGTTGATGAAAGTTGCCGCTGGGAGTTAAGTAGCGGAGTTTACTGTGCTCTGCTTAATATAAGGACCATTCTTTCCCTTTCCTTTACCTTTGATTGAAGTAAAACATACATATAGAAAGGTAGGTATGTCATCTGTAAAGCGTTTGAATGTTTATAAGCTGAACACAGTTGAGAAAAAAAGCAGGACGTGACCCCGACGGCTCCTCCAACAAGCCTTCTTTGAGTGATAAGGTTTCTAAGAGCACGCCAAGCGCACCATCTGTTCTCCTCTACATCTTTGCCACATACGTGTAATGTCACTGTGCGTTCTTTCAGTGAAACAAAGATTTCGAATTCAAACTAGATGACAATTTGTACCTCTTTAATAGGGCATGTGGGTCAGTCAACACTGTTGACAGGGTTAGGATTTGGGAAGTTGAACTTGGGACCAAGCCCCCTTCCCTCGATGGTTGGCAAGGCCTTGGTGGACTTCAGACCTAATAGCTGATCTTCATTAGAGGCATTTTGGTAAAATAAAGAAAAAGAGAGGTGGAAGTGGGAGAACCTGGATTTTGGCATTAAACGCACTGGCTTTGAATCCATTGCTACATCTTACGCCCTGTGACTTTGAGCAAGTTACTGAATATCTCTGGACTTCACTTTCCTGATCTCTAGAATAAGAATCAAATATTTCTCTCACAGGGTTGATCTGAATGTTAAATGAGATTGTGTATGTGAAGTGGTTAGTGTGTACCTGGCACATTGTAATTGCCTAAGATAATTGTAATGAAGTAAAGGAATGCCATTGGTGTTTTTATACCATGCACCTCCCTTATGGTACCATTAGTATCAGCAATTTAATTTATTTATTAGTCTAAATTTATTTGAGCTGCAGTGACAGAGGCGTGCCAGGCAATGCAGCTGTGATAGAATGGCCTTTCTATTTATAAGCTCAGAACAATTACAGCTTAATGTCTTTGCTTTTATTACATGGTACCTGGTTTATAATCTTTTCTTTTATCACCAGCAAAATAGCAGTAAGTATATTAGGAAGAATATATGCATTCACATGCTGGACACTTGCTTTGCAGCTAATACACCGCCTAGAATGTGGTGGGCCCTCAACAACTGGGGATTCAAAGCAGAAACATGGTCTCAGAACAATCCTCACTGCAATATGGCAGAGGGGAAAGGTGGATAAATTAAAGCTCCTTTCTCCTGGTAGCAAATTGTTCAACCCACTCTGAAAAATCTCCCTGGCTTAAATAGAATTGTCTGACTATCTTGCCAAGCCATGAGACTGAATAAACAGAAATCACAAACTCAGATGATCAAAGGAGTCAGTCAGATCAAGTATATGACTGAAGTGGAGAGGGTCAGGGAGAAAATGGAGAGTGATGGATTAGCCGCCAACAGTGGAAATCACATTTCACCAGCAACGGGAAGCAGATATCAAATTTCCCTGAAAAAAATCAGAAAATCTGATAGTGCTGGGTCTGTATTCTTGGCCTGTGACAGCCAGCTGGGGGTGAGGGGTGCTGGCCCTGTGCGTGGACCCGTGCTCCTTCCTGAGAGCCCATCCCTCTACTTCCTGCCAATGCCCTCATATCAGCCAGGGGCTGCAGGCTTCTCCTGCTGAAACTCAAAATCCAGATTTTTCTGGCAAATCCATTGATTTAAAAATGATACCACCCCTATTATTTTGTTAGGGTTACCATAACAGTAACTTAAACTGGATGGCTGAAACTAAAGAAATTTGTTGTTCCACAATTCGGGAGGCTAGAAGTCCAAGGTCAAGGTATGGGAACAATTAGTTCCCTCTGACAGATGTCAGGGAGACCCTGTTCTATGCTTCTCCTAGCTTCCATGGCATTGGCAACCTTTGACCCTGACTGATAGATCTCTGCCTTCAGAGATCACATGGTCACATGGTATTCTCCCTTCTAAGCTTGTATCTCTCTGTGGCCACATTTCCCTTTTTTTCATACTGGACTTGGGCGGGGCCAGGGCCCACCCCACTTTAGTATGACCTCATCTTCACCAATTGATCTTCAATGACCCCATTTCCATTCCCCCATTCTGAAGTTCTGGGGGTTAGGACTTCAACATATGGATTTTGAAGAAATACAATTCAACCTATAACACCTGCCATCACAATTTTTTAAACTCTGTGAGTGCCAAATAAACGTAACTGCAAGACTGGCAGTAGCTGATGAGCTCCCAGTTGGCTGCCTCTGGGGAGGGATTTTAAAGGAAGAATCAGAATGTGGGACTGAGCAGAATCCAGGAACTTCTGATGAGGAGGCAAGGCCACGAGCAGCCCTCCTAAGCTCAGTGTCCTCTGAAGCACTGCTGGTGGCCAGACAGACATGAAGAAAGAGTTCAGGCTACCCGGGTGAAGCACACCTCCAGAACTCCAGGAGACCTCAGGACGCCTAGGAGGCCTCACAGATCCACTGGAAAGCATTTGTTCTCTTTCCAGAGTACATGTTTAGGAGCAAGGCCTCACACTCCTTCCCATTATGAAGATATCTTCCTCACAGCTGACAGATATCTGACAGTGGTTCTTAAAGGCTACTGACTCACCTCCTGGGTGGACAAAATTTAAATACCTGAATTTGCAGCTAGTGCCTAGTTAACAACCCATGCACCAGACATGAGGCCAGTGAACCACAGTCCCACTCCTGCTCCCAAACAACAGCAAACACAATGTGACCTGCCCAAAGTGAGTCAGAGAGGCTGCTGGGAATCTGACCAAGCCTGCTGACACCAAGTCTCGGATGGAACCACTAGACCAGACCACAATCTATTGCCTCCCCACCCTTTCCTCTCTGTCATTCACTTGTTGCCAAAGTTGGGTACTATTTACTGACTATCTGAGTAAGACACTTTCTGACTGGGAAACAGAAGGTAACTCATCAGAAGCGTATCATCTCAGTTGAAGGAATGTGGATGATTCAGAAATCACCAGGTGTCAGCCCCAGGAGGCTGGGCCAGAGGAATGACCACCAGCCCGGCTGAATATGTGTCTTCAGGTACAATCTGCTCAGAGGTTGGGAGCAGGTGGTGGTACAGGCACTGTTTTGTGTACCCTTCCAAGGGGAATGAAGAAGGCAGCCTGGAGTGCTTGGAAAATTATGGCCAGTGTCTTATAAGAACTTTTCTGCCCTGCTCAACGAGGCCAACTCCTCAACTAGTCCAGGGTTCTGGAACCTCCAGAATCTCTAGAAGAAGCCTTTTAGAAAGAAAAATCAGATCCTTTATCTCTGAGTAGATTAAACTAGCTATAGATAGATCTTAGGTGGAAAGGATCCTTATAATCAACCAAACCATTGGGGATCCTATTAAAAGAGCAAAACTCTCTGTGACCCAAGCCAAAGCTCAGGCCCTCTGGCAAAATGCCTGCACTAAGAGCACATGCACACTCTCTTCTGAAGAGGGCTTCCCTCCTTTCCTACAGCAGCTTTCTGTATTAGCTCAACTTTTCATGTGGAACCAGTGGCTCACTGGTAGTCAGCCATTTCCCCTTGAATTAGGAAAAGAACTTTGAAGGCAGCTCCTGAACTTCTATTTTCAAACAGTGTGGCTAACCAGCATTCCACAGAGATTGCCGTTGGCTTGGCTGCGATGCCAATGGCACCCTCTGACTCAGCTGTGATTCGGTCCTGTTGGCCACATTTGTGCTCCAGTTGCGGTGTCTGCATCTGTGTCATGGTTGTCTGGACGAGCTGTCTTCTGGGTGTGGGGGAAGACCCAGAGAAAGGCATGCCAGTGGGTCTGCTGCCACTGTGAGGAGGCAGCACCCAAAGGCATCTAGTTACCATGCCCGCTCTCCAGTCTACAGGTCTGGCAGTTACCTGCTAAACCTTTAGTTCCAAGGGTTTGGTTAAGTTTTACTATAATAGAGTCTGACTCTATAGTAGAGTCAGTATATGAAGTGGGACTTCTAGTTTCTGCTAAGATCTCAGTGATAAGAACAATGGGGCACAAGGCCCTCTATTTTCTACATGGTGGTGCTAAACTATCCCTGTTGTATATGCTACATTGTGGCAGACCTGGAATCTAAACCTGCTCTACCAGATTAGACCCTTTCACCTCCCCACTAATCCTAACCCTCCCTCCTCACCCCCCTCCGCCGGCCTGTATATATGAGAAGGCCAAGGAGGGATCAGAGAGACTGGAGGCAGAGTTTCTTTGAAGAGACCCGTGGAGCTGACCTGCCATGTGTTTCCTTTTGATCCCCCAAGAGAATGGGAGGGGATTGCTTCCCCTTTCTTACCTTTACCAAGGGAGGGGGTTTCAGAGAACCACTTGCGGAGAAGATAGGGGAGGGAAACTACCATCTAATCTCATCCCACCCATGCTTGCAAGCTCCTGGGTTTTGTGACTACCTTGGGCCTTGAGAGGAGGGTGGCAGTTACTGAGAGAACTCCAGGGGTAACTGGAGTTTGTGGGTTGCAGAGGCTGGGCCTCTGTATCAGAGCCTTGACGGCATGCAGCTAGAGGCTGTAGGGACCTGGGGGCAGAAGGGACAGAAAGGACTTTTGTTGCCAGTGAGCTGGACTTCTAGAGTTTGATGGGGGAGACATCTGAGTTTTCCTGAAGCCTAGGTGGAAAACTCAGAAGGTAGCTGGGCTAGAATGCCTGAAAGGACTCTTCTCAAAAGGACTGCATCCAGGGCGGTAACCCTAACAAAAAGGGGCTGGTGGGGTCTACCCCATAACAAGCACTAAGGGGGATTCACAGATGGCCAGTCAGAGTGCATCATTTTTGTCACTGGCTATGAGAGATATAGCCAGCATCCAGCCACCTGCAGCATGAAGGTCATCGACTCCAGATTAAACAGCACAGGTCACATGTGACCTTTTGTCCCCTTCCCTTTCCCATCTTGCCTCCCCCAACCCTGGAGAAGCCAGAAGCAGCATCGTGAGTGGGGGAAGACGAAGAAAAGACCAAAGGGAAGAAGTATGAAGAAGTAAAGCCCAATCCCTTCTCTACAGCTGATCTGTGTTCTGGTTGAAGGATCGGAAATTGGGGTTCCGAATCAACTGAACTTAATCCTTAAAAATAAGGTGGTTTGTTAATATCAGAAGGTGCCTGGAAAGCCATGGTGAAGTCACCCATGGACAGAGAAAGGAGGTCCAGCAGAGCTTGCATAAAGGTAATGGTGAGAAAATTAATAAAGCTGCTTCCCTGCTGAGTGCTTTTGCGATGACCCAAATGGATCGGTGCAGAGAGAGAACGAATAAGTGCTATGAAGATGATGCTTGAACTCAATCCAAAGTGAAACGAGGAAAGAATGTTGTGAGTTATGGAAAGATGATCCATCCATCTCAGGGTCTTTGATGGAGTAAAACAACTGACCTTATTCTACATTTTGAAACTTTGTTCAGCTCCTTCTGTAGCAGCACCATATGCAGACCTGATTTTTAAAATTTTAGCAAAGGAACAGATTTCCCTCATTATCTTTCCAGCAATTATCTTCTTTTTGCTAAGACATGTAGGAAACAGTAATGATCTGAGCTGTCAGTAGCTTATCCCCTGAAGGATTTTGTTTCACTTCATAAAATATTAACAAAGGAGAGAAATCCACATGTGATGAATGCAAATTGAGTAAGAAAAAGCAAGATAATAGCCCAGCCCCTCCAGGAGTCTATCAAACTCCTAGTGCATTAGTCATTTCCACCATAAGTCAAGAATTTGAACACACAGTGATTGTTTGAAAAATCTGACTCACTGTTTGAGGCTGTTAAAAACACACAGACAAGTGAAGGAAAACTGACATCCACACAATATTTTTTAGATATTACTTTCACTGTTCTCTTTTCTAAAACACATAGGCCAGAGCCCTCCAGAGAAGACTTCCTTCGGCATCTCTGCAGCTCTGAAGTTTCTGAACAGGCACATAGCTTCCCTCACCCCTGCTGTTTGTTTCTCCAGTTTTTACCTGAAAGCAAAAGCATAAGCTGCTTCCAGGATATGAATGAACAGGAGATGAGTTTATATAGAGCCAAATCTGCCGCTGCGGGCAGACAGCTGAACCATTTAATCTTTCCTCTGCCACCCAAATTGACGGAGCTCAGGGAAAATCAATATACCTGGTAGAAGGCAAATGTAATAAGAAAGGCAGCCTTTCTCTTATTTAGAGCATTGGAGGCTTTTTTTCCCCAAGAGTAATCCTGGTCAAACCTTTGAGTCGTATGAGCAAAAAGTGTTTCAAATAAAAAATTTAAGAATTTTTAGAACTCATCTTTTTTAGCCCCATCCTATGTAGGGAGAAGTCTCACCTAGGAGTCTAAGTGTGAGGAGTGTGAATGTCTGTGTGTGTTGGGTGGAAATGAGAAGGCTTTTTAGTTATTCACTGGGCAATACCTTACTCCAAAAAGAGAAGCCAAAGTGAGATAGCAGAGAACAGTTGGAAGAAGTGAATGGAAGGTAGGCATCCAGGCTTCCTGCTGATCACAAGCAGAAATACAACCTAGGCTCTAGGCCCTACTCTGCCATTATCACACGTGCCACCATCTTTAAACACTCCAAACATCAAAGAAACTATCTATTCTCATGCCGGGACACCTCTGCATACACTATTCTTGTCTTCTCCTTATCCATCAGGCCAAGTACCAGTTCTGATATGACTTCCTGTAGAAAGCCTTCCCCAAATTCCAAAACCGAGGTGGTCTTTCATTTTTCTGTGGTCCCATACCATTTATTTCATAATTCTACTAATCATACATCCCTATGCATATTTACATAGTATCTCAGTATTTGAACGTTTTGAGAAAGGCCATAATATATGTTAACACAGAAGTATATTAAAGGCACTGAGAAGCCATCAAATAGAGGTGTCTGTTTAGCTTTCTTTAGCTCAGCGTTTCCCCAGTTTACTTGATGACGTATATAGCCCTTCTTCTTACATAAGGATTATTATATTCAAATAGTGGCGTTCTAGGGAACAGTTGGAAGTTTTTGTATCACTAGGTTATGCAAGAATACCTGGTCTATAAAGAGGGCTTATTATGTATTTGTTGAATGAATGAATGAGCAATCAATGAAAAAGCCTCATTGTGATCAATGAAGAAGGCTCTGACTAGGCTGATTATAATTGAGGATTGCTGGAAGCAGGTAAAAGTCTCCCTAGAGTTCATCTCTTCAGTTCAGTTCAGTTCAGTCGCTCAGTCATGTCTGACTTTTTGCGACCCCATGAACTGCAGCACGCCAGGCCTCCCTGTCTATCACCAACTCCCAGAGTTCACCCAAACCCATGACCACTGAGTCGGTGATGCCATCCAGCCATCTCATCCTCTGTCATCCTCTTCTCCTCTCACCCTCAGTCTTTCCCAGCATCAGGGTCTTTTCCAATGAGTCAGCTCTTCGCATCAGGTGGCCAAATTATTGGAGTTTCAGCTTCAGCATCAGTCCTTCCAATGAACAACCAGGACTGATCTCCTTTAGGATGGACTGGTTGGCTCTCCTTGCAGTCCAAGGGACTCTCAAGAGTCTTCTCCAACACCACAGTTCAATAGCATCAATTCTTCGGGGCTCAGCTTTCTTCACAGTCCAACTCTCACATCCATACATTACTACTTCAGGCTCAGGCTCAAATACTTCGCTGGGCCTTCATACTGATGTCAGGGGACTAAGCAATGCTAGTGGGCAAAGCTGCCTGTCTTTGGGAGCAGTTCTAGAATAGCCAAGGGAGAAGAGAAAAGATAGGAAAAACGGAGAGGAAGAGATGGGATGGGGAGAGGGAATGAGAGGAGAGCAGTGAGTACCTATGGCAGGGCTGACATGCTCTGCCACCAATCTTTGTGCTCCTCAGGGATGGCCACATCATCACGCCTTGATATAGACGTTAGAAAATCTACTGGTCAGGATATTAGAAAAGCCAGGTCCTCTTTTTCTCATTCCTTACTCCATTTAATCCTCTTTTTTCTTTTTTCTAATGCCAAGTGCAATGTGTTTATACATATTCAGGACGGACTCAAGGCATTTTATTTTTAAAATTAATTTTTATTGGTGTATAGCTGACTTAAAGCCAACTTTTTTTTTTTTTTTTTGGCTTAAACTTTGAAAAAGTTGGCTTAAAGCTCAACATTCAGAAAACGAAGATCATGGCGTCTGGTCCCATCACTTCATGGCAAATAGATGGGGAAACAGTGGAAACACTGTCATACTTTATTTTTGGGGCTCCAAAATCACTGTAGATGGTGACTGCAACCATGAAATTAAAAGACGCTTACTCCTTGGAAGAAAAGTTATGACCAACCTAGATAGCATATTGAAAAGCAGAGGCATTGCTTTGCCAACAAAGGTCCGTATAGTCAAGGCTATGGTTTTTCCAGTGGTCATGTATGGATGTGAGAGTTGGACTGTGAAGAAGGCTGAGCACCGAAGAATTGATGCTTTTGAACTGTGGTGTTGGAGAAGACTCTTGAGAGTCCCTTGGACTGCAAGGAGAGCCAACCAGTCCATTCTGAAGGAGATCAGCCCTGGGATTTCTTTAGAGGGAATGATGCTAAAGCTGAAACTCCAGTACTTTGGCCACCTCATGTGAAGAGTTGACTCATTGGAAAAGACTCTGATGCTGGGAGGTATTGGGGGCAGGAGGAGAAGGGGACGACCCAGGATGAGATGGCTGGATGGCATCACAGACGCGATGGACGTGAGTCTGAGTGAACTCCGGGAGTTGGTGATGGACAGGGAGGCCTGGCGTGCTGTGATTCATGGGGTCGCAAAGAGTTGGACACGACTGAGCGACTGGACTGAACTGAAGAATAAAGAAAACAGCATACAATACCAGAAGGACGATCTAAGTTGAGAAATGAGAATTCTAACAGAGGACCAAAAATCAAAGCTACAGTCAAGTACACTGTAACTGAAATGAAGAATGACTGTGATGCACATATTATTCATAGGCTGAACACAACTGAAAAAAGGATGTCTAAGCTTGATGTTCTCTTAGTAGAAACTTCTAAAACTAAAAAGCAAACAAACAAACAAAAAAAGACAGAAAATAAAATGCAAAACACCATAACATTCAAGACCCGTGGGAAAACTGCAAAAGGTTTAACATACACATATGGAAAGATGACAAAGAGAAAAAGGAAAAAGAACAGAAGAAATTCTTGAGGCAATAATGATGAAGAAATTTCAATCAAATTAATGTTAGATTACTCACTGGAAAAGGCTCTGATGCTGGAAGGGATTGAGGGCAGGAGGAGAAGGGGACGACAGAGGATGAGATGGCTGGATGGCATCACTGACCCAATGGACGTGAGTCTGAGTGAACTCTGGGAGTTGGTGATGGACAGGGAGGCCTGGCATGCTGTGATTCATGGGGTCGCAAAGAGTTGGACACGATTGAGTGACTGAACTGAACTGAACTGATAGTTGACTTACAGTATAGTTTTTGCTGTATGGCAAAGTGAATCTCACAGATACATATATATATACATGTATATCCACATTTTAGATTCCATTCCTATATAGGTCATTACTGAGTACTGAGTAGAGTTCCCTGCGCTATACAGTAGGTTCTTATTATCTTTGTATATATAGTAGCGTGTATGCGTCAATTCCAACCTCCCAATTTATCCCTCCCCTACTTCCCTCTTGGTAACCATAAGTTTCTTTTCTGCAACTACGACTCTATTACTGTTTTGTAAATGGGTTCATTTGTACCATGTTTTTTATTCCACGTATAAGTGATATTGTATAATATTCGCCTTGTCTGACCTCATTCAGCATGGCAATCTCTAGGTCCATCCGCGCCGCTGCAAATGGCATCATTTTGTTCCCGTTTTGAATGGCTGAGTAATAGTCCATTGTGTGTATGTACCACATCTTCTTTACCCATCCCTCCATCGAAGGACTTTTAGGTTGTTTCCATGCTCTGGCTATCGTTAATAGTGCTGCAATGAATACTGGGATACATATATCTTTTTAAATTATGGTTTTCTCCAGATATATCCCACGAGTAGGATTGCTGGATCATATGGTAGTTCTACTTTTGGTTTTTTAAGGAACTTGCATACTGTTGTCCATAGTGGCTGTACCAATTTACATTCCCACCAACTGTATAGGCTGGTTCCCTCTTCTCCACACCCTCTGCAGTATTATTATTTGCAGATTTTTTGATGATGGTCATTCTTACTGTTGTAAGGTGATACCTCAATTATAGTTTTGATTTGCAGACAGGAGAATGTTGGAGCCCACCAAAGATAGGCCACGCCCAGGGGCAAAGGAGAAGCCCCAACAAGATGCTAGGAGGGGCGAAATCGTGTTTAGAATCAAACCCCATACCCACCAGAGACACTCAGAAGGCTCAAACAAAACCTTGTGTGCACCAGGACCCACAAGAGACTGAGCCAGATCTTCCTTTGAGTGTTTGAGTGTCTCCTGCAGAGGAACGGGTCAGCAGTGGCCTGCCATGGGGACAGGGACTCTGGCTGCAGCAGACCTGGGAGGTATGCCACGTGGCATAGGTCCTCTTGGAGGAGGTGGCCATTAACTCCACCATAGAGCCTCTGAGCAGACAACCCACAAACTGGAGAACAATTATAACAAAGAAGTTCTCGTACTGCTGCAAAAGTACTAGGGCCCACAACAGATTTCTCAACCTGGGGACTTTGACTTTGACGGTCAGTGGAATTTGCTTACAGAGCTTCCACAGGCCTGGGGAAACCTTCCCCAGGCACAGGCCTGTGCCTTCCAAGAGTCTTCTTGGAGAGCACAAATAAAAACCTTGTGTGCACAAGGACTCAGGAGAAAGGAGCAGTGACCCCAGAGGAGACTGAGCCAGACTTGCCTGTGAGCTTCCAGAAGTCTCTGGCGGAGATGTGGGTTGACAGTGGTCTGACGCAGTGTCAGGGGCACTGAATACAACAGTCCTGGGAGCCACAGCATGCTGGCATAAGTCATTTGGAAGGAGGTCACCATCACTGCCATTACCCCTACCATAGTTTCGCTTCAGGCCAAACTACGAGGAGGGAACACAGCCCTGCTCATCCACAGAAAACTGGATTAAAGACTTACTGAATATGGCCCCACCCACCAGAGCAAGACCCAGATTCCCCCACAGTCAGTGCTTCCCATCATGAAGCTTCCAGAAGCCTCTTTTTTTTTTTTTTTTTTTCACGCAGAAGCCTCTTATCCTTATTCATCAGAGGGCAGACAGAATGAAAAGCACAATCCCAGAAAACTAACCAAACTGATCCACGGATCACAGCCTTGTCTAACTCAATGAAACTATGAGCCATGCCATATAGGGCCACCCGAGATGGATGGGTCATGGTGGAGAGTTCTGACAAAATGTAGTCCACTGGAGAAGGGAATGGCAAACCACTGCAATATTCTTGCTTTGAGAACCCCAATGAACAGTATAAACAGGCAAAAAGATATAATCCTGAAAGATGAACTCCCCAGGTCAGTAGGTGCCCAATATGCTATTGGAAAAGACCAGAGAATTAGATCCAGAAAGAATGAAGAGGCTGAGTCAAAGTGAAAACAACACCCAGTTGTGGATGTTACTGGTGATGGAAGTAAAGTCTGATGCTGTAAAGAACAATATTGCATAGGAATCTGAAATGTTAGGTCCACGAATTAAGGTAAATTGGAAGTGGTCAGACAGGAGATGGCAAGAGTGAACATCGACATTTTAGCAATCAGAAAACTAAAATGGACCAGAATGGGTGAGCTTAATTCAGATGACCATTATATTTACTACTGTGGGCAAGAATCCCTTAGAATAAACGGGGTAGCCCTCATAGTCAACAAAAGAATCTGAAATGCAATACTTGGATGCAATCTCAAAAATGACAGAATGATCTCTGTTCGTTTCCAAGGCAAACCATTCAGTATCACAGTAATCCAAGTCTACGGCCCAACCACTAATGCCGAAGAAGCGGAAGTTGAATGGTTCTATGAAGACCTACAACACCTTTTAGAACTAACACCAAAAAACGATGTCCTTTTCATTATAGGGGACTGGAATGCAAAAGTAAGAAGTCAAGAGATACCTGGAGTAACAAGCAAGTTTGGCCTGGGAGTACAAAATGAAGAGTTTTGTCAAGAGAATGCAATGGTCATAGCAAACACCCTCTTCTAACAACACAAGAGATGACTCTACATGTGCACATCACCAGATGGTCAACACTGAAATCAGACTGATTATATTCTTTGCAGCCAAAGATGGAGAAGCTCTATACAGTCAGCAAAAACAAGACCAGGAGCTGTCTGTGGCTTGGATCATTAACTTATTGCCAAATTCAGACTTAAATTGAAGAAAGTAGGGAAAACCACTAATCTATTCAGGTATGATCTAAATCAAACTTCTTAGGATTATATAGTACAAGTGACAAATAGATTCATGGGATTAGATCTGATAGAGTGCCTGAAGAACTATGGATGGAGGTTTGTGACACTGTACAGGAGGCAGTGATCAAAACCATCCCCAAGAAAAAGAAATGCAAAAAGGCAAAACGGTTGTCTGAGGAGGCCTTACAAATAGCTGTGAAAAGAAGAGAAATTAACAGCAAAGGAGAAAAGGAAAGATATATCCATCTGAATGCAGAGTTCCAAAGAATAGCAGAGCGATAAGAAAGCCTTCCTCAGTGATCAATGCAAAGAAATAGAGGAAAACAATAGAATGGGAAACACTAGAGATCTCTTCAAGAAAATTAGAGACACCAAGGGAACATTTCATGCAAAGATGGGCACAATAAAGGACAGAAATGATATGGACCTAACAGAAGCAGAAGATATTAAGAAGAGGTGGCAAGAATACACAGAAGAACTGTACAGAAAAGATCTTAATGACCCAGATAACCATGATGGGTGTGATCACTAACCTAGAGCCAGACATCCTGGAGTGCAAAGTCAAGTGGGCGATAGGAATCATCACTACCAACAAAGCTAGTGGAGATGCTGGAATTCCAGCTGAGCTATTTCAAATTCTAAAAGATGATGCTGTGAAAGTGCTGCACTCAATATGCCAGCAAATTTGGAAAACTCAGCAGTGGCCATAGGACTACAGTTTTCATTCCAATTCCAAAGAAAGGCAATGCCAAAGAATGTTCAAACTACTGCATAATTGGACTCATCTCACATGCTAGTAAAGTAATGCTCAAAATTTTCCAAGGTAAGTTTCAACAGTATGTGAACCTGGAACTTCCAGACTTTCAAGCTGGATTTAGAAAAGGCCGAGAAACCAGAAATCAAATTGCCAACATCCATTGGATCATAAAAAAAGCAAGAGAATTCTACAATAGTACCTACTTCTGCTTCATTGACTACACTAAAGCCTTTGACTGTATGGCTCCCAACAAACTGCGGAAAATTCTTAAAGAGATGGGAATACCAGACCACCTGACTTGCCTCCTGAGAAACCTGTATGCAGGTCAAGAAGCAACAGTTAGAACCGGACATGGAACAACAGACTGGTTCCAAAATGGGAAAGGAGTACATCAAGGCTGCATATTGTCACTCTGCTTATTTAACTTATATGCATCATTAGAAATGCTGGGATAGATGAAGCACAAACTGGAATCAAGATTGTGGGGAGAAATATTAATAACCTCAGCTATGCAGATGACACTACCATTATGGCAGAAAGCAAAGAGGAACTAAAGAGCCTCTTAATGAAAGTGAAAGAGGAGACTGAAAAAGCTGGCTTAAAACTCAACATTAAAAAAACAAAGATCATGGCATCCAGTCCCATCACTTCATGGCAAATAGATGGGGAAACAATGGAAACAGTGACAGACTTTATTTTCTTGGGCTCCAAAATCACTGCAGATGGTGACGGCAGCCATGAAATTAAACAGATGCTTGCTCCTTGGACGTAAAGCTATGACCAACCTAGTCAACATATTAAAAAGCAGAGACATTACTTTGCTGACAAAGGTCCATATAGTCAAAGCTATGGTTTATCCAGTAGTCATGTACGGATGTGAGAGTTGGACCGTAAAGAAAGCTGAGCACTGAAGAATTGATGTTTTTGAACTGCGGTGTTGGTGAAGACTCTTGAGAGTCCCTTGGACTGCAAGTAGATCAAACCAGTCAATCCTAAAGGAAATTAATCCTGCATATTCACTGAAAGGACTGATGCTGAAGCTGAAGCTCCAATACTCTGGCCACTTGATGTGAAGAACTGACTCATTGGAAAAGACCTTGATGCTGGGAAAGACAGAGGAGGGGAGGAGAAGGGGATGAAAGAGGGTGAGATGGTTGGATGGCATCTCCGACTCGATGGACATGAATTTGAGCAAGCTCCAGGAGTTGGTGATGGACAGAGAAACCTGCAGTCCATGGGGTCACAAAGAGCGGGACATGACTGAGTGACTGAACTGAGCTGAGTAGTAACGTTGAGCATCTTTTCATGTGCCTTTTGGCCATCTTTATATCTTCTTTGGAGAAATGTCTACTTAGACATTCTGCTCATTTTTTGATTGGGTTATTTGCTTTTATGATATTGAACTGCATGAGCTGTTTGCATATTTTAGAGATTAATCCTTTGTTGGTTGCTTCATCTGCAAATAATTTTCCCCATTCTGTGCGTTGTCTTTTCATTTGTTTATTGTTTTCTTTGCAGTGCAAAAGCTTTTAAATTTAATTAGGTCCCATTTGTTTATTTTTGGTTTTATACAAAGCATTTTTGAAATAGATCTCAGTGGGTGGTGAATTTGGAGATTTTGATGTATAGCATTAGGTAAAGAAAAAAGAGTAAAATATTAGAACTCAAAGGCATCTTAGGGATCATTGAATTCAAATTCCTCATTTTCAAACAGGCTGGTGGAGACCCTCAGAAGTTAAGGGACTACCCAAAGCACTGAAGGACATTTGGTCCTGTCTAAAATGTCCCTAAGACATTTAGTCTGTGCACAAATCTCCTTGATATTTGGTCCTGTCTAAAACCAAAGAGTCGGACACGACTGAGCAACTGAACTGAACTGATTAAACTGAAAACCATTTGACACAGACCAAATAATGCTCACAGGTGTTTTAGAAGGGACCAAATTTCAAGGACCTTATGGGATAGACCAAATACCTTATAGACATTCTAGACAGGATCAAATATCTGCAAATCACCCAAAGTAATATAGCACTCTTATAACTGGGTCTGGAGCACAGCATTCTGACTCCTGGCCTGGTCATCTTCTTTATCCCTTGTTGATACAAACATGGTTGGAATGTTCTGTGGTCACAAATGAGAGGGAGGAAGAACTAGTGGTGACGCATTTTTCAAACAATGGGTTACATGTAATTAACATAGGCTTCCCTGGTACCTTAGATGGTAAAGAATCTGCCTGCAGTGCAGGAGATATGGGTTTGATCCCTGGGTCAGGAAGATCCCCTGGAGGAGGATATGGCAACCCACTCCAGTATTCTCGCCTGGAGAATTTCAAGGACAGAGGAGCCTGGTGGGCTACAGTCCATGGGGTTGCAAAGAGTTGGACATGACTGAGTGACTAACACACACACACACACACACACACACACACACACACACACACACACCATAGTCAAAGGGATGATTTGACACTAGTCCATAGGTCTGCTGCCTCTCCCAAGAATATGTGTTCTCCCAGCCAGCTGGTCCTTGGCATCATTAAGAATGAAAAATTATGCACTGAACAAATAATCATTGGATTATGACATTGGTTACCCAGAGGATCTGACTTTAGAACTAATTTTTTAGGGATCTGTGAAAAGTTCTCTAACACCAAAGGCTGTATCTCTGTGGTAATGACACCAAGGATTATTACAATTTTAATGCACTAGTCTTTCAAGATTCTCTCTATTCCTTGCACTAGAATTTTAAAAGATGGCAGAAAACAATCTCAAAATCAGCCTACTTCCATAAATTAAGAAATGTCATCTGGCTTTTCTTTTTGAAACCCCAAGACAGTGTTCATTGTTTTATTCATTTAAACAAAGGTTTCAAGAGGTAGTAACATTTTATTATTTTGAGCTAACCCTATTGTCATTTACGGAGAAGGCAATGGCACCCCACTCCAGTACTCTTGCCTGGAAAATCCCATGGATGGAGGAGCCTGGTGGGCTGTAGTGCATGGGGTCGCTAAGAGTCGGACACGACTGAGTGACTTCACTTTCACTTTTCACTCTCATGCATTGGAGAAGGAAATGGCAACGCATTCCAGGATTCTTGCCTGGAGAATCCCAGGGACGGGGGAGCCTGGTGGGCTGCCGTCTATGGGGTCACACAGAGTCGGACACGACTGAAGCGACTTAGCAGTAGCAGTATTGTCATTTAAAATACTCATGCAGATTCCTGAATTAATCTGTCATAACAGCTGATCATTCACCCTATACATAACACTCATTATAGGTGTGGCTCCTACAATGGCCACAAGTAGAGAGGGGTTGTGTGTCTCTGGGACCAAAATATGTATATACATTTGGAAACCTGAATCTTTTGTGTAACACCTAGGAGCAAAGAGAACAGTAAGGACAGGATGAAGACCGTCCAAGGCCAAGATAAGTAACAAGATGGACACTTAAAAAAGTTGGAGACGTGGTTAAAAATATTCACAAGAAGAGAAACTACAGTGACTGAGGAATGATGTAAAGTTGCCATAAAAAGTTGCCATGTGTTCAGGCAGCTGAAGGGGACACACTGTCATCGTCAGCCATTTATTGTGACTGAGCAGATCACCTAAATATCCACATGGCAAAGGATTAAAAGGGAAAATGTTACTGTGTGTAGCAGAATCAACATTCCTATTCTGTCCCTGATGGAAAGCCAGTCACCAGAACCTTCTCTCTGGTCAACAAGAACTTGGAGTTGACAAAAGGAATGTGTTGCAACCGTGAGGAGACCTAGGTTTTCATGAAGCCACCAAAGTCCAGGTGAGAGCTGCCGTAATCCACGAGGAAGCAGGCCCTTGCCTGGCCTCCCTATGTAGGGTCTTTCTCCCCCAGGCCCATTGATTACTGATACCCTCTCCTCTCCATTTTCCCTGCAGAGAACCAGCTCACTTGGCCACTAGGGGGCCCAGTTGCTCACCACATTCAGGACTGATCATCCGTAGTGGCTCACCTCCCTGCCAAGAGAGAAGTTCTTACGGACTCCTTCGCATCATTCAATCTATTTTTAGTGAAAAGTAACCTAGGGTTATTCCAGCCTTGTCTTTAGAAATGCTGAACGATAAACAGAAAAGAAAATAAACCATAGTATGGAAATGTGAAAATAGCAAAGCCCAGTCAGAGGGCAAGAAAAGCCCTGAACCGGGTGGCGTTCTCGGCTACAGCGCTCGCGTCTGCAGTTCGTCCCTGTCTCAAGGCTTACTCTTCCCTACTCTCCTGCCAGGCCTCTCCTTGCCTACTCACCCTCCTCTCACTGCTTCCTTTTCTGTTGACAGAGCCGTGGACAGGTCAATATAGTGGGGAAAGGGCAAACAGTTATCCTGGAAAAAGGTGTCCCCAGCTCACCCAGTTCACTCTTTAAGGTGTGATCCTGCGGGAGAGCAGACTGGGAGTTCCGCATATTTCCTCCTCCAACAAACCAGTTCACGTTGGGGTTCCAGTGGTTCACAAAGCCACAGAGATGGTTTTCTTCAAAGTCACATTCTGGCGGAAGAGAAATAAAAACAGACTTGATGGAGATGTAGTTATGCCTGCAGCTGCCCAAGCTCACTGCAGTTTGCTCTTACTCAGGTATGTTTCTCACTCCCTTCTACCACTGGGGCCTTTGTATCATGAGCCCTGGACAAAGTCGATCAAGAGGAGAGATTCTGTAATGAACAGAGACTATAATTCATCATTGCTTCTTTGGATTGTGGCCCATGTGGCTTGCAGTGTGACCTCTCCTAGTCTCCATTTCTTCCTATGTAAAACGGGGGGACACTCCCACCACACAGGGCTGTGGTAAGGGTGGACAGCTGCCAGCACAGTGCCAGGCACGTGGTTAGTGCTTGGTGGATCAGCCAACTCTGTGTCAGAGCACTATTCAGAGCTACACTTTTAGCTCCAGAAATTTTATCGATCACCTGTCTGGGAACCCATTCTTTCATTCCCTTCTCTCTTGATGATAGACAAGGTACTAAGCTGAGGGCTACGGCGCATGTTTCCTAGATGCTAGAGTTCACTGCTTTTCTTATAAACAAGATCTTAGAATAGTCGAGACAGGAATATCTTAGGCACTGTGCCCTTTGGCAGCTACTGAGTAGAGAAAACAAGAGAAGACAAAGAGACCCTCTCTCCCATTTTTAGGTGCATTGACATGCTTGCACAGATAAATTGTTCCCAGTCAACAGACTCCTTTGGGGGAGCAAGAAACTCATAAGCCAGTTCCTCCATTGACCCCCATAAACAACAGTTAAAAATACGAAATTGTCATTGTGCTGGTCATCTCCTATTGGCTCCTCCAGACCCACCCACCTTTCTTCCACCCTACTCCATCCTCCAGAGGTTGATGTGTATGGACCTATATGAGCTTCCTTGCCTGCTGGCTTCTAAAATGAATTCAACCAATGGAAGAGAAGAGGTGAACAAGGTTGGGGTTGTTTATTCCTGCAGTTCCCATTCTGCTAGGGTGCCATGAGTTGGCTGTGCCCCTCTACCGAGGGACCACACAGCTCTATGTTCTGTAAATCCTCCTCTCTTGCCCCTTCAGATCTCCAGTGCTGATGGTTCATGAGTCATCACTCTGGCTAGTCTTGGATTACTGCATTTTGACAGGCTTCCTTCACCCGCCCACACCTTTGTAGTCCCTTTGGTGAGTTTTCCTCAAATTACTAAGGTTGAATGTAATCTGTTTCCACTTTCTTGCCAGGGTCCTGACTGATAGTTATCAGTGTGCTTTTGTGTTAGCAAGCACTCAACATTTTTAAGATTTTCATTTTCAGCTTTTCTACTACAGGATCCACTGACCTATGCCCAACAGTCAGTGCTAAAGGCTGCTGCAGAGTAAAAGAAAAAGCAAAATATTCTTCAATGCACCAGGCACTAATCTGAGTACTTTATATGAATTAAATCATCTAATCCTCAAAACAACCCCACAAGGTATGTAATATTATTTACAGATGAGGAAACAAGAGAGGCAAAAGGAGTGTACAGAAAGAAAGATGAGGTGAGAGTAAGATCATACAGTTGAACAAGATAAAATATCAGGGCTCCTTTTGTGTTTTGAAAAAAAAAAAAAAACCAAAAACAAAACAGAAGCCATCCAGTGATTTGAATAAAGGAAATTAACATTTTTGACTGCCAAGCACAGTGACAATCACCTTCATATCCGTGATCTTACTGGTCTCTACAACAGTCCTTTCCTATGAGGGATATTTGAATCCCCATTTTGCAGGTAATGAAACAGAGGCTGCGGGGCACAGTGCATTGACTGAGCCAGCAGGTGGTGCTCCACCAGGTGTGTCTGACTGGCCTACAGTTTTAGCTCACTGTATCTTCATGAAGTGGTAATAGTCTAGGTCTGCTTTCTTTCACTTGCATTAGCACCATCACCAGCAGGTCAAAACAGAGAAGGAAGGCTCAAGGAATTAGTAAAGGCTCCTTTTTTTTTCAGAATTGCCCTTGACTCTTGTCTCTTCCTTTCCACAGCCATTCAGCCTCCAGTATTGTCAGTGCTAGAAAAAATCTCTCAAACCTACCACCTTTATCCCATTCCACTGCCGACCCCAATTTTAGGCTCCTATATCCCCCTCTTGGAGGGCGCAAGCACTTCCGAAGGGTTTTCCTATCTCTTATATACTTTCCTTGTTCCCAGCTCATTTTCCAGGTGGCAGCCAGAGTCAGCATCTGCGAGCCCAGCTGCAGGCCCCTCCCCGCTGAACGGCTTCTGGTGCCTCCCAACCACATAATCCAGGAACCCAGGCTCCACAGCTGGGATCCAGACTCTTTCATAACAGCCTCCCTCAGCACTGCTGACTCTCACTTCAAACACTACCCAGCCCCTGGCCTTCGCCTGGACACCCACTGCACTGTCCCTGCAGTGGGGTCTGCCCAGAATGAGTGCTTTCCTTCCTGCCCCGCTCCTTCACCGACTGAATTCCTAAACTTCCCCTTCTTGAAACAACAGCTCAAATGCATCTCCTAGATTCAGTCCTGTTTGGTTTCCTCCCCACCCCTCTCGCCTGCACAGCATGGTGTGTCCTTCACCTGCAGAACTGATCATTTATAGAGACAGCTTCAGTAGGAGACAATGGAAGGTGAGCAACCTCAAGCATAGAGAATGTCTGCTTTTGATGCCCTCCAAGAAGCTGGCACATAGGAAGCACCTCACAACCCTGCTCGAGTAGAATCTAAGTGACACTGTGATTGTAAACACAGAGCAGCGGTGTGTCAGAGAGGAAAGGAGGAGAGTGAGGAAAGGAGGCAATATGGAGGTAAACAGGATGCCACCTTTCTGGCAAATGTTACAAAAAGCTGAATCGACAGCCAACTAGAAATTATGTTTATTGGAATATGGAATATGTTGGGTTTAAGGCAGCAACTCAGGTTACAGTCACTTCACCTACTTTTCTTTCATCAACCTAGTCAGTCCAGGCAAACTCTTAATGACCCTTCCTCTGCTAAAGACAGAGGAACATCATACAGCATTCAAATGATGTGAAATTCAAAATGCACTACAGAGTGTAGTTTATAAAATACTCTGCCTTTACGATTGATTCAATTACTTCTGGCAACAGGAGATTTTAGAAAAAGATGCATGTTCTGATACAATGAAAAGGAAACCCACTTACCAATACAGTAGCCGGTTGTCATCTTGATTTCAAAGAGTGCGATGCTGGATGTATTTCCATGTCCTAGCACACCTTCTATTAAAATCTGCACAACACATGGGGTAGAAGGGAGTTAGACTTTAAAACACCATGTGTCCATTTTTAGTATTTCATCTACTAGTCAGAAGCTGTTCAGCAATTCAAGGCAAAATGAGATTGTCTCAGTTCGTTGCTGTTGGATACTAATCCCATGATGGAGTTTACTGAAAGAAGGCAAGTGTGTGCGTGTGCATGTGTGTACACAAACTCATACACATATTCTCAGAACTCTGAGGTGAGCAAGGTATCCAGTAAGAGCTCATTTGTCTTCCAGTCAGTTGCCTTCCATTGTAACCCCAGCCACCACCCTCTCCCGCACCTGTGGGGACACCAGTTGGCTGCAGATGGAAAGGAGACTTAGGTCCCTGGGCAAATCCATTCTGAACATGGCCAGGAACTGAAGGCAGAGTCCTCAGAGGGGTAAAAAATATCCCTTGAGAGAGGAGGCAGGTATGGCAGTTTGACCAGTGGTGGGGGGATCTTTGTATGAATGGAAGAGGCTCAAAACTCAACTCAACTTGTAGTTTCTATATTGATGAAAATTTGATAATTTTACATGAAGAATAGAGATTTTTTTTTTTTTTGGCTTCAGTAGTATCTGACTCTGTGCAACCAGGCTCCTCTGTCCATGGCATTCTCCAGGCAAACATACTGGAGTGGGTTGCCGTGCTCTCCTCCCAGGGATGTTCCCAACCCAGGGATTGAACCCAGGTCTCCTGCATTGCAGGTGGATTCTTTATCATCAGAGCCACCAGGGAAGCCCCAAAGAATAGGGAGAAGCCTAAACATGTGTGTGACTGATTACAAGCACTGTTTACCTTGGGTCTTACTTCTGAAAATATTTGCCTTTCCTTATGTGATTTTAGTCCAATATTTTGCAGCTATTCTGGTAGGTATCAGGTGTGATATACTGTTGGGGGACACTTTATAATAGGGAACTCAGGCCTCCAGTGCTCCTTCCCTCAATCCGCCCTGCTGTCTGATGGGAGGACTATATGCAGATACGGAATGTAGAGTACTGTATTCCAAAGCTTGTTGAGGAAGAAGAGATATGGGATAAGGAATTGAAAAGAGGACTAGAAATGGAGAAAGTTTTCTGGAAGCCTCTGCTTTGTCCCTCATGACAGGTTTTCACTAAATGTCATACTTCATGGCCAACTGAGTCCAGGCTTCATCCTCCTTCCTGCTCCAATCTACATCCAACTTTCTGTTACATTCTCTACCTTACTTTCCCAATACTTTTGATGGAACAACTTTCATCTCTGAAATCAGAACATGTCCTTTAAGTATCGTTCCTCTTTCAATGTATTTTCATTTTGTTTTTATCATAGTTACTGTTTTGTTAAAAATTATAGCAAAGGAAGCATTAGGAAGACAACACAAACATAAACACCCAACTTAGGAGAATGAAACAAAATTATAAGAAATGAGAATACTCCCTAAAGCCCATTGGAAAGTAAATTTTCATTGAAGAGGTTGGTTTAAGCCCCATTTAGATTCTTACACAAATCCCATTTAAATAGAAAACAAATCTGGAAAGAAACTCTTCTAAGGAGTAAACAATATTAATTTCCATTACTGATGTTTTTCTGTGATGCAGCTCCTTCAAAATGTCACATCCTAACACAGGAGAAAACTAACTGCAATGAATGGCAGAAGTCTTCATACGATCTCAGAAGAGTATAATGTCAAACAATAAGCCTGCTTCTAGATTTTGTCTACCTTGAATTTTTTGGAAGTATTTTGCAAATCCAAGCTGGCTATGAGCCAGCTGTCTGAAGGGTTCTTGGCTGACCAAAGCAAACGATCAAAGCTTTCATCTTCAAATCTCATGTAGAGGTTCAGCCAGCTGGGATCTGATGGAGACCCTGAAGTTGTGGCTATCTGGTAGACCAATCGGAGGCAGCTCCATTCTTCAGCCTGCAGATCAGGACTCAGCAGCACGGCTTTCTCCCCTTGCTTGGCAAAGGAGGTGTCCACATAAATATAATGGCCTAGAAGAGAAGGGGACCCAGGGAAGAAATCAATCTTTTGTTTGTGACTCAGGAAAATGCACAACTGCAGTCCAATAAACCTGAGGGCAGACACAGCCAGCGCATGCATTATGTGGCCCCACTAAATGTTGTCTGAACACTGGATCTCTGCTTCTGGTGAGAAATCAGAAGGTCTGGTGACATGGAGGCTACTTTCACACAACTACTTTCACACACCTGTAGCAGCCCGGAGCTCAGTAGTGCTACCTCTTCAGAGCTGGTGTGTGGGCTCTATTTGCCATTATCCCCACCTCTCCCTATCACCTCCTGACCTTCAAGCAAAACTAGTACCTACCATCACCTTATAACAGGCCCATCTAGCACCCTGCTTTCATCTCCCTGGCTCCCATAGGCATATGAGTTTGAGAACCCAGGCTAAGGAGCTTCCGAATCTGGAGGAGCAGTATTCCTCTACTGGAGTCAGAATACCTTGGTGGGTTCCTTCCCCTTCCATCGATCCCCTCGTACCTAATGATTCAATCTGTATTTAATGTGCCTCATTATATTAAATTGATTTGGTTACTTCAAAGGTGGGGCTCAGGCAGAAAAAAATTTATCGCAAGCTAATTTTTAATTAGTCTAGAACTCTCCTTCTCTGAGTCAGGAAGATCCCTTGCAAAAGGGAATAGCTATCCATTCTGGTATTCTTGCCTGGAGAATTCCATGGACAGAGGAGCCTGGTGGGCTATAGTCCATGGGGTCAAAACTGAGTGACTGAAACTTTCACTTTCCTCCTGCTCTAGACTCTTCCTCAATTGAATCTTCTAGTTCTGATAGCTAAATGAAAAAGCACACATAAAACATGTAAGGCAAGGCTTGGAAATCAGCAGAAGCACTGATTACCCCCACCTCCACCCCCTGCCCCCTTCCTCGCCCTCTCGTCCCTTCCCTTCCCTTCTGTCTTCTCCTTCCTTTCCCTCCCATCCCCTTCACCCCTCCTCTTCTCCTTTCCTTCTCTTCACTCCTCCCCTCTGCTCCCTCTCTCCTCATTCTCCTGATATTGTCAAGGGCTCCACTGGCTCCACTAGGATGTAAAATAGCATTTCTATGAACAAAAAAGGAGGGTGGAACCAAGAACTCTCACTTGAGTTTTCCCAATCTAACTCTGGCCATTGGCTTCCTGTAGCAATGATCTGATCTGCTGGTGGGTCTTGAGGACCCTCTGCCCTTCTAACCTGCACCCTCACGTTTGTTCAGAGGTTCCCACATTCATGGCCAGCATCTAACATGCAGTCTTGTATACGTGACCACCCACCTCACCCCTTGCATTTGGGACTCCCCAACACTAAATTCTTACTGGAAAGGCCCTAAAAGGCCTCTTTGCTTTTCATGATGTTCTTCAGCCCCTTCTCCCACACTTGCTTTCCCAAATCTGATCCCAGCCCAAATCCTGTGGTGAGTGCGGACAGGCTAGTGGTAGCTCAGTGGACGGCCAGCCTCACAGTCAGGACACAGTTAGGGCATTATCTTCAAGGAGCCTCACTTGCCTGCAAAAGCTTTCAAGATCAAGATCTATCTCCAGCTGGCAGTCTTCTCAACATAGCAACCACCCACTAGGTGCAAATAGCAACTACTTGTAGGTGCCAACCCAGGCACTCTATGAATAAATCTGATCCTTGCAGTAATCACCAGCAATACCACTACCTCCTACATACAGCAAACACTCATTATGAACCAGGTGCTGCTCTAAGTGCTTCATATATATTTACTAGCTGCGGGGCCTGTTGGGTTTTGAAGCACTACCTAAGCTGGGGTTCGTACTGTTGCTTCATTGTGACATGAAAGAATGTATAAACACATCCTCCTTGTCCCACTCTGCCACTGCCATAAAGGAAAGGATTCTAAAAAGACTAGTAGTGGGATAGGGCAGGGATGGGAATTGAGGGAGATCCTGAGAGCACTTCAAACCTTTCCCGAGGAAGTAGAGAATTGAAACACGGGGTATAAAAGAGGGAAGAAACAAAGAAAGTCCGTGCTGTGTCCTGTGACTGTTTATATCGCCTGCCAACTTGGCTGCCGAACAAGGCCCACTTCTCCCTGGATACTTGCCCAACTTCTCTCCCTCCTGCCTTTCCCCTTCTAGAAGGGAAACAACTCACAGCAGGGGCTCTCAAACTTGAGCTAAGTCACTTGGAGGGCTTGTTCAAACCCAGTGGCTTCCTGGACCCACTCCTTGAGTTTCCAGTCCAAGTAGGTCTGGGGTGAAGCTGTACTTCTGACAGACCACATTTCTGAAAAGTTCCAGAGAGTGCTGATGCTGCTGGTCTGGGGATCACAACATAAGAACCGCTGATTTACATATTGGACAGAGAAATAGGACTCACTCTCAGGACACTGCTAATCTATCAAAGAAAGCATGCAAAGGAGGGAGGAAACAGTTTTACTTGAAGGTAAAATTCAGACATATGTACATGTGTATTATAGGATGCTGAATGAGTACATCTACTGGTGACTATCTTGACTTTTCAGTGAATGCCATAAAAAATCTTTCGCGACATAACCTTTTATCAGGTCAGATTTTATTATAAGCATACGCTAATACTCTTCTGCTAAAAACCTTTGAAAGCACACAGTATATAAAATGTATTATTTTAAACACCCTGATATTATAAGAAACCTAATGCTATTTATTGATTTTGACATCTTGACCATAAATATTAGCTATTTAAATCATAGGATTTTACATGTAAATTACAGACCTCAAATCACTCTTAGGTCATGCTGTGTGGATATGTGAATTAGCTGTATTACAATCCATCCAAAGATTTATCCACCCAAGTGATTTTGTAGCCCCTCAGTAGAATAATGTATTTTCCTAGATCAAATAATTAGTCCAATTGCTAACTACCTCCACTACCGCTGTCAATCTCAAGTCAGATTTTCTTAATTAATTGTATGCCTAGCTTGGATATAGCCTCAGAATCCTTTTAAATATAGTGTTCCATATAACTGCTACCAATCAATCTGATTTGGGATCTAAGCTGGAACATCCCTGCTTGGGGTCATATTATATCTTGCAGTCATATTAGAGCTAAGTTGAACCAGAAGGAATGTGGCACATTATGAAGACATTTTAGAAAATTAAGAAAGAATGAGGAAGATACTGATATCAGGATGGTGCCTTTCCATGGACTGCCACTAATAAAACTGCCATTCTAGAACAAATTGATAATGGTTTTGGTGAGTTTCTTACTTTATTAAAAACAATCTTTTCAATAAACAAATGGGGCCTAATGGAACTTACAAGCTTTTGCACAGCAAAGGAAATGATAAACAAAACAAAAAGACAACCCATAGAATGAGAGAAAGTATTTGTAAACAATGCACTGGAACAAGGGCTTAATTTCCAAAATATACAAACAGCTCATACAACTCAACAACAACAAACAAACAACCCAATCGAAAAATGGGCAGAAGACCTAAATAGACATTTCTCCAAAGAAGACATATAGACAGCCAATAGGCACATGAACAGGTGCTCAACATTACTAATTATTAGAGAAATGGAAATCAAAACTACAATGAGGTACCACGTCGCACCAATGAGAGACATTACTAAAATGTCTACAAATAACTAATGCTAGAGAGGGTGTGGAGGGAATGGAATGTTCCTACACTGTTGGTGGGAATGTAAGTTGGTGCAGCCACTATGGAAAACAGCATGAAGAGTCCTCAAAAAAAAAAAAAAAAAAACCAAAAACAGAATTACCAATATGATCCAGAAATCCCACTCCAGGTCATATATCTAGACAAAACTATAATTCAAAAAGATACATGTGCCCTTATATTCATGGCAGCAATATTCACAATAGCCAAGACATGGAATTAACCTAAATGTCCATCAGCAGATGAATGTATAAAAAAGGTGTGGTACATATATACAATGGAAATATTACTCAGCCATAAAAAGAATGAAATAATGCCATTTGCAGAAACATGGATGTAACTAGCTGTGATCGTACTAAGTGAAGTAAGTCGGAAAGAGAAAGACAAATACCATATGCTATCACTTACATGTGGTGATATGGTAAATATTTTAAAATATGGTAAATATTTGGTAAAAATATGGTAAATATTTTTTCCCATTCATAGGTTTTCATTTCACTTTCTTAATGGTATTCCTTGAAGTGCACACTTTTTCATTTTGATGAAGTCCAGTTTTCTATTTTTTCTTTGTGTGTGCTTTTGGTGTCATGACTAGGAAGTCATTGTCTAATTTAAGGTCATGAAGGGTTTGCAACTCTTTTCTTCTAAGAGTTTTATAGTTTTAGCTCTTTAGGTCTTTGATCTATTTTGAGTTGAGTTTTGCTCATCGAATTGTCTTGGCACTTGTGCTGAAAATCAATTGAGCATAGATATAGAGGTTTATTTCTGAGCTCTCAATTCTATTACATGGATTTACATCTATCCTTCTGCTACTACCACATAGTCTTGCTTACTATAGCTTCGTGGTAGTTTTGAAACTGAGAATTGTGAGCTTTCTGAGTTTATTCTTCTTTTTCAAGACTATTCTGAGTATTCTGGGTCCCTTGCATTTCCATGTGCATCTAAAGATCAGGATAGGAATAGAGCAAGTTAAAATACACACACGTTTCAGTGTCCTTGCTGATATTCAGTTTTTCTTGAATAAATGCTCCCAAATATTGCAAGTCTTTGGTTAATTTCAAGTTCTTAAAAAGCTGATTTTGACAATTGTTGCCAGTGCTTCCATCGCTTTTGTGGGGAAAGGATTTTCTGAAGCCCTTACTCTACCATTCCTAAAGACACCACTCCCTTTCCCAACTCTTTCAACCATTGGAAGAGAAACAAGTAAGAAAAAGGCAAAGGATGGCAGAAATCACATGTGGACAGGGCTGTTGATTGTGACACATGGGGCAAAGGGTCTGGGGGAGATTTAGTAGCCACAGAGTTGAAAACATGATGATAGGAAGAGAAGGAAGGATCTTTTTCAAATACAGCTACTTAGGTAATTTGATCTAATTTATGAGACAGTTATTGGAAATGATAAAATCTTTATAAGGGGTCAGAAGAGGGCCATAAATTTCCAAATAGATTCTTAAAAAGTAGGATGGCAATCAAAACCAGTAATTAAACTATCTTGCCAAAATGGTTAGGCTCCATATGCCTCAAGGGTCTGAATGTGTCCTGTAGTCACATGCAGCATTTAGAAAACAAAAGAAAAGGCTTCTCTGTTTCAGTGAAGGCAGGCTAAAGAACTGACTTTGAGGTTATGCCCCAAAGCTAGACATATCTGCATGGTTTGAGTTCAATGGTTTGAGTTAATGACTTCTAACAGCCAAGGCACAGTGTGATGGGTCTAAATCCCAGGCAATCACTATGGGAGACTTCTTGGTGACCCTTGCAGTTCTTTTTGCTAATGAATATGCTGTCATTCAGATGTAAAGATCATGTTGGGGTGATCATATGGGGATCCCACCCAGGATTTGCATAACTTTGGCTTAAAATTTCATCATGCATATGCTAACTGTATCATCAATTTCTTTGTCTACAAAATGGGAATAATAAACAGGGAAGTCCTATTACATACACATTCAATATTTGAGAAATCACTCAATGTACTTAGGAAAAGACAAACCAACAACAAAAAAATCCAATCACTGCAATACATACTTACTTGTATGAAATAAGTTTTTTATATAAATACCCACTAAGTGGAACTTATGTATTTCAATACAAAAAGGAAAATCAGCTGTGTTGTACATAAAATGGTAATAATACACAGAAAATCATGTATACTACATTCCATCTGTAATTTAAGGAATATTCAAGGGCAATTTTGATGGTGTTCCGTTTTCATTTTTCATGTTGACTTTAGAATACAAAGCTCAGGTGAGAAATGACTTCATATCTACAGAGTTGTGAGAACCTGATGAAAATGGCATATATAAAAATGCTTTGTAAATTATAATGTTAATTGTTAATTATTTCTCTTATTATCAGGGGAGGAGTCCTTTAGTTGTTCCAGAGATAGAAATTTCTATTGTCTTCTTATTTCTGTTATGGTTCAGAGATGCTATTTATTCAGGTAACAGACCAACAGCACATTCACAGTGCTGATATGAGAACAATCTTCATTCGTTTCATCTTAATTGACTCTTTGGTGCTGAAATCTATACCTTTGTCCTCTTGAGTACTGGGGTTCTTCTGGCTGCCCATCCTTAGCAGTTCCCTTCCTCGCAGCTAAGACCCCCCCTTGCTCCCACCCAGGCTTAACCACCATCTGAAGTACTGATAAAATTCAATATATTTACCCCAGTATGATTCTGGCTGAAACCTCTGGTGACCCAGGTTTGATAATGATGCCTACTTCTCTATTTTTTTAGCTCTCAGCATCTTGCATGTCTAGGGCAAGGACACTGCCTTCTTTTTGGCAGCTTCCTTCCCAGGGCTGAAGTCCAGTCCCTGACCTAAGGCAAGGATCTTCTTGCCAGATTTCCTGAATGCCTTACTGCCTGCCCATCTGGACTGGGCCCTGTCTGTGGAAACAGAGTGCTTAAAACTTGGTGGTCATCACCCCAGCCAGATGTTGGTTGAAATCCCAATTATACTACTTAGAAATCATGTCACTTTCAGCCAGTCGCATTTGCTGTCTGAGACACTTTCTTCACTGGTAAAATGAGGATGCTAAAATACTGACTTTGCAGTTTTACAAAAGATTATATAAGATAAGTAAAGCTCTTAGCACAGTGCCCAAGGGCACGTGATAAGTGTTTAATAAATGTTAAGTCTTATTTTTCCAAATGTTTGACCAGCACGATTTTCCTGATGGCTAGCCCATCTCATCATCTCAAATTGGCCCTCCTTGATATTAACTGCTACTAGCTCTGCCTGCTGCCCTTTGTCTTGCCCTTCTGACGTCGGTTTCTGCCCACTCTTTCAAAGATCTGTATGCATCTGTATTCATTCTCCCTAGTGCCTGCTCTACTCCTCTGGGCACAACTTTTTCTATGTCCCAGCCCCTCCCAGTCTGTCCTGTCCTATTGCTGAACTATGCTATCTGCTGACAATCAACTTTACCCTCCACTAGCTGATCAAAACAGCCTGGACAATAATACATGCAAAGCATCTGGCAGATGCTCATGAAGTGTTTTGCAAAGAACCCGATTCCTATCATGGAAAGAGGAGGCTTCCAAATAATTGCATCCTCAATTATGTATGAGCCATCAGTTTACATTTTGAAGGAATCTTGCTTTCTTTGCACATCAAAGACTTTTCAAAAATTAAAAAGTATAGAAAATGCAATGGGCATAGGGGTTCCCAAAAACAGCTGATTGTGCTATTAGAAAATAAATGTCATAGCATTCACCAAATGTAGAAATCTGTATTAAATAGTTGTTAATCAATCAGATTGATGATAATTTATAAATGTACTGGTTACCTCTGGCAGAAGAATGTTTGTTTTGAAAATATCTAAGAAAAATTGCAAATTTCTATGACTACATAAAAATAGTCTTATCCTCTGTTTGAAGTTTCCAATTTTACTATTATCCTCTAGTTTATTTAGTAAATCACTATATGGATATAATTTTGATCATATGAAAATGAAGACAGCTTTCAAGAATTCATCTTAAATCATCTGTTAACAATCAAAGATTCAAAGGGAACTAATACTCATTGAGCTGTAGGCATTAGGTTCTCAACATGAGAGAGATTCTTCTCTCTTAATCCTGATGAATGATCCTGCCACATGGGAGTTACCACTTTACAGGGGAGGAAACAGATACTCACAAAGGCTAATTGAGCAGTCCAAGGTCACAGCTAGTAAATGAAGGTTTGGCTCCAAGTCTACTTAATTTCCTCAGCTCCATACTGTTTCCAAATACTTTCTTGTATGCTCTATTAATTTATCTATTTAGAATTGTATCAATCTTCCTATGGCAGGAGAGCAAAGTTTCCCTCCTTTTCCTTACTCCGAGATCCTGAAGGTGTGGATGCTTTTATATGGAAGCCTGTATAGGCAGAAGAAGGGGATAACAGAGGATGAGACGGTTGGATGGCATCCCCAACTCGATGGACATAAATTTGAGCAAGGTCTGGTAGTTGGTGATAGACCGTGAGGCCTGGTGTACTGCAGTCCATGGGGTCACAAAGAATTGGACACAACTGAAGTGAACTGAACTGAACTGACAGGATTTTCTGCACATACTGTTCCTGTCGATAACACAACAAGCAGATTAACTTTTCTATCACATTGCCTCACATCTGAAAGAGTTATAAATACATAGTTTTCTAAAATTTCTAAAACTGGGGTATGCCTTGTACTTGATCCACAGTAGGGCACCTTTCCCCTACCAAAAGGATGTTAACAAGTCAATGGTTAGAATTAATGCATACAGAGTAAGTTTTTGCATCCATACTTTGGTTAGTGATGGTGGACAGAGACCTCACTGTCTTGGGCTCAGAGAATCCTAGGCCATCCCAGCAAGTACTGCTGGGAAGTGGGGAATGGGGCAACATGGAAATGAAGAGTTTTCAAGTCACTCAGAATGAGGGCAGTACTGACAGATCAGAGAACTATAAGTACAAGAACAGCCCAGAATTTCAACCCAGTGTCTTAACAAGTATTTACTAACTTGCATGAAGCAGAAGGCACTGCATGTGCTTCTCATGGGTAGTCCGTTTCCAGACTGGATTTGGACCCCTACATGCCAGACACCAGGGTGCTCTGTGCTGTCCAACATAAAACAAATCCCCCAGATTCCCAGGCTCCCAGCAGGGTTAGAAAGAATCTCTCTACAGAGTTTTGCAAGGCACATCTGCTTTCAGTAAATGTTTTGATGGGAATGGCTTCTTTTCTTCCTTCTTTTTTGCCATATGAGGTCCTTGATAATGACAGTTTCAAGAAATTTCTCATTCTCATTCAATAAAACTGAATGAACCCCCTGGATTTTGGTTAGCTTCCATGGATAAAGAGATGAATGAGATTTAAGAAATATGAGCTTAAATCTAAATCCCCCCAGAAATCAGTATACCGAGGGTGGTTGATGGGTAGCACAACTTCATAGGCAGGACCCGCTTCTGAAATGCAATGGAGAGAATAACTGAGAAGTGAGTGCATTTACAGTTCTGTTTTGGTTCCAAGGAGTAAGAAACCCCTCCCAGAATGAAACCTTTCATAGTGCAGTGAAGAGGCTCTCAAGCCGAGGAACATTTCAAATATCACCTTGCTTAAGGAAAAAGGAAAGCCTGCATTTAAAGAGCAGCATAAAACTGCCACAAACAGGCTTCAGTGACATCCTAGCACACAGGGCTGGGGCAGGGCGATCCCTATTCCTTGATGTGGAAACTGACTTTTCAGTTTTCCCAGTATTCGTGTATAAACAAGAATTTGCTCCTCTCACCAAGGGAGCCAAAGCAATGTTTTTTGACTTCAAACTTTTGTAGCAACTTAACATGTGGGGCTGGAAGGAACCCTTTTGTGCAACAGTGGCCATGCAAGGCTTTTTCACTGATGTCACTTTGGATTAAAATTAAAGAAAACTGTGAGGCCCAGAACAGACCCACTGAACTGTATCACTATCAGTCCTGTCTGTGCTGGTCATGGGAGAAGGCCAGTGGAGGGGGCAGTTAGGATCCCACTTTGTCCTTTAACTTACTCAGCAACTTCTCCCACTTGGCTTTCGGAAAGGAAGGGGAATTTCCACAGGAAGCTTGTGGCTCTTTTTTCAAAGTGGCCCTTAATAAAATCACCCTGGGGCAGCATTAACCTCTGGACCCTCCCTCCATCTTAAAGCACTTTCTCCCTCTAAATTCCTTGATACCTGCTGCAGTAGTTCTGCTCCTGCCTCTACTTCTGTGTCCTTTCTGTGGGATCATCTAGCTTTGTCTGATCTTCAGAGTTTGTACTTCTCCAGGTCTGGGTCTGGTTTCTCTGCTCTGAGGAGTCTTCCTCACTGGGGCAGGAACTGATAATTGCCCACCCAATATCCATTCTCTCCTTCTTCCTCTCTAGAGAACCAAACTTTGTGATGGGGCTGCCAATGTGCCCAGCCACGACACTGCTGTTGCCATTCACCCTTGAGAGGAGAGGTGGCCAATGACAGTTTTAGATGGAGATGTAAGAGAAAGTTGTCAGGTGGGGCTTCTGATAGAACTCCTTAAAGAGGGGCTCAGTCAGCTGACCTGTCCCTTTTGCCCTCCTTTCTTACTTCTTCTTCCTGTCTGAAGTGTGGGTGCAAAGGGCTGGAGTTGCAGTGGCCATCACAAAACCAGGAGGTGCAGAGGTAACCAACTCATCCCAGGTAGCCTGGGAAATTCCTGGTTTTCAAATGGAAAGTCTCATGTCCCGGGAACCCCTTCAATCCCAGGCAAACCAACACAGTTGGTCACCCTGGCAGGTGGCCCTGAGGATGGAAGCCATTGTAGTGGGCAGGGCAGAAACCCAGAATGAGCTGGATTACTACTCATGCTGTGGAGTCTTATAACCAGTTTAACTTCCTACCTCTGCACTGTTCATTATGAAAGAGAAAAACAGATTCCAGTTTTAACCACTGTTATCTTTGTTTTTTGTTACAGGCTTCCAAACTACCTGATTCACCACACCCTATAGAGTAATTTTTAGACAAGTGTTTCCCAAGTCTAGTTCACCAACTGGATCCCTTATTAACCTCCAGACCCATGCATCTACCTTCCTGTTGGTGTCTCCATTTGTACAAGTCATAAACACAAATGCCTCTCTTCCCTCAAAACCCTGCTCTTCTGTGTTCCAAATTTAAGTGAATGGAGCTCTGACTATCCGATGACCTGACTATAGATGACTATTGATATCAGACTATCCAATATCAAGAAATCTTAATATTTTCATTGATTCCTTCACCTCCTTCCTTCTCCAAATTGTATGGATCTTGATGACTTAATTTCCTAAATTTCTCTCAAAGCCATCCATTCCACCAAGTTCCCTCCACTGCTTCAGTTTAGACCCATCTTTTATCTAGACTGTTGCAAGAGATTCCCAATAGGTTTCCATGCTTCAGTCAATCTTGCCCCACTAGAATCTGATCTCCACACTGTGTCCAGAGTGTTACTTCCACTGTGCTAAACTGATCATATTATTTTCTGGCCTAAAACACTTGAGGGGTTCCCCACTGACCTTGATTTACAAGGCCCTGTTTTTCTAACCCTCATATTTAGCTACTACACTCTTTTCACAGTCTACACAGCAGACACAAAATTTCTTCTAGTTCCTCTATGCTAAGTTATCACATACTTTCTTGTTTCCAGGCCTCACATGCTTCTCCTTTACTCGGTATGCCTTCCTTCACATGTTTCACTCCACCACCTCCTGCCTCCTTTCCTAGGTCGCTACTAGGTGTCATTAAGGTCTTAACAGAGTCAAAAAGTATAGTTGTACAATGTATCACTTAGACAACTGTACACAGTGGTCCTGTTAAATACTTCCTTTGCCAGTAGTCTTTGCTAACTTCCACCTCCAAACTTGTTTAACTGTCTCTTCTAAGTCTGTTTTACTATCAGTATTATAACTTTTATTCTTAATTTTCTGATCACTTGTCGATATTCCTCGCTAGGCTTTAAGCATCTAAGGACATATATCACATCTACCTGGCTCCCAGTAGCTACTTTTTATATTTGAAAATAAGGTAAACTCCTTCCCACATTTAGTTATGTTTACACATCAAGGACACCTTAAGACTCGTTTTTATTATGGAGGTTTCTCATTAGTTTTGGATTTCATAAATGACTCAGTTTACTATTGTTCTGGAAGCTGTGACATTTAATGAGAGTTGTAACTTTCCTGGAAACTCACAGGACACAATATTTTCACATATACTTCCACTGTTAACACTTTCTGAAACACAATTGTCATTATGTCAAGGTATACAAAGGATTGTTAAAATGCATAATCCTTTGCCTTTCTGGAATGCAGAGTTTAGGAGACACATTCAGGAAATGTTTCAGTGTGTACATTTCTAGATTAAAGAGAGCTATAGTTTTATTAGCTTCACATTTCAAGGAGTTCCATAAGTGCAGGGGTCAGCGATACATCAGGAAGTGATGAGGTCAGCATTGCTCAGATGTCTTGAATGCCATTTTGGTTTCCCGTGACAACAGGGAAATTATTCTTATACCCTGACTAACACTGCAAAAGTAGTCTTAAAAGATTACAGAGCATTAAGCCTAGCAAAAAGAAAACAAATGCCAGGAGGCAATATCCAGTGTAAACAGTACACCAACATTTGAAACCACTACCGCAGATTTCACTTCACTGTTTTTCACAGGGTCTGGGAAGGGCATAGCTTTGAACCCTGTTGGCCCCAGTGGCAGTTTTAAAAGAAAAGTTTACCTTAGCAACTACCAATGCAAAACCAAGTGATAAGTCCACAGTGAAAGGTCATGGGGTATTTGGAAAGGGAGCTACACTTTACATACTATTTAACAAAGTATGAAAATTAAAAAAAAAAAAAATGGCTGCATCACCAGATAGTGTTTATTCTACCAAAGACCAGTTCTCAGAACATATTTTCTACTACATGAACTTCCAGGTGGGGAAGATATTTCCTGGAAACTTGGAAGTGCCCCTCTATTTAAGATAAAGAAGGCAGAGGGTGATGACATCGGGGGATGGTTATGCTTAGGTAACTGAATTCTCTCTTCAGTTTCCCTGGGTGTACCTGGAGGGAAACAAGTACTGTTCTTCCATGGAATATGCATTCATTTACAAGGAAATTTTCCTTTTTTGACTTAAAAGAGACCCTAACTCTCTATCTTACCAGTTTTGTTAATAACACCACCGAGAGCACAGCTGAATATCTTTGCTTATGCATTATGCAAGGCACTTCTGACAAACAAAAGGAGTTATACACATTTCAGCTTCACTGAAACTGAAACTGAAGTCGCTCAGTCGTGTCCGACTCTTTGCAATCCCATGGACTGTAGCCTACCAGGCTCCACAGCCCATGGAATTTTCCATGCAAGAGTACCGGAGTGGGCTGCCATTTTCTTCTCCAGGTGATCTTCTCAACCCAGGGATCCAACCCGGGTCTCCTGCACTGCAGGCAAACGCTTTACCGCTTCATTCAAATCAGAATAAAGTAGGAGTGACTATGAAGATTTCACCATGGTACAGATAAATAAATCTGAATTTAAACAAACATTTATACACATATATATATGTGTGTATATAGATATATACATATATTACATTTATTTGCAAATTCTCATTTCAAATTCTGCATTTTATGCCTATTATACAGTATGCAAGCTAGTTCAACTTGAAAATTTATCTAGAGAGGTAAACACATTTATTTTGTTGCCTTACAAAGAAGATATAGCTTTCAACGGTGTGAGCATAATAATAGAAAGAGGAGTTTAGATAGAAGTAAACCCCATAATATCTGTAAAATGACTGATCCAGATTTGTGGCTTCTTCTGGGTTTTCTATCATAACTGAACACAGATGTCTGTCTATTAACAGATCAAAGAAAAGAGGCTGTGACTGCCAGGTGGATTCAATAGTTTTATGCAGTTATTTGCATCAGGGCAACTTTGCCTCCCAATCAACCTCCTTTCCAGGAGCTCTGAAGCTTACTCTCAGGACCAGATTTAGATGGTCTTGAATCTCCCCAGTAGGGCAGTCTAAGAACATCACTGGACTGCCCACTCCAAGCTGGACTCTTGCTTCTCTCATGTCTGTTTTATCCAAATCACTAGGTGTTGGGTCTAGTACATGCACTCACTCTCTACATGTCTATGTAGGCAACCACATTCGTATTGGCTGAGAAGTCCTCATTTGCCAAATCGTCTCTATTGAGTTTGAGGGCCATCATGCTCTATACTCCTTCTAAGTCAGGCATTCTTAACTGTGGTACATCTTGAAATCACTGAAGGAGGCCTTGGTCTGCAGTGCAGACTTGATTGACATCAGTCCACATCCTCAGGAATCCCTCCAGACTAGATGAATGGGCCTGGTTGGTCACCCTACTAAAGGTAGAGTTTTCAGAATCCCTCCCCAGGTGATCTAAAGTCAAGCCAGGCTTGAGAGAAACACTCATCTTACCTATCAACCTCCTTTTTTGGGCCTACCATGGCTGAATCTCGGCCAGCCCATGCATTCAAAGAAGGCAGGATCTAGGTCTGTTTCTTCATTCCTTTCCTTCTAACACTTGCCATATACTGGGTGTTCAACAAATATATGCTAACTGAATTAAGCCGTACACTATGTCACTCAACTTAGGATAAAGGTGGTTTAAAATAAAGGCAAAAATTTTAAGTCCCAAAACAATAATAAAGTCCCTGTTAATGTATTTTAGAAATCTTTCTTGCACCTAATGAATAGCCTGTTTCTGGCTCCCACTAGGATAAATGAAATGTATAACTAAAGGCCTATGGCTTATAAGAAATCACAGCAAAACTGGCAGAAAACAAGACACTGAGTTTCAATAAGTTGTCTACCATGGAGACTAGGGTTTTGATAACAATAACATAGAAAGCAGCTGTGTTCATTCTTGATAATTTTAGAACACTTAGTTATTCAACAAGCACTGGGGCATATTTAATCGTCAAAACAACCCCATGATAAAGCTGGAGAGTTGTTATCCTTCATTTCACAGCTCACAAAAGGCAGGCTCAGAGAATACATGGAAATTGATGAGCATCTGGGTTCTGGATCCCACTCAAACTGCCAGATTAAGCAATTAAAACTACTTATTGTGTCCCCAATTCTGCAGGGGACATACTTATGCTAAAAAAAATTACCTTTTTATTTGAAATTCAGATTGAACTGGATTTCCTCTATTTACTAGTAACCCTAGGCTACAGGTCAATTTTTTTTTTTTTCTGTGAAAATAGAATATTTGATTGGAGGGTCATATGGACCTTCTCAGATAAAAGGGCTCAACTGTGGCTCTTTCCTCTCCCATTCTGACTGCTCTGGTATTAGGCCTTCCTGAAGGTTCCGTGCCTGCTGGCCTGAGATGTGTGCCTTACTCCAGTGCAGCAGGGAGCCAGACCAGGCAAAAAGGACACGAACAATGACTCAGGACTCCAGGGCCACACTCTCCCTGTGGACTCAACGCTTGATTATTATTTGAATAGGTGATACTGAATGGTATAAAACTTGAAGATATAAGATAGTGAAGGGAATCCTCTTTCTCACTCTCAGTTTCTGGGACATCCTTCCAAAGACTTTATTAATATATTAATACCTGTATGTATATTTAAACATAGCTTTTTGAGTTCTTATACAAATGGTTAACAAAAATATTCCTCTAACATGCTTTTTTTTTGTACTTGATAGATCTTGAAGATGATTATATTATTAATATCTATCAATCTATCTCTATGTATCTAAAGCTGCCTCATATTTTTAAACTGTTTTACAGCTTTCCACTGTATGTGCGTGTGTGCTAAGTCACTTCAGTTCAGTCCAACTCTTTGCAACCCTATGAGGTATAGCCCACCAGGCTCTTCTGTCTGTGGGATTCTCCAGGCAAAAATACTGGAATGGGTTGCCATGTCCTCCTCCCAGGGATCTTCCCAACCCAGGGATCAAACCACTTCTCTTCTGCCTCCTCCATTGGCAGGTGGGTTCTTTACCACTAGAGTCATCTGGGATTCCATTGTATAGCTATGCCATTAATTTAATTATTGGTGCCCTAGTGGTGTACATTCACAAACCTCCAATCTTTAGCTATTAAAGCATAGTGGCAAGAAATCTCCTTGAACCTATGGCTAATGCACATTTCTAAGTATAGCCCCTGGGAGAAAATCCTAGCAAGGGAATTGCTAAATAAAAGGGAAAATGCACTTATACTTGATTTACATAATACCTAATTTTCCTTCTTGAAGTAGAAGTTGGTGCTTCCAGCCACAATAAGTGAGAGTATTTTTCCTGTCCTCATTAATCAAGTGTGTATTACTGAACTTTTTGATATTTATCTCTTATAGAAAAAAATAGGATAGAATTCTAGTTGTAATTTGAACTTTTCTCACTATGAATGAAGTTGAACATATTTTTACATGCTTTAAAACCGTTGATATTTCCTTTTTCTATTGTCCTTGGCCCATTTTTAGTTTTTCATCATTAATTTACAGAAATTCTTCACATATTAAGGCCATTAACCTGATACCTGTCATATGCATTGCAATGCTTCCCAGTTTACCATTTGTCCCTTGATTTATGACTTTTGTTTACAAAGAAATTAATGAGTTTTCAAACATCTTATATTCAAGGGAGCATAAGATATATCACGGAGAAGGCAATGGCACCCCACTCTAGTACTCTTGCCTGGAAAATCACATGGACGGAGGAGCCTGGTAGGCTGCAGTCCATGGGGTTGCTAAGAGTCAGACACGACTGAGCGACTTCACTTTCACTTTTCACTTTCATGCATTGGAGAAGGAAATGGCAACCCACTCCAGTGTTCTTGCCTGGAGAATCCCAGGGACAGGGGAGCCTGGTGGGCTGCCATCAGTGGGGTCACACAGAGTCGGACATGACTGAAGCGACTTAGCAGCAGCAGCAGCAAGATATATCAAGGTTAGGAAAAGATTTTCAATGGCACATGATATTACACCAGATCTATGATTGCTACCATTTCCAGGAGGGATAATTATGGGTCAAGCCTTGGGCTGATCACTCAAACGCTTATCTCTTTACCTCATAAGAGCAGCCCTATGAGGAAGGCACAATCAAGTCATTGTACAAACGGTCCCTAAGATTTATTTTGGACCTAGAGGTAGACTGAGGAAAAGTTATTAGAACCATGCGGGAGTTTGTCTTTGGTATCATCCCAAGGATTTCATCAATCTTCTTCCTTCACCATGGGATTTCATTCTTCTCTCTCCCTCCACCATCCCCACTCCTCTCCTGACACCTCCTGTGTACACTCTGAGGAACTGCCTATTTATAATTCCCTGGGTTTTCCTGCCAGCTCTCAGCTGTTTCCTACTAGGGTATGAACTATATGGTAATCTAAAACATGTAGAGCAGGGAGACAATTTTTTGAGATGTAAAAAAATTCATATATATATATATATATATATATATATAGAGAGAGAGAGAGAGAGAGAGAGCTATAATTATGAATTGATAGGATAGAGCGCAGAGAGTTATCACAGAGTCAGACAAGTAGGAAGCTTCATATTCTGTCTGCTCACATGTCCAGCCCTGCCTAGGCTGTAAAAAGCTTCAGAAAGCCCCTCCTGAATCTGAAGCAGTGAATTTTAGAGAAAAGTCTGCAAGGAGTTGAAGTCAGAAGATATAAGGTTCTGTCCTGGTTTTACTTTTCGATCAACCATGAATTCTGAAGAGAAAGTGTGGCTAGCGGAAAGGAGCATGGTTTTAGAATCAGCTCGTTCCTATTTAAATAACAACTCAGCCGACAACTTCCTGACTTCAGGAAAGTTAATTAATCTCCTCCAAGCTTCAGTTCCTCAGGTGTAAAATGGGGATAAAAATGTGTTCTTTGAAGGATGTTTGTAGAAATGGATAATCTCATGCTTGGGAAGTACCTAGCATAGCAACAGGTGTAATGTAGTTTCTCAAAGTGTAGTCTCAGATTTATATTTGTCAAATCATTATTATACTACTGTATCAATTTTTCTTTTTTTTAGTTTTGAGGTTATGTATAGCAGAGCTTTCAAGTTGCCTAATTCAAATACCATGTTTGGGGTTTTGCCATATCTATGTACCAATGATACTAATATTTTTTTTCTTTAACTGTACTCATCTTTGAAAAAACATATTGATTTTATCTGGTTCCTTAGTAATACTATCCATGCAATTGGGGAGTTGCTGTCCTGGCTAATCTAGTATACATACATAAATTGCCTGTCAATTATATCTCAATAAAACTGGGAAAAATAAATACACAATTATAAAAATTTAAAAATACAGCCACATGCCATCTAAAATTATCTTATGAACCATCATGGTATGCATGGTAAAAACTCTAATTTATGTGAAAGTTAGTCGTTATTATATTTTCAACCTTTCCTTTCCAAGGCTTGGACACTAAGGCCCACAGAGGGTAAGAAATTTAATCAAAGTCAAACCAACAATCTACTGTAGAATTGAGACAAGACCCAAGTGTCTGCATTTCCAGGGCTACATTTCCATTAGCCAGTCTCCTGGCTGGCTACAGGATTAACACTGTAATATCATAAAGCAATATTGTTCTTCTACCACTGTTAATATTTTGTCACCTAGGAAACCTGAAAGGCAGGCTTTCCTTCTCCAAATGTGCTCACCTGAGCCAACCTAGCCAAGAGCTTTGCTCAATTTATAGCCTTGCTTGGTACAGGAAAGCATTCCACCTGGGTGGGTGGTGATAGAACGGAGGAGAGCAGAACAATCTGGGGTTGTCAATCCTATGGGCTGTTAAGAGATTTTCTGGAAGTTTTCTGACTTTGTTCCATCCTCTCCCAAACAAACACTCACAAATGTATCATGCCTCTAATAGATTATATGGACATTTCTACCAACTGTCTCCAAAAATAAAGGATATACTTAAATTCTGTGCTTTTTTAAAAAAATCAAGAAATCCCTATATGTTCTCCAGTTGCATAATAATAAAATAAAGAGTCCATAATACAGAGGAATCTGGGGTCCTACAGAAATAGAAACTGAGCAGGCAGCTATGTGGTGAGCCCTCTCACCTCTGATATCAGTCTCACAAGCCAACTAAGAGTTGAGGGTGTTTCAGTAGAACAGATTGTTTTTACCTTCCCAGCCTCCATTTCCTCCTAGTCCTGACGAACAGCAGCCTGTTTCTTCCCTCAAACAGAGGCCCTTCCTTATTTTCAGTCCAAATGATTTGACTGGGACTGACCTCAACCTCCCCTTGCAGGGAAGGCCACTTGACCCAGGCTTGACCAATCAGATCATTCAAACCCTTTGGTCACAGAGGTTGGTTCAGGAATGAGCACATAGACCAACTCAGGTAAATGAGGCTCAATTATGAGAATGTTGATGTTGGGAGAAACTTTCTTTTCACAGGAACGATCTGCTGTAAGAACACGGGAAGCCTCCACCTGCTGGAGTCCATGAAGGAGGCCCCCTGGAAACAAAGCCAGCATAAGAGAGGCTAGAACCAAAAGATGTGAAAAGAAGGAGATTGAACTGGATGCAATTTTAAAATCTTTTAGATGCACCTGAAGCCAGATATCCCTGCACTTCTAGTTTATATTCGGCAATAAAGTCCTTTAATTAAAGCCAGTTTAAATTAGAGTACTTTTTCAGTTCAGTTCAGTCACTCAGTCGTGTCCGACTCTTTGCAAACCCATGAATTGCAGCACACCAGGTCTCCCTGTCCATCACCAACTCCCAGAGTTCACTCAAACTCACGTCCATCGAGTCGGTGATGCCATCCAGCCATCTCATCCTCTGTCGTCCCCTTCTCCTCCTGCCCCCAACCCCTCCCAGCATCAAGGTCTTTTCCAATGAGTCAACTCTTGGCATGAGGTGGCCAAAGTACTGGAGTTTCAGCTTTAGCATCAGTCCTTCCAAAGAACACCCAGGGCTGATCTTCAGAATGGACTGGTTGGAACTCCTTGCAGTCCAAGGGACTCTCAAGAGTCTTCTCCAACACCACAGTTCAAAAGCATCAATTCTTCAGCGCTCAGCTTTCTTCACAGTCCAACTCTCATATACATACATGACCACTGGGAAAACCATAGCCTTGACCAGATGGACCTTTGTTGGCAAAGTTAGCTTTTGAATATGCTATCTAGGTTGGTCATAACTTTCCTTCCAAGGAGTAAGCATCTTTTAATTTCATGGCTGCAATCACCATCTGCAGTGATTTTGGAGCCCCAAAATATAAAGTCTGACACTGTTTCCACTGTTTTCCCATCTGTTTCCCATGAAGTGATGGGACCAGACGCCATGATCTTAGTTTTCTGAATAAATTGAGGACAAAAAAGCCCTGTTAATACAAAAGGCAAAGTGAGTGCATGATGTGCTGCTTTCAATCATAGCACTAAGGAAAATGGAAAGGAAGCAGGCAGAGGTTGAGTACTGGGCAGCAGAGGATGGTCAGGAGACAATTTTTTTTGTCTCACCTTTACTCCTGCTTAGCAATGTAGCCTTGAACAGTGAGTTAATCTCTTCAAGCCTGAGTTTATCCATCTGTAAAGTAAAGGAGCTGAATAATCAGCAGTTGTCAGAGCTTCATGGAGCCCTGCAGTGCCTCAGGTGATGGGACAGTAATGGGGAGCCAAGTTCCCAGACTTTCATTCTGTGGAATTCAGTCTCCTTTTATCGATATTATTTGCCAGGCTCTTTAATAAGGTTTTGGGTTTCCCTGATGGCTCAGCCAGTAAAGAATCCCCCTACAATGTGGGAGACCTGGGCTCAATCCCTGGGTTGGGAAGATCCCCTGGAGAAGGGAACAGTTACCTACTCCAGTATTCTGGCCTGGAGAATTCCAGGGACTATACAGTCCACGGGGCTGCAAAGAGTTGGACACAAAAAGAGTCGGACATGACTGAGTGACTTTCACTTTTTCTAATAATCTTTTACTGGAAGAATAGGCTCTACTACTACAATGGATTAGTTGACCATTAGTTCTGTTTATATTGAAGTTTAAATTGAGTTAAGACTAACTCAGGTGGATAAGGAATGTGGTCCCTCTTTGGTAAGAGTTGGTCAGAAGCCAAGAGCAAGAGCTCAGTCCCTGGAGGACTGATTAGCTTAATGCAGACATAAAAAAATTTTAATAGCAATGATCTGCATCCCTAATCTTCAGAACTGTCTTAGAGATGTGGGTCATTTCTCACACAGGGACTGGGAAAAGGAATGGGCATTGTTCCATATAGTCATTAGCTTTGCCTTAAAAGCCAATACAAACACCACTGGTAATACTCAAGGCAGACAATCTCTTCATAGCTAGAAAACAGAGGGTGTTGTGCTTGAAGGTTTGTTTTTCTTTCTCAAGACAGTGTGATCATTGTAGAAGAAGTGAAAGAAACACAGAGCAATTGTTACACAATCAATTGCACAATACCTGATGTGTGTCCACAGTGCTCTAAGTTAGTATTTGATTTTCCTTATAGAGACAACATACACATGTAGAAGAAATCAAAGGAAACAATATTTTTTATGAAAGCACATAAAATAATTTTTATGGGAATATAAATTATTATTCTTATATTTAAAATATATTTACTTACAGGCAAATTTGACACTGCATATAAATTTGGAGTGTTCCAAGTATTTTTAAAATGCATCTTAAAAATACATTTTAGCACCAATTGCCAGAATGGGTTGTCTACTACTATAGTCAAAACAATTTTGTTTATTTCACATAAAAACTGAAAATGTGACTACAGTCTTTATAACAAATACATGTTTCTGGAACAATATTTATTGCTCCTTGGAAGGAAAGCTATGGCAAACCTAGACAGCATATTAAAAAGCAGAGACATTACTTTGCTGACAAAGGTCCATCTAGTCAAAGCTATGGTTTTTCCAGTAGTTGTGTATGGATGTAAGAGTTGGACCATAAAGAAAGCTAAGCACCGAAGAATTGATGCTTTTGAACTGTGGTGTTGGAGGAGGCTGAGAGTCCCTTGGACTGCAAGGAGATCCAACCAGTCCATCCTGAAGGAAATCAGTCCTGAATGTTCATTAGAAGGACTGATGCTGAAACTGAAGCTCCAGTACTTTGGCCAATATTTCCAATACTGATGTGAAGAGCAGATTCATTTGAAAAAACCCTGATATTGGGAAAGACTGAAAGCAGGAGGAGAAGGGGACAACAGAGGATGAGATGATTGAACGGCATCACCAACTCAGTGGACATGAGTTTGAGCAAGCTCTGGGAGTTAGTGATGGACAGGGAAGCCTGGTGTGCTGTAGTCCAGGGGTCTCAAAGAGTCAGACACAACGGAGAGGCTGAACTGACTGAGAATAGTATTGATCTTGTCTGCAATAACTGAATATTGAATTTACTTTAGAAAACATGCTGGAAGATAATTGAGAATTAAAATTATTTTTCATTGTGTCCATCTAGTCTGTACACTTAGAAGTTTTCTCATTAGGGAACTTTTTTCAACTGTATATAACTTAGGCAATTTATATTAATACAAAAATAAAAACATACAATGGGGTTTAATTTCTCTTATCAACTAACTTCTGATTTATATTACTTTGCTTGTATGTGCTATAGATACTGAAAGCCTAGATGGAGAACAGGGTGAGAGAGGACAAGTGTTAAGTCAGACTAGGCAGAGTCAAGACAAAATGTGGGCAAAGGGTTAGTTGAGGGCAGGCTATGAATGCGTCACAACATATCTCAGGATTTGGAAGCAAGTAGTGGTCAGGAAAGATCCAAATTGGGAAAGACAAATGGTTTCAGAATTAGACAAATGCAGAAGGGTGAGGCTCAAGAGAGGCAGAAATATATGTCCACACTGGGACAAAACATTCAGATCTACCAGAAGACAAGGAGTTTCAGATAGCACCTTGGATAGCTCCCTGGGCAAGAGGTGCACTGACAAGGCTAAGGCCCTAAGAAATGAAGGCTTGCATGCTCTCTGCCCCAGAATTCTCAACTGGTACCTTCACAGATGAGATGAACTTGGTCCCTGGAGGTTTAGGGAGCCAGTTGCAACACGCGACTGAAAGGTTTGGCTTAACGCTCTAGGGATGATGTCTGTGCCTTCTGGTAATAGTCTCTTTGGTTATGTGCCAGGCAGACTGAAGGGGTGGGGAGCAGATGAAGTAGTGATGGAAAGTACTGTCCTCTCAAAGTGCAGATAATTTGTTTTCCAAGAGTCTATCCCACTTGATTTGGGAACAGAAGTTCATCCCTGTACTAACATTGGTATGAACAACAAGGGGCTTTGTGGTGCAGTTTTAATGTGTTAATGTGTAACCTTTGCATATTGATTCTCCTGAGCACCTATACTGTAGATGAGAGAAAGTAGGATATAGTATCTATTAGATGTTATAAAGTCTTCTATTAAAACAAGTTTAATTTTTCCCATTATTCCAACTTCATTTATAGTTTATAATAATAATGATTCCTGGGTGTGACTTTCTTGCAGGCAACTGTTCCGAGACTATATTCCCCTCTGACCAAATACTATTAATAACATAGAAAAATTTGCTCCAGTTGACTCTTTCCTAGTAAAGCCCAGAGTCTCTTGGGTTCAAAGACAAGCAATATCAGTTCTCTTAAAGCTCTCTGGATGTATTCACTTTATGCAGCCAGCCAGTGGACCATAACAATAGTTGGGAAACCAAATTCAATCCAAATGGCTTATTCATTAAATGAAAACATGACATTAGGATAATAAATTAACTGACTAGGAGATTTTTATAGATTAACCTAGGAAAAGAATCAGGTAGAAGGAAGAAAAAAAAAAACAAGTCTTAGGTAGAGTGACGGTTGGGCATGGGATGGGGTAGTAACAGAGAAGAGACTGACTGGTGATACCCATCCAGCATGTGATTGTGACTGTGGAGCCCAAGGCATTATTACGTGATGCTAGCTCTGAGTTTAACAATATTGAGATACTCTGTACAAGACATGTTCTAAGATCCTGGAGATGTAGCTGTAAACAAAATAGATGTGCAGAGCATTATTTACTCCTTTCTGATGGCCTTAAGTCCAGTCACTTTGATTGAGAGCTGTCTGAATGGCAACTCTTCAAAGACTATAACCAAGCTACAAAATAAGGAAGAGGCAAAATAAGGAATAGACCTGGATAATACATTTAGGAGCTGTAAGTCCCTCACAAAAACAAGCCCACATTACATAAGTTGAGAGTGTGCAAAAAAAGAGAAGTAGGTTCCAGTTGGTACTTTTGAGCTCAGGGGGATTTGACATACTAAAGGAAATGTTGGTAATATCTAGTTGGGTTTCTTTATATGGTTTCTTTGAGATCACAAAATATTGACAATAGGAAAGGCTTAAGATGTCATTGAGTTCAACCCCTTCTTCAACTCTTAAGTTTCTCAGCTAATTATCATTAAAGGCAAAATATGCTCATGTTTATTAAAATAGAATCAAGATGTTTAGCTGTATGACTTTTATATCTCAACCGTGTCTGGCTAAAGAATCTCCTTACTAACAATAACTAACTGAATCCACATTAATAAATATAAACTTGAGGGAATACAAGGCAGTTGTCTCTGTTGTTTCCTCAGGTCCCTCCCTCAGGGAGGATGGGCTTTGGGTTGTGATGAGGGTTGTGAGAAAGAAGGAATCATGGGTAAGGAGGGAAAGAGGAACAAAGCCATGGGAATAGGATGCAAGGTCTGACCTGGAGCTCACTGGCTTCTCTCACTGAGACAGATCATCCTTGTTTTTGGTTACAACTCCCTCTGGCCTGGTGATTGTTACAACTTTTTAACAAAAGAGACTGTCATAAGTGATCCATCAGACATGACTTTCTTTGTTAGAAGACGTATTATATCCATGTAGAACACTGCTGCTGAACTATGGAGCCCTTCATTGCTTTGATTATAAAGCAAACAACAGAAAATAAAAACCTGAAATGTGCACTATTTTCCGAAAACTCAGTCCAGAACAAATATAATATTATAAGACTAAAATTAGAGAATCCCTTAGATATAAACTTTTAAATGAATTGGACTAGAGAATTTATGGCTAAACCAATGGTACAACATGAATATAAAGAGAGAGGTGAGAGCAATAACAGGCAAACCACCTGTTCATATCTGAAATTGTTCTGATTCTTGGGAAAAGACAACCCATCCACTGTTCACTTTCACAGTTTTCAAAACTTGGTCACACTGGCTATTCTGGGGATTTTACTCATAAAATAAAATGCCTTATGTTTCCTTCTTGTTAATTCAATCCAATTCTTGGTGGAAGATGCTAGGAGCTAAAAAAACAAAACCAAGCTTTGAAATTTCACGATGATAGTGTCTCCTAGAATATTCCAATGGTAGTTTTAAATATAAATACTTAACATTTTCAACATTTCTCTGGTGCAAAAAGGCTGGCATTTATCAGAAAGTTCCGATTTGCAAGTAGTGTTGTATTAAATGCCAAAAGTAAATCAGGTAGAGGAAATTGCTTGTTAGGTTTGCATGTCTGAAAGAAGGGAATTCTCTCTCTTCAAAGAAAAGTAACTTCCATGATTGGCACTATTTCCTAAACAGGAATGAACCAGAGAGAGACCCAAATCTGGACTAACTTTATACTTGTTGTAGGCTCTTTAGATATATGGCTGCAGGAACACGTGAGTTGCCTTTCAAAGAGAATCCCAGCCACTTTGAATTTTTGGATTAAAAGACAGGATATATATACAGAGAAAAAAGTATATCCCAATATTTTTTGCAGAGATTAAAAGAAAACACTAAAAATCAGAAATAATTGAGGCAAAGGCATAAACAACCAGTGACATTAGATGAGAAAACATACTTCTCACCAAGTTTTCTCATATGTGGTAACAGACTTTCATGGGGAAATTACAGTAGACCGAAGCTAGACTTTTGAAAACAGCTTTTTTTTTCCTTTTTTAGAATATTTTACCTAATGAATTTTGCATTCTAGAACAAGTACTAAGTTTAATTCACAGAGCTTTCCTTCTTTTTTCACAGAGTTTTCTGAAGTTTACAGAGAGCTTCTGCCCACACTCTTTTATTTGAGTTTTGCAATTCTCATTTGAAGTTTCTATCATTCCTTCATGTTCTTCATATATTGACTCTTCATGGTCTGTATCAAGGAGCAAGATGGAAAGCACTATTTATCTTTCTCTTTGCATTTTCCCCTGCATGTTAGGCTTAAGCCACACCTATCTCATGGGCCTCACTAGATCTGGGACAGCCTGGTATGTCCAGGTGTCCAGGCAGAATATCTTTTATTTTGCCTAGAAATTAGGTCATCACAAGTAAGAACATCCAGAACAGGCATAGTAGGACAGAGGCAAGTATTAGGTAAATCAGTTTAAGTTGGTTTTATATATTCCTGGGAGGAAGTATTGGCCACTAAGGACCTCCAAAAAAAAAAGAAAAAAGGATGATCTTTGAAGCTTGTTAGTGAATTGAGTCTAAGCCTAGCTCATACAACGAGTTATATTAATAGCATGGATCCCCGACCTCTGGGATCTAATGCCTGATGATCTGAGATGGAGTTGATGTAATAATAATAGAAATAAAGTGCACGATAACTATAATATGCATGGAAAAATGGTCTTCCACAAAACTGGTCCCTGGCACCAAAAAGGTTAGGGACTACTGAATTATAGGACTTCCGATTTTCTGAATCTATCCCCAAGTTTCTACAGCCTTTGAGAGGCTGGCTAAAATTTTGGAGGCCACCAAGAAACTCAGGAGGATTGAGGACTAGGAAGGAAGTTTCATCATTCTTGAAGGGTTTTTTAATTGTTCCCCAATTTAAAAATTATATTTTTAGATAGAATATAAAATAAAAATTTTATATATAAAATTGTATAAAAAATAATATAAATAAAAATTATATTTTCTTGATGCATTTGTGGAAATGAGTGGTATGTATAAAAGTCAGACTACATACCAATTCACAATATGAAAAATTAGAGTTTTGTTTCTATTGTTACCAATATTCTTTGGTGTAGAGAAACCTGGTAGAACAAGCTATAAAAATAAGGTATAACAAACTGATTCCATGCAACAGGCAGGAGAGAACAATCCCAGGTCATCAATCATAATGACACGTAAAAAGCCTCAGTCAGCTTCTCCACTCACTGATTCGGCCATTCCCTCCCCATCCCCATCCCCCTAGAAAGTTCTTGTGGCTTTCCATTGCTCTCAGGCCCAAGATAAACATCCTCAAGATCTGATTTAGCATCTATCACTAGAGCAAACCGCATTACCTCATTTTCCTGGTCTCTCCTCCTACTCCCAAACAGAATCTTATGCCAGGGCTGGCCTTTCCCTACTGTCTTACTGTTTATGTCTCCCATTACACAAAAATGCATAAAGAGGCCTACCTTGGTAAGCTAACAGCCTGGTGCAGAAGCTCTATGTTAAAAACATTCTCAGTCTTTGCATGCAATGTAAATACTTAAAGGGAATTTTTTAAAATTATGTGTTTCCAGGCTATGTTTCACAAAACAAAAACTAGGCCTTTCTTGCAATTAAAACCTTCCTGACCATTTAGAAACTTTGCAATATTTTCCACTCCTTGACGTCCAGTCTGCATTTGGCCACAAGACGTGGTTTAGGAAGAGCTATTGGCCGCCAAGTCACACAGATTGGCAATGACACACAGAAACCTAGGAAACGACCATGTAAACAAACAATACTCCCAGATACTCACGCAACCAACCAACTACCCTGTAAGCGCTACCATTGTACAGAAAGGCACTTTTCTCTTCCTCTTTTCTTAATAAAGGGTACTAAGATGAAAATACACATATTTTTAAAATCCACCTGCCATGTGATGAAAAATCTAATTAAGAGGAGCTTAAAACAAACTAAAATTCAAAATGAAGTACATGACAAAAAGTCATAAAGCCAAGATAACAACCTTTGCTTTTGTTCTTATCACTTAAGAATAGAGGAAACACTAGAGTGGTCAACTCCGGGGAAATGATTCAATAAATTATGGACCACATTATAAACTATTAGGCAACTACTAAAAAGCATGAGGTATTGCTGTATTGACTTGGAAATATAAGTCTGTAAAAAATATATGTATGTATATATATATATACACACACATATATATTTGTATATGCATATAGCCATAGCATATTAAAGGCATATCAGTGCTTTCATAAGTGATAAAAATAAGAATTTCTATTTCTACACACATAGAGAGATTATGAAAAGTTACCTGCAGTGCATTACATCGATAACATTAGTTACCTCAAGTCGATTCAGTCATTTATACAATTCTGTACTACTTGAATTGTTCTGATCATTTAAAGCAAAAACAGGAGACTGGGAAAATATCCTTTTTTCTAGAAAATGCATGATCAATTTTAAATGTTTTAACATATACAGAATAAATCAGGGTAATATTTAGCAATAACACTTGTAATTGCATAACAGCTAACCACCAAGAAATTCTGTTTGCAGACAAACATTCATCGGTTCTAATCTACTGCAGCTGCACACTTTCCCACTCAGCCAGATAAAGAGCAGGTGTGTTTTGCTTGTGTTGGGGAAGACAGAAGGCACACCTGGCCAAGACTTTCTCAAGGTCGTGCCGTGGGCTGTGGATCACAGGGAGGGCCTCTAATCTCACCCCAGAGTCCATTCACATGTCCATGCTGGGGCTCTGATTTATAATGGGTGGGTATATTATGACATCTGAGAATAAACAAGTAGCCATTTTCCTATCAAAAATTCAAAAGTGGCCATTAAATGTGCAGTTTAGGATCAATTAGTCAAGTGCTCACAAATAACATGTGGAGGCTGACCAAAGAACAAAACCTTTTGGCTTTGATTCATAACCCCCAGCAGACCACCCACACTGTAGGCGCAAGGACCATGTGTGCTTGTCAACAAAACAATAAGATATGAAATTCCAGGGCTGTTTATATTCATGGTACTCTGCTGGGTGGCTCACTCAGTAGGAGAGGAGAGTAGTTAATGTCATTGTTACAGCAGCTTGTAAACGCGTTATGAATTTGTTCCTTGAATAAGCCGTTTGGAGAGTTTCTATGTCTCAGTGTCACAAAATCATCTTAGGTCCATGAGATGTACATAGCAGTCTATGCCAAGAGGATTCCCTCTTTCAGGAGTTCTAACAACTGTAGTTGTTACTGGTCTAGAGTGTTTCAAGACTTCCTCTTAGGGGAACAACTAAAGCATGGCTTATTACCAATGGACATGCATCAGAAGACAAGAGATGGTGGCCCAACACTGGGCCCTGACCGTAAAGCACACAGGCTAAGTGGAGGCTGGAGAGAAGACTGGTTCTGGAGGATGGTTCCCTCTGGGCTAACCCTGAAGGTCTTGGGATTCCCAGAAGGACAATCTTAGGAATAAAGATCAATGGGACTGAGGACCTGAGGCAGACTGGGTTTGCTTCGGGCCATCCAACCTCCCCACTTCCTACGGAAACAGAATTCCTAGGGGGAAAAATGATTAGACTCATCTCTTAAAAATTCTGGAGTCTAGGCCTAGAGATGTGAGTGTATGGGGTTGAAGATGAAGACTTTTATTGATAAGACCTCATGGATTACATGATGGGAGGCTCAACTATGCATTGTTTTTTAACCAAGCAGCATAAAACAAAATATTAGGTATCAGGTAATTTGGAAAATACCACTGATTAGACTAAGATACGGAGAAGACAATGGCAACCCATTCCAGTACTCTTGCCTGGAAAATCTCATGGACGGAGGAGCCTGGTAGGCTGCAGTCCATGGGGTCGCGAAGAGTCGGACACGACTGAGCGACTTCACTTTCACTTTTCACTTTCATGCATTGGAGAAGGAAATGGCAACCCACTCCAGTGTTCTTGCCTGGAGAATCCCAGGGACGGGGGAGCCTGATGGGCTGCTGTCTATGGGGTTGCACAGCGTCGGACGCGACTGAAGTGACTTAGCAGCAGCAGCAGCAGCAGCAGCAGACTAAGATAAAACATGAATACTCTGAAGGGAGAAACAGGAAGTAGGGAAGAGAGATCAGACTGACTTAGGGTTAGCAGGATACACAAGATTGAATGATGTTTGCTTTTACAAAGCCACCTTGGATATCTACTTTACATACAAGATGGTTTTATAACAATAAATTGGTCCCTAGTTGTTACAACCCCTAAAACTTTGCACTATGGCAATTAGTTCTTTTCTATTTCCTCATAAAATTTATAAGCAAGAAATGGGTGGAGCTCAGTTTCATGTAAGGCAAGGTAAGTCCCTGAAATTAATGAACTGATTCTGCTTTGAAGGAATATACAGACATGAAAGAAGAGTTCTCACTTGTGATTATCAGGTGCAGCGTTGTGATTTCATACCTTCTGCTGTTTGAGCATGCTTTCATATCAGTCTGCCTCTCCAGGACTGAATTTCTTGTTCAGTTCTTGCATAAGGACCAACACAGTCAAAGAATAGCTTGGCACTGACATCTCTGGTTCACAGAACCCAGTAAGGAAGTTGGGAAGGCCCACTCTTCTCAGAACATCCAAGTGGGGAGGCAAGGGTCAATTATATCTATTCTAGAAGATGAACAATGAATGCACAAGGCACTAATATGACAATACTGTTATTTTAATTTGGCATACAGACTGGTTCCAAATAGGAAAAGGAGTACGTCAAGGCTGTATATTGTCACACTGCTTATTTAACTTATATGCAGAGTACATCGTGAGAAACGCTGGGCTGGAGGAAGCACAAGCTAGAATCAAGATTTCCGGGAGAAATATCAATAACCTCAGATATGCAGATGACATCACCCTTATGGCAGAAGGTGAAGAATTAAAGAGCCTCTTGATGAAAGTGAAAGAGGAGAGTGAAAGAGTTGACTTAAAGCTGAACATCCAGAAAACTAAGATCATGGCATCCGGTCCCATCATTTCATGGCAAATAGATGGGTAAACAGTAGAAACAGTGTCAGACTTTATTTTTTGGGGCTCCAAAATCACTGCAGATGGTGACTGCAGCCATGAAATTAAAAGACGCTTACTCCTTGGAAGGAAAGTTATGACCAACCTAGATAGCATATTGAAAAGCAGAGGCATTGCTTTGCCAACAAAGGTCCGTATAGTCAAGGCTATGGTTTTTCCAGTGGTCATGTATGGATGTGAGAGTTGGACTGTGAAGGAAGCTGAGCGCTGAAGAATTGATGCTTTTGAACTGCGGTGCTGGAGAAGACACTTGAGAGTTACCTGGACTGCAAGGAGATCCAACCAGTCCATCCTAAAGGAAATCAGTCCTGAATATTCATCGGAAGGACTGATGCTGAAGCTGAAACTCCAAAAATTTGGCCACCTGATGTGAAGGGAGGCCTGGTGTGCTGCAGTTCATAGGGTTGCAAAGAGTCAGACATGACTGAATGGCTGAACTGAACTGAACTAAGAGTTCAGAAATCATAATTCCTGACCGCTGTTCCAGGCTCTGGGAGGTATGCTATCCAAATTGTAGCCACTAGCCATTTAAATGAGACTATTTAAAGTAGTTGAAAGTGAAACTGAAAGTTGCTCAATCATGTCCAATTCTTGGTGACCCCATGGGCTGTTGTTCATGGGATTCTCCAGGCCAGATTACTGGAGTGGGTAGCCTTTCCCTTCTCCAGGGATCTTCCCAACCCAGGGATCAAACCCAGGTCTCTTCTCATTGCAGGTGGATTCTTTACCAATTGAGCCACAGGGGCAGCCCAAAGTAGTTGAAATGATTACAATTAAAACTTTGGTTCCTTAGTTATACTATCTACAGATCAACTGCTCAATGACCATTGGCTACTGGACAGAACATGTTCACAACATTCTCATCATCACAGAAAGTTCTACTGGACATGGCTTGTCCAGATTAACCTTGGATATAACTTTGGGCCTTTGTGACAAGAATCATCTACCAATTAGAGTGCCAAGGTGAGGCCTGAGGGGGTGGTGAAGGAGAGCTTTCCCTATACTGTCCATCAGCTACCCCTTTACTCTTTGACACAGTCAGTTTATACTTCTTTGATCTTACATAAAGGGCCATGAAAATGCAGCTTCAAACTCTCCCACTCCACATTCTGGAACCGCTACTGGCCACGACAGTACCCAGAAAAAATTAATCCAGGCCCCAAACACAGGAAACAACAAAAATTTTATTGTGCTAACAGATCATCTACTATTTATCTACTTCCTGAAGCTAGAGTATTTTTTAATCCTTATATTTTAAGTAAAGAAAAAAAAATTGGCCTGGCATTTGGGTTTCTCTCTGCTTAACTTGTGAAAACTTCCAAGTTCTGCCTTCCTGGGGCTTCACGGCCATATATGACAATCTCCAAGGGAACACTCTGTGCAGCTTTTCCTCTAATAAACTGCTCTAACTCTGAGCTTTGACACCTAGTTTAATCGGAAAAACTGAAGGGGCTATTTTTAGAGAACAATCTGTTATTGAAACTCCCTTGTGTTTCCAGTCAAGAGTGTAAGCCTTCTCTTAGGTACAAAAGAAAGCAACCTAACAGGAGAGAGCGGTCCAAATGCAAGAGGAGACAGGCATCGTACAGAGCTAGAAGAGCACTGGTCCTCCAAATGCATTTAAAAAGTAAATACAAAATGTCTGTTCCCCCCAAAGGTCTGAGGCAGCAGCCTTTCCAGTGGGAAATGATGAAAAGGTTAACACAGTCTAGGAACCATTCAACACCCAAGAGCTAGGTTTACTGTTTCCAAGAGATGTGACAGAATGGTTTTCTTTTGCCATGGAGCTGATGAACAGGACCTGCTCTGCCTAGGGCCCAGAGGCCCTAAGTACCTCCACTACTTCTAAAGACAGTTCTCACGACAGCTTTAAGAATCTAAGCTTTACTAAGAGGGGCCACAGCTGATGGTACCGCCCCCACCTGCCACGCCAGCCCTGAGATCAGAGTCTGTAAAGAGAGAACTGTTTGTGGGAGCACTATTCCTGCTGAGAGCTGATTCTCTGACCTGTCTGTACTATATACACTGTTGGCACCGTGCTTTCTTCACCTCCCAAGACCTCCTGGAACCTTCCTACATCGGAACTCAGTGCTCTTCCTCATTCTGTGCCACTGTGTGGGTGGACTTGGCTACCTCTCCCCTGGATGCTCAGGCTGCTTCCATTATTTTGCTGTGGTGAACAATGCCACCACGAACAATCTTGTACCTCTGCCGTTTCACACACGTGTAGGTCTACTTGCAGGATAAATGTCAGGAATTGGGACTGCTATAACATAAGGCCAATGCATCTGTAGTCTCCATAGATATTGGCAAATTCCCTTTCATTAGGTTGTAACATTTTGCTTTCCTGCCACAATGTATTACTATGAGTATCCATTTCCTCAGCTTCCCTGGTGACTCAATGGTAAAGAATCTGGCTACAATGCAGGAGATTCAGGAAATGTGGGTTTGATCCCTGGGTCAGGAAGATCCTCCGGAGAAGGAAATGGCAACCCACTCCAGTATTCTTCCCAGGGAAATCCCACGGACAGAGGAGGCTGGCAGGCTACAATCTATAGAGTCACAGAGAATCGGACACAGCCATATGACTGAGCAGGCACACATACCCACATACACTTCCTAATTCCCACAGAACACGTCTCTCAGGAAGTTTACAGCAACCTAAAATCTTTGAGCAACATTTCTTAAAGTTGCTAAGAATCACCAGGAGGAATTTGCTTAAAATGAAATTTCCTGCGACCCATCCTCAGATATTCTGGTTCAGTAGCCTGGATCAGTGCTCAGGAAGCTGCATTTTAAACAAACATTGCAGCAGTTCTGGTACAAGTGATCCCATGATCTAACGTTTTATAAGGCTGTTCACTGTCTTAGTAAACTAGACCATGCCTGCTGAGCCACAGAGGCTGGTTTTTGCTGAACTGCAAGGGCAGTGCCACACAGAGATCCTCAACTCAAAATCCAGATTGCCCAGGTTTGAATCTTAGATCCATCATTTGTGAAACTGTGTTCTGGGGCAAGCGATTTCATTTCTGAGTGCTGCTGCTTTATCTGTAAAGTGGAGCTAATAGTACTACTGCCTTCAAGATTAAATGAGGTAAAATTTGTAGACATTTTCAATAATCCTTGATTCCTGGTAATTAATTTTAAAGTGTTAACTTACAAGGTGGAAACTGCTAGTTATCTACCCCAATATCCATTATCCCCATCTTCCACTGTAACAGAACTGCTCTGGGACTAGGCACACTCACCTAGAAAAAGACTGTATTTATCAGTCAGTCTTGCAGTTCTTTGTGGCTGGCCACTGAGACAGAGCAGGCTGACTACATAATTTGTAGGGTTTGGTGCAAACTTAAACTGCAGAGCCTCTTGTTGAAAAAGCAGGAAAGGGTGCTGCTGGGGCTTCCCAGGTGGCACTAGTGATAAAGAATCCACCTACACAAGTGGGAGCCATAAGAGATGCAGGATTGATCCCTGGATCTGGAAGATCCCCTGGAGGAGCACGTGGCAACCCACCCTAGTATTCTTGCCTGGAGAATCCCAGGGACGGGGGAGCCTGGTGGGCTATATAGTCAATAGAGTCATAAAGAGTTGGATACAACTAAAATGACTTAGCATGCATGCAAAGGTATAAAAATAGAGATTTCTCCTTTCTTCCAAAATTTCTCTTGACCTGTCATAATGATTTTTATTTGTTGCTGGTTATTCTTCTTTGGATGGAGGAGCCTGGTAGGCTTTAGTCCATGGGGGTCGCAAAGAGTCGGATACGACTGAGCGACTTCACTTTCACTTTTCACTTTCATGCACTGGAGAAGGAAATGGCAACCCAGTCCAGTGTTCTTGCCTGGAGAATCCCAGGGACAGGGGAGCCTGGTGGGCTGCCGTCTATGGGGTCGCACAGAGTCGAGCATGACTGAAGTGACTTAGCAGCAGCAGCAGCATTCTCCTTTGGGCACACAGATATACTGGTGGGGAAGAGAAAATACAGGCACCAGGACAGCCCAGGGGCTGTGGGGTTTCCCTTCCTGTTCAACACTGGGGGCTGGGAAGTCAGGCTAGACATCTGCTTTCTACAGTCCCGCTGCCCCACCTACTGCAGATGTAGGCCTTCCAAGTATGTTATGACCTCTATGTACTGGGATGGTCTTGGTGTTTATGGCTGAAGGTGAGTGAATTACTCAGTCCCTAGTGAGTCCTGCTTTGTGCACTCTGACACAGGCACCTCAGGGTAGGGGCTGCAGTAGCCAAGCCCTGCCCCAAGTCGTCTTGGGACATTTCACCTGACACCAGTCCTCCGTGGGTGCACAGGCCACTGCAACTGTGCACAGAGGGCCACAATGGCTGCTGAGTGGAACAGGTGATGGGGAAGCTGAGATGGCCCAGGGTACTGGGGGAGAGGGGCTAGCTGTGGAGAAACAGTCCTGGGGGAATAAGAAGAGGCAGAAAGTGGACATTCTCCATTGTTCCATTTGAACTTCACTTACAAAACACAAATTCAAACATGAATTTATTAAGAAAGTCAGGATGGTGGCTACAGAGCACTAAACCTGAGACAACAGGCCTCATGTAACTGTACTGGTTGCATGCTCACGGAGCCAGTCCTGCACAAAAGCATATGTGTTTAGGCAACTTTTGGGAGATGCCCTTAAAATTATCTTTCTCATCTACCTCTTGCCTGGAATGCATTTACAATGGCTGGCACATTTACTACTATCTGAGACCATGAGGATAAGGGCTACAGCTGGGGATGGCAAAGTGTGAGCTATGAGGAGCCTGGATCCCAAAATAAAATATTTCATTTAAAGGTATCAGGGCCAGGATTCCTACCCTGGTTACAGGAATGGTTTCATGACATTGTAGACATCATTATATGCCTGGATATTTTGCTGGGAGAGAATCCATGACTTTCATCAGATTCTCAAGGAGGCCCATGACCCTAAGAGTTTAAGGATTGAGCTTTGAGCAGCTGCAGACAGAGTTCTCTTTAGCTGTTTACATGTTGAAGTAATACCAAGGCATTAACCAGAGCCGTGTAAGATACTGAAGTGAGTAACATGGATAAGACATCAACAGGACTGGAATGATGAAAGAAGGGGATTGTGGCCAGGCCAGAAGAGAGATTCTAAGCCCTTTGTTCCCAGCACTGTTTTGGTGAGACGAGATTCATGATTTACACCAGAAATATAAAGGACTTCCACTTGATCGTGATCTGAAAATTGCCAGGTCCCTGTGTATAATTCATTATTCAAAAGCTGCTTCACATTGTCTATAACTCCCTGCAAAGTAGTCACTCTTTCCGAAAGTCTTTTCAATGTCCTTGGCCAAAGGCCAGGGCTTAAGAATCTCTCCTGGAAGTTCAGTGGCTGCATCTGAGCTACAGGGACCATAGAGACATTTGGAGTGGCCAGCACGGCCGCTGGACGAGTCCGTTGTCACCTCTCACATGGACTTTCTGTTGCCTGGATGGAAGTCTTCCCTTTGGAATAAATCAGCCCTGACACCAACTCTTGGTTTTATTTTGGTTTTAAACCAACTAGGACACTTTATTACAAATATTCAGTGCCGCTCAGGTACAAGATGTACAAGTACTACAAATTAAAACAAACTTGGCTTGTCAAAAGTACAGCCTTCTCCCTTCTAAACCACATATTTGCACATACTTAAGCTTGGAAATGAGAGCTTTACCCTTTTTTAGCTGATTTTTCATTCCCTTACATAAATCTCTGTTGCATCTTAAATAGAAGTAATAAAAATGTTATCATCTTTCCCCTTAAAATGTGCCCCTCTTGACTTCAATATTTAGTGTACATTTTTTAAAATTCTTGTTTCCCCCATCCTGAACCCCCTTCTATCTCCCTCCCCATAGTGTACATTTTTATCTCAGACTTGTCCATTATAATATGGAAGAGATAGGAAAAAATACTATCTTTTAATCTTCCAATATTTCAAAAGTTTGGGAATGTATATATTTAGAGACAATAGTCTATAGGTCAAGAACTCAGTTGCCTAGATTCAAATCGAGTTTAGTATAATCAGGTTATTTAGCTTTTCCACTGTGCCTCAATTTCCTTATCTGCAAGTGGGAATACTAACAGTACCAATATCTAGCTCATGGATTTGTTGTGAGGATTAAATCAGCTATAGCTGGTATGTAGAAAATGTTTCATAAGTATGAAACTACCACTATTATTCTAGCACATATATAATTCTAAAATGAAGACAATTTATAATCTACATTGAAAGGGACTAGAATTCAGGGTTTTTTATTGAGAGCTTATCCTGAGGAAAGAGGGCCTCAGCTAGAAGCAGACATTTTTCCTTGGGAACTTGGGATCCAGGCAGATGAGTCACACAATGGTGGGACCAGTAAAACTGTAAGCCAGATTTCTTTGAGATTGGTTGTATACGGAGATAGTGTTGCTGGGCAGGTAATCTCGATACCTTGTTCTTCTCAAGAGAATTAAAAACAAGACATACTAGATGAGTCAATATCTTCTACCCTCTCTAACTTACCACAGCACTAAAGACTTCCTAATAATAAACAATTCTTAAGCTATTATCATCAGCCATAATATTGATGGCATCTACTTAATGGGCAGCCAATCTGTAATATATTCTTTAAGGTTTTAATCCCAAGCAGTTCCTAAAATAGTTGAAATGAGGGCTCTTTTAAATATTCCACATTTATATTTTACATTCAAGCTTACAATATGACCTCCTTCATATTGCATAAGTTCTCTTTGAAATGTATCCCTGGGAATTTTTGGCAAATTAAAAGAAAAAATGTCAATTTTATTTTGATCCCTTCTTTTGGCCTCTTTATTCATCGATTTATAACCAGTCTTCTCTAAGCCCTTCTACTCCCTAACTTATTAGTTTCTTTAATATCATCACCTTGCTTTCCTTCTATAATTTCTGACTCTTAATTCCTTCTTCTATCTGCAGTTCCCAGATAGAAATGATTTCAACTTATTCTGGAGCAAAAAATTACCCAAAGGTTATTCTTTCCTTGGCAAATAAAAAATAAAAATAGTAAGACCTCAGGTGCCTACAGAACATTTTATATCTCCATTGTCTCCATTTATTTCACAATAATCCTAGGAGGAAGGGAGGGCATATGATAATTCAGAAAAATTAAACAAGCAGGCATTTTGATCTTATAAAATTTGAGGGTCATAAAAAGAAAGAACATTTTCACCCAAGTCCTAGAATTATGACTCCTGTTAGATTCCTTAGCTAATTATTTCTACTTGAACAGAAAGAAAAATAGAGCAATCTCTTAATTCTGAAGCCCCTGGGAAGTAGCATGGATCCCATCAATGGATTTTCTGGTTCATGAAAAGAACCAATGACATCTTGGGTAAATCTGGTAATGCTTTCCAGTTTTCCTTCATCTCACAGTTGGTCTCCATTTTGAGGAAGAATGGGTCAAAGTGTATGGTAAAGTATACACTATTAACCCAACATAATCCAAGTTAACTGTCAAAACTAGTGTCAATAGAGGCCACTCCCTCTGGTAAACCAGTGCTTTCCTTCTGCTGAAAATCACTATTTACAGAAGAATTCTAGTAAGTTCTTTTTTCTTTCCTGCAGTTTTATAGCATTCTAGATTTGGGATATCTAGTGTTGAGAGATTAATAGAATTGACCATTGGTATTCAACTATTTAATTGGTCATGATTTTTTTGAACACCTTGCAACATTGCTTATTGAAAAAATATTTTACTGACATTACATATCAAATGTCAGAATATTTACCATAAAAAGGCAGGAGGAGACAATTGAGTCTGCAAATGGTAGAAGAATATATTCTGCTAAAATGGGCAAAAGAGAAAAGGGATAAGACAGTGAATATATTAGCCAAGGATCTATGGCAAATAAACATCTAAAAAAAAGTCTAGAAATGGCCTGGAGTTTGAATATAATTTACTACTCAAGGTCTGAGCCAAAAGACCACATCATACGTGAAATATATTATTGGAAGATCTTTTTGTCTCTCTAATCAATTAAACATGTGGTCAGCAGGAAGTTACTAGACATCTATGGTGTTCTCAGCCCCATACTTTCAGTGACTCAAGTCCTGGATATTGCTCAACACTTCCAGCTATTTATACCACACTAGCAATGTGTGTGTGTATGGGAAGGGTAGAGTTGAAGGTACAATCTCCTTACCTCTTACTTTCCTTATTCCAAAGGATTAATGAAAGTAAAGAGAAAGAAAGTCCATTCTCAGAAAAAAAACAAAACAAAACAAAAAGCTCCTCAAATTGACATTATATATCAAATGTGAGAGAATGACTGAGCTACAGTTTTTCAGTGGTGGAGCTTTCTAAAGTCCCTACGCCCATGTTGGCTTAGTCTTTCTTCCCTATGCTTGTATTAGAAAAGATCTGGGCCCAGTCATCCATAGGATAAGTGTAGATTTTGTTTCCTTTCCTCCCAAGGAGCAGTCAGGTCAATGCCCACTGTGCACATATATGTTTCTCAGGAACCTCAAGAAGTCAAGTGGTCACTGGACAAGGCAGGTTCCAGTATCGGTGGATCTCCCAATTAGCATGACTATTTCTAACAACATACAATGAAACTATCACCCACCAGCAGCCCTCACTCACCTGACACCATTTCTCAGCTTGTCCCTTTTGAAACCACTCCCCTGTGAGGGACAGCAGAGCAGTCTCAGACATGGCTTCAAAAAGGTACAAGATGATTATTCTTAGTTGAGGAAAATGTTAAGAGGAATAAATTCTTTTTCAGCCAAGATCATGCTGACATGAAAATAATGTCCTAGGAAACGAGGTGGGAGTGACAAAAAGGACAAATGTTTCTGGCTAAAATTCTTCTCCAACTTTTCCTGTAACTCTTCAGGAACAGGAAGTTCTGGAAAGCAAAGCAGTTTCCTTCCAGGCGCTACTGTGTGGGTCAGTGTGCAAATGTTAAATATTCCCGATGATTTTCAAAAAGTTCCCCACCACAGGAATAAGAAACATTGCGCTAGCCACTCAGGAAGAAATTAGTGTTCAATTCATACAAACCTGTCAGGTAACCTATTCTAAACAAATTACCAGAAGGCATTGTAAATCCACAGTTTGCTTCTGACCCCATCATGTATGAAATGTTACATGAAATGTTTACAAAGATATGTCCCAACTCTTTGACCCACAAAAGTATGGAGGATCCTGAGGTTTAGTTCAGCCTATTAGCCAAGAAAGAAGCTGGGATAAGCAAGAAAGCTGTGCTGTGATTAGAAAAACACATTAAAAATACCTTTGGATATACTAAATATAATTTCTTACAATTATTTTCAGTAATTATATGAGTCTTTAACTTGACCAGTAAAATAACAGATACAGTAACAGAAAAAAAAATTCACAGGAACAATAAGAATAAAGATTTTTTCTGGTGTGCATGGGAATAAAATGCCATATGAGACGGAACAAGTGTGGAAAAAGAGAAGGTAATGTCCAAGAGACTCTTACCCAAGAATGAATCTAGGGTTTATTTCATTCAGCTCATCCCTCTTACTCTTGCATTCACACTTCTTCCATCATTCCCTGCCCTTCCAGGCAAATATCAAATCCTGCCTATTCTGTCTAGGGACTTCCCTGGTGGCTCAGATGGCAAAGCGTCTGTCTGCAATGTGGGAGACCTGGGTTCAATCCCTGGGTTGGGAAGGTCCCTTGGAGAAGGAAATGGCAATCCACTCCAGTACTCTTGTCTGGAAAATCCCATGGACAGAGGAGCCTGGTAGGCTACAGTCCATGGGGTTGCAAAGAGTCGGACACGACTGAGCGACTTCACGCATTCTGTCTAAAAATGTCTCCAAAAGGGACCATCTGCATCCTGGCTCCACCGGCCCTTGGCCCTTCCATAATTACTCCCTGAGAGATTAAGGCTGGAATCCCAGCACTGATGCTGATCGTGGGTGGGCCTTTTGGCCTCCCCTTTCCCTGGCTCTGCATTGCACCGACTGTGTTTCCTACTTCAGCCAATGGGAGATGCCAGAGGGAGGAGGTTAGAGAGTTGGGAGGAGGGAGAAGCAGGAGTAGTTCTCCCTGTTCCTCTCTGCCTTAGGGTCTTCCCTGGTGGCTCAGAAGATTAAGAGTCCTCCTGCAGTGCGGGAAACCCAGATTTGATCCCTGGGTTGGGAAGATCCCCTGGAGAAAGAAATGGCAACCCACTCCAGTATTCTTGCCCAGAGAATCCTATGGACAGAGGAGGCTGTCGAGCTACAGTCTACAGGGTCTCAAAGAGTTGGACATGACTGAGTGACACTCTCACTCACTCACTTTGCCTTAAGTGATGTCACCTGTAGCCATACACCTGTAGCTCCGATGTGATTCCAGTTTTGCCAGTGACCTTGATCCCTGGGGGTCCAGCATGACCTTTTCCCTTTATCCCAGTAGCCTAGGGGTGGAAACTGCTTCTTGAGCTGCTGCAGTATACCCACTCTGGCTCCTCAGCTCCTGTATCACCTATGTAACCTAGGCACTCTCTCCACTAAGTCTCCTTGCTGTAAAGACTTAGAAGGACTTCTGTCTTCTTGGCTGAATACTGACTGATAGAGTTGACTGAAACAGGACCCCACCTCTTTCACTGTTGGACCTTTTAATCAATCCTAAATCTTGGGACATAATTAACCTCCCATAGAGGATGTTTGACCATTATTCTCCCTTTTCTAGAAACTTTAATTGCTTGCATTTCCCATCCAGTGCATCCTCAAACTTTAAGCATCCAAAGGCTACTTTCATGGTTTTTGACATATCTGTACATCAACTGTGCTATTATTTACTTTTTCCTTAATAACTTTCTTTAATAAAGTTTTTCTTTGACCCATCTTAAAAAATATAGCATCATTCTAAGTAAAAATTTCCATGATCAAAGTTTTGACATGCAAAATACATATTAAGATAAATACATAACTTCTTAAAACTAATGGGCAGTGTCTGAAGTATCATCTCACTAGTAGCCTGTGTGCCAATTTAGGGGAACACTGGTCTTTGAAATAAGAGCATACTTGTACCTGCTCCTAATATGTGCATGTTAGTATAACCCCAGAGGAGATATTCAGCCTCATTTCATTCTCATTTCAGCTTTTCATCTCTTAGAATCTGAGAATGTGACATAGCACAGTGGTATAAAGTTTAGACTCCTGAACGACACTATCTGGAGTTCAAGTCTTGCTTCAGTCACTTACTAGCAGGGTAACTATGGGTTTTTTACTCAACCTGCCTGTGCCCCACTTTGCTCATCCACTCAATGACATCAATATCTATCCCATGGGGTCACTATGCTGATTCCTGAAGAAGCATGCATAATGCCTTTAGGACAGCCTGACATGCAGTAAGCACTCAGTAAACATTCACCGTTATAATTTTTCCATTTTGACCTTTGCTCCTTTCACGTTGGACCACTCTTCAGTTCAGTCGCTCAGTCGTGTCCAACTCTTTGCGATCCCATGAACTGCAGCACACCAGGCCTCCCTGTCCATCGCCAATTCCTGGAGTTTACTCAAACTCATGCCCATTGAGTCAGTCATGCCATCCAACCATCTCATTTTCTGTTGTCCCCTTCTCCTCCTGCTTTCAATCTTTACCAACATCAAGGTCTTTTCAAATGAGTCTCTTCTTCGCATCAGGTGGCCAAAGTTTTGGAGTTTCAGCTTCAGCATCAGTCCTTCCAGTGAACACCCAGGACTGATCTCCTTTAGGATGGACTGGTTGGATCTCCTTGCAGTCCAAGGGACTCTCAAGAGTCTTCTCCAACACCACAGTTCAAAAGCATTAATTTTTCAGCACTCAGCTGTCTTTATAGTCCAACTCTCACATCCATACATGACTACAGAAAAACCATAACCTTGACTAGACGGACCTTTGTTGGCAAAGTAATGTCTCTGCTTTTTAATATGCTATCTAGGTTGTTCATAACTTTCCTTCCAAGGAGTAAGTGTCTTTTAATTTCATGGCTGCAGTCACCATCTGGACCACTCTTATACTGGCATAAACTTTGCAACATACTTTTGTATATTTGCCCTGTACCTGGCTTGCCTTACCCAACTTTCAGCATTCTATCCACCCCTCACAGCACATCAGAAATCCCACTTCTTTAAGAAAACTCCTCTGCTGCCCTCTCTTACCTAACAAAACTGCTTCACTCTTTGGGCTTTGTGAACCTTCATATCTCTTCTGCTACACATATCACCTTCTGTCCTGGAATTTGGATGTTTGCCTCCTAGTCCCTTTTGGTTTGAAATCTTTCACAGGAAGGATCCTTGTCTCCATACTGGCTAAATCCTACCTAGCCCAAAGCCCCCCACCCCACCCCCGCCTGCAGAAGAGATACACAATAAATGCTATTTCGCTTGATCCCCAGTTCCAGGTAGTGCCACAGAATACAGCCTTTCCTAGATGCAGAGTCTTTACTGTGCCTTTTAAGAAGCAGACATGTGTGCCTTCGCCTAATTCACAAGTTAACTACAGTAAATATTTTCCTTACTTTTATAGTCTCTCATACTTTTGAGATCTCAAATTGTCAAGCTTAATTTGGTTCTGGATTCTCTTTGTAAGTCTTATAACAGTTCACAATTGTATAATGCTTTACAGATTATAATATACATCCACTCAAATCAGTTCATGTGAGCCTCACGCACTCTTTATGGAAATTCTCCTCCTTTTGTAGATGCTGAAAATAAGACTTGGGATAAATGCCTTATATAGACTACATGGCTAAGTATAACCAGACCCCAGATGGGGCTGTGCCTGGTGGTAGGTTGAGATCTGGTTCTCTGATCCAGCTTCTGGTAAAGAACTGTCACCATAGTGATACCATACTGGTGAGCCATATAGGCAGGCAGGTCTATTAGAGCCACAGAGGGAGGCTAAGAGGTGTTTTCCTCACACATAAGTAATTTTCTTAAGGTATCTGAAAGAGCTACATCTCTCACTTGAGTTTTCCACTTGTATTACCAAAGTGGAAAATCCTATCTTTAAGTAAGAAGTTCATATAAAGACCATGCCAGTCAATGACTGGTGCTGAGGACCACCTGAGTGTCTTGTCAGATCAAAGATCTCTGAATCCATTATCCTTTTGCTCAATGTACGTTTTTCACCATTGTACATTGTAAGCTTGCTAAGGCTAGGAGCATTCACAATTTCCATCCAAAATGTGTAAGAAAAACAGGCTTCCCTGAGTCATGTGAGATGTTTATTGGTATCTGCCTGGAAATCTGCATGAGGCTGTATCTGAGCAAGCAGGAAAGAGTGTCTTAGCAGTGTGCATGCCATAGGCACGGGACATGGAGTGTTTTCCAGACTTTCATTAATGGAGTCTTCTGTAATATCCTAAAACATGACCAATCAATGAAGCGGATTCCATTTGATAAGTACCATGTCAGATCAAAAGCAGTCTAGAAGGTAGAATGCCTGTCTCAAGCTACCTGGGACCACTGTTCTAATATTATTCAATTGGGTGCATTTGGGAATGAGGGGTAGAATTATATGAATCATAAAGGCTACATGTAGTGAAGCTGAGAGATTCCTGGATTCTACCCTGCCTCTATCATTCTACTTTTCCAAGCTTCTTGTTTCCTCATCAATAAAATAAAGGGGTTACCAACATCCTTACCTCTGGGCCCTTTCATGAGCCCCATAATTTCAAAATTAATAGTCAAATTAAAAAATAAGTACAAGTGAAGAAATAAGACTCTGTTTTTTTTTAATGAAACAGAAGATACCAAAAACTAGTTAATTCTATACCAGAGAATGTAACCATTTTCAGTCTGCTCAACAGTAGAAGGAAATTGGTATATTTCTCTGTACTCCAAGAGATAAAAATTTACAAGTGACTTCATAGAGGGGTCATGAAGCCTACCTTCAGCCAAAGGGAAACTACTCAAAATTGCTTTCTCTATTGTACTCAAGCTGTTCTTGCCAAAATCACCAAAAATGTTCAGTGGTCTCCAAATCCAACATTTTCTGTTTATCTTCATCTCATCTCTCCACTGCATTCAACACAGCTGGATATGCACACCTGGAAACCTCTTTTCCTTTAGAGTCTATCACACCCCTCTGTCTTGGCTTGCCTTCTGCTTACCTGTCCCTCTTCTTAGTTCTTCTGGTTGGCACCTTTTCCACATCTCCACTCTAAATTTTGGAACATCCTTAGGGCTTAGTCTTCTACCCTCTTGCTCCTCTTTATATTATTTCCCTAGATGACCATCTAGTCCTGGGCAATAAATACTAATTGCATGCTGATAATTCCCAAATTTTTGTCTCACCCTCAGACCTCTATTCTGAACTCCAGAAACCTATATCAAATTGTCTGTTGGACATCTGCACTAAAAGCTCCATCAAGGGTCTCTCTCAAATGTAACACGTCAAATGAGAACTCTTGATTCCCCTTCCTTCACTATCCCTTCATTATCCTATCTGTCCCTCTCTCATTCTTCTCCATCTCTATAAATGGCACACCTCTACTCAGTTGCTCAAATCAATTACCTAGAAGTTATTCTTGATTCCCCATACTTCCACATCCATTGCATTAATTGACTGTTGACTTACTCCAAAATATATCCCCAACCCACTCTTCAACTCCACAAGCTCTACTAGTATTGAAATCACCATTATCTCTTACATATATTATTGCAAAGGCTGGTGTCCTAATTTCCGTTCTCAGGGCACATTTATTCTCCACAAAGTAGAAGAGAGGCCCTTTGGAATAGAATTCATACTTAAATACCTGCAGCGGCTGTCCATTTCAATTGGAATAAAATCCAGACTCCTCACTGTCACCTGAGTGTCTCTCCAGGGTCTGGCTCTGCCGCTCTCTTGACCGCTCTCCCTAGTTCGCCCCTACCTCAGGGCATTTGCACAGCTGGCCACGCACCTGGCATACTCTGTGCCCTCCCTCACTGGTGCATGATTGCTCTTCCTCCTTACTCTGTTCTCAGTTCAACATCACCTCTTTAGGGAAGCTTTCCTAACCATTAACTATAGCAGACAGTCCCATTCTTCCTGATTTCCCATCACCCTCTTTCATTTTATTTAGAATGTACCCCAACTGACTTTATTTCTTTATGTGCCCATTGCCAAAATTCTCCATCAACTTATAAGCTCCATAAGGGCAAGATTATACCTGGCTTCAGGGTACCCAGGCTGAAGCACTGGCTCTTCCCCACTTAAAAGTCAGAGTGATTTTTATAAAACATCATATCAGGTCATATCAGGTCATATATCATACCAGGTCATTACTTCTAAAAACCTCCAGAGGCTTCCCATCTCTCAGAATAGAGTCTTAAGTCCCCATGGCCTGCACTAGGCTGACATGATCTGGCCCTCAGACTTCTGTATGGCCTCATCTCCTCTCCCTACCCTCCTCGTTCACCAGGCTGCAGCTATACTGACCTCCTTGCCTTTCCCAAACACACTATTCCAGCCTTAGGTCACACGGTCCTACCCACTTGAGCCAAAACAGCTATCCTTACCCTGACTCATTTCCCTCCAAGAAGCTTACACCATCTGCCATGTCACACTGCTGTTTGTTGTATCATTTATCTCAAGCTCTCCCCGCCAAGATGCACACTCCCTGGGACTATTATTTTGTTCACTACTGAATCCCCAGCACCTGGCATATGTAGGTCCTCAGTAGGCATTTGTTGAATGAATGAATGATCTGCTCTTCTGAAAACTGTGAAGTCTTTCTGAATTGAGCCTGTCTAGGTAGATTATACCTAAGCATAGAAAGATTTATTCTGATGGCAATTGTTCCCTCTTTTCAACAGTCTAGAGCCCAGAGCAACAACAGCCAAGCTACAGATCAGACAGCCACACTCGAGGGACAGAGACGCCTCTCCCAGTCCCTTACTGGCACAGCGGCTAGGGCACCTCTTTCCCCATTTCTAGTCGGTCTGACCATTTGGGACTTGAAGCTTGTTTTCAACATTTTAATTCTATGACTTTGAGAGATAAGCCTTTGGAGAGACTAAAGTTCCCCTGAAAGTGGTGATTCATTCTGTAATGAAGCCAGTTTCCTGAGATGAGAAGCTGCCCAGTGGGCACTTAGACCCTAGATTTCTGTCTCATTAATTGCTACTGTGAATGACAATGCAACTGCATTCCATTCACAGATTCCTTGTTTGGCTAAGTCTTCAATGTTCCTAACACAAACAATGGAAACAGCATGAAAGAATGGGCTTAACTGAAGTGAAAGCAAATTAGATCTGCTGGTCTTTTTGGAATAAAGCTTTTTGTCAGCTATAAAATGGTGACTTCAGATGAATCTAATATACTCAAAATTAAACTATTCTTTTCCTACAGTTCATGTCCTACAATCCAATTGATAAATTCACACATATTTACGGAGCTTCTTATTATTTACTGAGCCCTGGTGGAGCTCAATGGGAACAGTGAGAGAGATATCAATACATACACACAAAATCTATATATCTCACACACACACACACACGTACATCTTACAGTGTGTCTTTCAAAATAACTATTCCAATTTCCTTAAACAAGAAGAATAAGAAAAGTGGGAAGATAACAAAATGAAAGAGAAATTTCAGGAACTTCAGTATCTTAGACAACCAAGAACAGTTTTTAATTTAGAGTTGTTAAGAAAACTCCCCCTGTTGGGTAGACTGCTGCTCAGGCTAGTAAGGAAGCAGGACTATGGCAGTTTTTCCAGGCTGGGGTGAGCGTGACCAGTACAGCTGAATCAATATCTTCATGGACAGACGGACAGCAAGAAAGACCAGAGCTTTAGTCCACTTGATTCACCAATGAATTCTGAACACTAATACGTCACTAGATCATTAATGGCACACTTATCTCATGTAAGCCAAACACCAATTCTACAATCCATTCATTCAATATATTTTAAGAGCTCTTATAGGGCTGGGACTAAGCAAGGGAGGCCAAGTTCAGGATCAGGGCCTATCTTTATTTTTTTTTTTTAATTTCAAAATCTTTTATTGGCATAAAAATGAAGAGAATTTTGTGGTTTTCTGTCATACATCAACAAGAATCAGCCATAGGTACACCCATGTCCCCTCCCTCCTGGACATCCCTCCCATCTCCCTCCCCATCCCACCCTCCAGCCTGTCACAGAGCCCTGTTTGAGTTCCCTGAATCGAACAGCAAATTCCCATTGGCTATCTATTTTACATGTGGTATTGTAAACTTCTATGTTACTCTCTCCATATATCTCCCCCCTCTCCTCCCTCTCCAGGTCCATAGGTTCTGTTCTCTATGCCTGTTTCTTCATTGCTGCCCTGAAAATAAATTCATCAGTGCCATCTTTTTAGATTCTATATGTATGTGTCAGCATACGATAGTTATATTTCTCTTTCTGACTTACTTCACTCTGTATAATAGGCTCTATTTAAATTTTAATATTTTGTTCATCATGGAATTTTTGTATTAATTTTACATTTTTAAAATAGACATTTTTTTTCCAAAGAAGACATACAGATGGTCAACTGGTACATAAAAAGATGCTCAACATCATTAGTTATCAGGGAAATGAAAATCAAAACCATAATGTGCTATCACCTCACATCTATCAGAATAGCTATAATCAAAAAGAACACAGATAACAAGTATTGACAAGGATGTGGAGAGAAAGGAACCCTTGCACACTACTGGTGAGAATGTAAATTGGTATAGCTACTGTAGAAAACAGTATGGAGACTCCTAAAACGTTAAAAACAGAACTATAATCCATATGATCGAGCAGTTCCATTTCTGTGGATTTATGTAAAGAAAAATGAAAATAGTAACTTGAAAAGATATATGAAGTCTCACTTTCACTGCAGTACTCTTTACAAAAGCCAAGATTTGGATGCCCATCAGTGGGTTAATGGATTAGGATGACGTGGTACATATATACACATGTATTCATACACAATGGAATAATATTCAGCCATAAAAAGGATACAATCTTGCCATTTGTAACAATACAAATAGACCTTGAGGGTATTATGTTAAGTCAGACAGAGAAAGACAAGTGCCAAACCACGTGATTGCTGTTATATGTGAAATGTAAGGGGGAAAAAACAAGCTCACAGACATAAAGAACAGATTGGTGATCGCCAGAAGTGGGGATGGAGAATGGGGCAACGTGTCAAGCGCCAAAAGATAAAAACAGCTTTAAAAAATATGACTGTAATTTTAAGAGTGTTCCCTTAAATTTTACACTCCAAGTGAGTGCCTCATTAACTTCTCCCCAGCCCTGGCCCTGATTTATTATGTGCAGAGCATTTGGTAAGGTATATAGAGGACTAAGAGAAGGAAGAGACGGATGCTAATTTCTAGTGAAAGTGTTAGTCGTTCAGTTGTGTCCAATTCTTTGCAACCCCATGGGCTATAACCAGCCAGGTTCCTCTGTCCCTGGAATTCTCCAGGCAAGAATACTGGAGTGAGTAGCCATTCCCTTCTCTAGGGGATCTTCCTGACCCAAGGATGAAACCTGGGTCTCCTGCACTGCAGGCAGATTCTTTATGGTCTGAGCCACCAGGGAAGCATAATAGAAGGGAAAAGATAAATTCTTGAATAAAGCCAATGAAATGAGAGTAAATAGGTGCTTTGCCTGAAATGCAGGAGACCTGGGTTCAATACCTGGGTGGGGAAGATCCCTAGGAGAAGGGAATAGCAACCCACTCCAGTAGTCTTGCCTGGAAAACCCCATGGACAGAGGAGCCCAGAGGGCTACAGCCCATGCTGTTGCAAAGAGTTGGACATGTCTGAGCAACTAACATTTTCACTTTCTTTTCAAGTGCTTGAAGAGAGGTTTGAAAATACTGCCAGGGCTATGGGAGTGCTATGACAGGGTAGATACCATGATACCTCTTGCCCAGTCCTGCCACTTCTAGCTATGTGACATCAGGCAGGCCACTTAGCCACTAGAGACTTCCATTTCCTCAACTGTGAACTAGAGGCAATGCCACCTACCTCAGAGAGTGATTGCAAGATGAAACGAGTGAAGCACCCACGGGCCCACAATAAATGACAAAGATCCGTAGTCGTGATTCCAAAGGGGCCTGGGGAACACAAGTCTAAAACATTGGTTGTGATACTGGTTATCACATACCTCCAGAGAGAGAAGGTGGAGAGATGCAACACGCTGTGTGCATTTTTACAAGAATATATGAGAGCTATGGGCAGACTTCATGTCCACTATTTATTAATTTATTTTCAAACTGCTTCAGGGGCTCCACACTGAGGTTTCTGTTTGGGGATCTTAAAAGAAAAATCTGTGATAAGGGGAAATCTTTTCCATGTGATCTGGAGTCTGATTACCCTGATAGATTTCAGGTAACAGCTTGGCTGATCTTAGGGGAAGAGAAAAAAGTTACAACAGTTGCTTGAATAATATACACACAACCAGTACTAAGAGAAACTAGCTAGTTTTCTGAAAAGTCATCCTCACACCACAGACTAACTAAGGACTTATTGTTCACACATGGGCACATGCACGTGCATGTGTGTGCACGCACACACACACACACAGCTTCTTATTCTTGTTTGAGCAATGTTTTAGAATTTAGTTTTTAAATGTTCTTCCATATTTTTTTTTGTTCCACAAATTGCTTACTACATTTGTTAAAAGAAGAAAATACTATCCTGTATCTGGGTGAGAAATCTCTGTTCTCCCAGTAGAACACTCACTCCGAAGGGCAGACAAAGAGAAAGTTGGTAGCTCTGTAGGAGCAGCACCAAAATGTAATTGAAAAATTCACCTGTTCTATGTGAAGTCTCTGCCTAGACATATCCTAGAGATAGTCGCATCACTTACACAGAATGTCTCTGTGATGCCCAGGCTCATCTGGCATTTCTTTTCATTCAACAAATCCTGATAATATGTTGGCCTTTGTACATTTCCAAGGCAGAAGTTCCACAGTGACTAAGATTGGTTCATCCACTTATCAAATATTTATTGGGTTTCTGTCTGGTTGTAGACACTGTGTTGGGCATGGGAGAATCCACAGTGACACAAGTGAGACAGTTTCCTTGCTGTCGCAAAGCTTACAGTTTAACAGGTTGGCAGACAATAAATATTTGATTGGATAAACAAGAAAAATATCAGAGCTAATGTGCTACAAAGGGAATTAAAATTGGACAATGTGGTAGTGACCATGAGGGAGGTCAAATGGGAACTGCGGTGCTCTGGGAAGAGGGTAACACTTCAGCTGAGGCTGGGATGATGAGAAGGAGACAGCTATATCAAGGTCTGAGGGAAGAGGGTTCCAGGATAGGAAATGGCACTAGAGCACATTCCCACCTATTTTATTGATCAGTGCCCTGAGTACCAGGAAAGGATCTTGTGAATTGGTATTAGGTATAGGAGGGCAGGCTTCATGGGGACAGAACCGTTGAGGCTTGTAAGCATTTCTTTCAGCTAACAGAACTATGAGTCATCACACTGTCCCTGGAGAAAGGATGAAGAAATCTGTTTTTAAGGCTTGAGGACCAAAAGAACTAGTGGCCAAAAGCTTTCTCTCCACTTGAACTTTACCAAAGCCAGCTTTGGGAAGTGGGACATGATGTTGATTTTGTGATAATAACACCAGGTTCCCTAAAAGACTAAATTTTTAGGTTTGGAAGAGCAACATAAATGACTGAGAACCAGCAGGAGGGAGTAAAAACGGGAGAGGATCATGAAAGCTGAGCTTACAGGAAGGGAGGGAGAAAGATGAGTGGAACTGCTTCCTGATAACTCGGTTGGTAAAGAATTCATCTGCAATACAGGAGACCCTGGTTTGATTCCTGGGTCAGGAAGAGCTGTTAGAGAAGGGATAGGCTACCCACTCCAGAATTCTTGGGCTTCCCTTGTGGCTCAGCTTGTAAAAAATCTGCCTGCAATGTGGGAGAGCTGGGTTTGATCCCTGGGTTGGGAAAATCCACTGGAGAAGAGAAAGGCTACCCACTCCAGTATTCTGGCCTAGAGAATTCCATGGACTGCATAGTCCATGGGGTCACAAAGAATTGGACACAACTGAGCAACTTTCACTTTCACTGTTGAGTCTAATAAGCCTCCCTAAATGTCTAACCATGATGAGGTCAGGTACTAGGGAGCAATCCCTAGTCCAAGTGGAGTTTGGGAGAGACGTTCATGATGGATGATGGCAAAGACCAAGAGGTAGAGAGGCTGTTTGGGAGAAGAGGCTGTCAAAACAGTCAGCCTCGGAGAGGCTGGAATCCTACTCCTTCTAGAAGGCAGAAGTTAGGTATTGCCCTTCTTTGGAAGCCCCTGCAGCATCAAATCCAGTGCCAGACACCCAGTGGCAAGACAATGGAACAGACACTGGCTTTGGCACAGACAGACCTGGACCTATTCTGCTATGGCTGTGTGATCTGGGGCAGGCTGAGTCACCTTGCTGGTTCTCAGCAGCTGTGTCTTTAAAATGGAGATGGCCACATGGATCATATAAAATTATAATAGGATTTGGAGATAACATGGCCATAGTATCTTCAGCATAGAGGCTAAATGGTCATTATTATTATTTCATGCCTGAGGATCTCACTGACAAATAATTTTCCATACTATATATTATAGCACCACATAAATAACTGACCAATCATCTAAGAATTGAATACTGAGCCTCTTAGTATAATGTCCATCAGGCCCTTGTATTTTATAGACAGATATAAACTCATTGATCAACTGCCTAGGGCTATGCTTTCACTGCTAACTGCTCATAAGTTTTTATATTTTCAGTCAAAACTCAAAACCAAATATCACTTTTATGTGGAATCTAGAATACGACACAAATCAACGTATCTCTGAAACAATAACAGACTCAGATATAGAGAACAGACTTGCAGTTGCCAAGGAATGGCAGCAGGTGGTGGAGCGGAGGGAAGGAAAGGGAGTTTGGGAGTAGCAGAGGCAAACTGTCATACACAAGATGGATAAACACCAGTATCCTACTGGATAGCACAGGGAACTATATACAATGTCTGTGACCAATCATAGTGGAAAAGAATATGAAAAAGAATCTATGTATCTCTCTCTCTCTACATATAGATGTATAACTGAGTACTTTGCTGTACAGAAGAAATTAACACAACATTGTAAATCAACCGTACTTCAATAAAATTTTTAAAAAAGTAATTAGACATTAAAAAGTAAACAAATAAATATGTAGGCATGACTGAAAAGAAAAACAGAAAACCTTGAGACAGAGATGCATGTATTTCTTTAGCTAACTTACAAAGTAAGTTTGATCAGGGGGTCATTTGTTGCCTTTGCTCCAAGGATGAGGGATTTTCATTGTCTTTCTGCTTATATGGTGTCTCCTGCTTATATCCCTACTGATTTGAGCTCCTTGCTCCATAACCCAAGAAGACAAATATTACACTTCTATTTCTTTTCTTTTTCTTGGTATGAGGATACTTGACACATTTTCAAAACAAGACCGTAAGATTATCAAGGAACATAAGTTCTACTGGAATTTGTCCAAAGAATGCGGGGCAGTCATGGGGGTGCTTGGAGTATGAGTTTCTCACAGGAGTTCCCATCGTAACCTCATTTAGAACTTGGAACCAGGCAGGAATTCTGTTGTCCCAGGGTCCCATGCCATTTCTAAAGAAAAGGACTGATTAAAAATTTCTTCAGATTAGAATTTATTTGGTGATAGGGCCCTTGTGTATGAAAGAATCTGAAAGAATGTCCTTACATGGTTCTCTTACTCATTCACATCAGAACTTAAGGAGAAAAGCTTCTCACCTCAAAGTGCAGTGGGAAAAAAAAGAATATTATAATTGCTATATCCTTCACAGAACACAGACTGGAGCCAGAAGACCTGTTACAAAATATAGTGTTGCCAGCTGGGATCACTGTGGCCATAGGTATGTTACCTGTGGATGCCTCACTTCCCTTAACCCTAAAATGAGAATGAAAATAAGACTCAACTCATTAAGCTGTTGGGACAATTAAATTAGTTAATAACATCAAACATAGAATAGTATATGCTGCTGCTGCTAAGTCGCTTCAGTTGTGTCCGACTCTGTGCGACCCCAATAGTATATAGATGAGTATTTAAGAGTTAGCTACTTATAAGTATCATTATTATTTCTATCCCAAAGATGCTTTGAGGCTCCATGTTAAGGGAGAGTGTGGAAACTAACTGGCAGAATGATTCTTTTCCCAGTCTTTGGAGAGAAATGTAGGTTAAAATCCAGGCTTCATCATTTACCTGCTCTGTGACTTTGGGAATGTTAAAAAAAAACCCCAAAAACCTCTAAATCCCAGTTTCTTCATCTGTAGTGAGTATCTCCTCACTGGGTCACTGTAAGAATTCAGTGAGATTATACATGCAAGGCATCTACCAAAGTGCTTGGTATATAAGAACTGCCCAATAAGTGTTGGATAAAATAGTTGCCATTATTCATCTACTGGGTCTTCTGGCTCAATGCCAACACATTCACCCAGTGCTCAGTAAATGCTTGCAAATGGTCTTTACGAAAAAAGATCTATGGGTAAACATTAAAAAAAAGGTTAAAAAAACATTAAAAAAATTGATGAATCCATTCTTCAAAATATTTAAATAAAATACACCAGTCATCATCCTCAGTGCCTGGCTAGGGAAACCTTGATGGCAAGTCATTCAGCTGGTGACTGGTGATCAAGGCTAAAAGAGATTGGAACTCTGAGTCTCTGCTGTTTACTCTCCAGGATCTTTCCTTTGTCCAGTGTTTCTAAGGAGAAGTTCTTAAATCACTTGAGTGTCAAATTCAGTGTCTACTGTGCAAGCCATGATTCACTGCACATTTGGATGGAATGATGGTGAATGTTATCTATTTTTCCAGGACTCATTAATTTTCTAACAAATCTTAGACTACTAGGCCAATATTATGCTCAGCAAGAGATCGCCCATCAATGTATCCAAACTTATTTTATGACAGAATATTGTCGCAAACTTGTGAATGAGTTCCTGCTCGCCAAAATGACAAATGAATGGAATTAATTAAAGATATAAACCATTTCACACCCTTTTCATCTCCCAGCAATTTTTATTGTGAGTAGCTGAGTTCGTAGAAAGGCAAGAGGCATGAGAGATATTCTGAGAGACCGAGAAACTTTTTTGACAACTAAGCTGTCCGTTTTCAGCTGTTATGAAGCAAACAGGTTGCCTTCATCCTCTCCAAAAGTTGCTTAATGACATACTTGACAGACAAGAGGCCCATTTGGATCAAAATTGAACATGACATCATTGATAATTATTGATATATTTTTTAAATAATGGGAGAGGTTTAAAAACCTGGAATTTATGCTCTATAGCTTTCAGAGGGTCATTTTACAGAACACTCTTTAGAGTTTATGTGTATATAAAGCAAATAAGTCCTATTTCACAAGCGCAAGATTAAAAATGAAACATGCATGCCTAGTAGCCAAGATATGGAAGCAACCTAAGTGCCCATCAGCAGATGAATGGATAAAGGAGATGTGGTGTATACAGAACGGAATACTACTCAGTCATAAAAAAGAATAAAATAATGCTATATGTGACAACATGGATGGGCCTGGAGGATATTATGCTGAGTGAGATAAAACAGAAAAATACCATATGATTTCACCTATATGTGGAACCTTAAAAAAATGAAGAAACCTAACAAAACAGAAACCCATTTATAGATACACAGAGCTAACAGGTGGTTGTCACAGGGGAGAGAGGTAGGAGAGGGAGATTAAGAGGTACAAACTTTCAGCTACAAAACAAATAAGCCATGGGGATGAAGTGCAGAGTGCAGGCTAAGTCACTTCAGTCATGTCTGACTCTGCAACCCTAAGGACTGCAGCCCCCCAGGCTCCTCTGCCCCTGGGATGGGACTCTCCAGGCAACAATACTGGAGTGGATTGCCTATCCTTTCTCCAGGGGACCTTCCTGACCCAGGGATAAAACCTATGTCTGTTACACCTCCTGAATTGGTAGGCAGATTCTTTACCACTAGCACCACCTGGGAAGTACACTGTACGGAATACAGTAAATAATACTGTAATATGTATGTACAGTGGCAGATGGTAACTAGACTTACTGTGGTGATCATTTTGTAATATAAAAAATATCAAATCACTATGTTGTGCAACAGGAAATCACATAGTGTTGTAGGTCAATTATACTTCAAAAACAAACAAACTCATAGAAAAGGAGACTAGATTTGCAGTCACCAGAGGTGGGGTTTGGGAGGGAGGGGGAGTTGGGTGAAGGTAGTCAAACCTAGGCAGTATATTAAAAAGCAAAGTCATCACTTTGCCACCAAAGGTTATGGTCTTTCCATTGGTCATGTATGAATGTGACAGTAGGACCATAAAGAAGCCAGAGTGTCAAAGAATTGATGCTTTCAAACTGTGGTTCTGGAGAAGACTCTTGAGAGTCCCTTGGATAGCAAAGAGATCAAAACGGTCAATCCTAAAGGGTGACTTTCACTTTCACTTTCAAAGGCAATCATCCCTGAATATTCACTGGAAGGACTGATGCTGAAGCTGAAGCTCCAATACTTTGACCACCTGATGTGAACAACTGACTCACTGGAAAAGACCCTGATGTTGGGAATGATTGAAGGCAAAAGGAGAAGGGGGTGACAGAGGATGAGATGGTTGGATGGCATCACCAATTCAATTGACACGAACTTGGGCAAAGTCTAAGAGATGGTGAGGGACAGGGAGGCCTGGCATACCGCAGTCCATGGGGTCCCAAAGAGTTGGACCTGACTTGGTGAATAAACACACACATGGTCAAAAGGTACAAACCTCCAGTTACAAGATAAAGTACTAGGAATGTAATGCGCAGCATAGGTATAATTAGTGCTGTTGCTATGTTACACAGGAAAGTTAAAACAGTAAATCCTAAGTGTTTACATCACAAGGAAAAAAAATTTCTTTACCTGTTATTTTGATTTGATATGAGATGATGAGTGTTTATTAACCTTACTGCAGTAATCATTTCATGATACATATGTAAGTCAAATCATTATGCTATACACCTTAAACTGATATAGTACTGTATGTCAACTACACCTCAATGACAAAAAAACAAATTAAAACCCAAGACAAAACTATGCATCTTCAGGTATGTTATCTTCAATATAATTTCTCTTTTATTATACAATATTCAGAGCTGACTCACTTGAAAAGACCCTGATGCTGGGAAAGATTGAGGGTAGGAGGAGAAGGGGATGACAGAGGATGAGATGGTTGGATGCATCACCGACTCAAGGGACATGGGTTTGGGTGAACTCCAGGAGTTGTTGATGGACAGGGAGGCCTGGTGTGCTGCAGTCCATGGGGTCACAAAGAGTCGGACACGACTGAGCGACTGAACTGAACTGAACTGATTCAGTAAAGAACCACATGTAGGTAGGTTATTGACTATTTCATGTTGACAATGAAGATGAAAATCTTCAAAGATAACATGTAACCTATGGTATATTAGAGCTTTTTAAATGTGAGTTCAAAAGGTTCTACTCTTCAGTGTTTTCTTTTTTAAAAAAGGTACCAATGCATAACTCACATTTTCCGCAACAGAATTTGTAGAAAGGGAAAAAGATTTTCATATGCTTATTCCCAATTTTCAGGATTTATAGTGGAAAACCAAAGGCTTTCCATAAGGCTTATATTTTAAAACAGGCTAATGTAGAGTCACAAAACAATTTAAACACACTCCAGTCTATTACCCACTTTTTTCATAAAGTCAAAATTAGAAGAAATCTGCAGAAGCTTAAAAAAGAAAACATTAAGTTATGGTATCAGACAATATGGTTTTAGTCATAAAACATTGGTAAGCCAAGAATGCAGTTTCTCGGTGAAGTTAAAGCATATTAAAGTCATCTTCATTACAAGCATGGCCCCAAATAACACTTCAGCTCTCTTTGGCAGTGAGGCAAAAGTGTTTCAAATAAGGAATGGAAATTTTTCTGAGAGTAGAGCTAAGTTATATATCACAATATTGTATAATGTTGCTGGATAGCAATATTGCCATTCTGTTAAGAGTAATGGAATAAGTACCAAAGTGCTCGTGTAGTGTAGTGGGGCAACTGGCTTGCAAAAATACATCTATCTGTGTACTCTTTTAATCTGTTCACAGTAGGAATAGATGAATTTGAAGTTGAGGAGTATTCCTTAAGACTGCCAAAGTATTTTAGGTCAAGTCGTAAATTTTCCCTGAAGTTCTCTGCCAAGATTATGCTGAGGACTGAGAAGAGAATCCTCAAATGGCTCCAAAATTAAACTTTATAATCTATTATGGAAAAAATAAGTAAAAGTATATTTCCCTATCTTGGCTTGATTCCAAAGCCTTACTACCATATAGAAGGCACGCTGGCTGTAGCTGGGGCCTGAAACCCAGGGCAGAGTGCGAATGCTGGGACACCATGAGAATTTTGCAGAGGATTCCCAGTGTCTCTAGGGAAGCACAAATCTTTCAGGTCTGTCTCCCATGGTGATGACCTCTGGAAGTATGAAGGTATCAACCTATTCTGATGGGAAGGTGCTCAGGGTCCAGTGAGGCGCAAGTCTTTTGAGTTGGATATGCTTGGGTCCACATCCTGACTCTCTGTATCGCGCTGGGCATGTTACCTCCATCTCTCTGTGTCTCCTACTTCCACATCTGTAAAATGTTGATAATAACCACCTCCGGGATGGTTGGTTGTTATGATGGTTACAGATAATGACAATAAATATACTAGACAGGCACCATGATATGCCACCTATGGGTCACAAACCACGGCAGCACAGGAAGCTATCGTGTAACCGTTTCACTAGGTATCGCTTCACACTTCTCACTGGGAACCGTTCCTAATACAGAAATACAATATGCTACGCTGTTCAAGTTTCCCAATACCCAAACATTCTGCAACTTCTAGAGGCCTGGTTTTGCTTTTTATTAAGTAAGTTCCAGGATGCATCCTAACTACCACAGACTCAGCCCAATTTCCTATACCCTCTAGATTTACAATAGGAATAAAATGTCACACATTTTGAAGCTGACACAAATGTCATCAAGCCACTCAATGGACGGTTCTTGGGTTATGCCAGTTGAAGAAATCTGTATGTTCTTGGGACTTCCCTGGTGGTCTAGTGGTTAAGAATCCACATTGCTTTGATCCCTGGTCAGGGAACTAAGAGCCCACGTACTGCGGGGCAGTTAAGACTGTGACAGAACTAGGGAAACCTGCACACCACAATGAAAGATCCTGTATGCTGCAACGAAGACCTGATGCAGAGAAAAATGAATAATTTTTTTAAAGAAATATTCTTGAGGTTTCCAAATTGTCAAAGTGGAAACTGGGTCTCCTGTAGGGCTAGTGAGGAGGTCCTACTGTCTCCTGAACCTTCTTTCTTGACTAACCCTTTCCTCTCACTCTACAGACAGGCACAAGCCTTCCTAAGAAACAAGGAAAAGAAAAACAAAACCTCTTTCATCACAAGTTTCTTCGGAGGTATGGGTAAACCTCTTTCTGAGAAACAGGGAACATTGAACTTCTTTGCTGAGAGCTCCGCTGTCAACACTCTCCCTCCATTCTTCCACCAGGGCAGGTAGGGTCTGTCCTGAGCGCTTTACTGACACTTCACTCATGTGAGCACCTAACTGTTATTTTCAACAGGCAAGTCGTAGAGCGCCCACCTCTCGGCTTCCCTGGGTCCTGTTGATCACCTCCTCCTTTTGACCCTACAAAGTCCTTTGGCTTTTGTGGCCCTATTATTTTCTTAATTCTCCTCCTCTATGTCTAAAGTTCCTTCTGTTTCCTTTTTTCCACCATCTCCTTCCTATGCCTGATCCTTAAACATGAATTTAAGGCTCCACCTTCAGCTTCCTGCTATCTTCACTTTCTACATTCTCTTTGGGGGAATCTTGTCTATACTCAAGGTTTCAACCACCATCTTTACACTGAAGATTCCCACAGCTATAGTGGGAATAGTCCTACCCAGACTGTTCCTGACTTTCAGCTTCTTCCATCAAAGTCCTACTCAACACCTCCACCTGGATGTTTCCCAGGTAACTCAGAATTGAACACACCTTCTTCTACTCTAATACAATTTTCCTTTTGAAATTCTGCAACTGTTGACACCCTCAAACATATGTCTGCCCAAACTAGAAATCTGGAAGTCACTCTCTATCTGACTCATTACTCCCACCCAATCAATAAGCAAGTCCTGCCAGATGAGTCCCTGTTCTCATGCTTTATTTACTCTCCCTTTTACCCCTACTCCCTTTTTCCTATTTCAAGCCTCATCATCTCTTAGCTGAACCACTGCATAGTTCCCTATCTAGCCTTCCCGTTATCATCTTGTCTTCCTCAAATCAACCCTTTTCTCAGCTACTGAATTGGAGAGCAGGCTGCATCACACTGCTTCTTGTCTACAGTATAATGAACAGGCAGGTCCAGAGGTGCAATAGTAAACAATCATGGCAAAGTCACACAAATGGTTCCTTCAGTGGGATCTCGCCAACACATTATATCTCTTTACTCTTGCCCAAATGTAACTCAGATCTCTAGACTTCCTGCTGATTCTAAGAACTAACTGATACCCTTCCAATAAACTTCTTTTGCACTTGATTTAAACAGTCTACTTATGCTGTTTGCAATGAAGATCCTGGGCTAGTATACAATTCCTTTTGCTCTCTAACATAATTACAGATTTGTGTTTGCTCCTGTTGGTCTAAGGTGCCTGCAAATGGCAGGGGTCATGACTGTGAATGTATTCCATGTACTATCTGTACTCCAACAACCAACATAGTGCCTGATGGATAGTGGGTATGCAAATATGTGTTGACAGAATGAATATTCTTTAGAAGTGTTTTTTTGTAAAAGATATGATTCATTCATGATACTATGAAATTATGGCATGATACCACTTGTTTTATTTTATTCATAAACTCAGAACCCTCCCTAAAAACACAGATAAATGTCTCACAAGGTAGAAAAAGCAAATATTTTTGCAGATGTCACTGAATTTCTCCATAAGTCACATCAGTATGGAAGATTCCTTTCTTCAAGTAACAAATATCCCTGTATGCTTCTACCCATCAGGGTAGGTACTATTTATGTCTCCCACGTGAGTTCCTTAGAAACAACAGCTCTCAATAGCTAGTCCAAAGTTTGATCATCTTTTGCCAAAAATACTTTTTAGACCATCAGTGTCTCTCTCCAGGTTGCACTGTGATTGTTTGTGATGGCAGAGGATCAAAGGACTCAGGCAGTCCTGATGGGTAAATAATCCAAGGGCTATTTGTCCATTGGTATGTCAGGGATGAAACAGATCATGTATTGGTGAGGCAAACTGAAATACTGCTTCACTGTTATATTTGGAAATTGCAACAGAAGACTCCAAAGTCTTTGAAGTCTTATGGTAGGAAGGATTATTAAACACAACCTCTTTCTTTACAGGGGAAAATGTCAAGAACTTTTTTGTTTTTTTTTTTAAAGAAATTGATCTCAATAAGGGCTTTAGAGATTGATTAAATTCAAAATGTTTGTTGATACCACACATGTCAGGTGCTGTGGGAAGTATGTGATCCCTGTTCTCAACGCATAACTCAGATGAAGTGAAGAGGTGGGGACTCCAATAAGGAGACACTAAGAAGAAGATTTACAAAGTGGAAAGTGAAGAGAGCCATGGGAAGGGGAAACAAAGAGGAAAGGAAGAAGTTTATTTACTTGGGAAACTCAAGGACTGTTTCAAAAAAGAGCCATACATTAAAGCACAGATAGACTTAAATAGGCCAGGATGGAGCCAGGGAATGAAAAAGCAGGATAACAGGGAGGTACAGAACAGCACAAACAGAGCAAGGAGGCGAGAAAGTAAAGAGCTCATTGAGTGAAGAGCATGTTGGGGATACACGGGGGGGGGGGGAGCGGGGAGGAATAAAAATATAACTGAGGGTAAATTACAAAGGCCCCTGAGTGCCAAGCTAGGCAGTTTGTACTTTATTCTATTTGCAATCGGTAATCATTAAAGGACCCTTAGTAACAGCACGTTCCTTCTTTCTACATCTGGCTGGGGAGAGGAAGGAGGAGTTGCCCATTCTTCTCATCACTGTCCTCAACCCTGGCCACGTATCAGAATCACATAGGGAGTTTGTTCATCTACTAATGTCTGTTTGTTAACAGTGCCAAGTCTGGCCCTGTATGTGGTCAAGTAAATCAGAATCTCTTGTGGTAGGGCCTGTGTACGACTATTTTTAAAGAAAAATTTAGGTGATTTTAATGTCCAGTCAGAGCTAAGAACCATTGGCATAGGTGTAAGAATTTCTCGATAAATTTCTATTTTTGTCAGGAGTGCTTTGTTGATATTAGGTGTGACATTATGCTTTACTTAATTAGGTTATGGCCTAATGGATACGATGGGCTCCCCAGGGGGCTCGGTGATAAAGAATCCACCTGCCAATGCAGGAGACACAAGAGACGCAGGCTCAATCCCTGGGTCCAGAAGATCCCCTGGCATAGGAAATAGCAACCCACTCTAGTGTTCTTGCCTGGAAAATTCCTTGGACAAAGGAAACTAGCAGGCTACAGTCCACGGGGTTGCAAAGAGTTGGACAAGACTAAGCAACTGAACACACACACACAATGGATATGATAGAAATTTCTGATATACTGTGGAAGTTCTTTGCTCTTAAATAACTTCCTCATTTATCACCAGCAATATGTTCTGTGTTCAGTACCACCTTCTTTCTCTAGATATTTCATACACATACCTACATATGTATAAAATTAAACATACAATCAAACACCGCAAGAGCCTAGATCTGAATGTATGAATACACTTATATGACTGAGTTGATTAAGACACACACAAGAGAAATTGAGGGAGAGTGGTGGGATAATTGGCAGAGGTGAAAATCAGGGTTGACCAACCAAAATGCTCAGTTCAGTTCAGTTTAGTCATTCAGGTGCATCCGACTCTGTGACCCCATGGACTGCAGCACGCCAGGCTTCCCTGTCTATCACCAGCTCCCAGAGCTTGCTCAAACTTATGTCCATCAAGTTGGTGATGCCATGTCAAAATGCCCAAGACACATTCAACTGTCTGCTGATCTTATGCATCGAGATACCCACTACTTCTATTAACATACATGCATTTTAATCAACTTCTTAAAAATTAAATGCTATTTAATAAGACAGAATTAGGACTGTTACTGAGATGACCTACCAAAAAAAGGTTCTGTTATTTTAAGAACCAGGATTTTTTGTGAATACCATATCCCAAAATGCAAGTCATAAAACATGGGGGTTGCTTGCATGCTAAGAGATTTGAAGATGACAATAAAAGCAGAAAGTCCTATGACAAGAGATTACTTTTTCCTCCCAATATATTGTGACCATAGCTGACTTCTGTGATTACGAGAAGGCAAACATCCCAAATCCAGGACACCTTGTTAGGGATCAGGCCAGGAACTAGGTAGCAACTTCCTATTCAGCAATTCTAACCTGAGTAGAGAAGACCCAGACTGGGTGTTGGCTTTGATAGGAAGAAGGCTGGCTAGACAGTGCCTATGTTCAGAGAAGTGAGTCATGGCAGGGAGGAGCAGGGAGAGATTACCAGTCCAGGTAGGTTAAGTCCCAAGTGGAGGAGCCATGTAAGACAACCTGGGAACTCTGATATGGAGGCCAAGGGTTAGGGACATGCCCCAAAACTGAGGGGTTGAGAGCTCAGGGGCCTCCTAGAAGGCACCAGCAGCATCAATATAGAGCCTGATTAATGCTGAGGCTTTCTGGGCTCCAGTGTGCTCCTCCATAAAATAAGGAGGTTGTACTGGGTGAACTCCATGGCCCAGCCCTAGGATCTAGGATGCTGGGCAGAGCCAGAACAGAACTGAGGTCATACTTAGGCACAGCTCACAAGAGCCAGGTTCGACTGGACATCAGAAGTAGCCTGGGTGGGCCCAGGAATCCCTTGTGGCACTGCAGGAAGAATGTGGCCTGGGGTCGACTGTTTCTCCAAGAGGCATACAGGGAACACCTCAGTCTTGTGCTGCTCCCAGCTTTTGCACAATGTGGGGGCTGGCTTCAGCAGAGAGGGTGTCAAGAAACCAACCAGCAGAGGTGATGCAGGTTCAAACAGGTCCAGAGGGTGGGAATTCCCTGGATGAACTCAGGGTGATGTCAGAGTGGGATGCTGAGCCATTCTCCCAGAATCAGGAAAAGAGCTATAATCTGCAGAAAGGGAGGACTGATCATTCTCCTTCAGGAAGGTCTTTGGGATCCTGACCAGACTTTGGCTTTAGCTGGGCCTCAAGAAATATCACGCAGGATTTATCACTATTAATAATAACTAGCACATGACTGAGTAAAGAGCTGAATTCAGCTGACCAAGTGACTGTAAGTGTCCTTACGAGAGAAGTAAGGGGTTTGGTGAAGAAAGGAGAGTGACAGGAAGAGAATAAGGCATGTACTTACATTGAGATTTCAGCACACTCTACCACCACCCCACCACCCTACTCCCACCCCCTTGGTTAATGCAAATGTCTAGCTGGCCAGCCTGCCACAGATACTATCACTTGCTCCGAGGTACAAATACCATCCAAATTCTTCCTGTATTAGACATTTCCTCAAACCTTGACCCCCACTGCTGTAGGAAAAAACCACCTCCTCTACAACAAGTGTTTTGAATTTCCTTTTTTACCTGACATATGTCCACATCTGCCTTACTCTCTGGGGTGCTTTAGTGCCCCAAACTTCTAATAAAGGAGTAGTGCCTGGATTTGGATTTTACTCTCTTCCTCCTGCAGTTCCTCCAATGACTTCCTCACAGAGCCAGCTTAAAGATACTAAACCGAGGTGCCCAAAAATCAGAACAAAGCCAAAATCCATCCAATGGCTAATCTGAATCATGACAATTCTGATGTGAGGCCAACTTTACAGTCTCCAAGAATCCTCAGCCGAAGGGCTTCGGCCCCCACAGCTAGCACTGGGCAAGTGGAACTGACAATCTTGATTTCTGCTGAGGATGACTGTTAAAGGGGTTCCAATATTCTCTGAACTGTGAATAAAGATTTTTTGAGATAATGAATGAATGAAGATTTTTATAGGATAAAATAGGTCTCTTCTTTCCAGGATTTAATTCAAACCTAAATCTTAGAAGCAATTTCAAAGTTTGATTCTGATACAATCTCACTTGCCTTGACAAGTGAGAGAAAATGAAAATATTCTACCAAAAACATGGAGGTAAGTCAAGAAAACAAGACCACATTGCCAAAACTGGAAAGTAGATGAGACTAGGTTCTAGTACATGCTCGGCTACTCTGATGCCATCCTCTGTTCCCCAGGGGCACCCTCCATGGTGGAGTGCAATCAAGTCAACACATTGCCTTGTCAAAACTCATCCATTTTGTGAAAGGAGATTAAGCATATTTCAAAATGGCCATGAGCTAGGGATACTGGAATTGTAACTAGCAAGGCTTAGAGACCTAATACACTAAATAAATCAAAGGGGTGGACCTCACATACAATTTTGGGCAGCTGGGAGGTATTTTGAGACAACTCCTGATGTGAATCTCCTATCCTAAAAAGGCAAAGGTGTTAATCGCTCAGTGGTGTCTGACTCTTTGCAACCCCATGGACTGCAGCTCACCAGGCTTCTCCGTCCATGGGATTCCCCAGGCAAGAATACTGGAGTGGGTTGCCATTCCCTTCTCCAGGGGATCTTCCTGACCCAGGAATCGAACCCAGGTCTCCTGTACTGTAGGCAGATTCTTTACCGACTGAGCTATCAGGGAATGAAATTCTAATTGGCAGATTTGTTTCTCCACTTAACCCTCTTCACTGGGCTTTAGCATTGATTGCTCCACCATAAATTAACCTACTGACCAAGGACATCAAAGAAAGTGCTATTTGCATTCCAAATTCTTTAGGCAAAAGTCACTGAAACTTACAGCTCTCTATGCTGCCATGCAACACACAGAGGTGGATGGAACTAGTTTCAAAGGGTTTTTACAGCCAGCTGAAGTAAATTTGCAGAAAGGCTGGCGAACAGCTTGCCAAATTTCAGCTTGGAACAATTTCATTATCTTTAATTTACCAACCTAGCAATGGGTTTATAATAGAAATTCTTAGTGATGGCTTCTCAGGAGGCAACCACGGCAGCTGGCACACACCTACCTCACTGCACCTCTGGAGTGGACTGCTACGTCCAAATTCTGGCCACTGAAAAACACGATCTGTAAGGACAGAAGCCTAATGGGCCTGCTCCCATAGAAATGCTCAGAGGCGACTGAATTACCTTCCCCCAGCCAAGCCAGGAGTCCCAGCCTTGAGCCAGAAAGCAGTGACTGTTAGATGTTAGAAAGAAAGTAAAGAGGAAAGCAACAGTGCCTTTATTATATGCTGTAAACCGCAATCACCTTCCCCTATAAGCATCTTCCTGTTTTCCTGGAGGGGCACTGTTAAACTGCCACTGGTGCAGAGGTGCCAACTCAGCAGAGAGTACTTCCTGTGGGTCTGGACAGCAGTCGAGTGTGGCGGGATGTGGCCTGCCCACTGACCCAGGAGCAGGCTGCCAGGGGGCCACCATCCTGACAGAGGCCTGACAATGGGGGCACAGGACTGAGGCTCCTGGATTAAGGGGTGATGCTGATTTCCTTTTCTCAGTGCCAGACTAGGGTGAAGCAAAAGGGGTGTCTAGGGCACAAGATTGAAGGAGGTTTTCACTCTCAGGGTCATGCAAGTGGCTCTTTTACCCTGGTCCTAGCCCTGCACAGAGCCACCAGCAGAGGTAGGGGGATGAGTAAGGTCAGTGATTCTCAAAGTGTGATCTCCTGACTAGCAACATCACCTAAGTACTTACTAGGTATGCAAATTCTCAGCACCCTTCCAGACCCACAGACTCTGAAACTCAGAGGTGAGGCCCAGCAATCTGTGTTTTAATATCACCACAACCCCCCCTCCCCCGCCCATCCCAGATAATTCTGATGCAGCTAAAGCACTGTGCTAGAGAATAATGCTCTCCAAAGCCCGTTGTGTGGCCCAGGCCATTGCTCAACATGCTTCACACACAATCAGAACAGGGAAAGGAGTAGGGTGATGAGATGAAAGAGATTTCCGTACGGCAATCAGCAAGGTAGGAATTCCTCAAATAATAAATCAGGAATTGATTTTTTTCCAGCTATCCTTAAGTATTTGGTACTGAAGACTTAGCAAGAGTTGGCAATAAATAACGTTTACTACTGAGTGGTTTCCTCCTGTTTTTTCCCTGATCTAGTCAGTTCAGAGTTGGCCACTGACTGATTACCTTGGTACGTGGGCCAGTCGTCTAAATATTCTAAGACTGAGATTCCCTCCTCTGGAAACTGGGGTTAACATCACCTCCCTGCCAACATCAGGGAAGCTAGAATATGCAAAACCCCAAGGATAAGCCTGAGGCAGAAAAGCTGTGATGGCACTTTACACATCCTGAGCAGGGGTTCTGGGCCCCCACCTTCTCCAGGGAGGTTAGATAATCTGGGGGCCTGAAGACAACTGAGAGGGGAAGGAGATTAACTGATCTCTTTTATGCTGTGGCATTTTTTAAAGGAGGCTATTTTCCAGTCCCGGTGACCTGGGACATCAGGCTTCTGAATGGGGTGGCACAAGCAAAAGAAAGGAAAGAAGTAGAAATATATATATATATATATATATATATATATATATATATATATATATATATATATATATATACACTAAATAAATAAAGGGCAGAAAACTGTATCACATTTAAGATCCCACATTTAAACTTTGTCACTAGACCCCAAACAGTATGAGCGGTGAGGCAATGACCAATGCAAGCCAGCTGAGTGACCGCAGACACACAGCCATACACTTGGTTTCCTCTTTTGCCAAGTGCTGACTTATAAATCAACAATAATATGAGGATGATGTCATGCAACAAAACGCTGTCAAGCACAACACAAACGTGAGGTTCACACTGAGGTCTCATCACAGAGGAGCAGCACCACCGTTTCTGCAGGATGAAAGGAAAACTTATCTCACCCAACTTGCCCAGCTCACAAAGGTGTCTACTGAGGACGACAGAGCCTGTTGACCTGCAGAGGGCACATAGCTGGTGGGAGACAAGCATCAGCTGTGTCCCCTTTCTCCCTTTCATTAGGGAGTAGGGGGGAGGGGCGAAATCTCAGCGCTTCTCGCCAAGGGCCAGGTAAACAAAGGACGCCCCACCCAACCCCCATCTCGTCACTGGCCATTCATGCAGCACAGCTGAGAGCTGGAAAGATGATCCATGACACACTTTTTCTCCCGAGAGTATGTAACTCCAAGATAATAACATTATCCATGCGGAAAGGGCTTACCTTGTGGCTCCGCTGGTAAAGAATCCGCCTGCAACGCGGAAGACCTGGGTTGGGAAAATCCCCTGGAGAAGGGAAAGGCTACCCACCCCAGTATTCTGGTCTAGAGAATTCCATGGATTATATAGTTCATGGGGTCACAAAGAGTTGGATACGACTGAGCAACTTTCACTTTCATGCAAAAGAGCCACCCAGCCAAAAAAGTTCAGGTTGGGCCCCTGTGCACGAGCCCCTTACCTTCCTCATTTAAAATCCACGGCAGGAACTCGAACACCGAGTCAAAGCCGCAGGTGTTCTCCTCGAAGGTGCAGGACCCCGCGGGCAGGTCCAGGGTACTGGCAAGCTGCAGTGCTGTGGATACAAAGCGAGTTTCAATTCGGGCTGGGTCTGGGGAGCGTTGGCAGCAACTCAGGGCACCCTGGGGAACTACCTGGTGGAAGTGGAGGAAGGCGTCCAAGATGGGGCGGGAGAGGGATGTGCTACTGCCGCCCCCGCCCCGGGAGCTTCCACTGCAGGACCTGTGCGCAGCCGCTGGGCTGGGGAGGGACGTAAACGGCTGCTGAGACGCTGTCCGTAGGCACCCTTAGATGGCCCAGCTGGACTACCGGGGCTGCCGGATTGGGAGAGGGTTACAAAAGCGCCCCATGGGGATAGCCCCCGGGTCCAGACCTTACCTTGCACTGCCAGGAGGACGCTCCTGAACAGCATGGTAGGGGAGGACTGGACAGAGGAGCGAACCGCCAGCCCGCCGGGACAGGCTGCTCCCGGTGGAAGGAGCGTGGGAAGCAGAGGCACCTCGAACCGGGGGAGGGAGAAATCAGAGGCAAAGAGCACTGGAAGCTGCCCAACTTTGCACCGCGGCTCGGGAGCCGAATGGAGGGCTGAGGGTGCCTGAACTGGGAGCGGCGCTTGCTGAGCTGCAGCCGCGAGGCAGCTTGCGTCCCAAGTGAAGCCAGCCGCACAGCTGGTCCTGCGCGAGGATGGGGCTGGGCGGGGAGGAGACAACTGCACACTTTTGAAAAGCCAGCCAGGACTGGCTGGGACAGGAGAGGTCGGGAGGCAGTGACACGGTTCGGGTTCTTTTTTTTTTTTCTTTTTCTTTAACCTTTGTATTTTTTTTTAAACTTTTTTTTACTTTACAATACTATATTGGTTTTGCCATACATCAACATGAATCCGCCACGGGTGTACACGTGTTCCCAATCCTGAACCCCCCTTCCACCTCCCTCCCCATATCATCTCTCCGGGATTCTTAAAGGCTTGGGACCAGACTCCTGTTAGCCGCTGGAGAGGGCAGGCGTCCCAGGAGCCCCTCGGGATGAGTTGGGGCTGGAGGCGCCCCGCCCCTCCCATCCGCAGTGGGAACCAGCTTATTTCTGGGTACAGCCTCTCTCTATCTGGAATGCCAGTCCTGCAGGGCTGGCCCTAATTTTAACCTTTTTTCCTCAGGATGGAAAAGGGTGGAATTCTCTTAGGAAAACCTAGAGGAAAATTTGGAATGTGTTGTGTCAAGCGGAATAAGGTTTATATCTATCTAGGAGTTCAGCATTTATGGCCCATTAATGCTAACCTTGGAATGCCGACCCCCCATACACACACTTTTATTTAGCCATGGAATGTCTGGCATGCCTGGTGCTCAGCATTGCCTCGGTCCCTAAAATGGGGGCATTCCTCTTCTCCAAAGAGTCATGATAAATTAGTAGAAAGTTTCTAAACTGGGACATGAGAGATGGGAGTAGTGATGTTAGGAAGGGGGTTACTCCCTCCCTAATACCCACTGGCTACACATTCCCTTAAGCACTAAGTGGGTCTTTAAAAATATTTTCTTCCAGCAAAGAAAGTGGTGATGGTAGGGTGAGGGTCTTAATGCTGTTTATAATATTGGGTAGGCAACTGTATGACTAGGGCAATGGTTCTTAAATCTTTTTTTAAAATATAAATTTATTTATTTTAATTGGAGGTTAATTGCTTTACAATATTGTATTGGTTTTGCCATACATCAACATGAATCCGCCACAGGTATACACGTGTTCCCCATCCTGAACCCCCCTCCCTCCTCCCTCCCCATACCATCCCTCTGGGTTGTCCCAGTGCACCAGCCCCAAGCATCCAGTATCATGCATTGAACCTGGACTGGCGATTCGTTTCATATATGATATTATACATGTTTCAATGCCATTCTCCCAAATCTTAAGGTATATCAGAAACCCAGCATCAGAGTTTCTGATTCAATAGCTTAAGCTTAGGGTGCAAAATTCTGCACATTCCTCACAAGTTTCTATATGTTGACCCTGCTAGTCTGGGACCACACTTTGAAGACCACTGGCTTAACAAACTCTTGTTTAACCACCAGAGCCCTGTGCACATGCTTCCACTTGGTTTCCAGACTCTCCTTGTTCTTCAGTCTTTGTGCTATTTCTTTATTTCTCTCTCTGACCCCTTGGATATTAGGTTGCCTCCAAGTTCTGTTATTTCAACTCTTGTTGCCCTCTCTCCTCACTTCTTCAGTGATTTCATCCAGTCTCATAGTTTGAAACACCACCTATAGCCCAATATCTCCCCAACAGACATTTCTAGTCCAGATGGCCCACTAACTCCCCTGCATCTTCCTCATCTCAGTTAAAGGAAACTTTTTCCTTCAGTTGCTCAGAAAAAATATTTAAGAGTTACCCTTAACTCTTCTCTTCGTCTCAGGACGTTACCAAATTCCGTCAGTTCAGGATTCAAAACGTAGTAGGTACTGACCATTCCCCATTCCCATGGTGACTGAAGCTGCCATTGCTGTTTGCCAGGGATGCTACAGTAGCTTCTGGAAGGTGGTCTTCTTGCTTCTTCCGCCTCGTGTACCTCCATTCCATTTTTAACACAGTTGTCAGGGCATCCCTTTAATACAGAAATTGGGCCATGTCACTCCTTGGCCCCAGACTCCCAACAAGCCCATCAATTACTTAGCAAACCCCAAAATCTTCACAAGGGCCTACCAGGTCTACAGAACCTGTCTCTACCCCTTTACATCTCTAACTTCATCTGCCATGCTTAGTTCCCTCCAGCCACATGAATCTCCTGGCTGGTCCTTAAACACAGTCTAGGTGTCCTCTCAGAATTTTGCACTGCAGATGGTGATTGCAGCCATGAAATTAAAAGACGCTTACTCCTTGGAAGGAAAGTTATGACCAACCTAGATAGCATATTCAAAAGCAGAAATATTACTTTGCTGACAAAGGTCCATCTAGTCAAAGCTATGGTTTTTCCAGTAGTCATGTATGGATGTGAGAGTTGGACCATAAAGAAAGCTGAGCGCCAAAGAATTGATGCTTGTGAACTGTGGTGTTAGAGAAGACTCTTGAGAGTCCCTTGGACTGCAAGGAGAGCCAACCAGTCCATCCTAAAGGAGATCAGTTCTGGGTGTTCATTGGAAGGACTGATGCTGAAGCTGAAACTTCAATACTTTGGCCACCTCATGTGAAGAGTTGACTCATTGGAAAAGACCCTGATGCTGGGAGGGATTGGGGGCAGGGGGAGAAGGGGACAACAGAGGATGAGATAGTTGGATGGCATCACCGACTCAATGGACGTGAGTTTGGGTGAACTCCGGGAGTTGGTGATGAACAGGGAGGACTGGTGTGCTGCAATTCATGGGGTCGCAAAGAGTCCGACACGACTGAGCAACTGAACTGAACTGATTCCCTCTGTTTGAAATGATCTTCCTAGGAGAGCCACATGACCCACACCTGCACAACCTCAAGGTCTTGATGCAGATGTCACCAGGAGAAGAAAACTTAAAAGCCTTCTCTCTAATAAGAAAAACCCTTTAAAAATATGTTTAGACAAGTTTTTTTGTGTGTGTTTGTTTTGAGTTTTCTGTAGGCAGTGACATAAATGATCTAAAATTTGCTTGGTGTGTGTATTTATATGCTCTATATCAGGAAGTACCTAATAATAATAAATTACAGTTATCATGCTTACTAGCATAAACATTTTAGATAGATAATCTTATCTAATTTTCTCAAAAACTCTATGGGGTATGCATCATTATTATCACCATTAATAGATAAAGAAACTGAGGTGCAGAGTTCAGTAACAGCGGATGGTAGAGACAAGACTCAAACTCAGATAGATTTATGCAAAAAGTCTATCTTCTCACCTTCTCAATCTATACAGTAACCTGTCTCCTTTTTCCTTCTTTTCTTATTTCTTGCTCACAGATGGTGACAAATATCAGTTTCATCAAGTTACTTAAACATTTAAAGGTGGATATGAATCCAGTTGAAACTTCAAACCACTATTTTCAACTAAATACATTTTCAGCAACTATCAAACTAGTGTTCCTTTCCCCCAAGTACATATGGAATCTTTCAAAGCTTTAGGATTGCCTTATAGTCATCTGCATGTCCTCAGTGTTAACAAAATGAAAAACTGCAAACCCCTAAAGAGATCTCCAAAAATTTAAAATTATAATACTTAAAAGTGACATCATTTATTGCCACCTACAGAAACTGAATCATTACACACAAGTGCAAAATCAGTTGGAGTAAAATTTCTATTTCACATATAACTGCATGATCCCAATAACAAATGACCCTTTGACATGGGCACAGCCTGGGAATTCTGAGCAGCAAGGGTCCGAGTGGGAGTTTAGTGCAGAGAATGTTCACTAGGGGGCGCCTTTGGGCTCCACGTCTGTGGAAAGTGGAAGAAGGATTTGGCCCAGGGAGAAGTGACAACGAAATGCAAGTCCCTTGAAGCCCTTCTGATCCCACAAGAAATTTTGGGGTTTAAATGGCCCATTTGAGTTACCTTAAGCGTGAGTCTGAGTGAACTCCGGGAGTTGGTGATGGACAGGGAGGTCTGGCGTGCTGCGATTCATGGGGTCGCAAAGAGTCGGACACGACTGAGCGACTGAACTGAACTGAACTGAACTGAAGGTTAAAAGGGCGCAGCTCTTTGTACCACAGCCTTGTCTGTCACTCGATGTGGCCCACGTTGGGACAGTGAACTCCAATGAGGCAGCCCTCCTCATGGAGGCCAACCTGAAGGTGCTAACCGGTGAAGGCTGTTTGATGACAACACTCCCAGTAGCTGGGACAAGTCCTTTCTGGAAGACATTTTGCAGAGAAGGAAAAAGATATTGTACACAGAGAGGGCCAAGGAGGGAATCTGGAAAAATCTAGAAATTATGTATGTCAACCCACTTTCTTCTGTCACTAATCATGAAGCCATAGGGCCATTCACTGCCACATTACTTGGGAAAACAGCATAAGGCCCAAGGAAAGAACTTCCTGGGCCTCTCTCTCCAAAATATAGCTTAACTGAATAATCAAATATCACACATAAAGCTCTGATTTTAGAAAGCACTCAATAAACATTAGGTAGGATAGGGGGTTGAATGGTAGCCCCCCTAAAAAGACATGTTTACATCCTAGAAGGTGTGGATGTGACCTTATCTGGAAAAAGGGCCATATAGATGTAATTAAGTTAGGGATCTTGAGATGTGATAATCCTGGATAATGGGGTGGGCCTAAATTAATGGCAAGTGTCCATATAAGATGGGGCTTCCCAGGAGGCTCAATGGTAAAGAATACGCCTGCCAATGCAAGAACACACAGGAAATACAGGTTTTTGTTTGTTTGTTTTTTCCTACATACCTATAAAAAAATTTTCTTTTCTGTTATATTTTTTTTCTTTCTTTTTTTTTTTTTCACTTTACAATATTGTATTGCTTTTGCCATACATTGACATTAATCAGCCATGGTTGTACATGCGTTCCTCATCCTGAACCCCCCTCCCACCACCCTCCCTATCCCATCCCTCTGGGTCATCCCAGTGCACCAGCCCCAAGCATCCTGTATCATGCTTTGAACCTGGACTGGTGATTCATTTCACATATGATAATATACATGTTTCAATGCCATTCTCCCAAATCATCCCACCCTCACCCTCTCCCACAGAGTCCAAAAGACTGTTCTATACATCTGTGTCTCTTTTGCTATCTCACATACAGGGTTATTGTTACGATCTTTCTAAATTCCATATATATGCATTATTGTACTCTATTGGTGTTTTTCTTTCTGGCTTACTTCACTCTGTATAATAGGCTCCAGTTTCATCCATCTCATTAGAACTGATCAAATGTATTCTTTTTAATGGCTGAGTAATACTCAATTGTGTATATGTACCACTGCTCTCTTATCCATTCATCTGCTGGTGGACATCTAGGTTGCTTCCATGTCCTGGCTATTATAAACAGTGTTGTGATGAATATTGGGGTACATGTGTCTCTTTCAATTCTGGTTTCCTCGGTGTGTATGCCCAGCAGTGGGATTGCTGGGTCAAAAGGCAGTTCTATTTCCAGTTTTTTAAGGAATCTCCACACTGTTCTCCATAGTGGCTGTACTAGTTTGCATTCCCATCAACAGTGTAAGAGGGTTCCCTTTTCTCCACATTCTCTCCAGCATTTATTGCTTGTAGACTTTTGGATCACAGCCATTCTGACTGGTGTGAAATGGTATCTCATTGTGGTTTTGATTTGCATTTCTCTGGTTATGAGTGATGTTGAGCATCTTTTCATGTTTGTTAGCCATCTGTATGTCTTCTTTGGAGAAATGTCTAGTTCTTTGGCCCATTTTTTGATTGGGTCATTTATTTTTCTGGAGTTGAGCTGTAGGACTTGCTTGTATATTTTTGAGGTTAATTCTTTGTCAGTTGCTTCATTTGCTAGTATTTTCTCCCATTCTGAAGGTTGTTTTTTCACCTTGCTTATAATTTCCTTTGTTGTGCAGAAGATTTTAAGTTTAATTAGGTCCCATTTGTTTATTTTTGCTTTTATTTCTAATATTCTGGGAGGTGGGTCATAGAGGATCCTGCTGTGATTTATGTCAGAGAGTGTTTGCCTTTTTTCTCCTCTAGGAGTTTTATAGTTTCTGGTCTTACATTTAGATCTTTAAATCTGTTTTGAGTTTATTTTTGTGTATGGTGTTAGAAAGTGTTCTAGTTACATTCTTTACAAGTGGTTGACCAGTTTTCCCAGAACCACTTGTTAAAGAGATTGTCTTTGATCCATTGTATATTCTTGCCTTCTTTGTCAAAGATAAGGTGTCCATAGGTGTGTGGATTTATCTCTGGGCTTTCTATTTTGTTCCACTGATCTATATTTCTGCCTTTGTGCCAGTACCATACTGTCTTGATGACTGTGGCTTTGTAGTAGAGCCTGAAGTCAGGCAAGTTGATTCCTCCAGTTCCATTCTTCTTTCTCAAGATTGCTTTGGCTATTCGAGGTTTTTTGTATTTCCATACAAATTGTGAAATTATTTGTTCTAGCTCTGTGAAAAATACCGTTGGTAGTTTGATAGGGATTGCATTGAATCTATAGATTGCTTTGGGTAGTATAATCATTTTCACTATATTGATTCTTCGGATCCATGTACATGGTATATTTCTCCATTAGTGTCCTCTTTGATTTCTTTCACCAGTGTTTTATAGTTTTCTATATATAGGTCTTTTGTTTCTTTAGGTAGATTTATTCCTAAGTATTTTATTCTTTTCGTTGCAATGGTGAATGGAATTGTTTCCTTAGTTTCTCTTTCTATTTTCTCATTATCAGTGTATAGGAATGCAAGGGATTTCTGTGTGTTGATTTTATATCCTGCAACTTTACTATATCCATTGATTAGCTCTAGTAATTTTCTGGTGGAGTCTTTAGAGTTTTCTATGTAGAGAATCATGTCATCTGCAAACAGTGAGAGTTTTACTTCTTTTTTTCCAATTTGGATTTCTTTTATTTCTTTTTCTGCTCTGATTGCTGTGGCCAAAGTTTCCAAAACTATGTTGAATAGTAGTGATGAGAGTGGGCACCCTTGTCTTGTTCCTGACTTTAGGGGAAATGCTTTCAATTTTTCACCATTGAGGATAATGTTTGCTGTGGATTTGTCATATATAGCTTTTATTATGTTGAGGTATGTTCCTTCTATTCCTGCTTTCTGGAGGGTTTTTATCATAAATGGATGTTGAATTTTGTCAAAGGCTTTCTCTGCATCTATTGAGAAAATCATATGGTTTTTATTTTTCAATTTGTTAATGTGGTGTCTTCCATTGATTGATTTGCAGATATTGAAGAATCCTTGCATCCCTGGGATAGAGCCCACTTGGTCATGATGTATTATCTTTTTAATGTGTTGTTGGATTCTGTTTGCTAGAATTTTGTTAAGGATTTTTGCATCTATGTTCATCAGTGATATTAGCCTGTAGTTTTCTTTTTGTGTGTGTGTGGCATCTTTGTCAGGTTTTGGTATTAGGGTGATGGTGGCCTCACAGAATGAGTTTGGAAGTTTACCTTCCTCTGCAGTTTTCTGGAAGAGTTTGAATAGGATAGGTGTTAGCTCTTCTCTAAATTTTTGGTAGAATTCAGCTATGAAGCCTCTGAAGTCTGGTCCTGGGCTTTTGTTTGCTGGAAGATTTCTGATTACAGTTTCAATTTCTGTGCTTGTGATGGGTCTGTTAAGATTTTCTGTTCAGTTTCGGAAAGTTGTACTTTTCTAAGAATTTGTCCATTTCTTCCAAGTTGTCCATTTTATTGGCATATAGTTGCTGATAGTAGTCTCCTATTGTATTTCTGTGTTGTCTGTTGTGATCTCTCCATTTTCATTTCTAATTTTATTGATTTGATTTTTCTCCCTTTGTTTCTTGATGAGTCTGGCTAATGGTTTGTCTATTTTATTTATCTTCTCAAAGAACCAGCTTTTGGCTTTGTTGATTTTTGCTATGGTCTCTTTTGTTTCTTTTACATTTATTTCTGACCTAATTTTTAAGATTTCTTTCCTTCTACTAACCCTGGAGTTCATTTCTTCCTTTTCTAGTTGCTTTAGGTGTAGAGTTAGGTTATTTATTTGACTTTTTTCTTATTTCTTGAGGTATGCCTGTATTGCTATGAACCTTCCCCTTAGCACTACTTTTACAGTGTCCCACAGGTTTTGGATTGTTGTGTTTTCATTTTCATTCATTTCTATGCATATTTTGATTTCTTCTGTGATTTATTGGTTATTCAGCAGCATGTTATTCAGCCTCCATATGTTGGAATTTTTAATAGTTTTTCTCCTGTAATTGACATCTAATCTTACTGCATTGTGGTCAGAAAAGATGCTTGGAATGATTTCAATTTTTTTGAATTTACCAAGCCTAGATTTATGGCCCAGGATGTGATCTATCCTGGAGAAGATTCTGTGTGCACTTGAGAAAAAAGTGCAATTCATTGTTTTGTGGTGAAATGTCCTATAGATATCAATTAGGTCTAACTGGTCTATTGTATCATTTAAAGTTTGTGTTTCCTTGTTAATTTTCTGCTTAGTTGATCTATCCATAGGTGTGAGTGGGGTATTAAAGTCTCCCACTATTACTGTGTTATTGTTAATTTCCCCTTTCATACTTGTTAGCATTTGTCTTACATATTGTGGTGCTCTATGTTGGGTGCATACATATTTATAATCATTAAATCTTCTTCTTGGATTGATCCTTTGATCATTATGTAGTGTCCTCCTTTGTCTCTTTTCACAGCCTTTGTTTTAAAGTCTATTTTATCTGATATGAGTATTGCTACTCCTGCTTTCTTTTGGTCTCTATTTGTGTGGAGTATCTTTTTCCAGCCCTTCACTTTCAGTCTGTATGTGTCCCTTGTTTTGAGGTAGGTCTCTTGTAGGCAGCATATATAGGGGTCTTTTTTATGTGTCCATTCAGCCAGTCTTTGGGTTGCGGCATTCAACCCATTTACGTTTAAGGTAATTATTGATAAGTATGATCCCATTGCCATTTACTTTATTGTTTTGGGTTTGAGTTTATACACCCTTTCTGTGCTTCCTGTCTAAAGAAGATCCTTTAGCATTTGTTGGAGAGCTGGTTTGGTGGTGCTGAATTCTCTCAACTTTTGCTTGTCTGTAAAGCTTTTGATTTCTCCTTGATATTTGAATGAGATCCTTGCTGGGTACAGTAATCTGGGCTGTAGGTTATTTTCTTTCATCACTTTAAGTATGTCCTGCCATTCCCTCCTAGCCTGAAGAGTTTCTATTGAAAGATCAGCTGTTATCCTTATGGGAATCCCCTTGTGTGTTATTTGTTGTTTTTCCCTTGCTGCTTTTAATATTTGTTCTTTGTGTCTGATCTTTGTTAATTTGATGAATATGTGTCTTGGCGTGTTTTGCCTTGGGTTTATCCTATTTGGGACTCTCTGGGTTTCTTGGACTTGGGTGATTATTTCCTTCTACATTTTAGGGAAGTTTTCGATTATTATCGCCTCAAGTATTTTCTCATGATCTTTCTTTTTGTCTTCTCCTTTTGGGACTCCTATGATTAGAATGTTGGTGTGTTTAACATTGTCCCAGAGGTCTCTGAGGTTTTCCTCATTTATTTTAATTCATTTTTCTTTTTCCTGTTTCATTTATTTCTACCATTCTATCTTCTACCTCACTTATCCTGTCTTCTGCCTCCGTTATTCTACTGTTGGTTCCCTCCAGACTGTTTTTGATCTCATTTATTGCATTATTCATTATATATTGACTCTTTTTTATTTCTTCTAGGTCCTTGTTAAACCTTTCTTGCATCTTCTCAATCCTTGTCTCCAGGTTATTTATCTGTAACTCCATTTTGTTTTCAAGATTTTGGATCATTTTCACTATCATTATTCGGAATTCTTTATCAGGTAGATTCCCGATCTCTTCCTCTTTTGTTTGGTTTGGTGGGTGTTTATCCTGTTCCTTTACGCGCTGCGTATTTCTCTGCCTTTTCATCCTGTTTATATTGCTGTTTGGAGTGGCCTTTCTGTATTCTGGCAGTTTGTGGTTCCTCTTTATCGTGGAGGTTCCTCACTGTGGGTGGGGTTGTACAGGTGGCTTGTCAAGGTTTCCTGGTTAGGGAAGCTTGTGTTGGTGTTCTGGTGGGTGGAGCTGGATTTCTTCTCTCTGGAGTGCAATATTGAAGTGTCCAATAATGAGTTATGAGATGTCAATGGGTTTGGTGTGACTTTGGGTAGCCAGTATATTGAAGCTCAGGGCTATGTTCCTGTGTTGCTGGAGAATTTGCATGGTGTGTCTTGCTCTGGAACTTGTTGGCCCTTGGGTGGTGCTTGGTTTCAGTGTAGGTATGGAGGCATTTGATGAGCTCCTGTCGATTAATATTCCCTGGAGTCAGGAGTTCTCTGGTGTTCTCAGGATTTGGACTTAAGCCTCCTGGTTTTCAGTCTTATTCTTACAGTAGCCTCAAGACTTCTCCATCTGTCACTTCCAAGGCAGTTCCCTCTTTGTTTTAGCTTCTTCTGTTTGCTGGTCTCTTCAGTGTCTAATTTCCACCCTGACACAAGGGGGCGGTGGTGGACACGTTTTTAGGCTCACTTGTCCAGTCGTGCTGTGGGGAGGGAGGAACACTGCAAACAAATAACACTGGTGTGTGCTGTCTGTGTCTTAACTACACTGGGTTTGCCGCCAATTACTGCGTGTGTGCTTTCCCTGTCTACACTGCTTAGGCTCTAGGTTGCTCTGCAGGGAACCATCTGAGGCCAGCCCTGGGTTGTATGCACTTCCCAGGTCTAAGCCGCTCAGGTTCAGGTGCTCGGGTATTCCACAAAGGCGCAGACGAGGTTGGGCCTGCGTTTTGTGCTCTTCTCAGGTCCGAGCAGCTCAGGTGACCAGGTGCTTGGCGAGCACGGTCGCTGCGACTAATCGCCTCCCCTGTCCCTGCCACTTGGTTTTCTGGGTGTACACCTGCTCAGGTGTGCTGTGTGTGTCTTCTAGGGAGCTGATCTCTGGCTGCGACCCTCCTGGCGGATGGCGACCATCCAGAATCCCAAGAAGTCTTAGTTAGCAACGAAGTCTGCTTGCAGTTTGGTATAGGTTGCCTCTCTGGGGCCATGATTGCCCCATTCTGGCTCTGGATGCCCTCACCTGCCTGTCTCCAGTGGGGGATGGGCCAGTCCGCCGCCGGCTAGCTCTGCTCAGTCCTTTGTTCTGTGCGCTGGCCTGGAGGTGTCTTAGGTTAGGGCTTTTTGCGGAATAGCTATACCATAGACTGGTTTGCTATCTCAAGTTAGTTTCCTCAGGTTGCCCTCAGGGCATTCAGGCCTGGTCTTTAAACAATGCAGCCTGCGCTTCCCTGCCCAGCCCCCACTTGCTAGTGGTGGATGCAGGTCTGCGCTGCTTCTCCGCTGGGAGTTACCGCTGGGCACATAATCTGCAGGTTTTAATTATTTATTTATTTTTCCTCCCAGTTATGTTGACCTCTGAGGTTCCAAGGCTTGCCACAGACTTGCTAGTGAGAGTGTTTCCTGGTGTTTGGAAACTTCTCTTTTTTTTAAGACTCCCTTCCTGGGATGGATCTCCGTCCCTACATCTTTTGGTTTTTTCCCTACCTCCTTTCAAAGACAACGGGCTGCTTTTCTGGGTGCCTGATGTCCTCTGCCAGCATTCAGAAGTTGTTTTGTGGAATTTACTCAGCGTTCAAATGTTCTTTTGATAAATTTGTGGGGGAGAAAGTGGTCTCCCCGTCCTATTCCTCTGCCATCTTAGGACTGCCCCCGAGATACGGATTTAACCCTGGTTTAGGAAGATCCTGTGGAGTAGGAAATGGCAACCCACTACAATATTATTGCCTGGAAAATCCCATGGACAGAGCCTGACAGGCTACTGAGCACATACGCACATCTTTATAAGAGATAGTAGAACAGTAACAGACACATGTAAACATAGAGACTGAGACTGAAGTGATGCATCCCCAAGCAAAGACTGCCTTGAAGCTGGAAGAAGCAAAGCACATTCTCTCCTAGAGCCCCAGAGAAGTGCAGCCCTGCAAATACCTGGATTTCAGACTTCTAGCCTCCCCCGCTGTTTTAAACCACCCAGTTTGTTGTAGTGTATTCCAGCATTTGTAGGAAACTAAAAGAGTATTATACATCAAGCAAGCACATGCCAGGCACTCTTAGTGCATTATCTCATGTAATCCACACAACATTCCTATGAGATGAAGACCACTGTTATCTCCATTTGCAGACAAGGAAATGGGACCAGAAAGTTCACTTATCATCGTGCTCAAGGTTACACATCCAGGCAGTGTGAAGCTGGAATTTGATGTCACACACTACGCTGTCCCTAAAATCTTCTTTACAAAGGCCTCTCTCCTACAAGGGCTGCTTGGACCACAGGCCGGCAAAGCAACCTTACCTGTGGGCTCTGTGGGCACAAGCCTCACCTCACACAGAGCCTCAGGCATCCTCCTGCTCTTTGCTACCCTGTCTGCATCTCTGTCTCTGGGTCTCTGGGGGTCTCCGAATAGGCTCGCCTCTGCCTCTCACGCCCACTTGACACTCAGCATTTTGCTACCTTACTTTCACATCGTCTCTCTCTCCATGCACACACACACACACACACAGAGACATGCCCCCACTCATTGCACACCATCAGGTTGAAAATGAGCTGATAAAACAATTCCAGGTTCTGTGGCTTGTCCTGCCTGTGACCTTCACTGCATTCCAGCAGGAGGTGTCTAGGGGCTCTGCCCCGAGGCTGGTTGGCGGTATCATTGCTTCCTGCCCAGCACCAGCTGCCTCTCACCACGACAAGCAGTCACGTGCCTGCTATGGGTCTGAATCATCCCCTGTGAGGGATCAAGGCCCAAAGTTAACCAGTTATTACAAATCTCCTCTTATTACAAAACATATATCCCACTTTAACTGCCACACTCAAATGAACTGAACTGTAAAGCAGATATTTCTTTCAGATACACATTTAAAAGGAAATAGATACTGAAATAAATCCTTAATCTCCATCATTAATCTTTAATTCACCAACTTACTCTAAATCCTAGCTTGGAGTCAGACATCCTTCACAGTGATTTGAATGGAACCTTTCTTTCTTTTTTTTGAGGGGAGGGGTCAAAGTTCCTTGGGCTGACTTGTGACAGTGATTATACTACCACTTTTTGTTGAGTGTTTGTGATGTGCCAGGTGGTTTCATGCTTACTTTGTGGAGGAAGAAACTATACCCAAAGGGTTTAAGTGACTTGCCCAAGGGTAAGGGGCTGGATGTGAGCTCATGTCTAGCTACCAGCAAAGCTCTCTTGATCTCTCTAATCTTCCAACCCTGGGGAGGTGTGAGCAGACACTTTGAAATGTCCTGTTCTCAGATCCACGCCTCCTTTTTCAACCCTAAGCTGGGCTGAGGCCAGGAAGGCAAGTTTCTCCCTGCCCTAGTGAAGTGTCTATATGCAGAGTCCTGATAGAAAAACCCCTTATGATCAGAGTTGAACCTACCTTTCCATCCCTGCCCATCCCTCCTCAACACCCACCCCTCACTTTTCTTTCCCAGACTGTGTTCTCTTTGCCCTCTCCTATGTTCACATACACTCCTTTTTGTTGAGAATCAGAAAGCTTTCATCCTCTTCTCTTCTTGGTAAACTCCTTGTTATGGGTTGAATCTTGTCCCCCACTTCCATGTTCATCTGTTCAAGTCCTAGCCCCCAGTACCTCAGAATGTAACCTTATTTGGGAATGGGGCCACTGAGGATGTAATTAGTTAGGATGAGGCCACATTGGAGTATACTGGGCCCTAATCTTATATGACTGATGTCCTTATAAAAAAGGGAGAAATTTGGACACACACACACAAGGAGAATTCCATGAGAATGAAGAGGACGGCAGAAATCAGGGTGATGATTCTACAAAGCAAAATAAGGGCATGATAGCCAGCAACCAACAGGCCTGGAACTGACTCTCCCACATAGCCCTCTGAGGGAACCAACCCTGCAAACACTTTGATCTGGGATTTCTGGCTTCCAGAAGTGAAATTTCTATTGGTTACACCACCCAGTTTGTGGTACTTCGTATGCAGCCCTAGGAAACTCATGTGTTCCTCTTCATTTAAGACTCAGTTTCAAGGTCCCTTCTCCATGCCTGTGCTTCCCTGTCCTCCCTCAAGCTGTGGCATGTATTGCGCTATATCGCAGTGACTTTGTCTGTGTCTCTATTCTGCAATGGGAGCTGAGATTTCGAGAGTGGAGAACAAGTTTGCTTTATCTTTGTGTCTACTCCTGTGCTGTGTCTGTGCACTGTGGATTGTAGATGCTGAATAAATGCTTGTTGAAGGAAAGGCTAAGGAACAGCATAGCTCACTGGTCCACATAGCCTGGAGGCCTGCCTAAGCTTCATCCTGTGGTTAGAAAAAAAAAAGAACTAAATCTAAACCATAGGTAATTCTGGGGAACATTTATAGAAATGAAACAGCTACACAGATATGCACTTCCACACAGTCTGAACGGGGAGTCAGAGCAGGCTTGTTGGTGTCAGAGCAGCACAGCTGGTGAGCTGGGGGTGGAGAGGCTCCCAGAAGCCTACTTTCAGGAAAGGGAGGTGCCAGGGAGAGGGCTCGGCCCCTGGAAGGGGAACTTGGTGTTGGAGGGAAATTGAGATGATGCAATAGGCTGCTCCCTGCTTCCTGAGTTGTCCCAGCCCCCACCCTGTGGACTCTTGTCTGGGTCCAGAAGGAAGGCTAGGCTATTGGGAAAGCCAGGAAGATCTCTTCTCTACCAAACACTGGGCCTCAGAGAGCTCTAGACTCCTGTGGCCGTATTTACAAAAAGAGCAGGTGAGCAGGGTCACAACTCACTTTGCTGCTGATCCCAGCCCTTTGGCATTTTGGGGTTCAGTGCAGTGAGAATGGGTGCAGGCTGGTTTGTGCACATGTATGTTCTCCCCTGGGAACCCCTCAGTCTTGGGAGTCGAAGCTCTATGTCAACTGTTGGGGCTAAGAGGGAGGTGAAGGACACTGGAATTTAACTTATTATAGCTAATGGTGACTCCAGAGACTGAGGAGGCCTGTGGGCAAGTTGGGCTAAACCCAGGTGATGAGCTTTCTCCTCTACAAATGTTGTCTGTGCTGTGGCATGGGAAGAAAAGAGGAAGAATAAAGCATTCTGCAGCCAAAAATATTTCCAACAAAGAGCAATGAAGTCCCAGCTTAGCCTCTGACCTTATTAACGTGCTATATTGGAGATCTACACGTTAGGTGATTTGATCTAAACTGAACAAGGACAAGATGACATTCACAACTAGTAAGTCCTGGCCACTGAGACACAGAACAGCACCAAATGAGAAGGTAACAGGCAGTGAATACTGGCTCTGAAGAGGCCTATGAACCGTGTGCATATGCATGAGTGCCCGCTGTGCAAAGACCCATTAACCACGAAAAGCCAAGTCACACTATTACTACTAATATGGATGATCAAAATGCAAAGGACTGAAACGCTGGGGATTTAGAGGCCCGAGTAATTGGTTAGAATGAAGAAACTCTACCACCAGACATCACAAGGTGTCTCAGTGAACTAATCCAGTGCATCACAATTTCAGATGCACAACAGAACCATCTGGGGAGTTGATTCTTTTAATGCAGAGATTAGGCTCCACCTGACCAATGAAATCATGGTTTCTGGGATGGGACCAAAGCACTGCTATTTCCTTAAAGCTCTCCAAGGTGATTCTATTGAGCCAGGGTTAAGAATGCACTGACTTAATCTTTTCATCATCCACAAAATTAAATACCATTAGTGTTAATGGGGGAAAAAAAGCTGTTTAAAAGAACAAGACACTGTTGTATCAGAACAGGGAATTAATGCTATCATTGAGACTATGGACTCTGGAGCCAGACCACTAAAATTCAGCTTGTCTTGTATCATTTACTATCTGTTAACCTTTTGTGCTTGGTTGCTCAGGCATGTACAGCTCTTTAGACTGTAGCCCACCAGGCTTCTCTGTCCATGGGATTTTTCAGACAAGAATACTGGAGTGGGTTGCTATTTTCCTCCTCCAGGGGAATCTTCCTAACTGAGGGATTGAACCCATGTGTCCTGGGTCTCCTACATTGCAGGCAGATTCGTTACTCACTGATCCATCTACAGTACATCATTTGCCCTCTCTGTGCCTCAGTTTTCTGTAAAATGAAAACAATAACAGTGCCTATCTCACAAGGTGATCATGAGCACTGAAAGTGAAAGTTGCTCAGTAGTGTCTGACTCTTTGCGACCCTGAATTCTCCAGGCCAGAATACTGGAGTGGATAGCCTTTCCCTTCTCCAGGGGATCTTTCCAACCCAGGGATCAAACCCAGGTCTCCCACATTGGAGGCAGATTCTTTACCAGCTGAGCCACAAGAGAACCCAAGAATACTGGAGTGGTTAGCCTATCCCTTCTCCAGTGGATCTTTCCAACCCAGGAATCAAACGGGGCTCTTTTGCATTGCAGGCAGATTCTTTACCAACTGAGCTATCAGGGAAGCCCAATCATGAGCATTAGGTGAGTTTATATTGTTAGGATACTTTAAAAAGTACCTGGCACTCTGTAAGCACTATATAAATTTTACTATTAATTGTCTACAAACTTAAGTTTTTAACAGGTCTAGGCTTATGGTTGAAACTGAAGATGTAGTCTATCCATCAAGATGGCCTTTCCTATAGTGTCCTGCCTTTGGAAGTCGAGTATAGGGGGTACAGAAACTAGAAATGTAAACTGGACTATTGGTAAACTGTAGCTTTGAAATTCTATCAAATAGAAGAAAATTCTAATCTATTGGTTGAATTTCATTATAATTACCAACAATTAGAACATTAAAAACAGTAATATAGAAAACAGTTTTAGTCGAAGAAGGCAAGAATATATAATGGAGAAAAGACAATCTCTTCAACAGATGATTCTGGGAAAACTGGACAGCTACATGTAAGGATGAGATTAAAACATTTCCTCACACTACATATACAAATAAACTCAAAATGGATTAAAGACCTAAATGTAAGACCTGAAACCATAAAAATCCTAGAAAAGAAACATAGGCAGAACACACTTTGGCATAAATTATAAAAATAATTATGTTTTATAAATATATAATTTCCCTAAGGCAAAAGAAATAAGATCAAAAATAAAGAAATAGAACCGAATTAAACTTAAAAGCTTTTGCACAGCAAGGGAAACCACCGACAAAATGAAAAGACAACATACAGAATGGGAGCAAATATTGTGATTGACAAATAATATGATTGACAAGAAGCTAATATCCAAAAAAGTATAAACAGCTCCCACAATTCAATATCAAAATCCAAACAACCCAGTCAAAAAATGGGCAAAAGGGAGAACAAGATGTGACTAGGGAGATAAATCAGTGATGTAGCTACAAGCCAAGGATTGCGCTCAGCTACCAGAAATTAGCAGAGGCAAAGAAGGGTACCTTCCTAGGCCCTCAGAAGGGGGTTTTGTCCTGTGTTACTAGTTTACTAGTAGCTATTTTTGGTCCTGTGTTACTTCTGGCCTCTGTTACTAGTTTACTAGCTACTGGTTTTGGTCCTGTGTTACTTCTGGCCTCTAGAACTATGAAAGAATAAATTTCTTTTGTTTTAAGCATAAATAATAACCAGCAAAACAAAACCTTCAAAATGGGCAAAAGACTTGAAGAGACATTTTTCCAAAGAAGATACACAGGTGGCTAATAGGCACATGAAAAGATGCTTAACTCTAATTATTAGAGAAATGCAAATCAAAACAAGAATGATATATCACACCTGTCAGAATGGCTATCATAAACAGTATAAAAATAAACTTTGGGGAAAGATGTAGAGAAAAGGGAATCCTTCTATACTATTGGCAGGAATGTAAATTTGTGCAGTCCCTATGGAAAACAGTATTGAGTTTCCTCAAAAAACTAAGAATAGAACTACCATATGATCCAACAATTCCACTTCCATGTACATGACTGAAAAAAAAAAAAGAAAACGCTAATTTGAAAAGATATGTACCCTACCATTCATAGCAGCACTACTTATAATAGCCAAGATATGGAAGCAATCCAAATGCTCATCAACAGAAGAATGGATAAAGATGATGTGGTGAGATATATATGTGCATGTATGTATACACCCTTATGGAAGAAGGTGAAGAAGAACTAAAGAGCCTCTTGATGAAAGTGAAAGAGGAGAGTAGAAAAGTTGGCTTAAAGCTCAACATTCAGAAAACTAAGATCATGGCATCCGGTCCTATCTCTTCATGGCAGATAGATGGGGAAACAATGGAAACAGTGGCTGGCTTTATTTTTCTGGGCTCCAAAATCACTGCAAATGGTGACTGGAGCCATGAAATTAAAAGACGCTTACTCCTTGGAAGGAAAGTTAGGAGCAACCTAGACAGCATATTAAAAAGCAGAGACATTACTTTGCTGACAAAGGTCTGTCTAGTCAAGGCTATGGTTTTTCCAGTGGTCATGTATGGATGTGAGAGTTGGACTATAAAGACAGCTGAGTGCCAAAGAATTGATGCTTTTGAACTGTGGTGTTGGAGAAGACTCTTGAGAGTCCCTTGGACTGCAAGGTGACCCAACCAGTCCATCCTCAAGGAGATCAGTCCTGGGTGTTCATTGGTAGGACTGATGTTGAAGCTGAAACTCCACTACTTTGGCCACCTGATGCGAAGAGCTGACTCATTGGAAAAGACCCTGATGATGGGAAAGATTGAGGGCAGGAGGAGAAGGGGATGACAGAGGATGAAATGGTTGGATGGCATCATTGACTCAATGGACCTGAGTTTGGGTAGACTCCAGGAGTTGGTCTTGGACAGGGAGGCCTGGCGTGCTGCGGTTTATGGGGTTGCAAAGAGTCGGACATGACTGAACAACTGAACTGAATGTATATAAAATGAAATGTTACTCAGTCATTAAAATGAACGAAATTCTGCCATTTGCAGCAACATGGATAGAGATAGGGAATATTATGCTTAGTGCAATAAATCAGACAAAGACAAATGCTGTATGATATCGCTTATATGGAAAACATAAAAAATGATACAAATGAATATATATGCAAAACAGAAGCAGACTCACAGATGTAGAAAATCAACTACTGGTTACCAAAGAGGAGAGGGAAGAGGGGAGGTGCAAATTAGGGGTATGGAGGTAAGAGATACAAACTACTATGTATAAAATAGATAAGCAACAAGGATACATTATGTAGCACAGGGAATTATAGATGTTTTCTTACAATTACCTTTAATGGAGTATAATCTGTAATACTGAATCACTATGCTATACCTGAAACTAATGTAAAATTGAAGTCATCTATATCCTTAAATTTAAAAAAGTAAAGAAGATAGTTTTAGGATTAAAATAGAAATCTTTGACAATGCTTGAGGTGGAGAAAACAAGATGGAATCATCTATACCAAAAGACATCTTACAGGACTTTGTTTCTAGAAGCTAAAGGAAGTATCCTGGGCCCTGGTCATAGTAGATCCTGAGTGATAAGTCTGTCTGTACCCAGTAAATATGTCTTCTGAGAAAAAGAAGCACAGAGAACTTCTAAGGGAGATATTTTGTTTCTGAATTGCTGGAAGCCCCCATAACTCTTTCCAAAGTGAAAAGGTGATTTTTTTTTTCATGACCAATTTGACAACTTTATATACACATTTTAAACTTATTTTGTTATCAGGAAGTTTTATTTATTCACTCACCCAGGTTCAAATTAGACTTCTGGATATCTAACTCATTGGGTGCAGAATTTCTCTAGTGATAGTGGGGGATGGGGATGTTCTATGGGGAAACTGATTCCTTCACCTCTAGGCTTCATTCCAGAATCAGACAATGGACAGGAATGGCTTCCCTCACTCTAGTTTTGGAAATGCTTTAGAGTGGGGGCTGCATTCTATATGCCTTCTGTATCTTTTCTAGGTTTCCATACTGGGCCAAAAACATCACCACATTCTTCCAGAAGATGGGATACATATATACAATAAAATGTTAGTCATATAAAAGGAGAAAATAATGCCATTTGCAGCAACATGAATATAACATGATTATCATACTAAATGAGGTAAGTTAGAAAGAGACAGACAAAACCCAGTGATATCACTTACAAGCGAAATCTAAAATATAACACAAATGAACCTATCTTAGACGGTAAAGCATCTGCCTACAATGCAGGAGACCTGGGTTCGATCCCTGGGTCGGGAAGATCCCCTGGAGAAAGAAATGGCAACCCACTCCAGTATTCTTGCCTGGAAAATCCCATGGATGGAGGAGCCTGGTTGGCTACTGTCCATGGGGTCGCAAAGAGTCGGACACGACTGAGTGACTTCACTTCACTTCACTTCACAAAACATAAGGAGACTTGCAGACATAGAGAACAGACTTGTGATTGCCAAGGGAGATGGATGGATTGAGAGTTTGGGGTTAGATGCAAGCTATTACATTTAGAATGCATAGAAAACAAGGGCCTGCTGTATAGCACAGGGAACTATATCCAAATTTTTGGGATAAATCAAAATGAAAAAGAATGTATATATGTGTGTGTGTATATATATATGTACATATATATACATATATGTTGTACATATATATACAACTGAGTCAAGTTGCTGTACAGCAGAAATTACTACAACATTGTAAATCAGCTATACTTTAACAAAAATAAGTAATTCAAAAAATAAAGAAAGACATCCCCATATTCTTCCAGAAGGGAATAACTTCCCCACAGGTGGCATCTACCTGGATCTCACCAGGTTCCCAAGTGTATTGATTCTTGCATTCTGTGCTTTCTTTCAAGGTTCAGTTTCCTGATTTTTGAAATATATCCTTTAGTAAACTTTTCGGGCAAAGATCTAGAGAGGTCAATTCTCCAAACCTTTGAAAACATCTGTCATAAAATATAGTTCAGTTGGATGTAGGCGTTTGGATTAAAGTTCTGGGTAAATATGGAGCATTGAACATACTCATCCAAATTTTACTTCTCTTGAAACCATATAAAAACCACAATGAGTAGACATATTATTCAGAGATATATAAACACTAAAATAATCTAAATAATATTATTTAGAAAAATATAAACACTATAATAATCTTCCCTGATGGCTCAGATGGTAAAGCATCTGCCTGAAATGTGGGAGACCCAGGTTCAATCCCTGGATTGGAAAGATCCCCTGGAGAAGGAAATGACAACCCACTTCAGTGCTCTTGTCTGGAAAATTCCATGGACTGAGGAGCCTGGTAGGCTATAGTCCATGGGGTTGCAAAGAGTCAGACACGACTGAGTGACTTCACTTTCACTTTCAAACACTAAAAATATGGAAAATGGAGAGGAGACAACAACACACTTTTGGAAGCTAGAAAGAAGATGGATAAATAAAAACTAAGTAGATCAATGAAAGTCAGATTTGAAGCTGGCCTGGTTAATTCTACAGTACCATCAAGAGTTCAGGAGATGGTGACGCCACGTAAGGCTAGAAATGGGCATGAAGAGGGTGGTTTAAAATAAGGAGGACTTAAAGCCATTTGGGAAGCACTAGCTTCCTAGATCCCCTCCATACTCCACACTATGGATGACCTGTCCTCCCCACCTGTATTAGTCAGTTCTCCAGAGAAACAGAACCAAAACTATATAAAAGAGATTTATTATAAGGAAATGGCTTATGCAATTATGAAGGCTAAGAGGTCCCATGACCCGCTGTCTATAAGCTGAAGGTCCCAGAGAGCCAGTGGTGGCGTTCCAGTCCAAACTTGAAAGCCTGAGAACCAAGCCAATGGAGCCACCTGATGCAAGTCCATGGGCCTGAGGACCAGAACGCTGATGTCCAAGAGCAGGAGAAGATGGGTGTCCCAGCTCAGGCAAAGAGTAAATTCACCATTTCTCCACATTTTTTCTCTATTCAGGCCCTCAATGAATTGAATGATGCCCACCTAGCATTGGTGAGGGTGACCTTTTTCACTCAGTTCAATTCAAATGCTAATCTCTTTCAGGTGCACCCTTACAGACATATCTAAACATAATGTTTTACCAGTTATCTGAATTTCTCTTAGTCCAGTCAAGTTACATGTGAAATTAACCATCACACCCCCCTAGAAATGTGTGGATGTTTACTCTCTATAAAGGGAAAAGCAGAAATATACTGGACTTGGAAGACACAGGCTGGGTCAAGAGCAGGAGTACCACACTGAAAACTGGGTGAGTAAATGAGTATGCAGACACTGTGAGCTGAGTGGGATCCCACCTCCAAGCCCTGTGCACCCACCTAGATTCCAGAATGGTTGTCACCAAACCTTTTCTCTTCAGGTGGAAGAATTAGAAGACTAGAATTATCTCTGGGGTATCTGATCAGCCCAAGAGAGAAAACTTAAGATAATGATATTGATGTTTCCCCCAACAAATAGTCCAGACATATTAGCCTCCAATGAAATCCACTCAGATCTTCCAATCAGCTTTTTTACTTACCCAAAATTAAACATGAGCAGATATCTAACTATTGCCAGACAACTGAAAAATGCCTCTAATACGTAAGATAAAGATTGAAAAAACAAACCACAAACAGAGAAAAACAACTTGGAGGAAAATTACACTATGAAGGAAAGAGAAAACTTCAAAATAAAACTATTACTAATATCTTCAAAGAGATAAACAATGATACTGAATCCCAGAAACAAAGTCAGAATATTATTTAAAAAGGAACATTCAGAGAATATAAAAGAGCCCTTAGAAATTAATAACATGATAATTCATTGCTCTAAGGTAACGTAAATGGGAAGGAAATCCAAAAAGGAGGGAGTATGTATGTATGCATAGCTGATTCACTTTGCTATACAGTAGAAACTAACACTGTAAAGCAACTGTACTCCAATGATACAAACTAACATTGTAAAGCAACTATACTCCAATAAAGATTAGCTTAAAAGAAAGGACTTAGTAACATGACAGCAGAACTGAAACACTCAATAGAAAGTTTGACAGTTCAGGTAAGTCAACCTTCCCAAAGGTTGAGCATAAACCAAATAAAAGAAAACATGAGAAATATACAAAATATATGATATTATATAAATCTATATTTGTATATGTATAATTTTATATAGAAAATATAAACTCTTACATTATTTTATAAAGCATTGTATAAAGCTGTCTAGGAAGGCCAATATCTGAATACTAAAAGTTTCGGAAAGAGAAAACAGAGAAAATGAATGAAAAAAATTCAAAGAAATAATTTGAGGAAAAATATTCAGGTGAAAGTGAAAAGTGAAAGGGAAAATCTCTCAGTTGTGTCTGACTCTTTGTGACCCCATAGACAGTCTGAGTGGATCTCTCAGGTCAGGAGATGGATACAGGCGATGTGAAAAGTTGGACGCAAGACCAGCATATATGCACAGGGCCCTCTAATGGAGGCAACTTCAGTAACTAGCATGTTAGACAACCTGAATTCAGAGAGGCATAAATACATAGACTGGTTTGATATTTGTTTCCCCATTTACTGCCTTCAACTTGGTTTTAGTTATTCTCCCTTGGCTATTCTTTAATGACATCTTGTGCACATTCCACAGTACTTTCTGGTCACTTGCATATATAGAAAAGTTCACCAACAGAGAACCAATATTTATACCCAGGCAACAGAGAGGGCAATGCTTACTCCTTGGAAGAAAAGTTATGACCAACCTAGATAGCATATTCAAAAGCAGACACACTACTTTGCCAACAAAGGTCTGTCTAGTCAAGGCTATGGTTTTTCCAGTGGTCATGTTTGGATGTGAGAGTTGGACTGTGAAGAAAGCTGAGCGCCGAAGAATTGATGCTTTTGAACTGTGGTGTTGGAGAAGACTCTTGAGAGTCCCTTGGACTGCAAGGAGATCCAACCAGTCCATTCTGAAGGAGATCAGCCCTGGGATTTCTTTGGAAGGAATGATGCTAAAGCTGAAACTCCAGTACTTTGGCCACCTCATGTGAAGAGTTGACTCACTGGAAAAGACTCTGATGCTGGGAGGGATTGGGGGCAGGAGGAGAGGGGGACGACAGAGGAAGAGATGGCTGGATGGCATCACTGACTCGATGGACGTGAGTCTGAGTGAACTCCGGGAGCTGGTGATGGACAGGGAGGCCTGGCGTGCTGTGATTCATGGGGTTGCAGAGTCGGACACGACTGAGCAACTGAACTGAACTGAATGCTATCTGAGAGGGAACCACAAGGCACCAGTTTACCAGGTGACATTCTTTTTTTTCCCTTCATCCATCATCCCTGCTCCTCTACTGCAAGAAATTAGAGGAGAAAAACAGAAGGTAGTGTGAATGTGTGCATGCTAAGTTGCTTCATTCATGTCCAACTCTTTGTGACCCTGTGGACTACAGCCCTCGAGGCTCCTCTGTCCATGGGATTTCTCCAGGCAAGAATACTGGAGTAGGTTGCCATGCCCTCATCCAGGAGATCTTCCTGACCCAAGGGTTGAACCTGCATCTCTTACTTCTCCTGCATTGGCAGACAGGTACTCCAGGAAATTAAATTAGAGGAAAAATTCGACAGAAGGAAGTGTGAATGTATAGACAATGCCTTTTCCTCACTCCAGGGCCCCCCAGGTGGAAGCATAGCTGGTAGCAAGGGGCAGGGTGAAGATAAGTATTCAATTGGCTATGAAACTGAAGTTTTAAATTAGATTGTAGTAGAATTTTTTGGTTGCAGGAAAATGGTTGATGCTGGGTTTCCAGGAACAATGCCTCAAATCGTGCCACAGAAGTAGAAATTGATGAGGAAATTTCACTGTCATCCTAGATTTCGAAAATTTGACAGCATTAGACCTATTGCCACTGTGAATGCCCCCCAAAGCCAGGCTCCATTGCCACCACCCAGGCCAACAAAATGGAAACACTAAACTGAGTTTATGTTTTTATTAGTCATTTAGAAATTAAAATCTTGCATATGTACATCTACTTAGAGAATCATGCAAGGTCCATTTAGCTGCAAAAGAACTTGGGGATTTGAACTCTGAGCTCTTTGTTGGAGAGGTAGAATTTGTAGAAACTCTCCATATTTAGAAAAGCTATTCAGAAAATGGGTCTTCCTAGGTGGCTCAGTGGTAAAGAATCCACCTGCCAATGCAGAAGACGCAAGAGACGTGGGTTTGATCCCTGTGTTGAGAAGATCCCCTGGAGGAGGAAATGACCATCCACTCCAGTATTCTTGCCTGTAAAATCCCATGGACAGAGGAGCCCGGCAGTCTACAGCCAGTGCGGTCACAGAGAGTCGGCCATGACTGAGCACAGCAGCACAGCACATTGAAGATGGGTCACTGTGAATGTGACACGTGTCCACTATAGCTAATATTGTTTAAAATCAAACTGATTAACCGCTTCATACCCTCTAGGACGGCTATTATCAAAAACACAACGTCATGAGTGTTGTTGAGGATGTGGAGAAATTAGAACCATTGTGTCTTGCTGCTGGGAATATAAAATAGTCCAGCTGCTGTGGAAAACAGTACTGTCTTTAACAGCATATAGTGTATGTGTGTGTGTATATATGTGTATATATGATGGAATCACTCAGCCTCAAAAAGAAATGGAATTGTGGCTCATGTTACAACATGGATGAACCTTGAAAACAGTCCAGCAATGCATTCCTAAAACAAACACAAGCACATCCACCAGGCTTTGGTTTTAACACATATCATGACTGCAGTGGGGCTGCCCAGAAGGTGCAGTGGTAAAGAACCCACCTGCCAGTGCAGAAGACATGGGTGTGATTGCTGGGCTGGGATGATCCCCTGGAGAAGGAAATGGCAATCCTCTGCAGCATTCTGGCCTAGGGAATTCCATGGACACATGAAACTGGTGGTCTGCAGTGCATGGGGTCTCAAGAGAGTTGAATGGGACTTAGCAACTAAACAACAACAACACGAATATATTAATTTTATGTAATACTTTATCTAATGCTTGTCTTTTCTCCTTGTCTATGTCCACTGCTAAATTCTCAGCATACAGTATAGCACGCGACAAATGGTAAACTCTCAAAAAATTACTGAATGAATTTGCTACCATGAAACTTCAATACATAGTAAAAATAAATGGAAAAAAAAAAAAGAACAGTATACTAAGTGAAATAAGCCAGACACAAAGGGACGAATATTACATGATTCTACTTATATGAGGTACCTAGAACACTCAGATTCATAGACACAAAAATAGAATAGTATTCACCAGGGACAGTTCTTGAGCAATGAAAAAAGATTTAAAAGGCATGAAATCAAGAACAGGAGAATGAGCTTATTGATATGAAAAATATGAAAAGCTGGTTTTCTTTTGTAAAAGGTCTTCAGACTCATTTTCTCCAGCTTTAAAGAAAACCAATTATTAATATATGCATAAATCAGAGAGAGAGAATAACTGAATAATAATTAGCCCAGGAAATTTGGAGCCAAATATTCCCTGATTGCCAATTGACCTTGAGCAAAGCACTTAAACTCTCTGCTCTTCAGCCTCCCTGACTCTACAATGAAAGATACAGCTTCCTCAGAGAGGTGTTAGGAAGTTTCCTGAGTTCACCGTTGTCAAGTAAATCCATGGCATGCAGAAACCCAGGGGAGGCATTTTGCTCCTTTCAAATTCATAGAAAATCTAAAAGCAGTATACTCTGCGAGAATCATCAAGTGTTCATTTTGGACACATAAATGCTCCAAATAAGAAAATAGCAGCTTTATATATAACTGTTAGTTTTCTTTGTTGTGGCAATCAGAAGTCCACACACGTTTGTTGACAGCTGCAGTGCAGTTCCACCCTCTGCCCCTTTGCCTTTGTCTTGGTGACTTGTGGTTGTAGTATCAAACATTCAGGACAAGTAGTTGAGCCAAGGGTCAAAAGTGCCACTCTTTTCCTTTCTTACCAGCACGCCTTCTTTGCTTTTGTTTTTTCCCCTAATTTTGTTCATCCTGGTGCAATTATGGTGTGACCCTAAATCCAAGCATGTGTTCACAAGAACCTCTCAAATGTATGATTTACAAAGACTGCTTTGGAGCTGAAGCAAGCTGCTGTGCTTAGTTGCTCAGTCATGTCTGACTCTTTGAGACCCCATGGACTGTAGCCCACCAGGCTCCTCCATCCATGGGAATTCTCCAGGCAAGAATATTGGAATGGGTTGCCATGCCCTCCTCCAGGGGATCTTCCCAACCCAGGGATTGAACCCAGGTCTCCTACATTGCAGGTGGATTCTTTACTGTCTGAGCCACCAGGGAAGCCCACGAATACTGAAGTGGGTACCTCTTCTCCAGAGGAACTTCCTGACCCAGGGTCTCCTGCATTGCAGGTGGATTCTTTACCAGCTGAGCTATCAGGGAAGCCTAAAGCAGGCTACCTTGATGCTTTAAACAGAAGTGGCATTTTTACTTTAAAAGGAAAATAATAAAGCTATCAAAAGGACTTTTAGGCTTAAATTCTTTTTTGAGGATACTAAGTTAATTTAAAAGGACAATATACAAAAGAAGGTGACCTTTTTTATAAAAACTATAAACATGCCATCATTAATGAATTGCATTACGGGCAAGAAAAGAAAATGAGCAGTTCTGGTTAAGGTCAGCATTTAACCTAAGATGATGGAATGGCAGACAGAGTAGTTAATGTTTTAAGTAGTTAAGATACTTTTACAAACCATTCTTTAGAAATAGATATGAGCATTAAAAATAAATGAACATACTCTGAGGCAATAAACTTTTGTTTAGACTTTGGGATCATATTAGCAATTCATCTTTCTTGTGTCAGCTAAAGATAACTCAAAAATATTAATCAGAAAGAATTATGGCGCTGACTACATCTGATTTACAACATCCTTTCTTGCAGTTAGGTAGCTTTTTATTATATTACCTTGGTGAAGGGAAATTTGTTTTACTTTAATGGCAAAGCAAAACAAATTCAGCTTTTGTGGTGAGGGGAAAATGCTGTATTTCTTGAGCAAAATTATATTATAATGTGCTGACAAATTCAAAACAACTGTTCTGAGTAATGAATGCATAGGGAAACTCCAGACCAAAGGGACTGAAACAGTAATGACAGAAAGGAAATACCCTGATTTTTTTTCCCCTTGAAACTGAGCTGAAGTTCCAAGCGCTTTTCACTCTTCAGTTCCAAATATCTTTCAACAGTGTCACTACAAAAATGAAATAAGGGGAAAGAAAGAGCCATCTGTATGCCCAATCTGTTTGCCTTAGAAATACATAGCTGATTTTCACCATTAACAAGTCTTCTTTCGTTAAGCCCAACTGCCTTCCATCCAGACTAGTGTTGGGGGAATCTGAAACTCCATGCCAGGAGCACCACTGTAATGTTATTGTACTCTAGTTTCAGTACCATGGTGTTTGCTGTCAGATACCTGGGTTTACATCCCAGCTCCACCACTTAGCAGCTCTGTGACGTAAGAGCTGCTTAAGTTCTTTAACCTCTCTGAACCTTAGTTTCTTCTGTAAATGAGAGATAGTAACAGTCACTGTGCTGAGATGAAATGAGGTGACGCTTGTGAAGCACTCAGCACAGGCCTGACACAAAATAAGAGGTTAAGAAATGCTTATTTTTATTTTTGCTATAAGCTTGGACTTCCCTGATGGCTTAGACGGTAAAGCATCTGCCTACAATGAGGGAGACCCAGGTTCAATCCCTGGGTTGGGAAGATCTCCTGGAGAAGGAAATGGCAACCCACTCCAGTACTCTTGCCTGGAAAATCCCATGGACGGAGGAGGCTGGTAGGTTACAGTCCATGGGGTCGCAAAGAGTCGGACATGACTGAGTGACTTTACTTACTTACTCTGGATGACTTAACAACTCCCAAATGCACAACTCACTATTCAAAAAGTATTTGGGTAGGAGACACCCTTATAACCAAATTAGTAGAATTCATGATATATTTCAGATGCCAGGATTACTTTCTGGCATAAATTAGAAGCACAGGCACAGAAGTTTCAAAGAAGGAGACAGCATAGCAGAGTCCATACTACATTGATCTTGGAATCAGAAAGAACCTGGATTCCGTTCTTAGCTTGGTCACTACAGTGGGTTGAACTTGGCCTTCAAAAGATATGTCCAGTTCCTAATCTTTGGTACTTGTGAATGTGATCCTTATTTGGAAATACTGTAGGGTCTTTGTAGATGTAATGAAGTTACAAATCTTGAGATTAGATCACCCCAGATTCAGGGTGGGCCCTAAATTCAATGACGAGTGTTCTTATCAGGGATAGGCAAGAAGACAGGCATACACAGAGGCGAAGCCCACATGCAGATGGAGGCAGAGCTGGCTTATAGATGCCGTGATGCTTATAGATGCCGTGATGCTTCTATAGGTCAAGGGATCCCAAGAACGGTGGGCAGCCACCAGAAGCTAGGAGAGAGGCGCAGCATGCATTCTCCCCAGAAACCCTAGAAGGGATCAACACTGCTGACACCTCAGTTTTGGACTTCTGGTCTCCAGAACTGTATAAATATATATTTCTGTTGTTGTAAGCCATCCTTCTTATGGTAATTTGTTACGGCAGCCCTAAGAAAATAATACCATCAGTAAGTTGACCTCTCTGAGGACTAATGAGATCAAGAATACAAAGACATCTGGAGATGAGAGGCATTCAATGAATGTTAGCTGAAAACATTCTTTCTCTTCATCTCCACAACAACCCGGTTTTTTAAATTAAGTATTATCCTCACTTTCTTATGAATAAGTGGATTCCCTGAAAAAGTTGACCAACCAGCACATGGCCAGGTAAGTGAGAGAAAGTTTTCTGGTCCAGTACTAGTCAGCTACACCAATTCGTCCTCTTTCATGTCTCCAGAATTTTGCCAAAATTCTGTTTGTTACTTATTACATTATGTTACTGTACCAGACTAAACTGCTATGTATCTCATGAATCCAAAAATATAAAATATTAGCTGAGGAGGGAGAGGAAGAGACAGTAAAATTGGAGTGTAAAGAGGAAGCTGAGGGAAAGTACACAAAATCCAAAGGCAGATTGCTTATCTCAAACAAAGATGTTAGAAAAAGGTCCACAGAAGTAATAAAAGTTTTATAGTAAACCCTAAGGGATAGAGAGGAAGTCTTTCCTAAATTAATAATTTTCCTGATAAAGAGTGAAAATGAAGATCGCTCAGTCATGTTCAGCTCTTTGCGACCCCAATTCTCCAGGCCAGAATACTGGAGTGGGTAGTCATTCCCTTCTCTAGGGGGAAGAGGATCTTCCCAATCTAAGTCTCCTGCATTTCAGGTGGATTCTTTACCAGATGAGTCACCAGGGAAGCCCAAGAATACTGCAGTGGATAGCCTATCCATTCTCCAGCAGATCTTCCCAACCCAGGAATTGAACCAGGGACTCCAGCATTGCAGGCAGATTCTTTACCAGCTGAGCTACCAGAGAAGCACAATGCAAAGAGGGCTGTGGAAACTGCAGGTTGATGAGGATGGGATAAAGAGTGGGTATCATCTAGTTATAATGTCTCAAAGCCATTACTGCCCACCTGGAAATTTCAAGCTGGGTTTGAGAGACTCCAAGAATCACAAAGGGACTAAATCCTTATAGCTTACTCATTTATAGAAGGCAGGAAAATAGAACCTTTTGAATGATTGAAAGGTCTTTAGGTTTACCTGAAATGTGCGTTAACTCACTTTCACTCATCTCAAACATTTGTTTTGTGTTAACTTTTTTCGTGAGTTGAGAAAAATACAAGTAGTTCTTAAACATAGAAAAATAAGTACTCAAATTCACTCATAAAAAGAATGCACATTAAAACCACACTAAATGAAAACTAATTTTTTACTTAGCAAAACCCAAAACATTTGAGAAAATTCTGTTTTGTAAGGATGTGAGGTAGTGGACTCTCTCATGGTGGAAGTAAAAAATTTGCATTCCATAGAAAGGGCAATGTGGCATATTTATCACAATTTAAAATATTCATATAAAATTTTTTTCAATTTATTTATTTTTTAAAATTTATTTATTTATTTTTTTACTTTACAATACTGTATTGGTTTTGCCATACATCAACATGAATCTGCCACGGGTGTACATAAGTTGCCACTCCTGAAACCCCCACATATGTCATCTTGGATATAGATAAGCCTATTTGCATTATAAATTCCTAGATACAGAATTACAGGGTTAAAATGATATAAATTCATACATAATTTATAATGCAAATAGGCTTATCTATATCCAAGATGACATATGTATATCTAAAGTAATTCATATTGTTTGTAATATTAAAAGGTTAGAAATGACCTGAATATGCATTAACAAGGGGATGGTTAAATCATTACGGTACATCTATGTAATGCAATACTGTAAGGGTATTTTAAAAATAAAGATACTTTTTATGGACTGATTTGAATAATCTTCATGAAATATTGTTAAGAATAAAACAAGATGCAGAACACCGCATACATTATGCTAAGTGAGAAGAATATGTATGCTTATCTTGTCAGCATACAAGGTAATCTTGCTTCACAAGAAACTGGTGACATCGGTTGCACTGATAAAAGTGAACTGTGTGACTGGGGAAAAAAGAGCATGAGAGGGCACATGATGATTTTGAAGCGTCAAATTCTTTGGCCCTCCTCTCATAGGAGGTAGAGTCCATGACCCTTCTCTTGGAACCAGCTGGGCCTTTGGGACTGCCATGCTGAGTGAAGTGCAGGAGAAGCGCTGCTGCTGCGTGATATCCAAGGCGAAATCTGAAGAGTCTGCACCATCTGCAGGATCCCCTTGGGAGAGTCACTCCAGGAGAGAGAGAGAGAGAGAGAAATACCCCCAAAGCCCCAGCTTCTTGAGTCTTCCTGACTCCAGAATCAGACACATAAGTGAAAAAAACCTTTGAGATGACCCCAGCTCTAGCCACTTTCTGACAGTAACTGTAGAAGAGACCCTAAATGAGAACTGACCCATTGACCCCTAGCTTCCTTGCCAACTAATGACATACTGTTTTAAGCCACTATTTTGGAATGGTTTTTGTTGTTGTTCAGTCATGTCCAACTCTTTGTGACCCCATGGACTGTAGCACATCAGGCTTCCTTGTCCTTCACTGTCTCCTGGAGTTTGCTCAAACTCATGTTCATCGAGTCGGTGATGCCCTCCAACCATCTCATCCTCTGTCGTCCTCTTCTCCCGCCCTCAATCTTCCCCAGCATCAGGGTCTTTTGCTTTTCACATCATGTGGCCAAAGTATTGGAGCTTCATCTTTAGCATCAGTCCTTCCAATGAATATTCAGTATTGATTTCCTTTAGGATTGACCGGTTTGATCTCCTTGCTGTCCAAGGAACTCTCAAGAGTCCTCCAGCACCACAGTTCAAAAGCATAATTCTTTGATGCTCAGCCTTCTTTATGATCCAACTCTCACATCCATAATGACTACTGGAAAAACCATAGCTTTGACTACATGGACCTTTGTTGGTGAAGTAATATCTCTGCTTTTTAATACACTGTCTAGGTTTGTCATAACTTTTCTTCCAAGGAGCAAGTGTCTTTTAATTTCAAGGCTGTAGTCACCATCTGCAGTGATTTTGGAGTCCAAGAAAATAAAGTCTGTCACTGTTTCCATTTTTTCCCTCATCTATTTGCCATGAAGTGATTTGTTTCATGGTTTGCTAGGCAGTAAAAGATAACTGGAAGAGAGGCCCTTCACTGTTAACCCTTTATACATTTTGAACATTGACTCACATGAATATATTTCCATTTAAAAAGTAAGTAAAACTAAAATTATCCCCCCAATTTCCTGGCTTAATCTTTTTCCTATATTTAACCCTTAAGATAGTTTTAATCATGAAATTGTCTAAGATTTCCATGGCCTGATTATCCTCAAGGACTTACTGATAAGTAGGAATCTGTCTGGTGTGAATTGAGAAGAGCTGGAATCCTCCATACCTGCTCCAGACAGACAAACAAAAATCTTTGCTTCCTCAACAATGGAAGTTAATTCCTTAGCCAATAACATATGCAAATATGATTAATATTCTTAACATTAAATAAAGCTTTCTATCAATTACCTCCTAATTGTGAAGTGAAAAGTGTACTTTTACAAGGGAGGGTACCATCTGAACTGAGCATTATGAATGGAGGGTCATGTGGCATGATGCGCCCAGGACGCAATGCAACATGAAGTATACAGCATCACCTATGAACTATTTGCTCCAAGAATGTTAAACTTGAAACTGCGCAGGCTTTTAGATCTAACTTCAAGTTTATGGGAAGTACAAGTGATAGAGAAACAAATTAAATACCACCATGAGAAAACAATCAGACAAATTCAGAATATGGAACATTCTACAAGATAACTGGCCTGGTCTCTTCTAAATGGCATTGTTGAAGAGATGGGGAAACAGGCATTCTTATGCATTATTGTTGTAACTCTAGATTTATCTCCAAGGCCATGTACATCCCTGGCTTAGAAAAATCCCTCTATCTATCCTGAATGCCAACACACACTCACAAATAAAATTTGTGTTCATCAGGATATACAACAAGAGGAATAATCATCTAAGAACTGACAAAGCAGATGTCATTTAGGACAAAACATTAAAGATTTGATGAAATTAAACTTATTTCAAGTATACTATGTAATATCACTTGAGGTAGCAGGTATTAGTGCATAGATTATAACTTAGCCACTATAAATATTAGTGAAATAAAGAGAGAATTTAATCAATATCTTTATGCTTCCCTCAAACTAGAGTCTTTTTTAAATTTATTAATCCTTCAGGCTCATGTAGAATTCCTATAACAGTGCCAAATTGTTTTATGTACTTAAAGCAGCCTAAGACTAAGTTAGAATTGCTATACTAAGATAGCTAGTAGTTGCACTCAAATAAGTTAATTATATCCAAAAAAGCTCTTCATATATCTACCGCCCACGGTTGTTCTGAGATTTACTATGCCATCAAAAGTGGGACTCAAGCAACCTAATGAAATTCACTATTTATGCCTATAATCACAGCAGTGATATTTCAAGGCAGTCTCATTAGCAGAAATATTTGTAGCCAACTCATTTGGGATGCCCTTGGAAAAGAAATATGCGAAGCATATCAAAAGGGCATTGTTCCCTTTGAGAGCAGGGATTTATTTATTAAAACCTTAGAGTAAATACCAAGATTAGATTAGTGCAACTGTTTCATTCTTTTCCCAGACAACAATAGAAGATGTCAGGCAAGCTAAGAAAGTGCTGAATTTAGAGTAATGCAAAGTTGTAAATAGTACTTTGCATTGAGAGAGAATAAACATTTAGGAGAAATTAGAAGCCAAGATTATTGCCTCTATTTTTTTAATCTAGTGGCTTCCAATCAGTTAACACAGTACCATCCACAAACCTATTTAGCTGTATTACTAAATTTTAATTTAAGAAATTAGGATCTATAAATTGTGTGCTGCCCTATGGCTTCTGAAAGTACTGGTTTAGGGTCCATAAGCAAGAGAAGAGTCTCATTCCTGGGATAATGAGAGTGAATTCAGATTCAAGCATCTCAATAAACATTGTATCGTACTCTCTTTCTGTGACACAATCAAACGACTTGTTGAGTGCCTCCCGAGTCTAAGACCAGTTTATCTACTCAAAACACTAAGACTTGGTCTTCATGGGCTTAAATTCTCTCTCTTACCATTTACTTCAATTAAACAGGCAAATCACTCTGGAGGCCATGGTTTCTGAGTTTGTAAAATGAGAATAATGATAGTAATGACCTCATAGAACTGTGAGGACTAAATGAGAAAACCATGTAAAGCACTTAGAACTCTGATGAGCACATAATACCCACTCCTCTTATGCTCAGCATTTACTTTAGAAGGCACCATACGAGACACTGGTATTCAATGATGGATAAGACATCTTCCCCTCAGCGATCTCACAGTCCAACGGAGGGGCAGACACGGAAGTAAATCATTACAATGTTATCACTGAGACATAGCAGTATAGAGGACGTACATAACCCTCCCTGATTTGCTGTGGATTATGCCAGGACCCCAGAAGTGTTGCAGAACCCCACATGATAGAGGTACTTCAGCAGGCCCTTAAAAGATGAATAAACCTTTCCCAGGAGTTGAATGACCTAAAATTATACACATCCAGTAATTTAGCATTATTTTCAATTAAACTATACTGCATAATGCTGCTACAAATAAGAAGCAGGGGCAGGCTTCTATTGCTCTCTAAAACCTTCATTTTGGATAAAGAACATTTGGTACATATACACAATGGAATATTACTCAGCCCTAAAAGAGAATGAAATACTGCTATTTGCAGCAACACTGATGGACCTAAGGATTATCATACTAAGCCAAGTAAGTTAGAAAGAGAAAGATAAATACCATGTGATATCACTTATATGTGGAATCTGAAATACAACATAAATGAATGTATTTACCAAACAGAAACAGACTCATAGACAGAGAGAACAGATGTGGTTGCTGAGACAGAAGAGAAGTGAAGGAGAGAAAGATTAGAAGTTTGGGATTGGCAGATACTATTAAGTACATAATGATAAACAATAAGGTCCTACTGTATAGCACAAAGAATTATATTTAATAACCTATGACAAGCCATAGTAGAAAAATATGAAAAAAGGAAGTGCATATATATATGGTATACCTCTATTACTTTGATGTAAAATAGAAATTAACACAACACTACACTGTAAAGAATTATCAGTTCAGTTCAGTCACTCAGTCACGTCTGACTCTTTGCAGCCCCATGGACTGCAGCAAGCCAGGCTTCCCTGACCATTACTAACTCCCAGAGCCTGCTCAAACTCATGTCCATTGAGTCGGTGATGCCATCCAACCATCTCATCCTGTCATCCCCTTCTCCTCCTGCCTTCAATCTTTCCCAGCACCAGGGTCTTTTCCAATGAGTCTGTTCTTCACAAAGTGTTGGAGCTTCAGCTTCAGCATCAGTCTTTCCAATGAATATTCAAGGTTGATTTCCTTTGAAAATGAAAGTGAAAGTTGTACAGTCATGCCCAACTTTGTGACCCCATGGACTACACAGTCCATGGAATTCTCCAGGCCAGAATACTGGAGTGGGTAGCCTATCCCTTCTCCAGGGAATCTTCCTAACCCAGGAATCGAACTGGGGTATCCTGCATTGCAGGTAAGCCCTTTAGGATTTACTGTTTTGATTTCCTTGCAGTCCAAGGGACTCTCAAGAGTTTTCTCCAACACCACAGTTCAAAAGCATCAATTCTTCAGCACTCAGCCGTCTTTATGATCTAACTCTCACATCCATACGTGGCTACTGGAAAAACCATGGCTTTGACTAGGCGGACTTTGTCAGCAAAGTAATGTCTCTGCTTTTAATATGCTATCTAGCTTGGTCATAGCTTTTCTTCCAAGGAGGAAGTATCTTTTAATTTCATGGCTGCAGTCACCATCTGTAGTGATTTTGGAGCCCAAGAAAATAAAGTCTCTCACTGTTTCCAGTGTTTCCCCATCTATTTGCCATGAAGTGATGGGACTGGATGTCATGATCTTAGTTTTCTGAATGCTGAGTTTTAAGCCAGCTTTTTCACTCTCCTCTTTCACTTTCATCAAGAGGCTCTTCAGTAGCTCTTCACTTTCTGCCATGACGGTGGTATCATCTGAGTATATGAGGTTATTAACACTTCTCCTGGCAATCTTGATTCCAGCTTGGACTTCACCCAATCTAGCATTTCACATGATGTACCCTGCATATAAGTTAAACAAGCAAGGTGACAATATATAGCCTTGAAGTATTCCTTTCAACTTTGAACCAGTCTGTTGTTCCATGTCTAGTTCTAACTGTTGCTTCTTGACCTGCATACAGATTTCTCAGGAGGTAGGTAAGGTATTCTGGTATTCCCATCTCTTTAAGAATTTTTCAGTTTGTTGTGATCCACACAGTCCAAGGCTTAAGCATAGTCAATGAAGCAGAAGTAGATATTATTCTTGAATTCTCTTGCTTTTTCTATGCTCCAGTGGATGAAGCAATTTGATCTCTGGTTCCTCTGCCTTTTCTAAATCCAGCTTGAACATCTGGAAGTTCTCAGTTCACGTACTGTTGAAGCCTAGCTTGGAGAATTTTGAGCATTACTTTGCTAGCATGTGAGGTGAATGCAACTGTGTGGTAGTTTGAACATTCTTTGACATTGCCTTTCTTTGGGATTGAAATGAAAACTGACCTTCTTCAGTGCTATGGCCACTGCTGAGTTTTCCAAATTTGCTGGCATATTGAGTGCAGCACTCTAACAACATCATCTTTTAGAATTTGAAATAACTCAGCTGTAATTTCATCACCTCCACTAGCTTTGTTTATAGTGGTGTTTCCTAAGGCCCACTTGACTTTGCAGTCCAGGATGTCTGGCTCTAGGTGGGTGATCACACCATCTACACTTTAGTAAAAAAAAACAAAAACAAACCCTCATTCTTATGTCCACACATAGGAGATCATATGTTATAGCTTTGTTCCATCCATTCACATGTGAAAACTGCCACAGAGTTTTCCTAGGCCCAGGACAGCTAAAAAACTATCCCAAAGATTTTGCGTTATCTAGCAATTCAGGTCAAGCTAGCACTTTGAGAGTCATTGCTTTTCTTACGGAAGGGTCATACAGAATTCCCTGTTGGCTTGAGAAAAAGTTTAGATTTATATTATCAATCTGTGTCAGTTAAAACTAAGGGAGTTTTCCTCTTTGCTTTGGTTACTGGGAAGCTTGGAAACAAACTGGCTAACTGACAATCTTGACTACATACGGCCAGGTGGTACTCTTTCCTCTTGTTTTGAATTCTTACCACTATCTGACATCTTTGCAATTTCTTTAACTTATACAGCATGTATTTTTTGAGACAAGTTCAAATCCTCTCTCGATTATAAGGAAACTAATATGGTTTTAGAACTCTCAAATTATGACTAAGTCATAAAGTAGCACCTCAAAGAGTTAACACCCTGCCCAAGGGCTTTATTAATTCCCTGGGAATTTATTCATTGATGAGAGATCAAGCACAAAGTTCCAAACCATCAAACACCAAGGGGATATTTTTCTGGGGAAAAGAAGAGTACCTTAACAAAACTTTTCTGGCAAAAGAAAGCATTCAGATGCATTTGCTAGAGCAAACAGGCCATCTAGCACTCTACTAGCTAAGGACATTCTGAAGGAGAATGGCTGTTTGAGGCCAATGGAAATTCTGAAATCAGTGAGTTGGAATAGCTCCACTGGCCAGACCAGTTGGACGGCCACCAGGACTTCTAACAGAGATTTCCAGAAGACAAACCGACAGTGGAAAGAACTGGAAAATTAAGATACACGCACACACACACACACACACACACACACACACACACGCACACACAAACACATACAACAAGCCTGATAACCCCATGGTGTCTAAAAAGAAGGCCATTACATTTTTTTAATGGGCAACCCACTCTAGAATTACCACTGGATCAGCGTCAAATTCCAAATGATCCCTATGATTAGGGAAAGATATTTATATCAAATGGCCCACCAAGGAAGGAGGATATTAAGTGATAGCCTTACATAGACCCATATAGACACAAGGACACATACCATTCTTGAAGATACCTGTACACACATCACACACTCATGGCTCGACTTTGTGCTAGTATGTTACATATTTTTACTCCTTTAACTCTCCCAAGAGGTAGGGTTTAGGTCTTATGCCTTGTTGTCAGGAGCTATAGAAATTAACAAACTTTATTTGGTACAAACACAGGGTGTCAGTGTGTGAGCTGGACTTCTATCTCAGGTCTGGAAACCCCTCTGTAGATCACGCAATCTCTACTCCACCATGTGAATTGGGGAGGAGTGGGTAGAAGGAAGACTTGGAGGTTCCTTGCAGGCCACTGAGGGAAACGTTATTTGACAGAGCATGCTTCTTTGCTCACATGAAAGAGTAAACGTGCCACTGTCTTATTACTAAAACCTACTTAAAACCCTGGTGTAAACTTTACATGGTCCAATTTTGTCACTGGTCTGAAAATACCTCTTTGGCTACTTGTTTAGAAAAGGTGTATTTCATCAGAGATGATTCCAGAGTCTGTGCTCTGATAGATTCTGCTCTTAATTTGCATGAGTCAAAGGCTGTGCCTGCATGATGCCACATCAGGAGGAAAAGTTAACAAACAATTCACTCAGGAACAGGAATTTGCTACATGATCAAAACTTCTGGGTGTGGGGAAACATCTGGAGGTCTGACATTGAGAGACAGTCTAACCTAAGCCTCAATTGCTATTTTGTTTGGTACACGCCCCTGTATGAATCATAAGAGAGCTAAAAACCATATATAAAAATAAACTCAAAATGGATTAAAGACCTTAATGTAAGACTGGAAACCATAAAAAACTAGAGAAAAACATAGGCAGAACATTCTTTGACATAAATCGTAGCAATAATGTTTTGGATCTGTCTCCTAAAGCAAAGGAAATAAAAGCAAAGACCTAATTAAACAAAAACTTTTGCACAGCAGGGGAAACCATCAACAAAAGGAAAAGAGCCTACTGAATGAGACAAAATATTTGCAAAAGACAATGGTTTAATATCCAACATATATAAACAGCTCGTGCAACTCTACATCAAACAAACAAACAAACAACCTGATTTGAAAATGGGCAGAAAACTGAACATTTTTCCAAAGAGGAAATGCAAATGGCCAACAGGTATATGAAAAGATGCTCAATATCACTAATTATAAAGGAAATGCAAATAAAAACCACAATGATCTATCACCTCACACCCGTCAGAAGACTCATCATGAAAAAGAACACAAATAACCAATGTTGACAAGGATGTGGAGAAAAGGGAACCCTTGTGTACTGTTGATGGGAACGTAAATTGGTGCAGCCACAGTGGAAAACAGTATGGAGGTTCCTCACAAAATTAAAAATAGAACTACCATATGATCTAGCAATTCTACTCCTCAGTATATATCCAAAAACAAAAACACTAATTTGAAAAGATACATCCACTCCAATTTTTATAGCAGCATTATTTACCATTGCTAAGATATGGAAGCAACCTCAGTGTCTATCAACAGATAAATGGATAAAGAAGATGTGGTATGTATATACATACAATAGAGAATTACTCAGTCATTTTTTTAAAAAATGAAATTTTGCCATTTGCAGCAACATGGATGGACTTGAGGGTATTGCACTAAGTGAAATAAGTCAGAGAAAGATAAATACCATATGATTTCACTTATATGTGGAACTAAAAAATACAGTGAACTAGTGAATATAATGAGAAAGAAGCAGGCTTATAGATATAGTGACCAAACTGGTGGTTACTAGTGGGGATGTGAATATGGGAGGGGCAATACAGAGGCAGGGGGTTAAGGGGTACAAATTATTATATATATAAAGTAAGCTCCAAGGATATACTGTACAACATGGGGAATATAGCCAGTATTTTATGATAACTACAAATGGAGTATAATCTTTAAAAATTGTGATATATTATACACTTAAAATTTATAATATTGTACATCAACTGTACTTCAATAAAAAATAAAATAATTCCCTCCACCAGAAAAAAAAATCAAAAGCAAGAGCTGGAAATAGGGAGCGGTAGAAGGCAAAGCAGCACAAGCCTGAGGAAAAGCAATGCATTTCCACCGTAAATGACAAAGGGGCAGGACCCTGTGGACCTTAGCTGGACCTGAAGTTTAGGTCTGAGACCAAAGTGGTCACAAGAGCCAGAGGTTCCACTAAAACAGAGGTGATAAGGGAGTGCTGGGGTCTGACAGCAAAAGAAAAAGGGTGAACAGTATTCCAGAGAAGCAGAGGTGAGGGAGGAGTTGAGAGTTCAGAGCCAAGAAACAGGCCAAAAACAAAAGGAGGCTGGGATGAGAGGCAGGAGGGGTGGATGCTCAGAACCCTCAGGAGGGCCAGCAGGGCATGGACATGGCAGGAAAGGGCACTGGCCGTGATTTATTGAAGTCCTATGTGTTGCATTTCATTCATTCAGTTTGAAGAACAAAGAGCCTTAAGTACCTGTTCTACTCATACCGAAAAATGCTCCTGTTAAAAATTGATATTAGTAATCAGCTTTCCTTCTGGCTTTTGCTTTCCAGTGGGAATAAGAAGTAAATAGAAGATGGCATGTGTAAGTTGAGGAAAGGGTGTGAGCATTATTTTCTCTAATTTAGAACCGGTACCTTAAAGCATCCTCCCAACAATGCTAGCAGTGACAAAACCTACGGGGAGCTACCACGCCAAGCACTGTGCCTTGTGCTTCACACGTGCAACTCCATTCTATCCCCAAGATAAGCCCAGGAGGTAGATACCCTTAGCATTTCCAGAGGAAAAAACTGTGGCTGGAGAGGGTGAGCAACTTGCCTGACACCCAGCCAGGACTCTCTCCAGTGATGAAATCCTCTGCTTTTGAATCATTCTGGTTTGCAGTCTCTAGATTTTGGTGTTCAAAGCCCTTCCACATACAATACAATGGTCTTTTCAACAACTCTGAAAACAGGCCTGATTTCAAATGTGAGTTTGCCCCTTCTCAACTATGTCACCTTGGTCTCCTAAGCACTCTGAGCTGGGAGCTGACCATCTGTAATGTGAGGAAAGCAATAGTGTTTAACCACCCACTGGGACGCCTTGAGGAATACGTATGCTACTTGATGCATGAGTGTGCCCATCGCAGAGCAGGAGGTAAAGAAATGGCAGCTCTATGGATGGGGCAGGAGCTGGGGTCTATTTACCGACAAGCAGGGTGGAGCTCAAGGAGGCAGAGCTTACCCGAGGCCACTTGCCAGGAAACAGTAGCTGCTGCTGCTAAGTCACTTCAGTCGTGTCCGACTCTGTGTGACCCCATAGACGGCAGCCCACCAGGCTCTTCTGTCCCTGAGATTCTCCAGGCAAGAATACTGGAGTGGGTTGCCATTTCCTTCTCCAATGCATGGATGCATGCTAAGTTGCTTCAGTCGTGTCCGACTCTGTGCGACCCCATGGACAGCAGCTCACCAGGCTCCTCTGTCCACGGGATTCTCTAGGCAAGAACACTGGAGCGGGTTGCCATTTCCTTCTCCAGGAAAGAGTAGCATGAGAAGTTAAACTCAGATCCAAAATCCAGCATCCTTTCCCCTGAGACTTGGCCCCAAGTTGTCCATGACACTGTTTTGTGGCGCTCAGTCTGGCTTGCCTTCCCAAGGGATCCTGGCAGCTGCAGTTACAAGCAGCCTCTACTGCAGGTGCACTTTAGCTCAGTGGGAACATCTGGATGCTCTTCATGGCAGTGCTGAAAGGAAATTTCCCCCATTCTGTTGGCACAAGTGGACAACAGGTTTTGAAAAGTGCAGTTCAGAGCACTCCTATTCCCGACTCCCCCTGAATAAGGACATGTGTTTGAAATGCTGCCTCTGGCAGGCCCAATGATGTGTGAACTACAGGCAATGTTGTTGAAATGATTGAGATTTAACTGACGATACCTGGCACCAGTGACAATTGGCAGCATCTGTCTCTACCCAGTATAAAGGTTTGGAGGGAGAGAGAGGGAGAGGGCAAGGGTGGTGCGGGAAAAAAGAGAGAAAGAGGGACATGGGGAGAGAGAAAGGGTGGGTGGTGATGACTGCAGGAGGGAGAGGACTCTTAGACTAAAGACCAAATCTTCCAATCGTTGACCTTTAAAAGACAGGGTCAAATTTCTTCCAAAGAATTTGTGCTGAGCTTGATAATGAATCCTCTGAAAGTAAGCCCATTCCCCTCACATTAGAATCTAGCAGTATCAGCTGTAAGCAAACGTGTGAAGTAGGCACTGTTTGCTACACTCATCAATCTTTTAAATTCTTACTCTGCCTTCCTTCTCCTGTCCTCACTCTGTGCAGTGAGGCCACACTCCCCATTCCAACCCCTGGCCCATGATTCTTCTTTTCCTTTGCCTCATTCTTCTCCAAATGTGATTGACCTCAACTCACGGGGAGGAGGAAAGCAAACCCAGGGAGAGGAATACATATTAAGTTGTGAATGGCTGATGGCCTTCCCAAGGTGCTCGTGGTTTAAGACCTGTATACTCTATATCAGAGAAGGCAATGGCAACCCACTCCAGTACTCTTGCCTGGAAAATCCCATGGGCAGAGGAGCCTGGTGGGCTGCAGTCCAGGGGGTCGCTAAGAGTCGGGCACGACTGAGCGACTTCACTTTCACTTTTCACTTTCATGCATTACCCACTCCAGCGTTCTTGCCTGGAAAATCCCAGGGATGGGGGAGCCTGGTGGGCTGCCGTCTACAGGGTCGCACAGAGTAGGACACGACTGAAGCAACTTAGCTCTATATGGTGAATTTCAGATAAATTTCATCAAGCTCTGAACCAGTTTATTTTCACAAACGTAGACGATTACACTGAATTCAAAATTCTAACTTCAATACATGTTTAATCACTTACCCACTGAAAAAAATATATATTGACTGACAGATACTGTGCTGGGGATTAACTGGTGAGAAAGAACCCTTGTAAATATTACAGTAAAAGAATCTACAGCTTCCACTAGGGAATAAACTGGTCACCCAGCTTGCACTGTCTTGTTGGTCCAATGCTTTGTAAATAGCAGAGGAGGAGGAGGTTATGGAGGAGGAAGAGGAGCTGAAAGATGAGGATGGGGAGGAAGGGACCTGAAGGCTTACCAGCAAGGCTTACAGTTCCAGTTTGCGAGAAACCCCTCTACTCTATCGACTCTATACCTCATTACTTTCCTGTCTCCAGAGTTTACTACTTGGAATAGGAAGATATCCCTGTAACACATATTAGTACATGTTAGTACCAAGGTTATTTTATAATGTGAAAATTTTTGTTAAATATCAAATTTAGTGATTAAACTTTAAATACAAAGTTAGAAAATAGGCTTCCTTAGAACATAAAGTTACCACAAATTTATTTGTTTCATTTTCTCTATCTCCTTCCCATACTCTCCCACCCCTGCTAAAATATGCATGCTAAAAATTAGGAGAACTGGATTCTAGCTCTCATTTTGTGTTACTTGTTAGCTGTGTGACCTCGGACAAGTCACACCTCTCCGAGCTCTTTCTTTATCTGTAAAGACACTGGATTGGATTTTACAAAGTTTCTTTCAGGTCAAATAATGTTGTAATGCTGTGGATCTTCACTGATCTCACAGACTTCAGTGAGATTTTAATAAAAGAACTTGGCAGAGTTCACTGGTTACATGACTCAGGAATCTACCTCAAAGAAACACAAAATAAAGATTGTCAGAGAAAACAGCAGACTTTCATTTCCTGGGAAAAATGCTTCCTCTCGGACTAAAGAATGTCCATGTATTAATTCCCGTTACACAGAAAGCTCAAGGAACTATAGAAGAGTAAAAATCAACAGAAAGCATAGCTGATCATAAGTCAGATACATCTACAAGTAAAGATTTATATATAATGGATGCTTTTGGGAACCAAAAATGAAATCTACAATTCAAAATTAGTTTTATAGTAACCTTTGTGTTTCAAATCACAAAACAGAAACACAGCTTGTCTCATCAGGCTGTGTTAGCATGTCTGAAAGTGGACTATTTTCTTCATGCAGAGAAAGGAAGAATCCTCGTACCAGACTCTGTCTTGCTAATGGGCAGAGAGATGATTGCTAGGGAGAAAGACCTGTTTCTTATAAATGGATGGTTTCTGCAAGAGAAAAGAAAACTGATGAGCAGGGGCAGCACAGAATGGTATATCTGGTGAACCAGTTGTAAATGGGGCGGTATTTAATCCCCAGGCACTACCAGCCTACGGTACACCTGTCCACATGCTGCTTGCAGTGAACCATGTATGGAGGGAAAAGAGCAAGAGAAATAAATAGGCCTATAAAATACTAATTAGAATGTTAGAACCAGAAGAAAATCTAGAGGCATGCTGATTTCACTGTCTCATTACACACATGAGGAAATGAGACCCAAAGAGGGAAAGTGACTTGACCAAGTATGAGCAACTCATGACACACCCCTGCCCCCATTCAAGTCAATTTAAATAAAACACTAATTGGTATCAATTAATTCATTCCTTCCTTTCTCAGCAGACTCTTTGTCTGAGGAATGCTATTATCATTCACTGCTGTAATACTCAAGGTTTTATTTAACATACTTACTCTTATTTTAGCCCTAAAATGTCTGGACTGGGAATTGAGCCCTAGAGACAGTTGAAAAACTAAATGGATGCAAGTGATATACTGTGATGGGGCTGCGTGTGACTAAGGACTGTGGGAGTTAATAATACAGCAAGAAAGGGTGTGGCTGTCATGGCCAGTGGGTCAACTGGTGAAGAGGACAGAGTTGAGGCACTCTGAGCTGGTTCTGACACCAATGTGACCACAATCAATTTCCAAGTCGTCCTGAGTCTCAGTTTATGGAAATCTCAACAGTGTCCAAGGTTACTAGAATAACATTCCCTACAGCTATGAGGAAATGCATTCCTAACAAACATTCACCCTTCCTTTTCCCCCACCTCTTTACTTCTACCCACTCCCATTTCCCAAATCTCTTTGCCTTGACAAATATATTATAGCTATTCATAATGGGGATGAAAAAGGAGGATTCTTTGTTATATGACAAGGGGTCTACGTTGGGTTTTGCTTCTTGATCAGTTTGACCAGTTATATCCTGTTGAGTCCTAGTTCTAAATGTGCTTGTTGCATGATCTAACAAAGCAATCTTTGTAAGCCTCAGTTTCTTCACCTATAAAATAGACTAGGAAGCTTCAGATTCCTAATTCTAAAATTCCCAAATTTAATAACATTTTCCTGATATTATAAGTAGGCAACCAACTTGCAAAAAACTTGTCATTGTTTATTAGATATAAAGTTGTAAATAGAATGAAAGATTTAAAAGCTGCATGCTTTAAAAAAGTTGATTCTGCTCCTGCAACATACCCTAAACGTTTCGTTTTATTCCACCCTCACCATCAATTACAGACATGAGGACGCAAAAAAAATCTGAGATTATGGGTCCATAACCAGAAGAGAGAAAGCTCTGACATAAGGTGAAATCAATATTGAGTTCACTATCAATCACCAGATATAGCTCCTTTTACTAGACAAAACCTGAATGAAACTAAAACCAAGATGGGCCAGATTTGCATGACAGAACAAATCATGGTTCAGCCACAGATGGCAGAGGTTGTTGTTGCTGGCCCTTCATCCATCTGTCTATTCATCTTTCCATTCATTCTCTTATTTTTTAAATAACTTCAGGTAGCTTATCTAAGGTATTAACCAAACCCTCAAAATGCTCAAAGGTGTCAGCTAAGACATGTTACTAGAGGATACATAGTAACAAGGAAAAACATTGCAACACAAGGGGTGACATTCTTTCCTTTTGGATAGTTATAACTCTGCCCGCTCTTGGAGCTCAACCACACATAGCCAATAATCAAGATGAGGGAAATTCCCATGAAGAAACAGGTCTAAGTGAAAATACTGTCCAAAGTAGACACCTGTGTGCAGCTGTGCACTAATTTCCCTTCCCAGGGAAGAGGAGAAAGGAAGAATAAGAGCCATTAAGCTGTCTTCTCAGTTCGGAATATTTATAATCCTCTCATTAGAACAATTTTCGTATTTGTCTTGTATACAACTGCACACACTGTTCTGTGGACTTGGGGTATTCTCACACATACAGGCAAAGGACCCCCTTAAGCTCAGAGTCACATTTCGGTACAAATACAAAGCTCACAGAACTGAACAGTCTGGAGTTGAGCATTTCATCCACTACAAGAATGGCCAGTTTTGTCTCTTTGCCAAGGTCAATGGGCCAAGCTTTCCCCTAGTACTAGAGGAAGCTGAATCTATCTTAGAAACATGAACCAATTGGAAAATCTGAACAGAAGTTACTTGTTTCACAAAAAGCAGCAAATGTGGTACAACTTTAAAATCCGAATGATTTCACCCTAGCCCTGACTTCTGTAGCCTTAGAAGGGCTGCCGCCTCATGCTTCCCAGCAGAGCCTAACATCACCCCCTCGTCTCCCCAACCCCCTCCCCTGCCCCCTACACACACTGCTAGCAGGGAGGCCGCCCTCTAGATAAACCCTTCCAGGTCTGCAGTTTGCTGACTGGAAGAATACAGCCCTTCTCGTCATTTCCTTTGTCTCAGTTAAAGTGGTCTCTGTAAAACTGTAAATGCTAAGTGCTCCCAATTGAATTTACTGTCCATTTATTGAACAATTACTATGTGTCCAGCTTGATAGCTGGCTTAGCAAATGCCAGCCTTAACCAAACAGTACAATCACCTGGGAAGCTTTAAAAAAAAAATCTGCCAATGCCCAGTCCCTAAGAGATTCTGATTTAATTGGTCTGGAGACTTGGACAGCAGTACTTGCACGGCTCCATGGTGTTCGTAACGCAGTCAGAGCTGAGACCCCCAAGCTAGGACCTGGAGGTGCAGAAAGCAAGGCAGCGCAGGCCCTCCCTTGTGACAGACTCTGTGTCTTTGGCTGACTTACGACTGGCACTGACATTTCACCCTGGGTAAAACAATCCTCAGTTTTGTTGACACTATGTGCACAGGACATCGGTCACTTTGGGGAGAAGGATTCACTATCTGCTAGCCAAACGAATGGGCCGCATGGTTCTTTTAAAATGTCTGCGATTTATTTCAGTGATTGTTTCTCACAGGCACAATTTCCGCTCACAGCTGAAGAAGTCCATTAAAAACTGAGAGCTGCTCTCTCCTGCTCAAAATTCTCCCAGTGCCTGGCATAAAAACCGGCACAAAGACAACACACCATCCGTCTTGGTTCAGCCAAAGTCACCCTGCAGAGCCAATCACAGGCAGAACATAAATTTTGTCACAGGAGACATGCCTAGCGAGGTGCTTATGACTAAACTGTTTATAAAACTCTGCCACAAATACTATTCTTAATCACATGGGATAGGTTAAAATATCCCCCCCCCCTTTTTTTTTGTCTCTTATCCTTTTAAGCAGGAGTTAATGATGTGTTCCACCAGCTCCGAGTCTGGCCAGTTGTGACCAGTGTAGGAGGCATCCCAGGAGTCTTGGCCCCACTGGCCAGTGGGAGCCTGTATCCAGGGGTGCCCGTGTTCCGCTGGACCACCAGGGGGCAGATATGGCAGGCATCTCCTGTACTCTCCTCTCCTCAACCACCACCACCACGACCCCCAACTGTGTCCAAGTGAACAGATGTCTGCCTTGGTGTCCCTATTTGCCCTTAAATTCTTTCCTGATTGGAATCCTGACCCCAAGCCAAGTTTGCTTACCCTTGACCTCCACCACAGAACCACTGGTTGGTGAGAGCAAATCCCAGACCAGAGCCATAACCAGAAATCTTGGGAACAAATGTTTTGAAATCAGTCTTCCTCTATTCCCTGCCTCCCCCTGCCCTGTCTGGACACAACACACACACAAGACTCTCTCTCAACTGGGGAGGAGATATTGTCTCCATTCCTCTCAACCAGACCCACCGCTAATGTTCATGGGGTCCAGAGCAAGGATACAGTTGATGACTGCCACATCATAAGTGTAACTATTTAAAAGTTACAAATCAAGTTAACTGTTAAATAAAACACATCTTACCCTCCTGCCTTGACAAATACATCTCCATAATGATGTTAAGTTTTTCCTCTCTGGCTACTCAATCGAACTACATTTTGGTATGTTTATTATGCTTGCTTTTATTTTGTCATGATTTTATTATCGTGATAATGATTGGCAACTTATACTCATTTATCATGATTACAACCTGTAGTCACTCCCAATGATGTAAAATATTAAAATATAATTTATTCAAAGTACAAAATCTTTAATATATGTTTATTGAAAATTTAAATGCTAAAAAATAAAATTTTTTCATGGCTTTGGAATTTTATTTCTTCTGACATCCAAAATTATATATTAAAATTAAAAGGTGAATGCAAACAATAACTAAATGAGCATCGGTGTTAAATTAAAAAATTTTAATAATGCTGAAATTATAAAAATTGCTCTTTTGAAAATTTATTTAAATCTTAATTTTTTAAGAAAACCAATTCCAAATTCTAGAATTAAACATTGGTTTAGCTGGTGAGGTTAAAAATCAGTATCACACTTTACACATGATATACCTACATCTGTGCCATGTGCACAGTCACTCAGTCATGGCTGACTCTTTGCGACCCCATTGTCTGTTACCCACCAGGCTCCTCCATCCATGGGGATTCTCCAGGCAAGAATACTGGAGTGGGTTGCCATGCCCTCCTCCAGGGGATCTTCCCAACCCAGGGATCAAACCCAGGTCTCTCTCATTGTAGGCAGATTCTTTACCATCTGAGCCCCCAGGGAAGCACATCTGCATACATACAAATTTAACATAAATATTAATATTTTACTATTTCCAAGCATTCTTCAGCTGCCATGTGCAACTGATGCAAATACTACAACAATTTGTGGGTAAATCTGGTACAATATATTATAATACAAAGAGAGACCAAAAAATGAACATTTGGTACTATTGGCATGTGATAAGAATTTATTTCATTCATGCTGTATAAGAAGAACTTGACAAGTTAATTTGTCTTTTCTCTCAAAGTGCTTCTGCCATTCAAATCCTCGCAGCTCCCTAAAGCAGTGTTTGCCTCTGAAACCATCAGTGGTACAACCCACAAATATTCCTGACATTCAAATGTAGTCATATTTGGGAACATTTTGATTCAAGGACATAGGGGGAAAGGTGTAAAGAAGCAGTACCCTGCCCCCTAAACAGTGTAAGTCACTTGAAATCAGATCTCAACTGCCAAAGGCACCACTGTCCAGGTACTAGTAAACTCGTTTGTGTATGTGTTTGTTTACTCCTCTAGAGGGAGTCCAGAGGAGATATCCTCTTGCCTAGGTCTCTTGCCAGCTATCAAATGGGGCTGGCCCATAGTTGGAATAGTTCTCAACCACATTTGGAGAACAGTTGAATAACTTTAAAATATTTAATACTGGATATTCTGTTTCTAACCATGGTGAAATAGTTGGAACTTAGGAAAATATACTAAATAACATTTTTAGATATTGAACAACAGGCAGGACAGGACTGTAATCATTTTGAGAAAAAGAAAAGAAAAATGAAGAGTCTTATGATTGCCCTGACTTTTCTTATGGACTCACTGTCAGGAAAGTGGTGCAGGGAGGCGGTTCACAGCAAGGACAATAAAATCACTGAGTCCAAGAGACAAAGTGTGAAGTTCAGGACGGTGAAGGCAGCTGGGATCCATGTGGCAGAGAACGAGCTCCAGATATATGCACAGAGTTCCTCTCGAGTCCATTGCCAGTATTATCTTGAGTGCAAAGTACGAAATTCTTCTATGTCAGGCAAAGAATGACGGGGAAACTGCAGACTGGAAAACTCCCAAGAGCTCACACAGGACATCCTCAGGGCATTCAGGAGAAACTCCAGGAGGGTCACACTTACTGCTAAGATAAACTAGCCCTAGATTAAAACTTACTCCAAATCAGCATAACAGAGCTTTTAAACAAATCTTGAAAGGATAAAGCTGATCAGCAAATATTGCTACCTAATAGAACAAAATAAAAATAGAGAAAACAAATTCAGTATTCAATACCCTAAAATTCACAATATCCAGCATTCAATAAAAATTACAAGGCATGAAAAGCAGCAAATTATGACCCACAACTTGGGGGGAAATCAGTTAATCATAATAGACCCCCTATTTTAAAAAATAATGGAAATAACAAAGATATTGAAATATCTATTTTAAATATTTTCAAGTATATAAAGGAAAACATAATGAGAAGAGAAATTGAAAATATGAAAAGAACCCATAGAAATTCTAGAAGTAAAAATATTCACTGTGTAGAAAGAAAAAATTCACTGGGTAGGATTAATAGCTGACTGGATACAGCAAAAGAGAAGATCAGTGAGTTTGAAGATAGAGCAATTAAAACTATCCAAACTGAAATACACAGAGAAAAAAAGACTGAAGCAGTGACCACAAGTTCAGTAATCTGGGGAAAATATGAAGCATTCTAATATGTTTGTGTGTGTGTGTTAGTCACTCAGCCATGTCTGACTCTTCGTGACCCCCGGACTGTAGCCTGCCAGGTTCCTCTGGCCATGGAATTTTCCAGGCAAGAACAGAGGAGCTGGTTGCCATTTCCTCCTCCCGGGTCTCCTGCATTGCAGGTGGTTTCCTTACTGTCTGAGTCACCAGAGAAGCCTATATATCTATATATAATTTTATTCCCAGAAGGACAGGGAACAATTTAAATATTTGAAGACTAAGAGAATACAAAGACAAGCCATGGACTGGGAAAAATTACTTATAAAATGCACATTTGGTAGGATTGCTATACAAAACATACAAACAAAAACACTTTTAAAGCTCAGTTCAGTTCAGTAGCTTAGTCGTGGCCGACTCTTTGCGACCCCATGAATCACAGCACACCAGGCCTCCCTGTCCATCACCAGCTCCTGGAGTTCACTCAGACTCATGTTCGTTGAGTCGGTGATGCCATCTAGCCATCTCATCCTCTGCCATCCCCTTCTTCTCCTCCCCCCAATCCCTCCCAGCATCAGGGTCTTTTCTGATGAGTCAACTGTTCACATGAGGTGGCCAAAGTATTGCAGTTGCAGTTTCAGCATCAGTCCTTCCAATGAACACCCAGGACTGATCTCCTTTAGGATGGACTGGTTGGATCTCCTTGCAGTCCAAGGGACTCTCAAGAGTCTTCTCCAACACCATAGTTCAAAAGCATCCATTCTTCGGCGCTCAGCTTTCTTCACAGTCCAACTGTCACATCCATACACAACCACTGGAAAAACTATAGCCTTGACTAGACGGACCTTTGTTGGCAAAGTAATATCTCTGCTTTTGAATATGCTATCTAGGTTGGTTATAGCTTTCCTTCCAAGAAGTAAGCACCTTTTAATTTCATGGCTGCAGTCACCATCTGCAGTGATTTAGGAGCCCCCCAAAATAAAGTCCAACGTTGTTTGCACTGTTTCCCCATCTATTTCCCATGAAGTGATGAGATCAGATGCCATGATCTTCATTTTCTGAATGCTGAGCTTTAAGCCAACTTTTTCACTCTCCTCTTTCACTTTCATCAAGAGGCTTTTTAGTTCCTCTTCACTTTCTGCCATAAGGGTGATATCATCTGCATATCTGAGGTTATTGATATTTCTCCTGCAATCTTGATTCCAGCTTGTGCTTCTTCCAGCCCAGCGTTTCTCATGATGTACTCTGTATATAAGTTAAATAAGCAGGGTGACAATATACAGCCTTGACGTACTCCTTTTCCTATTTGGAACCAGTCTGTCGTTCCATGTCCAGATCTAACTGTTGCTTCCTGACCTGCATATAGTTTCTCAAGAGGCAGGTCAGGAGGTCTGGTATTCCCGTCTCTTTCAGAAGTTTCCACAGTTTATTGTGATCCACACAGTCAAAGGCTTTGGTGTAGTCAATAAAGCAGAAATAGATGTCTTTCTGGAACTCTCTTGCTTTTTTGATGATCCAGCACATGTTGGGAATTTGATCTCTGGTTCCTCTGCCTTTTCTAAAACCAGCTTGAACATCTGGAAGTTCATGGTTCACATACTGCTGAAGCCTGGCTTTTAAAGCTCAATAAGCTTTAAACAAACAACCTGGTATTATAGTGGGCTAAGACTTTAACAGACATCTCACCAACAAGACTTGCAAATGGCAGATAGGCATAAGAAAGGATGCTTAACATCACGTCATTAGGAAATTGCAAATTAAAATAACAATATGATACCACTACATACCTCTTGTGGTTTAGTCACTAAGTCCTATCCAACTCTGTAACCCCATGAACTATAGCTCACCAAGCTCCTCTGTCCATGGAATCCTCCAGGCACGAATACTGGAGTGGGTTCTTCCAGACCCAGGGATTAAACCCAGGTCTCCTGCACTGTAGGCTGATTCTTTACCAGCACACCTATTGGAGTAACTAAAATCAGGAAAATGACAATACCAATGATGTGGAGTAACAAGAACTCTCACTTATTCCTGGAGAGACTGCAAATTGGTGCAGCCACTTTGGAAGAAAGCTTTGCAATTTCTTAACAATTAATCATCCATTGGATCATCCATTAAACCTCATTGGAAAAGCAAGAGAGTTCCAGAAAAATATTTATTTCTGCTTTATTGAAAGCAGAAATATATTTCTGCTTTATGCCAAAGCCTTTGTCTGTGCAAACCACAACAAACTTTGGAAAATTCTTAAAGCGATGGGAATACAAGACCACCTGACCTGCCTCTTGAGAAATCTGTACGCAGGTCAGGAAGCAACAATTAGAACTAGACATGGAACAAAAGACTGGTTTCAAATAGGAAAAGGAGTACATCAAGGCTATATATTGTCACCCTGCTTATTTAACTTATATGCAGAACACATCATGAGAAATGCTGGGCTGGAGAAAGCACAAGCTGGAATCAAGATTGCCGGGAGAAATGTCAATAGCCTCAGATATGCAGATGACATCACCCTTATGGCAGAAAGTGAAGAGGAACTAAAGAGCCTCTTGATGAAAGTGAAAGAGGAGAGTGAAAAAATTGGCTTAAAGCTCAACATTCAGAAAACGAAGATCATGGCATCTGGTCCCATCACTTCATGGCAAATAGATGGGGAAACAGTGGAAACAGTGGCTGATTTTATTTTGGGGGGTTCCAGAATCACTGCAGATGGTGATTGCAGCCATGAAATTAAAAGATGCTTGCTCCTTGGAAGAAAAGTTATGACCAACCTAGATAGCATATTAAATAGCAGAGACATTACTTTGCCAAAAAAGGTCTGTCTAGTCAAAGCCATGATTTTTCCAGTAGTCATGTATGGATGTGAGAGTTGGGCTATCAAGAAAGCTGAGCGCTGAAGAATTGATGTTTTTGAACTGTGGTGTGGAGAAGACTCTTGAGAGCCCCTTGGACTGCAAGGAGATCCAACAAGTCCATCCTAAAGGAAATCAGTCCTGAATATTCATTGGAAGGACATGCTGAAGCTGAAACTCTAATACTATGGCCACCTGATGCGAAGACCTGACCCATTTGGAAAGACCCTGATGCTGGAAAATTCTTAAAGGGAAGGGAATAGCAGACCATCTAACGAGTCTCTTGAGAAACCTGTATGCAGGTCAGGAAGCAACAGTTAGAACTGGACATGGTTCTGCTTTATTGACTACGCCAAAGCCTTTGACTGTGTGGATCACAATAAACTGTGGAAGATTCTGAGAGAGATGGGAATACCAGACCACTTGACCTGCCTCTTGAGAAATCTTGTATGCAGGTCAGGAAGCAACAGTCAGAACTGGACATGGAACAACAGACTGGTTCCAAATAGGAAAAGGAGTACATCAAGGCTGTATATTGTCACCCTGCTTATTTAACTAATATGCAGAGTACATCATGAGAAACGCTGGACTGGAAGAAACACAAGCTGGAATCAAGATTTCTGGGAGAAATATCAATAACCTCAGATAGGCAGATGACACCACCCTTATGGCAGGAAGTGAAGAGGAACTAAAAAGCCTCTTGATGAAAGTGAAAGAGGAGAGTGAAAAAGTTGGCTTAAAGGTCAACATTCAGAAAACGAAGATCGTGGCATCCGGTCCCATCACTTCATGGGAAATAGATGGGAAACAGTGGAAACAGTGTCAGACTTTATTTTTTGGGGCTCCAAAATCACTGAAGATGGTGACCGCAGCCATGAAATTAAAAGATGCTTACTCCTTGGAAGAAAAGTTATGACCAACCTAGATAGCATATTCAAAAGCAGAGACATTACTTTGCCAACTAAGGTCCGTCTAGTCAAGGCTATGGTTTTTCCAGCGGTCATGTATGGATGTGAGAGTTGGACTGTGAAGAAGGCTGAGCACCGAAGAATGGATGCTTTTGAACTATGGTGTTGGAGAAGACTCTTGAGAGTCCCTTGGACTGCAAGGAGATCCAACCAGTCCATTCTGAAGGAGATCAGCCCTGGGATTTCTTTGGAAGGAATGATGCTAAAGCTGAAACTCCAGTACTTTGGCCACCTCATGTGAAGAGTTGACTCATTGGAAAAGACTCTGATGCTGGGAGGGATTGGGGGCAGGAGGAGAAGGGGACTACAGAGGATGAGATGGCTGGATGACATCACTGACTCGATGGACGTGAGTCTGAGTAAACTCTGGGAGTTGGTGATGGACAGGGAGGCCTGGCGTGCTGCAATTTATGGGGTCGCAAATAGTTGGATACGACTGAGCAACTGAACTGAACTGAACTGAATATCATGGCATCTGATTCCATCACTTCATGGGAAATAGATGGGGAAACAGTGGAAACAGTGTCAGACTTTATTTTGAGGGGCTCCAAAATCACTGCAGATGGTGCTTGCAGCCACAAAACTAAGAGACGCCTACTCCTTGGAAGGAAAGTTATGACCAACCTAGATAGCATATTTAAAAACAGAGACATTACTTTGCCGACTAAGGTCTGTCTAGTTAAGGCTATGGTTTTCCAGTAGTTATTTATGGATGTGAGAGTTGTATTATAAAGAAAGCTGAGCACTGAAGAATTGATGCTTTTGAACTGTGGTGTTGGAGACGATTCTTGAGAATCCGTTGGACTGCAAGGAGATCCAACCAGTCTATCCTAAAGGAGATCAGTCCTGGGTGTTCTTTCGAAGGACTGATGTTGAAGCTGAAATTCCAAAACTTTGGTCACCTGAGGCAAAGAGCTGACTCACTGGAAAAGACCCTAATGCTGGGAAGGATTGGGGGCAGGAGGAGAAGGGGACGACAGAGGATGAGATGGCTGGATGGCATCACCGACTCGATGCCCATGAGTTTGAGTAAACTCCATGAGTTGGTGATGGACACGGAGGCCTGGAGTGCTGTGATTCATGGAGTTGCAAAGAGTCAGACATGACTGAGCAACTCAACTGAACTGAACTGAACTGATGCTGGGAAAGATTGAAGGCTAGAGAAGAAGGAGATGACAGGGGATGTGATGGTTGGATGGCATCACTGACTCAATGGACACGAGTTTGAATAAATTCCTGGAGTTGCTGATGGACAGGGAGGCCTGGCGTGCTGCAGTCCATGGGGTCACAAAGAGTCAGACGTGACTGAGTGACTGAACTGAACTGAACAGTTAATTAATCAGTCTTCCCACATGATCCAGCAATGATGCTCTTAGGTATTTACACACATAAATTGAAAAACAAACACCTGCACCCAAATGTTTACAAGAATTTTATTCGTAATTTTCAGTAACTGGAAATAACCATGATGCTCTTCAAAAGGAAATGGGTAAATTATGTTTCATTCATACAAAGGAATTTTATTCTGAAAAAAAAATAAGCTACCAAAAATACAGAGGGATTTTAAATGGATATTGATCTCTGAAATGAAACATTTGTAAAAGGCTATATAGTGTATGATTCTAACTGTATGACATTCTGGGAAAGGCAAACCTGTAGTGACAGTAAAGAGAGCAGTAATTGCTGGGGGAGACCGGTGAATAGATGTTGCAGGAGGGGTTTACAGGGCAGTGAGACTACTCCTTCTGTATGATGTTGTAATGGTGAATTCAGGACACTATGCATTTGTTAAAATCCATAGAACTATACAGTACTTAGTGAACTTTAATGTAAACTATGGATTTTAATTAATAATAATGTATCAATATCAGTTAGCAATTATAACAAGTGCACCACTAATTCAAGATGTTAATAATAGGGAAACTGTGATTAAGGAATAGAATATTTACAGGAACTCTCTGTACTGTCTGCACAGCTTTATTTAAACATCAGAAGGCTCTAAAAGAGTCAATTAAAATAATAAAACAAAACCCTGGGGGTCAGCAAGTGTTTTTCAGCACCACGCAGCTGACTACTGTCATGGTCCAAGCTACAAGTCTAATGTCTTCACCCCAATTCAGGTAAAAATGCTCATTTCTAAGAAGAAAGGAGAGAGAGAGAGGGGAGAAATCTTCCTTTATACTGGAGCTGTCCACTGAGTTACAGATGGGAGCTATACCAGGCAGCTTTATTCTTATAGCCAGGGTGACTATATGTGCTGGTTTGCCTGGAATAGTCTTGGCTTATGCCTGTGACCAGCATAAATATTAATAGTGCTCCTCTTGACATGGAAACAACCTAAGTGTTCATCAACAGATGAATGGATAAAGAAGATATGGCAGATAGACAGAGAGAGAGAGAGAGAGGAGAAGGGAGGGAAAGATATTTCAGTCATAAAAGAGAAGGAAATTCTGCCATTTGATAGAACAGAGATAGACTTCAGGGCTTCCCAGGTGGCACTAGTGGTAAAGAACTCACCCATCAATGCAGGAGGACATAAGAGACTCAGGTTTGACCCCTGGGTTGGAAAGATCCCCCGGAGGAGGCATGGCAACCCACTCCAATATGCTTGCTTGGAGAAGCCCATGGACAGAGGAGACTGGCAGGCTACAGTCCATAGCGTCGCACAGTCAGACACAACAAGCAACTTAGCAAGCACGGATGAACTTCAAGGGCATTATGCTAAGTGAAATAAGTCACATACAGAAAGTCAAATGCTGTATTATCTCATTTATATATGCAATCTTAAAAAACTGAACTCAGAAACAGAATAGATTGGTGGTTGCCAGAACTGAGGGGGGTGGGGTGGGTAAGAGGTGGGGAAATTGAGAGAGGGTGATCAAAAGGTACAAACTTCCGGCTATAAGATAAATAAATCCTGGAGATGAAAGGTACAACATGATAAATTTAGTGAGCAATAAATATTAAATTATATATTTGAAAGTTGCTAAGCGAGTAGATCTTAAAAGTTCTCATCGCAAGAAAAAAAATTTCAAGTATGTGAAGTGATGGACGTTAACTAAACTTGAAAGTGAAGTGAAAGTGTTAGTTGCTCGGTCATGCCCGAATCTTTGTGATCCCATGGACTGTAGCCTGCCAGGCTCCTCTGGCCATGGAATTCTCCAGGCAAGAATACTGGAGTGTGTAGCCACTCCCTTCTCCAGGGGATCTTCCCAACCCAGGGAATGAACCTATGTCTCCTGCATTGCAGGAAGAGTCTCTACCCTCTGAGCCACCAGGTGAGCCCTATGGTAATAATTTCACAAAATTTACAAATATCAAACCATTATGTTGCATACCTTAAACTGATACGGAATTATATGTCAGTTATATCTCAATAAAACTGGAAAATATAGTATCCCTTTCCAGTCTCAGAACTGGCCAGTTTTATACAGTATGACATTCTACTGGAAGCAGACTTTTAGTACCTTCAATAATTACTTTATAAAATATATACACTGTTACTATTTCCATCTCATAGATGAAAACTGAAGCACTAAAAATATTTGAAGATATAATGGCCAAAAAAATGTTGAAATTGGACTAAACCCATAAACCCATAGATTCAAGGAACTCAGTGAATCCCAAAGAGTATCAATATATATACACAACCCACACCAAAGCATCTCATAATCAAATTGCACATCAGTGAGGCAAAATCTTAAAAGTGACCAGAGGAGAAAGATAGACTTCCAAGATAGTGAAACACAGTGAAACAAAAGAAAGATAGTGAAACATAGAAAGATAGTGAAATCAAGAATGATTACATTATCAGAAACTATGCAAGCGAGGTAATCATAAAACACCATTTTAAAGAGCTAAATGAAAAAACTGTTGGAATTGTATATATAATGGAGACACCCTTCTGTGTTCTGGAAAAGTCCATGCGTATCTGTTGTAACAGAAAGTAACCAAGTGGTTGGATTACACCAGAAATGGTGGGTGGAGATTGATTGCAAAAGAGGCATGAGAGACTTTGGGGCATGACAGAAATGTTTTTTATCTTGATCATGGTAATAGCTGCACATCTGTATATTTGCCCAAAATTATTGCACTATACACTCAAAAGAGGTGTGTTTAATTAAATTGAATTAATTTTTACCTCAATTTTATTTTTTAAAAAATTATTTGACAACTGCAACACTTTAAATTTCCGAACAAATCCTTGGTTGCTCTACTCTAGTTAAAACTCAGCTCTTTATTTTCCAGCTGAATAGACACTTGTGAATGACCTGGAGCTTGAAAGCTGCCTTACAGTCACCCCACTCTGTCTTTCAACAAGCCACTATGCTCTCTGAAAAGTAGTACCCAATACTCCACCAGAGATCCAAACAATATTCAGAACTATTCCAGATGTGGTCAGAGTTCTCTGAATTCTGAAGCCTGGTGAGATTCAGGTGACCTCTATCCCAGTCACTCAGTCACTGATAGCAAGTTGAAGCCCCAGTATCATCACCAACAGGAATAAATGCATTTTCTAGTTGGTTTGGTCATGAATTACAAATATCTCTAACAATTATATAACAACTGATTCCACAGGCAATTTCAAAACACTTGTCGCTGTTTCTCTTCAGTACATTCCCCAGATTCTGAGTAAAAGATTTTCAAATGTTAGTGGCTGATTGTTTATAATACAGATTCTGTCCCCTGCGACTCTACTCCTCCACCTGAGTTGGTAGGCTGGAGCCTGTTATCTGAATGTTAAAGAAGCACCTGGTTCAGGGAGTCTGAGGACCACGTCTTAAGAACTATTTGTGAACTGGAGGAGCCTCAGGAGTGCTAAAGACTCACAGGAAAGTCATCTGGAAGTAGGAGCACAAGAAATTCCTAGAATCCCCTGAAGGTAGGAATGGCTGAAAGGCTTTGGAGGTTCTCAGAAAGAGGATTAAAAGGGTAAAAGTGTTCTAGGTGAAAAGTGCTGGAAGGAAAGGTTCAGATGTGATTGCTTTAATCCTGGCTTCTCATCCTACTGCCCTTTAGGGAGTTCAGGTTTCGGTGGACTCTTGCTTATCAAGATGTGATATTCTACATCTTCTTTGATCCTATAATATTTAGTTATCCCTCTGTCCCTCAAGAGAAGGCACTGAGATAGAGCTTGGCATGCAGGAAATTTAGTAGAAACTGTTCTGGGATCAACAGACATGGAAGGAGATGGAAGCAAGACTGGGTGGAGGAAGAAGCTGGGCTGTGATGCAGATAGACTCAGCCAGACCCTGGGGGAGCTCTGAAATAGGAATGAGCCCTTCAGCACTGTCTCAACCTGGGGCACCTCCAGCTGGCCTGTTATTGCCTGTGCCCCAGAGAAAGGGTGAGAACATCAGAAAGGGAATGCCTTTCAGATGAGTCCTCCTGTAGAAGGCTGATAGCTGATCCCCGCATCACTCTCAGCAACTGGGGAATAAGTCCATAACGTCCAAAGCAGGATCTGAGTGGTGCATTGTTGCAGCCATGATACTTCCTCACTTTCTTTTGCTGATGTTTTTCAAGAATAATATTAATATTTTAGCTGAACATTTCATCAGAGTAAGTTTCTCAATCTTCTAGGCGATGGTTGCATATATAGATAATTCCATTGAACTCATGACCTCTTGGTTCCCTTTTCCTGCCCTCTTCCACCTGATAAACTCCTACTTATTCTTCAATTATCAATCCAATGTGACCTTCTCTGTGAAGTCTCTCAATTTCTACTAGTAGACACAGGCTTTGCACCCTCTGTGTTCCTAGGGACCTCCAGCTATCTGTGCAAAGACATAGTCTGTGGTATTTTCATGTCTGCATGTGTTTCTCATGATTAGAGCATGACATCCTGGGGAAAGGAACTGGGTCACTATTTTATTTGTATGACCCCAGCACTCTGGTGCTGGAACAGTATCAATATTTAATTATATCAGTTGATATGAATGTAGTAATGGCTCCATGATCTTGGAAAAGCCTCTCCTAAGTATTGTGGGAATCTAAGGAAAGCTAATGACTTGACACTTGGTCAAACATTATTTTTTCATGCTTGTTATTTTTTAAGATTAGAGAGAATTTGAATTTGAAAGCCTTTGCTTTCAGAAAAAAATTTAATTAATAATGTATTTTCTCACATGCTAGTTAAAGTAATGCTCAAAATTCTCCAAGCTAGCCTTCAACAGTACAGGAACCATGAACTTTCAGATGTTCAAGCTGGATTGAGGAAAGACAGAGGAACCAGAGATCAAATTGCCAACATCTGCTGGATCATTGAAAAACCAAGAGAGTTCCAGAAAAACATCTACTTCTGCTTTATTGACTATACCAAAGCCTTTGACTGTGCGGACCACAACAAACTGGAAAATTTTGAAAGAGACAGGAATACCAGACAACCTGACCTGCCTCTTGAGAAATCTGTATGCAGGTCAGGAAGCAACAGTTAGATCTGGACATGGAACAACAGACTGGTTCCAAATAGGGAAAGGAATATGTCAAGGCTGTATATTGTCACCCTGCTTATTTAACTTATATACAGAGTGCATCGTGAGAAACGCTGGGCTGGAAGAAGCATAAGCTGGAATCAAGATTGCCAGGAAATATCAATAACCTCAGATATGCAGATGATATTGCCTTTATGCCAGAAAGTGAAGAGGAACCAAAAAGCCTCTTGATGAAAGTGAAAGAGGAGAGTGAAAAAGTTGGCTTAAAATTCAACATTCAGAAAAAACTAAGATCATGGCCTCTGGCCCCATCTCTTCACAGCAAATAGATGGGGAAACAGTGACAGACTTTATTTTGGGGGGTTCCAAAATCACTGCAGATGGTGACTGCAGCCATGAAATTAAAAGACGCTTGCTCCTTGGAAGAAAAGTTATGACCAACCTAGATAGCATATTCAAAAGCAGAGACATTACTTTGCCAACAAAGGTCCATCTAGTCAAGTCTGTGGTTTTTCCAGTAGTCCTGTATGGATGTGAGAGTTGGACTGTGAAGAAAGCTGAGTGCTGAAGAATTGATGCTTTTGAACTGTGGTGTTGGAGAAGGCTTTTGAACTGTGGTGTTGGAGAAGACTCTTGAGAGTCCCTTGGACTGCAAGGAGATCCAACCAGTCCATCCTAAAGGAGATCAGTCCTGGGTGTTCATTGGAAGGACTGATGTTGAAGCTGAAACTCCGATACTATGGCCACCTGATGTGAAGAACTGACTCATTTGAAAAGACCCTGATGCTGGGAAAGATTGAAGGCGGGAGAAAAAGGGGATGACAGAGAATGAGATGGTTGGATGACATCACCGACTCAATGGACATGAGTTTGAGTAAACACTGGGAGTTGGCAATGAACAGGGAGGCCTGGCATTCTGCAGTCCATGTGGTCGCAAAGAGTCAGAAATGATTGAGCAACAGAACTGAACTGAACTGTATTTTCTATTGATCAAAGTAAGATCATTGTTCTAAAAGCTCTAAGAATACACTACCATGTGTAAAATAGATAGCTAGTGGTAAAAAATAATGAACAAACAAAAAACCAAAAAAGTTGTTTTATAACACAGGGAGCTCAGCTTGTTGCTCTGTGATGACCTAGAAGGGTGGGAAGCTCAAAAGGGAGGGATATATGTATACTTATAGCTGATCCACGTTGATGTACAGCAGAAACCAATACAACATTGTAAAGCAAATACCCTCCAATTAAAAGTAAATTCAAAAAACAAATAAAAGCTCTAAGAATGTGCCACCCCTTCTTCTGTGCTTCTTCTCATTTCTTTTGTGAATCTAAAAATAAGTGTGTTTGCAGGCAGATTGAGGAAACTGAAATCAGATAACTGGTCACTTATACTTGGTTAACATATTATAACTAGCATTCTGTAGTTCCAGATTTTTTTAGCAGACTCTCAACTTCCAGCTGTCTGTACCAATAGAGAGCTGTACGTGAGCACCCGAGTTATCTGGTTCTGATTTCTCATTTACCTTAGTGATGGTCTAGTGCTCCTTTTAGATCGGCAGCTGAGGCAAAGCTATTAATAGCTAGCTGTCCTCCTCATCGGCTTGTGTTTTACTTCCGTTTCCTCATCTGTAAAATGAGAAAAGCTCCCCCAGAAATTCTAATATTTCTTCCAGTTCTAACATTCTTTATTTTACGTTCTGTCTATATGGAAGCATAGAATTGCTAATTCTTTAATGTTTTGATATTTACATACGATTTAAAACTTAGACAATGTTGCCCTCATAGGACATGATTTCTATTTAAAGGTAGTTAAGATTTGGAACCCTTTTTCAGAATGGTCATTCCTATTTTTCTTTGGATAATCTAACAAAATGTTGCTGCACTAAAAATTTCATATGAATGCATAATAACCTAAAATATTTTTAGAGCAGTTTTCTGTTTTTTTGTTTGTTCATTTTTTTGACCATGCCACGTGGCGTGTAGGATCTTAGTTACCTGACCAGGGATCAGATCTGCGGCCCTGCCGTGGAAGCATGGAGTCTTAACCACTGGACTGAAAGGGAAGTCCCATCCTAAAATATTTTTATCAAGAAATATGTATATGAGACAAGGGGAAAGGGAGATCAAAATGGGAAATAGGTGATGTAAGGCTGCTACTTAGAAATAACTTAATTTCCAAGCCCTGGGACTAAAATTAGAACCCTTACTCATGCATCGTATCTATGGCACTTGGCAGAGGACAGAAAAGTGGGAGCTTGAGGATGGTATTTAATCTCTCTGTGTGTATCTCTGTCTCCCTCTCTGAATTCTCACATAATGCATTTTATGCAGTTACAAATAAAAGGCTCATTTCTGGGGAACTAGACATACATGGGGAATCTCTGAGAAGAAATGACAAGAAGTTAAGTTAAACGGTGTGTGCAGAAGAGAAAGTTGGAACAAAACGATGTGTTTTTGGAGATGTATGGCATCGTCAAAAACATCACACTAGCGGTTTCCTGGTATCTGTGAAACTTGGACCAATTTAAGGTGCCATATTTGATAGATTATTGGAGAAGGAAATGGCAACCCACTCCAGTATTCTTGCCTGGAGAATCCCAGGGACAGAGAAGCCTAGTGGGCTGCCATCTATGGGGTCACACAGAGTTGGACACAACTGAAGCAACTTAGCAGCAGCAGCAGCAGCAACATTTGATAGATTATGGCAGAACTGAAGAGAAACTGGAGTGGTGCTATTTTTTTTTTAAGCTTTATTGCTTTCTGAAAGATAAATTTCTTCTTTGAACATTATCTATGTCCTTCTATGAGATATATTTCTATACTCCTTGGCCAGTTGGGAGCCAATAACAGTTAATTTCTTTTTTTTGCGGCCTCCTGATCTTACAATGAATTTTTTAGGTAACGGTCTTAAAACACAAGAGATGCAAGGATGATATAGAATCAGAGAATTCTGAAGTTGGAAAGGGCCCCTGAGGACAAAATTTCACAGCTGCTCTGTGACTTTGTTTCATTCCCTGTACCTAATAAACCATCTAGTCCAGCTGAGATGCAGAGACTGAGGTCTGTGTGGGAAGCAGGGCTACTGAGTTTTAGCTCTCATTTTTTGGCACAAATCACTTAACATTTGGTTAACTCTCAGTGAACCCCTGGTTGACCTTGAGCAAAACATTTAATCTTCAGTTTTGTTCATCAGAGAATAGAGTTGAATTAGAAAATTGCAAGAGCCTCTTTCAGTTGGGAACGTTCTGTCCCTTCTTGATGCCACACCCAAAGCTAAGTGATGCGTATTTCCCTCTCAACTGCATGATTCGGTTGCCCACTGCCTTAAGAAAACTTTATACACACAAAAAACAATATTCAAAGAAGTTAGGGGATTGCATTCATATTACAAAAGCACTCTCTGCTTTAGAGGCATAAATTTCCTTTAAATAGTTAACTACTAAATACATTTTTATTTTATGACAATTACATTTTTATACTTTTTGGTAATGCATGTTTGATGAAAAGTCCAATGTACCCTCCAATAATCAGCACCCTCAAGTTTATCATATCCCTCCCACTCCGACCTCATGCTTATAGCCTGAGCAATATCTTCCCATAACTTCCATATTATCCACAATTCCTCGTATACCCTCCATCCCCATTCTTTTCTCTATGCCACATCCCTCTGCACCATTCTCTCTTGCACTAACTGATTCCTTTTCTCATCATTCATCATCCTTTTCTTCCATTTCTCCTGCTTCAGCTGACTCTTATAGTTCACCCAGAGTTCATTCCTTATGCCTGGTTCAAGTTCAACATCAAAACCAGCTCTGTTCCTTAAATCTGTGTTGTTGTGGTTATGGATGTTTTGAAAATCAAGAGGAGTTCCCTTCTCTATTCTAACACTAAAGCTCACCCCATTTCTTGCTTCTCTCTGAGTTTCAACTGATTAAATTAAACATTCTCTGTGATCCATAAGTAATACGTATTTTTACATTATCACTGAGACAAGTCAAATTATAAATTTTATGAACAAGAAAAAGAGAATTTCTGACTTGAATAAACTAAATTCTTTTGAGAAAGGTACCATAAAACTCTAGGATGTTATTACTGATTTGTCGGTTAATAAGGAAGCAATGGTTTTCTTTTTTTTTTTCAGATTTTATTTTATTTTACTTTACAATACTGTATTGGTTTTGCCATACATCAACATGAATCTGCAACGGGTGTACACGTGTTCCCAATCCTGAACCCCCCTCCCTAATTTAGAAAGATGGTAACGATAACCCTGTATGCGAGACAGCAAAAGAGACACAGATGTATAGAAGAGTCTTTTGGACTCTGTGGGAGCAATGCTTTTCTTAATCAACATTTTTTAAAAAAGAAATATGCAGCATTCTTCACTCACCTAGAGCAGGACATCGTGGAATGTGAAGTGAAGTGGGCCTTAGGAAGCATCACTACGAACAAAGCTAGTGGAGGTGATGGCATTCCAGTGGAGCTGTTTCAAATCCTAAAAGATGATGCTGTGAAAGTGCTGCACTCAATATGCCACCAAATTTGGAAAACTCAGCAGTGGCCACAGGACTGGAAAAGGTCAGTTTTCGTTCCAATCCCAAAGAAAAGCAATGCCAAAGAATGCTCAAACTACCGCACAATTGCACTCATCTCACACCCTAGTAAAGTAATGCTCAAAATTCTCCAAGCCAGGCTTCAACAATATGTGAACCATGAACTTCCAGATGTTCAAGCTGGATTTCGAAAAGGCAGAGGAACCAGAGATCAAATTGCTAACATCCTCTGGATCATCAAAAAAGCAAGAGAGTTCCAGAAAAACATCTATTTCTGCTTTACTGACTATGCCAAAGCCTTTGACTGTGTGGATCACAATAAACTGTGGAAACTTCTGAAAGAGATGGGAATACCAGACCACCTGACCTGCCTCTTGAGAAATCTGTATGCAGGTCAGGAAGCAACAGTTAGAACTGGACATGGAACAACAGACTGGTTCCAAATAGGAAAAGGATTACATCAGGGCTGTATATTGTCACCCTGCTTATTTAACTTATATGTGGAGTACATCTTGAGAAACACTGGATTGGATGAAGCACAAGCTGGAATTAAGGTGGCCGGGAGAAATATCAATAACCTCAGATATGCAGATGACACCACCCGTATGGCAGAAAGTGAAGAAGAACTAAAGAGCCTCTTGATGAAAGTGAAAGAGGAGAGTGAAAAGGTTGGCTTAAAGGTCAACATTCAGAAAACTAAGATCATGGCATCTGGTCCCATCACTTCATGGCAAATAGCTGGGGAAACAGTGGAAATAGTGGCTGACTTTATTTTGAGGGGCTCCAAAATCACTGCAGATGGTGACTGCAACCATGAAATTAAAAGACACTTGCTCCTTGGAAGGAAAGTTACGACCAACCTAGACAGCATATTCAAAAGCAGAGACATTACTTTGCCAACAAAGGTCCATCTAGTAAGGCTATGGTTTTTTCAGTAGTCATGTGTGGATGTGAGAGTTGGACTATAAAGAAAGCTGAGCGCTAAAGAACCAATGCTTTTGAACTGTAGTGTTGGAGGAGACTCTTGAGAGTCCCTTGGACTGCAAGGAGATCCAAGCAGTCCATCCTAGAGGAGATCAGTCCTGAGTGTTCATTGGAAGGACTGATGTTGAAGCTGAAGCTCCAAAATGGCCACTTGATGAGAAGCTGACTCATTGGAAAAGACCCTGATGCTGGGAAATATTGAAAGCAGGAGGAGAAGGGGATGGCAGAGAATGAGATGGTTGGATGGCATCACCAACTCAATGGACAAGAATTTGAGCAAATTCTGGGAGTTGTTGATGGACAGGGAGGCCTGGCGTGCTGCAGTCCATGGGGTCACAAAGAGTCAGACACGACAGAGCGACTGAACTGATTCTACATTTTACCATATAGATTAAGAATCTCAGGAATTTTCCCATCTATGCTGTATGGGATTTAGCCTTTATAGTCCTGTACCAGAGTGTCAGGCCATGTCTTAACAGAAATCACATTTTAAGAGAGGAAGTTGATCCAACATGGGAACAAGATGCATCACTTTTTCTATAAAAAGTGGACAGCTACTTCCAGAATTTATTTACATTGGAATAAGGCTGAAATCTGTGGTGTCATTCATGGTAGGACGCTTTAGCATTTTCCTAAATTTACTAAGCTTTAAAGCTTTTTATAAAATATTAATTTCAAACACAGAAAAAACTCATCTCCAGAGAGTTAAACTGACTTGCCTAAATTGACACAGCTAGCTGGTGACAGGAAAAAAAATGGGCTTTCAGATTTTTTGATGTAGTTTCAAAGTCACATAAACAGGGAAAAGAGGAAATATGAATACTCATTTTTCTACTTCAGTTCCTATCATTTTGGCCATGCTTACTGTTTTAGCTCAGCTCAGACTAATCCTCAAATTCAATCTTGTTCATTTTAATTTTTTTTCTGTTTCCATTTCGACAAGTTCAATTTTCAAAGGAAGTTTTAAGGTGCTCACTGATATATGTTCTATGATAACCTCAAGTTCTAAAGTTACATATTTTATTTTTGCTTTTGAACTGTGGTGTTGGAGAATACTCTTGAGAGTCCCTTGGACTGCAAGGAGATCCAACCAATCTGTTCTGAAGGAGATCAGCCCTGGGATTTCTTTGGAAGGAATGATGCTAAAGCTGAAACTCCAGTACTTTGGCCACCTCATGCAAAGAGTTGACTCATTGGAAAAGACTTTGATGCTGGGAGGGATTGGGGGCAGGAGGAGAAGGGGACAACAGAGGATGAGATGGCTGGATGGCATCACTGACTCGATGGACGTGAGTCTTGAGTGAACTCCGGGAGTTGGTGATGGACAGGGAGGCCTGGTGTGCTGCGATTCATGGGGTCGCAAAGGGTCGGACACGACTGAGCGACTGAACTGAACTGAACTGAACTGAACTGCTTGGTTTAACTACATTAAAGCTGAAATTAGCACTCATTTTTAATTTAGAATGACAGTTTTCCTGTTATTTTACTAAGTTCACATGTGGGTAGTATAATTATTCTATTTACTTTAGCACCTCTAAAAATCATTACAAATATGTTAAGTTTTAATTGTTCATGGAAATCAACTAATGTGTAAATAACTCAAAGCCTATTTTCATTTCTTACAATTTGCATTTTCATACTCCAGATATGCTTGTGTAGGAAGATATGAAGTCTGATGACTAACTTCTTAAATACATAAGGTAGTTTCAAGAGCCATTAGAAGGAGCCTGTTCAATGAACATAGGAAGGCATACCTAAGAAGGCTAGTGTTCACTGGGGCTTATTCAAAGGCCCATAATGACAGCTGATGAAAAGGTGGCATATTGATGGCTGGTGATTCATTCTTTTCATTTGGTTCCCCCTATGACCCATGGCTATCATTTTGTTACCTATATATGAACATAAAAGGTAAATAAGAAGGTGGTATGAGATTGCATTGATTCTCTCCACTTACCTTCAGAATATAATTTCAGAATAGCCCCTAAGAGGTGAACTCTTTCAGGTAAACTTGATGATATCCTGAGGAGTAGTCAGTGTGAGACTCTGATGCCTCATACCAGCTTTCAAGCTTGGGATCATAGCATTTAAAGTTGGAAGGGCTCTGGGCTGTCCTGGTGGTCAGGTGGTTAACAGTCCACCTGTCAGTGCAGGAGACATGGGTTCAGCCTCTGCTCCAGGAAGATCCTATATGCTGTGGAGTAATTAAGCCCACGTGCCACAACTACTGAGCCCAAGAGCCACAACAAGAAAAGCCACCGCAACAAGGAAGCCACTGCAGTCAGAAGCTCACACACCTCAACTGCAGGAAACCCCTGCACAACAGCAAACACCAGGGCAGCTGAAAACAAATTAGTGAACAAAAATTAAAGTTGGCAGACCCCTAAAAATTCATCCAGTCGCTCTCATTCATTGTCTACCTGAGAAAGCTAAGGCCCAGAGAGACTAAGTGACATACTCAGTGTCCCACAGATGGCTAGTAACAAAAGTAAGAAAGAGAACCCAAGTGTCTGGGTTCCCAGACCAGTGCTTCTTCCCTCAATTCCACTCCAGCATCCCATATTGATTTCTGTCTCAGCTGTATCTTTTATGTACAAGCATACCTTGTACAACTCAAAGATACCTATGTTCTCAGGTGATAGCCTAGCAGATGTCGTAGAAACAAAGCAAGATAATGGTCAAAAGTTTAAAGAGGCAGCGCTCTGACACAGAGCCAAGAACGGTAAGTTATGTTTCTGAAGTTCAGGATTCTTTCTAGTCATCATTCACTACGATCAAGTACTTCAGCCTTGCTGAGCTTCTGATTTCCTCAGTTATGAAATAGAAAGGTAAGGGGATGATCAGTGATCATCAGTGTAGCTGGAAGCAGCTGACACATAATGATGTTCAATAATAATTGTCCAATCTGGATTGATTGAATAATTCAGGCACCCAAATACATGGCAGCAGAGGGCTCATGAAATCACTTTAGACATACTCTTTGGACAAATTGTACCGAGGTACCCATTTTGTCAAGAAATATTTGTGAAGTGCCAGTCAGGCACTGTGCTAGGTACAAGAGGTAAAATGACAACGTAAAGACATGGTCTCTATTCTCAAAACTGTATGGAGTAATGGAGGAGACAGTGACTCACTGTGATGACACAACACGGAGGGGTGGACCTTAGTCTAGAGCAGGGGATTTGAGAAGGCTCCCCAGAGGAAGCTACTTGTGAGCAGACATCCGACGAATAAGAAGGAATTACCTAGATCAAAGTTAATGGGTGCAGTGTTCCAGGAAGAAAAAACATAACATGAAGACCTAGAGGTGAAAAAGTTTCATGCTCTGGAGGAAATGAAAGAAACTGAACGTATTCTGGTGGGAGTGTGAGGTTTGAGTCTGCAGCAGAGGCAGGGGCCATTGCGTCTAGATCCGATAGACCAATTTAATGTACTTAACTGAAAAATTTTAAGTACTAATTTGAAACAATCACAGAAATGGCTTTCTTGATGAATAATCAAAAACATTTTTTTAAACTTTGAGAGCTTTTTCCCCAGTGGCATGAACATACCTATGTATGCTCATTTCAATATTTAAATAGCTCATTCTCTTTTGTACAGAATCCATATAAATCATTATGCAAATAATAACCACCCCCACAAGGCCTACATCTTTAAAATAAATAACATAAGCAAATTTGGTTGATTTTACTCAAAATGATAACAGTGACCACAATCACAAGTGACTAAGGTTAAAAGAATATTGGATAAATACATGCATCGCAAAATTATAGTTAAAATTTCCAGCATTTGATATAAGGAGAAAAGACAAGAGCAACTAGGGTAAAAAACCAGAGTAAATAAGCAAAAGGAAATGTGAAAATACACTCTAAGCTGTGAGCTTATTAAAGTTGCCACACCCACCCTATTTACAGGATATGGGCAGCTCTGGAAAGCTACACCACCACTAACTTTGCTGGATAAACCAAATCAGGGCCTCAGTGGAAAAAAGACTTACTTGGGTTTGCCAGAGTGATGCCATGACCAACTTTTCCTGAACCTCAGCCTAGAAACAGTCTCTCCCTATGCACTCAATGGCTGCTGTCCTGGGCAGAGAGCTGGTGAGTTGGGGTCCATCTCCTATGCATATGGGGGCCTGGAAGGGCACCAGGCTTTTATATCAGAAGCCCTCTTGTGAATAGGAGACTTGTACTGTTCAAGGGTACCCCAAATGCTGTGGGCTTTGTTTCTCTTGATAAAATACATGAGCTACTTTCTTGTCAGCTTTGCTTTAACATTTTTTACGTACTTAAGATATATAAAGCAAATAGAAACAGCAATAATTTATGAGTATTTTCCCTTCTAAAGGGCTTCCCTTGAGGCGCAGCTGGTAAAAGCCTGAAGCTTCAGAGTTTGAGCACAATGTTGTTTGGGGAAAGCAATACCCTCAAGCTGAAGATTTTATTTTATGGAATAAAAAGATTTATTGACCACAAGCAAGTGGTAGGTGGGTGGTAGCAGCTATAGGGGAAAGTTGAACATCAAGAGGCCCTCAGGTGGGAACAAGAATAACAACAACAACCAAGCCTTCAGGTTAGAGATGTGACGACTATCTAGCAGATGGAAGTAGGGAAGGGCTCTTTGCAATTTCTGTTAAGTTCTAACTTTTAGTGCTTAGTTGTTTAATTGCACACACTATACACAACTTTCTAAATATTATGTATAAAACATAAGTTTATTGTCCCTAAACTTGGAAAATACAGATAAACAAAATGAGAAAAGATAATTCTGGCACTGAAATACAATCACAGTTAACATTCTGTATCTCTCTTTCCAGATTTCTGTTGCTCTAGCTCTCTCACTTTCTCTTTAAGTGTAATTATACACATATGATCTCATTTTTTAATGTATTAATTTATATATTCAAATATATGTAAAAAATATATCATATTGCACATGCCATTCAGAATCTTTTTCTTCCTAACAATCATGTACATTATTCCCTGAAATACAAATTTGATAATGGTAGAGCCTTTGCTTGTTCATGGTTCTGTCCTGAGCATCTAGAATAGTACCTTCATGTAGGCATCCAATAATACCTACTGACAGAATGAATAGTGCATGAGTATTGTTCCAGGGAAATCAAGTATAGCTATGTATGCATGTAGCATATTAATATATAACACGCATAACTAAATACAGGTATACAATGAATGTCCCAGCACTGTCATCTGTATGCATTAATCCTGCCTGCCCCAGGTCAGATGCTACCTCTGTCAAACCCACCTCAGCTTCCCCTGACTCTCTCCTTCCAGCTATTCCTTCTCTGACTACCATGGGTTGTTTCTTTACCTTTCATTGGCACTTTACATTTTCTATCTTGTTTCATAGTTATTTCAGTCTGTGTTTCCTTATCTGAACTCAGAGTAGTTTCAGTATAGCATCTAAGTCTGGTTTATTTTTGTAATAATAATAATAGCAAAGATAATTCTATGCATGTATTCATCATCTTATGCATCAGGGATTGTATGTTTACATGTGCATTCTTATAATCACAGAAAGTAGGTGTATTAGTTTGCTATGAGGGCCATAATAAAACACCACAACTAGCTAACTGAAACAGCAGAAATTTATTTTCTCACAGTTTTGGATGCTTCGAAGTCTAAGATCAAGGTGCTGGCAGTGGTGAAGTCCTCTGGCCTACAGATGGTCACCCTCTTGCTGCTTCTTCACATGGTCATTTCTATACACACATGCACCCCTATGTCTCTTTTTCTCCTTAAAAGGACACTAGTAATACTGGATTAGGGCCCTACCCCAATGGCCTCATTTTAACATAATTATCACTTGAAAGACTTTATCTCAAAACTTCCCTGGTGGCCCAGTGGCTATGATTCCATGCTCCCAATGCAGGGGGCCTGGGTTTGACCCCTGGCCAGGGAACTAGATTCCACATGCCACAACTAAAGATTCTGCATGCCACAACTAAGACCCAGCCCATATGCAGTTGATCAGTCATTTCTGACTCTTTGCGATCCCATGGGCTATAGCCCGCCAAGCTCCTCTGTCCATGGGATTCTCCAGGCAAGAATACTGGAGTGGCTTGCCATTTCCTTCTCCAGGGGACCTTCCAGTCCAGGGACTGAACCCAGGTCTCTTGCATTGCAGGCGGATTCTTTATCGTCTGAGCCACCAGGGAAGATTAATATCTGGCACTGCCAAATAAATAAATGTTTCTTTAAAAGACCTTAGTTTGGTACTTAACATATGACTCTAAATAATAATTCTACCTATAACAGAGTATTATGATTTTTCATATTTTATAGATGAGTTGTCTGAGCTTCAAAAAGACAAAATGACTTGCCTGAGGTAGAAATGAGCCTTTCACTCAAGCCCATCTCTCCAGAATCTGTTCTCTGGAACCGCTGTCCCCTCACCCTTACCTCTCACCTCCTACTCCCAGGTCATTTGCAGTAGTGCCTGTGCACATGGTAGCTGGTCAAAGAGTTCATGGTGAGTAAGTAAGTGAAACACGGAATGTGAGTTGGCTAATGATGACAGAATAGGCCCTGAGATTGGGATGTCCAAGCGGTTTACCTGAGGGCTGGGAGGGAATTGAAAGCATAGATTTAGGGAAATGGTTCAAAGTGGCCCATCTAATATTCTCCTCTTCAGTAGTCAGAAGACATGAGGACAATGAACCTTTCTCCAGAAAAAATAATTCAGGCAATTTAGAAAGGAGATTCCAGCCCAACAAAAGCAGGAACTTGACAGTAACAACTGTGTGTTTTCAGAAGGGCTAAGATATTGTTTGGTGTAAAAAGCAGCTGAATAAAAAATCTGAGACCTAGATTTGCTGCTACGCTGCTAAGTCACTTCATTTGTGTCTGACTCTGTGCGACCCCATAGACGGCAGCCCACCAGGCTCCCCCATCTCTGGGATTCTCCAGGCAAGAACACTGGAGTAGGTCGCCATTTCCTTCTCCAATGCATGAAAGTAAAAAGTGAAAGTGAAGTCGCTCAGTCGTGTCTGACCCTCAGCGACCCCATGGACTGCAGCCTTCCAGGCTCCTCCGTCCAGGGGTTTTCCAGGCAAGAGTACTGGAGTGGGGTGCCATTGCCTTCTCCAAGACCTAGATTTAGGTGAATACAAAAGATGAAAGTTAAACCGGCAAATAATGGGAAACAGATCATCGGGATATTGTCTAAAAGAAGGGAGGTACAGGTAAAATTCTAGAATCTTGACACAGTGAACAGAAAGGTGCCCTCTATCAGAAAGTCTACCTTCACAATAAACAATAGATTTTAAAAGTAGCAATGTTTCTCTCCAGCTTTCTCAGCTTCCAAACTGTAGCAGACACTTTCAAGTGCCCCACCCTTACCCGCCTGGTCCTTCACCAGTCAGCCCGACTTCCAGATGCCAACCCCTGAGTACCTCTGCCAGCGTTCTTCAGCCCCTGGAGTCTGCTCTGTTAATGTGGGTGAAACACAAGCAGTGCCAGAGAATTAAAAGGAGCAGCCCTCAACTAGTTACTGGAAGGAGTTGGTGGACAAATGCCCCCAAATCCCTTGGCCCTTTGGTAGAATAGCATGTAGATATAGAGTCTATACTACCTCCCAGAGGTCCCCAAAGCCTCGGGTGTCCCTAGTAAAAAATCACTTTAGAACACATTATTTATCCGCTGCCTTACCTTCTTTGCTTTACTTTCTCACTTCACCATGAATGTTTCCTGGGATCACTTCCCAAAGAAATTACTTGCTCTTAAATCTTTGTCCCAGAGACCTGCTTCTGGAAGTAGAGGAAGGAAGTGGGGCATGTTCTGGGGGCAGAGCATGTACATAGACTCCTAATCCAGCTGCCCCTTACATTACAGCTTTCTCCTCTGTGACTTCTCCCCTTGTGGGCAAGTTAGCAGAAGGTGGCAGTTAAGGAACCAGTCTTGAAAGATCCCCTCCCACAAAAATTTCCTCATGTTTCAAAAGATGAAACAAAAATTAAATGTGCCCTATATTCCAGGGTCCCAGACTTAACACAGATTTTCCAAAGTGATTTTTAAATATGTATTGTAGTTCTACCACTAAAGAATAGATATCCAAAAAGTTCCGATATATATTTGAGAAATGCTGAGTTAAAGTCAATCGGGATTTTTAAAACAGGAATTCTTCTAACATTTTTATGCTAAGGGATACTCAAAATACCCAAGAAGGGGATAGAGTGTGGAACATCTCGCATTTTACTTTCCTAAGAGCCTCTTCTGGGGCTAGTGGTCCACAGAACATGTAGAGGGAAGCACTGCCTATTTCTAAAACAATCCTTAGGAAGCCCCTCTATAGTCGAGTCTTGGTCTCCTTATTTAGCACCGTCTCCTATCGCTCTTCTGTCTGCCCCCATCGGCTGCCCAGACTTCAACACAAAGGTGTTTCTCAGAATCTTCTAAACATATCAGGCCTGTTCATGACTGGATTTTTGTGCGTGCTACTTCTCAGCCTGGAAAGGCATCGTTCACGTTCTCACCTGGTGAATCCCTCAGCCGATCTTTCCAGACATGCCTAGAAATTACTTCCTGTGGACAAGCTCCTCTGGCAACCTACATCTTATTTAGTTTTCTGTTCCCAGCTTTTTCAAGGGGCCTAGAACCCTCATGGCAGAGACTTGTATGAATGAATGTAAGAAGCATATGAGGGAAGAGAGGTATAAGGCAGGTAAATGACGCTGGACAAGTCATACTTCTTTGAGTCCAAAGCCAGAAATAGAATGAGGACTTCTCTCTCATAGCCTGGGCTCATCCCACTGCCTCTGTCCATATTCCAGAAATCAGTGATATTCTTCAGGGAATTTTAAAACTGTGATAAAATATACATAGTGTAAATTTTACCTTCTCAACCGTTTTCTACTGTATAGTTCAATAGTGTTAAGTACATTCACATTGCTGGGCAATAAGTCTCCAGGTCTCTCTCTCTTCATCTTTCAAAACTGAAATTATATAAATTATATACTCATTAAACAATGACTCCCCATTCACCCCTTCCCTAGCCCTTGCACCCACCATTCTACTTTCTATCTCTATGAATGTAACTACTCCAGGACCTCATATAAATGGAATCCTACTGTATTTGTCTTTTTGTGATTAGCTTTATTAGCATAATGTCCTCTAGTCTCGTCTATTGTGCATGTGACAGATTTCTTTCCTTTTTAAGGCTAACATTCCATTGTATGTATATATCATGTTCTGTTTATCCATTCCTTTGTGATGCTTGCTTTGGTGGCTTCCTCCTTTTTGATACTGTGAATAATACTGGTATGAACAGGAGTATACAGATATCTCTTTAGGACCCTGCTTTCAATTCTTTGGGTATATCTAATGCATCTTCTTTGACTCACATTTAAGTTTAACATTTTCTTTTATGATAAGAAAGGTACTGAATAATGATTTCAACCTTTCCCTTGTTAGCTATCACCAGAAGCATGAAACCAGCAATTTGATAAAAAAAAAACAACTGTGTCAATTAGAACACTTTGATTATCTGTAAAAGAAATCAATGTCCACTAGTCTAAGCCAACATGACATCTGGTCCCATCACTTCACGGGAAATTGATGGGGAAACAGTGGAAACAGTGTCAGACTTTATTTTTGGGGGCTCCCAAATCACTGCAGATGGTGATTGAAGCCATGAAATTAAAAGACACTTACTCCTTGGAAGAAAAGTTATGACCAACCTAGATTGCATATTCAAAAGCAGAGACATTACTTTGCTGACTAAGGTCCGTCTAGTCAAGGCTATGGTTTTTCCAGTAGTCATGTATGGATGTGAGAGTTGGACTGTGAAGAAGGTTGGATGCCGAAGAATTGATGCTTTTGAACTGTGGTGTTGGATAAGACTCTTGAGAGTCCCTTGGACTGCAAGGAGATCCAACCAGTCCATCCTGAAGGAGATCAGCCCTGGGATTTCTTTGGAAGGAATAATGCTAAAGCTGAAACCCCAGTACTTTGGCCACCTCATGCAAAGAGTTGATTCATTGGAAAAGACTCTGATGCTGGGAGGGATTGGGGGCAGGAGCAGAAGGGGACGACAGAGGATGAGATGGCTGGGTGGCATCACTGACTCGATGGACGTGAATCTGAGTGAACTCCGGGAGATGGTGATGGACAGGGAGGCCTGGCGTGCTGCAATTCAAGGGGTCACAAAGAGTTGGACATGACTGAGCAACTGAACTGAACAGAACTGAAGCCAATGAGGAGATTTATTGGAAAGGTGTGAGGATATCTGAGTTACCCAATAAAAGAGTCAACCTCACACAAGAAAAGGCAGTACTAGGCTGCAGGAACTAGAAGCACCAGACCTCCAAGTTGCCCTCGGGACTCTCCATCTCTGTCTCCTCTCTCCTCTTCCTGCATGCCTGTTCTAATTTTTTTCCCCGTCATTGAGCTCTGGTTCCACCTGGAAGAAAAATGAAATCTGAATCCCCTTGTAACCAAAAATGAGGTCTGGTTGCTCTGTCCAAAGCTGATGAAGAGGCAAGATTGGTGGAAAGGAGGGGTGTGTCAAGGGTGGGATTCTGTCCAAAGGCTGACTCCCCCTACCCCCCAATCCCCAACATTAGGAGGCAAGAGCTTTTATAGACAGAGGGAGGCAGCTGCATGGGGCTACATGCAGAAACAGCACAGTCAACTCTGATAATTATCTTGAAATTGGTCATCGGTGGTCTGACCATTCATCTTAATTGCATGTTTTACAATTAACTGTAAAAGTACAGTTAATCTTCAGTTCCATGGTCAGTTCCTGTTTCTCTGAGGTCAATTCTGGAAATTTTGACAGCTTATGTCGTGGCTACAGCTTGGTCATCATGTAGCTAGCTTCTTCCACCTGGTGGGGGTTTCAGTGTCTGTAAGACAGCTCACAGGACATGGCTCAGAATGTTGCCTATAGCCCTTGAGGGGGCACTGAAAGGTCCTTGACTTTGCTTAATGACTGAACTGTTATTATTTGGTCTCCTTTGACTGTTTCCCTTTGTTTCTGCATTTTCTCACTTCTCTGATTGAGCTAATCCTTCGACTAAAGTTTCTCTGCAGACGAAAGGCAGGCTGAGGATGGAGGGGAAGGACAACGGAGCCCTGCTCGGTTTCACCCTTGCTTTCGCCTTCTTGGCTTTAGACCCTGTAAAGACACTGGCCTAATTCAGTCTCAGACTCAGCATCCCAAACCAAATACCCTGAAATCTCAGTCCCAGATCCAGTATCCCAGGGAAGACTGTTTTTGTTGAGCCCCCAGCCTCTGATAAAGTATGACTAGGAAGGCAGAGTCAAGTTGTATAAAATGGCTGCTCTCAGTGCAACGATGTGAATATATACATTGAAGAAGAGCAGACAGTTACCAACATATCCAGAAAGTCCAGAATGACAATATGTCTGCTAACACCTTAGTATACCGAGCTGAGAGTGAAAGCAATGGAATGAGAAAACATTCAACCACATCTGCCTCTCATGGAGCCAAGGGGACCGTACTGTTTAGGCAGCCATGAGCTCCAGAGTGGAAAAACACTTTAATCAAAATTCTGCTTCAGCAACCAAATGAATCCACAGATAATGAGGCAGGAAAAATGCCTGCAAGCCCTGAGAACTTTTTAGGTAAGTGTTTGTGTCATAGGGCAATTCTAACAAGAGACTCATGAGAGGAAAAGGAAAAAAAAAGTTTTTCTATGGTATCAAACAAGTCCAGAGGCCAAGATTAAAAGGAAATAATAACAACACCAGAGAGATCCTGGACCATAACATTTCCAGGAGAGAAAGCCCAAGTTCACGTACCTCCAAGGCATCTTATTTGATAATTAGATGGAGAAATGCAGTTGGCTATAGGAAGCAGAAAGAAGAGTATAAAACTAGGACCAAGAATCAAAGCTAAAGCTCACATCCCCTGTGGCCTGTCTCTGGGAAAATGTTTCTCCTGTTTGTTCATTGATTCTGAATGTTAAGTAAGTCTTTCCAGCAGTGGTTCCAGAGTGTTGGAGCAATGCATCTCAGACAGCAAATGAAAAATGAGGGCTGCAAAGTTCAGAGAATAATAGAAAATTAAATCTTAACTGAGCTGCTGTAAATATCACAGCCAGCAAACAGAGCGCATCAGCAAACTCTGTGGGCAGTGAGGATAATAAATTTCTCCCCTCCACACAAAAATTACCAGTGGTACATAATAGGGTATTCTAGGTTTGGGGGTAAGGAGGTAGTAATGAGGAGAGAGAAAGGAAGGAAAACAAGTGAGAATTGTAAATTAAAAGAGCCCTTTAGTAAAGAGCTCCTTTTCTCAGCCAAATCCAACAACCCAGCTTAAATGACCCTCTTGTCCAGTTTAAATGACCCCACCAACTGCAAACTCCCACAGCCCATTAGCTCTTTCACAGCACTCATCATTTTAGGGCGTCTGTTTGTGCACATGTCATATCTCCATAGCAAGACTGTAAACCCCTGGAAGTCAAAAGAGAGGGCCTGTCTCCTTTGTTCATCTTTGTATGCCCCACAGCATCCAGAGAGCTGATATTTATTCACTGCTTCCAACATGCCATGTGCTGGGTGATACCTTACGGTACGGTATCCCCCTGGGGCCTGCCAAGCACCCTGCAAGGGACGGAGGGCTAGCACATATGGCTGAAGAAGAGACCGAAGCTCAGAGCAGTAACCTGCCTAAATCCACACCACGATGGAGCTGAGATTGGAGCTCAGCTCAGTTCAGTTCAGTCGCTCAGTCATGTCCAACTATTTGCGACTCCATGAATCGCAGCACGCCAGGTCTCCCTGTCCATCACCAACTCCCGGAGTTCACTCAAACTCATGTTCGTCGAGTCAGTGATTCCATCCAGCCATCTCTTCCTCTGTCGTCCCCTTCTCCTCCTGCCCCCAATCCCTCCCAGCATCAGAGTCTTTTCCAATGAGTCAACTCTTTGCATGAGGTGGCCAAAGTACTGGAGTTTCAGCTTTAGCATCATTCCTTCCAAAGAACACCCAGGACTCATCTCCTTTAGAATGGACTGGTTGGATCTCCTTGCAGTCCAAGGGACTCTCAAGAGTATTCTCCAACACCACAGTTCAAAAGCATCAATTCTTCGGCACTCAGCCTTCTTCACAGTCCCACTCTCACATCCATACATGACCACTGGAAAAACCATAGCCTTGACTAGACGGACCTTAGTCAGCAAAGTAATGTCTCTGCTTTTGAATATACTATCTAGGTTGGTCATAGCTTTTCTTCCAAGGAGTAAGCACTCAGATCTACCTAATTCCAAAGCCTAAACTTTTTCCTCCTTGCTACATTGCTACTTAGCAAATAGCCATCATATTTTTTCTAATAATCTTGCAGATTACAGGAACCATAGCTAATACCAAAGACTTTCTCTAAACCAGGTCCTGGGGTAGATGCTTTCCATGAATTATCACATTTAATCCTTACCACAGCCCAAGAGTTCTTTTTTTTTTAATCTTTATTTTTACTTTATTTTACCTTACAATACTGTATTGGTTTTGCCATACATTGACATGAATCAGCCACGGGTGTATATGAGTTCCCAAACATGAACCCCCCTCCCCGCTCCCACCCCATATCATCTGTCTGGATCATCCCTGTGCACCAGCCCCAAGCATCCTGTGTCCTGCATCGGATATAGACTGGCGATTCATTTTTTACATGATAGTATACGTTTCAATGCCATTCTCCCAAATCATCCCACCCTCTCCCTCTCCCTCAGAGTCCAAAAGTCCGCTCTACACATCTGTGTCTCTTTTGCTGTCTTGCATACAGGGTCATCATTGCCATCTTTCTAAATTCCATATATATGTGTTACAGTATACTGTATTGGTGTTTTTCTTTCTGGATTACTTCACTCTGTATAATCGGCTCCAGTTTCATCCATTTCATTAGAACTGATTCAAATGTATTCTTTTTAATGGCTGAGTAATACTCCATTGTGTATATGTACCACAGCTTTCCATTCATCTGCTGATGGACATCTAGGTTGTTTCCATGTCCTGGCTATTATAAACAGTGCTGTGACAAACATTGGGGTACATGTGTCTCTTTCAATTCTGGTTTCCTTAGTGTGTATGCCCAGCAGTGGGATTGCTGGGTCGTAAGAGTTTTGTAGTATTATTGTCCCTGTTTAATAAATGAGCAAACTGAGGCACAGAGAGGTTAATAAAATCATCTAAATCTTATAGTGTGTGCTTTTAATCATTGTCCTACATTGATTTCAAAATAAAAATAAATAAATAAACACATATACACAAACCAGCCAGCATGTTTGGAGTAATTACTGGGCATCAGACTTTGTGAATTTTCTAACTTAGTCCTCATTACAGTCCTTGGGGCAATTGTTCAGTAAATTGGGGAATGAAAAACAACTGAGGATAAAAACAGAGCCACAACTATCAGTAGTTGTTAAGGCAGAAAACTCCAGAAACTCATTTGTGTTTGCATTGGCAAACCACAGGTCCCAAGCTATGAAGGGTCAGCGAATGAGTATGAGAAGCATAAGAACAATTCAGACAGTAGAAAGGATTTTAGTTTGAAAAATGAATGCTGTATAAGATCGATAACAACCTACCCAGTATGAACAGGCCTCTGTTATTACTGTAGCATCTTAAATGAACTGTGCCAGAAAATCAGCATTTACAAAAAAGACAAATAGAAGCCTTCAACTTTGTCTTGATTATATTTCAGAAATTCAGCCTTCCCAAGCTGATAAAAAATCTATGGGATACACCAAGAAGAATTAGATTATTCCGTAGTTGCCTTGGGAGTCTAGAGAGCACTGGACAAAAAATAAAAATGCTGGGGGTTCTACTTCTGGCCCTCCCAGCTTTCGTCATCATTTGCACTATCCACCAATGCTTCTGTACCACCCTTGAGGTTAGGAACGGCCATATGTCTTGCTTTGGTCAATGAAATATGAACAGCAATGATGTGTTCCTTTCAGAGGGAAGCTTTAGAAGCAGTGCATTGTTCGCAAGGCTCTCTCTTCCTCTGCCGTGATGACACATGATGTTCTAGATGACATCCATCTAGATGTATTCCAAAGTAAAAATTATATGGAGCAGAGCACCTAGTTCACTTACAGTAGGAACATAGCATGGATGAGAAATAAACGTGTTGTTTTAAGACATGGACATTTTGTTGTTTGTTACTGTAGCATAACTTAGCCCAACCTGATTGACACACCAACTAATGATGCATGTGACCTTAGGCTGGCTAGTCATTTAATGCACTTTACTGACTGGGTATCAGCTTCATTTGTGCAAACCTAAGGAATGAGCCTAGGATAGGGAGGTTTAACATGGAGGGCCAATGAGTGGGCTTCAGGATGACAATGAACCCTTAAATCATAGTTAATATTCTGTGTGTGTGTGTGTGTGTGAGAGAGAGAGAGAGAGAGAGAGAGAGAATTTGTAATTTCAAGGGAAGAGGGTTCACAGATTTTCAAATTTTAAGAGGGTTTATGTTACTCAAAATGAGGTTAAGAATCTGGATAATCTCTAAGGCCATTTCCAACTCTAATGTGTTTTGTAGCATCTAGAGTAGAAAAAAATACCTAATTAGGCTTCTCTCTGATCTGGTATTTCAGGACTTGCCTTGAGTCAGATTTTATTAAGGTTGTTTTCAAATAATTAAGTTTAAGGGTTCTGCTTAATAGGATTGCAAATATTGAAATCTCAGGAGGTATTCCTTAGTGAAAAGAGGGAATAGTTTAAATTCTTTTAAACTAAAGAAGGAAACATTCTTCATAAACTGAAAATAAGGTCCCAGATCATATGTGGTGGGTGGAACAGAGAGGGACCTACTTCTGGTGGAAAGAAAAAAGCATTTCCCTTCCAAAAATACATCCCCAAATATGAGTTAAGGCCTGAAAGTCCAGTGTAATGCGTTAGCTGAAGAAAATGAGCTCTCTTAAATATGAAGACGGTTGAATATACAAAGTCAGAAGAGAGTCTGAGACTTGTAGACAGATAACCTGATTTCAACACTGTTGGGCCAAATTTTCACCGACACAATAGGGATAGTAATACTCAGCTGGAACAGGGAGAGTCCCAGCAGCAGAGAGATAACACACTGAAACAGGGTGAATGAGGAGGTTGCATGAGGGACTGATTACAAAGCTGAGTTAGGGGTTCAGAGAAACCAACAAGACACTGAAGTACTGGGGGAAGGGACAGAGCAGGCAGCCCTCACCACTCCTAGGTCTGAAGGGACAGGAGAAAGGACAATCATCATGAGGGGAGAAAGCCATAGCTGTAATTAGAGGGAAGGGCTACAAAGCAGGAGCTGGGGCCTTTCAGGAGAAACACAGATAGTATTAACCCCTGGTCCAGCACGGAGGGAGCCAGAGGAAAATGCTCCTTTGTCTTCTCCTCTTACCCACTTCTATCCTTCTGGAGTCTCCCATTGGCCAAACCCAGGGATGAAAAAAACATGGGCAAGGGAGTCTGTGATATAGTCCACAGAAAGTCCATCTCCTGGGGACAGACAGGACAGGGAAAGTTAGAGAGAGGATATGAAGGGGAAAATGATCATTCCAGCTCTTGGGGTCATTGTAAAGATTCAAAGAGATAACATTTAGAAGCATAGGAAGCATTATATAATAATATGAGCTATTGTTTACTCTTTTCATGAATGAATACTTCACACCCTTTGCTAAAAGCAGATTCTGCTAAGGCTGTGTAGAGAGACAGTCCTTGGCTCTGAGAATGTAGGCGAGGGGACGGGGATAAGACATCCAAGCCTCAGAGTGCAGCCACTTTGCTTAGGGAGGTGGGTTGGAGGTTGGAGAGCTGTTTCTGAATGCTTTTACTCAGGATGAACCGGAATATTGCACTGCAGGAATGGAACTGCTGAGACTTGTCTGCCATTCCCCAGAACCCTGTTTATGGTGGCCAAGACACCAGCCCTTCTGTGACTCTTCCTGCTGCAATCCCTATTAGCTCCTGTTTTCCAGTTGCTTAGAAGATATACCTTTCTAAGCAACAAGACCTAGAATCGAAAAAGCTTCTTGTTTACACGTCAGGAGATGTATTTCCAGATACGTGCAGAGATGCCAAAATACTGACTTCTTGCTCAAAATGTGGTCCTGCAATGTTTGGGCTGTGTGAGACTCAGTAGCAGTTTTCAGATTAGATTACTCTGAAACGTGTTCCCTCACTAACAGGCACACATGTACTTAGCTCAGGAGTGATATGCCAAACATGGACAGGTTTTGGTGAATTATTCTTTCACAGTACTCGGTAAAGGCAGCTTCCTCCAAAGACTGTGGGGCAGCAGCATCAGGAGATCGTAACTTTTCTACTGAGAGTCCTAACCTGAGGAGAGACAATCAACCTTTTGATCTACTCAGTTTTCCTTCTTCCTTCTTGAAGAAAACGCCCCTCCTTCATTGCATGGGGTCTGGGTGAGACTGTGAATATGTGACCTAAACTGGACAAGTCAGAATTTTTTCCCCAAGGGTGTTCCCAAGTTTGGGAAAATCATTGAAACTTACCAACTCATTGGTGGAACCCCCAAAAGCCTGCTCAGTCATTTCTGCCTCCTGTAGATCTCAAATAAGCCTAGACTCTCCTGTGGGGGCTTCCCTGGTGGCTCAGTGGTAAAGCAGGAGATGTAGGTTCGATCCCTGGGTCAGCAAGATCTCCCGGAGAAGGAAATGGCAACCCATTCCAGTACTCTTGCCTGGGAAATCCCATGGACAGAGGAGCCTGTCAGGCTACAGTTCATGATGTTTCAGGAGCTGGATGCAATTTAGCAACTAAACCACCACTTCTGCCCTGCTATGGTTGCTCAGCATTTCTCCTCATCCTCTGACATACTCTGTATCCTTCTAATTCATTATTCTTTGGTTCACATTAGTTACCTAGGCCAGACACACAGGGATGGTCCAAGTGTGAGGACTGACAAGAATGATGACTTGGATGAGGTGCAGCTGATTCCCAAACCAGCCAATAAGCAAATTATAGACACAGGAGAGGATACATATGAGTGAGTGGGTCCCAGCTCTTCATAGAGGTATGTCTGAGGTTCAGAGGAAAAGGCATCCCAAGTAAAGTAAAACCTCTGCCTTTTATACTTTTAGGCTGAAGTAAGGACCAAGCTTGCATTCAAGAGTCTAACAATGACCTCAAAAAGAATGACATAGTGCCATTGGCAGCAACATGGATAGACCTTAAGATTATCATACTAAATCAGAAAGACAAATACCATACATCGCTTATATGTGGAACCTAAAATATAACACACATGAACTTATCTAAGAAACAAATAGACTCAAAGATGTAGAGAACAAACTGTGGTTGACAAGGGGGAGAAGTGAGTGGAGGAGGGATGGATTGGGAATTTGGGATTAGAAGATGCAAGCTACTTTGTAGAGAATGGATAAACAACAAGGTCCTACTGTGTAGCACAGGGAACTAATAGCCTGTGATAAACCATAATAGGAAAGAACACAAAAAAGAGTGTGTGTGTGTGTGTGTGTGTGTGTGTGTACGTATGCGTGCTCAGTTGCTCAGTCATGTCTGACTCTTTGTGACCCCATGACCTATAGCCCACCGTGCTCCTCTGTCCATGGAGTTTTCCAGGCCAGAATACTGGAGTGGGCTGCCATTTCTACTCCCTAGGACCTTTCCAACCTAGGGATCTAGCCCACGTCTCTTGCGTCACCTGCGCTGGCAGGTGAATTCTTTTCCACTGCACCCCCTGGGAAGCCCTACATACACATATACATGTGAGTATAACTGAACCACTTTCCTATACAGTAGAAATTAACACAACCCTGTAAATCAACTACATGTCAGTAAAAGAATTTTTTAAAAATAAAAAGGCTATGGCCACATGGTAAAAACTTTGTTGTTCTAAAGTGTTATATTTCCTATGAGCTTCTACTAAGCTAACAGTAGGCTTGGTTACGCCATTATCACTGTTGGTCAAAGCCCATCTGTATCCCAGCAGCCAAACATCTTTGCAGGCAGGGCTGATAATATACAACTCCTCCATAATCTGAGTCCAACTTCCTTTCTGTCTTATAACTCACTGTTCCCTTTCACCTACTCTATAGAATTATTATGGGGAAAATACATTTATGAACATTATCAGTAATTCTCATAACATATCAGCAAGGTAAGAATTATTTAACCATTTTATAGATAAAGGAATAAAATCTCAGATAAGAGATTTAAGTTCTTACACTGCGCAGGAATTCAAACTCAGATCTTTTTACCTTCAAAATACACACTCCTGCTTTATCCTATCCTGCCCAGTTTTTGATTCCAGTTCTGATTCTAATTATTTCATTCCCTTGAACAAGCACTTCTCCAGGCTCTGTTGTGAGGAAGCTCATCACCGCATCTCTCTACAAAATTGCTGGGACAGGATGGAGAAGAAACAGATGAGAGTATAGGGTGATGTAACCAAGGGATTTCTGATTATGAAACTATATAGCTGTTTCTATTATTTTTGCATTTTTCAATGGCTACTTCTTTAAAAAAATATGAGACACAAATATTCTATCTTTGATTTGGAATTAGAAATTTTCCTACTCACCCTAGGAAAATGAAAAGCCCCAGAGGAAAATGTTTCAGGCTATTTTATTTCTCTCTGCATGCATTTCTTTCTATATTTGCATTCCAAGGCTTAGACATTTTCAGTGGCAGCTTCTCTTTACAAATTACCCTTCAAGGGACTTCCCTGGTGGTCCAGTGGCTAGGACTCCTTATTCCCAGTGCAGGGGCCTGGTTTCGACTCCTGGTCAGGGAACTAGACCCTGCATGCTGCAACTAAAAAGATTCCACATGCCACAACTAAAGATCCCACAAGCTGCAACAAAGACTGCAGACCCTGTGTGCTGCAACCAAGATCTGGGACAGCCAAAAAAATATTTAAAAAGAAAATAAACCCCAAATATCTCCTATACTGACAGTAAGTTGCTGGGATCACCATTATCATTGTCCTAGGATATTTAATGCTAGTTTAACCACTCATCTTAAGCCCTAAAGGAGCCAGAAACTTAGACTAAAGGATTCTTTCATCCTGTTTCCTGAATCCCAAGTGTGTTCAGGTGGTCAGCACCAAGCAGGAGAAAAAAGGGAGCCTCTGTGATCCAAAAATCAGGCTGCATCTGAGAACCTGTCCGTTCTAGAACAAAATTCTTAGATCAAGCAACCCTGCAGCAGAAGCCCTTCCCCCAACTCCAAAGTACTGGTTTTCATCTCAGACAAAGGAAATAATTGGATTTCTGCACAGAGTTCTGTGATATACTGCTGCCAGCTGCATGGCCGTAAAACCATTAATTCCTTGCAGAGCATTTTATCTCTGCAAGAGGAAGAAGAGGGAGAAACACTTAGCCCAAGTGAAAGGGAAACATTTTCTAAGTGGCACAATGTGAATTCCATTAACACAGAATCCATCTCAACTGGACTGAAGTTCTGGTCAACATTTGAGTATAAGAGCCAGAGAAATTGGAACAGAACAGAGTTCTACCTTCAAGAGCAGCCATGTCCGTCATGCAGCAGTTTCTGGCAAAGAGTGTAGAATTCCAGTTCAAGCTGTGTCTTTCTCTGCTTCTAACTCTTGGCTTTGACATCCGTTTCCAACACATCATCACCCACCAAGTGAGAAACAAGCCAGTCTCTCCACTTCCTCTCCCTAGGTTTGCTTTCAACTCAACGGGGCTTAAAATGTTCATGAGATGCTCCCGGATCAAATATTTGTGAATCAAATATACTCCAGAAAAGGTTGCTTAGTTGCTAAGTTATGTCCAACTCTTCTGTGACCCCTTGGACTGTAGCCCACCAGGCTTCTCTCTTCATGGGATTTCCCAGGCAAGAATACTGGAGGGGGTTGCCATTTCTGTCTCCAGGGGATCTTCTCAACCCAGGAACTGAACACTCATCTCCTGCTTGACAGACAGATTCTTTAACACTGAGCCATCTGGGAAGCCCCCAGAGAAAAAGCCGGGGCTGGAGAAACACAAAGGCGTATATGCAACACAGCCTTTGCCCCAGGAAGCCTCTAGAAGAGCACATTGAATTAGTTATTTAAAAGGTTTATGGGGAAATGGAAAACACAGATTGATAAACAGTGGAACACTGAATACAGTGTTCCCTCACTGAGGGAACAATGTAACAAGGACCCTCACCAGGCATCTCATTGCAGTTATCTGTAATATTCTTACCTATGCAAATAAGGTTCAAAAAAAATTAACTCTGCATTCTGTTTAATTTTTTAAGACTCAGTCATATTTCAGGCTGATGAGAAAACTTTCAAGGGTGTGACTAGTTATGGGTATCACTCCATATTTTTTTTTTAGTCTCCCCAGTGTTACCTATGCAATAAAAACTTGAGGTCATGGAAGCCAGTACTTCTCTCTCTAATGGTACTAACCCTCTGCAGGCAAGAGACCAAACATAAGTTAAAGTTTGAGCAAGATAGCTTAAGTTAAGGAGTATCCTCAGATCCAAACTTTGCTGCATAATCCTTCAAACTTGGAGATAAATTCTTGTCACTTGTTTTAAACATTATTTTTTCAACCACTTTTAGTTAAGACAATTGAGGTTAGCACCTCTGTTTGAACAGCTGCTCACCATTAGCAGAGTAACTACTCTCTGCACCTGGGGGGGATCCTAATAAAGGGGCAAACAGACTGACATCCTTTTCCCTTCAGTCAGAGCTCACTGACCTTGGCCTTGCATCCTTTTGCTCAACTCTTTCTTCTCACCTTCTAAAAGAGTTTTCAAAACAGATCTCCTTGGGAGATTTTCACAAGGAACATGGATTTGCCTTGCCATCCTCTTGGAGTTTTAATAGTTGAATTTAAGGGATTTTGGAGGAGGGGGCTTGTAGCTGGAAAAGAACTCAAAACTAGCCTTCAAAGGATGGTCCTACATTATGTTAACTGAGCACCAGACACCATTAGGGAGTTTTCATATAATCACTGTGAAAAGAAAGAACCACAAATGTTGAATGTCAGCCAGGAAATAAGTAGGTTACATTTGTGCAGATGGTTAATATTAGGGGGAAGGATATCCAGATTCATGATTTTATTTTTCCTTAACAGCAATATCAACAAAACAAGGCAATTCTTTTCGGGCATTTGAGGTGAAGAACTCAAGTTCTCAAGTTGTTCATATTTAGGCTTCGTTGCTGGCTAATTTCTATTAGTCAATTGTTGTCTATTGACCATCACTGCACGCCTAGATTGTTCCTAGGATGAGATGCCTAAAGGGTTGTTTTATTCAACTGCTGGCTTCCACATTCATCAGGATTGTTAAAACTGTTTAAGTCTAGCTAAATAAAACACTGCACTTGGACTTGCAGATTTCCCTCCAAAGTTAATTGATGTTCTTAAAATGTCCCCTCTGAATTATAACTGTGAATGGTTACACACAGTATTAGGTTGATAGTCTTTTTACCCCAAACAGTTTACTAATGTGCTGATTGATGCAATGGTACACATCTGCTGAAGGAATGAAGAGCATTTCCTGAATATTCTTTGCTTTCTCCTCCTGTATGAGTATATTTGAGATAGTGAAGAAAGTAGAGAAACAACTACGGAGAGAAGAAGGGAAGATTTAAATGTATGGAGGGGATTCACCCTCCCTTTCACCTCCACACCAACTTCCAAGCCCAGCTCTGAGTGAAAGGCATATTTAATGCCATTTGTTTATTTAGATTTTCCAAATGATAGGCCATTTACCCCTTTTGTTGTTGTTCAGTCGACTCTTCATGTCTGATTCTTTGCAATCCCACAGACTGCAGCATGCAAGGCTTCCCTGTCCTTCACTATCTCCCAAAGTTTGCTCAAATTCATGTGCATTTGAGTCAGTGATACTCTCTAACCAGCTCATCCTCTGCTACCCACTTCTCCTTTTGCCTTCAATCTTTCCCAGCATCAGAGTCTTTTCTGATGAGTCAACTCTTAAAGTATTGGAGCTTCATCTTTAGTATCAGTACTTCCAATGAATATTCAGGGTTAATTTCTTTAGGACTGACTTGTTTCATCTCCTTGCAGTCCAAGGGACTCTCAAGAGTCTTCTCCAGCACCACAGTTTGAGAGCATAAGGTTTGTGGTGCTCAGCCTTTTTTATGATCAAACTCTCACATACATGACATCCATACATGACTACTGGAAAAACCATAGCTTTGACTCTACAGACCTTTGTCAGCAAAGTGATGTCTCTGCTTTTTAATACGCTGTCTAGGTTGTTATAGATTTTCTTTCAAGGAGCAAGTGTCTTTGAATTTCATGGCTGCAGTCACCATCCACAGTGAATTTGGAGCTCAAGAAATAAAGTCGGTCACACCTTCCACTTTTTCCCCATCTATTTGCCATGAAGTGATGGTACCGGATACTGTGATTTTAGTTTTTTGAATGTTGAGTTTTAAGCCAGCTTTTCCACTCTCCTCTTTTGCCCTCATCAAGAGGCTCTTTAATTCCTCTTCACTTTCTGCCACTACAGTGATCTCATCTGCATATCTGAGGTTATTAATATTTCTCCTGGAAATCTTGATTCCAGTTTGTGTTTCACCCAGCCTAGCATTTGGCATGATGTATTCCGCATAGAAGTTAAATAACCAGGGTGACAATATACAGCCTTAACATACTCTTTCCCAATTTTGAAGCAGTCCATTGTTTCCTGTCCAGTTCTAACTGTTGCTTCTTGACCTGCATACAGGTTTCTCAGGAGACAGGTAAGGTGATCTGGTATTCCCTTCTCTTTAAGAATTTTCCACAGTTTGTTGTGATCCACACAGTCAAAGGCTTTAGCAAAGTCAATAAAGCAGAAGTAGATGCTTTTTCTGGAATTCCCATGATCCAGTGGATGTTGGCAATTTGTTCTCTGGCTCCTCTGCCTTTTCTAAATCCAGCTTGTACATCTGGAAGTTCTCAGTTCACGTACTGTTGAAGCCTGGCTTGAAGGATTTTTGAGCATCAAAATGTGAAATGAACACACTTGTACAGTACTTTGAACATTCTTTGGCATTGCCCTTCTTTGGGATTGAAAAGAAAACTGACCTTTTCCGGGCCTGTGACCACTGCTGAGTTTTCCAGATTTGCTGACAGATAGAATGCAGCACTTTAACAGCATCATCGTTTAAGATTTTTTTTTTCTCCTCTTTCACCTTTGCCTTAAATTACTCAGTATGGGGTTAAGCAGCAACTGTTGGATGATTAATACGTTATTTCTCATATTAATATTGAACACTGATGTCTAGAACTCAGTTCCAATTGATTATACCTTTCTTCATCTAAAATTACTCATCTTTTGCAAAATGTGACTTCAATAAATGTCATAAAATGGATCCTATTTTCTCTTTAATTCCATTATTTCTTCTATCTGGTATCTAAGTTAATGTTTTTATGTTATTCTGTGATGACAATGCTAAAAAAGACTGGAAAATCTAATCCAAAGATTATCAGATAATAAATTCTTTTGTATTAGATGACACATATTTCCATTCCAGACTAGCTTCCACAGATTGAATCAGGTATGATAAAATTCAAAGTATGAAATTTATTTTGAATGTCATTCTATTTTACATTATGAAAAACACAGCTATGATATTTTCAAATTCTGATCAACAGTGTAATGATTCAGAAGAATCAGAAATATTCAGATTCAAAATTAGAGTTTTGTAATTAGCAGCCAAGTAAGCTTTGACAATTCATTTTTAGTCTTAGTTTTCTAACTCCTATTCCATAAAATATGATATATGGAAATATAGTTAATATGATATATGGAAACATTTTTGTTAGATGTATAGAACAGACTTTTGGACTCTGTGGGAGAGGGAGAGGGTGGGATGATTTGGGAGAATGGCATTGAAACATGTCTACTATCATGTAAGAAATGAATCACCAGTCTATGTTTGATACAGGACATAGGATGCTTGGGGCTGGTACACAGGGTTGATCCAGAGAGATGATATGGGGTGGGAGGTAGGAAGGGGGTTCAGATTGGGAACTCGTGTATACCCGTGGTGGATTCATGTCAAAGTATGGCAAAACCAATACAGTATTGTAAAGCAAAATAAAGTAAAAAATAAAAAAGATAGTATGTTGACTCTCCAAATTAGTTTACAACAATTTTAAATAAAATTTTACTATCTTTCTTGGTGACAATTAGCCAATCAGAAATTGCAATATTGTGGTGTTTATAAACCATAAACTCTATGCACTATCCTTACTCTATTCATGGCAAAGAAAAGTCACATTAAAATTCAGCTTATTACTACAATTAATATAGGCACCTGTATATTATTACCTAAAAAAATGCTATTAGTGATATAATTAATGAAGGAATTTCAGAGATTACCTGATGTAAATTTCTCTCTTGCTAAGTAAAGATTTGGAAATTCAGGTATCTCTTGACTTCCTACTTTTGCATTCCAGTTCACTATGATGAAAAGGGCATCTTTTTTGGTGTTAGTTCTAAGAGGTCTTGTAAGTTCTCAATAATTGTTCAACTTTAGCTTCTTAAGTATTTTTTACCTCTTTCGGTCAGTTCAGTTCAGTCACTCAGTCGTGTCTGACTCTTTGCGACCCCATGAACTGCATCACGCCAGGCCTCCCTGTCTATCACCAACTCCCGGGGTTCACCCAAACCCATGTCCATCAAGTCAGTGATGCCATCCAGCCATCTCATCCTCTGTCATCCCCTTCTCCTCCTGCCCTCAATCTTTCCCAGCATCAGGGTCTTTTCCAATGAGTCAGCTCTTCGCATCAGGTGGCCAAATTATTGGAGTTTCAGCTTCGACATCAGCTTCAACACCTTCCAATGAATACCCAGAACTGATCTTCTTTAGGATGGACTGATTGGATCTTCTTGCAATTCAAGGGACTGTCAAGAGTCTTCTCCAACACCACAGTTCAAAAGCATCAATTCTTCGGTGCTCAGCTTTCTTCACAGTCCAACTCTCACATCCATACATGACTACTGGAAAAACCATAGCCTTGACCAGATGGACCTTTGTTGACAAAGTAATGTCTCTGCTTCTTAATATACTATCTAAGTTGGTCATAACTTTCCTTCCAAGGAGTAAGCGTCTTTTAATTTCATGGCTGCAATCACCATTTGCAGTGATTTTGGAGCCCAGAAAAATAAAGTCAGCCACTGTTTCCACTGTTTCCCTATCTATTTGCCATGAAGTGATAGGACCAGATGCCATGATCTTAGTTTCCTGAATGTTGAGCTTTAAGCCAACTTTTTCACTCTCCTCTTTCACTTTCATCAAGAGGCTCTTTAGTTCTTCACTTTCTGCCATAAGGGTGATGTCATCTGCATATCTGAGGTTATTGATATTTCTCCCGGCAATCTTGATTCCAGCTTGTGCTTTCTCCAGCCCAGCATTTCTCATTATGTACTCTGCATGTAAGTTAAATAAGCAGGGTGACAATATACAGCCTTGATGTACTCCTTTTCCTGTTTAGAACCAGTCTGTGTTCCATGTCCAGTTCCAACTGTTGTTTTCTGACCTGCATACAGATTTCTCAGGTCTGGTATTCCCATCTCTTTCAGAATTTTCCACTGTTTATTGTGATCCACACAGTCAAAGGCTTTGGCATAGTCAATAAAGCAGAAATAGATGTTTTTCTGGAACTCTCTTGCTTTTTTAATGACCCCGCGGATGTTGGCAATTTGATCTCTGGTTCCTCTGCCTTTACTTCTTTAGGTGACATTAAAAGGGCTGATCCATGTCAATGTATGGCAAAAACCACTACAATATTGTAAAGTAATAGCCTCCAATTAAAATAAATAAATTAATTTTTTTAAGGTTATCAACCAGTAACCAACAAGGACCTACTGTATAACACATGGAACTCTGCTCAATGTTATGTGGCAACCTGAATGGGAGGAGAATTTGGGGGAGAAGGAATATATGTATATGGGTGGCTGAGTCCCTTTGCTCGCTGTTCTCTTCAAACCACCACAACATTGTTTATTAATCAGCTATACTCCAATACAAAATAAAAGGTTTTTTTTAAAAAAGGTTATCAGCCAGGGAGTCATGAAACATTAAACCACCCACCTAAAGTTACAATGGAGTCCAATGTATACACTGTGAAGATGCATAATTCATAAGACCCACTTCAAAAAGACGCAGACAGAAGCTGTACTGTATAATCATAAGGGATTTGGCTTAGATCATACCTGAATGGCCTCCTATTCACCTCCTATTTTTTTAATATACATTTATTTATTTTAATTAGAGGCTAATTACTTTAAAATATTGTATTGGGTTTGCCATACATCAACATGAATCCACCACGGGTGTTCATGTGTTCCCCATCATGAACCCCCCTCCCACCTCCCTCCCCATACCATCCCTCTGGGTCATCCCAGTGCACCAACCTCGAGCATCCTGTATCATGCATCGAATCTGGTCTGGCGATTCATTTCACATATGATATTATACATGTTTCAATGCCATTCTCCCAAATCATCCCACCCTCTCCCTCTCCCACAAAGTCCAAAAGGCTGTTCTATACATCTGTGTCTCTTTTGCTGTCTTGCGTATAGGGTTATCATTACCATCTTTCTAAATTCCATACATATGCATTAGTATACTGTATTGGTGTTTTTCTTTCTGGCTTACTTCACTCTGTATAATAGGCTCCAGTTTCATCCACCTCATTAGAACTGATTCAAATGTATTCTTTTTAATGGCTGGGTAATACTCCATTGTGTATATGCACCACTGCTTACTTATCCATTCATCTTCTGATAGACATCTAGGTTGCTTCCATATCCTGGCTATTATAAGCAGTGCTGTGACGAATATTGGGGTACATGTGTCTCTTTCAATTCTGGTTTCCTTGGTGTGTATGCCCAGCTGTGGGATTGCTGGGTCAAAAGGCAGTTCTATTTCCAGTTTTTTAAGGAATCTCCACACTGTTCTCCATAGTGGCTGTACTAGTTTGCATTCCCACTAACAGTGTAAGAGGGTTCCCTTTTCTCTGCACCCTCTCCAGCAATTTATTGCTTGTAGACTTTTGGATAGCAGCCATTCTGACTGGCATGAAATGGTACCTCATTGTGGTTTTGATTTGCATTTCTCTGATAATGAGTGATGTTGAGCATCTTTTCATGTGTTTGTTAGCCATCTGTATGTCTTCTTTGGAGAAATGTCTATTTAGTTCTTTGGCCCATTTTTTGATTGGGTCTTTTATTTTTCTGAAATTGAGCTGCAGGAGTTGCTTGTATATTTTTGAGGTTCTTTGTCAGTTGCTTCATTTGCTAGTATTTTCTCCCATTCTGGAGGCTGTCTTTTCACCTTGCTTATAGTTTCCTATAAGCAGAAGCTTTTAAGTTTAATTAGGTCCCGTTTGTTTATGTCTGCTTTTGTTTCCAATATTCTGGGAGGTGGGTCATAGAGGATCCTGCTGTGATTTATGTCAGAGAGTGTTTTGCCTATGTTCTCCTCTAGGAGTTTTATAGTTTCTGGACTTACATTTAGATCTCTAACCCATTTTGAGTTTTTTTGTGTGTGTATGGTGTTAGAAAGTGTTCTAGTTTCATTCTTTTACCAGTGGTTGACCAGTTTTCCCAGCACCACTTGTTAAAGAGATTGTCTTTAATCCATTGTATATTCTTGCCTCCTTTGTCAAAGATAAGGTGTCCATAGGTGTGTGGATTTATCTCTGGGCTTTCTATTTTGTTCCATCGATCTATATTTCTGTCTTTGTGCCAGTACCACACTGTCTTGACGACTGTATTCACCTCCTATTCACATACCCAGGAAAGCATAACCTTTGGTGCAGCATGCCCTCTAAATAGAACCCAATAACTTTATCTATATTCAACTTAAGACAGAATGACCAGTTCCAATGCAACCGAAATCCCTTACAGACTTTGAGATATAAGGGATTTAAATGGCAATTTTGTCTACATTAGATTTCAGCTTTAGTGTCTTTGGAACTAACCCCAAGTAATTTATGACCTCACTATACCCCAAAGATGAACACGTTGACTTCTGAAGCTAATTGTTTCTCACTGTGCTTCATTCTTTCATCTCAGGCACCAGCATTTCCCGCATAAGAAGTGCTTAGAAACTGGGAATCATCTTTAACTTAACCTGTGCCTTTATTCAGTTTTCGAGCATGCACTACATGCAAGACACTGTGCCAGATGCTGTGGGAGATAAAAAGAATATGTAAAACAGTCCCTGACCTCATTAAGGCTGAGTTGAGCAGAGTCAGACATGCATACACATGAAAAGATAATTAATAAATAAAACGTAAGAGCTAAATGACTATGGAAATCATCTGGGCATGGGTGAAGAGCAAGACTTCAGGTGGAGTACATGCTGACCCATCCCTGCAACAATGATGAGAGCAAAGGGTGGAGCACATGAGAGAGACTGATAAGAACAGGCGAGGGTCCAGGAAAGCAAGAAGGCCTCTGGATTTTGTCTTCTTCATGCTCCATGCAGTTGTCCCCTCCTGTCAGTAGTTTTTACTCCCCCATACATTCCATGCTTGAACTTTAATAGTAGTGACTTGCTAGAATTTTTTGAGCACTATTTTACATAAAGAACTATTCCAAATACTTCACACATATAAATCATTTAATCCTCAAATTACTTTATAAGGTAAATTCACTTATAATTCCTATATCATAGGTAAGGAGACAGGAACGTAAAAGAGACAGAGAGATAAACAGTCTTGCTTAATGTTAAATATCCAGCAAACTGAACACCAGAATGCCATCCCAGTCTTACTTTTCCATCACGCTGACTCGTGTCATTCAAAACGTCAGTTCTAACCTCAAAAACACAACTCTCATTTGCCTTCTACCACTTAAGAATGTCTGAAACCTCCTTAATTGCCTAAAAAATGACTTACCTTCCTTCTGGTAATTCAAGAGCTGAGCCTCTGCAATCAGCTTTAACCTACCCTGCCAACATGATTGGAGAAAGAAATGGCAACCCACTTCAGTGTTCTTGCCTGGAGAATCCCAGGGACGGGGGAGCCTGGTGGGCTGCCATCTATGGGGTCACACAGAGTCGGACATGACTGAAGCAACTTAGCAGCAGCAGCCAACATGATTCTTTTCATCTCTTCTCCAGTGAGAGCCCTCCACTCTAACCAAGTTGGTCCACACGTTGACCCCACAAGGCACTTATATCTTCCCGACCATGATCACAGATATGGCTTCCAGAGTCCTTTAGATTACAGCCTGCTTGTGTGGTGACAAAACCAGATCCTTACTCCAGCAGCAGTCAGACCATTGCAGATCTGAAGGTTTAGCTTCCAAAAATGCAACTCAAGGTTAACTTGTAGTTAGACCACATTCTTCTTAATTCAAAATTCATTCATTATCAACTAAAATTACCAAGTATTGCTGGTTCTGAAATAAGAATTTTGGCCATTCCAGATCTCTTCTACACAGTAATTTTGAAAAAAAATTTTTAAGAAGAGTGCCAGATATTACATACATCCCTTTTCAATTTTATCTTACTAGCTTCTGTCCAATTTTTCCACCCTGAGATTTTAAAAATACTAATTCTTTCCATTCACCTATTAATATTGTCTTAGTAAGATACATTTACATAGCCATCCATGTTGTTAATTTTGAAAACTCTTGATAGGATTTGGTCCAGAAAGTAGGGAAGATTTTTTTTCCAAATCGGTTTTGATCCACTAAATCAGCATACTTCAGATACATTTGTTCAGTCAACTATGAATCCATCTAAATTTTCTGTGGTTTAGTCTACATTTGTTTTGTCTGCATAATTATCATAGGGCACTTTATCAAAAACTTTGCTGAATCTATTTTTGCTCCATGCAGATATATCCCTGATAACTCTAATAACTTGAAAACCTCAGTGACCTATTTAGAGATAATTGAGTCTTAGTTTATTTATACTTGCTCCTGATGATTTCCACCTTTCTAAGTGCTTTCAAACTCCTAGTTTAGTAATTTAATTCAAAATTTCACCAACAATTAGTACCAAGTTTGTTAATTCTCCCTATAAAACTGGAACATGCCCACCACCATCCTTTGGTAACTTTTATTTTTGCAGTGGATTTCCAAGTCTGATGTAATGATCCCGTATTAGTTTCCTATTGCTCCTATAACAAATTACCATATATTTATTGTTTTAAAATAGTATAGATTTGTCATGTTACAGTTCTGGAGTTCAGAAGTCAGAAATCAATATCACTGGCTAAAATCGGTACCGACATACCGAGGTATCAGCACGGCAGCATACCTTTTGGAGTCTTTGAAGGCAGAACACATTCCCTTGCCTTTTCCAGCTTCTAAATGCCACCCACATCACATTTCTAACCTTTGTCTTCATGAATGATCTTCTCTTCTCTTCTCTGGTTTTCCTGCCTCCTTTTTATAAGGATCCTTGTGATTACATTTTGCCACCCAGATAACCAGGTAAACTGTCCATCTAAAGATCTTTAAGTTAGCCACATCAGTAAAGTCCCTGTGGCCATGTCAGCAGAGGTCACTGTCACAGATTTTGGGGATAAGAATGAGGACATCTTTGGAAGGGGCCATTATTCTGCCTATTACAAGATCCCAAGATAAACACATAAGCAAGTTGCTTCGATATCTTTGGATATAGGGCATTTGGCTTAAGTACTAAATGCATTTTAATGGGCTAATACTCTTACTATCATCTTTACTGTCTTGGACTATAGTATTCTTTGACATATTAGCATTTCTGTGTTAAAAAACCTTTTCCTTAAGAGGGGAGAGGCACGTAAAAAAGGCAGCTGAGAGGTTCTGCTTTCTCTGTCATTTCATTTGATATCATCTTCCCCAAACAATGCTCTCTTCCTTTTTTGTGTGTTTTTTTTTCTTTAAAAAATAAGTGAAAACACCAAACATTTTTCAAAAGAATTTTTATTTATTTTTATTAATGTAACATTGGATTTGGAAACAGTGACAGACTTTATTTTCTTGGGGCCTAAAATTACTGCAGATGGTGACTGAAACCAAGAAATTAAGACACTTGCTCCTTGAAAGAAAAACTATGACCAACTTAGATAGCATATTAAAAAGCAGACACGTTACTTTGCTGACAAAGGCCCATCTAGTCAAAGCTATAGTTTTTCCAGTAGTCTTGTATGGATGTGAAAGTTGGACTATAAAGAAAACTGAGCGCCAAAGAATTGATGCTTTTGAACTGTGATGTTGGAGAAGACTTGAGAGTCCTTTCGATTGCAAGATCAAACCAGTCAATCCTAAAGGAAAACAGTCCTGAATATTCATTGGAAGGACTGATGCTGAGTTGAAACTCCAATACTTTGGCCACCTGATGTGAAGAACTGACTCATTTGAAAAGACCCTGATGCTGGGAAAGATTGAGGGCAGGAGGAGAAGGGGACGACAGAGGTGGAGATGGTTGGATGGCATCACCAACTCAATGGACATGAGTTTGAGCAAGCTCCAGGAGCTGGTGATGGACAGGGGCGCCTGGTATGCTGCAGTCCATGGGGTCACAAAGAGTCAGACACGACTGAGCGACTGAATTGAACTGAACACTGGATTGCAACATTATGTAAGTTTTATGTGTTCAGTTCAGTTCAGTCGCTCAGTCGTGTCCGACTCTTTGCGACCCCATGCATCACAGCACGCCAGGCCTCCCTGTCCATCACCATCTCCCAGAGTTCACTCAGACTCACGTCCATTGAGTCCGTGATGCCATCCAGCCATCTCATCCTCTGTTGTCCCCTTCTCCTCCTGCCCCCAATCCCTCCCAGCATCAAAGTCTTTTCCAATGAGTCAACTCTTCGCATGAGGTGGCCAAAGTACTGGGGTTTCAGCTTCAGCATCATTCCTTCCAAAGAAATCCCAGGGCTGATCTCCTTCAGAATAGACTGGTTGGATCTCCTTGCAGTCCAAGGGACTCTCAAGAGTCTTCTCCAACACCACAGTTCAAAAGCATCAATTCTTCGGTGCTCAGCCTTCTTCACAGTCCAACTCTCACATCCATACATGACTACTGGAAAAACCATAGCCTTGACTAGACGGACCTTAGTCGGCAAAGTAATGTCTCTGTTTTTGAATATGCTATCTAGGTTAGTCATAGCTTTCCTTCCAAGGAGTAAGCGTCTTTTAATTTCATGGCTGCAATCACCATCTGCAGTGATTTTGGAGCCCAGAAAAATAGAGTCTGACACTGTTTCCACTGTTTCCCCATCTATTTGCCATGGAGTGATGGGACCAGATGCCATGATCTTCGTTTTCTGAATGTTGAGCTTTAAGCCAACTTTTCCACTCTCCTCTTTCACTTTCATCAAGAGGCTTTTTAGTTCCTCTTCACTTTCTGCCATAAGGGTGGTGTCATCTGCATATCTGAGGTTATTGATATTTCTCCCAGCCGTCTTGATTCCAGCTTGTGTTTCTTCCAGTCCATCGTTTCTCATGATGTACTCTGCATAGAAGTTAAATAAGCAGGGTGACAATATACAGCCTTGACGTACTCCTTTTCCTATTTCAAACCAGCCTGTTGTTCCATGTCCAGTTCTAACTGTTGCTTCCTGACCTGCATACAGATTTCTCAAGAGGCAGGTCAGGTGGCCTGGTATTCCCATCTCTCTCAGAATTTTCCACAGTTTATTGTGATCCACACAGTCAAAGGCTTTGGCATAGTCAATAAAGCAGAAATAGATGTTTATCTGGAAGTCCCTTGCTTTTTTGATGATCCAGTGGATGTTGGCAATTTGATCTCTGGTTCTTCTGCCTTTTCTAATGTGTACAACATTATATTTATACTTCTATATACTTTACAGTGTTTGGTTTTAACATTTTCCCAAGCCTCAACTTACAGTCAAAGTTCTGGATATAGCATCTGTACAGATTTGTGCCACGTCTGCAGTCTTACATGCATCCTTAGCTATGTGCCCTGTTTCTATGATTCTGTTTTTGTTCCTTCTAAATCTAAGCTTGGATTTTTCCTTGAGCATGTTGTATTTCTTTAATGTCTTCTCAGAGTCCTTCTCATTAGGATAAACCAAAATTACAGAGTAAGCATGACTTTTTTTAAAGCTACTTATTCTTCTTAAGTGATAGTCCCTTTTAGAAACTGACTATGGACTCATTTTACCTTTCTCTGATTAAAAAGAATCCAATGGATGTGTCTGAACATGGCCATTTGTTCCCTTTCTCTGCTCTATGAATTCCAGGGTGATTCAGTCACTTGCTCCCACATCTCCCATACCTCTGTTTCACCAACTGCTTTTCTTTTCTGGTCATAATTCATTTTATCCTCTAATCAGCTGTTCCACTTTTAGCAATAGGAGTCTCCCAGCAGATGTTTGGAGAGTTAAAGTTGTGACATCACCACACGACTATTATAGGGCCAAGCAGTCCTTACCTCAACCCCCATCACTTCTGTGCATCCTTTCATCTCCGCCCACAGGTTTCCATACACAATGCTGGACTTTTCCACATGGTACTTTGCTAACATCTAGTGCTATGACTTGAGTGGGAGGGCTGGAGCTAAGAAAAGTTAGAGCACCAACTAGACATAGGTTTGGAGAGGAGTCAGTAAGCAGTCCAAATCCATCTGCATGTTCCGTAGGTGAATGAACAAAGGACAAGCACTCTGGTTTAGTTTAAGGGAGTCACACCATTTCAGGAAAGAAAACTCCACTCCAGCTACAAGAGTAGAGCATGTAGCTGAGGCTATGGCAATCATTACATTTTCCTCCATAACCATAGTAGTTAGAGATGAGCACACAACCTGAGTCAGCCGAATCAGAGTAAACATCAGGACTTTGGCTGGGGAGGCTGGAATGAAGTTTCTCTGGCCTGTATAAAAAGCCTACAGTTCGTTGAACGCTTGGAGGAATCTTGGGATCTTAAGAAGAGCTCATTTTAAATAAAGTGGACACCATGGAAGGAGAAAAAGACAAAATAACAGCAATCAGGTTCTTGATGACATCAGTGAATCATAAAATCACGTCTTCCCTGTGCGCAGCCCCTCTTTAGGATTTTCATTTAATGTTGAAGCCCCTGTGAGTTGGGGTTGCTATTCAAAATGTATCCTTCTACTCTGCAAGTTGATCTGAAGCTCTGTTCCCTCAAATTTCAACAATAACTAGGAGATTGGGTTAAAATATTAAGTTCATTTTATTTTTACTACTAATATTTCTGAATATTAAACTTGGGCCAAAAAAGTGGTTTATTTTTGTAAACTGGAAAATGCCAATAGAAAAGGACAAAATATACAGATGTGTAGCATTATTAAAGGGACAGGTGTCAGGAAGTAGTCTTGTTAGAGGGCATGGTGGAATTTTGGCTGAGATGAAAAGGAGGTTTGAAAAGACAGAGACAAACTCCCAGGGTGCAAGTCCCAAAAGAAAGCAAGGGTGAAACTTGTCAGGGATGAGGGGGATTGAGGGAGCTCCCCTTGAGTTGGAAGACAGGGTGGGAAGACAGTGAGACGAATAACTTGAGAATTGTTGGGGGTGAGGAAACAACTGATTTGGAGTTCAGTCCACTCAGTGAGTCAAGTGGAGTCAAAGAGGACTGAAGGAGTGTCAAGAATCAAGAAGGACAGAGGGCTGAGAAGTGACATAAAGGAGAAGGCAACCTGGCAGGAAAGAAGGAGTGGAGAGTTATGGGGGAAATCTTTGGTCAGTGAGTCAGCCCTGAGTTCCAGTGACATAAGGGCACTGTCATCTTCTACTTTCTGTCTCTGTCTCTGTGCAGGCTACAAAAAAGTATAAGGAGATGTTCTTTCAAAATGCTGTATTTCCTCCCAACATTTTGCTTCCACAGTCTCGATTTCAATCTCAGGCACAAATATACCAGATCTGGGCAGCTGGTAAAGTCAATTCGATCACTTAGTCAAATATCAGTGATGTATACAGAATTCCATTCTTCCTCTCCTTCAACCAGGTACATAAACATCCCTGAAGCCTACAGACACCCATAAGAATAAACCTGTAAAATATCCCTTTTAGGATACTAAGAGTGGCCCCCAATCAGAGAATTTAACTTTTGCTAATAAATTTTATAGTTCTCTTCCCAAGACTCTCCTCCCTTATTAAAGCAATTCCATTTTCCACTGTAACAGGAAAAACAACTTGTAAAAACCCCAAAGGGCCATGTGCGCTTAGTCGCTTCAGTTTTGCCCAACTCTCTGCGACCCCCATGGGCTGCAGCCTGCCAGGCTCCTCTGTCCACGGAATTCTCCACGCAAGAACACTGCTGTGGGTTTCCATGCCCTTCTCCAGGGGATCTTCCTGACCCAGGGATCGAACCCACATCTCTTACATCTCCTGCATTGCAGGCAGATTCTTTACCACTGAGCCACTGAGGCAGAGCCCTAAAGGGCTATGGATATTGTCTAATCCACCTCCCTCCCTTTCACAATCTGGAAAGTTGAGGCCCAGAAAATGACAAATACTCATATGAGAATGGCCAGCCTGGCATCTGCTTTAGTATTGTGGTGCCCTGAGCCCTGGCCTTGGTTTGTTCCTCCACATAACGAGGGGCTCTCCTCAGCCCACTTTTCCCAGCAAACTAAATTTTGCTTAAGGTCCATCTTTTGTACCAAAATTTATCCTCATTTCTGCCCAATTCCTGATTATATTTAGGGTTTACGTATGTTTATGTTTCTACTGATTTTAGTCTCTTTCCCCCATCTGAGTATAAGCACCACTCCCCACCAGGCATGGACCACCTCTCAATGATGTCAAGCACCTTTTCATATGCTTATTTGCCATTTGTACATAGAGAAATATCTATTCATATCCTTTGCTCATTTTCTAAATTGAGTTGTCTTTTGTTGTTGGGTTGTAAGAATTCTTTATATATTCTGGATATTAGTCCTTTATCAGATATATGGTTTGCAAATATTTTCTCCCATCCTATATGTTAACTTTTCACTTTCTTTGATGAAATCCAATTAGTTTTTTTCTTTCACCACTATGTTCTTAGTCCGTAGGCTCTTTGAACTCCAGACCTCACTACCAGTGACGTCATGTCTTCCTTACTTCACCTTCAGAGGAACACCTCTGGTGGATCATTGACTCGTCAAAGACTGGCTCCTACAAGGGCAGGTCAAAGGATCTGAAAAGCAGGACTAACAGAGGGAGCAGGGATCCCACGGAGAAACATGGTCACCAGATGAGTGCTTTCAGCAAGGGGTAGGGTAAGGGATCTTTCCAGACAAAAATGCACACACATGGTCGACACACACACCAGGAAAGCTGTCTCCCATAGCTGCCTATACCTGGAAACTGGCTGCCACCCAGTGGTGGAAATGGGCAAGGCTTTAGGGTACTAGTTAACAGCTAGTTACTAGTTGCTAACAAAAACATTTTGCTTGTAATTTCAGATAGGCCGTTCTTTGGGACAGGATGTGTTTGGTTTAGGGGTTGTATTTTGTTCCACTGGGTTTCAGTGAAGGACAGGCTCCTCTTTCTAAGTTTGAAACTGCCACCCTGGAGAGTTGCTTCCAAAGGCACACCACCACATTCCAGCAGGAAAGTGGCACTGTCTTGACTGGAGCAGTTTGCTTGGTGGCCCAGTTGTGCCCGTTATATGCTACTTGTACACTTTATAGATTTCTAACCTGCCAACAGTAGGCTCCTTAATTTGAGGTGATTTTCCAGCAGTGAAAGATCTGTTGGGATGATGTCTGTAGCTGTGAATCAGAGAGGACACGAGCCGTAACCTTGGGTTTGACCTTCTTACTCCAAACTCTAAATGATCAGAATAGATAACACTAAATTTGGGAGGATAGAGAAGAAGCCTCACTTAATAGACTAATTATTTTAAGTTATAATTCAGTAGTAACATCTCCAAGGCACCTCAATTCAATTCAGCTTTTGATTGGCTAGTAGCAGAAATACATCTCAAATTAGCTAAAACAAAAGGTGGAGTTCATAGCAAAGATTTGAGGATATCTCATGAAATCACAGGGGGCTTCCTGGGTGGCACTAGTGGTAAAGAACCCACCTGCAAAGGCAGGAGACACAAAAGACTCGGGTTTGATCTGTGAGTTGGGAAGATCCCCTGGAGGAGGGCACAGCAACCCACTCCAGTATTCTTGCCTGAAGAATCCCATGGACAGGGGAGCCTGGTGGGCTACAGTCCATAGGGTCACAAAGAGTTGGACACAACTGAAGTGACTTAGCACATGTAATCACAAGTAGGTTGTAAAACCAAATTATTAACTGGTAATGTATGTTGTAGGGCCTTCTGGATAGTGGGAACCTAAATTCAGTCTTACTTAAACTCTGTCTCCATCTATGCTATAGCCTGTGCTGATTCCACTCTCTCTTAGAGAGAGAGAATTCTCAAGAGAATCCTCTCTCCATTCCATTCTCTCATAAAGCTGGAAACAAAAGCATTGAAAGGTCCCCTATATCACACTGCAGCTCCTACCGTGGAGGGTCTAAATGAGTCAGGGCTCAGTCGCAGATAACAGGAACCCCTCCTATAAGTTTAAGCAGAAGGTAGAAGGATTAAATTTCACCATGTGATGCCTGCTCCCTCCATCATTCCTAGGATTAGGTGCTTACAAAATCACTGGAAGAGCTGGAGACATAGACACCATGATGAGCTTCCAGGAATAACTTCTAGAACAATGCTATGTATTTGCTGCCACAATCAGAAAGCTTCCCACTGCTTCTGCTGCTCTGCTTGCAAGTGGAATCGATGTCTCACGTTCTGCTTCTGACACCCCCGAAGCTAAGTACCAGCCATTGGGACCTCAGCTACCTCAGTCACAGAAAAGCTAACATCTACATACCACGCTCATCCAGAAGTTCACAACTTGCGCTTCTGCCTTCTACATCTCTCAAGAGCCTCTGCTTGGTATCAGTTAAGTCACATGAAAACCCAGCTATAAGAGAGTCTGGGTAAGGATGTGCAAAAATAGGAACCCTTGTGCCTAGTGCATGGGAATGTAAAATGGTGCAGCTGTTGTGGAAAACAGTATGGAAATTCCTCAAAAAAATTAAAACTAGAACTACCATAGGATTAAGCAATCCTACATTTGGGTATATATCCAATTAAATCTTAAAATAAGATCTTAAAGAGATAACTATACACCCAGGTACAGTGCAGAATTACAACAGCCAAAATTTGAAGTAACCTAAATGTTCATTGATAAATAAAAGGATGTTTTTTTAAAAAAAAAAAATGTGGGCCATACATACAATAGAATATTATTCAACCTTAAAAAAGAAGTAAATCCCATCACAGGCTACAACATGGATAAACCTTAAGGATATTATACTAAGTTAAATAAGCTTACTATAAAAGAAAAAAATACTGCATGATTCCACTTGCATGAAATACTTAGAATAGCCAAAATCAGAGAGACAGAAAGTAGAATGGTGGTGGTCAGGGGCTGGGGAGAGGAGAAACTGGGGAGCAGTTTTTTTTTTTTTTTAACAAGTATAGAGTTTTGGTCTTGCAAGTGGAAAAAGTTCCAGAGATCATCCCCCTCCCCACAAATGTGCTTGCATATGATAATTTACCACTCCAAAGGCAGCAAGGCTTCATGGGTATGCATTTCCACTGGAACAGGGAATAAGAAAGAATCCCTATAAACTCCAACTAACACAAAGGAAGCTCTCCAAGTTCTGCTCCACGTAGACTTCACCTGTATAACCTAAGTGGGGTCAAAAGCAATGTTCTCTTTTTTAAAAGTTGACAAAACCAAGGAAAATTTGTAATTTAAGTCACATTGGAGAGTCTAAATTAGAGGTTAATTTGGGTGCGTAAATGTGTTGCAAGTATTCATGATAAATATTGGGCATATATACCTATGTTGTTGTTGTTCAGTCAGCAACTTGATTCTCAGAGTGGGACACGTCCAACTCTGCAACCCCATGAACTGCACAATCCCAGGCTTTCCTCCTGTCCTTCCCTATCTCCCAGAGTTTGCTCGAATTCATGCCCATTGAGTCAGTGATGCTATCTCACCATCTCATCCTCTGTCATCCCCTTCTCCTCCCGCCTTCAATCTTTCCCTGCATCAGGGTCTTCAAATGACTCAGCTCTTCGTATCAGGTGGCCAAAGTACTGGAGCTTCAGCTTCAGCATCTGTCATTTCAATGAATATTCAGGATTGATTTCCTTTAGGATTGATTGGTTGGATCTCCTTACAGTCCAAGGGATTCTCAAGAGTCTTCTTCAGCACCACAATTGGAAATCATTAATTGTTCAGCACTCAGCCTTCTTTATGGTCCAAAGTCCATATTACTTTATAATTTTCTGCAACTTTCTTCTTCTGAATCTTTCCCATCTTATCCAAGTCTAGGAAGTTCTTTTATAACAAAAAGGCCTGTTAAGAGCCAATGATGACTGTTTTCCTAACAGAAGTAAAAAAAATTTCAATCTACTGCGGAGAATTATATCAATTCCCTGGAAGACAGAAGAGGTTTCAGTCATTTTATGTCCATCATAGAATTTTTTTCTTCTAATTAAAATCAGTTCTCATGACCATGACCAGGCCACATAATGGCCCTCCAAAGATATTTGTGTCTTAACCCCCAGAATCTGGAAATATGCTACAGTACTTCACATGGCAAAAGGGATTTTGCTGACCTGATTAAGTTTAGAGCCTTGAGATTGGGCATTTACCCTGGATTATCCATGTGGGCCCAATCACTTGCGTTCTTAACATCTGAAACCCTTTCCTAACTGTGATCAGAGGGTGACATGACCACAGAAGGGTCAGAGAGTTGTAACATTGCTGCTGGCTTTGAAGATAGAAGAAATGAGTCAAAAGCCAATTGATATGAGTGGCTTCTAGAAGTTAGAAAAGGTAAAATATTAATATGTACATACATTTCTTCCTTGGCCAACCTCCAGAAAAGAAGGCTTTCAACACTTTAATTTTATCCTAGTGAGACCCATTTGGACTTCTGACCTCCAGAGCTGTGGTGGTGGTAGTTTAGTTACCAAGTTGTGCCCGACTCTTGGGACCCCATGGTCTGTAGCCCTCCAGGCTCCTCTGTCCATGGGCTTTCCCAGACAAGAATATGGAGTGGGTAATCATTTCCCTCTCCAGGGGATCTTTCCAACCTAGGGATTGAACTTGGGTCTCCTGTGTTACCTGCACTGCAGGTGTGTTCTTTACCAATGAGCTACCAGGGAAACCCAACCTCCAGAGCTATATAATAATGAATTTATGTTAAGTCACTAGGTTTGTGGTAATTTGTTATAGCAGCAGTAGAAAATAAATATAATGACAAAAATGAACTTCACAGAGAATATTTTTTTAAAAAAATACATGATGACAGAGACCATGTGGGTAAAGCAAGAGTATTCTACCCAACCCTGGTTTGACTCAGAAAGATGTCCTGGAGAAGGGATAGGCTATCCAGTCCAGTTTTCTTGGACTTCCATGGTGGCTTAGATGGTAAAGAATCTGCCTGCAATCGGGGAGACCTGGGTTCAATCACTGGGTTGGGAAGATCTCTTGGAGGAGGGCATGGCAAGCCACTCCAGTATTCTTGCCTGGAGAATCTCACGAACAGAGAAGCCTGGTGGGCTACAGTCCATGGGGTTGCAAAGAGTTGGACACAACTGGATGACTAAGCACAGCAAAGCCGATGTTCTAGTAACATTCACTTGTGGATGGAACTCAGCACTTTTTTTGCATAAGCTCCACACACATCTCATTACCGTGAAAAGCAAGGACAGAAATACAACCAGAAGGAAATGGAAGGCACTCTCTTTCAAACGTTCATAAAGGGTGACTATGTTTTATAAGTTACATTATCTCATTTCTCATATTGTTTGAAGTTACCAACCTTGTCACCACTGAGTTTTAGGGTCAGGACAATCAAGTGTCCATCCATAAAAAGAAACATTAAATATCACACACAGCCCGAATAAAATGATGGTAACTGGAAAATAATAGGAGATTCTTGAAAGAAGGATGATAATAAAAGAGTTAGGACCATGAGGTCCAGCCCCTTCACCTGGGAGAACTGTCCTCCTGTGCTGGCCATGGAGGACACAAATTTTTATTTAATTTGCATCATACTATCAGAGGCTTCTAGAACTTTGAAATAAAAGAAAATTGTAGGACATCATGTGCTCCCTTTCCCAGAGCTGTTTTTCTTTCTTAAGCTCATCATTGGAAGCAATTGCTGCTCCATTTTCCCCTCCTTAAAGCTACAGTGAATATGTTTCTCATGAGATGACATGGAACCACTATCAAAGTTATACAAAATAAACAGAATACATCACAATCAAGAGACACAGGGCTCTAGTTATGAGGGTCAGCCTGTCTGATCAGACCAACCACTATATAGCCATCTACTTGCATAGTTCTTAGAAATCCCAAGAAGCGCAGGTAAATATACCTTCTCAAATCAACACATGTACACACACCCCCACCCTATGCACATGGTCACAGCTGAGCTCTGTGAAGCCTTGCTTTGTAGTATAAACTTCCCAATAATATGGCCATAAGTGACTGGCCTGGGGGTGGGCAACTGACACAGATTAGTAAATCAGAGTCTTTTCTCCAAGAAAGCAGACCTGGAGAAAGAGAGGGGGTGGGGGTGTGATGCAGACAATGACAGAGAGAAATTTTCCTGGAGAATCACAACTATAACACTTAAACTCAAAGGCTGTGGGAAAAACTAGTTTTTTCTACCAGGTAAATCAAACAAGTAGAGGAAACTAGACTATAAAAAGAAAGAAAGGAAAATAAAGCAGACGTAGAGACACTCTTGTGGTTCCCTTCTGCTCTTGGCTTAGCTGCATCCCTACCCTAGAGTATTCTAAAACATCTCCTTGCCCTTTCAATAAATTCTTTTGCTTTAGTTGGTTTGAATGGGGTTTGTCCATATACAACCAATGACTCATGACGAATAAGGCCCAGTGCTGAGGAATGAGTTTGAGTTGTGATAATACGGCTTTTGGGTATAATACAGCCTTGGCTGTCTTACCACCACCATTAGTGCCTCACTTCTGTAGGCAAATATGCAAAAACTAACCAGAGAAGAAGGCTGCTTTATTTATTTATTTATTTAACTTTGCAATACTGTATTGGTTTTGCCATACATTGATATGAATCCGCCATGGGTGTACATGAGTTCCCAAACATGAACCCCCCTCCCACCTCCCACCCCATATCATCTCTCTGGATCGTCCCTGTGCACCAGCCCCAAGCATCCTGCGTCCTGCATCGAACACAGACTGGCGATTCGTTTCTTACCTGATAGTATACATGTGTCAGTGCCATTCTCCTAAATCATCCCACCCTCTCCTCTCCCTCAGAGTCCAAAAGTCTGCTCTACACATCTACACATTAAATGCCTCTTTTAAAGATGTAAGGAGGAAGGTAAGAGATTCCCTTACTCGTTTCAAAAATAACTCTGTTTTACTCTACTTTCTCCTGCATACATCTCAAAAGGAGAAATTAACTAAGGAGCCAATTGCTTTAGTCATTTACAAAAATGGCTATGATTGGAACAAATGAAAGTAGAAACTTACTAGTAAGCTAAATAATACACAGGGCTAACTCAGACCAGAATTCATGTGGTGATAAATTACTGCACTGTTTCTGAAAACCATCTACTTCTACTTCATTTACTGTGCTTAAGCCTTTGACTCTGTGTATCACAGCAAACTGTAGAAAATTCTTGAAGAGATGGGAGTACCAGACCACGTTACCTGCCTCCTGAGAAATCTGTATGCAGGTCAAGAAGCAACAGTTAGAACAAGATATGGAACAATGGACTGGTTCAAAATTGGGAAAGGAGTACTACAAGGCTGTATATTGCCATCCTACTTCACTTCAGTTGCTCAGTCAGGTCCGACTCTTTGCGACCCTGTGGACTGCAGCATGCCAGGCTTCCCTGTCCATCATCAACTCCTGAAGCTTACTCAGGCTCATGTCAATCAAGTTGGTGATGCCATCCAACCATCTCATCCTCCGTCATCCCCTTCCTATGAGCCATGCCGTGTAGGGTCACCCTACTTATTTAACTTATATGTAGAGTTGCTGCTGCTGCTGCTAAGTCACTTCAGTCGTGTCCGACTCTGTGCGACCCCATAGATGGCAGCCTACCAGGCTCCTCTGTTCACCGGATTCTCCAGGCAAGAATACTGGAGTGGGTTGCCATTTCCTTCTCCAATGCACGCATGCATGCTAAATCGCTTCAGTAGTGTCTGACTCTGTGTGACCCTATGGACAGCAGCCCACCAGGCTCCTCTGTCCACAGGATTACCTAGGCAAGAATACTGGAGTGAGTTGCCATTTCCTTCTCCCTATATGCAGAGTACATCATGAGAAATGCCAGGTTGGATGAAACACAAGCTGGAATCAAGATTGCCGGGAGAAATATCAATAACCTCAGTTATGCAGATGACACCACCCTTGTGGCAGAAAGTGAAGAAGAACTAAAGAACCTCTTAATGAAGGTGAAAGAAGAGAGTGAAAAAGCTAGCTTCAAACTCAACATTCAAAAAACAAAGATCATGGCATCCAGTCCCATCACTTCATGGAAAATAGATATGGAAACAGTGTCAGACTTTATTTTCTTGGGCTCCAAAATCACTGCAGATGGTGATTGTGCAGTCACAAAATTAAAAGACAATTGTTCCTTAGAAGAAAAGTTATGACCAACCCATACAGCATATTAAAAAGCAGAGATACTATTTTGCCTACAAAGACCCATCTAGTCAAAGCTATGGTTTTTCCAGTAGTCATGTATGGATGTGAAAGTTGGACCATAAAGAAGGCTGAGCCCTGAAAAATTGATGCTTTTGAACTGTGGTGTTGGAGAAGACTCTTGAGAGCCCCTTGGACTGCAAGATCAAATCAGTCAATCCTAAAGGAAATCAATCCTGAATATTCATTGGAAGGGCTGATGCTGAAGCTGAAGTTCCAATACTTTGGCCACCTGATGAGAAGAGCCAACTCATTAGAAAGGACCCTGAAGGTGCGAAAGACTGAAGGCAGGAGGAGAAGGGGATGACAAGAGGTGGAGATGGTTGGGTGGAATCACCAACTCAATGGACATGAGTTTGAGCAAGCTCGGGGAGATAGTGAAGGACAGGGAAGCCTGGGGTGCTGCAGTCCATGGCGTTGCAAAGAGTCGGACACTACTGAACAACTGAACAACAACAACTCTGAAAATTAAAATATGCATATTCTCCCTGTTCCCAAAACACACAGAGCTTCTCTCTCTCTCTCATAAACACACACACACACACACGTGCACACACACACACACCCCTTCCTCAGTCTTAATGCCTCATATCCCACTCTGTCAGTTCATGGGTAGTATGACAGACTCTCCTAAGATCACAGAAATGATCATGTAGCAGACAAATAGCTGTCAGATATAATGATACAAAATCTGACCTGAGCTAATATAGAGCATAAAGCCAAGCTGTGCCTTATTAACTGCCTTATTAACTGTTTCTGGCAATGTCTCACATAGAAAACAAACCATATGAAAATGCTGTTACACACCTAACATGAGGTTTAGAGTGTCAGATTTGGAGTCAGGTAGAATTTGTTTTGTGTACTTGCCATACTACTGACCAGCTATGCACTATTCAAGCTCTCTGGACCTCAGTTTCCGCATCCTCTTGATTAGAGAGATAATATTAGCCTCATGGCAGTGTTGCTGCATCAGGCACTCTATAGGTACAAGATAGCCCTGGTGACGCCCCGCCAGTAAAGGACAAGGAGAATCCTTCGGCATTCTTGGGAACCAAAGAGTTTTTCTTCTCTCTTTTCAGGGTTTTTCTAGGCCAGGTTTTCCTTTCCTATAATTAGGCCTAAAGAACTGCCCCAAGCAAGAAATAGAAAGTCAGTACTCAGGAATCTTCGAAAAAGAAGATCAAGAAACCTATGCATGAGAAAATTTCAACTCAAACCTATCTACAATGTAGAGCATCTTTCCATTTCTCTACTTCCTTTCCCTTTTCTTCTTTCTCTTCCTTCTTTCCCCTTTTCTTCCTTCTGGCTTTGAAAAGAATTAGAATAAGGAACATTTCACATTTGTCTACTAAAACAAAACAAAAACCCTGTTCAGCTCTTCCTTATTCAATCTAGATTTGCAGACTTGACAAGGCTCATAAAGCATGAGCTTAAATAACTTCTCATTCTCACCTTCACCCCTGTCCTCTACCCAGGCTAATTACTTCCGTGACCCCTTCTCCCTTAGAGAGAAAGTAAGGATCATTCAGAAGATGTCACCTGGATGCTTCTAGTGGTTAAGTCAGCCCAGCCTGGCTTAGCGCAGACACACTCGTGTAAGTGACTCATGATTTATCTTGGGAGCGGTAGGTGTGCATGTCTCCAGCCCTGTATAATCTTCACTTCAATCTTGCAAGCAGCTATCATTTTACTTTCTCTCTGGGTGAGGGATCTGTGATCAAGAGGGATGGAATGACTCTCCCAAGGCCCTCTATCTGACTTCAGAGTGCTGTGCAGCCTCAGTGTTCTTAGCAAGGATAATTCATATTATGTAATTCCTCTGCTTGAATCTTTTCAATGGTTTCACATCACACTTTCAGTAAAATCCTGACTCCTTCTCACAATGTGCAGAACCTACCATGATTTGGCCCCTGACTTCTTCAAACTAGCCAGTCACTGGCAATCAAGAAGGCTGACATAATTTTGCTAATAGGATGAAGTCTGGTTAACATTATATCAAGTAATAAACTATAGTGTTTAGGATTATTTTTTTTTTTGCAGTGCAAAAATCAGTTGTCTCTACATTCTTGCTGTCTGCCAGAATCATTTACATTGCAACCAGTTTTCTACAAAAGAACATCTATCCTTATCAAATTGTATAATATCCATCAATCAAAAGACAACCAAAAGTATTCCTTCTATGTAACCAGCTAATCCCCAAAGCATCAACTATACAGTGCCTAGCACCCCACTGAAAGGACATTCAATAATCTTTTTTGCATATTTCCAAGTCTTGGATAAGCTTCCCCGACAATAACTTTGCTGTACCTTGGCTTTCCATATAGCTGGGAGAAGATTAGTGTCAGAATCTGCTTTCATGCCCAGAGTCAAATAAAATCCCTGAGTTGGAAGTGGTTCAGGGTAAAAAGAGAGGATTCAAGGTTCTGCTGATTTGGTCAGAGATGGCATTTTCTAAGTTCATGGCTCTGAATAATTCTTGGAAGATGACAAGCATTTAATCAACTTTTGTCAAATAGATAAATGAAGGAACAGAGAGTGGAGGGAAACAAACTGGGGTTTGAATACAATTTCTGTCATTTGCTGACTGGGTAATCCCAGCTAAGGGTTTACCCTCAGCTAAGGGATGGTCCCACCATCCCACATGGTGGCCCAGATGGTAAAGAATCTACCTGCAATGCAGGAGACCTGGGTTCAATCCCTGGGTTGGGAAGATCCTTTGGAGAAGGGAATGGCAATCCACTCTTGACTGAAGAATTCCATGGACAGAGGAGCCTGGTGGGGTACAGTTCACAGGATCACAAAGAGTCAGACACGACTGAACGGCTAACACACACATACAAACACAACCCCAGCAAACTTAATTTTCAGAGTCTCAGCTTCCACACTTGGAAGATGGAGATAAATAAGACCTACCTGACAGGATTTTGTGAAGATTCAAAATAGTGTTTATGAAACACCGCACATGCTGTCTGACATATTGCAGGCCTTCAATGCACAATAGTTATGGGTTTACATGTAGGGGATACTTACTCTACATGTAGGCAACTAGCTATCTCCTGTAAAAATCTTATGGTGAATTTTCAACCATAAATTCTTCTTTGTTGTTCTCCAAATAATCAAAATCATAACCAAAAACAGGAAACCAAATCAGCAAATACTTGGAAACAAACTAACTGAACTAAATTTTTAACCTAAACTCAACCTAGAACTTTTTTTTTAACTAAAAAGTATGGAGAATGTAAAATATATACAAAATTAGGCATCACCAGTTCCACCGATCTCAACCCATTGCCAGTTCCTTCCCACCCATTCTCTCCTTCCACATTATTTTGGCACATCCTAGACATAGGAGAAGAAATACTTTTCTTCTGCCATCTTAGGTTCAGTGTCAGGGAAGCCTGTAAGTTAAACTTAAAAGACAAAAGGCAGATAGACAGGAGAGAAGGCATATAAATTTGTTTGTAAATTTACTTGCACATATAACATCACAGAAGGAAGTGAATGCCCAAAGGAGTGATGAGATTTGAGACACTGCTTTGAGGCAGATAAGGGATTTCAGCAACTCAAATGCATTCAGCTGAAAATAATTCTTATGCTAAAGTGACATACTTTGAGATGGCATATCCTGATCCCCTTCGGCATCATACCACTTCATTGATAGATGAAATTAGCTGTTTTTTTTTTTTTTTTAAGTTCTGTATGTAAAAGAAATGCTAGGGGGATACAAACTCTCAAAAGAATTGGAGGGGAGGCACACTCGGAAGGTACACTCCTATGTTGGACAATGCAATTCATGGTAAATGACTGGTTTCAGAACACTCAGCCCTGAAATATATAGTACCTTGACTGAAGGAGGTTGAGAAAACAGTAGAAGCAAGTTGTTCTCTATGACTTCCTACCCTTCTCCCCTAAAGCAGGTCATAAGACCATCATGCGAGAGGTGCTCTCTCTACTACCAGAGGAAGGAAGCATTCTGATCTCCAAGGCAGGGCACGGAGAGGAATCTGAATGAACAGGCCTTGCTGAGTTTCCCTCAGCTTACTACACTTATCTGATAGTCCTTAACTTACCTGTTCCTTCTCAAAATGTGCACTCATCATCAAACCTAGCATGAAAATACTCAGGTTTAATGGTTCTTTCAGATAATTTCCCTAATGAAAGCTCCTAATCACATAAAAAGTATATTAAATAAACTTGTATGCTTTCCCCCTGTTCTGGTTTCTGTTAATCGTTGTCAATTTAACGTTCAGACTCAGCCAGGAAACTTAAGAAGGAGGAGGAAAACTTTTTCCTCCCTTACATAATCCTGGGATTTCACTGAGGCTTAATTTATATAAAGCTCAGGCAGTAAATTATGCATATTTTCTGATCACTTAACTGGAAGCTAGATCTCTGTCTGACAGGCCACTTTGATCTTTCTCCTCATTCTTCCTTAAGGTTGACATCTTCCAGAAACTACAATCTGAGTCACTAAATGCTGAGTCCTCCACAGGATGTGTATTTGGGAGTTTTCCCAGTCCAGCCCCCAGAGTGAGTGAAATATGAATTCAGCTGAAGAGAAGCTAAGGATCACTCTAATGTTATTCCTAAGGAAACTTTTGTCTCAGAGTGGTAGCTGCTTTAGAGATAACAGAGATCAGAGAAGTGAAATCCTAGGTGGAGTGGCATAGTGAGAGCTCTTCAGGAAATTTTTGGAGCAGGGGCCGTTAAGAGGTGCTGACCCCAAATCTAGGAGTATGGAGAAGGTGGGTCACGCTTAAGGTGATCCTAAAGAGTAAAGATTTAGATCGTGTAAGAGGCAAATGCAAACTGAAAATAAGAGGCCTAATTCTCCCTTGGTGAACATCAGGGAAGAGACTTTCCTCCCTCCCCTCTGCTTTCTTTCACAATTTCTTTCTCTATCCTTCTCAGAGGAATGTAATACTTCTTAATGACTCTAAATGCCAGTCTCACAACTCAAAAATTTCATCAAAGTCTCAGCAGCCATTTCTTTGGAATGTAATCCTTAAGAAAAATAAGGTTCATCCCCCAGTGTCCTGGGAGGAGATGGGTCTAACCTATCTAGTGTAATCGCCACTCAAGTTACAGAAAAGAGGGAGACTGCCCTCTGCCTTTGCAATCCCTTCAGTGGGTTGCCCGTGATGCTCATCTCACTCTGGTTTAATGCTTTTTCAACATTAAAATTGTCTCCTTCTCTTACACCTTTGTGGCAAGAATTTTTGGATTGAGAGATTTTGCTTTTAATTATGTTTTCCCAATGACTGCTTGAAACCCAAAGATAGGGAAGAACAGGGGGACTGAGCACTTTCCTAAAAGCCAGGGAAATGGAAAACATTAGCTCAGATTTTGACTGGAAAGTAAAAACAAACCAGAAGACACACTGTGTTTTCCTGTATTTGAGGAAAACACAGCGTGGTAGCTGAAGTCACATATTTTGGTCTTAGATAACCTTCGGTTTAGGATCTAGTTTTACCAGTTACTAGTTGGGCAAGGTACCTTCTCTGAATCCCAATTTTCCTCTGTAAAACTGGCATAACCAGCAGAGCACCTGTGAAAGAGAGATTTCATGAGGGTAAGATAATGCAATCAGAATACTTAGTCCATGTCTCCTACAAGGAGTGAGCGCCATAATTCTTAATTATTCATAATGTATAATTATAATAACTTCTAGGTTTGTTATAAAAATCTGAATTATGCTTAAATGAGTGGTGAACTATCTCTGGAAACTAATGGGTTTTGGACTGTAACCCAATGATTGGCCATGTTTCCAAGGTGACCTAGCCCTGCAATAAATTGCACAGGCTCATAATAGACATGGCAGAAGAGACTTAGGACAGATACAGTGGTTATGGACTGGGATTTTCAGAGAATCATGTTGGGAGATTTTTTTTAAAAACTGATTGATTCCCCAGATAGGAGAAGTAGAAAAATATCTATGTGTTTTAAAATCTGCACCCCAAAAAGGTCAGTTTGCAGGTGACAATAGACTTAGGTTTGTCACATACCTGTGGAGTAGGAGGAAACATCTTTCCTTCTGCCCTTTTACTTTTTTGACTGGAACCCCTCTTATCAAAGACAGATTAACAAGACAAAAACAAACAAGCTTATTAACATGTATCTTTCTCATATTACATGGGAGAAACTCAGGGGTGAGTAAATTCAAAGAGGTGGCTAGAACTTGAGCTTAGATACATCTTCAAGTAAAACAAAGTAAGAATGGTAGAGGGGAGGCCAATTATGGGAAAATGATCAGAAAAGTACAGTAAACAAGGGTAAGATTTTTCATGCAGATGCAAGGGGCTTCTCCATTAGTTAGAGTCTTTAGTCAACCTTTCTTTTCCTGGTACCCAGAAAGAGACACCCCTACAAATGGTAGTTTCCTTTATAAATGTAAGTTTCCCTCACCAAAGGGTAACTTCTACTCTGTTTTCAGAGCTTTTCCTTTGTCTGCTGTGTCTCAAGAAAATCCTTATGCCAAAGAGTCCATTAAGCTGGCATATTCTGGGCTCCCACAGTTATAGTTTGGGGTGGCGTATTCCAGCTTCCTAGACCTACTTTTCCATGGTCATCTGACAGATGGCAGGAGTACTTTGACTTCAGACTCTGGTGTGGTGAGCACCACTCACCTCCAGGCTATCTGCATAAGTAAGTATGAATCCCTGACTGTGAGTGGTTCCCCTCTAGGAGTGTATGTCTGGCTTGGCAGAAGACACTTCAGTGCCATTCTCAAATATAAGTGGCCTTCCTATCACTCCTGAAATGATTTTTAAAAGAACATAAAATAGACATTATGTCTTAGAGCTCTCTCCTAAGCTCCAAAGTCAGTATTGGAATATGTTGACTATGGAGCCATGAAAACCTCTTTGGGAAGTCAGAATATCTGATGAAAATGCTCAGAACATTTGTCAGAGCTCCCAAAAGCTGATGAAAAAAAAGTCATGCTCCGATGGGTTTCTCCATAGTCAAGGAGCCCCCTCACAAAGCTGGCTCTATGAGAAAGCCATAGCTCTGGGACCGGGCCTGCCAGGCTGACTTACCGGCCCACAAATGAGCAAGTCCCAAGCCCAAGCCCAGATGGAAAACTGGACTGTGCTAGGGGAAAACTCTGGGAGGAAGAAAAAGGCACCTCATTAAACTGCATGCCTGCCTGCCACAGAAAACACTGACAGATTTAGAGGTAGGGTGGTAGTATGATTCTCAGATCCAGAAATACTGATTTCAAGGGAATTCATCAGAGAGATGTGCTTCAAAGTTGGACACTGATCCTCCACTCCCAATAATTCTGCAGGAAACATATGTGCACAGATGCCACACACATCTGTTCTAAACTAAATTAACATGTTCAAGGGGGTAATGAAAATTTAAGGTCTCAAAAAACATCAGCAGTGGATAGGAGAGATATTCAAAGGGTAATTTTTAACACCTGGGCTTGGAATTCTGAACCTCAGGCTAAAAGATCTAACCCAGTTCTCACTATACAGCTCAATCTGTGTTGAACTATGAGTCTTAATCACATTCAATTTGATAATCAATAGATACAATTTATTCTATGTCAGCTTGGCCACAGACTCAAAAATAATAACCTTTATTTCAGTCATGTTTGATGCAACTGATAAAAACACTTCATTTAAAAATACATTTGTAGAGCCTATAAATACCCTCCATAACACTGAATTTAAAAATATTTTATAGTTGATGGCAAAATTTACTAACTACAACCTACAGCTATTATACTTGTGACATGGTTTTTTCCAACAAAATATAAATAGGCAAATTCCAGTGAGCATTGTGACTTTTTTTTACATTCTGGATGGTATATAACCACCATGTTACTTCTTGTCTCATTATTTAGCTGTGTTTTCTGATGGATATAATGATGTGAGCCCACAGAGCACAAAACTCTGTTAAAGGTACCAAGGCTTTGTAAACTCTTTCAAAAGGCAACACAGAGCCTCTCACTAAAGCATGAGTAGTAACACATCAATAACAGAAAGAATATTGCTGCTAGCATTGAAATTGCTATTCAAGGGTGCTATTACTACTCAAATCCTCCTCTCACCCCGCTTTCTTTTAATCATATTGATGTCCTTCTTTTATTTTATGAAACAGACTTTCCACTGGATAGTTTCATAAATCATCCCCTAGGCTTTCAATCTTTCAAAACTTATTTTGAACTTCTGAGTGGTGAGTTTTGCTCTCATGGCTCTTAGCAAAGACCAATGAAACAATAAAGGACAGAAATGGTCTGAACCTAAGAGAAGCAGAGATATGAAGAAGAGGTGGCAAAAATACACAGAAGAACTGTACAAAAAAGATCTTCATGACCCAGATAATCATGATGGTATGATCACTCACCGAGAGCCAGACATCCTGGAATGTGAAGTCAAGTGGGCCTTACGAAGCATCACTACAAACAAAGCTAGTGGAGGTGATGGAATTCCAGTTGAGCTATTTCAAATCCTAAAAAAATGATGCTGTGGAAGTGCTGCACTCAATATGCCAGCAAATTTGGAAAACTCAGAAGTGGCCATGGGACTGGAAAAGGTCAGTTTTCATTTCAGTCCCAAAGAAAGGCAATGCCAAAGAATGCTCAAACTACCGCACAGTTGTACTCATCTCACACTCCAGCAAAGTAATACTCAAAATTCTCCAAACCAAGCTTCAACAATAGATGAACCGTGAACTTCCAGATGTTCAAGCTGGTTTTAGAAAAGGCAGAGGAACCAGAGATCAAGTTGCCAACATCCACTGGATCATCAAAAGAGCAAGAGAGTTCCAGAAAAACATCTACTTATGCTTTATTGACTATGCCAAAGCCTTGACTGTGTGGATCACAAAAAACTGTGGAAAATTCTTCAAGAGATGGGAATACCAGACCACCTCACCTACCCCTTGAGAAATCTGTATGCAGGTCAGGAAGCAACAGTTAGAACTGGACATGGAACAACAGACTGGTTTCAAATAGGAAAAGGAGTACATCAAGGCTGTATATTGTCACCCTGCTTATTTAACTTATATGCAGAGTACGTCATGAGAATTGCTGGGCTGGATGAAGTACAAGCTGGAATCCAGATTGCTGGGAGAAATATCAATGACTTCGGATATGCAGATGACACTACCCTTAAGGCAGAAAGTTAAGAAGAACTAAAGAGCCTCTTGATGCAAGTGAAAGAGAAGAGGGAAAAAGTTGGCTTAAAGCTCAACATTCAGAAAACAAAGATCATGGCATCTGGTCCCATCACTTCATGGGAAATAGATGGGGAAACAGTGGAAACAGTGACAGACTTTATTTTGGGGGGCTCCAAAATCACTGCAGATGTTGATTGCAGCCATAAAATTAAAAGACACTTACTCCTTGGAAGGGACGTTATGACCAACCTAGACAGAATATTAAAAAGCAGAGACATTACTTTGCCAACAAAGGTCCGTCTAGTCAAGGCTATGATTTTTCCAGTAGTCATGTATGGATGTGAGAGTTGGACTGTAAGGAAAGCTGAGCACCAAAGAATTGATGCTTTTGAACTGTGGTGTTGGAGAAGACTCTTGAAAGCCTCTAGGACCACAAGGAGATCCAATGAGTCCATCCTAAAGAAGATCAGTCCTGGGTGTTCATTGGAAGGACTGATGCTGAAGCTGAAACTGCAACATTTTGGCCACCTGATGAGAAGAACTGACTCATTTGAAAAGACCCTGATGCTGGGAAAGATTGAGGGCAGGAGAAGGGGACAACAGAGGATGAGATGGTTGGATGGCATCACTGACTCAATGGACATGAGCTTGGGTAAACTGGAGTTGGTGATGGACAGGTAGGCCTGACGTGCTGCAGTCCATGGGGTCACAAAGAGTCGGAAAACTGAGTGACTGAACTGAACTGAATGAAACTTCAAAAATGTGTACCTCTCATTCTATTCATTTGGAGCCACATGACCTCTTCACTGTTTAATAATAAGCATTTAAAATTGTTACTTTATATTAATGCATTTCAAATGCCAGGAAAATGGTAGACATACTTAAGAAGAATAACTAAAGCAATAAATCAGTGTTATACCAACATCCTTAAAGGTCTAGAGTCATATGCTTACAGTTTATAAATTTAATTGAATTCTGAGTGATTATGACTATCAAGTTTGAGGAGATTCCAGGTAAAGAGGTAGAGAAGGCAATGGCACCCCACTCCAGTACTCTTGCCTGGAAAATCCCATGGACAGAGGAGCCTGATCGGCTGCAGTCCATGGGGTAGCTAAAGAGTCAGACACGACTGAGCGACTTCACTTTCACTTTTCACTTTCACGCATTGGAGAAGGAAATGGCAACCCACTCCGGGGTTCTTGCCTGGAGAATCCCAGGGACGAGGGAGCCTGGTGGGCTGCCGTCTATGGGGTCGCACAGAGTCGGACACGACTGAAGTGACTTCGCAGCAGCAGCAAGTAAAGGGGAAAACTTGAGACAGGATTGGGAGACAGGAATATGCAAGGTGTTTGAGGAATAGAAAAGTACTCAGTTTGGCTAAATCAGACAGTAGAGCAAGAGATAAGGCTGAAAGAAAACACTCAGAATGTAAATCAAGGGTTGAAAACCAGACTGAGGTATCTATGCATGATTCAGAGGGCAATAAGGGCATGCTGAATATTTTTTAGCCAGGATCTTGTTTGATTCGAGCCAGGCTTTGGAAAGATTAACAGAGCAGTGACTTGCAGAACAGAATGGGGGAGTTAGGGGAGGGCAGGGAAATGGAGCCAGGACTGGAATCACGGGGCCCCATTGAAGTCATTACAACACTTCTACTTGGATGGCTCCAGGCATCTCAAACCTAAGATTGCCAAGACAGAAGTCTTCATATTTTTCCAAAACATCCTCCTCCCTTAATCTGCCCCATCTCAATAAATGACACCACCACTGACCTAGTCCTTCCAGTCAGAAACTGGATGTCACGTTTGATTCTCCCCTACTCCTGCCCCCACATTTTATTCAACGACAGCCTGACACCAAAAGAATGTCCTTTATCCAACCACTTATCTCCATTTTCCCTGCCCAAACTCCAGTCTGGGTTTATGCATCATACACCTCCACCAGGACAGCTAAAACAGCCTCCTGAGTGGTGACCCTTTGCTCATATTCTCCAAATGGCACTCCAGAGATTTCTGCACAAAGTGTAAATCAGATCATATCACCTCTCAGTTTATAACCCTAAAATGGTTGTCTGTTGCATTAAAAATGATATACAAAATTTACCTTAGCCTCTGTGGTCATGTATGGATGTGAGAGTCGGACTGTGAAGAAGGCTGAGCACCGAAGAATTGATGCTTTTGAACTGTGGTGTTGGAGAAGACTCTTGAAAGTCCCTTGGACTGCAAGGAGATCCAACCAGTCCATTCTGAAGGAGATCAGCCCTGGGATTTCTTTGGAAGGAATGATGCCAAAGCTGAAGCTCCAGTACTTTGGCCACCTCATGCGAAGAGTTGACTCATTGGAAAAGACTTTGATGCTGGGAGGGATTGGGGGCAGGAGGAGAAGGGGACAACCGAGGATGAGATGGCTGGATGGCATCACGGATTCGATGGACATGAGTCTGAGTGAACTCCGGGAGTTGGTGATGGACAGGGAAGCCTGGCGTGCTGCAGTTCATGGGGTCGCAAAGAGTCGGACACGACTGAGCGACTGAACTGAAATGAACTGAACTGAACTGAAAAGGCCTTACCAGAGGAGGCAATGGCACCCCACTCCAGTACTCTTGCCTGGGAAATCCTGTGGACAGAGCGGCCTGGTAGGCTACAGTCCATGGGGTCGCACAGAGTCAGACACGACTAATGCGACTTAGCAGCAGCAAAAGGCCTTACATATTCTGCTCTCTACTTAAACTTCAGGTTTCATTTCTGTTCCTCTTATTTATGATTCTTTAACCTTCCTTCAGCCACTTGAACATATCAGGCTTATTCTCATCTCAGAGTCCTTTTAGTCTCTGGGAAGTTTTAGTCTCAGTAGTATAACTGAAAACAAAAGCCAGAGGAATAGCAACTAGAACTCATTTTTTCATTGTGAGTTTTTACAGAGCAAGGATGATATATCACTCATGAAATCTATTCATAGATTTTCAACAGCTATTGTATTGATTTTTGGTTTGTGGTTATAGCAGCTATTGTAGAAATTGACTGTAATAAAGAGGGTCATTTTGTAGAGAGCTCCCAAACAAAAGACTGCTCGCTTGCTTCTTCCCCTTGACCCTCAGGAGTGACATTTGGTTGACCCAAACCAGAGTATCAAAGGTGATAGAATGGAGAGAAGGGGTGGAATCTCCTCTCTAAAACCTACTCTGAGGTCTCATGGACTGCTCCTACCCCACCTCCGACACTTCCCTCCACCATGTCAGTTTCTCTCTAGAACCCCTGGTTTATTCAGATACGCAAACCTTCTTCTACTTCATGTTATGGTAAACAAATATTTTCCTTGAACATATAAACATCTCCTCCCTTTTCCTGCTATGTATCTTATCCCAATTACAGTCCCAAACACACCCATCCTTAATATTTTAAAAAATATATATCCCAAACATTTTCTATGCATATATTCATCACTGAGTTTTAAAAGTCATCTCAAAATTCTGTGGCTGAAAAAAAGTCATTTTTTTTTTTTTCAACTCAGGCATCCTATAGGTTGGAACTCTAGATAGGGAATAATGAGGATGACTTGTCCTATTCTACAGTGTTCTGAGCTCAGTTGGTTATTCAGGAAAACTCTCTGACTTGATGCTGGAGACTGAAACCAACTGAAGATTTGGTCACTCATACTCTGGAGCCTGAGATGACTCAAAAATTAGGACTGATGACTGGAGTGTTCTGTTTGTTGAAGAAAAATCTAGACTAACACAATAGGAACAAAGGTGGGGACTGTACCCAGGCTGAAGAAAAAGCATCCACATACCAAGTTTCCCTGGTGGGAGGGAGCACAACACATTAGAGGTAATGAGAGGAAGTCCGTGAGGCTACACGCACACACACACACACACACACACACACACACAGCAAGAGTGAGAAAGAAGTCTTTTGTGAGGGGACAGACCCCGCATGGCCTTACAGCTCAGTTTTAAATTTGTATTTTACCTTAAGAGCAATGAGGACCCAGTTAAAGTCTTACGCAAGAGGGTGAGCTTTGGAGGTTAGACTCCAATATCTTTTGGGCGGGAGACACAATTCATTTTATAACACATGCTAACAGCATTCCACTGTTGCTAGTGCCTAGGTGCTCCACCACTGCTTGTAGGTTACCTTGAGCTTTCTCACGCCACTATAGTACCTTCATTAAAGTCTCTTAGGTAAAACACTGCAAGTTTGCCAGGGTTGCTTTGGGACCCTGACCCATAAATCCACTGTGAGAGCTATTTAATAAATAAAATGGAATGGACTTGGTGATGGGCTGCATTTGTAGGGAGTGGAAATAAGAGAATGAGAAATTAATTCCCAAGTTTCTATCTTGTTGTTTATTGATGAGTGCAGTGCTTTTCACTGAGATCAGGCATGCATAGAAAGACCGCTGCACAGGAGACTAAGACATATTTTGAGACACATGAAGAATGTATAACACACACACACACATATAAAATCTGAATGTCTGTGCATTACAGAGTTTATATCCTCTGGACATTAAAAGTCAGCATGAATTCAAATTCTGGTCCTGCCACATATTAGTTGAGCCATCTAAGGCCTTATTATGTTCTTTTTTATCTGTAAAATAAACATCATAATATCTGTGTCATAGTGCTGCTGTTAGGATTGATGAGAAGAGTCAATATAAAGCAATTAGCAAAATGTCTGACATTTAGTAAAAGCAATAAATGTTAGTATTAGCCAGTATTACTTTTACACACTTAATTTCCATCTGGAGAAAGTATCACCAACAATAAAGGGTTTGAAATGATCCACCTGAATGTGGTCTAATTCCTATTTTCCACTGAAAATTTAAAACAATTTTAAATGCGGTACAGGACTGGAAAAAATAAATCTTGCTAGCAGGCTTGTACTTCTAAAGCTTTCTCTTTTCTCTTTCATTTTGAACTCAGTAAGCCTATTTAAAAGAGCTGCTAACATTGATGCTGGATATCAGTTGGAGATTTGGATAAATTTCAAAGCAATGTAGATACTTTAGGATGTCAAGGGGGCTTTGGAAACTTATGTAGCCTGACCTCTAATTTTTGGATGAGGAAATTAAGATCTGAGAGGTTAAATGACTCATTTGAGGCCACACAGCTAGAGGCAGAGTTGGGACTAACATCCAGGCCTTGTGATTCATCAATTGGCCCTTTCATCTCCAACATGGCAGCTTCTAGCAAAACAGTCCAGAAAAATGTTTACTGCACAGATTTTAAATTTATATAATGAACGCCTCAAAAATGATACACATTAAAATGAAGAATGAGGCACCAAAGTAGGATTTCAAAAGCATTTTTTGATAAATCCACTCCAATGATTCCTTTTGAAAAGTAGATGAATGATTAACTATCTTAGAGTTTTATCGGACAGCAAGGAGATCAAACCAATCAATCCTAAAGGAAATCAGCCGTGAACATTCATTGGAAGGACTGATGCTGAAGCTCCAAAACTTTGGTCACCTGATGTGAAGAGCTGACTCATTAGAAAAAGACCCTGATGCTGGGAAAGATTGAAGGCAGGAGGAGAAAGGGATGACAGAGGATGAGATGGTTGGATGACATCACAAACTCAATAAACATGAGTTTGAGCAAGCTCCAGGAGATGGTGAAGGATAGGGAAGCCTGGCGTGCTGCAGTCCATGGAGTCACAAAGAGTCAGATATGACTGAACAGCTGAACAACAATTTTGTAGATTTGGTGTTTTTTTTTTTTTTTCCCTCTGCAACAATGAATTAACTTAATGCAATGTTCAAAAGTCTTCATTCTAAAGAGATTCTATTTTAAAGAATTCTGACTCAATAAACCAATGAAATGGTTATGTACCTTTTAATAATCAATCTGGTTCTCAAATACTGAGTTCACTTTACACAGTGACTGGTATATACAGACATACAGCAAATATTTAATGAATGAAAAAAAATTTATTCTGTAACAGCAGTTAGTTATATGTGTAAAAGGCTCACCTCTGTCAATGGTTGAAGATTCTGTTTAAAATATCTTTGGTCTGTCTGAGGTGGACCCGCCTAGGTCTAGACTCCCTTTCATATCAAGAGAGTCTGCATGGATGGAGAAGCAGGTGACCTATGGCTTGGCAGGATCCCAGAATATGCTTCTGAACATTACAACTGGGTCAATCATACTGTGACATGTGTGTGTACTTATGTGGAACCAATGAAATGAGTTTTCTTGTTAGATAGAATTAAAACTAGAGATATCTATTTCTTCAAATCATCTTTACTAGTGTAAAAAAGAAAGGAGCTGTAAGATAATGAAAAATTTCAGGGCAAAATTAGAGAAAAAATTAAAATAAATTTTTTGATATTGGGAGGAAAAGATATAATTTTTTATTTAAAAAAGAGTGTGCTTGGTAGACATAACATTTAAGAAAAAAGCCAACCTAACTGAACTGGATTATGTTAAAAGAATTTTATCATCTCAAAGACTGGTATCCATAGCAACTGAGACATCTCTATACTTACTTTCTCTATCCACAACAAGGGAAATAAACAGCCAAAGAGCTTGCTATTTTCTGATATCATTATATCATAGCTAATAAATTATTATTTGACTGAGACATCTTAACTAACCATACTTTCAAAACAAGGCCCCTTCCAAAAAAAGAAATAAGAAAATGTAACCAAAACACAGAAATGAAAAATCAGCTCACAACGGAGAGTTGGAACAGCACATCTAAGGATGGAAGAAGTTATTCTCTGATCTTGGCCCCATGCTGGCTGATGTCCAACGCAGAGAAGCATATTCTGGGATCCTGCCAAGCCGTAGGTCACCTGCTCCTCCATCCATGCAGACTCTCTTGATATGAAAGGGAGTCTAGACCTAGGCGGGTCCACCTCAGACAGACCAAAGATATTTTAAACAGAATGTCTAACCCTTGAAAGAGGTGAGCCTTTTACACGTATAACTAACTGTTGTTACAGAATAAATTTTTTTTCATTCATTAAATATTTGCTGTATGTATATATACACCAGTCACTGTGTAAAGTTCTAAGGATGTTAGATGTGAATGAGGCAGTCCCAGCTGACAAGAAGTTCACATCTTGTGTAGAATCTAGATATATCAAATTTCTGATTAAGAGAAGAGACACTGTAATATCCATCTATGATCAGCACATCACTATACAATATCCTTAGTACCCAGGACAGCTTCTTGCAAACAACTGACACAAAATTGTTGACTGAATACAAGAACTCAAAGGTATGATCAGGATGATGCTAACAAACAATATTGAAATTATCTGTAAGTGGGAGATCTTCAAAACGCAAAGCCTCAAGTTTTAGTTAATGAAAGGAATGCAGCTTAAAAATTGTTATAAATATAATTAAAGTTTTCAGAAGTTTGTGATAAAGCTGTGATTTGAATTTGTGCACCCTGCCTCCAGAGATTTTTGTGCTTAACCACTATACTATGCCACCTTTTTGAGCAAAGCAGAACAGAAAGGGAGGACACATGTTAAATTATTTCTACAGCTGCATTTATTAAAATAATAATAATAATATAATAATGAAGTGCAAATTGAAAACCCTTAGAAGCCAAACATACAGGCTGAACTACACCTATTCATTTATTCACTCGTTTATTCAACAAATATTCATTGTGCCTCCTTGAGCCAGGCATTCTTCTGAGCATCATGCTTTTCACATTAAAAAACATTAAACCATTGCCCTCATGGTCTATTTTCTGCATAGGATTGACTACCTTCAAACACACCTGTGATTTACTTATTTATTAAGCTGTCTCTTTTTAACAGAATGTAAATTCTATGAGGACATAAAATTCTATATTTTGCTACCTGAGAAAAACTGTCTTTAGAACAGTGATTGGAACATGGCAATAAACATTTGTAGAATGAATGATTTATGGAATTTACTTTTTAGTGGGGGACAGCGTAGGGTTTTAAAATGAAATAATACTTAGGAATATGTGCGGGGCAAGATCATAAATGTACTATGCCCCATTTCTCTAAAATACAGCAGAGTGAAAGTATTAGTCGCTGTGTCTTGTCTGACTGTTAGCAACACCATGGACTGTAGCCCAGTAGGCTCCTCTATCCATGGAATTCTCCAGGCAATACTCTCCAGGAGCAGGTTGCCAGTTTCTATCCATGGGATCTTCCTGACCCAGGGATCAAACCAACAGCAAAGATAACTCTTAATTACTATTAGATTTAGAAGGACATTATAAGTTTTAAGCAAGATGTCAAAACACGTTGGAATCCTGGGAAGACTGTCATCCCTAAAATAAAGTCTGTTTCTGAATGTGTTCTATTTTAAAGTATCCGGGAGATAAATCTGAATGTGTACTTAATAATTTCAGCATTACTCCAGCAAGCCAATAAATGATACAGATAATGCAATCACCAGGAATTCTGCCAGATGCTCAAAACCCCACACTGGCTAACATCTGCACCATTTTACATATTCTATTCTATCCCTATATTTGTCTTTCTTCTTTCAGCAACCCTTTATATTTTCCTTTTTTTATTACAAAGAAGTCCCACCTTTTTACTGAGGGTATACAAATTCTTTTGTTCAGAAGGGAACGCGCTCTCCCTTTTCTTGGGTGATAGATACGCCTCTTCCACAGTTCCCTGTTTTCTCTTCTACCAGTGCTTTCCATGTTAGTTAAAGC